>NC_142868.1:89717500-91122500 GCF_051225735.1 Oryctolagus cuniculus | reverse complement strand
GAGAATAGTTACCAAAGAAACAATGGGTTCAAAACAGTATTTTCAAATTGTGGAGAATATCACTATACAGAGTACTAACTCATATATTTTGAGAGTTCCTTCAAAAATTTCATGAAAACAGAATTTAAATATAAGCTTATTTTGGTACAAAACATTTTGAAATCCATGCATAGTGGTTGGTTAATATATTGATCATTAACTTTCTAAAAAAATTATCATATGCATGAATTTAAATGTTGCACCAAAATAAACTTATCATGTAATTTCTTTTTCTACGAAAATTGTAAGTCTCCTCATGTGTGTGCATGTATGTGTGTGAATGTATATTCTCTCAAGTTATGCATCTATATGGACAGTATGTATTTTTACACATCTATACATGGATATATGTGTATATAATAACTCTGAGGAGCAAATTTCAATAATGTCTGCATTAGGTCTACAAGTATGTCTGCATATACATGTATAAGTATGTATATGTTTGTTATATTTATAGAATATGAGAATTAACACATTCAGTGGTGTTTAGTTATTATTATGAAAAGATCTTGTTTTCAAAAAATTAATGCCTTTTCAATTTTGCCTTTTAATAGTTTTTTAGCAATGAATAGGTAATATCTGTCATAGGCCAAATTCAGTAACAGTAAAACCATAGAATTCTAACGGCTGTTGTTCTTGTCTAATGCCTTATGTTGATTGAAGACATTGGTAAATTTATAAATCACTATAGCTAATCCATCACATATATAGAGAACTATATAATTTTCATATTTTATTTTATTCTTATATCATCTTCTAAATAAGAGAATAGGAATGATCATTCCTATTGAAAAATTTTTTTAAACAAGGTCTAGTTTCTCCAAAGCCATATAAATACTTTATATTTGATATTGGTCTTCAATTAGACATTCTGTCCTTTGGATGGTTTTAATATTTTACCGAACATTAAATTATTCTAAAAAAAACCACAAAATTTCTATTTAAATAAAGATAATAAAGATCATATGTTACTGAAATATTTCTAAACATCCTTAGTGCAATCACCAAATGTGTATATTAAGGAAAATATCTATGCTAATATAGACTGCAGATTCAATTTGTTTTCCTGAATTGTCTTTAATGGTACACATCTATCATGCACTTACCACTTTAACTTACACATTTATGTTTTGTAGTTAACATGTTCTATTTATAATTAGTTTATGCTATAGATAAATATGAAATGTTTGCACTTCAAATATTTCAAACAAAATTAAAATGACCAAAAATAAGTCCTTTAAAGAAACGTACATAGCTTGTGGATTCATTATACAGATGGTTTCTGAGCAGTGACATTTCTTTGGATCATCATATGATATCCCCAGACTGAGTGCCAGCATCTGGGAGACAACAACTGAAAACGCCTCCAAAGTCATCTCCTTGGGATACTATAACAACAGCAAAGAAGATTCAGATGAAGGAGAATTCATTAACTGGTGGCAAAAAAATGCTCTAATTCTGAACATTACTGCTTTTTAAACAAATATTTAACAAATACTCTTATGCACACTTAAGAAGCTGAAGCTCTTCTAAAAAATTTCTACTAAATTATAAACATAATTGCTTATAATTTAATCTAAATATGTTATAAACATATTTAGATAATGCCAAGTTTTGTTATAATTTAACAGATGAATGCTAGCAAATGTAAGGACGTGACCATAACTATATAAAATAGGCTTTATATGATGAGGAAAATCTACATAGACTTTTGGCTGTATGGATCATAGTCTTCTATTCACCCAATTTTATTATCTTTCTAAAAAATTTTTAAAGTGAACAAATTTCATGTATTTCACATAAAACAGATTTAGGAGCACAGTAGTACTACCCACCCTCCCTCTTCCACCCTTTCCCATTCCATCAGTTAATTTTTACAATGATCTACTCTCAGTGTATTTTATACTCATAATTAACCCTACATGAAGTAAAAAATTCAACAAATACTAAGAAGAAAGAAAACACTGTTCCTTAAAGGTAGATACAAGAGCTATAAACAATCAACAAATCTCAAAATGTAAATTTCACTCTTACATTACATTTTTTGATACTCTGTTAACAGATAGATCAAGGAAAATATATGGTATTTTCTTTTTGCGACTGGCTTATTTCACTAAGCATAATGATTTCCAGTTGCATCAATTTTATTACACAACAGAAGATTTCATTTTCTTATGGCTGAGTAGTATTCCATAATTAATATACATATATATATAATCACAATTTCTATATCCAGTCATCAACTGATGAATATCTATGTTGATTCTATATCTTATCTATTGTGAATTGAGCTGCAATAAACGTGGGGGTACAAATAACTCTCATATACTCATTTCTCTTCCTTCAGATAAATTCCCAAAAAGTGGGATTGTTGGGTCATACAGCAGATCTATTTTCAGCTTTCTGAGGTATGTCCATACTGTCTTCCACAATGGCTGCACCAGAGTGCATTCCCACCAAGAGTGGATAGAGTACTTTTTACCACATCTTCACCAGAATTTATTATTTGTTGATTTCTGTGTGAGATCCAATCTAATTGGGTTGAGGTGAAACCTCATTGTGTTTTGATTTCCTTTTCCCTGATGGCTAGTGATTCTGAGCATTTTTTTATTTGTTATCTGGCTATTTGTATTTCAGCCTTTGAAAAAGGCCTATTGATATCTATACCCCATTTCTTAACTGGACTGTTTTGTTGTTGTTGAGTTTGTCGAGCTCTTAACAGATTCTGATTATTAATCCTTCATCAGTTGCAGAGTTTGCAAATATTGCCTCTCTTTCTGATGTGGTTGCCTCATCCTTTTGCTGAGTGTTTCCTTTGCAGAACAGAACCTGCTCAGCTTTACATAATCCCTCATGTCTACTTGGGTTTTGCTTGCCTGTGCTTCTGAGGTCTCTGCCTATGCAAATGTCTTGCAGAAATCCCTAATATATTCCTCTAGTTATTTGATGGAATCAGGTTGTACATTTAGATCTTTGATCCATTTTGAGTTTATTTCTGTAGAAGGTGGAAGTTAGGGGTCTTGTTTCATACTTCGGCAAAAGTAGATCCAATTTTCCTTGCACTATTTGTTGAAGAGACTATTCTTTCTCCAAGGATGGATTTTAGTTCCTTTGTCAAATATTACTTGGTTGTAGATGTGTGGATTGATTTTGGGAATTACTATTTTGTTCCACTGATCTACATGTCTTTTTCTGTGCCAGTACCAAGCTGTTTTATTATAACTGCCCTGTAGTATGTCTTCATTCTGGTATTGTGATGCCTCTGGCTTTGTTTTCGTTGTTTAAGATTGCTTTAGCTATAGGCGTTTCCTGTGTTTCCATTTGAATTTTAGCAACATTATTTCTAGGTCTGAGAAAAATGTCATTGAATCTGAAAATTTCTTTCAGTAGTATGGATGCTCGATGATATTAATTCTTCCAATCCATGATAATGGAAAACATCTTCCATTTTTTGTGTTTTCTTCTATTTCTTTCTTAAATGTTTTGTAATTTCCATCATAGAGATCTTTCACTTCCGTGGTTAAATGTCTTCCAAGGTTTTAAAATTTTTGTAGCTATTGTGAAAGAGAGTGATCCTACAAATACTTTTTCAACCATGACACTGTCTGTATATAAAAAAGCTATTGATTTCTGAGTATTAATTATATAGCCTGTAACTTTACCAAATTATCTTATGAGAATATATATATATATATACTTGTTTTATCTTCCATGATATAAACCTTTAGCTAATCAAAGAAAACAGAGAAGCTTCAAATAAATAAAATCAGCAATGAACAACAGATGTTTTTATACCTGATACCATAGAAATACAAATGATCATTATTAACTACTATGATCCACTACAATCCACAAAACTAGGAAACCTAGAATAAATGGATAAATATTTAGGTTCCAAAAATTTACCAGAATTGAACTAAGAAGATATTTTTAAACCTGAATACATCAATAACAAGTTATAAGAATGAATCAGTAATTTAAAAAAATTCCCAACAAAGAGTATCTCAGGATCATATTGATTCATGTCTGAATTCTACCAAGCTTTTAAGAAAGAATAACACCAATTATTCTCAACTATCCCATTAAAAATTGAAAGGAAGGGAATTCTTTTTTTTTTTTTTTGACAGGCAGAGTGGAAAGTGAAAGAGAGACACAGAGAGAAAGGTTTTCCTTTTTCCATTGGTTCACCGCCCCCAATGGCCAATACACTGCGCTGATAAGAAGCCCGGAGCCAGGTGCTTCTCCTGGTCTCCCATGTGGGTGTAGGGCCCAAGCACTTGGGCCATTCTCCACTGCACTCCCGGGCCACAGCAGAGAGCTGGACTGGAAGACGAGCAACCAGGACAGAATCTGGTGCCCTGACCAGGACTAGAACCTCTGGTGCCAGTGCCGCAGGCGGAGGATTAGCCTATTAAGCCGTGGTGCCGGCAGAAAGGAAGGGAATTCTTTCAAATTCTTTCTTTAAGGCCAACATTACTCTGATACCAAAGACATGACCAAAAAAAAAAAAAAAACAAAAAACAAAAAACAAAAAACAAAACAGAAAAACTTTAGACCAGTCTCCCTAGTGAACATAAAAAAAAAAAAAAAAAAAAACGCTCAACAAAGTGCTAGAAAATTGATACATCAAAAAAAATCAAGTGGGATTTATCCCAGGGATGAAAGGATGGCTCAACATCTCAACATTAGCCAATCAATGTACATATTACATCAACAGAAGGAAGGGCAAAAATATGATCATCTCAACAGGATGATCGTGGTTGTACTTTTATTGCTTTAATAAACTTCCAACTCAGGGTTTTAGTTAAAAGAAAGTGCTACAGTTCCCAATCAGATAGACTGTTTAGAAATGGTGAACTGTATAGACAGTTTGTATTATAAAGTAAATATTTTAATTATCTGTTACATTTTTATATTTCAAGAAATTTCTTATTAGTGATCAAGATTTTGGTGTTTATGATAGAAAATATTGAAACTGATAATCTGAAATGGCCATCTATGTGATGTGCTCTTTTAGTTTTATCCTAATTTAACATATAAGTGTAAATCTACACATGATATGTCATTCTAATGTTTTGGATTTTATTCAATAAATCATGTTTTATGTATGATTGAGGTCACTCAGGTAGTTAAATATCTCATATATTTTTATTATTAGTTGCAGTGTTGATATAAACCCATTTTTCAGGGAGAAAACAGGTCAATGCATAGTCAGATAAAACAATAAAAGTGTTTCATAGTATAATTAATGGGAAAAACATTCACTAACTATTTAAATCTATTCTCTTGTCTCACAAACTTTAGAAATGTTAACATTTTCAGAGTATGCAGGATGTGCATACAGGAACACACTTTATTACTGGGATGTAACAGTTCGATTTTTTTTCTTGAAAATTAGAAATAATTTTGGCCGGCATTGTGGCTCACTTGGTTAATCCTGCAGGGCTGGCATCCGATATGAGAACCGGGTTCTAATTGCGGCTGCTCCTCTTCCAGTCCAGCTCTCTGCTGTGGCCCGGGAGTGCAGTGGAGGATGGCCCAAGTGCTTGGGCCCTGCACCCAAATGGGAGACCAGGAGAAGCACCTGGCTCCTGGCTTCAGATTGGTGCAGCATGCTGGCCATAGTGGCCATTTCGGGGGTGAGCCAACAGAAGGAAGACCTTTCTCTCTGCCTCTCTCTCTCTGTCTAACTCTGCCTGTCAAATTTTAAAAAAAAGAAAATTAGAAATAATTTAAACACTTTCTGATTTTAAAATTTTTAAAATCTGTTTGACAAACATTCTTATATCAAAATATAGTTTCCTTTTCATTGCAGAATTGTATCTAAAAATTCATTCTTTAAAAATTTTGGATCCTTTTTAATACAACAAAAACATTTATACTATGTTGCTTTTCAATTCATTAAAAACATTTTTAAAGAAGCAATTTGCAGATATATATTCCAAGATGGTTGAATAGGATGAAGACTTACTGCTTTGGATGACAGGAAAATGACAGGAGAAAGCAGAAAAAGTATATTCCCAAAAATAAAATTAGTAGGAGAAAAGAAATAATTAAAATAAGAGAATAAACAAAATTGAAACAAAAAAGTATAAAAGATCAGTGAAATGAAGAGATGGTTTTTCAAAAAAAAAAAATTAATATACACTGGCCCAACTAAACAAAAGAAGATCCAAACTAATAAGATCAGAGATGAAAAGGAGATGTAATTGCAGATACCACAGAAATAAAATTAATCATCAGGAATTGCTACAATTGCTATATGCCAACAAAACAGAAAATCTAGAAGAAATGGATAGATTCTTAGACATACACAATCTACTAAAATTGAATCACAAAGGCAAAGAAGACCTCAAAAGACCAATAACCAACACAGAGATTTGTAGAAATGAAGACCCTTCCAAAAAAGAAAAGTCCAGGATCAGCTTCACTACTGAATTCTACCAGACTTTCAGAGAACAAATTCTAATTCTTCTCAAGCTATTCTATACAATTAAAAGGGAGGAAATCCTCCCAAACTCCTTCTATGAGGCCAGCATCACCTTCATTCCAAAACCAGAAAAAGAAACAAAAAAGACAGACTAATATCCCTGATGAACATAGGTGCAAAAATCCTCAACAAAATAGTAGCAAGACCCCTACCTTACGCCTTACACAAAAATCCACTCAACATGGATTAAAGATCTAAATCTATGACCTGACACCATCAAATTATGAGAACATTGGAGAAACCCTGCAAGATATTGGCACAGGCAGAGACTTCTTGGAAGACTCCAGAAGCACAGGCAGTCAAAGCCAGAATTCACAATCAGGATTTCATCAATTTGAGAAGTTTAAGTACGGCAAAAGACTCAGTCAGGAGAAGGAAGAAGCAACCGAAAGAATGGGAAAAATATTTGCAAACTATGCAACAGATAAAGGGTTAATAACCAGAATCTACAAAGAGATCAAGAAACTCCACAAAAACAAAACCAACAGCCCACTTAAGAGATGGGCCAAGGACCTCAATAGACTATTTCAAATGAGGAAATCCAAATGGCCAACAGGCACATGAAAAAATTCAAGGTCATTAGCAATCAGGGAAATGCAAATCAAAACCACAATGAGGTTTCACCTCACCCCAGTTAGTATGGCTCACATTCAGAAATCTACCAACAACAGATGCTGGCGAAGAGGAGGGGAAAAAGGGACACTAACCCACTGTGTTGGGAATGAAAACTGGTAAAGTCACTATGGAAGTCATTTTGAAGATTCATCAGAAACTTGAATATAACACTACCATACAACCCAGTCATCCCACTCCTTGGAATTTACCCAAAGGAAATTAAATTGGCAAATAAAAAAGCTGTCTGCACCTTAATGGTTATTGCAGCTCAATTCACAAGAGCTAAGACCTGGACCTTAATGCCCATCAACAGAAGCCTGGATAAAGAAATTGTAGGATATGTACTCTATAGAATATTACACAACAGCAAAAAAACAATGAAATCCGGTCATTTGCAACAAAATGGAGGAATCTGGAAAACATCATGCTGAGTGAAATGAGCCAGTCCCAGAGGAACAAATATCATATGTTCTCCCTGATCAGTGACAAGTAACCTAGCACCAAAAAGGAAACCTGTTGAAGTGAAATGGACACTACGAGAAACAGTGACTTGATCAGCCCTTGTCCTGACTGTCAAGGAACAACTTAATACTTTATCCCTTTTAGTATTTTTTGATCTACTTAATACAATTGTTGAACTCTTTAATTAACACGTAATTATTCTTAGGTGTTTAAATTTAACTGAAAAGTGATCCCTGTTAAATATAAGAGTGGGAATAAGAGAGGGAGAAGATGTACAATATGGGACATGCTCAATTGGACTTGCCCCAAACGGTAGAGTTAGAAATGTGCCAGGGAATTCCAATTCAATACCATCAAGGTGGCATGTACCAATGCCATCTCACTTGTCCAAGTGATCAGTTTCAGTTCACAACTGATCATAGTGATAAGTCTAAGAGTCAAAGGGATCACAAAAACAAGACTAGTGTCTCCTAATACTAAATAAAAGTATTAAAAAGGAGAGAATGATCCAACATGGGAAGCAGGATACACAGCAGACTCATAGAATGGCAGATGTCCTCTGGCCTCAGAATCAGCCCTTAAGGCATCTGGATCTAGCTGAAGAGTCCATGAGAGTATTTCAGGCATGGAAAGCCAAGACACTCTGGCAAAAAAAAAAAAAAAAAAAAAAAAAAAAAAAAAAAAAAAAAAAAACCCTAAATGAAAGATCTCTGTGAGTGAGTGAGATCCCAGTGGAAAGAACAGGCCATCAAAGAAGGAGGTACCTTTCTCTGAAGGGAGGAGAGAACTTCCACTTTGACTATGGCCTTGTCTAATTAAGATCAGAGTTGGCGAACTCAAAAAGCTTCCATAGCCTTGGGAACTCATGACAAGAGCCTAGGGTGATTACTGACACCATAAACAAGAGTGTCAGTGTGTTAAGTCAACAACAGGAGTCACTGTGCACTTACTCCCCATGTAGGATCTCTGGCCTTAATGTATTGTACTATGTGACTTAATGGTATAACTAGTACTCAAACAGTACTTTACACTTTGTGTTTCTGTGTGGGTGCAAACTGTTGAAATCTTTCCTTAGTATATACTAAATTGATCTTCTATGTATAAAGATAATTGATAATGAAATTTGATGTGCATGGAATGGGAGAGGGAGCGGGAGATGGGAGGGTTGCAGGTGGGAGGGTATTTATGGGGGAAAAAGCCACTGTAATCCAAAAGCTGTACTTTGGAAATTTATATTTATTAAATAAAAGTTAAAAAAAAAGGAATATGGCAAGAATGCTTTCACATGGAATATATTTATAGTGCAATTAAATTAGAATGTCACAGGTTCCTAAGGCCATTTTTAGGCTCTTAATGCTAAAGGACAGATAGGCAGAGATTGGGGTCATGGCACAGGATAAGATATTGAGCTAGAAGGAAATTAGTTGGGGCCAGTGCTGTGGCGTAGCTGGTAAAGCCACCATATGCAATGCCAGATTCCCATAAGGGCACCGATTTGAGTCCTGGCTGCTCCACTTCTGATCCAGCTCCCTGCTGTGGCCTGGGAAAGCAGTAGAAGATGGCCCAAGTCTTTGGGCCCCTGCACCTGCGTGGGTGACCGGGAAGAATTTTTGGCTCCTGGCTTCGGATTGGCGCTGCTTCGGCCATTGGGGCTAGCTGGGGAGTGAACCAGCAGATGGAAGACCTCTCTCTCTCTCTCTCTCTCTCTCTGTCTCTCTCTCTCTGCATTTCCTTCTTTCTTTGTGTAACTCTGACTTTCAAATAAATAAATAAATGCTTAAAAAAAGGAAGAAAATTAGTTGTGACAGAGTGGAGATAAGGATAATATATTGGTCAATAGAAAACCATGGCACCCCAACAAACACAAGAGTACCAAGGACTCATATGCTGCAGGAACGAAGGAAAGATCAATAAGCAAATAACTGCACCAATATAAGATGCAAGAATGAGGAGCAAAGAATGTGGGTGGACAAATGAAGCAGTTAAGACTATAACCAGAGCTGGAAGTGGGGCTTATACCAATATTTTTTATTTATCTCCTTTTCCTCTTTCATCTCCCAGTAACTTATATAAAGAATACTATTGTAATTACATTAACCCATAGACAAAGTACAAAAGTCCTATAGAAAAAATTATAAATTTTAAAAAATTTGAAAATAAATATAAGACATGTACAACTATGTTATACCTACAAAAACCTATGCATGCAATAGGTTATACCTACAAATCTATGCATGCAATAGGTCTCAAAAAGTTTATGAAGTGGCCAGCACTGTGGCACAGCAGGATAAGTCACCACCTGTCATGCTGCCATCCCATACTAGCACCTGTTTGAGTCCTGACTGTTCTCTTCCCATCCAGTTCCCTGCTTAATGCAACTGGGAATGCAACAGAAGATGGCTGAAATATGTGGAACCCTGCCACTCATGGGGGAGACAGATGGAGTTACAGACTTCTGGCTTTGGCTTGGCCCCACTCTGGCCATGGCAACCATCCGGAGACTGACTCAGTAAATGGAGACTAACTCTGCCTTTCCCTCTCTCTGTAACGCTTTCAAATAAATGAGTAGATACATCTTTTATAAACAGAATTTGTTAAGAGTTACAAAAAAGGATCACAAAAAATGTGGATTATGACAAAACTGCATGGATTTCAAAATTTAAAATAATAAATATATAATAACATAACAGTAAACATAGATAGTATTACCAGTACTATTGATAGTTTTATAAGTCAAAATAGGGGTTGAATAAGAGCATATATTTTAAATAACTAAATTAAATCAATGGAAGAACTTAAATGTAAATTCTTAAGCAAGACTACACAAACAGAAAAAGGAAAGAACTTTACTATCATTTCTTACTTTACATATCTATAGTTTAAAAATTTAGTATGTGCATATGTTAATTTTATAATAAAAATTTAAGTACTAGAAAACTATGTGCTGTAAGCCTGGTTTCAGCAGAAGTCAGCTGGTGATGAGCCCTGGTAGCTCTGCCAGCCAAGAGTTGGATTCCTGGAAATGGACCTGCCCTGGAATCGAAGGATGACCAGGTCAGAGCCACAGTTCTTACTGGCTCCAAGCTGAAAAGCCCTTCACTCAGCCCAGCTTCTAAAGTGACCACCACAGCTGAGAAAATGGCCAAGTAGGGTCAGTAACATTGCAGGCAGAACTGTAAATTTCCTGTTAGAGATGCCACCTGCCTTTACCTAGCCAGCTCTCCTCCCAGGCCACCTAGGTAATGGAAGTCAACAGGGTGCTTCCCCAAGGAGGTTCACACCTCCCTTAGGATGTAGCCTATGAAGAGAAAGATAAGTCTGGGCCTCATAATTTACAAGGCTTTAAAGCCCACCTGATTATTATCAAGCCCCTTCTGTCAGTTTCTATTGGCCTCTCAATCAGAAAACTTATTTGTAGCTTAGATAGCACCTTTCTTAGGTTCTCTAATAACAACTCTGTCCTTTGTATCTAGCCCACTTGAGCCTCATTCCTTTGTAACCATAGCCTCGCCTCTACAAATGGCTCTACTTCCAACCTGTGTGTACTGATGGTCCTCTCCCCCACTTAATGTTGTATGGTTGTTCAGAATTTCTCTACAGACAAACCCCACTACCTACAAAATTTAAGTGGCCTTTTCTCCCAGTCTTGGCTGGAATCAGCTTTAAGCCACATCCATCAAACTGTCCTCACAAGGGTCCAGAGACACCCCCCTCATTTCCTCTCCTCCATGAAATCCTCTCATTATTACTTGGTTAATGCTACTCTTAGGATCATTGGTTGCTATTCTCACCCTGACTTTTATACTACAGTGTCTATTTAAGTGTTTACAGGAGGTTATAATGGAACAAACGAAGGCCTTCAGCAACCAGGCGGTCAACCAAATGCTGCTATAGGGACATACTCGGCACCAAGGAGACAGCGGCTTGAGACATCACCCCATGCCAGAGAAAAGTACCTCATCACCCCATGTCAGCAGGAAGTAGCTCTAAAGAGAGATCATCGTCCCTCTACCTCTCCTGGACTTTTGGGACTAATGTAATCCCATACAACTCCTGCTTTATAAAAAACAAAAGGGGGGAATGTTAGGAAACTGGCACAGTTTTATCTATGGCATGATCTACACCCTGATTTACATCCTATGTCCTAGCCCCTGCTGCCATTGCTGGAAGCCAGGTGGCCACATGGCCCAACCACTGGTGTCAAGCTCCACCCCCATCCTAATGGGATTCACTGCTCCTGCTTCCCTGCCCGCCCTCCAGCAAAGTTTTAAAAGGACCTGTTCCTGAACACATGGCTCTCTTGGCTTCTCTATTCTCTCCTGCTCACTCTCTCTAGCCCTCTCTCCTCTCTCACTCCCCTCTCTCCTCTCCTCTCTCCTCTTTCTCTCTTACTCTCCTTCTCCCTCTTTGCCCCTTCCCTCCAGCCTGCTGGGTTTCCCCAATAAACCCTTTCCCTAAAAAAAAAAAAAAAAAAAGAAAAGAAAAGAAAAGAAAGAAAGAGAAAACTATGTGTTGCAAAATCCCATTTTGTAGAAAAATAATTCATATAAGGAGAGAGTGAACCTCAATAACAGATAAAAGCACACAAAGTAGAAGATATGAAATATTTCAAAAAGTTAGTGGAAATGAAATTAAAGGATAAGATTATTTTGGGGCAAAAATAATGTGAAATTATTCACAAAAGAGGTCTTCAAAAGGTTCATGGAAAACAAATTATGAAAATAATTATGCACAGATCTCATATCGTTTTCACCAAAAAAGTCCTTTAATTACACCTTTCAACAAACTTTTCGATATACTCACAAAATATTACCAGTGATGTTTTCCACTGAGGCGACAGTACGTCAGATTACAATAATTTCTTATCTGTTCCTTTATGCACTTAACAAATCTGACATAATTAACATCAATTACTTTGCAATTTAAAACATATACTATTTAAACTTGTTTTTAAAAGCATTAGTATATATGGAGAATGGCTCATAGAGCCACATCACCTTTCAACTGGAAGCTATTTTGTCTGTAAGAATATTTTCCCAATATTGCTTGAAAGAAAAAATCTGGTGTTATAAAAATTTTCTTAACAGATAACTTTCCATGATGTACTGTTCTATGTATGCAGGAATGTATGTGTATTTGTTTATGGTATTTTTATTTCCACTTTAACTTAAAATTACAGTTAATTGCATCTAATATTTCTATAAAATAATTTCCTCCTACACACTCCAAAATTTTACCAGTAATGGAAAACAACAAATACAATTTCTAAATATAAACACAAATGTAAACTGTATAAAATATACAGTATTTTGATGACAAATTTTAAATGTGTAAATTTTTTAAAACAAAATTAAAAAAGATTAAGTGATTACATACCACTGCAATTCCTGCAGAATAATGAGGAGCACATATCTTTCCAGGAAACACTGCACCCACATAATCTGGATAATCCCTATAACTAAATAAATACATTCATTGTAATGATCAATTTAAATCTCATAATTTGTGCTAAATTAAATCTGTAGTTCATAAAATCCTGTTCTGAAGTAAGTCGAGGTACAATATGCCCTTCTTTCAAAGTTTGAAGATATTAGTAAAAAAAAAAATTGGTTGAAATGTTTTGAATTTTCTAAATACAAATCAAAGATTTTGATGACTTTCGGCACTCATCACATTTGGTTAAGGTTACCAAAACCCTTAATCAAAAAAACATCTTATTGAATGAAAACAAAAAGTTTTAATTTATGGGTCAAAATGTGTCATTCCTACATAGAAAAACTCAACAGTTTTTCATATGAATGTCTTCATTGTCTCACAACTAAATAGTGTCATTCCAATTTTAAATGTGGCCCTAGTGATACTCTCACATAATAATAATACAATTATCAAAATTTACATGAGTTATCCCTTTAATCATCAAAGCACACCAGTGAAATTAATCTTTTATCCACATTAAAGAAAAACAAAATCAAATGGGAAGTATAAGTAATTATCTTAAGGCAGCATAATTAATGAGAGCTACTGAAGAACTCAAACTTGGGTAGCCTGAATCAAGAGCTATTCTCTCAACTATGACGTATAGATACTTCATCCATATACTATCATCTTTAGGGCTCTCCCTCAAAAACATATGCCAGAATGTCTGTAAATAAGTTTGGTACTCAATCCTTAATTTGATATGTAACTTCATGGTTATTCTACATCCTCAGTGCTGCCTCTGTTCTGCTTCTCTGATATTGTTTAAATGAAACTCTTCTGTCACTTTTTTCCAAGTATTTATTCCTAACACTCAATATTGAGAATAAATTACAGTATAGAAGTATTGTTTACAATCTTCCTTTAGCCAAAGTAGTTCTTACAACAGATATTTTAACAAATTTCTATCTAACTCCTAAGATTTCCCCTAAAGTGTGTATAATACTGGTTATCACATTAATAGTAATTTTTTAGTTCACACTCCTACTCCTTAATGTGCCCACTTCATATTAAATTAGCTGTCAAGACCTATGTTTTATATCTTCAATCATTCATATATATCCTTCCTTCCTGCGAAGATTCAGCATGAGATCTAATTGTGAATTCCATCCTCTTTGAAAAGAACTTAGCTTTATGTTTCTACAATATTTCTCTGTCTACTCAAACTGTCCAACTCCTTTTGTACTGCTATTTAGCCTTTAATCTGGCCTTTCTATATATCCCTCCCATCTACCTTGATCTTGTTCTCAATATTTTACTTAATCTGTATTGTAAACAAATATAGATAATGCACATTAAGTTTGAAAACTTCATTGTGCCCATTATAGGAATTACTCACAACAGATTGTAAGATCCTGGAAAAAAGAGATAGTAATTGTTTATAATTATTTTATTTTCTTTCTTTTTTTTTTTTTTTTTTGACAGGCAGAGTGGACAGTGAGAGAGAGACAGAGAGAAAGGTCTTCCTTTGCCGTTGGTTCACCCTCCAATGGCCGCTGCGGCCGGTGCACCACGCTGATCCAGTGGCAGGAGCCAGGTGCTTCTCCTGGTCTCCCATGGGGTGCAGGGCCCAAGCACTTGGGCCATCCTCCACTGCACTCCCAGGCCACAGCACAGAGCTGGCCTGGAAGAGGGGCAACCAGGACAGAATCCGGCGCCCCGACCGGGACTGGAACCCGGTGTGCCGGCGCCGCAGGCGGAGGATTAGCCTATTGAGCTATGGCGCCGGCCTATTTTATTTTCTTTTTTTAACAATTATTTAATGAACATAAATTTCCAAAGCACAGCATATGGATTACAATGGCTTCCCCCACATAACTTCCCTCCCACCCACAATCCTCTCCTTTCCCACTCCCTCTCCCCTTCCATTCACATCAAGATTCATTTTCAAATATATTTATATACAGAAGATCAGTTTACTATATATTGAGTAAAGATTTCAACAGTTTGCACCCACACAGAAACACAAAGTGAAAAATACTGTTTCAGTACTAGTTATAGCATTAAATCATAATGTACAGCACATTAAGGACAGACATCCTACATGAGGTGTAAGTGCACAGTGACTCCTGTTGTTGACTTAACAAAATGACACTCTTGTTTATGGCATCAGTAATCATCCAAGGCTCTTATCATGAGTTGCCAAGGCTATGGAAGCCTTTGGAGTTCACCGACTCCAATCATATTTAGACAAGGTCATAGTCAAAGTGGAGGTTCTCTCCTCCCTTCACAGAAAGGTACCTCCTTCTTTGATGACCTATTCTTTCCACTGGGATCTCACTCGTGGAGATCCTTCATTTATGTCATTTTTTTTTTTTGACAGAGTGTCCTGGCTTTCCATGCCTGAAATACTCTCATGGACTTTTCAGCTGGATCCAAATGCCTTAAGGGCTGATTCTGAGGCCAGAGTGCTGTTTAGGACTTCCGCCATTCTATGAGTCTGCTGTGCATCCCGCTTTCCGTGTTGGTTCATTCTCTCCTTTTTTATTCTATCTGTTAGTATTATTCAGACACAAGTCTTGTGTATGTGATCCCTTTGACTCTTAATCCTATTATTGTGATCAATTGTGAATTGAAATTGATCACTTTGACTAGTGAGATGGCATTGGTACCTGCCACCTTGATGGGATTGAATTGGAATCCCCTGGTATGTTTCTAACTCTACCGTTTGGGGCAAGTCCGATTGAGCATGTCCCAAAATGTACATCTCTTCCCTCTCTTATTCCCACTCTTATATTTAAAAGGGATCACTTTTCAGTTAAGTTTCAACACTTAAGAATAACTGTGTATTCAGCAGATTCATAGAATGCCAGCTGTCCTATACAGAACTCTGGCCTAAGAATTAGCCCTTAGGGCATTCGGATCCGGCTGAAAAGCCCATGAGAGTATTTCAGGCATGGAAAGCCAAGACACCCTGGCAAAAAAAATGACCTAAATGAAAGATCTCTGTGAGTGAGATCCCAGTGGAAAGAACAGGTCATCAAAGAAGGAGGTAGCTTTCTCTGAAGGGAGGAGAGAACTTCCACTTTGACTATGACCTTGTCTAAATGTGATAAGAGTCGGTGAATTCAAAAGGCTTCCATACCTTGGAAACTCATGACTGGAGCCTACAGAGATTACTGATGCCATTAACAAGTGTGTCAATTTGTTAAGTCAACAACAGGAGTCACTGTGCACTTACTCCTCATGTAGTATCTCGGTCCTTAATGTGCTGTACATTATGATTTAATGCTATAACAAGTACTCAAACAGTATTTTTCACTTTGTGTTTCTATGTGGGTGCAAACTATTGAAATCTTTACATTAATATATACTAAACTGATCTTCTGTATGTAAGAGAAATGAAAATGAATCTCAATGTTAATGGAAGGGGAGAGGAGGCGAGAAAGGGGAAGGTTGCGGGTGGGAGGGAAGTTATGGAGGAGAAGCCATTGTAATCCATAAGCTGTACTTTGGAAAATTGTATTCATTAAATACAAAAAATGTTGAAAACAAAGAATAACTGTGTATTAATTACAGAATTCAACCAATACTATTAAGTAGAACAAAAAAAAAAAACTCTCAGAAATAGACAGATCAAACGGACAGAAGATCAACAAGGAAATAGCAGATTTAAATGACACTATAGCCCAAATGGATCTAACAGATATCTACAGAACTTTTCATCCTACACTTAAAGAATTCACATTCTTCTCAGCAGTACATGGAACCTACTCTAGGATTGACCACATACTAGGCCATAAAGCAAGTCTCAGCAAATTCAAAAGAATTAGAATCATACCATGCAGCTTCTCAGACCTTAGGGGAATGAAGTTGGAAATTAGCAACTCAGGAATCCCTAGAGCATATGCAAACACATGGACACTGAACAGCATGTTCCTGAATGAACACTGGGTCATCGAAGAAATCAAAAGAGAAATCAAAAACTTTCTGGAAGTAAATGAGGATAACAACACAACATACCAAAACTTATGGCATACAGCAAAAGCAGTGTTAAGAGGAAAGTTTATAGCAATAGGTGCCTACATCAATAAATTGGAAAGGCACCAAATAAATGAGCTTTCAATTCATCTCAAGGATCTAGAAAACCTACAGCAAACCAGACCCAAATCTACTAGGAGAAGAGAAATAATTAAAATCAGAGAAGAAATCAACAGGACTGAATCCAAAAAAAATACAAAAAATCAGCCAAAGAGATGGATTTCTGAAAAAAAAAAAAAGAAAATTACACAAGAGAAAGAAGGGAAAAGACCCAAATCAATAAAATCAGAGGTGAAAAAGGGAATGTAACAACAGACACCACAGAATCATCAGAAATTACTACAAGGACTTGTATGCCAGCAAACAGGGAAACCTATCAGAAATGGATAGATTCCTGGACACATGCAACCTACCTAAATTGAACCAGGAAGACATAGAAAACCTAAACAGACCCATAACTGAGACAGAAATTGAAACAGTAATACAGGCCCTCCCAACAAAGAAAAGCCCAAGACCAGATGGATTCACTGCTGAATTCTACCAGACATTTAAAGAAGAACTAACTCCAATACTTCTCAAACTATTCAGAACAATTGAAAAAGAGGGAGTCCTCCCAAATTCTTTCTATGAAGCCAGCATCACCTTAATCCCTAAGCCGGAAAAAGATGCAGCATTAAAAGAGAATTACAGACCAATATCCCTGATGAACATATTCGCAAAAATCCTCAATAAAATTCTGGCCAATAGAATGCAACAACACATCAGAAAGATCATCCACCCAGGCAAAGTGGGATTTATCCCTGGTATGCAGGGATGGTTCAACATTCGCAAATCAATCAATGTGATACACCACATTAACAGACTGCAGAAGAAAAACCCTATGATTATCTCAATAGATGCAGAGAAAGCATTTGATAAAATACAACACCCTTTCATGATAAAAACTCTAAGCAAATTGAGTATAGAAGGAACATTCCTGAATACAATCAAAGCAATTTATGAAAAACCCACAGCCAACATCCTATTGAATGGGGAAAAGCTGGAAGCATTTCCACTGAGATCTGGTACCAGACAGGGATGCCCACTCTCACCACTGCTATTCAATATAGTTCTAGAAGTTTCAGCCAGAGCCATTAGGCAAGCAAAAGATATTAAATGGATACAAACTGGGAAGGAAGAACTCAAACTATCCCTTTTTGCAGATGATATGATTCTTTATTTAGGGCACCTAAAGAACTCTACTAAGAGACTAGTAGAACTCATAGAAGAGTTTGGCAAAGTAGCAGGGTATAAAATCAATGCACAAAAATCAACAGCCTTTGTATACACAGGCTATGCCATGGCTGAGGAAGAACTTCTAAGATCAATCCCATTCACAATAGCTACAAAAACAATCAAATACCTTGGAATAAACTTAACCAAGGACGTTAAAGATCTCTACGATGAGAATTACAAAATCTTAAAGAAAGAAATAGAAGAGGATACCAAGAAATGGAAAAATCTTCCATGCTCATGGATTGGAAGAATCAACATCATCAAAATCTCCATTCTCCCCAAAGCAATTTATAGATTCAATGCAATACCAATGAAGATACTGAAGACCTTCTTCTAAGATCTGGAAAAAATGATGCTGAAATTTATATAGCGACACAGGAGATCTCGAATAGCTAAAGCAATCTTGTACTAAAAAACAACGCCAGAGGCATCACAATTTCAAATTTCAGGACATACTACAGCACAGTTATGATCAAAACAGCATGGTACTGGTACAGAAACAGATGAATAGACCAATGGAACAGAATAGAAACACCAGAAATCAGCCCAAACATCTATAGCCAACTAACATTTGATCAAGGATCCAAAACCAATTCCTGGAGCGAGGACAGTCTATTCAATAAATGGTGATGGAAAAATTGGATTTCCACGTGCAGAAGCATGAAGCAAGACCCCTACCTTACACCTTACACCTTACACAAAAATCCACTCAACATGGATTAAAGACCTAAATCTACGACCCGACAACATCAAATTATTAGAGAACATTGGAGAGACCCTACAAGATATAGGTACTGGCAAAGACTTCCTGGAAAAGACCCTGGAGGCGTAGGCAGTCAAAGCCAAAATTAACATTTGGGACTGCATCAAATTAAGAAGTTTCTGTACTGTAAAAGAAACAGTCAGGAGAGTGAAGAAGCAAACAAAAGAGTGGGAAAAAATATTTGCAAACTATGCTACAGATAAAGGATTAAAAACCAGAATCTACAAAGAGATCAAAACTCCACAAAAACAAAACAAACAAACAACTTGAGAGAGGGGCCAAGGACCTCAATAGACATTTTTCAAAAGAGGACATCCAAATGGCCAACAGGCACATGAAAAAATGTTCACGATCACTAGCAATCAGGGAAATGCAAATCAAAACCACAACACGGTTTCACCTCACTCAAGTTAGAATGGCTCACATACGGAAATCTACCAACAACAGATGCTGGCGAGGATGTGGGGAAAAAGGGACACTAACCCACTGCATTGGGGATGAAAACTGGTTAAGCCACTATGAAAGTCAGTCGGGAGATTCCTCAGAAGCCTCTATATAACCCTACCATTCAACCCAGTCATCCCACTCCTTGGAATTTACCCAAAGGAAATTAAATTGGCAAATAAAAAAGCTGTCTGCACCTCAATGTTTCTTGCAGCTCAATTCACAATAGCTAAGACCTGGAATCAACCCAAATGCCCATCAACGGTAGACTGGATAAAGAAATTATGGGATATGTACTCTATAGAATACTATACAGCAGTCAAAAACAACAAAACCCGGTCATTTGCAACAAGATGGAGGAATCTGGAAAACATCATGCTGAGTGAATTAAGCCAGTCCCAAAGGGACAAATATCATATGTTCTCCCTGATCGGTGACAACTAACCGAGTACCAAAAAGGAAACCTGTTGAAGTGAAAGGGTCACTATGAGAAATAGTGACTTGATCAGCCCTTGTCCTGACTGTCAAGGAACAACTTACTATTTCATCCCTTTTAGTATTTTTTTTTTGTTCTACTTAATATCATTGGTTGAAGTCTTTAACACATAATTATCCTTAGGCGTTTAAATTTAACTGAAAAGTGATCCCTGTTAAATATAAGAGTGGGAATAAGACAGGGAGGAAATGTATAGCACGGCACATGCTCAATCGGACTTACCCCTAATGGCAGAGTTAGAAATGTGCCAGGGAATTCCAATTCAATACCATCAAGGTGGCATGTACCAATGCCATCTCACTAGTCAAAGTGATCAATTTCAATTAACAATTGATCATAATGATAGGATTAAGAGTCAAAGGGATCACATAAACAAGACTAGTGTCTCCTAATACTAAATGATAGTATTAAAAAGGAGAGAATGATCCAACATGGGAAGCAGGATACACAGTAAACTCATAGAATGGTGGATGTCCTAAACACAATTCTGGCCTCAGAATCAGCCCTTAAGGCATCTAGATCTGGCTGAAGAGCCCATGAGAGTATTTTAGGCATGTAAAGCCAAGACACTCTGGCAAAAAAAAAAAAAAGACTTAAATGAAAGTCCTCTGTGAATGCGATCCCAGTGGAAAAAACGGGCCATCTAAGAAGGAGGTACCTTTCTCTGAAGGGAGGAGAGAACTTCCACTTTGACTATGACCTTGTCTAAATAAGATCGGAGTTGGCAAACTTAAAAGGCTTCCATAGCCTTGGCATCTCATGACAAGAGCCTCGGATGATTACTGATGCCATAAATAAGAGTGTCAAATTGTTAAGTCAACAACAGGAGTCACTGTGCACTTACACCCCGTGTAGAATCTCTGTCCTTAATGTGTTGTATTATGTGAATTAATGGTATAACTAGTACTCAAACAGTACTTTACACTTTGTGTTTCTGTGTGGGTGCAAACTGTTGAAATCTTTACTTAGTATATACTACATTGATCTTCTGTATATAAAGATAATTGAAAATGAAAAGAATGGGATGGTTGAGGGAGTGCGAGATGGGATGCTTGCGGGTGTGAGTGAGGTTATGGGGGAAAAATAGCCACTGTAATCCAAAAGCTGTACTTTGGAAATTTATATTTATTAAATAATAATTTAAAAAATATTAACCTTGAAAGTAAATTATCTAAATTCTCCAGTTAAAAGAAATACATGGGTTGAATGCATTAAAAAACAAGACCCATCTATCTAGACAAAAAATGTCTAGGCAATAAAGACACACAAAGATTAAAGTGAAAGGATGGAATAAGACATCCCATGCCAGTGGATAGCAAAAATGAGCAGGAGTAGCCATCCTAATATCAGACAAAATATATATTAAAACAAAAACTATTACAAGATATAAACAAGGTCATCATGCAATGATTAACTCAACAGTAAGATGAAGCTACTATAAATTAATATGCACCCAGTGCTAACATCTGGCTATTGAAAAAAATAAATATCAATGAATCTATAGGGAAACATAGGCTATGATATAATAATAATGGGGGACTTCAACACCCATTTCCATCACAGATCAGGTAGACAACAAATCAACAAAGAAACAGTAGAACTAATCTAGACTATTAACGAAATGGATTTAATTGATACCTACATAACATTTCATCCAACAGCTGCAGAATACACATTTTTTTCATCAGTGCATGGAACTTCTTCTACAATAGACTATATGCTAGGCCATAAAGCAAATCTCAACAACTTTTAAAAAAACTGAAATTATATCATATACCATTTTTATCACAATAGTATCAAGCTGGAAATTAACAACTTAAGAAAGTCTAAAATAATATTTAAACACATGGAGACCAAACAAAATGCTCTTGAATGAACAGTGGAACACAGGAAAACTCAAAAGGGAAATTTAAAAATTCCTAGAAATGAATGACAACACAGTGTATCAAAACTTACAGGATATAGCGAAAGTAGTGTTAAGAAGAAAGATTATAACAATTAGTGCCTACATTGAGAAATAGGAAAAGCATCAAATAATTTATCTAAAATGTAAATTAAGGATTTAGAAAAACAAGAACCGACCAAACTCAAAATTAGTAGGAGGAAAGAAACAAAAAATAAATAAATAAAATTGAAAACAACCAAAAAAGAAGCAACCAATGAAGAATTGCTTTTTGGAAAAAAAAAAAAAAACACCCACCATTTGTGCAAGTAACATAAAGGGAGAAAGCCAAAATTAATAAATGAAAAAGAAGCTGTTATATAAAGGACACCACAGAAATTAGAAGAACCATCAAGAAGTACTACAGGGGGCGGAGCCAAGATGGCAGAATAGTGAGGGCGCGCACCGATAGTCCGGGAAAATTTAGTTTAATAAAAGCGGAGTTACGGTAGCCTCAGAAAAAGGATCAGGAAAAAATTGCAGAGGAAACTCTTCCGGAGCTATTCGCTGTGACTCAAAGGACCTACTGGAGAGCAGGGACGCCCACCACGCGGAAGCCGAACTGCGGGAGCCACAGAGTCTGAGCGCCAGTGCGGGAAGGGGAGTCTAGTGACAAAGACACCAGTGAGGAGAGGAGGGATGCCCAGGGCTCCGAGTCCACACATCGGCGCCGGAAGCGGAGGTGAGCTCAGTAACCGGAGACATTGGCAGGGAAACGACGGACAGAATTTTAGAGGGACGCGGGTTTTGAAGCAGGAAAGTCCAACAGACTGACTACAGAGGAGAAGGAAAAATAAATAAATAAATAAATAAAAAGGTGGGGGCATACTGGTACAGACAAGTTCCACTCTCCGCCAACCTTGCAAAGGCCAGCAAGAGACAAAGAGCTGGGATATACATAATAAAAGGGGAGAGTTAAGGCTACAATTCAGTAGCCTAGGCAACCCAGTGGGAGTCCAGAGGAGAAACAGAGCCTGCACAGACTCTTTGGGTAGAAGCCAGCGGAAGCTAAATACCATCCATTCTGCTTAGCCTTGCAGTATTACTTACCTCCTGAACAAAAAATAAAATAAAATAAAATAAATAAATGAATAAATAAATAAAGAGAGATTTACCACGCATAACCTGAGGGTGTCACATTTGCACACCTGTAACCCTGAAGAACCAAGCAGAGCTCTCAGGCCACACCCATCTCAAGCCTCCAAGGCTCCTCCAACAGCAGGCAGTCCACTTAACAAGGACATAGTATAATAATAATAATAAAAAAAACTCACAGTGAGGGAAACAGAATTAACCATGCCAAGCAATAAACACAGAAATCGAGGGAACAAGATAAACGATGACATTATGATGCCTCCAAATAAACAAAACACCCCAAGCCAAGATTATGAAGATGATGAGATAGAAGAAATGCAAGATAGGGATTTCAAAAAATTTATGATAAGAACATTTAGAAGTTTTCAAAAGCAAATCCTTGAACTACAGAAATCCTTATTAGACAGGATTGAAAATCTCTCTCGTGAAAATGAAATTTTAAGGAAGAATCAAAATGAAACGCAGAAACTAGTAGAGCAGGAAAGTGTGATAGTGAAGAGAAATCAAAATGAAATGAAGAGCTTAATAGATCAAATGACAAACACATTAGAGAGCCTTAAAAACAGAATGGGTGAAGCAGAAGAGAGAATATCGGACTTAGAAGGCAGAGAACAGGAAAGGATACAGTCAAACCAAAGAAAAGAAGAGGAAATTAGATATCTAAAAAATATTGTTGGGAATCTACAGGATACTATTAAAAAAAACCAACATTCGAGTTCTAGGAGTTCCTGAAAGCATGGAGAGAGAGAAAGGATTAGAAGTCCTTTTTAGTGAGATACTGGCAGAGAACTTTCCAGGTTTGGAGAAGGACAGAGACATCCTAGTACAGGAAGCTCATAGAACCCCCAATAAACATGACCAAAAGAGATCCTCACCAGGACACGTGGTAATTAAACTTACCACAGAGAAACATAAAGAAAAGATCCTAAAATGTGCAAGAGAGAAACGTCAGATTACTCTCAGAGGATCTCCAATCAGACTCACAGCAGACTTCTCATCAGAAACACTACAGGCTAGGAGGGAATGGCGAGACATAGCACAGGTACTAAGAGAAAAAATTGCCAGCCCAGAATATTGTATCCTGCTAAGCTCTCGTTTGTGAATGAAGGTGAAATAAAGACCTTTCATAGCAAACAGAAATTGAAAGACTTTGTGGCCACTCGTCCGGCCCTGCAAAAGATACTTAAAGATGTGCTACACTCAGAAACACAGAAACACGGCCATCAATATGAAAGAAGGTAAAGGAAGAAAAACCACCAGTAAAAGAGTATGGGAAGCTCAAAGCATATACTAGAAAATATCTCCGGGAAAATGGCAGGGCAAAGTCACTACATATCAATAGTCATATTAAATATTAATGGTCTTAACTCTTCAGTTAAAAGACACCGATTGGATGATTGGATCAAGGAACACAACCGAACTATTTGTTCCCTACAAGAAACACATCTCTCTAACAAAGATGCATGCAGACTGAAAGTAAAAGGTTGGAAAAAGATATTCCATGCCAACAGAAAACAAAAAAAAAAAAACAGAAAAAATAAACTTTAATACAAAAACTGTTAAGAGAGACAAAGAGGGACACTATATAATGATTAAGGGTTCAATTGAACAGGAAGATGTAACTATTATAAATGTATATGCACCTAATTACAGGACACCGGTCTATTTAAAAGATATGTTAAGGGACTTAAAGGGAGATTTAGATTTCAATACAATAGTACTGGGGGACTTCAATACTCCACTCTCAGAAATAGACAGATCATCCGGACAGAAGATCAACAAGGAAACAGCAGATTTAATCGACACTATTGCCCTAATGGATCTAACAGATAACTACAGAACTTTCAATCCTACATCTAAAGACTTCACATTCCTCTCAGCAGTGCATAGAACCTTCTCTAGGATTGATCACATACTAGGTCATAAAGCAAGTCTCAGCAAATTTAAAAGAATTAGAATCATACCATGCAGCTTCTCAGACCAAAGCTGGATGAAGCTGGAAATTAGCAACTCAGGAAACCCTAGAAAGTATGCAAACACATGGAGACTGAACAACATGCTCCTGAATGAACACTGGGTCATTCAAGAAATCAAAAGAGAAATTGAAAACTTTCTGGAAGTAAATGAGGATAACAACACAACATACCAAAACTTATGGGATACAGCAAAAGCAGTACTGAGAGGCAAGTTTATAGCAATAGGTGCCTACATCAATAAATTGGAAAGGTACCAAATAAATGAGCTTTCAATTCATCTCAAGGATCTAGAAAACCTACAGCAAACCAGACCCAAATCTACTAGGAGAAGAGAAATAATTAAAATCAGAGAAGAAATCAACAGGATTGAATCCAAAAAAATTACAAAAATCAGCCAAAGAGCTGCATTTTTGAAAAAATAAACAAAATTGACACCCCATTGGCCCAATTCACTAAAAAAAGAAAAGACCCAAATCAATAAAATCAGAGAAGAAAAAGGGAATGTAGCAACAGACACCACAGAAATAAAAAGAATCATCAGAAATTACTACAAGGACTTGTATGCCAGCAAACAGGAAAACCTATCAGAAATGGATAGATTCCTGGACACATGCAACCTACCTAAATTGAACCAGGAAGACATCGAAAACCTAAACAGACCCATAACTGAGACAGAAATTGAAACAGTAATACAGGCCCTCCCAACAAAGAAAAGCCCAAGACCAGATGGATTCACTGCTGAATTCTACCAGACATTTAAAGAAGAATAACTCCAATACTTCTCAAACTATTCAGAACAATCGAAAAAGAGGGAATCCTCCCAAATTCTTTCTATGAAGCCAGCATCACCTTAATCACTAAGATGCAGCACTGAAAGAAAATTATAGACTAATATCCCTGATGAACATATTCGCAAAAATCCTCAATAAAATTCTGGCCAATAGAGTACAACAACACATCAGGAAAATCATCCAACCAGACCAAGTGGGATTCATCCCTGGTATGCAGGGATGGTTCAACATTCGCAAATCAATCAATGTGATTCACCACATTAACAGACTGCAAAAGAAAAACCACATGATTATCTCAATTGATGCAGAGAAATCATTCGATAAAATTCAACACCCTTTCATGATGAAAACTCTAAGCAAATTGGGTATAGAAGGAACATTCCTCAATATAATCAAAGCAATTTATGAAAAACACACGGCCAGCGTCCTATTGAATGGGGAAAAGTTGGAAGCATTTCCACTGAGATCTGGCACCAGGCAGGGATGCCCACTCTCCCCACTTCTATTTAACATAGTTCTGGAAGTTTTAGCCAGAGCCATCAGACAAGAAAAAGAAATTAAAGGAATACAAATTGAGAAGGAAGAAGTCAAACTATCCCTCATTGCAGACGATATTTTTGTTTACTTAGAGGATGCAAAGAACTCTACTAAGAGACTATTGTAACTCATAGAAGAGTTTGGCAAAGTGGCAGGATATAAAATCAATGAACAAAGATCAACAGCCTTTCTATACACAAGCAAGGCCACGGCTGAGAAAGAACTGCTAAGATCAATCCTATTCACAATAGCTACAAAAACAATCAAATACCTTGGAATAAACTTAACCAAGGACGTTAAAGATCTCTACGATGAGAATTACAAAATTTTAAAGAAAATAGAAGAGGATACCAAAAAATGGAAAAATCTTCCATGCTCATGGATTGGAAGAATCAACATCATCAAAATCACCATTCTCCCAAAAGCAATTTATAGATTCAATGCAATTCCGATCAGGATACCAAAGATATTCTTCTCAGATCTAGAAAAAATGATGCTGAAATTCATATGGAGGCAAGAGACCTCGAATAGCTAAAGCAATCCTGTACAACAAAAACAAAGCCGGAGGCATCTCAATACCAGATTTCAGGACATACTACAGGGCAGTTGTAATCAAAACAGCATGGTACTGGTACAGAAACATATGGATAGACCAATGGAACAGAATTGAAACACCAGAAATCAACCCAAACATCTATAGCCAACTTATATTTGATCAAGGATCTAAAACCAATTCCTGGAGCAAGGACAGTCTATTCAATAAATGGTGCTGGGAAAACTGGATTTCCACGTGCAGAATCACGAAGCAAGACCCCTACCTTACACCTTACACAAAAATCCACTCAACATGGATTAAAGACCTAAATCTACGACCTGACACCATCAAGTTATTAGAGAACATTGGAGAAACCCTTCAAGATATTGGCACAGGCAAAGAGTTTCTGGAAAAGGCCCAGGAGGCACAGGCAGTCAAAGCCAAAATCAACTATTAGGATTGCATCAAATTGAGAAGTTTCTGTACTGCAAAAGAAACAGTCAGGAGAGTGAAGAGACAACCGACAGAATGGGAAAAAATATTTGCAAACTATGCAACAGATAAAGGGTTAATAACCAGAATCTACAAAGAGATCAAGAAACTCCACAAAAACAAAACCAACAACCCACTTGAGAGATGGGCCAAGGACTTCAATAGACATTTTTCAAAAGAGGAAATCCAAATGGCCAACAGGCACATGAAAAAATGTTCAAGGTCACTAGCAATCAGGGAAATGCAAATCAAAACCACAATGAGGTTTCACCTCACCCTGGTTAGAATGGCTCACATACAGAAATCTACCAACAACAGATGCTGGCAAGGATGTGGGGGAAAAGGGAAACTAACCCACTGTTGGTGGGAATGCAAACTGGTCAAGCCACTATGGAAGTCAGTCTGGAGATTCCTCAGAAACCTGAATATAACCCTACCGTTCGACCCAGCCATCCCACTCCTTGGAATTTACCCAAATGAATTTAAATTGGCAAACAAAAAAGTGGTCTGCACCCTAATGTTTATTGCAGCACAATTCACAATAGCTAAGACCTGGAACCAACCTAAATGCCCATCAACGGTAGACTGGATAAAGAAATTATGGGATATGTACTCTTTAGAATACTATACCGCAGTAAGAAACAACGAAATCCAGTCATTTGCAACAAAATGGAGGAATCTGGAACACATCATGCTGAGTGACGTAAGCCAGTCCCAAAGGGACAAATGCCATATGTTCTCCCTGATCGGTGACAACTGACTGAACACCAAAAAGGAAACCTGTTGAAGTGAAATGGACACTATGAGAAACGGTGACTTGATCAGCATAGCCCTGACTGTTAATGAACAACTTAATACATTATCCCTCTTAGTAGTTTTTTTTTTGTCTGTTTACTTAATATGACTGGTTTATTTCTGTAATTAATACACAGTTATTCTTAAGTGTTGAAATTTAACTGAAATGTGATCCCTGTTAAACATAAGAGTGGGAATAAGAGAGGGAAGAGGTGTATAATTTGGGACATTTTCAGGCCGACTTGCCCCAAATGGTAGAGTTAGAAACATACCAGGGACTCCAATTCAATCCCATCAAGCTGGCATGTACCAATGCCATCTCACTAGTCCAAGTGATCAATTTCAGTTCACAATTGATCATAATGAAAGGACTAACAGTCAAAGGGAGCACATAAACAAATCTAGTACCTGCTAATACTAACCAATAGAATAAATAAAGGGGAGAGTGATCCAACATGGGAAGTGAGGTACTCAGCAGACTCATAGAATGGCAGATGTCCTAAACAGCACTCTGGCCTCAGAATCAGCCCTAAAGGCATTCGGATCTGGTTGAAAAGCCCATGAGAGTATTTCAGGCATGGAAAGCCAAGACACTCTGGCAAAAAAAAAAAAAAAAACCCTAAAAGATCTCTGTGAGTGAGATCCCAGTGGAAAGAATAGGTCTTCAAAGAAGGAGGTACCTTTCTCTGAAGGGAGGAAAGAACTTCCACTTTGACTATGACCTTGTCTAAATAAGATAAGAGTTGGAGAACTCAGAGGGCTTCCATAGCCTTGGAAACTCATGACTGGAGCATAGGGAGATTACTGATGCCATAAACAGGAGTGTCAATTGGTAAAGTCAACAATACGAGTCACTGTGCACTTACTCCTCATGTAGTTTCTCTGTCCTTAATGTGCTGTGCATTGAGATTTAATGCTATAACGAGCACTCAAACAGTATATTTCACTTTGTGTTTCTATGGGGTTGCAAACTGTTGAAATCTTTACTTAATATATACTAAACTGATCTTCTGGAAAAAAAAAAAAAGAAATTATCAATTCCCAACTTGACTCTCACTGGGATTAAACATGATAATAGGTCTGATCTGATTTCATCATCATTTAAAAAATCATCTATTATTTTTCACTTTATGTTTCTGTGTGGGAGCAAACTGTTGAAATCTTTACTTAATGTATGCTAAACTGATTTTCTGTATATAAAGAGAATCGAAAATGAATCTTGATGTGAATGGAAGGGGAGAGGGAGTGGGAAAGGGGAGGGTTGCGGGTGGGAGGGACGTTATGGGGGGGAAGCCATTGTAATCCATAAGCCGTACTTTGGAAATTTATATTCATTAAATAAAAGGTAAAAAAAAAAGAGTAAGAGAGGTTGAATAATGATACCAAAACACAGATAAAGAGAAGCTAGATAATGGATACAATAAGAAAACTCTAAGGAATATTTCCTAGCATTCTATGAAGAGTGGAATTACTATAGTTTACAACATTTTTATATATTTTATGAAGAACTACAGAAGAGGAACTTGAAGGTCCCAGACATAAAGAAAGGTGCTCAGACAGAAATCAACAAACCACAAATACTGATGAGGATGTGGGGGAAAGGTACCCTAATCCACTGTTTGTGGGAATGTAAACTGGTACAGCCTCTGCGAAGACAATATGGACATACCTTAGAAATCTGAATGTAGAGCTACCATATGGATCCAGCATTCCCACTCCTGGGAATTTACTCAAATGGAAAAAAAAACAGCATATCAAAGAGTGATCTGTACCCTCATTTACTGCAGCTCAATTCACAATAGCTAAGATATGGAATCAATCGAAGTATCCATCAACTAAAGACTGGATAAAGAAATTATGGTAGATATATACTATGGGATACTATATAGCAGTAAAGAAAAAAATGAAATCCTGTAGCTTGCAACAAAATGGATGCAACTGGAAACCATTATACTTATTGAAATAAGTCAGTCCCAAAAAGGTAGATACCATGTTCTCCCTGATCTGTGAAAACTAATAGAGCACCTAAAATGTAAGGCATTGGAGTGAAATTGACAGTTTGAGAAGCAATAATCTAGAACAGCCCTTGTCTCTACTGTTGAGAAACAATGCTTTTTTTTTCTTCACACTATTTGTTGAACTTTTTACTTAGTATACAGTTAATCTTATGACTATAAAGTTAACTGAAAATAGATCTTTCTAAAAAATAAGAATCAGAATAGGAGAGAGCAGAGGAAGAAGGGTAGGAGCATGGGAGGGAGGGAGGGTAAGGTGGAAAGTATCACTATGTTCCTAAATCTGTGTATATGAAATTTGTATAACTTAAATAAAATTTAAAAATACATAAATAAATAAAATTGAAGTATAAAAAAATAAAAATGCTCTTAATTACTCAGAAAAGATGGAAATTCTTATTACCAAGATTTGACTATCGTAGTGTATAAATTTCTTGAAATACCACACTATTACCCATATATATGATTATATGTTCATCAAAAAATGTATAAAGCCTTGAAAATGTTTAAAAATAGAATAAAGATTTTATATATAAAACATAATGCTACACCTCATGAAACTAGAAAATAAAACAAAATGAGAGCTGGTGCTGTGGCACAGTGGGTTAAAGCCCCAGCCTGCAGTGCCGGCCTGGGGTTCGAGTTCTGGCTGCTCCTCTTCCAATTCAGCTCTCTGCTATGGCTTGGGAAAGCAGTAGAAGATGGCCTAAGTTCTTGGATCCCTGCACCTGTGTGGGAGACCTGGAAGAAACTCCTGGCTCCTGGCTCCTGGCTTCGGATCAGTTCAGCTCTGGCCATTGCGGTCATTTGGAGAGTGAACGAGCAGAATGGAAGACCTCTCTCTCTCTGGCTCTACCTCTCTCTGTAACTCTGTCTTTTTAATAAATAAAATAATTCTTAAATAAAAATGAGTCCAAAGTTAGAAGAAGGGAGGAAAAATACCAGAGCAGAAAAAATGAAAGAGACCAAAAAAAGTACAGATGATCAACACTAAGAATTGACTTTTTTTGAAAAGCTAAGTAAAACTGACAAACCCTTGAACTAAGAAAAATGAGGAAAGACTCCAAATCAGAAAATTTTAAAAAATTGTAACACATATTACACACATACACAAAGGCTCATAAAAGACTACTGTGAACAATTATAAACCAATAATTTGTCCAACCCAAGAGAAATTTCTAGAAACATATAGCCTACCAAAATTGAGTCATAATGAAATTAGAAGACTGAACAGACCAACAGCAAGTAAGAAAATTGAATCAGTAATTAAAACTTTCCTATAAAACTCATGACCAGATGGTTTCACAGCTGACATTCCACAAATATTTAAAGAAAAAAATACTTCCTCATCTCAAATTTCCTCTCCCCCTAAAAAAATGAAGAGGCAAGAATATTTTCAACCTCATTTTACAAGGCCACCCTCACACCACAACCAAAGACACTTCACATAAGCAAACCTATAAACAAGTACCAATAATAACAATGGTGCAAAAAATCCTCAACAAACAACTAGCAACTTCTGTTCGCCGCACAATAAAAGGATTATTCACCATAACCAAGCGTAACGTATCCCTAGGGTGCAAAATTGGTTCAACATCTGTAAATCAATAAATTTAATTTATTATATTAACAGAATAGACAGAAAACTTATGATCATCTCAACAGATGCAGAAAAACTGTGACAAAATTCAACATCCTTCCATGTTAAAAAAAAAAAAAACTCTCAACAAATATTCCTCAACACAATTAATGCCGTATTTCACAATCTTAGAGCTAAAATCATACTCAACATTTAACTTGAAGTCTTCTCCTCTAACATCAGGAACAACACAAGGATGTCCACTCTCATCACTCTTTCCAAAATAATACTGGATGTCATAGCCAGAGCAGCTAGGTAAAAAAAAGAAATAAAAGGCATCAAAAAAGGAAAGGGAGACGTGAGTCTCTCTTAGCTGACAATATGATCTTATATACAAGTGTATCTCAAGAATCTCATGAAAAAATAAAACTGAAAGATAAGTTTATTTTGGTACAAAAACAATCTTGGAATGCATGCACAGTTTTTCCATAATACATCTTTCATGAACTTTTTGAAGACCTCATTGTTTACATATATTTCAAAAATTTTGTACCAAAATAAACTTACCTGTTTACAATGTTTTTAAAAAGGTAAAACTGTATTTTTTACTTTTAAGGTATACAAACTTCATGCATTTCATACATACAAATTTAGAAACACAGTGATTCTCCCGACACTACCCATACATTCCCACATACACTCCCACCCTACTTCCTCTTCCCTCTCCTATTCCAATTCTTATTTTTTACTAAGATTTATTTTCAATTAACTTTATACACATATGATTATCCCTACACCAAATGAAGTGTTCAACAAATAGTATGAAAAAAAAAAAAACTGTTTCTCAACAGTGGAGACAATGGCTATTCAAAGCCATCACATCTCAAAGTGTCAATTTCACTTCTATAGATTACCTCTTAGGTACTCTATTAACTACCACAGGTAAGGAAAAACATATGGTATTTGTCTTTTTGGGACTTGCTTATCTCTCTAAGTATAATGGTTTCCAGTTGTATCCATTTCATTACAAATGACATGATTTCATTTTTTTTACCACTGTGTAGCATTCCATGGTGTACATACCCCATAATTTCTTTATCTCCTCTTCAGTTGACGGTATCTGTGTTGATTCCACACCTTAGCTATTGTAAACTGAGCTGCCATAAACATAGAGGTACAGATCGCTCTTTCCTATGCTGATTTCATTTCTTTTGGGTAAATTCCCAGGAATTGGGTGGCTGGGTCATATGGTAGGTCTATATTCAGATTTCTGAGGTATATCCACACTGTCTACCATAGTGGCAGCACCAGTTTACATTCTCACCAACAGTGGATTAGGATACATTTTTCAAACACATCCTCACCAGCACTTGTTGTTTGTTGATTTCTGTAGGAGAGCCATTATAACTGGGCTGAAGTGACACCTCATTGTGCCTTTGATTTGCATTTCCCTGATGGCTAGTAACCCTGAGCATTTTTTCATATGTCTGTTGGCCATCTGAATTATCTTCTTTTGAAAAAAAATGCCTGTTCAAGGCCTTTGCCCATTTCTTAACTAGTTTGTTTTATAGTTATTGAGTTTCTTGAGCTCCTTACACCTTCTAGATATCGGACCTTATCAGCTGCATAGTCTGCAAATATTTTCTCCCAATTCTGTCAGTTGCCTCTTCACTATGCAGAATGTTTCTTCTGTATTGCAGAAGCTTCCCAATTTGATGTAATCCCATTTGTTAATTTTGGCTTTGATTGCATGTGCTTCTGGGGTCTATTCCAAAAGTCTTTGCCTATTATGCCATTGACTTGTAGGGTTTTCCCAATGTTCCTTAATAATATGATGGTATCAGCTTGTAGATTTAGGTCTTTGATGCATGGTGAGTGGATTTTTGTGTAAGATGTGAGGTAGGAGTCTTGCTTCATACATCTGCATGTGAAGATCAAGTTTTCTCAGCTGGGGCCGGCACTGTGGCATACCAGGTAAAGTACCCACCTGCAAAGTCAGCATCCCATATGGCTGCCAGTTCAAGTCCTGGAAGCTCTACTTCTGATCCAGCTCTCAGATATGGCCTTGGAAAGGATAATCTCTTCAACAAATGGTATTGTGAAATCCAAGTATTGACATACATTATAGTGAAAATGGACCCTCATCTCACACTTTAGGTAAAAATCAACTAAAAATAGATTGATGATTTAACAGACCTGAAACTCTAAAATTAGGAGAAGAAAATAGCAGGGAGAAAATTCCATGACATTGTTTTATTTAGAGATTTCTAGGATAGGACCATCAAAGCAGAGGCAATGAAAGCACAAATACACAAACAGGGTTTCATCAAACCACAAAGCTTCTGTACAGTAAAAGAAATAAATAACAGAATGAAAAGGTAACACACATATTGAAGGAAATGTTAGCAAATCATACATCAGATAAGCGACTAATGCCAAAATATACAAGGAACTCAAACTTCTTAACAATGAGAAAGAAAATATTTTTTTAAGACATGGGGAAGGGCATGAAAAGATATTTCACAAAGAAAGATACTCAAATAGCCAAAAGTTACATGATGAAAACTCAACATTACAAATCATCAGAGAAGCACAAATTAAAATCAGAATAACATATCACCTCAAATCTATCAGAGCAGCTACTATCAAAAGATGAAAGATAATAAAGGTTAAAAAGGATGTACAGAAAATGAAAGCTTTGAATGCTGTTCATGGTGGTATCATAAATTGTGCAGTCATTTTGGAAAACATGGAGGTTTCTCAAAAAATTAAAAACAGAATTACCATAAGATCTAGCAATAACACCAGACACTATGAGAAACAGTGACTTCATCAGCCCTTGCCCTGACTGTTGATGAACAACTTAATACTTTACCCTTTTAGTATTTTTTTGTTCTACTTAATACTATTGGTTGAACTCTGTAATTAATACACAATTATTCTTAAGTGTTGAAACTTAACTGCAAAGTGATCCCTGTTAAATATAAAAGTGGGAATAAGAGAGGGAAGAGATGTACAGTTTGAGACATGTTCAATTGGACTTGCTCCAAATGGTAGAGTTAGAAACGTGCCAGTGGATTCCAATTCAATAACATCAAGGTGGCATGTACCAATGCCATCTCACTAATCAAAGTGATCAATTTCAGTTCACAATTGACCATAATGATAGGTCTAAGAGTCAAAGGGATCACACAAACAAGACTAGTGTCTGCAAACACTAACTGATAGAATAAAAAAAGGGAGAGAATGATCCAACATGGGATACACAGCAGACTCATAGAATAGCAGATGTCCTAAACAGAACTCTGGCCTCAGAATCAGCCCTTAAGTCATTCAGATCCAGCTGAAAAGCCCATGAGAGTATTTCAGGCATGGAAAGCCAAGACACTCTGGCAAAAAAAAAATGACCTAAATGAGAGATCTCCACGAGTGAGATCCCAGTGGAAAGAACAGGTCATCAAAGAAGGAGATACTATTCTCTGAAGGGAGGAGAGAACTTTCACTTTGACTATGACCCTGTCTAAATATGATCAGAGTCGGCGAACTCAAAAGGCCTCCATAGCCTTGGCAACTCATGACAAGAGCCTAGGGTGATTACTGATGCCATAAACAAGAGTGTCAGTTTGTTAAGTCAACAACAGGAGTCACTGTGCACTTACTTCTCATGTAGGATCTCTGTCCTTAATGTGCTGTACATTGTGATTTAATGCTATAACTAGTACTCAAACAGTATTGTTCACTTTGTGTTTCTATGTGGGTGCAAACTGTTGAAAGCTTTTTTAATATATGCTAAATTGATCTTCTGTATATAAAGATATTTGAAAATGAATCTTGATGTGAATGAAAGGGGAGAGGGTGCGGCAGAGCTTGGGTTGCGGGTGGGAGGGAAGTTATGGGGAGGGGAAGCCATTGTAATCCATAAGCTATACTTTGGAAATTTATATTCATTAAATAAAAGTTAAAAAAAAAATAAAATAAAATAACACCACCAGGTACGTATACATACAAGATTCAAGTAAGAATGTCAAGCAAATGTTTTACATTCCTATGTTCATTGAAGAATTATTCAAAATTTTCAAGATATGGAAACAACCAACAAATGATTTTTTAAAACTATTTACTGTATTTATTTGAAAGGCAGAGAAACCAAGAGGGAAAGATAGACAGAATAAGACAATCTGACAACATATAAAAGGTAGAACAATGCAGTTCAGTGGTATTTATTCCAAAAAGCAATTAAAAACCAAAGTAATTTGTTACTTTCAAAGTAATTTGCTAATATCAATAAAATAGGCCATAAGTCAAGCAGCACTAGTAGATACTAGAATTTTTTCAGCAGATGAAGAAAAATCATTTGATAACATTTATACAAGAATTAAAAAAAAAAAACTTCTATTAATGAAACAAAAAAAAATAGAAACCTCCTGGACTGATACACAGCTTTTATAGAAACTCTACCACAAACTACACACTTAATCTTTTTTAAGATATTTTATTTATTTCAAAGACAGAGTTACAGAGAGAGGTAGAGACAAAGAGAGAGGTCTTCCATCTGCTGGTTCACTCCCCAGACAGTTGCCAAGGCTAGAGCTGCATCAATCTGAAGCCAGGAGCCTGGAGCTTCTTCCAGGTCTCCCATGTGGGTGCAGGGGCCCAAGGACTTGGGCCATCTTCTACTGCTTTCCCAGGTTATAGCAGAGAGTGGGATCGGAAGAGGAGAAGCCAGAACTAGAACTGGCGTCCATATGGAATGCCAGTGCTTCAGGCCAGGGCTTTAACCCGCTGAGCCACAGTGCTGCCCCATACTTTATCTTAAAATAAAAAAAAAAAAAAATTCCTTTCCAATTGCGAATTATATAGAAACATCAGCTATCAAAACTTGTATTCATCAGAGTTTAAGTACTCTTAGCCAATACAATAGAGCAATTAGTGGCATAAGTATGGAATTAAAAGAAATAAAACTACCATAATTTTCAGGTATGTTTGTGTATTCCAAAATTAGAAAATCTCAACAGATACATTATTAGATTTTTTTGTTTGTTTGTTTGTTTGTTTTTTTGCCAGGCAGTGAGACAGTGAGAGAGAGACAGAGAGAGTTATAGACAGTGAGAGAGAGACAGAGAGAAAGGTCTTCCTTCCATTGGTTCACTGCCTAATGGCCACCATGGCCAGCGCTGCACTGATCTGAAGCCAGGAACCAGGTGCTTCCTCCCAGTCTCCCATGCAGGTGCAGGGACCCAAGCACTTGGGCTATTCTCTACTGCCTCCCCCGGGCCACAGCAGAGAGCTGGACTGGAAGAGGAGCAACCGGGACTAGAACCCAGAGTGCCGGTGCTGCAGGTGGAGGATTAGACTAGTGAGCCACAGCGCTGGCCCCATTATTAGGATTTTTAAGAATGAATTTTTACAACACAAAAAGTAAACACTAGTATAAACTGTGAATTTTTAGTTAATATTAATGTGTCAACATTGGTCTAACAATTTTAACAAAATTACCACATCAACCCGATATTAAAAATGGCAGTAACTGGGGAGAGCGCTGTGGCGCAGAGGGTTAAAGCCCTAGCCTGAAGTACAGGTATCCCATATGGGCGCCAGTTCTAGTCCCAGCTGCTCTACTTCTGATCCAGCTCTCTGCCATGGCCTGGGAAAGCAGTAGAAGATGGCCCAAGTGCTTGTTCCCCTGCTCCCAGATGGGAGACCCAGAAGAAGCTGCTGGCTCCTGACTTTGATTTGGCCCAGCCCTGGCCACTGTGGCCATTTGGGGAGTAAACCATCAGATGGAAGATTCCTCTCTCTTTCTGTCTCTCCCTCTTTCTCCACTGCTCTGCCTTTCAAATAAATAAAATAAATCCTTAGGAAAAAAATGGCAGGGTTTAGAAGCTCAGGGAAAAGTGATATATAGAAACACTGTACTTTTTACTTTTTTCTGTAAAACTAAAAGTATTCTAAAAAATAAAATTACTAATTTACAAAAGAAATTCAGTACTTCAAATTTAATTATATTTCTGTATCTTTAAAATATGATTAGAACATAAATATTCTATTGAAATTAGCATTAAATATTAAAGGCCTAGAAATAAATATCAAAATAACATGCAAGACCTCTGCATAAAACCGTAAAGATTTTCTGAGTGAGCTGAATAAGGCTTTGGATAACAGAAGGAAGTATCACTATCAATAATTAGAATGTTCAATATAATAAACACACATGCTTATAGATTGCAAGACTCAACAATGTAAATATGTCCATTCTCCCCAAACAGGTTTATGGAATTATATTAATGTCTGTAAAAAGAGGCTGCTTATGAAAGCCAGTGCTGTGGCATAGTAGACTAAGCCTCCACCTGCAGTTCATGTCCAAGCTGCTCCTCTTCTGATCCAGCTCTCTGCTTATGGCCTAGAAAAGCAGTAGAAGATGAATCAAGTGCTTGGGCCTTGCACCAGCATGGGAGACCCAGAAGAAGATTCTGGCTCCTGGATTTGTATTGATCCAGCTCCTGGCCATTGTGGCCAACTGGGGAGTGAACCAGCATATGGAAGACTCTTCTGTCTCTCCTTCTCTATCTGTAACTCTACCTCTCAAATAAATAAATAAAATCTTAAAAAAAAAGGGGGGAGGGTTATGAGGACTGACAAATTTGTGACAAAACAGCTAGTTAAATTCCAGGCAAAACTGACTATCCGTATGTCAGAAAATAAAATTTTACCTCTTTTTTATACTATATAAAAATTAATGAGGGGCCGGCGCCAAGGCACAGTAGGTTAATCCTCCACTTGAAATGCCGGCATACTATATGGGCACCAGTTCTAGTCCCGGCTGCTCCACTTCTGATCCAGCTCTCTGCTATGGCCTGGGAAAGCAGTGGAAGATGGCCCAAGTCCTTGAACCCCTGCACCTGCATGGGAGACCTGGAGGAGGCTACTGACTCCTGGATTCAAATCGGCTCAGCTCCAGCCATTGCGGCCATTTGGGGAGTGAACCAAAGGAAGGAAGACCTTTCTTTCTGTCTCTCCTTCTCACTGTCTACTTCTCAAATAAATAAATAAAATCTTTTAGAAAATTAAGAGAGATGGGCATGTGGGTGTAGCAGGTTAAGCCACCACCCCAAAGACCACATCCCATATTGGAGTTTTGGTTCAAATCCAAGTTACACAGCTTCTGGTACAGTTTCAGGCTACTGCGCCAGGGAAAAAAGCAGATAATAGCCCAATTTTTTGCATCACTGCCACCCAAGTGGGAAACGTGGATGAAGTTCTTGGTTCCTGGCTTTGGCCTGGCCCAGCCCCAGCTGCTTCAGGCATTTGGGGAGCCAATTAATGGCTGGAAGACAGCCCGCTCTCTCTTGCTCTATTTCCCTCCCATCCTTCCTCCCTTCCTTCTTCTTTTCCAAGTAAATAAAATTAACACAGATATGAAAAGACAGTTACAGAAGGACAGAGCCAAATGATCTGTGAAGCATAAGAAAAGATGCTCAATTCATCAGAAAATAGCAAGTGAAGATGACAGTGACATTGCTTTATATCCATCAGACTAGAAAAAATGAAAAAAGTAAAACATTTATTAGTGGAAGAGATGTGAAAGATTAACTTATACATGCAAAAGGAAATAAGGACATACCAACAGAGAAACAGCATATATATATATATGCATACATATATATTTCTATATAAATATCTACGTTTACCTATAGATATATACAGAGATCTATTGAAAGAAATTTGATTGTTGCAAAAGCATAGTATGAATAAAATTATAAATATATAGCTATAACATTATAAAACATTTTTAAATAATGCAGAAAATTCACTAGAACAAACTACTTATAACTCACATTAGCAAGTTTTTTATCAAAACGCATAATAAAAATACAAATGATGTCAAGTAAACCCCGTTTCTGTGTACAAGTTTAGAGTAGGGGCTCTGGAATTAACAAACTGTGAGTTCAAACCACAGATACATCTCTAGGTCTGAAAGTTCTGAGAAAGCTTAACCTCTGGAAATCTCAATCTCCGTGTACAAAGTTGATAAGCATAGAAATAAATGTGAGTTCCTTTCCATATTGCCTGACATCTAGAAAGTCATCAGGCAGCCAAAATAAAGCACATAATGAATAATCAAAACACAGTCATAAATGAATAACAGTTTTCTGTTTCAAACTATGTAATTATCTCATTACCACAGATCTGTTTTTCCCTTTGAGGAGTACTGAAACATTATGCTTACATGAATAGATATGCAACATCATGAGGCCTTAAGGTAAGATAAAAATGTTTCCACTTTAAAAATATGTGCAATAATTCATCTGCCTCACCAATGGTAGAAATTTTATTTTCATCTGACCACAATTCTAATGATGACAGCACAACAGTGACTTTAAATTGGGTAAACATCTAAGAACAGAAAAACAAATATGTGCAGTTAATTTTTTATTTTTAATAACCAAGAAATTATTTTGATATTTTTGTAAAATCATTATATATGCATAATTTTGTTATTCAGAAACACTACGTCAAGTTAGTACAATTTATAATTTTAAACTAAAATACGTCTGATATGAAAAGGGAAATACTTACTGAATTTACAAGGCCAAAAACTTCAATGATTTTATTTGTTACTGTTGTGCTATCAGAGCCCAGGTATTCATCCTGAAAAACAGAATCAATTTCATATTTTAATACAATTTGTTACATGACATTTTTGAGATTTTCTTTTTTTTTAAAGATCTTTTATTTATTTATTTGACAGAGTTACAGAGAGTGAGAGAAAGGTCTTCCTTCCATTGGTTCACCCCCCAAATGCCTGCTATGGCCAGCGCTGCAATGATACGAAGCCAGGAGCCAGGCACTTCTTCCCGGTCTCCCACGCAGGTGCAGGGTCCCAAGCACTTGGGCCATCCTCCACTGCGCTCCAGGGCCACAGCAGAGAGCTGGCCTGGAAGAGAAGCAACCGGGACTAGAACCCAGCGCCCATATGGGATGCCAGCACCGCAGGCAGAGGATTAACCAAGTGAGCCATGGCGCCAGGCCATTTTTGAGATTTTCTCTCCATCTGCTGTCAGAGGTTTGAGGCTGCTTTTGGGTTTAACAATTCAAAATAAGACATTAAACTGGATCACTCATACATTGCTGTTGGGAGCATAAACTAGTATGGCTACTCTGAAAATTAGTTTGGCAACTTCTTTCAAAACAAATCAATTTACTCTATGATCCAGAAATTGCACTCCTGAGCATTTATCCCAAAGAAATGAAAACTTACGCTCACCCAAAAACCTGTGTCTATGAACGTCCATAACAGCTTTATTCATAATAGTCCAAAATTGGAAACAACTCATATGTCCTCCAGTGGTTAAACAGTTAAATAAACTAGTGCATTCATACCATAGGATACTATTGAGCAATAAAACAGAATGTTTGTTGACATCTAGAAGAACTTGAAAAATCCTCAAGAAATTATATTGAGTGTAAAACAAATCCTAAAATGATACCAAACACTATACTTATGAATATTTAGGAAATATTGGTGAAATTACAAGAGAGAACAGCTTAGTGGTTGCCAAGGTTAAGAAGACAAGGTGGGAGGGGGCAGAATGGCTGTGACTTACAGGGACAACGTAAGAGAGACTTGTGGTGATGGCACTATTGAGTATTCCGATTGTGGTGGTGGTTACACAAGACTACCTTTGTGATACTGAAACATAATCCTGTCTCCCCTACACACATGCACATATGCTTGCACAAATTAGTACATATATAACTACTGAAATATGAATAAACTCCATATTGTAACAATGACAAATACCACGTCTATAGATCAACTTGCTACTATACTATGCCTTAAATGTCCTATATGATCTTTAAATAATTCAAAACTAAACTCATTATCCTCCCTAAGAAAATGGTCCTACTTAAATTTTTTGCTACTTCAGTGAATAGTCTTATCCTCTCCTACATCTCACGCTTATTTTAATACATGCTCCATGAAAACAGAGGTGGTTTTTCTATTTTGTGCACTGCCATTTCCCTAATAACTAGAAAAGCAAATGGTATCTAGATGTTATTCAGTAAATTTGTTAAGTAAATGATTAATCAAATAAAATTATAGGTCCCTCAACTTTAATCTCATCAGTAACTTTTAAAGTTGTTCCTTTATTTCTAGTGCTAAAAAAATAATTTATTTGAGGTTTTCACCTTGATTACTAGAATAATATCTTACATGCTCACTTCTCCCATTTTCTTACCAGCAATCCAGCCACTATACAATTACCAAAATGATTATTTTAAAATTAAACCATAAGTGTGCCATACCCCTGTTTTAAAAATTTCAATGGCTCTCCATTGCCTTTAGGATAAACCCAAATATCATATTAATTCTTCATCTATGTCTGTGTCCCTCTATTAACCATGTATATTAAACAAGCTGAACTTGCAGTTTCCTGAAAAGAACCTTCGCTCACACTTGCAAAGCAAAGTTTTGCAGTCATCCCTGGTCCCAAACTACACCCATTACTCATTTCCTGTATTCATCATGTAACCCACAATACTGACCATTGCTCTTAGTTTTTGTATTTCCTATGCTTTGACATCTTGGGGCTTTACTGGTCACACTTCTTAGAGATAGCAAATTCCAAGAGATAGTAAATGGCTTACCTTCAAGTGTCCCTTTCAAATACAAGCCAATTAATCCAAAGCCTTGATCCAATCACCTCCTCTCTAAGGTTTTACACTGAGGGCCACTATTACCTTGCACTGCTCACCCCAGAGGCAGGTACTAGACAACAATGAACAGCCCCTTCATCCCAGGGCTCAGCTGAATTATTCAAACTAGCCAATCCTCCCACACCTGCCTACCCAACCCTGCAAAGGAAATCACAATAAAGTCTCCTGTCCACATTCCCCTCTGGCTTTCTCTCTGTCTCCTAACACCAGTCCTTTCCCATGTGGCCACCTGTATGATGTACACTGCTCCCTCCTCTTGAGAATATGAGTCCCAAATAGCAATAGCAACATTCTTCTCAATAGCAACATTTACTGCTCTCATGGCCTCATCATACCTGAATAACAAGACAACCCTGAATTTTAAAATAGCCACTTGTGGGCTCTTACAGTTGCTCAAGCTACAATTGTGTGTTTCTATTCATATCTCCATTGCTAAACTACATTTTTATAGCACTATATGCTTTCCTCAACTGTGGCACTGAACTGACAAGGATAAAATTGCAGAATCATTTTTATTAAGTCACTTAAGAACATATTTATATTCTTGCCCTTTAAATGGCAATATCTAGTAACAGAGAATTCATAGCTGGGACAATGTTTGCCTTATTACTATGTAAATAAACATAAGAATAGAGAGAAAGTATGCTTAACCAGTATTATACAAGTATTATACAGTATTATACAAGTATTATACAAGAATCATTTAAAACAACTCTCAAACAGTTATAACAAAGTCCTGAAACAAAATCATTTTCATAATCCAAACCAGCCCCTTTAGATGTAATCATATCTCAACTATCTCTTAAATATCTCATTATCTCCACTGTCTCTTAAATGGCCCCTCTGTCATTTTTTTCCTGTAATGAACCAAGTATTTAAGAAACCATCTTTAAATTCCTATTATCTCTGACTTTAACTCTGGATTCCTGACAAGCTTTACAACCTTTGGAATGTAATTGATAAGGAGCCCTTTTGATATTATCTGTGATGTTCCCCAGGTATGACAATCAAATGCTTATAATCAGGATAAACCCTGGAAAATATATTTTATCCCCATTATCTGAAATCTTTTAACTATTAGGAGAAATAAAGCACAACCTCTTTGATTACAAGCTAAGTTATCGGCCGGCGCCGCGGCTCAATAGGCTAATCCTCTGCCTGCAGTGCCAGCACACCGGGTTCTAGTCCCGGTCGGGGCGCCGGATTCTGTCCCGGTTGCCCCTCTTCCAGGCCAGCTCTCTGCTATGGCCAGGGAGTGCAGTGGAGGATGGCCCAAGTGCTTGGGCCCTGCACCCGCATGGGAGACCAGGAGAAGCACCTGGCCCTTGGCTTCGGATCATCGCGATGCGCTGCGGCCGCGGCAGCCATTGGAGGGTGAACCAACAACAGCAAAAGGAAGACCTTTCTCTCTGTCTCTCTCTCTCACTGTCCACTCTGCCTGTCAAAAAAAAAAAAAAAGCAAAGTTATCATCTCAAAGACAATGAATATTTCAGAGGCCCTCAATTGTTTATGGGAATCAAAGATCTAGAGGTTTCCAGGTCAGGTAAACAACGAACTATCACAGGTATACCACAAAAAAAAACAAACAAACAAACAAAAAACACTGCTAAAAAGCTAGACACTAGACACGTTATTGTAAGTTGTCCTCATATATAGTTGTACTATCATCACTTTTGTTCTAATAAATATTTTACACAGCAAAACATTTCTTAGAACACGGACAGCTTGCTCTTCATGACTTCCCCATAATAGGACTAAAAAGCTTAAAAATTTACATTTTGTCCACATAGTGCCATTAAAAGCAGTTGGAATCATATCTGAAGAAGTCCTAAAAATGTGAAAGGCCAGAAAAAAACCACTTCATTCTGCAGGACTGTTGACAGCATTAGTGTAACTCTATCTGGTTTTTCAGCTAACAGTTTAACAGTTTTACAATGTTTTTCCTATGACAACCCATTCAAAAGATCATAATTTTTAGTTGCTCTTAATGTATGGATAATTGTATATTTTTACCAAATATTTAAAATCAAAGAAAAAGCAAAACACATACCAAAGCTTTGTCCACCACAATGTACATTTCTAGATAAAGAGGAAATACATCTGGAACAGGCAGTATTGGCTAGAAAAAAGCAGCATATAAAACTTGAAATATTTCATCATTTATGAATTCTGAACACTTTATCAAAGCTATTACCATAGCATTTACATGACTATTTTTATAACTAATTAATATCAATGTATATCCCTTAAGTTTTATAGCAATGGACTCTAGCAGTAGTAAGAATGCTGGTTATAAAGTCATAACAGATCATCAGTATATCTGCAGCTCCCAATTTGTGAACACAGAACAAAACATCTAGCATCTATTTCATTGGCACACAAAAATTGATTAAACTACTTTATAAATTATTTAGGTGATAAAAATGAAAAAATGGTTACTATTTTTTTAACTCCTTCCTATATCCATGTCCTCTGCAGTCTATCTCACTGACAGTAGAGTCTGTTTCTCCTTGCTCTCAGTCTGGACTGGGCTTTGTAAATGGAGTCAATAAATACTCAGAGGCAGTGCTCTTGTGCCAATTTGTAAGTTGCATCACTTTCTATACTGCTACTCTTCCTCTCAGAACCCCTGCTTGTACACATTTGGCCAGTTGACAATATAAGAAATAAATGACCCATTCACCTCCATTTCCTCAAGGGTAAAAAAAAAAAAAAAAAAAAACCACAAATTTAGTATCACCACCTTAGGAGAAAAGTTGGTGAATTTCTCTAATATTGTGGTGGGTGAACTCCCACCATCCTAATTTCAAATTTATTTCCACAGCTAGCTCAGAGTGAGAAGCAGTTTATCAAACTACCTCCTCTGGGGCTTTTAATTTTCATTCTCTCATAAGGCCACCAAAGATGAAGTTCAAATAAACAACTGTTTATCAGGATTAAATAAAATAACATTAGGTTGAAGGCAGCTATAGAAGCATGTGCTTACCTCTCTGTTATCACACTTTCCCCAGGTATTCTCCCAGAAATTTCTCACATATTAAAATACACTTGAGGATTTTAAGATTTTTAACATAGTTTTGTGTGTCTTTAGCATGAAAGTTGGTTCAATTGCCTATTTCCCAATTATAGACATACATATTAAAAGTATTGGTATTTAAAAGTCACACACACACACACAACATATATATATGTATATATATATATATATATTTACTTTACTAAGCATAATAGTGAAATAAGGGCCAGCGCCATGGCTCAATAGGCTAATCCTCCGCCTTGCGGCGCCGGCACACCGGGTTCTAGTCCCAGTCGGGGTGCCGGATTCTGTCCCGGTTGCCCCTTTTCCAGGCCAGCTCTCTGCTATGGCCCGGGAGTGCAGTGGAGGATGGCCCAAGTGCTAGAGTCCTGCACCCCATGGGAGACCAGAAGAAGCACCTGGCTCCTGCCTTCGGATCAGCACGATGCACCAGCTGCAGCGCGCTGGCTGCAGCGCATCGGCCGCGGCGGCCATTGGAGGGTGAACCAACAGCAAAAAGGAAGACCTTTCTCTCTGTCTCTCTCTCTCTATCTCACTGTCCACTCTGCCTGTCAAAAAAATAAATAAATTAATTAATTAAAAAAGTGAAATAAGCCAATCCCCAAAAGACAAATATTGTATGTTTTCTCTGATATGTGGTAATTTATACAGAATACAAAAAATATAAAAATAAAATGGATATCCTATGGTTTATTATAATTTTTAGCCTATGTCTATACTTCTGTGGAACAGTGGTCTTTTTATTTTTCACTTGTGGAATATTATGGTTAGTGGGGCATTTATCTTGTCATTATAAAGTAAACTGAAATTATGTTTTTGTAAAAGTAAAAAAAGAAGAAAGGAATGAAGAAGGGGGGTTGAGGGAGGGAGGCAAGTATGGTTATCTTCTTAAAAGTGAACCTGAAATATGTTCTCTTTATATTAAAATTTTTTAAATAAAAGTAAAGCATAGTAAAAAGAAGAGATTAAAAATTTTAATTAAGAAAATATATATTTTTAAATAAATAAGTAAAATATGTAGAACCTGAGGTACTGTGCATATGGCACTTTGGCAATAATGCTTTTCAATCATCTTGGTGATCCCACAAACTGTTAGTAAAATTTGATACAGTTCTTACTTCCCATTTTGGATGGAGCCTGAATATCTAGTATTTGGTTAAGAATTAAAATTCTACTGATCAATTTTTTTTCTCATGAAAGAAAGTTTCCTGAGCACCGTCAGCAGGTCATATGTCTCTATAACTGAGGAGGAAGGAAAAGACTAGAAATTGAAACATGTTTATTTTTCTCAATAATGCTTCACTAAAACAAACTAATTTAATGTCTGCTTTTAAGGAATTCTTAATTTAATAGATTTCAAGTGAATTAATGAGAATTCAGCTTCTGAAATCATCTATTTTTGAGATATTTCTGACATTTTCACTTTTAAATGACAACAGAATAAAGCTCCTGGGTGACAATATTTTTATCTATAACACAATAGAGCCTTCATAACTATCTTTTTAATTAAAGAATCTAAACAACATATAAAAATTGTGCCTACTTTTGGGGTACATGTGATGTTTCCATACATGTATACATTGCATATTGTCCATTAAGGGCATTTCGAACACACTTAAATTTCTTTATAGTTAAACTATCCAAAACTTTATCTTCTAGTTTCTTTTCATATAGAAATGTACAGCACATTAACTAGTTATCCTATTGTGCAAGACTACCAAGCTTCTTACTCCTACATAGCGGTAACTTAGCACTCATTAATCATCCTACCCCTTAACCTATCTTTTGATGAATGTTAAAAAGCAAAATTACCCAGCAAAGCTAATTTTCAAATTCCTTTAGAACTCTTTATATACAGAAGATCAGTTTAGCATACATTAAGTAAAGATTTCAACAGTTTGCTCCCACACAGAAACATAAAGTGAAAAATACTGTTTGAGTACTAGTTACAGCATTAAATCTCAATGTACAGCACACTAACTAATCTGGGTTTTTTTTTAACACACTATTTAAACTCAAAGTCCAGACCTTAGGTCAAAAGTTGTTTGACTGTTAGTATCACTTCATTTACTGATTCTGTCCCAGAGAACATCTGAAGTTTAAAAATTTTTGTCTCAAATTAAGAAAGTGTCCTTTTATATCCATTACTTCTGTTCCATTTTTTCAATTTATTCTTTTTTATAAGAATTTATTTATTCAGTCCTGCTCTCCATTTTCTTTCTTGGTTTTTCTCACCAGTTCACCATTGACAGTTATTCAATGGACCAAGCTACACAAGGCAACCTAGATTGGTTTGGAAGTAATTTATCTGCAAAGCTTTGTGCATTAAGAAGCAACATCCCTGAGAGGCTGGAGGGGATGGGAGGGAAGGGGAGTGAAGGGAAGAGAAGCAGAGAGGAGAAGTGAAGAGGGGAGGGGAGGGGAGAGGAGAGGAGGGGAGGAGAAGGAAGGGGTGAGGAGGAGAGGGGAGGGGAAGGGAGGAAGCTACAATAATAATCATCAACCAAGTAAATCTAAGGGGAACTTTCTACTTTTCTCAGTCTGTCATTTTTCTTTCCTCCAACACTCATCCAGATAAAGTGATGTCCCTGAGCACCCAGAGCTTCCTAACTTGTTTTGCGGGTCGTGTCACTTTTAAAACAACACAAATTCAGTTTGGAAGACAGGTGCTCAAATGAGAAAGCATTCCGTTATAAAGCAGATATATATATATATATAAACCTTTAAAAAGAACTGTGTCACTCTTCAAAGACCAATCTATCTAGGACAGAATTCCTGCATAAATTATTCATTAAGGAAGTTCCCCTCCCAGACACCAGTAGAAGAAGGATTAAGAGTAAGGGAAGCCACATGAGAGTGTGCTCACAGGCAAAGTCCCAGAAATAAACTCTGGAGCAGGTTGTTCTGACCTGTGAGTCACTGATGCACTAGTTGAGGAACACCATAGGGAAATGCAGATCTCTAGAAGTTTCAGTAGCTGAAGGACTACAAATCAAAAAAGTGCCACAAGTGCCAACTGTTAAAAGCAAAAGCACAAAACAAAGACAGTGTCTTCTACCATCCCACCCTACCCCCACAAAAATACAGTATAAAGAAACCTGAGAACATCTGGGCAGAGCACCAGTACTGTTCACTATGCCAGGTCATCTAAGCCTTGTACTTACATTCCTAAACTCTTACAAGGGAAACAAAATTGCTAGTATTTAACAAAAATGTATTATAAATTATACACATATCTGTAGTAGTACTGAATATTTAGGTGTTACATACACATTTCATAGTCCATTAGGTCCTGTATTACCTAGGATATATAATTAGTAGCTATAACAGAGCCAGAAATTAATGATGAATTAAACAAGATTAGAGTTTACTTCTCTCATACCTAAAAGTTCAGAGTGTTCCACTATGTAAATTTTTCAAGAGCAAAGTGCATTCTACCTTCCTATCCATGTGGTACCATCCTGATCCATAATGACCAGGGCATTTCCTACACTCCAGACAGCAGGAAAGGGAACTGGCATGGAGGATAAGACCTTTCCCTTTAGAATTCAGTCCAGAGAAACACAGTATGTCTGCTCACATGTTATCATCAGCTTTAACTATATATGTCATCAACAGCTGTAACTTTGTCTCAAGACCTCAACTGGAAATAAAGGAGACATATGCCCAGCTAAATTCTGAGGGTTTTTTTTTTTTAATTGACAGAAGATGGACAGGACATGTACTAGGAACAACTAATATTGCCACATATTCTTGTATAATCTATGTAAATGTATGCCATTATTTCTTGGTATTCAGTTTTATCCCTTTACAATGCGTTGATGAGGACTATCACATGCTGTAATGCAGGCAGCATGTTGAACAATACACATGGCCATATCAGGCAACCCTGTTTATGATACTTTAATTATACTTATAATTTAGTTAATGCTGACTCTTTGGTCATGAATCAAGCTCTATAAATATTGGCTCTATTGAATAACTTCCAGTAATTTTGAGACAACAGCAAGAACTTGGAATTTTTTGTTTAAAAATTACTTAATTTTTAGAAAATGATAATGTTAACAAACAAAATAAGAACCAAAATAAAGCTGCTCATAAGCAGAAAGTGATAGATTGTTGCAAGGAGAAAAGGTTGATGTCTGGATTCAAGGAAATAGTTGGGTTGAGAAAAGATTAGATGTTCACAAGGAAACGACATTTCCTATAGCCATACAATAGCCTATTAATTTAAATAAACACAACCAATAACTGCTTTGAAAGTAGTAATAAGGTATACCCAACTCACTTTTTCACCTATATAAATGATGTAGTCCTTTGAGTGTTTTTCTATGATTTTAGTATCATTGTTGAAACTTGAAAATTCCTTATTTCTATTTCCTAATTTATATAGAAGATGCTGAAATTGAACTGTAGATTCCAGAGGCTCAATTCCATAAGAAACATTTTCAAATTGCAGTACTCCTCTGTAAAATTAAATAAAAAATTTTGTGTGCTTTTAATTGAATCAATATTATGAAATTCTGACAAAATAGAAAAGAAAAAATAATATATAGAATATTCTGAGTCCAGTATTTTGACCCAAACTCTTCTAGAGATGACTCCAAGTGAAAAAATATTTCCCCAATCCACAAAACCAACTTTCCACTTCACCTTTTCATAGTTATAAAAGCAGCAAAAATTACCAAATTGATTATTAGATTACAACAAATTATTTAGTCAATTGTCAGATGCACATTACAGTGATCAAGTAATTCCTATTTTCCAAGTCAATGACTTAACTAAAGCTATATTAAAAGGAATTCTTGATGAATTTCTTTGGTTTGCAATAATTTAAAATTTTGAGTAACAATGCATATAGCATGAAAAATCATATTAATAAAAATTAAATTTAGCAATAATTATTAAATGACAATTTTGTTAGATACATGGTCTTGATTAAAAGAAAGATTCCAATGAATAAACAATTCATATAATTTTCCTTTCCTGAATATGGATAACAATTCAAATCACTACTCCCAAAAAAACAAATTTCAGCTCCAAATTTCAGAGATCCAAGTAAAAAGCACTATAGAATACCAAGGTTCCTGTTCATACTACTGTGGAACTGTGGTCTTTCGACTTTTTACCTGTTGAATATTATGGTTAGTGGTGTATTAAGCCTGTGATTACAGAGTGGATTGAAATTATGTTTTTGCAAAAAATAAAAACAATAAAGGAAGGAAAGAGGAGGGTTGAGGGAGGGAGTGAAGGAGGGAGGCAAATATGGTTATCGTCTTAGAATTGTACCTATGAAATACATGAAATTTGTTCTCTTTATATCATTAAAATTTTTGTAAAAACTTAAACACGTTTCCTGAGCTATAAAATGAAGGTAGATAATTTCCTGACAGAATAGAAAAACTCTCAGAGCACTAAGAAGGAAACCCAACAATTTGTGGAGAATTCATGATGGTGGTACTAGAAAAAACATGAGCAATATAACTATTTGTTTTTATATAACCTGCCTCTTCACTTTGAAAATGGCTTCCTTGAAAAAGAAAACATTATATGTTTTTTCTGATATATCCAAACACTACTATATATCAAAAATACTCTTTGCTGAGATAAAATATCCTGAATTTAGCTTCTCTTACGGTTGTCAAGCCCCTCCAACTGCCATTTCTGTACTTAAGAAAAATAAACAAGCAAACGTGCAAGGAAAGTTGTGAATCTAACCTTTCAGGAAGTTAGAAATGTCTCTGGTCAGTGAGGAAACTGAGAAGAAATAATGAAAGTGGAAACATGTTAAGAGGAGGATGCTGTTGAAAAACCTCAGCATAAGAATCCTCCTTCAGGTTCACACTTAATATAAACAATAAATTTTCTATAGACAAATATAACTCTGCTTTTCTGTAATCCAGAATAGGAAAAAAAAAAATAACCTGAGTCCAGAGCACGTGCTGAGTGTGACAATGGAATTTGGATATCCTTCAATATATCCTTGATAGTAACAGTGAGGCTAGGGAAGAAAGAAAGTGGTTACTTAGGAACTGACAAAACTTTCTAGTGATTTCCTGCTTCTATACTTGATTGAACTTTCTGAATATTTCTCACAAGCTACCTGGTTTACAACAGTATGAGCAAAGTGGCATTGAGAAGAAAAAAATCGCCACATTTTGGACACTTTCCACAACCCTAACTATTCTTTTGGATTATGATTTTGTTTTGTTTTGTTTTAAAGATTTTTTTATCTGTTTATTTCACAGGTAGAGTTAGTTACAGACAGTGAGAGAGGGAGACGGAAAGGTCTTCCTTCCATTGGTTCACTCCCCAAATGGCCACCACAGCCAGAGCTACGCCGATCCGAAGCCAGGAGCCAGGTGCTTGCTCCTGGTCTCCCATGTGGGCGCAGGGGCTCAAGCACTTGGGCCATCCTCCACTGCCCTCCCAGACCACAGCAGAAGGTGCTGGACTGGAAGAGGAGCAACTGGGACTAGAACCTGGCACCCAACCTAATCATTAATCCATAAATACCTTAAATATATCCCCCTGTGAATCTTGAGAGTTTATATACTAGAAAAGCATTTATTCATGATTTAAAATTTTTTTAAAGTTTATAAAAACATAACATAAATCTTACCTTAATATCTGTAGAATGAGTACTCACAGATTTTTGATTATACAAATAAACCATAAAATTATCTGCCAAAAAATATCTAATTGTAAGAAAGAGAATTTTACACATTATTTTTCCTGAAACATATAAATAGCAGCAATTAGTAAATTGATAACCTCAGGTCAACTCTGACCCATTCTATGTTTCTAAAAGGAGTTTCATTGGGACAAAGCCATATCCATTCATTTACACATTGACAATAACTGCCCTCATAGTACAGACTTAAGTCATTTTGACACAGGCCATATGGCTTTCAAAGCCTGAAATATTAACTCTCCAAACCTTTGAAGAAAATATTTTGGAACCCTTGAATAAAAGGAGGATCTTCTTTTGAAATATATTTGAATTTTATACAAAGAAACACACATTTACTGAAATAAAGTAATTTTCCTGATTTAATAGACTCTTTAAAGAAAATAAGTCTGAAACACAAGGACAAAAATACTTTAACTGCTTTAATGTTACTTTTTTATGAAAATAATTATGTGGTATTTTAAAATGTATAGATATGAACTGGATGAAGGATGGACAGTTTTCTCATCTTTCAATGTAAATCCTATAACTATGCAAATGTATTACTTTTATAATGATGTGAAAGAGTATTGTGTAAAACTCATTTTCATTTTAGCATGTGCATTGAAACTTCAAGACATTCCCTTCATCCTTAAACGTTTTCATGGCATTCAATTATAGGTTGTTTTACTCTTAACCCTTAACACTTTAACATTCACCCCCACCTCAACAGATTTACTTTTTTCACTTTTGTGGCTTCATTTATTTCCATATAAAGAGGTATCTTCGTAGTATACTTTGGTTTTTGACATCTTGTTAAAATTCAGCATGTATACCAAGAAATGCACATAAGGGTACAGATAAATGAGTTTTTATAATATTTATTTTAAAGATTTTTTTATTTATTTTGAAAGTCAGAGTTACAGAGCGAGAGGGAGAGACAATTTTTCCATCCAGTGGTTCACTCCCCAGATGGTTGTCAGTTGGTCCAAGGGCTGCAGGTAATCATTAATCCATAAATGCCTTAAATATAGCCCCTTAAATATATATACATTGGGTAGTGTGTAGACCTCCAGATAATCTTATCCCAAAATATGCTAATGAATACTATAGAAATTACAGTATCACATATTATGTACCGATTTTACTTTGATTACCAATGTTAATAATTCAACTAAAAGTAATTTTTCCACTAATTTTTCTTAAAATAAATTTGTAACTATTAGAAGCTTCAAATTTAAAACTAGTTACTAATTTCTCTTATAATAAGTATAAAAAACTTTTTACAAGAAAAATAGCTTATGTTAAGTTTAAAAAAGAATTATTTTATAACTTATATCTGCTTTTCAAGTCTTACTCATAATTTTCTCTGGGTGCAATTCCATTTTGGATGAGATTTTCAAACTTTAGTTTGTATTAAAGGTGAACTTGTTTGAGAGTTTGAACCAAATTGCTTTAGCCATTTCTGAGTTGTGTGAAGGTGAAGGTACATTTTTCATGTACCTAACTAAAACTGGCTCCAACCTTTCCTCCTGATGTAAGTCACAAATGACTAATGCTACACCTCCTGAAATTGACAAGATTATTATATTTCTCACTGAAATATCTAAATTAAAAAAATATTATTTTAGTATAGAAAAATTTCCCATTCATGAGTCTGAAAATTGCTAATAGATGACTGCAGTTTAAAAGTAGAGAAAATATAATAAAGGTCAATTCAGATTTCTGTCTAAATTAATTTTTTTTGACAGGCAGAGTGGACAGTGAGTGAGAGAGACAGAGAGAAAGGCCTTCCTTTGCCATTGGTTCACCCTCCAATGGCCGCCGCAGCCGGCACGCTGCAGCCTGAGCACTGCGTTGATCCGATGGCAGGAGCCAGGTACTTATCCTGGTCTCCCATGCGGGTGCAGGGCCCAAACACTTGGGCCATCCTCCACTGCACTCCCTGGCCACAGCAGAGAGCTGGCCTGGAAGAGGGGCAACCGGGACAGAATCCAGCGCCCTGACCGGGACTAGAACCCGGTGTGCTGGTGCCGCAAGGCGGAGGATTAGGCTAGTGACCCGCGGCGCTGGCCTATAAATTAGATTTTAAAAGGATATAGGACAAATATTAAATTAGTGTAGCATTTAAGGGCAGAAATTTTAGGAAGTTAATGCACTTTAAAATGTAAAAGTAACTTAACCTGAGCCTTTAAACAATCTAACTAGAGGGAAAAAGAGCAAGCTATGCTCAGCACATCCTCCAGTGAGTTTTGAATACTTAAATATTGATCCCCTCTTATGCAGCAAATTGGGAAAGATATCTATTATGAAGTGGCATAAAATAAATGTAGTATTATATATCACATTAAAGATTATTTTTAAGTTTTTAATACATTTATTTATTCATTTTAAATTTTATTTAAGGAATACAAACTTCATGCATCTCATATATACAAATTTAGAAACACAGTGATTCTTTCCACCCTATCTCCTTCCTGCCCATACTCCCAATGCTTCTTCCTTTTCCCTCTCCCATCCCCATTCTTTTTAAAAAGATCTATTTTCAGTTAACTTTATACTCATAAGATTAACTCTGCACTAAGTAGAGAGCTCAACAAATAGTATGAAGAAAAAACAAAAACAAACAAACAAAACTCATTGTTCCTCAACAGTCAAGACAAGGGCTATTCAAAATCATCACTCCACAAAGTGTCAATTTTACTCCTATAGATTACCTTTAAGGTACTCAGTTACCACAGATCAGAGGAAACATATGGTACTTGTCTTTTTGGTATTGCTTGCTAATACTACTTTAATTCTGTAAACAGAAAGCATTCAAATCTTATAATGGAAGCATAGTGTTTAGAATGTTAAAGGGGAAAATGCCTTTTTTCTAAACTTTACATTTGAATCTAAGCTGTGTCATATTGATAATTTTTCTTTTCTTTTTTTTTTTTTTTTTTTTTTTTTTTGACAGGCAGAGTGGACAGTGAGAGAGACAGAGAGAAAGGTCTTCCTTTGCCATTGGTTCACCCTCCAATGGCCGCCGCGGCCGGCGCGCTGGGGCCGGCGCGCTGCGGCCAGTGCACCGCGCTGATCCAATGGCAGGAGCCAGGTACTTATCCTGGTCTCCCATGAGGTGCAGGGCCCAAGCACTTGGGCCATCCTCCACTGCACTCCCTGGCCACAGCAGAGAGCTGGCCTGGAAGAGGGGCAACCGGGACAGAATCCCTGACCGGGACTAGAACCCAGTGTGCCAGCGCCGCAAGGCAGAGGATTAGCCTAGTGAGCCGCGGCGCCGGCTTCGTATTGATAATTTATACTCCAGCTTACTGAGATGAATTTGGATGTCTGTTCAATTCCTTTCAAGTTGGTACCAACTGGATAAACTTGTCCTTTATTTCCTTACTCAAAGTCAAGTGTGTTACATCACTCAGCTCCAGAGACTACTATGTGTGGGGCATTAGATGTAATAGAAATAAGAAACCCTCCAAGTGGTAGCAAGTTTTATAGTGTAGTTTAAAAAAATGTTGTAGAGGATTTATCTTGGGACAGTATGCAGACTGCATTTGAAAGGTAATAAATAAAGGTAATAAACAAAGTCAGGAAGAATAACCACAAAGCTGTTCAGTGGAAAGTGTCTGAGCTAGGTTTCACCAGGAATGGAGAGGAAGGGATGGAAACCAGAAAATTCTGCAGGACCCACTGTCTGATTCAGTTTAGAAAATAAGAGCAAGAATGGTATACACAAAGGCATTTGTAGTCAACTGGATACGAAAAACTGAAGAAAATATTATGACTATGGTTAATACTAGAGATGAACTTGAGCTTCAGAAAGGGAGTAGAAGATGTGGAAGATGTCAAATTACAGTTGACAGTTAAATTATGAAATTATTTTTTTATTTATTTGACAGGTAGAGTTATAGACAATGAGAGAGAGAAATACAGAGAGAAAGGTCTTCCTTCTGTTGGTTCACTCCCCAAATGGCCATGGCGGCTGGAGCTATGCCGATACGAAGCCAGGAACCAGGTGCTTCCTCCTGGTCTCCCATGCGGGTGCAGAGGCCCAAGCACTTGGGCCATCCTCCACTGCCCTTCCAGGCCACAGCAGAGAGCTGGATTGGAAGAGGAGCAACTGGGACTAGAACCGGGGGCCCATATAGGATGCCGGCGCTGCAGGCGGAGGATTAAACAACTGACCCACAGCGCTGGGCAAAATATGAAATTATAAACATATTCTTTGACATAATTTCTTACATGCCAATATTCCATTTAAAATTAGATCAAATGGGCTGGCGCCGCGGCTCAACAGGCTAATCCTCTGCCTTGCGGCGCCAGCACACCGGGTTCTAGTCCCGGTCAGAGTGCCGGATTCTGTCCCGGCTGCCCCTCTTCCAGGCCAGCTCTCTGCTGTGGCCAGGGAGTGCAGTGGAGGATGGCCCAAGTCCTTGGGCCCTGCACCCGCATGGGAGACCAGAAGAAGCACCTGGCTCCTGCCTTCAGATCAGCGCGGTGCGCAGGCCGCAGCGCGCCGGCCACAGCGCGCCGGCCACAGCGGCCATTGGAGGGTGAACCAATGGCAAAGGAAGACCTTTCTCTCTGTCTCTCTCTCTCACTGTGCACTCCATCAAAAAAAAAAAATTAAAAATTAGATCAAATGCATTATTCTTTATTAGCACATAAGACCACATCTGTAACCTAGAGCATTTTTAGAAACATAGCAGATTCATTCTATTTAGTGTAACTGTTCTCACATCTTGCCATTTCCTATAAAATACCACAAATCACCCAATTTACTCCCTCTCTTCTCAGTGTCTTGCGTCTATTCCTTACACAATCATTGACAAGGGATGTTGTAATTTTTAAAGATTTATTTATTTATTTGAAAGAGTTATAGAGAGAGAGAAGGAAAGGCAGAGAGAGATAGGTCTTCCATCCACTAGTTCACTCCCCCAATTGGCTGCAACAGCTGAAGCTGTGCCAATCCAAAGTCAGGAGCCAGCAGCTTCTTCGGGGTCTCCCATGTGGGTGCAGGGGCTCAAGGACTTGGGCCATCTTCCACTGCTTATCTAGGCCATAGCAGAGAGCTGGATCAGAAGTGGAGCAGCCGGACTCAAACCAGCACCTGTATGGGATGCTGGCAACTGCAGGCAGCAGCTTTACCCGCTAGGCCATAGTGCCGGCCCTAGGGATGTTGTATTTTAACAAATTTTTCTGTATATCTATTGAGATAATGATATGGTTTTTATCCATCATTTTGTTGATGTCATGTATCAGTTTTATTGATTTGCGGATTTTGAACCATCCCTGCGTCCCTGGGATAAATCCCACTTGGGCAGGGTGGCTGATCTTTCTGGTGTGCTCTTAGATTCAGTTTACTAGTATTCTGTTGAGAATGTTTGCATCTATGTTCATCAGGGATATTTGCCTTTTTTGCTGTATCTTTCTCTGATTTGGGAAACAAGGTACTGCTGGCCTTATAATTAATTTGGAAGGATTCCCTCAATTTCAATTGTTTTGAATAGTTGAAGAATCAATATTAGTTATTCCTTACAATTCTGGTAATATTTAGCAGTGAAGACATCTGGTCCTGGGCTTTTCTTTGTTGGTAGACTATTATTGATTCAAGGTCAGTACACATCATTCTCCTCTTCCTGACAGTCCTGTATGAATGCATTATTGTGTTCCTTTAGGGGAATCATATTGTCTTTCTCGGTTTTGTTTCTTGTGTTTCTGTGTTGATCTTTATGCACCCAGGGAATCATTTGCTATTATTTCATCTGGAGGATAGATTTCTTTCTTTTTCTTTTTTTGACTGAAGGCTTTATTGTTGGGAATGTGCCATTATGGCTCAGTGGAGTGCCTGAGGCTTACACTGGAGTTCTGGGAGGATGTTCTGAGAGGGGCTAGGGAGAGCTGGCCACTGTTTACAGGGCAGGTAAAAAGTCCAGAGTAACAAGCAAGTTCTCTGTAATGGAACACTTCTAGTTACTCAGTAGGGGGAGGGGCTTTTGAAGCTGGCTAGTATGCTAAGCTGAACCAGCTGATTCACAGCCTACAGTGAGCTCATGGTTCCTGTTTGCCCCACTGACCCAGGCATGTGCATCATACAGAGCACTGAATCACTATGTACTGCATTCCCCCAAGATCTCTGCAATATCTGTACCCAGCATGCAGGTGAAGTAACACCTTGACAGTAGGGACTCCATTTTGGAGCACCTGAGATTCCATCTTTAGAAAGCACACCCTTTCCCCCGACTGTGAAACTCTGGTCTGAAACTATGATCTAAAACACTCGGATAATACCCATCCACTACATCACACCTGGCAACTTGCATCACACTTAGCAGAGCATAGAAACCCCCAGTATGATTGCTCAAGCTTGGAAGTAGACAGGCTGCACCTGGGTTAATGATAAAACTGTAACTTGTCTATGTCCTACATATGATTTAAGCCAATGCCTGGATTAATGTCAAGATTATAATTTGAATTGTTAAGATTGTAACTGGTATTGTTAAGATTATAATGTCTACTAGTTTCACATAGCTTTAAGTCAGCTTGACCCCTGTAACCATGTATTCCCCTCCCAGTTCTGTGGTTTTTACCTTTATAAACCCTGTTGCTTTGGGCTTCGGGGTCAAGAGTTCTTAAGGGCATGAGCCCACTCTCCACCGCCAGCAATAAAGGACCATCAGATTTTATCAGTGTGTGGTGCTCCTTTGTACTCACTCGGGTACAACACAGGGATCTCTTGAGTTTCTCAGTTAGACTAGGCAGGTGAATAGGTACCCAACCACAACCTGCCCCTCTCTCATCCTCATGGCCTATGCCCAGGACTCCCACAGTAGAGGATGCAGAATGTCTGTTCTCCACAACACAATGCATTATTCTTTTTTAGCACATAAGACCACATCTGTAACCTAGATCATTTTTAGAAGCATAGCAGATTCATTCTATTTAGCGTAACTGTTCTCAGATCTTGCCATTTCCTATGAAATGTCTGATCCTTCCCCAACACAAAATACCTGCTGCTCCCCAAGTCAGGACAGATTAGGCTGGAGCTCCACCTTAGCAAATGGAAGGAAGCAATATGGCGTCCCTCCATGGAGCAAAGTAGTTGCTCAGCCCCTGCCAGCTCCCCAAGCTAGACTCAAAGCCAGTGGAGACCCTGAAATTCTCTCACAGTCAAAGCCACCAGTGGCACGGTTCACGGCAGTCTACTCTCACCTTTCCCTGGAAGTTGGCGCTTCCCAACTGTGCACTAATCATGTATATGTAGGAGTCACCGGAGGCTGGCAGCTGGTGGTTGCATGTATGTCCTCTCCTTGCTTCTCTATAGAATCTCTTTTCTGTTCTATCCATTCCCCACTGAAAATTTGTCTCAAAGAAAAAGTTATTCCCCTGGGAACACGGTCCTGTCTTTATTTTTCTGATATCTTTCTGTGGTTGAAGTCAGTGTGGCTTCTCACTATTCAGCCATCTTGAACATCTGAAGTATACTTAGAATTCAAATAATGTCAAATCTCCAGTTTTGTTCTTTTTGGCTCAAGATCAATTTGGGAATTCAGGGCATTCAGGGCTCTTTTCTTTTTCTATGAAAAATGTCCTTGACATCTGATAAAGTTTGCATCAAATCTCTGGATCACTTTGGATAACAGGAGCATTTTAAAAATATTAATTCAAACATTCCATGAACATGATGTATCTTTTCAATTTATTTGTATCTTCATCAATTTCCTTCATCAATGTTTGATGGCTTTCATATTTCACCTACTGGGTTAAATATATTCCTAATTGGGGTGGGGGTTTAGGCTAGAAGTTAAGAAGCCTGTATTCCATATCAGGAACTTGGCTTTGATACCCAGCTCCAGCTCCTGACTTCAACATCCTATTAATGCAGGCATCAGAGATTCATCAAGCAATTGGTTTCCTGCTGCCATGTGGGAGACCTGGATTCAGTTCTTGGCTCCTGGCTCTGACCTGACTCACTCTCTGCCACTGCAGGTATTTGTGGAATAAGCCATCAGATGGTAGGGCTCTCTTTCACTCTCTCTTCCTCCTTCTTTCCCTTCCTCCATACATTCATCTCTCTCAAGTAAATTTTAAGATTTTATCCCTACATATTTTATTTTTATATATTGTAAATTGGATTATTTTCTTGACTTTTTTTCAGATTTTTTTTATTGTATAGAAACATTGCTGATTTTTTGTACGCTGATTTTGCATCCGACAACTTACTTTATTTTAGTTCTAACAGTTCTAACAGTTTAGTTCTAACAGTTTAGTTCTAACAGTTTTTAATTGGGTCGTTGGGGCTATGTACAGATAAGATCATATCATTTGCAAACAGGAACATTGTCCTTTATTATTTCTCATTTTAGATGCCTTTTATTTCTTTCTCTTGCCTGATTTATATGGCTAGGATTTACCATACTATATTGATCAGAATTGGTGAAAGCAAGCATCCATGTCTTGTTCCCAATCCTAGATAGAAAGTTTTTAACCTTTCATTGTTAAATATATTAGCTATAGACTTGTAATATCCAGACTTTATCAGGATTAGGTACATCTCTTCTATTCCAAATTTATTCAGAATTTTATCATTAACTATCTCTCTCTATCTCTCCTTCTCTCTCTGTAATTCTGTCAAATAAATCATAACAATCTTTAAAAATCAATTAAAGCAACTACCAACTGAACATTACCGTGGTATGTCCCAAGGTATTCATATACAGTTTTATTCAAAAGTGATACCCTGTTTCCTCTGATTGAGGTCTGTTATGTTTGGCTACATTCCTGTCAACACTACATCCAATCTGGTAACAAATCTTTTTTTTTTTTCTACCTCTTTAGTATCTCTTAGAAAAAATATCTACTTCTACACCATCATAGTTCTGCTTCTCATTATTTCTCTTATAAGTTATTTGAAATAGTTTCCTAATGGCCATTGGGCTATCATCTAGGTTATACACTATATACACATGTCCTATCAATATTTCAAACTTTGTTTTATCTCTTAACACTGTTAATTGTCCTAATACAATGTACAATTGCAATGTGAGTCCTCCCATTTACTCTCTTAAACTCTTCAAAAGTTTGGAGTTGTCATTTACTATGTTCTCCATGCCTTTAATCTAAAAGAGTATTTAACTCATTATTTGTAAGAGTTATTTGGCATCTAACACAGTGAATCACTTTGTTTACCCCTTTCATTTCTCTTTAAAAACTTTCCCTGCAACCAAAAAACTTCATGTTTTTTTTTCTCTCTTAAAAAATATGTTCCTGGCCATCTATGTGGATTTAAAAACTCAATGTATTTATCTAAGCCACCTCTTTCTTCTTTCTCTGCCCAGCGCTTTTTTTTAACACATGCTATTTCCACTTTCTCATGAATGACCTCTAACACCATGCAACTGACTTCCACTTCCAAAATTTAACTGACTTTCTCCTCTTGAATGGCACAAATTACTTCCAAGTCAGATTTTCAAGACTAAGTTTCTGTCAAGAACTAAACCTCACAGAAATTATTTCAAGTATTTTCTCTATTTTCTGAAGGGTAGCATATAAACTAGTATTATTTCCCACAAACTAATAGCCATCCCTATAACAGCACAAAATCTAATTACTATGTTAAAGCTCTTATTCTACATTCTCATGGTGATCCCACTTCATTGATGAAACTGTAAGTGATAGAATAAGTCACAGATTTACTCATTGTAATATTGCCCCCCCCCATTATACAGATCTTGCTGGTTCTGCCAACTTAATGTCATACAGCTGAGTCTTCAGGAGGTGAGTATTATTTTTTATGTTCCTAACCTCCATTCACAAAACACTATTTGAGGCATTAGGCTAAAATTTTAATTAAGTCACAGTAGAGTGACTGGTCATCTACGGTAACTAAATTGTTGGTAACAACTATACTTATCATTTTTTCATGCTCCTTATTGTTATGAGTAAACAGCTTCATAAAAAAATAAAATAAAATCTGAAGCCAAAGAATAAAAACATTACCTTTGCTTAAGGTGCACAGTATACAGTTTCTCATCAATTGGAATACTATAGGATATATGTTCCTAGAGAAACCAGAACAAACTCAAAGTGAAAACAAATTTTAAAAAGAAGCAAATCAACAATTTTATATTAATCCCTTCAAATAATGCTTTAAAAGTCTTAACATGTCTCAGACTACTTGTGATTTTAAAATCTGCAATAAAATATTTTAAAACATTAATATTTGTTTATTATATGATCAATTCTTACTATTTTCACAAAATAATCACAATCTGAGACTTTACATAGAATTACAAATCTACATGTAACTAATATGTAAACTTATGAAAGAAGAGACTATGTGCAAATGCCTATTTTGGTGGCATCATTAGAGTAATAAGGCATTCTACATCAATGAAACTTATTTTATCAGGCAGAAAATTATTCTATGATTTTCTTCAAAATTCTCCTACGATTTACTGCATAATTCCTTTATTTTTCAAGAGAAGATCGCTAACTAAAATTTCATATTGTCTCTGACTCTATCATTACTATTTTCCAGTTAGAACAAGGATGGCAATAGATTGGAATATGTGTAGGTGAGTGAACCTAAGAGATGAGAGTCTATCCAGCAAAAGAAAACATGTGAAAATCATCAATGAAAAGAAAAACCAGTTAAAGTGTATGAAAACTAAAGGAACACAAAGAACACAGAAAAATACAAGCATTCTAGGGTATGTGAAAATACAAAGAAACCAAGATTCTGCATACATCAAAGAAGAATAAGAAAGATTGTTTCAAGGTATACTAAATGGTCAAAGATGAAACAAGAAAGTTAAAATCATTTATGATAAGTCAAGTTGATATCATGAAACTACTGATATGATGTTAACAAGAAGAGCAATTTATCTCTACAGCAAACTTCACCAAAACACATAACCTCAGTTTAATCATGAGAAAACACCAGGCAAACCCAAATTGTGGTACATTCTACAAAATACCTCACCAGAACTCTTCAAAACTATCCAGATCTTGAAAAACAAGGAAAGCTCAATAAACAGAGCAAAGGAAATGAATAAGGTATGCACTTTAATCTCCTATATTGGATTCAGGAACAGCAAATTGCATAGCAGTGTAAAACCTGGTGAAATCCAAATAAAGTCATTTACTTAATTATAAATTATCATTGTTAATTTTTTAGTTTATATATATATCCATATAGTTTTATAACACCTAACATTATAGGAAACTGAACACTATGTATTATCTTTTTAAGTTTTCTGTAAATCTAAAATTGTTCCCAATTTTAAAGATTTGAGAGACAGAGAGAGAGGCAGGCAAGAGATAAACTGAGGAAAGAAGGAAAATAGTAGAAGGCAGAAATACTAAAAACCCGGATACTGAAGTGGTAGAATATATTAGTTTTAAAATATGCATTATTGAAAAAACAGTTCCTTAGTGAGTGTACTCTGAATGTGAGAACTGAACAAAGATGTTGGAGAATCATTGTCTTCTGGTAATGTAGAATGGTGTGCAAATAGTTCCCTTGTATAGTTCCTGGTTGAACAGTTTCTCAAAACCTCAGTATTTATTAAGGTATTAGTGTACTTCTTTTAACTATATTTTCACTGTGGGAGCTAACATAAAATGCCTTTTATTTGCAGACAATATAGAGAAATTTAGCTAGATTCTTAAAGAGTAAAGATGGGTTTGGTTATAATTGTTAGTAAAATGGTGCCATTTTATCTGTGGCATCATCTATGCCCTGGGCGCTGTATTAGGCTCTGGCTCCTGTCACCATTGCTACAAACCAGGTGACCAGAGAGCCCAACCACAGGTGTCAGCTCCACCTCCACCCTAATGAGATTTGCTACTCCTGTTTCCCTATATACCCTGTTACCCTAACAGGTAACAGGACCTGCTACCCACACGCGTGTCCTCCTGATTCCTCTCTCTTACTCTCTCACCCTCTCCCCACCCCACACCCGGCCCATCAGGCTTCCCCCACCTGTCAATAAACCTTCACTTAACTCTGGTGTCTGGTGTGTTTTGTGGTGGCCTTACAATAATCATAAGGTAATTTACTGAACAATAATAAATTTGAAATTTAATTTCTAGTAACAGGAAAATTATCTAATTTTAATTATAAAAATTTCACCCAGGATTTCTCAAAAATGATTAGCAGAAAATTATTTGCAAGTGTTGGAATAACATCCACAGATTCAGAAGACATTGTTTCTGGTTGCCTACTCCTTTATGCCCAAAATTACCTACCTTCTCAAAACATATTTTAGTAAAGGTCTAGAACTCCTGTAGACCAATAAGCATTTGGGAATTTGGAAGAAGGAGATTTATCTGAATTTACACAAAGCTACATTGATCATTATCTTTCTGTTTCATTGAAACAATGAACTTAAACAGCAACTTATGTACCCAGAAGCAGGGACTGAAATAAAGACAGGTGCATTATGAAGAGCACTCTCAGGAGAAACCTATAAAGGAGTGAGAGAAGGAAGATGGGGAGACAGATGAAGATAAATCTGCTGATTTGACTTCAGATCAGTTCTATCCTCGGGCTGATCCCCTAAGGAAGCTCTGGAATATAAATGTGCTTCAGAACCTTTCCCAGCTGAAGAAAAGGGAGATCAGCTTTTCACCCCTTTATCAATTAGTGTTTGCCAAAGGAATATCCTGGAGGATGGAGCCTGCAAGTAACTCCCAGGAAAATCCAAGGGAGTTAATTCAATAAGCCGAAGGCAATTTGCCAGAGAAGATCGCTAATTCTTACAGCAGTAATCCCCAAAAGCAAGGGAATAGACAAAACACTCTGATTTTACAAATGAATTCTGTTCAGGGACTAGGGTTGGGGACATACCTGCTACAACTTTGCCACGGCAGATAGATCTGGATGCCTTCACTGACATTTATCATCCCCTACTGTCATCTATTCTAGATTGTCCTCACCCTCAGCCATTATTTCTTCTGTTCCCAAGGGCTTTCTTGATCTGATGATCTACAGCTTCAACCCAAAGATTTCTAAGACCCTTACCCATGTCTGTTTTTTCCTATTTATAGTTAAAACTAGACATGTAAATTTCAACTAAAGTGCCAGGAATCACTTGAGTGCCTTATACTTATCTCTGTGCCCCAATAATTCAGCAATAATCCTACATCCTGATTATGATTACAGCAAATAAATTCTCTTGTTAATGTGGTAAATGGAAATTTCTTTCCTGCCTTATTGTTGTTCTACTGCCACAAAGCATCAAAATTACCCGTAAGGCAATGATAACTTTATTTACTAGGATGTTTACTGTTTACCCTGGTAGAACATTCTCGCTGCATTCCAGAGCCTTCAAACTCTCAGATATAAGATTCTAGGTAAAAGGGACTGGTGCTGGGACATAGCAGGGTAAGCCACCACCTGTGGTGCCAGCATCCCATATGGGTACCAGTTCAAATCCTGGCTGCTCCACTTCTGATCCAGATCCCTGATAATGCACCTGAGAAAGCAGCAGAACATGGCCCAAGTGCTTGGGACCCTGTACCCACATGGGAGACTGGGATGAAGCTCCTGGATCCTGGCTTCAGCCTGGCCCAGCACTGGCTGTTATGGCCATTTGGGGAGTGAACCAACAGATGGAAGATCTCTCTCTCTCCTCTCTCTCTCTCTCTCCCTCTCTCTCTCTCTCTCTGCTTCTGCCTCTCCCTCTCTGTAACTCCACCTCTCAAATAATTAAACAAAACTTTAAATAAATAAATATTCTAGGTAATGGGATCAAATACTTCCAATTTGTTCACTCAAAGTGATAAAAAGTAGAGGAATTTCTACTTCCACTTTGTAGTTTTGGATAATAGTCATTTTTTTTACTATAAACTACATTCGAAGTATAATACCTCATCTCTGCAATTGTTACCTCCCAGTTTGAGTTTACACCTTTAAGAGGCTAACCCACTATACTATTAGGCTTTCTGCTTCTGAATGGCACCACATGTGATAGGGAAAGATGGAACCCATGATTATGCTTCCAACACTATACTTTATTTGCCATAAATTATGTCTATTATTTGACCTATTGTCCATAAATCACACCCTGGTGAAACCTTGGTTGGCAGTACTGGTCAATCCAGAGCAGAGAGTGATGCTGGCTAAGTTATGTTGTCCATATTCAGAAATATGTATCAAGAATAGAGGTAGGCATTTGATGTAGTGTGAGACACTGCTTGGGACACCTGCATCCCTATGCTGTTGCAGGCGTTCAGGTAATTAATCAGCAGATAGTATACCAATATCTCTCCCTTTCAGTCTCCCTCCTTCCCTTTAAAATAAGCAGAAAGAACACATTTTTAATTAAAGTAAGCACAAATCTACATTCCTTCTGGGACAGAAAAAGTCTAATGTAATCAACATTATAATAAGTAGATGATTGATCTTCTCAAGTAATGGTACCATATCTGAGTCTTGGAATTAAGTCTCGATTGCTAATAGGTCAGACATTCAGAAGCAGTGAAAAACAGCCCACGCTGTTAGAACTGTGCATCACCTCATTCTTTACCACCATGATCATTTCATTCACAAGTTATGGGGGAAACCAGAGAGAGGCTGACTTTTATTTGATGACTGCACCATTCTATCTACTTGTTTCTTTCATGACTCTTCCTATTTAACTCACTCAGGTATATATCAGAAAGAAACACAAGGTGTCCACAATTTATACCCATTATCATTGTGAAATTTGCATGCCCTCCTTAATCTAATCAAATATTGCTCCTGCTAGGACCTGAGAAAATAGTCAAACTACTCACTATATCCTATGCATCCATGTATACTTTAGTCTTGGGCTACGTCTTTCTGAATACAAAGCAGAGTACCAATTATACTACTTAAACTTCTCACTCTGGGAGGATTTGCTCTAACCACTGTCTTTAAAATCCAATTCAGAATTGAACTGTAGTGTAGCAAGAACCCACCTTTATTTGGAATCAATGCACCAAAATAAGCAAAAAAAAATTGATTTCTCACAGTTCTAGAAGTGGAGAAATATAGTTTATTGGAAAAGTGAACCACACCAATAAAAGGGTACCATGGGATCAGAATGCACACCAAAAATGTCAAATACAGGTGAATAAAAAGAAAGGATAAATAAATCCCCTTTATAATGGAGTTATAAGCAAGACAAGATCATGGCAAAGTACATTTTAAATCACCAAATTCCTTCTAAAATCAGAGCAAACTGTAATGTTTTTAAATTAATATCTAGAATCATCAGCCAGATATCACCACAAACCAAAGATAATGCTGCAGGTGGTAGGGTTTGTGGGGAAAGACGAATTAAATCAAAGATATCAGTAGAACCACAGCAGAAAACCTATGAACACTATGAGAGAAAGAAAAGGGAAGATCTAGGATTCCTAAGAATGCTGGTACACAGAAATTGCTGGCAGTCCCAGAAGACTGAAGACAAACCTGAATGGAAAGCCTCAATATTCACAATTGCCTATAAAACTATGACATGTCTCCACATGCCCAGTTTTCAGGAAAAGTCATTTATTAAAAAAGGCCCCCTGAGCAGGAGCCCACTAGAAATAAATTCAGGATACGCTAAGCACTCTAAGGTCTTAGAAATACCCAACAAAATCTTTCTTCCAGAAGGTTAGAAATTATGCTTAGAGTAGAATACAGGAATACAATGGTTCAGGTGGATACTCAGAGAACTCATATTAATGATATATAATTTTTTAAAAACTAGGGACTTCAAATGTGAAGCTAGAAAAGATATCCTGGTCCAGTCCCACCAAAGAAACATAAATATCATTTAAAAAAAAAAAAGAGGAACCCATATAAGTTAATTACAATTGCAACCCATACAAAGATATACAAGAGAAGAAAAAAAAATGCATAGAACAGTTTACAAATTACACCAGAAAGGAACACACTAGAAAAATATGACCACATATTAGGTGGAAATTATCACTTAGTAACACTACAGAAGCTACAAAATAATAGAAAGAAACAGGAATACAAATGTTCATAAGTGAGATGACTAAGCACTAGAAAATGTGAAAAAGCTCAGGGGAAAATTTACATTAAAATTATTTCAGGGCCGGCGCTGTGGCATGGTGGGTGAGACCTCCACCTGCAGTGCCAGCATCCATTTTGGGCACCTGTTTGACTCTTGGCTGCTCTTCTTCCTGTCAAGTTCTCTGTTATGGCCTGAGAAAGCAGTGGAAGACGGCCCAAGCCCTTGGGCCCCTGCACCCGCATGGGAGACCTAGAAGAAGCTCCTGGCTCCTCGCTTTGGATCAGCACAGCTCTAGCCGTTGTGGCCAATTGGGGAGTGAATCAGTGGATGGAAGACCTCTCTCTCTCTGCCTCTCCTTTTCTCTCTGTGTAACTCTGACTTTCAAATAAATAAATAAATCTTTTTTTTTAAACTTTTATTTAATGAATATAAATTTCCAAAGTACGACTTATGGATTACAATGGCTTCCCCTCCATACCGTCCTTCCCACCCGCAACCCTCCCCTTTCCCACTCCCTCTCCCCTTCCATTCACATCAAGATTCATTTTCGATTATCTTAATATACAGAAGATCAGCTTAGTATGCATCAAGTATAGATTTCAACAGTTTGCTCCCACACAGAAACATAAAGTGAAAAATAATAGATGATTTTTTTTAAATGATGATGAAATCAGAGCAGACCTATTGTCATGTTTAATCCCAGTGACAGTCAAGTTGGGAATTGATAATTTCTTTTTTTTTTTTTACAGAGGATCAGTTTAGTATGCATTAAGTAAGGATTTCAACAGTTTGCACCCCCATAGAAACACAAAGTGAAATATATTGTTTGAGTACTCGTTATAGCATTAAATCTCAATGTACAGCACATTAAGGATAGAGATCCTACATGAGGAATAAGTGCACAGTGACTCCTGTTGTTGACTTTACCAATTGACACTCCTGTCTATGGCATCAGTAATCTCCCTATGCTCCAGTCATGAGTTTCCAATGCTATGGAAGCCCTCTGAGTTCTCCGACTCTTATCTTGTTTAGACAAGGTCATAGTCAAAGTGGAGGTTCTCTCATCCCTTCAGAGAAAGGTACCTCCTTCTTTGATGACCTGTTCTTTCCACTGGGATCTCACTCGCAGAGATCTTTTGCCAGAGTGTCTTGGCTTTCCATGCCTGAAATACTCTCATGAGCTTTTCAGCCAGCTCCGAATGCCTTTAGGGCTGATTCTGAGGCCAGAGTGCTATTTAGGACATCTGCCATTCTATGAGTCTGCTGAGTATCTCACTTCCCATGTTGGATCACTCTCCCCTTTATTTACTCCATTGGTTAGCGTTAGCAGGTACTAGACTTGTCTATGTGCTCCCTTTGACTCCCAGTCCCTTCACCATGACCAAATGTGAACTGAACCTGATCACCTGGAACAGTGAGATGGCATTGGTACATGCCACCTCGATGGGATTGAATTGGAATCCCCTGGTATGCTTCCAACTCCACCACTTGGGGCAAGTCATCTTGAGCATGTCCCAAATTATACACCTCTTCCCTCTCTTATTCCCACTCTTATGTTCAACAGGGATCACATTTCAGTTAATTTTCAACACTTAAGAATAACTGTGTGATAATTACAGAATTAAACCAGTCATATTAAGTAGAACAGATAAAAAAAACTACTAAGAGGGATAATGCATTAAGTTGTTCATTAACAGTCAGGGCTATGCTGATCAAGTCACCGTTTCCCATAGTGTCCACCTCACTCCAACAGGTTTCCCTCTTGGTGTTCAGTCAGTCGTCACCAATCAGGGAGAACATATGGTATTTGTCCCTTTGGGACTGGCTTATTTCACTCAGCATGATGTGTTCCAGATTCCTCCATTTTGTTGCAAATGACTGGATTTCGTTGTTTCTTACTGCGGTATAGTATTCTAAAGAGTACATATCCCATAATTTCTTTATCCAGTCTATCGTTGATGGGCATTTAGGTTGGTTCCAGGTCTTAGCTATTGTGAATTGTGCTGCAATAAACATTAGGGTGCAGACCGCTTTTTTGTTTGCCAATTTAAATTCCTCTGGGTAAATTCCAAGGAGTGGGATGGCTGGGTCTAACGGTAGGGCTATATTCAGGTTTCTGAGGAATCTCCAGACTGACTTCCATAGTGGCTTGACCAGTTTGCATTCCCACCAACAGTGGGTTAGTGTCCCTTTTTCCCCACATCCTCGCCAGCATCTGTTGTTGGTAGATTTCTGCATGTGAGCCATTCTAACCGGGGTGAGGTGAAACCTCATTGTGGTTTTGATTTGCATTTCCCTGATTGCTAATGACCTTGAACATTTTTTCATGTCTCTGCTGGCCATTTGGATTTCCTCTTTTGAAAAATGTCTATTGAGGTCCTTGGCCCATCTCTTAAGTGGGTTGTTGGTTTTGTTTTTGTGGAGTTTCTTGATCTCTTTGTAGATTCTGGTTATTAACCCTTTATCTGTTGCATAGTTTGCAAATATTTTTTCCCATTCTGTCGGTTGTCTCTTCACTCTCCTGACTGTTTCTTTTGCAGTACAGAAACTTCTCAATTTGATGCAATCCCAATAGTTGATTTTGGCTTTGACTGCCTGTGCCTCCCGGGTCTTTTCCAGAAATTCTTTGCCTGTGCCAATATCTTGAAGGGTTTCTCCAATGTTCTCTAGTAACTTGATGGTGTCAGGTCGTAGATTTAGGTCTTTAATCCATGTTGAGGCTGAAGGAGAATTTGAGCCCACTCTGAGGGCCGAACAAATTCCCTGTGGGGTTCTTGGGAAAGAGCTTCCGATCTCTGGCTCCTGTGGGTATATCATTTGCCTGCTAACTACCTCCAACTTCGTTCAGCTGTGCGGAATTACTTCCCTTTTGAATCAAAAAAAAAAAAAAGAAAGAAAGAGAGAGAGAGAGATTTACCACACCTAACCTGGGAGTGTCACCTTTGGCACACCAAACAGAGCTCTCAGGCCACACCCATCTCAAGCCACTAAGGCTCCATCAAAAACAGATAGTCCACTTAATCTAGAGTCATAGTATAACAAGAAAAAGCACCACAGTGAAGAAACCAAATATCTCCAATATGCCAAATAACAAACGCAAAAACCGAGGTAATAAAAACAAGGAAGTCACCATGACGCCCTCAAATGAAAAAGACACCCCAATTCAAGATTATGAAGATGATGACATAGAAGAAATGCAAGAAGCAGATCTCAAAAAATTGATAAGAACATTAAGAAGTTCTCAAAAACAAATTCTTGAACCACAGAAATCCTTAATGGACAAGATAGAAAATCTCTCTCGTGAAAATGAAATATTAAGGAGGAATCAAAATGAAACGAAACAACTAGTACAACAGGAAACTGTGATAGTGACTGAAGTGAAGAATTCAATAGATCAAATGAAAAACACAATAGAGAGCCTTACAAACAGAATGGGTGAAGCAGAAGAGAGAATATCGGACTTAGAAGACAGAGAACAGGAAAGGATACAGTCAGACCAAAGAAAAGAAGAGGAAATTAGAAATCTAAAACATATTGTCGGGAATCTTCAGGATACTATTAAAAAACCCAACATTCGGGTTCTAGGAGTTCCTGAAGGCATGGAGAGGGAGAAAGGATTGGAAGGCCTTTTTAGTGAGATATTAGCAGAAAATTTCCCAGGTTTGGAGAAGGACAGAGAAATCCTAGTACAGGAAGCTCACAGAACCCCTAATAAACACGACCAAAAGAGATCCTCACCACGACACGTTGTAATTAAACTCTCCACAGTGAAACATAAAGAAAAGATCCTAAAATGTGCAAGAGAGAAACGTCAGATTACTCTCAGAGGATCTCCAATCAGACTCACAGCTGACTTCTCATCAGAAACTCTAAAAGCTAGGAGGGAATGGTGAGATATAGCCCAGGTACTAAGAGAGAAAAACTGCCAGCCCAGAATATTATATCCTGCAAAGCTATCATTTGTGAATGAAGGTGAAATAAAGACTTTTCATTGCAAACAGAAATTGAAAGAATTTGTTGCCACTCGTCAAGCCCTGCAAAAGATGCTTAAAGATGTGTTACACACAGAAACACAGAAACACAGTCATCAATATGAAAGAAGGTAAAGGAAGGAAACCAAGGAAGGAAACCTCACAGCAAAAGATCACAGGGAATTCAAAGCATATATTAGAACTTATCTTTGGCAAATGGCAGGGCAAAGTTACCACTTATCATTAGTCACTTTGAACGTGAATGGCCTGAACTGTCCAGTTAAAAGACACCGATTGGCTGATTGGGTTAAGGAACAAAACCCATCTATTTGCTGCTTACAAGAAACACATCTTTCCAACAAAGATCCATACAGACTGAAAGTGAAAGGCTGGAAAAAGATATACCATGCCAACAGAAATGAAAAAAGAGCGGGCGTAGCCATCTTAATATCGGACAACATAAACTTTACCACAAAAACTGTTAAGAGAGACAAAGAGGGACACTATATCATGATTAAGGGATCAATTCAACAGGAAGATATAACAATTATCAATGTATACGCACCTAACTACAGGGAACCAGTTTATCTAAAAGATTTATTAATTGACTTAAAGGGAGACTTAGACCCCAATACAGTAGTACTGGGGGACTTCAATGCTCCACTCTCAGAAATAGACAGATCATCCGGTCAGATGATCAACATGGATACAGTAGATTTAAACGACACTATAGCCCAAATGGATCTAACAGATATATACAGAACTTTCAATCCTACAGCTAAAGATTTTACATTCTTCTCAGCAGTACATGGAACCTTCTCTAGGATTGACCACATACTAGGCCATAAAGCAAGTCTCAGCAAATTCAAAAGAATTAGAATCATACCATGCAGCTTCTCAGACCATAAAGGAATGAAGTTGGAAATTAGCAACTCAGGAATCCCTAGAGCATACGCAAACACATGGAGATTGAACAACATGCTCCTGAATGAACAATGGGTCATAGAAGAAATCAAAAGAGAAATCAAAAATTTTCTGGAAGTAAATGAGGATAACAGCACAACATACCAAAACTTATGGGATGCAGCAAAAGCAGTGTTAAGAGGAAAGTTTATATCAATAGGTGCCTACATCAAGAAATTGGAAAGACACCAAATAGATGAGCTTTCAATTCACCTCAAGGATCTAGAAAACCTACAGCAAACCAGACCCAAATCTAGTAGTAGAAGAGAAATAATTAAAATCAGAGAAGAAATCAACAGGATTGAATCAAGAAAAACATTACAAAAAATCAGCCAAACGAAGAGCTGGTTTTTTGAAAAAATAAACAAAATTGACACCCCATTGGCCCAACTAACTAAAAAAAGAAGAGAAAAGACCCAAATCAATAAAATCAGAGATGAAAAAGGAAATGTAACAACAGACACCACAGAAATAAAAAGAATCATCAGAAATTACTACAAGGACTTGTATGCCAGCAAACAGGGAAACCTATCAGAAATGGATAGATTCCTGGACACATGCAACCTGCCTAAATTGAACCATGAAGACATAGAAAACCTAAACAGACCCATAACTGAGACAGAAATTGAAACAGTAATAAAGGCCCTCCCAACAAAGAAAAGCACAGGACCAGATGGATTCACTGCTGAATTCTACCAGACGTTTAAAGAAGAACTAACTCCAATTCTTCTCAAACTATTCAGAACAATCGAAGAAGAGGGAGTCCTCCCAAATTCTTTCTATGAAGCCAGCATCACCTTAATTCCTAAGCCAGAAAAAGATGCAGCACTGAAAGAGAATTACAGACCTATATCCCTGATTAACATAGATGCAAAAATCCTCAATAAAATTCTCGCCAATAGAATGCAACAACACATCAGAAAGATCATCCACCCAGACCAAGTGGGATTTATCCCTGGTATGCAGGGATGGTTTAATGTGTGCAAGACAATCAATGTGATACACCACATTAACAGACTGCAGAAGAAAAACCATATGATTATCTCAATAGATGCCGAGAAAGCATTTGATAAAATACAACACCCGTTCATGATGAAAACTCTAAGCAAACTGGGTTTGGAAGGAACATTCCTCAATACAATCAAAGCAATCTATGAAAAACCCACAGCCAACATCCTATTGAATGGGGAAAAGTTGGAAGCATTTCCACTGAGATCTGGTACCAGACAGGGATGCCCACTCTCACCACTGCTATTCAATATAGTTCTGGAGGTTCTAGCCAGAGCTATTAGGCAAGAAAAAGAAATTAAAGGGATACAAATTGGGAAGGAAGAACTCAAACTATCCCTCTTTGCAGATGACATGATTCTTTATTTAGGGGACCCAAAGAACTCTACTAAGAGACTATTGGAACTCATAGAAGAGTTTGGCAAAGTAGCAGGGTATAAAATCAATGCACAAAAATCAACAGCCTTTGTATACACAGACAATGCCATGGCTGAGGAAGAACTTCTAAGATCAATCCCATTCACAATAGCTACAAAAACAATCAAATACCTTGGAATAAACTTAACCAAAGACGTTAAAGATCTCTACGATGAAAATTACAAAACCTTAAAGAAAGAAATAGAAGAGGATACCAAGAAATGGAAAAATCTTCCATGCTCATGGATTGGAAGAATCAATATCATCAAAATGTCCATTCTCCCAAAAGCAATTTACAGATTCAATGCAATACCAATCAAGATACCGAAGACCTTCTTCTCAGATCTGGAAAAAATGGTGCTGAAATTTATATGGAGGCACAAGAGACCTCGAATAGCTAAAGCAATCTTGTACAACAAAAACAAAGCCGGAGGCATCACAATACCAGATTTCAGGACATACTACAGGGCAGTTGTAATCAAAACAGCATGGTACTGGTACAGAAACAGATGGATAGACCAATGGAACAGAATTGAAACACCAGAAATCAACCCAAACATCTACAGCCAACTTATATTTGATCAAGGATCTAAAACTAATTCCTGGAGCAAGGACAGTCTATTCAATAAATGGTGCTGGGAAAATTGGATTTCCACGTGCAGAATCATGAAGCCAGACCCCTAAATAAATAAATCTTTAAAAAATTTATTTCAGGGCCAGCAATTTGGCATAGCAAATTAAGCTAACATCTGCGTCACATATGGGCACCAAGTTGAGTCCTGGCTGTTCCACTTCTAATCCAGCCCCACTAATGCTCCTGGGCAAGCAGCAGAGGATGGCCCAAGTGTTTGGGACCCTGCAGCCATGTGGGAGACCTAGAAGAATCTCCTTGCACCTGGCTTTGAAATGGTCTAGCCCCAGACACTACAACCATTTCACAGTGAACCAGCAGATGAGAGATAGTCATTCTCTTTATTTTATTTTATGAACATAAATTTCCAAAGTACAGCTTATGGATTACAATAGCTTCCCCCCACATAACTTCCCTCCCACCCACAACACTCCCCTCTCCCACTCCCTCTCCCCTTCCATTCAGATCAAGATTAATTTTCAATTATCTTCATATACAGAAGATCAATTTAGCATATTGAGAAGAACTGGGGTTCGTTGTTCTCTAAATGTCTGGTAAAATTCGGCAGTGAAGCCATCTGATGGTCCTGGGCTCTTCTTTTTCGGTAGTGCATTTATTACTGATTCAATCTCTTCCATGGTTATGGGTCTGTTTAGATTTTCTATATCTTCACGGCTCAGTTTAAGAAGGTTGTATGTGTCCAGGAATCTATCCATTTATTCCAGGTTTCCCAATTTGTTAGCATACATCTCTTTGTAGTGGTTTCTGATGATTTTTCTTATTTCTGTTGTGTCTGTTGTTACATTTCCATTACTATCTTTGATTTTACAGATTTGGGTCTTCTCTCTCCTTTTTTTGGTTAGTTGGGCTAATGGTGTGTTGATTTTGTTTATTTTTACAAAGAACCAGCTCCTGGTTTTGTTGATCTTTTGTATTTTTTTTTTGTTTCAATTTGTTTATTTCTTCTCTGATCTTTAGTATTTCTTTCCTCCTTCTGGATTTGGGCTTGATTTGCTGCTGTTTTTCTAAATCCTTAAGGTGCATGGGGAGTTCATTTATTTGGTTCCTTTCCAGCTTCTTGATGTAGGCACCAATTGCTATAAGCTTTCCTCTTAACACTGCTTTTGCTGTGTCCCACAGGTTTTGATAGGTTGTGTTATCATTTTCATTTGTTTCTAGAAATCTTTTGATTTCTCTGTTAATTTCTTTGATGACCCACTGTTCGTTTAGGATCATGTTGTCCATTCTCCATATATTTGCATATGGTGTAGAGCTTGTTGGGTTGTTGATTTCAAGTTTCACTGCGCTATGGTCTGAGAAGCTGCATGGTATAGTTTCAATTTTTTTGAATTTGTTGAGGCTCCCTTTATGGCCTAGCATATGGTCAATCCTAGAGAACATTCCATGTACTGGGGAGAATTACGTGAACTCTGTGGCTGTGCGGTGGAAGGTTCTGAAGATATCTATTAGGTCTATTTGGTCTATAGCATCAATTAACTCTGTTGTTTCCTTGTTGAATTTCTGTCTGGTTGATCTGTCCATTGGTGAGAGTGGGGTGTTGAAGTCCCCTGTTACTATTGTATTTGAATCTATATCTCCCTTTAAATCCTTTAGTAATTCTTTCAGGTAGCCAGGTGCCCTGTAATTAGGTGTATATACATTTATAATACTAATGTCTTCCTATTGGATAGATCCTTTAATCATTATATAGTGCCCTTCTCTGTCTCTTTTAATAGTTTTTATGTTAAAGTCTATTTTGCCTGATATCAGGATGGCCACACCAGCTCTTTTTTGATTTCTGTTAGCTTGGAGTATCTTTTTCCATCCTTTCACTTTCAATCTGTGTGCATCTTTGCTGATAAGGTGTGTCTCCTGAGGGCAGCATATAGATGGATTCTCTTTCTTGACCCAATCATCTAGTCTATGTCTTTTGGTAGTAGAATTAAGACCATTCACATTCAGTGTGATTACTGTTAAGTACTGTCTTTTCCCATTCATGTTTCCTAAACGAGCTGTTTATGTATTCTGAACTTTGTTTGTAGGTCACTCTACATTCGTTTTTTTTTTTTTTTTGGTAGTGAAGTTCTTGTTTTTGTATTTCTGTGTGCAGCATGTCTTTGAGCAAGTGTTGTAGGGTTGGATGCGTGGATACAAATTCTTTCAGTTTCTGTTTGTCTTGGAAGATCTTTATTTCCCCTTCATTCATAAATGATAGCTTTGCAGGGTATAGTATTCTAGGTTGGCATTGTTTGTCTTTTAAAACTTGAAATATATCATGCCATTGTCTCCTTGCCTGTAGTGTTTGTGATGAGAAGTCTGGGGTGAGTCTGATTAACTTACCCCTGAATGTGATTTGTCGTTTTTCTCTGGCACATTTTAGGATTTGTTCTTTGTGTGTCACTGAGCTGAGTGTTGCCACAATGTGTCACAGTGAATTTCTCTTCTGGTCTACCCTGTTCGGAGTCCTGGCTATCTGTTGAATTTGCCTGTTGTTATCCAGCTGCCTTTGTTTGAAGTTTTCTGATATTATTTCATTGAAAACACCTTCCAATCCATTCTCTCATTCCACCCCCTCAGGGACTCCTATTATCCAAACATTACACTGTTTGATTGAATCTTGTAGGTCTCCGACCATATTTTTGAATTTTTTAATTTCTTCTTCCTGCGTTTGAACTGACTGTATTATTTTTGGAAGTTTGTCTTCGAATTCTGATATTCGGTATTCTATTTCATCTGTTCGATTTCTGAGGGATTCCACGGTGTTTTTTATATGGTCAATTGAGTTTTTCATTTCCAGTATTTCATTCTGGCTTCTCTTTAGGATCTCTAATCCTTGGACTTGTTTTTCGTTCAGCTCTCGACACTGTTTCTCATTATTTCTAAGTAATTTGATTATTAATTTTCTGAATTCTTTTTCTGGCATAGTTTCAGATCCTTCTTCTTCTTCAGCCTCTTTTATGGTTGGTTTAGCCTGCTCCATTGGCAATGTTTATATGTTCTTCTATATTCTTATTGTGGATTTTTGTTTCGTTTTTTGGCATTCCGTCTGGGTGGTTTTTCAGGTTGATTTCCCTCTGTTATGGGCTGCTGTGAGTCTGTACCAATATCCAGTGTAAGCAGGATGCTCTGCCTTCTAGAGTTTGTTTGTTTATTTTTTACTTACTTATTTATTTATTTGTTGTAACTTGAGTGGGCTGGTGTCAGGGCTTTGAGGTGCCAATCTCCGCCCCTTGGGGGCCGGTTTCCTTGTTCCTATGTTCGCCCTTACATGTCTGTGCCTGGGGTTTGTTGGTCAGCCACTCTTTTTCACTGCACCTCCTGCGTGAGGAGTGTCAAGTAGCTCCAGACCACCTCTGGACACCACCCCTGCTGCTTCCTCCTTCAGAGCAGAGGCCAGCCTTCTTTAAGCTCGAATGTAAACAAACAAGATGGCTGCACTCTGCCCGCTGCAGCTCTGATTGTGGGTTGGGTGGCTCCTAAGAACCCTGGTGTTTTTGATCCCTCAGTTCGTCCCCCTGGATTCTGCCCTCTTCCCGCAGGCACTATTCAATTTTTTATTTTTTATTTTTTGGTAACTTGAGTAGACTTGTGTCAGTACTTTCAGCTGCCCTCCCTCGCTGCCCGCCCCTGTGCAAGGAGTGTCATGTCACTCCACTCCACCTTTGGGCTCTGCCTCTGAAGGTTAGTGCAGAGGCAGAAGCAGTTCTCCTTTAAGCCCAAATGTAAACAAACAAGATGGCTGCTTCCCACCCTCTGCAGCTCCAATTTGGGGGAAGGGATCCTGGATTGTTTAGTCCCTCAATTAGACCCCCTGAATCGCGCACTCTTTCCGCAGGTGCTACTCACTATGTTCCGTTTTCTATTTCCTCCCCCACTCAGTCGTGCGTGTCTCAGTGTCTGTCCCAGGGTGGGTTGGGGGAGGGGTGGTGGCGGCTGTTGCAGCAGTGCTGGGTGAGTGCCCTGTCTCACCTTGGCTTCCAGCGCTGGTGCGTACACACTCCTGCTGGTGTCCTGCGCTTCAGGCATCTGCGTCCTCCTCGCAGGTCCACCCTGTCTCCCCCATTTCGGAAGAGCTTCCCTTTCCCCGAAACTACAAATTCTCACCCCTCCTTGAACCTTCCCTTCCCGGACCATCGGTGTGCTCCCTCCCTATTCCGCCATCTTGGAACTCTCTATGAGATATTCATTCTCATTCTCTCTCTGCCCGCCCCCACCTCTCTCACATAAATAACTCCTTCTTTTTTAAAGATTTTATTTATTTATTTATTTGAGAGGTAGAGTTACAGACAGTGAGAGGGAGAGACAGAAAGAAAGGTCTTCCTTCCATTGGTTCACTCCACAAATGGCCAAATCGGCTGGAGCTGAGCCAATCTGAAGCCAGGAGCCAGGAGCTTCTTCCTGGTCTTCCCACGTGGGTGCAGGGGCCCAAGGACTTGAGCCATTTTCTACGGCTCTCCCAGGCCATAGAAGAGAGCTATATTGGAAGAGGAGCAGCCAGGACTAGAACCAGCACCCATATGGGATGCTGGCACCACAGGCAGAGGATTAACCCACAGTGCCATCCCCTAAATAAATCCTTTTTAAAATTGTTTCAGAACTAAATTTTTGAAAAATCAAAAGTGCACATATCACAGAAAGTGTAGTAAGAGAAACTCCAGTACTTTCCAAGTTATTCCAAAGTATGAACTTTGCCAAACTCATTTTCTAAGGCCAGTAATACTTGAAATCAAAACCAAACACACAATGCAAAATGAAAAAAGGAGCTATAACAATAAATCAAACCCAAAATTAGTAGGGAGAAAGATTAACATAAGAGAATAAACAAAATTGAACCAAAACAAAAAAAATCAGTGAATTGAAGAACTGTTTTTTTAAAAAAAATACACAAAACTGATACATCATTGACCCAACTAACCAAAAAAGAAGAGAAGACCCAAATCAATAAAATCAGAGATGAAAAAAGAAATGTACCAACAGATACCGCAGAAATAAGAAGAATCATCAGGAACTACTACAAAGAGCTGTGTGTGAATAAACTGGGAATCTCAGAAGAAATGGGTGGAATCCTGGACACATACAACCTGACAGAAACTGAGCCATGAAGACACAGAAATCCTAAACAGATCAATAACCAAGACAGAGATGGATTCAGTATTAAAGATCCTGCCAACAAAGAAAAGCCCAGAACCAGATGTCTTCACTGCTGAATTCTACCAGACATTTATAGAAGAACTAATTATAATTCTTCTCAAGCTATTCAAAATAATTGAAAGGGAGGGAATCCTCCCAAACTCTTCTATGAAGCCAGCATCACCTTAATTCCTAAACCAGAAAAAGATTATTACAGAGAAAGAGAACTACAAACCGATATTCCTGATGAACATAGATATAAAAATCCTCAACAAAATACTAGTAAAGCGAAACCAATAAGGCATCAGAAAGTTTTTTTTTTTTAACCAAAGTATGATTTACCCCTGGTATGCAGGGATGATTCAACATTGGAAAATCAATAAATGTGATACATCAAATTACCAACGTGAAGAACAAAAGCCATGTGAGTATTTCAATAGATAGAGATAAATCAATTGATAAAATGCAACATCCTTTCCTGATGAAAACCTTAACCAAACTGGGTATAGAAGGAACATTCCTGAATACAATCAAGGCAATTTATGACAAACTCACAGCCAGCATCCCATTGAAGGGGGAAAATTTGAAGCATTCCCACTAAGATCTAGAACCAGACAAGGATGCCAGTTCTCACCACTGCTATTCAATATATTCCTGGAAGATTTAGCCAGAGCCATTAAAGAAAAAAAAAGAAATCAAAGGGACACAATTTGTAAAGGAGAAAGTCAACTACCCCTATTTGCAGATGACATGATTCTAATATTTAGGGGAACAAAAGACTCCACTAAGAGACTATTGAAACTCATAAAAGGGTTTGATAAAGTGGCAGGATATAAAACTAACACACAAAAACCAATAGCCTTTGAATACACAGAAATGTCATGGCTGAAAAAGACCTTCTAAGATCAATCTTATTCACAATAGCAAAAAAAAAAAAAAAAAAGCTTTCAATAAATTAACCAAGGAGAACAAATATCTTTACAATGGAAATTATAAAACATTTTTAAAGATATATTTATTTATTTGAAAGGCAGAGTTACACAGAGAGAAAAGGAGAAGCAGAGAGAGAGAGAGGTCTTCCATCTGCTGGCTCACTCCCCAACTGGCCACAACGGCCGGAGCTGGGCAGATCCAAAGCCAGGAGCCTGGAGCTTCCATTGGGTCTTCCATGCGGGTGCAGAGAATCAAGGACTTGGGCCATTTTCTACTGCTTTCCCAGGCCACAGCAGAGAGCTGGGTCATTAAGTGGAGCAGCCAGGGATGGAACCAGTGTGATTGAGGCAATGTCATCCATGCTGTATGACAAAGTCACAGCTGGAGGAGAGGGACTCCACAAAGCAGGAAGCCTGAGACTGAACTGAAGCCATTTTCTGTGTTGTTTTTATTAGGCTCAATAATGATGTAGTCATTGGGTTTGGGTGTGGGAATCATGGATATCAATGTATGCAAAATTGTTGTTTCTTGTAAAAAAAAAAAGTGAGTTACAGGAGGTGACTGGAGAAATAAAAGGGGAATCTCCTAAATTTTGTCTAGAGCAAACTATTATTAGGAACATGAGTAATGAAGAGTTTTATAAGAAAATAGAACAGAAAGAGCATGCAGGTGCTTGTCCCCACAGACCCCGCCCTTGCCTTACACAAGAGTGTATGATAAGAATGGTAAGTATATAGTTAATATTACAGCAAGTGGATTGATGTACAAGCACTACCATTCTTACAAAGCGTAGGATGTTATGCCCCTGCTTGGAAATGTAGAACAAAGGGACAAGGAATTCTTACATTAGGCAATAGAACAGATCCTATAAAAAAAATATGGCTGTTGGGGGTGTGATTTACCTTTAGAAAAATAAGATATAATCACTAGAACTTTACAGTTTTAACCTTTTAAAATAAATCAATTAACCTTTAAAACCTTAGACTTGGCCGGCGCCGCGGCTCACTAGGCTAATCCTCCGCCTAGTGGCGCCGGCACACCGGGTTCTAGTCCCGGTTGGGGCACCGGATTCTGTCCCGGTTGCCCCTCTTCCAGGCCAGCTCTCTGCTGTGGCCAGGGTGTGCAGTGGAGGATGGCCCAGGTGCTTGGGCCCTGCACCCCATGGGAGACCAGGAAAAGCACCTGGCTCCTGGCTCCTGCCATCGGATCAGCGCGGTGCGCCGGCCGTGGCGGCCATTGGAGGGTGAACCAACGGCAAAGGAAGACCTTTCTCTCTGTCTCTCTCTCTCTCACTGTCCACTCTGCCTGTCAAAAAAAAAAAAGCCTTAGACTTTTTGTCTAGCACCTATAAATAAGTTAAGCAAATTTCATATAGCTGACACATCCACTATGAATAGAGAAAAGATTAATAGGAAGGTTACGATGAGCCCATGAAAGGAAAACAAAACAAAACTAGATGAATAGAGAAAGGTTATGCATAGACAATCCCTTGTGATGTGTTCTTTTTCAGAAAGAATAGAGGCTTAGGAGGAAGGAGGCTTAATGAAAAGTATGTATAAAAAGAGTATAAAATAGTAGTCTGCCTGAAGTTGGGACAAAATTGAAAAAAACAAGATGAATTTGCTGCCTTGGGAAGTGTGAAAGCTGCTAGTGAACTCTATTCTCCTCTATCAGAAGTAACTGAAATTAATGAAGCCCTTGCAGAAAACCCAAGACTTGTCAAGAAATCTTGTTATGAAGATGGTTGGCTGATCAAGATGACACTGAGTAATCCTTCAGAACTACAAGAACTAACGAGTGAAGAAGCCTATGAGAAATACATAAAATCTACTGAGGAATTAAAGTGGAACCCTTACATGAACTAGTATGGAATAACTTAATCCAGCACAGTTTTCTCTTAAATTAGTGGTGGACAGGACTTAAAATAGCAACTTTTAGCAATCTTGATGGAAGAAATACTACTTTCAACTCTGCTACTGGAAGAAAATATACTGTAACTTTGTAATGATTGCAGATAAACTCAATATGCATCTTTTTCACAATACTTTGTGATTTTTATACTGAGCTCTAGGCACTGGTATTCAAAATACATGAAGTTATCTGGTAAAAACTAGTTTTACAAATAATGTAATTCAAGGATAACATTGTTATCTTAAGCCTTATGTAATACTGTAACTTGCTTATACTCATCCCTGGATTGGGGTCAAAATATGTAATGATCTTTCCATTGGAAGTAACTGGGAATACACAACAGTTTTTGTTAGTTGTACGATGCCAGAGAAAGAACAATACTATCTTAATTTTGCAACATACTGCATTTGCTGGTGCTGTTTTATGCAGTGAAGCAGCAGCTCTACAGCAAAATAAGAAACATAAATAAATTTTCAACTTCCTCAAAAAAAAGAGTATAAAATAAAGCTATGAGAAGGAATGGCAGAATGATGCTTCCCTTGCTACCTAAACCCTGTCTCCTCATCTCCTTTATTCTCCCACCCAAATATCTGAACACAATGTATCAAAGATACCTGAACCACCATGTTTATATCAACACTATACACAATAATCAAAATTTGAAATCAACCAAGGTGTCAATCACCAGATGAAAGGAAAAACAAAATGTGGGCCTGTGCCACGGCTCACTTGGCTAATCCTCCGCCTGCGGCACCAGCACTCTGGGTTCTAGTCCCGGTTAGGGCGCCGGATTTGGTCCCGGTTGCTCCTCTTCCAGGAAGACCTTTCTCTCTGTCTCTCCCTCTCTCTCTCTCTCTCTCTCACTGTCTAACTATGCCTGTCAAAAAAAAAAAAAAGAGTCCTGGTATTTTTAGCCAGAGCCATCAAGCAAGGAAAAGAAATAAAAGTGATACAAATAGGGAAGGAAGAAAGAATTAAAACTATCCCTATTTGATGATGACATGATTCTATATATAGGGAACCCAAAAAACTCCATGAAGAGACTATTGGAACTCATAAGAATTTGGTAAAGTAGCAGGATATAAAAACAACACACAAAAATCAGTAGCCTTTGTATGCACAGGACAATGCCATAGCTGAGAAGGAACTTCTAAGATCAATCCCATTCACAATAGCTACAAAATAGTTAAATAACTTGGAATAAATTTAATGAAGGATGTCAAATACCTCTATGATGAAACTCACAAAACATTAAAGAAAAACAGAAGACATAAAAATGTGGGAAAATCTTCCATGTTCCTGGGTTAGAAGAAACAATATCTTCAAAATGTCCATACCACCAAAAGCAATTTATAGATTCAACGTGATACCAATAATAATACCAACAACATTCTTCTCAGACTTAGAAAAAAATTATGCTAAAATTCATATGAAAACACAAGAGACCTCAAATAGCTACAGCAGTCTTAAACAATAAAAACAAAGCTGGAGGTATCACAATACCAGACCTCAAGGCACACTATAGGGCAGTTATAATGAGAACAGTCTGGTACTGGCACAAAAGCAGATTTGTAGGCCAATGGAGCAGAATAGAAATCCCAGAAATAATCCATGCATCTGCAATCAACTTACATTTCACAAAGCAGCAAAAATCAACTCCTCAAGCCAAGACAGTTTCTTCAACAAATTGTGCCTGCAAAACTGAATGTCCTCATGCAGAAGTATGAAACAAGATCCCTACCTCTCATCTTACATAAAAACCCATTCAAAATGGATCAGAGACCTAAATCTATGATGTGATTTTATCAAATTACTTGAGAACATTGGCAAAATCCTATAAGACATTGGCATAGGGAACGCTTTCTTTGAAGAGACCCTAGAAGCAAAAGCAATCAAAGCCAAAGTTAAACAAGTGGAATCACATCACATTGAAAAGATTCTGCACTGCAAAAGAAACATTCAGCAAAGTGAAGAGGTAAGCAACAGAATGGGAGAAAATATTTGCAAACAGTGCAGCTGAAAAAGGATTAACTTCCAGAATCTATAAAGAGCTCAAGAAATTTAACAACAAAACAAATAATCCAATTAAGAAATGGGCAAAGGAACTGAACAGAAATTTTTCAAGAGAGGAAATTCAAGTGGACAACAGACACATGAAAAAATGCTCAGGATCCCTAGCCATCAAGGAAATGCAAATCAAAACCACAGTGAGGTTTCACCTCACTCCTCCCCGCCCCATTAAAATGGCTCACATACAGATCAACAAACAAAAAATGCTGGTGAGGATGTGCGGAGAAGTGTACCTATATCCACTGTTGATGGAAATGTAAAGTGGTACAGCCACTGTGGAAGACAGTATGGAGCTATCTGAGAAAGCTGAATATAGGCCTATCATATGACCCAACCATCCCACTCCTGGGAATTTATCTAAAGGAAATGAAATCCTATGAAAGTGTTATCTGTAGCCCCATGTTCATTTCATCACAGTTTACAATAGCTAAGATATGGAACCAACCCAGATGTCCATCAACTGAAGCCTGGAATAAGAAATTTTACTCCAACACAGAAGTAAAAATAATGAACTCCTGTCGTTTGCAACAAAATGTATTCATCTGGAGACCATTATACTTAGTAAAATAAGCTAGTCACAAAAAGACAAATGCCATATGGTCTTTCTGATCTGTGGCACCTAATACAGTTCTTAAAACATAATCCATAGGAGTGAAATTGGTACTTTGAGATGTGATGATTTTGAACAGCCCTTGCCTTGATTGTCAGGAAATGATGCGGTGGTTTTTTTGTTGTTCTTGTTATTTTTTACTACTTTTTTCTTCAAAATAATCAGTGAACTCTCTAGCTTGTAAAGTGTTAATCTTAGGAGTATAAAAATTAACTGGAAATTGATCTCTGTAAAAAATAAAAATGGGAAAGGAAGAGGCAGGAGGAAGAAGGGCAAGAGTATGGGTGGGAGGGAAATGGGGGGGAGGAGCATCCTGTTCCCAAATCTGTATGTATTAAATGCATGAAGTTGAATTCCTTAAACAAAATTAAAAAATGGAGATTCTAATAGAAAAGTTTAACAAGTAAAGCAAAAATGCCCTAGTTTACTGGGAATATAGACAAAGGCTATAAACAATAATTGAGTGGAAAAATGATCATTTTACCCATATACAGTAAATTTTCAAGTAATCACAGATTATAGTAGTATAACATTCTTAACCACTGATTTTTATAAAAGTATAAAACTTTTTGCAGCAATGCTTATATACACAGACATTTCTTTTTTCTTATTTTTGTTTGTTCTTTAAATTCTAGCTCCCAGCCGGCGCCGTGGCTCAATAGGCTAATCCTCTGCCTTGCGGCGCCGGCACACCGGGTTCTAGTCCTGGTCGGGGCGCCAGATTCTGTCCCAGTTGCCCCTCTTCCAGGCCCAAGTGCTTGGGCCCTGCACCCACATGGGAGACCAGAAGCACCTGGTTCCTGGCTTCAGATTAGCGCAATGCGCCAGCCGCAGCTCGCCGGCCGCAGCGTGCCGGCCGCGGCGGCCATTGGAGGGTGAACCAATGGCAAAAGGAAGACCTTTCTCTCTGTCTCTCTCTCACACTGTCCAGTTTGCCTGTCAAAAATAAATAAATAAATAAATAAATTCTGGCTCCCACATATAAGGGAAGACATATGGTGTTTGCCTTTCTGGGTCTAGCCTGTTTCACTCAACATCATGTCCTCCAATTGCATCCAATTTGCTGCAAATGGTAGAATTTCTCATTCTCTTTTCATAGCTGAATAATATTCCACTGTGTATATATACCACATTTATTTATTTATTTTATTTATTTACTTATTTATTTATTTGACAGCAGAGTTAGACAGTGAGAGAGAGAGAGAGAGGGAGGGAGAGGGAGAAGGAGAGGGAGAGGGAGAGGGAGAGGGAAAGGGAGAGGGAGAGGGAGAGGGAGAGAGAGACAGAAAGGTCTTTTTTTCATTGGTTCACCCCCCAAATGGCTGCCACTGCCAGCGCGCTGCACTGATCCGAAGCCAGGAGCCAGGAGCTTCCTCCTGGTCTCCCACGTGGGTGCAGGGCCCAAGCACTTGGGCCATCCTCCACTGCCTTCCCCGGCCACAGCAGAGAGCTGGACTGGAAGAGGAGCAACAGGGACAGAATCCGGCACCCCAACCAGGACTAGAACCCGGGGTGCCGGCGCCACAGGTGGCGGATTAGCCAAGTGAGCCGCGGTGCTGGCCAACCAGGACTCTATTAAATAGCAATGGTAAGAGTCGGCAACCTTGTCTGGTTCCAGATCTTAATGGGAATGCCTCCAATTTATCCCATTCAGTAGAATACTGGCTGTGGGCACGTTATAAATTGCTTTGATTCTGTTCAAGAATGTTCTTTCTATACCCAATTTGCTTAAGGTTTTCATAATAAAATGGTATTGAATTTTGTCAAATGCTTTCTCAGTATCTGTTGAAATAAACAAATAGATTTTGGTCTTCAGCTTGTTAATATGTCAATCACATTGCTTGATTTTTGGATGTTGAACCATCCCTGCATACCAGGAATAAATCCCACTTGGTCCGAGTGAATGATCTGCCTATTATGTTGTTGGATTTGACTGGCCAATATTTTGTTGAGGACTTTTTTGCATCTATGTTCACTAGGGATATTGGTCTACAGATCTTTCCCTGTCATACTTTTTTGGCTTAGGAATTAGGATGATGCAGGCTTAATAGAAGGAGTTTGAGAGGATTCCCTCCTTTTCAATTGTTTTGAATAGCTTTAGAAGAATTAGTTCTTCTTTAAACATCTGGTAGAGTTCAGCAGTAACACCATCACGACCTGAATTTTTCTTTGTTAGAAGGGTCTTCATTACTGATTCAATCTCTGTTTTAGTTATTGGTCTGTTTTTGTTTAGTTGTTCTATATCTTCATGACTCAATTCAGGTAGGTGTATATGTCCAGGAATGTATCCATTTCTTTTAGGTTTCCCAATTTTTTGGCATACAGCTCCTTGTAGTCAATCCTGATGGTTCTTTTTATTTCTGCGGTATCTGTTATTACATTACCTTTTTCATCTCTGATTTTGATTGGGTCTTCTCCCTTTTTTTTTTTTTTTTTTTTTTTTTGGTTAATTGGGCCAATGGTGTGTCAGTTTTGTTTATTTTTTCAAAAAACAGCTCTTCATTTCAAATCTTTTGTATGTTTTTGTTTCAATTTTATTTCTTCCTTAGTTTTTTTTTTTTTAAACAGGCAGAGTGGACAGTGAGAGAGAGAGAGAGACAGAGAGAAATGTCTTCCTTTGCCGTTGGTTCACCCTCCAATGGCCACCGCAGCCGGTGCACTGCAGTCAGCGCACTGCGCTGATCCGAAAGCAGGAGCCAGGTCCTTCTCCTGGTCTCCCATGGGGTACAGGGCCCAAGCACTTGGGCCATCCTCCACTGCACTCCCAGGCCATAGCAGAGAGCTGGCCTAGAAGAGGAGCAAGCGGGACTAGAACCTGGTGTGCCGGTGCCGCTAGGCAGAGAATTATCCTATTGAGCTGTGACGCTGGCCTTCCTTAGTTTTAATTATTTATTTCCTCCTACTAATTTGGGGTTTGGTTTGTGGGATTTTTTTTAGGTCCTTGAGATACATTGACAGCTCATTTGGTGACTTTCCAATTTCTTCATAAAGGCACCAGTTGCTATAAACTTACCTCTTAACATTGCCTTTGCTGTATTCCATAAATTTTGATAGGAAGTATTGTTATCTTCATTCATTTCCAGAAATTTTTAATTTCTTTTGATTTCTTTTATAACACACTGTTCATTTAGGAGCATGTTGTTCAGTCTCCATGTGTTTGCATATGTTCTTGAGATTATTGAGTTGTTGGTTTCGAGATTTATTCCATTGTGATCAGAGAAGGTGCATGTTATAATTTTGATTTTCTTGAATTTGTTGAGTCTTGCTGAAGAAAGTTCTGTGCACTGCTGAGAACAATGTGTATTCTGCAACTAGGAAGTGAAAAGTTCTGTAGATACCAGTTATGTGCATTTGGTCCATAGTGTTGATTAGTTTTATTGCTTCTTTGTGGATTTTCTGTCTGCTTGATCTATCTGTTGATGAAAGTGGGACGCTAAAGTCCCCCATTACAATTGTATTGGAGTCTATGTCTCCCTTTAGATCCATTAACGGATCTTTTAAATAGCTAGGCATCCTGTAATTGTGTGCATACATATTTATTATAGTCACATCTTCCTGTTGTATTGAACCCCTAATCATTACATAGTATCCTTCTTTGTATATTTTTTAAGTTGTGTCTATTTTGTCTGATATTAGAATGGCTACACCAGTCCTTTTTTTGCCCATTCGTATGGACTATCTTTTTCCATCCTTTCACTTTCCGTCTATATGTACCTTTATTAGTGAGGTGTGTTTCTTGTAGGTAGCAAATAGATGGGTCTTGTTTTTTAATCCATTCAATCAGTTTGTATATTTTCTTAAAAATGTTTATTTATTTATTTAAAAGGCAGAGTTACAGAGAGGCAGAGGCAGAGAAAGAGAGAGAGGTCTTCTATCTGCTGGTTCACTCCCCAGATGGCTACAATGGCTGAAGCCAAGCCAATCCAAAGGCAGAAGCCAAAAGCTTCTTCCAGGTCTCCCAAGTGGGTGCAGAGGCCCAAGGATTTGGGCCATCTTCTACTGCTTTCCCAGGCCATAGCAGAGAGCTTTATAGGAAGTAGAACAGCTGGGACGCAAACCGGCATCCTATGGGATGCCAGCACTGCAGGCACTGGCTTTACATGCTACACCACAGCACTGGCCCCCAGTATGTATCTCTTAACTGGCGAGTTGAGGCTATTTACATTCAAGGTGACTATTGATAAGTAACTACTTGGCCCTGCCATTTTTCTGTGAATATTCCTATCAATTACTTGGGGCTTCTTTTGTACTTTAACCAGAATTTCGGTCTTCACATTCTTTCATGATGGTGGGTTTCTTTCTCTGTTTCTCTGTGTAGTACATCCTTTTGAAACTTTTGTAAGGCTGGATGAGTGGGGACAAATTCTTTAAATTTCTGTTTGTTATGGAAGGTCTTTATTTCAACTTTATTTATAAATGAGAGCTTTGCAGGGTACAATATTCTGAGTTGACAATTTTTTTCTCTTAATGTTTGGACTATATCTTGCCATTGTCTTCTAGCCTGAATGTTTCTGATGAGAAGTCAGCTGTGTTGTCTTCAAGCTCAGATATTCTTTTTCTGCCTCACCAACTCTGTTGTTAAGGTTTTACTCTGTGTCTTTTACTTGATCTATTGAATTCTTCATTTATAGTATTTCATTTTGATTTCTCTTTAAAATCTCAATTCAATGGAAAAATTTTCATTCATATCATATATGGTTTTCTTTACCTCATGGATTTGCTTCTTATTAGTTTTGAGAAATCCTGTGATTATTTTTTTGAATTCCATTTCTGGCACTTTCTCAATCTCTTCATCTTTACATTCTAATATTGAAATGTCATTGTACTTCTTTGTGGAGGTCATTATGTCTTCCTTATTGTTTCTTGAATTTTTGCATTTACTTTTAGGCATTTGTAGAATATTTTCCCCACTGATGGCTGTTTATTTTTGAATTATGCCTCTGTGACTTAGTGGAATGTCAACCTTACAGTGAATACCAGGAGGTTTGTGGTGGATGTGGCCAGAGATTTCTGGTTAGTGCTCTAGGATGGGGCGAGTATCAAGGGTAACATCGAAGTTGGGCGTGGTAGCTTTCCTCTGGTTAACTGGATGGAGAGGAATGGTCATTTCTGTTGGTGTGACCATTCCTTCTCCTCCAAGCTGAGGAGTGCACAGATGTTAGCTCCCAGAGTATTCAATACTCATCCACACTGCCATATGAACCACACATATGATCTGCACAGCCCCTCCTGTAAGAGCACTGTTCCCTCTACTATGAGCTACTCTAGGCAACCAAGGAGCTCTGAGAGTGTGCCACAGCACTCTGTGATTGCCCAGAACACAGCTAGGTCCTTTCTCCTCTCATATGATCACAATGTTTTCTCAGTCTCAGCACCCAGGGCTCTGAGGGTCAATGAGTGCAAGTGGAGCCACTCTGCCCCACTAGCCCATCCTGAGCACAGGCATTCCTAGGGCCACCGATCATGTGTGTTCCAGCCCACTGGATTGAGTCCTGCCCTCCCAACCACATTTGATGCCAGTGGGGTATGCAGGTTTTTCTCTCTGGTAAGATCTTTGGGTCAGAGGCATGCACAATACTACAGCCCTGTTCACTTCATAATTGTGCTAGGCGCTTAGGAGAGTCTTGCAGGCAGCACTTCCCTTCTGTAGGGGTGGTTCCCCCTCCCCTCCTGTTGTCTGGTGGGTGCAGCTGGCATGCTGGAGACCAACTCCATATGCTGCTCCTGCACTATTGTGGGAGCCCCCGGCCACCTGGATGGACGGTGACCCCAACAATTGCTGATTGTGCACACACTATCTGGGTTGGCCACTATGTGCCTAATTCCAGAAATAGCATCAGCCCTTCTACCACTGGCTGCAGGTCACTGTTGCAGAAGAGAGGAGAGGAGAGAGAGAAATGAGCTCCCTTTTTCCCTTATCCCCTCTCTCTGGATGCGCAGTTGCCCTGCTGTCCTGAGGGATCTCAGCCCTGAACTCAAAAAGGCACAGCTCACAAGCTTTCCCTCTCGTTGTATCAGTACTGGCATGGACTGTGGACTCCAATCTCAACTAGACTGCCAGGACAGGCACCCCTTTTCCCAGGTCCAAGCTCCTGGGTCTTCCGCTGTCTCTCTGTACCTCATTAAATGTCTGCACTTTCCACGTTGATTCAGACCATTTCTACTGCTTTTTGCAGGCTCTCCTGCTCCAGTTTCACCTGCAGCTTTACCCTGAAAGTGCACTTTCTCCATTTTTTATATTAATTTTGCCCCACATAAATCAGACCACCCTATTCTGCCATCCTGGAACCCCTCCTTATTAAACTTCTTATTTGGCGAAGTATTAAGCCTTTGACCTGTAATATAAAATTAAATGTTATCTCAAGTGGCCTGCTCCATGGAGCAGTAGGTTAATCCTGTGCCTGCGGCACCAGCATCCCATATGGGCACTGGTTTTAGTCCCGGCTGCTCCTCTTCCAATCCAGCTCTCTACTGTGGCCTGGGAAAGCAGTGAAAGATGGCCCAGGTGCTTGGGCCTCTGCACTCACGTGGGAGACCAAGAAGAGGCACCTAGCTCCTGGCTTTAGATCTGCACAGCTCCAACTGTTGCAGCCATTTGGGGAGTGAACCAACAGAAGGAAGACTTTTCTGTCTCTCCCTCTCACTGTCTGTAACTCTACCTCTCAATTAAATAAATAAATCTAAAATGAATGAATAAATAAAATGTTATCTCAAAATCTAAAAATAAGAAAGAAAGGGGAAAAAAGGACAGAGGGAGAGAAGATGGAGGGAAGGAGACAGAAAATATCATTACGTTCTTAGTACTATGTCTTATTCTAAGATGGTTAAATAGAGAAAAGATGTACTGCTTTAGACAAGGGAGAAAAAAATGGAGGAAGTGTTTCTCCAGGGGAAAGTCAGGGAGACCTCTTTAGTGGAAATTCTATAGAAGGAAGAAGGATGCCCTGGATCAGCATGGAAGGTGTAGACACATAGCAATGAACACAGACACCACACAGAATCCCCACTGCTGAGAGCTGGAAGAGATGCCTGCTTTGGAGTGTGAGGTGAGAGCACAATGGCATAGCCAGCATCATGCTGAATGGGGAAAAGCTGGAAGCAATTCTACCAAGAATCAAAACCACACAAGGATACACACTCTCACCACTATTACTCAGTAAATCTCTGGAAGTTATAGCCACAATCATTTGGCAAGGAATAGAAATCAAAAGGACACAAGGGAGAAGTCAAATTATCCCTGTTGCAGATGACATGATTCCTTATATGGGGAACCAAAAGAGTCCACTAAGAGGCTACTAGAACACATAAGAGAATTCAGCAAACTTGCAGAAAAAAAAATCAACACAAAAAATTAATAGAAGAATCATATTTATTTCAACATCTAGTTCATTAATAAATTAGAGACAGTGTACAATTTTTATAAATTAAAAATCATTATCAGAGATAAAGGAACCATTAACGAGCAACTACAAATTTATAATGAATAAAATTACCATGCCAGGCATTTATAAAAGTCATGTTTCATAGGAACAAGATTGCTATCCTCCTTAACTAAAGAAACCTTTACTTCTACACTTTTCATTACATATAACACATTCTCATGTCAACATAAATTCTCCTCCTAGTAGAAATTATTATTATACTAAAAAATTTTCCAGATTTTAAGCCTTTGTGTCACCTATGATGTATAACTTAGCTGTTAACTCTTTAAGAGTTTTCTAAAATAAACTCAAAATTTTAATTTTCATCTCAAACCTGTTTAATCAAAATACAGGACATCACCAACATTTGAGCTAAGGAATCAAATTTTAAAAAATGGAATCTATACAATCAGACAATTAGCTGATAAAATGGTTCAATAATTTCACAGCCACAGTTGGCACAAGAATACAAGTTTACATCAAAAGATCATGGAGGAGTGTTCCAAGATGGTGGAATAGGGAAGGAGCTTACTACTGAAGTCCAAGAAATGATAGTTTTAAAAAAAGTGGAAAGAGTGCAGTCTCAGGGAAGACTTAGGGAGAAAATGGCAGAGGAAACTCTACTGAGTTAGAGGGACATGGTGGTCCTATGTGGAGGGCATGGATGCCCACAACTCAGGACTTCAGCAGCTGAGAGCCTACACACCAGTGTTGAAAAGTGAGGTGAGACCAGACCACAGCAGCCCAAGCCACTGGTGCTAAAGCTGCAGGAAAACCCTAGAGGGAACCCAGCTTGGACCCCATGGCGGATAGTGTACCTGCCAAACTAGATTAGAAAAAATAAAGAAGGGAGAGGGGCACGTTTCTCTCTCCCTGATCACTTTACAATGGTGTCCTGTAGCAAGCTGATAGAGGTGGTGCCATTTTGGATGTGCATAATAGCTGTGCCAGCTAGTGCCCATACCCAGCAACTAGCTGAGTGGAGGCTCCTGACTCTTCTGGGGAGAACTAACAGGAGACTAGGAGCTTGTGATTGTGGGAGGGTTTTGTGCCAGGACTGTGGGAAAAACTGAGGCTATGTGGGAGGACTTATGGTGTGGCTGGGACTTTGCACAGTCACTGTGGGAGAGTCCACACACTCAGGGCTTCTTGGTTACTTGGTGAGGGACGCTTCTGGGGAATCTGAACTTACACTGAGGACTGCACAGATCCTTTGTGTGGTCCTTGGGGCACAGCAGATGAATATTATACCCACTGGGGATAGCACTCAGACGCTAGTCTCTTTTGAGGAGAGGAGCTCAGCTGAGCAGAATAAAGTTCCCTTCTGATTAAAAAACAAAGAGGCACTTTACCATACCAAACTCGGGTGTGTCACCTTAGACATGCCCTTCACACTGTAGAAGTGATCAGAGTTCCCTGGCCACACCCACTACAAACCTTTAGATAGTCACTGAAAGCAGACACTCCACTTATCTACAGAGGAATGCTACAAAGATAAAAGCCACCACAACAAAAAAATTAAATAAATAAAGGTAAAACAAATAAGAAGCCAATGAGTATCTCCACAAATGCCAAACAATACAGCAATTCAAGAAACAAGAATAAAGAAGACAACATGACACCCCCAAAAGAACACTTCAATACTAGATGGTGAAGATGAAGAGAAGGAAGAAATGCAAGAAATGGAACTCAAAAAATTGATCATAAGATTACATGGAAGTAAATGCACAAACTAATGAAATCAATATAGGACATGAAAGAAAATTTCTCCAATGAAATTGAGATTGTAAAGAGAAATTAAAATGAAATGAAGAATTCAATAGAATTTAATGTGATAAATAAAAAATGCAGTGGGAAGCCTTAACAACGGAATTGGTGAAGTAGAAGAAAGCATATTGGACTTAGGGGAAAAAAGCACAGGAAATAACACAGTCAAACCAAAAACAAAAGAGAAAGTAGGAAACTAAAAAACACTGTTGAGGATCGACAAGATACTATTAAACGACCCAACATACAAGTTCCAGGAGTTCCTGAAGGCATGGAAAGAGAGAAAGGATTAGAAGACCTTTTTAGTGAAATAGTAACAGAAACCTTCCCTAATTTGGAGAAAGAAAGGGACATCCAAGTACAGGAAGCACATAGAAATACTAATAGATATGGCCAGAAAAGATCTTTACCACGACACACTGTAATCAAACTCACCACAGTAATACATAAAGAAAATTCTAAAATGTGCATGAAAGAAATGCCAAATGACTTTCAGAGGATCTCCAATTAGACTCACAGCAGACTTCTCATCAGAAACTCTACAGGCTAGGAGAGAATGGTGAGATACAGCCTAAGCCTTAAGAGAAAAAAAAGTCAACCCAGAATCCTATACCCTGCAAAGTTCTTCATTTATGAATGAAGGTGAAATAAAGATCTTTGATAACAAACAGAAATTGAAAGAATTTATCACTAATCCAGCCCTGCAAAGGATGCTTAAGGATGTGCTGCACACAGAAACAAATAAACATGGTCATCACTACAAAAGAAAGTATAGGAAGAAAATCAGTAAAAGTTCAAAGGAAATTCAAAGTAAAAAATAGGAATATTTTTGAAAAAATGTCAAAGCAAACTCATTACTTATCAATAGTCACCTTGAATGTGAACGGCTTCAACTCTACAGTTAAAAGACACAGACTGGCTGAATGGATAAAGAAACAAAACCCATCTATTTACTGACTTCAAGAAACACATCTCACCAACAAAAATACACACATACTGAAAGTGAAAGGATGAAAAAAAGATATTCCATACTAACAGAAAAGAACAAAGAGCTGGTGTAGCCGCCCTATTAGCAGACAAAATAGACTTTAACACAAAAACTGTCAAAAGAGACAAAGTACGACACTGTGTAATGATTAAGGGATCAATTCAACAGGAATATGTGACTATAATCAACATATATGCACCTAATTACAGGACACCCAGTGATTTTAAAAAAATGTTAAGGGACCTAAAGGGAGACATACAATACAATTGTAACGGGGGACTTCAATACCCCACTTTCAGCAATGGACAGATCAACATGATATAAAATTAGAAAGCAAAGAATGGAGTTAATCGACACTATAGATCAAATGGACCTAATGGATATCTTCAGAAATTTGAAGATGACATGATTCTATATATAGGGGATCCAAAAGACTCCACCAAGAGAATATTGGAACTCACAGAAGAATTTGGTAAAGTGGCAGGATGTAAAATCAACACACAAAAATCAATAGCCTTGGTATAACCAGACAATGCCATGGCAGAGAAAGAATTTCTAAGATCAAAATCTAAGATCAAATCCCCTCATTTGCAACAAAATGGATGAAACTGGAAAACATCATAGTGAAATTAGCCATCCCAAAAGGAAAAATACCATATGTTCTCCCCAATCTGTGATACTAATAGGGCACCTAAAAGGTAAATCTATGGAAGCAAAACTGACATTTTGACATGCAATGACTTGGAACAGCCCTGTGTCTACTGTTGTGGAACAATTTTTTTATACTAAGTTTTGAACTCTTTACTTAGTACAGAGTTAATTGTATGTTTATAAAGTTAATTGAAAATAGATCTCAGCAAAAATTAAGAATGGGAGTAGGAGATGGAAGAGGAAGAATGATAATGCAGTGGCAGGGTGGGTACTGTGCGAAAAATCACTATGTTCCTAAATTTGTATTTATGAAATGCATGAAGTTTGTATTCCTTAAATAAAAGCTTTCTGGGAAAAAGAAGAAAATTACCAAACACGCCACCCTTTTCCACATGTAAGGTCAAACAACAAGCCACCACCTTGGTGTGAACCCAAGACTCCAAATCTAGTACCTTGATTTTGGACTTTCCAGCCTCTAGAACTGTGAAAAACAATTTTGTCATTCATAAATTACCCAATTCAAGGTATGCTCTAAGGCAGCATGAGAGAATTGAGACATAAGAAAAATTTTCAATTTCTTCTTTACATTTGAAGGGGAGTTTTGCTGAATATGTTTTCTGGATGAGTTTTTTTCCTTCCACCTTTTGATATAACAACCCACTCACTACTTCTGGCCTCCAAGGTTTCTGGTGAAAAATAAAATTATGATCTATGGAGAAATGAGGATTAAAGATCCCTTCCTTTAAGCCCTACTGATATTAATAATGTGCCTTATGGGTGTCTTATTCAACACAATACTTTGTTACAGTACCATTATGCCAGGTAAGTTGTACCATCATTTTGAAACCAATTATTCAGTGATTACAGAAAAGGAATTTAATGGTTTCAAGTGCTAACACTATGAGGTCTTTAAAAGCTAAAAGCTGGGACTGGTGCTGTGGCGTAGCGACTAAAGCTGCCCCTGCAGTGCTGGCATCCCATATGGATGCCAGTTCAAGTCCATGGGACAAGTCCTTGGGCACATGCACCCATATGAGAGACCCAGAAGGAACTCCTGCCTCCTGGCTTCTGATTAACACAGCTCCAGCTGTTGTGGACATCTGGGGAGTGAAACAGCGGATGGAAGACCTCTCTGTCTCTTTCTGTTTCTGCCTCTCTGTAACTCTGCCTTTCAAACAAATAAATAAATCTTTAAAAATAAATAAATGCTTGCCAGCACTGCTGCTCAATAGGCTAATCCTCCGCCCATGGCGTCGGCACCCTGGGTTCTAGTCTCGGTCGGGGCGCTGGATTCTGTCCCAGTTGCCCCTCTTCCAGGCCAGCTCTCTGCTGTGGCCAGGGAGTGCAGTGGAGGATGGCCCAAGTGCTTGGGCCCTGCACCCACAGGGGAGACCAGGAGAGGCACCCAGCTCCTGGCTTTGGATCAGCGCAGTGCGCCAGTCACACCACGCTGGCTGCGGCGGCCATTGGAGGGTGAACCAATGGCAAAGGAAGACCTTTCTCTCTGTCTCTCTCTCTCACTGTGCACTCTGCCTGTCAAAATAAATAAATAAATAAATACTAAAAATTATTAAATATTTTTAAACTAGAAATGAAAAGGCATTGAAGTACCCTACAGAATTTTATTTCTAAAAAAGTAAGCATCAATCTCTATAAACCAATTCAATGAAAAGCTTTGTAATAAAGTAGAAGAGGTCCCTTTTAAAAGATTAACTTATTTACTTATTTAGAAAAGTAGAGCAAAAGAGAAACAGAGAAGGGAACGAAGGAGCGAAGGAAGGAGAAACTGATAGCGAGAGCAAGAGAGAGAGAATCTCCCATCTCTTGGTTTACTCCCGAAAGTCCACAAAAGCAAGATCAGGACAAAGCTAAGAATCAGGAATCCTATTCTGGTCTCCCATCAACACAGAAACAGCCCAATTCATGGACTATCATCTGCTGCCTTCCCAGGCAAAACAGCAAGGAGCTGGATTCAAAGTAGAGCAGACAGAGTAGCATCCCTAATATGAGATGCTGGGTAGCCAACAGCAGCTTAACCTGCTGCACCACAATGTTGGTCCCTGGAAAAGGTTAAGACCAAAAAGTGAAAACACCAATGATTATCTCTAGCATGATTGGTCAATTTCTTGCTCTAACATAATAAGTAGCCATTTTTATAATTATAAATAACTGTATTAAGTCTCTTATGGGCCCACATTTTTTTGTCCTTATAGCCCAGGTAGCTATTTATTAGGTGACCTTTAGGACATGGACCCAGTTAACTTCTTTTTGGTTTTGTTTCATTTACTTTTTTCTCTACTCACTTTTTTTTTGTAATGTTTTATTTCCTTTTCTTATGTTTTCTCATTTTAAAATTCTCTTTTGTAAACCTCATTTTTTTATTACTTGATATTTTGTTTTCTTCTTCCCATTTGGTCTTTATTTTCTTCATACTTTGTCTCAGTTTTAAACTTTTTATTCAGTTAGCATTAGCAGTATTGTTGTTAGTGTAATTAGTATTATTATTGTTTACATAATTAATAGTTATTATTCATTACTATTGCTAGTTAACAATTTTACATAGCATTGTAAATAGGGATTTACACTTAAAACAGCTACGAAGGGCCAGTGCCGCAGCTCAATAGGCTAATCCTCTGCCTGTGGTGCCGGCACATGGGGTTCTAGACCCGGTCAGGGCACCGGATTCTGTCCCAATTGCCCCTCTTCCAGGCCAGCTCTCTGCTGTGGCCCGGGAGTGCAGTGGAGGATGGCCCAAGTCCTTGGGCCCTGCACCCCATGGGAGACCAGGAGAAGCACCTGGCTCCTGGCTTCGGATCAGTGCAGTGCGCCGGCCATAGCACACCGGCTGAGGCGGCCATTGGAGGGTGAACCAATGGCAAAGGAAGACCTTTCTCTCTGTCTACTCTGCCTGTCAAAAAAAAAAAAATAGCTAGGAAGTCACCATAATACCTCCATTTTGCATCGCAGTCAGCTCTTCCAACAAGGAGGCTTTCACAGGATCCTAAAGACCGTTAGCCAAAGCAGCTTCAGCATGGTAAGGCTACCCAGCTGTATATTAACTTGGATCTAAGTGGCCATGAAGGCCATCCAGAACGGTCAGCAGAACTCCTCCAGCCTCCTTGAATCACACCAGCTTCATCAAACTCTTTCAATTCATTGACACAGAAAAAAAAAATCTATACTTAGTCATAGAGTACACCAGCAGAAGAATTCCATTGCACTATATGTTAGAATACAGAAGGTTGTATCTGCTATGCAATACTACCACCAGAAAAGGAACCATCCACAGGAACCTGAAACTGGACAATGTCTTTCAGGATGCTGTACTCAATGCAAAAAATCACAGCCTTCATCTTGGACTACAAGGTCTCTGTTGGCAAGAATCCAGGAGAGTTCTGTGGCACTACTCTACAACTCTGCTCTGGATATTTTCCAAGGTCAAGAATATGTCGGGCCTGCAGCAGACACCTGGGGCTTAGGAGTCATTCTCTACACCATGGTTACAGGTTCCTGCTATTTGTTGGAGAGACCCTAGCACAGTTGTTGAAGTATATACTGCACAAAACATACAAGATTACAGTATACATTTCTTTGTAAATGGAAAGCTTCATCAAGTAGTTTCTAACCCTCAACCCCAAGGAGAGCCTCACCTTAGGCCATATCATGGGACACTGATGACTGATCCTAAGACCATATAATGAGTCACACTGTTGAGCACAAGAGTGCCCCTGAAATCACTGATTTCATGGTCTTCACAGAACTCTTCTTAATCTGACAAAGACAGTCATGCACTTCACCCTAAGCTACCAAACAATTCAACAGAAGAGTTCTATTGTCAGTGAAGTCTATCTTCAGAAGAGCCACTGAATCTGCAAGTTACCCACCCTGCAAATGAAAACCTCTATTCCCAGAGAGGCCCTGTGGCTTCCTTTCCATCCCTAGCACCCATGCACCCATGGAGACACAGAGGAAACTGACTACTTGCAGGAACACCATAAGAACATCCTTCTAGGCTAGACAGCCAAATGTTGTAACTTCAACAAGACCTAAGGCTAGCAGAGGGCCACTAGGAAGATTTCCATCTTTATTTTAAGAGCATTTGCCTTTTGGCCAGTCTAAAGGATAAGTCCTAGAACCAGAAATAAAGTGGCTTTTATAAAGTCAGTGGACAGCTGGGGCAGGACCATAACAATATAACATTCATAGGTGGAATAATCAAACCACACTGACTGAATTTTACTTATACTTTTATTAATATTTGTCAAATAATAATTGTATACATTTATGGGGTATAATGTGGTATTCCTCTGTGGAAACAACTGAATCAAGTTAACATATCCTTCACCACAAAAATAAAAAACAACTGCCACATCATCTCACTTCTATGTGGGATCTAAATATGCTGAACCCATGGAAGTAGAGAACAGAATAATGGTTACCAGAGGCTGGAGGTGCAGGAAGGGAAGTAGGAGGAAAGGGAAAGTGGTTGGTTAAAGGCTAAAAAGTTTCAGATTATGGGGGTAATGTGTTTTGAGATCTATTAATAGCACAGAAGAGTGTCACAGGAAGTCCAGGTTGCTGGGAGCCCTGCACACCTTGCCCAAAGGCCTTCATCCAGGAGACTACTGATGCGTGCAAGTGCCATGGGTTTCTCGAGGCATAATGAGACATTAAAGAGGGTTTCTGGCACCACCCTAGCTTTCCAACACATCCTCTGCAAAGGAAGACATGAGTTGGAAAGAATGGCTGGAGCTTCTAGGAGAAGGCCTCCTCACCCTCACCTGGGGGAAACATCAGAGATCCCATTCTTTGTCCTAGGTCAATTCTGCTTCCCCTACTCTCTTCTGTTCTTTGTTCATATTCTGGGGTTGGGACAGATGTTTCATAGTAAGTTACTCTTTGTTCTAAATCCTGTAGTAAAATGGGTGCTCCACAAAGAAAAAAAAATAAAATTACCAAACAATGGTTGAATAAATTAAAGATCTAAAAATGGAGACACATCAAGTTGTGGATTAGAACACTGAGTATTGTCAAAACAATTATCAACAAATTAATCTGTAAACTCAATGTGATTTCTACAAAAGTCCAAGTCTTCTTTCTTGTAAAAACCAACAAGCTGATGTAATAACATGTATGGAGGTGAAAAGGAACTGAAAGTTGTCAAAACAATTTTTAAGGCTATTAATAAAGACTGAAAGACTAACATTACCCAATTTCAAAACTTAGCCAAAAATACATTAAATGAGACAGTCTAATCTTGGTGCAAGATTAGACAGATAGATGAATGGATAAGAGGTGAAAGTCCAAAAATAAGCCCTTTCTTTTTTAATCACTTGATCTACCAATGTACTGAAACAACTAAGTGGGAAAAGGATAGTCTTCTCCACAAATAGAAATACCCAAATGCAAAACACTCACCTTCAAAAAACTGAACCTAGATCCTTAACTCACATCACACACAAAAATGGACTCAAAATGGATCATAAATCTTTGATCTAGTAAAAACAATGTAGCACTGTTAGATAAACATTTACTATGTGACTCATCAATTTCACTTTGAAGAATATACCCAACAGAAAGGTAAAGACATGTCCACACATGAGTGTTCATAAAAGAATTATTCATACTAGCCAGTATCTGAAAAGAATCAGTGTCTATCAACTAGTGAATGGCAGATCTACCTTTACCAAGAAATAAAAATTATCAGCTGGATAGATGCAACAATATGGACAAAACCTAAATGAAACAAGCCAAATGTGAAGTCCTACATGTTATTTGGTTCAACTGACATGAAATGTCAAAAAAGGACAAATGTATATGCATAGAAAACACATCAGTGGCTTCAAAGGACTTGAATAGAATGAGATAACTTCAAATGGGCATGAAAGAACTTTGGGGGACAACAGAAATGTTCCACAACTAGATTTTGGTGATGTTCATACAACTTTACTTATGAACTAATAATCATTAAACTGTGCACTTACAATGAGTGGATTCTGTGGTTTGTAAATTATACCTCAATAAAACTGTTAACATTAAAGTGTCATTAAAAAACTGGCCAGCCGGCGCCGTGGCTCACTTGGCTAATCCTCCGCCTGCGGCGCCAGCACCCCGGGTTCTAGTCCCGGTTGCTCCTCTTCCAGTCCAGCTCTCTGCTGTGGCCCGGGAGGGCAGCGGAGGACGGCCCAGGTGCTTGGGTCCCTGCACCCGCATGGGAGACCGGGAGGAAGTACCTGGCTCCTGGCTCCAGATTGGCACAGCACCGGCCATAGCGGCCATTAGGAGAGTGAACCAAAGGAAGACCTTTCTGTCTCTCTCTCACTATGTATAACTCTCTCTCTGTCTCTCTCTCTCTGTCTAACTCTGCCTGGCAAAAAATAAATAAAAATAAAAATAAAAATAACTGGCCAATTATAAGAAAGGCTTGCTTAATAATATTTTTTTATCTCCTAGCAAATGTACTTAGAAAATCCAGAGATATATTCGTTCACAAACTCAGTGAATAAAATAAAGTATTTCCCTTTAACAAAAGAAGCAGAATGAAAGGTTCTTCTTCATTGAGAAACGTTAGATGCAATGAAGACGAAGGAAGAAGGTTTGAGCTTCAAGTAATTCTTTTGTATCACTCTCTTCATCTGCCTCTCCTAGATATATCCTTCATATCACTCAGGTAGGAATTATTCTGTTATTTTTCTTACTTTAAAAAAAAAATTACCATGGGGAAATAACAGATATTAACCGAAACAGAACATTCTCACATATACTTACTTTATTATTGAAATAAGAAAGTCCCAAAAAGACAGATATTTCATGTTTTCCCTGATCCAAGGTAACTAATAGAGTACCTAAAATGTAATTTATTGGAGTGAAATGAACATTTTGTGATTCGATGACTTTACAGCCCTTGTCTATTCCATTGACGAAAAACGCTTTTTTTCTTCATACTATTCATTGAACTCTTTTACTTAGTATAGGGTTAACTTTACAATCATTAAGTAAACTGAAAATAGATCTTTGTAAAAATTAAGAGTGGGAATGGGAGAGAGAAAAGAAAGGTTGGAGCATTGGTGGGAGGGAGGGTAAGGTGAGAAGTACCACTATGTTCCTAAATCTGTACATAGAAAACACATGAAATTTATATAACCTAAATAATTTTTTTTAATTTAAAAAATAAAAAAACTTTAAATTCCTTATTAAGAGTATTAGAAACTTACTTTAATACTATAATAGGATTGATATATTTCATAACCATGTAATTAAAAAAAAGAAATTTCACATAATTTACACAGTGGCAAAATATTCCTTACGTAATCTACTTCTGAATTAATACTGGTATTTGCTTCGATTTTCTCTGGCAATATGATTTGCAGAAATGAATTTTGAGAATCTGAAAAAAAACAAAAAAACAAAAAACACAGTAACTGTCTTAAATTTGAATAAATATCTGTTCAATTTCCTGTATAAGGTTTTCCAGTGAAAATATGGGTGGCACATCATTGTGTATTACTATAAAAACATTTAAAATACCCAATTTGAAAAATAAACAAAATTTTTATGTAAGTTTTTTTAAGGGCAAGGAGGAAAGCATTCACCACACATAAAATTTGCTGTTCCTGAAGAAAAATCAAACAAGTAGACAAGAAAATAATAAATACATACTTGAAAACTCACTTTTGACAATGTTTAACGTTAAAAGACTGAAGAACAATGTCTTAAAATATATTTAAGGGAGACCCAGAAGCAGCTCCTGGCTCCTGGCTTTGGATCAGCTCAGCTCCATCCATTGCAGCCATTTGGGGAGTGAACCAGCAGATGGAAGACATTTCTCTCTTTCTCTCTGCCTCTGTATCTCTATAACTCTGCCTTTCAAATAAATAAATAAATCTTGATATATATATATATCAAATATCAATATATCAAATATATATATATTTAAAAGAAAGTAAAGACCCAAAAAGTTTATATTAAGCTAAATTGCCATTCAACTATAAAGCAAAAAACAGATATTTAGAAGCAAAAATTCAGGGAAAATATTTCACATGTGCCTATTAACAGAGGCAGACAAATTATTCCCAGAAAACATTATCATCAAAGTTGCGGTAAATGTCTTAATGATGAGCTTTAAAAAAACTTAAATACAGAATAAAAGCTAAAGCAATTACAGAAATAATACTTATATAAAAAGATGCATACGTCAAAACAAATTATGTAGACATAGTAATACACATGAGCACATACAATAATGGTAAATACAGCAAGAGAAAAAGAAGAACATATGAACATACTGATTTCATTAAATTTATTGTATAAAGCGGTAAAAATGTGACTTACAGTTGCAAACAAATAAGACAATTGGCGGCATATTGTTTCATGGCATAAAGGTACAGAAAAATTAAGACCAAAATAATCATAATGATGTAGTAAAAGGACAACAGGAGGTGCAAACAAGTAGTAAGACACCAAATTTCCTAATCACTCATGGTGAAGAATCATTAGTTACCTAAACAAAGGATTATTTATTATATAAAACACTCTAAATATTCCAGATTAAGAAAGAACACACAAAGTACCTAGAAAGCAAACCCAGAATATCACAATTTATATGGTGATTTTTTTTATCAACACAAAAGCACAAAATTAGGTGAAATAAGCAGCAAAATCAAAAATCTCCATTATTTTAATAAATTTAAGTAGAATAAAGTGATTGACAAGAAAAATCCTCAGACTGGATCCACAAAATCAAAACCCAATTACTCAGATCCATGAAATATTAAACACTGGCTCTAAGCTAATACTGATTATTGAGGGCCTAAAATACTACTTGAGGAAGAATGAAGTGAACTCAGGTGATGAACAGAATTTAGGTTCTCATAGCTATGCGTGCAACCAATGATCTATAAATCTGTCCTATCATAATTTAATGCAACAGTCTGTGTAAACAGACACAGTAGTGACATTCAAAATGCATACTTCACGCCTCTGCCCCATAGAGAAGATTCCTATGACAGGGAGAGTCAAATGAAAACCCTGAATGTCACCTCTACCATTTACAACATATATTGCAAAAAGTCTTTCTGCATACAGAAATTAGTCTTACCACAAGATAATTAAAGTATGCAAGAGTAGTGATTCTTATTATAGTTACCAAAATGACTTGTTTGAGCTGCAAAAACAACACTAAGCAACATCAACAAAAAAAAGGTGATGAATTTTCTTAAGTTTAATCAGGTATTAACTACAATAAAAAGATATTGCTCCAAATATGGTCTGAAACAAATGAACACAGGTATTGGCATCGGCATCTGGATAGACCACGGACAGAAAAAGTTGCTGTTTTCTCTTTCCCAGTAAGCAAAGACTTCAAGTTTGCATTTTTGCTTGGCAGTGATAGCAATACCTTCTTGCCTCAGAACCCTGCTAAATCTCTTAATTCTGTTTTAACCTGGAATCTCACTATAGGTAGAATGAAGACCTAAAGATATCCACTTTCTAATCACCAGAACCTGTGAATATACTGCTACATGGGAAATCACAGTTAATTAAGGTTATTAATCATCAGAGCTTAAAATAATCACCCCAGATTAACTAGGCATAATTTAATCGCAAGTGTCCTCAAAAGCGGAAGAGAGAAAGGTGGTATGACAAGACTCGGACCAGTGCTCGTAGGTCTGAAGATGAAGGGAAGGTGACACCAGCTAAGGAATATGGCCAGCCACCAGAAACTAGAGAAAGCAAGATAGCACAAGAGACAATCATGTGACCTTGGTATATCTTTTTAGACACAGCACCAAAGATACAATCCATGCAAGAAATACTTGATGGGGCTGGTGCTTTGGCATATGGGTAAGGATGCCACCTGTAGTGCCGGCATCCCAAATGGCCGCCAGTTCCAGTTCTGGCTGCTCCACTTCCGATCCAGCTCTATGCTATGGCTTGGGAAAGCAGCAGAAGACGGCCTAAGTGCCTGGGACCCTGGATTTATATGGGAGACACGCAAGAGGCTCCTGAATCCTGGCTACAGATCAGCCCAGCTCCAGCCATTGCAGCCATCTGGGGAGTGAGCCAGCGGATGGAAGAGCTCTCTCTCTCTAAAATAAATAAATCTTAAAAGAAATACTTGATAAATTGGACTTAATTAAAACATCTGAGGTAGGCATTTGCGACAGCAGTTAAGACACCACTTGGGATGCTCACATCCCATATGGAGCTGGCTGAGCTCAACTACTGTCCATATTTCCAATTCCAGCTTCCTGCTAGTGCATATTTTATAATTGAAAATGGTATTTAAAAATACATTTTATTTTTTAAAATTTATTTATTTGACAGAGTTAGGGAGAGAGTAAAAATACATTTTAAAAACTGGCAGAAGATCCAAGTTCAAGAAAGACAGACCAAAGGACTTAAATGCAGTATCAAGTATTAAGAAAAGTTCATTGGCATGTTTTAGATTGTACATTGCAGCTAACCTTTACCAAGTATCAAGTTTTGGTGTGATGCCCAAAGAACACCCTCAACTTTCTACAACGGTTACTAAACTACTCCTCCCTTATCAAACTACATAGATTGGGTTTTCTTCCTATTTTCAAATAAAAAACAGAAAAATGCAGAAACAGATACGTGAATCTGGCTGTCTACTAAAACAGACATTATAGAGATTTACAAAAAGGTAAAACAACAGTTTTCTAATTTGTTTTGTCTTGGAGAATATATTATTTTAAAAACGTGTAACTTATTTTAACATAGTCTACTCCTCTTATTTTCAAATGAATACACATTCTTAAATTACTATTTTTGCTTTTAACATGATAAATACGGATATAGACCCACATAAACAAAAGCTCTTTTGAGGATCCCAGTAACTGTTGATGTTTAGGGGTTCTGAATCCAAAAAATCTTAACAAGCACTGTATTAGAATATCTAAAGTCTACCAGATTTGATGTACCACAACATTGTATGTTGAAACCTCAAGCTGCAAACTAAAGTTTTTGGTGCTAGCCTTTGGTAACTACGGAAGTAACTAGGGCTAGTGAAGTCACAGGGTGGGGTCTCATGAAGGGATTCGTGCCCTTCTTAAGCACAAACACAGAAAACGCGCTTGCTCGCTTTCCCTGCACGCCCGGAGATGAGTGCGGGAAGTTGTCTACAAGGCAGGAAGAGAACCTCTACCAGAGCCCGATGTGCTGCCATCCTGATCTGTCTTCCAGCCACCAAAATTATGAGAAAACAAATGTGTATTGCTGAAGTCACACGGTGTGCGGTGTTCTGTTAGCTAATACAGTACATAACAGTAAAAAAGATTGGAAACATTTCAAAATAAGGGAACTGGTAAACACAGGGCGACTGCTGCGAACCAGGGAAGGCGAAGGCGTTGCGGGTGGGGCCGCTCCCTGGAAACCACACTCAGCAGGGCCTCCCTCGCATCCACACCTCCCCTCCCGTCCGTCTGCGCGTCTATACCGCCTCCGCGGACTTCCTGCGGGACTCCTGCTCTGACACAGGAACGTCCGCAGCAGCCAGGACCCCCGGCCCACCCGGGACCGTGGCTCTGGGACCAGCGACAGCCGGACACGGTCGGGGTCGGCGGGTCCCGGGGCCCCGGATTCCTGCGCTGTTTTCCCGGCACAGGGTTGTTTAGTGCCTCGCAGGCCGCATCCGCAAGGGCTGACAGAACGCAGATTCTCAGCGCACAGGTCTGTCCCGGCTTGCGAAAGTGACTTCCCCTCACGGTGGCTCTGCATCCCGACGCGGCGCCCTCCACGGGGGGCCGGCCAACAGGGAGCGAGGCCGCGGCCGTCGGAGGCAGCCGAGCCCGCTCCGGAGCGCGGGAGAGAGGCCGCCCCGCCCCGAGGGACGGCGGGGCCCGGGGCTTACCGGGCCTCGGCGCTGGGCAGCCACGGAGCCCGGCCAGCAGCAGCAGCAGGCGGAGCATGGCGTCGGGGCCGGGCGCCGAGCGGGAACTGACGGCGCGGCCGTTGGGCGGGAAGCCGTCCGCGGGCGCTGTTCTCGCGAGACCCTGGAGCGGGATTCCCGCGGCGCCCGGAGGCTGCCCGCTGCGCGCCGCCCCGGCCCGGGCTGGGTCCCCGCACACCTGCCCCTCCAGTGTGATGGCCCAGAGAACCGAGGCGTTCGTTCTCCTCTAGTAACAAACGCTAGCAAAGGTGGTGTGGTTAGACATACCTGTGAAGGTTTCACCAGGGTTTTATCTAAAAATAGAACTTTGATTGCTGTGATCTTAATGTGCATTTAGGAAGATACTGGGAGACACGAGAATTTCAAATTATTTATTGTAAATGTTATATCTGTATATGTACATATACACAACCCAAAAAATCGTTTAAAACTAATGAAATTCAGTTAATAAACATATTAAACTTTATTATGAAAGGTTATGAAAAAATTTAAAGTGTTTAAAATTTTATTGTCCATACCGTTTCTTACATAGTAAAAATTCATTTTTAATAAAGCTAAGACAATCGTTCACAGATAACCACATTAACTTTTGTTTGTATTTAAGAAAACCATCTCTTTTTTTCCACCCAAATTTCTATGAAAATAGCTGTGACAAGAGACAAGATCCAGCTCACCCTAGTAAATGTAAACATTCTAAATGATTTAAAATCCAGCTAGGAAAATTCAAATTTTAGACTTAAAGTGCTCATGAAATTCTCAAGTGCTTCTGTAACTGCTCAACTGACTGACGGTATTAAAATTGCTCCTGCTTTATTACAGCCATGAATCAACTGCATATCTGATTACATTTTAAATACCTCGTACCTTAAAGCTGATAATTTAAAATGCTATTGTAAAAGGATGCCATGCTTTAACATGATTCATAATAGAAATTCTAATATTAAATTCATTTTTCTAATAATCATCTTGTAGTTGAAAGATCATAAAAATGAAGCTAATAATTGTGTGTGAATACACACACTCATAGTGTGTTTTTTGCATTTTCAAGGTAGTGTAACACTTTAATGGTGGTTCTTGTGCATTCTTAAGACAGACTAACTGTTCATGTAGTGAATGAGTGACAAGATTCTAACATGATTATTAATCCATGCAATATGAAAATCATTCAGTATTTTTGGTGGCTAATTAGTTTTCACAGGTTATTAGTTATCACATGTTCACCAGCAATTACATTAATGATAACTAAGGTCAAAAATTCAAAATAACAGTTAAGCACATAATGAAAACTTTTATATCAATACAGTTAATTTGAGAATCACTGCAACATCGTGTTCAAAATAACAATCTATGTTAAGTGCATTAACTTCACAGATCACTGAATAAGACAGTAATGGAAATGAAAATGCTACTCTAAATTCCCTGGCTTTACCACACTTCCTTATATTTCTCAACTCCTACACTTTATTTCTGTTTCTCTGTGTTAGTACAGTTTTGTGGTATTTTGTTTTCATTCATAGTTGCAACAGGAAAAAAAGGCTTTTTAAGAAAGTATCAGGAAAAAAAAGTATAAGCTCAGTTCCCTGAAGACTTTTGCAAAAAGAGGAATTAAAAAAAAATCAAGTGAGGGAACTATATAAAGGAGGTGCAGGTGCAGGACGAGCAGGAATTAAATTTCCCTGAGATGATATTTTCGGTTGCGGTGGAGGTGGCCTGTGAGAGGGAAAAAAAGAGGGTTAGTTAATAGTGGGTTTGGAATGAATGAAATTATGCTATATTTACAAGAGCAACGTAACATCATCTTCAACCTACCTGAAACAGGTAAGGGTATTTATATTTTGAGGTTGTTGTAAATATGATATTCCATTGTTAAAGGGCTCTAAGAGTCTAAAATGGAATAACTACCTTAAATTAATATTACTCCTTAATAATGAAGGTTCTAGTTTACATGCTTAACACTGTAAATTTAAATTCAGAATAAAGTTGGGACCACCACATGTATTACACTTTATTTGCTGCTTGAATATAAGGGCAGCAAATTACTGCTAAATGTAAACCTAGTTCTTTGTTTACAAGCATAGAGCTGAAATTCCTCCTCCCTCAAACATAACAGCTACTCAGAATTTTACTGGCTATTACTTGTATACTCACCTCTCTTAGTTCTTATACACAACCAATTTTAGTGTAACTCCACCACACTAGAATACCACCTGGGGTAAATATGTGTCTCACAATTTATACATTCTCTCCATCTTCAGTTGGAGTTCAATGTACTCTTACTGCATAATAAAGATCACATGTGAGGGCACTCCTCAGTGTTGCAATGTAACTGTAACTTGAAGGACTTTTGGTTTGGGAGGGGTCACATGTATTTATGGAATGCAAAATGTAGCAATAAATTTTCTCCTTTCCTTATGATTTTAAACCCATCCGTTGAGTCCTTAATCTCAGTTAAGTTTTTCAATTCTAGAATTTACATGGATTCCTTTTTTAAAATATCAGTTCTGTGCTGAAATTCTCAATCTTAACTATTACTTTTGTGATATAATCCTAATAGTTATTTTAAAGTCAGTATCTCACAACTATTAACTTGATACCTTCTATTTTTATGATCTATTACTTCTTGTTTCCATAACACTTTCTTTTGTTTTATATCTGGCTTTTTTTAGTAGGAGATAAACATTTTAAAAAAAATCACATAAATCAGCTAAGGGTATAGTTCCCTCTTACCCCTGGGATTCCAAGACAAAGCCTGGGTACTTCCTTCTTGGCAGGATTCCAGTGTTTGTCCACTACCCTGTGAGTTTGCTGAAGGTACACATCAGCTTCCTAGCCTCTTGGTTATCACTTTCAAAAAAGGTGGACCCATTAATGACAGAATAGTGGCCCCAAATCTGGGATCACTAGACTTCCTCCTCTACTGGACCTTTCCCCACAATTGCTCTCTTCCTCTGTCTCCACTACCTGCAAACCACTTATTTTCTAACTCATCATTTTCCAAACTGGTCTCAATGGAAAGGCTGGCCCAACCCAACTGTACTCCTACCGCTGGTTATTTCAAAAGACTTTGCTTCTGAATCACACACATTAAAGGCTGCAGCAACAGTTGATTGTATGTGTTGCTCAGGCTTCTTTAAATACCATTTTCACACTGTACTAACATGACAAGTTATGAAAAAAAATTTAGGGGCCAGCATTGTGGTGTAGCAGGTAAAGCCGCGCCTACAGTGCCGGCATTCCATATGGGCACCAGTTCAAGACCAGGCTGCTCCACTTCCAATGCAGCTCTCTGCTATGGCCTGAGAAAGCAGAAAATGGCCCAAGTCCTTGGGCTCCTGCACCTGTGTGGGAGACCTGGAAGAAGCTCCTGGCTCCTGGCTTCAGACAGCGCAGCTCCAGCTGTTGTGGCCATCTGGGGACTAAACCAGTAGATGGAAGACCTCTCTCTCTCTCTCTCTCTGCCTCTGCATCTCTCTCTATATAACTCTTTCAAATTAATAAATAAATCTTTAAAAAATATTTTAAAGTCTTTATGCAAACTGTGTTCTATCTAAACTTGCCCTCAAGTTCATAACCTAAATACTCAAGTCTAAATTAGATATAAAAGAAATTATTTTTAATTATATTGGCCTTTTTAATATTTTCATTTATTAATTTATTTTATTTCTTAGAAAAGGAGAAAGAGATCTTCCATCTGATGGTTCCCCAAATGCCTACAACAACCCAGGATGGGCCAGTAACTTAATCCCAGTCTCCCATCTGGGTGGCAGGGATCCAACACAGAGTCAGGACTCTGATATGGGATGGGAATGTCCCAATCAGTATCTTTACACTGCCCTCCCCCAGGGAAAGTATTAGACATTAATAATCCCCAGGCTTTATTCTGGCCAAACAATCTAAAACAAATTCATTTCAGACCTTGATGGGAAGTGCTGAGGTTGCTTGGCTGCATAGGTTGGTACTGGAAATCTGTTTGCATATATAGGCTAAAAAGAAAACAAAATTTAAAGGTTATTATGACAATGTCATCATAAATATATTTCCATACAGTTTGTCATTTTATTTATGAAATTCATTAATACATTTAAAGTCACATGACAGATTACTAAAAGACATTTTACTTATTCAAAATATCTTTATCACTGAATTTGGGATACTTAATTCTCTTAAGGCTTTATTCTTTTTAGTCAATAACAATAAACTATACTAATCTTGGTTAAAACCAACTGTATTAAAATATAACATTTTCTGTTATCAATATAACTTGAATAAAATCTAAGTTTATTGCTGAGGTTTAAACCTATTTAGTATCTAGTAGGTACTATAAATACTATTAATCTGTAATTCTTGATTTGGGAATCCATTATATTCTTCCTTGAAAAAGGGAGGTAAAAAGTTTTACAACAAAGGGAGACTGTATAACTTGTTCTCAAAAAAGTACAAAGCTAAAACATTTTCCACTGATCACATTATATTGGAGTAAGTTAGGGAAGATCAGGTGGAATTACTAAATTCATGATTAAGTAACTTTGACCAAGATGGTCTCTATAATCTACTGTTAAACACTAAAGCTCTGATTTATAAGAGGGAAACTATGCAGTGTTGGGGAACCTTGAGCACTATCTGACTCCTGTGTTTCTATCAACTGCTATCCCCCACCCCCATATCTAAATGATTTGCATGTACTATGAACATGGAGAAGAGATGTAAGAAAATGTCTGCGTCCCTTTCTACCCAGCCACAGTAATAGCACTTTAAAGGTACAGTCAAATTCTACTTCTCAGAATGGTGATTTGATAAAGGGATAGACACATTAATTAGCTGATAGACTCTCATTTCGTAAAGATATTCATGGAATTAGAAGACAGCACATAGAGACAACTACACAAAATAGGGAGAATTATGTATGCCAAATGATGATATCAACAAAGAAACAGGAACTATGAAAAAGAATTAAAGGATAATTGTGGAGTTGAAAATACAACACAAAATTGAAAAATTCACTACAGGGATTCACCAGCAGACATGACCGGGCAGAACAAAGTATCAGAGAATCCAAAAATGGGATGTTCAAAATGAAAGAAGCAGAGAAGCAAAAAGTAAAGAGGATGGACAATAAACTGCAACATAAAATCACATGACAATATAAAACTCAAAGGTAGGGGCCAGCGTTGTGACACAACAGATTAAGGTGCCACTTGTAACTTCAGAATCCTGTAGCAGAGTGCTGGTCAAAGACCCAGCTAACTGCTAATGTATCTCAATGCAGCAGAAGATGGCCCAAGTATTTGAGGACCTCCCACCAATGAGAGAGACCTGGACGGATTCTAGGCTCCAGGCTTCGGCCTGAACCACCCCCAGGTGGATAGCTGAATAGGAGGAAAAAATGTGCTGATTTTGACCAGGGAAACATAGCACAGGAAGTGCATTCCCAGGGATGACTTGGAGAGAAGTTTGAAGCAGAAATTCTACAGAAAGAAGAGGTATGCTGTAGAGCAGTGTGGACAGAGCAGACACACAGCAGTGAGCAGGGACACCACACATGAACCCTGCAGTTAGGGGCTGGAAGAAACACTAGCTAATGTGAGTGAGGTGGGAGAGGGACTACAGGCAGCCCATGCCACTGGTGATACTGCATGAGAACCATGTAGACCACACTTTGATTCCAATCTGAAGCCCTGGCTGGGGAACAAGGTACCCACCTAATATAGCAAAGGAAAAGCACATTTCTTTCTCTCCATCCCCACTCAACGGTGCCGGGCAACCAGTGGGGAGAGGCACCATCTTGGCACCAGGAGAGGCTGTGATGCTCTCAGAGCATAACCAGGGGATTTTACCATAAAGAAAAATCCGCAGTTCCCACTGACTTTGACTCTGGCTAGGAGGGTTCACAAGAGCTGGGCACCCATTTAGCATTGTGAGGTGCTCACATCCTTACAACTTATTAACAGGCTCTGGGACTCAGAATGCCAATGTGAAGCACACATAGGCAACTGTCTCTGAGAACTTCACTGCTCTCTCCATGGATGGGGCAGGCTTGCAGGGCTGAGAGGAGATCCTCTGTACCCCATGACTGTGGCAGCCTTGTGTGCTGTGTCTCTGGGCAATCACTGTGTCTAGCATCAGAAGCTCAGAGCCCCCTGACTGCCTTGTGGGTCATTGCAAAGGGTTCCATGCTCACACTGGGGATTGCACACATCCTTGTACGGTATATGCACCAGAGTGGGTGAGAGTTGTACCCACTGTGGGCTAACCCAGGCAGTTATCACATTGGCAGAGAAGAGGTGAGGTTGTGATTAAACCAACAGGTATGATCACACCCCCCTGCTGACAATAAAGGAGATCTACCATGCCCAACCTGGCATTCACCCTGGATTCTCACTCCACCTTTGAGCACTGCCCAGAGCTCCCTGGCTACAGCCAAACCATGCCTCTGGGTATTCACTGAAGAAGCAGACACTCTACTAAGCTACAGAAGTATAGTTCATAAGGAAAACCCATTAGTGGAGAAAAACAACAACTGTTTCCACAAATGCCTAAAAATAAATGCAGATATATAAGAAACAAGAATAAGGAGGAAAATACTACTTCCTTAAAGGAACACAACATTTCATTATAGGAATGTGAAGGCAAAGAGATTGATGAAATGCCTGAAAGAGAATTCAAAAGAATAATCACAGGATTCTTCAGGAGCAATAAGAACAAAAGTCATGAGTTAAAGAAATCCACATGTGATATGGATGAAAAATTTTCCTGTGAGATAGTGATTGAGAAATAAAACTGAAATATTAGAAATGAAAATTTCAATATGTGAAATAAAAAAATACACTGCAAACCTTAACAACAGACTTGGTGAGGCAGAATAAAAAATATCCAAGCTAGAAGACAAATCTTTGGAAATTTTTAAGACCAAAAAACAAAAAAAGACAAAATAAGAAAAAAACAGTGGTTGAGGAGCCAGTGCTGTGGAACCGTAGGTTAATCCTCTGCCTGCAATATCGGCATTCCATATGGGTGCCGTTTCTAGTCCTGGCTACTCCTCTTCCAATCCAGCTCTCTGCTATGGCCTGGGAAAGCAGGGAAAGATGGTCCAAGTATTTGGGCCCCTGCACCCGCAAGGGAGACCCAGAGGTGGTTCCCTGGCTCCTGGCTTAGGATCAGCCCAGCTCCAGCCATTGCAGCCATTTGGGGAATGAACCAGCAGATGGAAGGCCTCTCTCTCTGTCTCATACTCTAACTGTCTGTAACTTTACCTCTCAAATAAATAATTAAAATCTTAAAAAAAAAAAAAAAAAGCCAGTGATTGAGATTTATGGGCTACTATCAAATGACCCAACATATGGGTTTTAGGAGTTCCTGATGGTGTGGAAACAGAGAATGGATTAGAAGATATATTCAGTGAAATACTTACAGAAAACTTCTCTAATTTGGAGAAACAAAGGGACAACCCAGTACAGAGAGCATACAGAAATCATAATAGACTGGACTACAAAAGATTTTCACCATGACACAATATAGTCAAACTTTCAAGAGTAGAACATAAAGAAAAGATTCTAAAATGTGCACCAGAGAAATGCCAGAGTATCTTCAGAGGATCTCTAATGAGACTGACAGCTGATTTTTTCATCAAAAACCCTCAGGCTAGAAGGGAATGGAGAGACATAGTACAAGTATTTAAAACAACTATCAACCCAAAATACTATCTCCTGAATGAAGGTGAAATAAGGACCTTCCACAACAAACAGAAACAGAAGAAATTTGTCATCACTCATCCAGCCTTACAAATGAACCTTAAGGATGTGTTACACACAGAAACACAGAAATATAGTCATCATTAAGAAATAATCTGAAGGCTCAAAAAAATCCTAGTAAAAGTACAAAAGAAACCCAAAAAAGCCAATAGGAATATTTACATTAAAAAAGGCAGGGCCAAGTCATTACTTATCAATAGTAACCACGAATGTAAATGGCCTAAATTCTCCAATTAAAAGACATATACTGGCTGAATGACTTAAAAAAACAAGACCCAGCTAGCTATTTGCTGCCTACAAGAAACGCACCTCACCAACAAAGATGCACAGAGAATAAAAGTAAAAACATATAAAAAGATATTCAACTTTAATGGAAAGCAAAAATAAATGAGCAGGTGAAGTAATATTAATATCAGACAAATAGTAAGATGTGACTTAGTGAATGTATATTCACCCAATGGCAAGGCATCTTGCTATTTAAAAAACTATTAATTGTTGCTGTGGATTCGTTCTGAGAGAAGTGTGGTGGGGGCAAGAGGCACAGAGTCACAACACAGACACCAGGAAGTCAAATGAAAGCAGGCTAGAGGCAAGCAGCTTGTAGACTTGTTTATTTCAGTTGGTGCAGCAGCTTATGTAGCTGAGGCAGCCAATTCAGTCAAGGGGCAGTTTATGCATTAACCAATCACTGCCTGTTGCTAGGTAGGCTTCTTTGCCAGGTGGGTTCTACCACCATTTCCTGAGTAACTGATGCTCACTCGCCAGCGCCATCTTGGCACGGCTTTCTCATTCCACCACAATTAATGGATTCAAAGGGAGACATAGACTCCAATACAATAATAATGAAAGATTTCGACAACCCACTTTCATCAATGGACAAATCAACTAGACAGAAAATCAACAAACAGAGCTAATCTAAAAATAGACCAAATGTGCATAGGGAGATTACTGATGCCATAAACAGGAGTGTCAATTTGTAAAGTCAACAACAGGAGTCACTGTGCACTTACTCCTCATGTAGGATCTCTGTCCTTAATGTGCTGTACATTGAGACTTAATGCTATAACGAGTACTCAAACAGTATATTTCACTTTGTGTTTCTATGGGGGTGCAAACTGTTGAAAGCTTTACTTAATGTATACTAAACTGATCTTCTGTTAAAAAAAAAAGAAGAAGAAGAAGAAGAAATTATCAATTCCCAACTTGACTCTCACTGGGATTAAACATGACAATAGGTCTGATCTGATTTCATCATCATTTAAAAAAAATCATCTATTATTTTTCACTTTATGTTTCTGTGTGGGAGCAAACTGTTGAAATCTTTACTTAATGTATGCTAAACTGATCTTCTGTATATAAAGAGAATCAAAAATGAATCCTCATGTGAATGGAAGGGGAGAGGGAGTGGGAAAGGGGAGGGTTGCGGGTGGGAGGGACTTTATGGGGGGGAAGCCATTGTAATCCATAAGCCGTACTTTGGAAATTTATATTCATTAAATAAAAGTTAAAAAAAAAATAGACCAAATGGACCTAACTGATATCTACAGAACATTTCATTCCCACACTTGAAGAATACACATTCTTTTCATCAGTACATGAAATTTTCTCTAGGATAAACCATATGCTAGGCCATAAAGCAGATCTAGGCAAATTCAAAAAAAGAAATGAAACCATACTATGTATCTTTTCTGAGCACAGTGGAATGAACCTGGAAATTAACAACTCAAGAGTCACTAGAAAATATGCCAACACATGGAGACTGAACAACACACTACTGAATGAACAGTGGGTCACAGAACAAATCAAAAGGGAAATAAAAAAAATTCCTGGAAAAGAATAAAGATGACAACACAACATATCAAACTTGTGCAATACAGCATAACCAGTGTCAAAAGAACTTTACAGCAATTAGTGCCCACATCAAGAAATTGAAAAAGCATCAAATAAATGAGCTATCAATGCATCTCAAGGAATTAGAAAAAAACACAAACCAAACCCAAAATTAGTAGGAGTAAAGAAATAATTGAAATTAGAAAAGATATAAAAAAATTGAACACAAAAAAGATACAAAAGATCAGAGAAATGAAGAGTTGGTTCTTTGAAAAAAAAAAATAAACAAAATTGACTCAACAAACACCCTCCCCCCAAAAAAGAGGTAGAAGACTCCCAAATACAAAATCAGCCATGAAAAAGGAGATGCAACAACAGATAACATAGAAATAAAAACAAACATCAGGAATTACTACAAACAGCCAAGTTCCAACAAATTGGAAAAAATGGATAGACTCCTGGACACATACAATCTACTAAAGATGAGTCATGAAGACAGTGAAAACCTAAACATACCAAAACCCAAGATGGAGACTGAATCAGTAATAAAGACTTTCCTTACAGAGAAACATTCAGGACTAGAGAGCTTCAATACTGAATTCTACCAGACTTTTAAATAAGAACTAATTCTAATTCTTCCCAGACTATTTAAAATAACTGAAAAGTTGGCAATATTCCTAAACTCCTTCTATGAGGCCAGCATCACCTTCATTCAAAATCAAAAAGATATAACAAAGAAAGACAACTATAGACCAATATCCCTGATGAACATGGATGCAAAAATTCCCATGAAAATACTAGCTAATTGAATCATACAACACAGAAAGATGATTCCCCTGGAACAAGTGGGATTTATCACTAGTAAACAGCAATAGTTCAATATATGCAAATCAATAAATGTCATACATCACATTAATAAGTTAAAGGATAAAAATCATGTGATTATCTTAATAGATTCAAAGATAATTTGATAAAATACAACATCCTTCATGATGAAAACCTTAAGCAAATTAGGTACAGAAAGAATATTCTGTAACACAATCAAAGCAATATATTAACAAACCACAGCCAGCATCACATTGAGTGAGAAAAATTGGAAGCATTTCCAACAAGATTTGGAACTAGACAAGGATGACCACTGTCACCACTGCTATTCAATATAGTCCTGGAAGTTTTAGCCACAGCTTTTAGGTAAGAAAAACAAATCGGCCGGTGCCGTGGCTCACTTGGCTAATCCCCACCTGCGGCGCTGGCACCCCAGGTTCTAGTCCCGGTTGGGGTGCCAGATTCTGTCCCAGTTTCTCCTCTTCCAGTCCAGCTCTCTGCTGTGGCTCGGGAAGGCAGTGGAGGATGGCTCAGGTCCTTGGGCCCTGCACCCACATGGGAAACCAGGAGGAAGCACCTGGCTCCTGGCTTCGGATCGGCGCAGTGCGCCGGCCATAGCGGCCATTTGTGGGGTGAACCAACAGAAGGAAGACCTTTCTCTATCTCCCTCTCTCACTGTCTAACTTGTCTGTCAAAAAAAAATTTTTTTTTAAAAAGAAAAAGAAATAAAAGGAACACAAATTATAAAGGAGGAAGTAAAAATCTCCCTGTTTCCAGATGACATGATTCTAAATGTAGGGGAACCAAAAGACTCTACTAACAGACTACCGAAACTCATGAGAGTTTGGTAAAGTTTCAGGATATAAAATTAACACACAAAAATCAATAGCCTTTGTTTACACAGACAATGTCTGGCCAAGAAAGAACTTGTAAGATCAGTCCCATTCAGAACAGCTAAAAAAATTTAAAAAAAAAAAAAATTTAAATATCTTAGAATAACTTTAACCAAAGATGTGAAAGATCTCTACGATGAAAATTATAAAACAATAAAGAAAAAATAGAAGACAAAAAAATGGAAAAATCTTCCTTGCTCATGGTTTGGAAGAATTACTACCATGAAAATGTCCATACTACCCAAAGCAATTTATAGCTTCAATGTAACATAATCAAAATATCAACAACAGTTTTCCAGATCTAAAGAAAACAATGCTAAAATTCATATGGAATTTTATAAAATAAATAAATAAAAACTATTAGGACAAATTACAAAATATAATCTTACTATTCTGAGTATGTATAACACTTTTGAATTTTACTAGATCTTTACAACCAACATAAAAATGATTATCAATCTATGTTAATGGTATGTATTTCAAAAAGGTAGTCTGGGACAGCAATAACATAAGAATGGGATATAAAAAGTTTTTGATTATACTTGAAGTTATCAGTTTAAAATACATACTTGTAGCTTTAAGATGTTTCATGTAATTGCAATGGTAATCACAAAGAAAATACCAAAAGAATACGCACAAAGATAAATGACAATCAAAATGTATCACTATTGGGAAAAGCATTTGGCCTAGCAGTTGAAACCACTGGTTAAGACACCCACACCCCATAATGAAGTAGCTGGATTTAATATCTACCTCCTGTTCCTGCCTCACTTCCTGTTAATGAAGATCCAGGAAGGCAGCAGTGGTGGTCCAAGTACTTGGGTTCCTGTTAACCTCATGAAGATCTGGACTGAGCTCCTGGCTCCCAGTTTCTACATATCTCAATCCCAACCATTGTGAACATCTGGGAAATGAACCAGAATGTGGGAACTTGAGCTCTCTCATTCTCTCACTATTTCAACTTAATAATAATAAAAAAAACTTATTATTAAAAAAAATTAGACACAAAACAACAAAGAGAAGAAAGAAGGTCCAAAAAGCTACAAAACATTAAGAAATAACAAAATGGCAATAGTAAGCCCTTTCCTATCATGAATTAAGCTAAACATACCCATTTAAAGCAAATAAAAAAAGATATCAAGGATAGCAATACTCAACACCAGAAAAAAAAAAACTGACATGAACTCTAGCAAAAGGCGGTGTGATATAACAATAAAGAGGTCAGATTGTGAGAAGGATACAGAAATTATGAACTCATCTGCCCAAATACTCAGGCAGTCTTTCTCACAGGGGAATCTAGTCAGCACAGACCAGCAACTCAGTAAAGAAAGCTCCCTGGAAAATTCACCGCTACTTTGTTTCAGAGAAGGAAACCACACTGTCCCCTCCCCCAACCCTCAAAGCATGGGACACAGCAAGGTGGCACCATCTTGAGTAAGGAGTCACTGTTGGAATCCATACTGTACTAGGAGACAGAGGTTCTTGCATATCTCCTTTGCAGAGACCCCATGAACACATTAAGTCTAGCAAGTTGACTGAAACTCAAAGTACCAACTGGGCCCAGCGGAGCAAAGGCAACCACAGCACCATAGCCCACACAGCACTTTACACCCCAGGGTACAGTGGAGGCAGGGCAGTTAGGATATCCAGTCCCTAGGATCCTAGAGGTAGGAGTTTATATCCCCTCTTATCTTAGGGATAAGTTTCTTCCCCCAGACTCCCCTTCCCCAGTCACTCAAAACATTGCTCATCGTTGCTGAAACCTGAGTGCACCACAATTGGGTCAGAGTTCTCATATATCTGCCCGGTCTACATATTGAGGCTCAGAGCTCCATCTGCACAAGGATGGTTTCTGCAGTAAGGTCTAAGTACACAATAATAAGTGTAGGGGCCAGTGCTGTGGCGTAGCAGGTAAAGCCGCCCCTGCAGTGCCAGCATCCCATAGGGGAACCGGTTCGAGTCCCAGCTGTTCCACTTTCAATCCAGCTCTCTGTTATGGCCTGGGAAAGCAGTAGAAGATGCCCCAGGTTCTTGGACCCCTGCACCTGTGTGGGAGACCTGAAAGAAGCTCCTGGCTCCTGGCTTCGGATCAGTGCAGCTCCAGCTGTTGCGACCATCTGGGGGAGTGAACCAGAGGATGGAAGACCTCTCTCTGCCTCTGCCTCTCTGTAACTCTTTCAAGTACACAAATAAAATCTTTTTAAAAAAGTGAAGTGTGTACATGCTCTAGACAGTGTGCACATTTGGGAGGGCAAACACACTTTGAACAGTGAACCAGCCAGCACCCAACACCAGCACAGCAAAGTGTCTACAGAATAAGCTCTACACTACAGGGATCCAGGTCCTCCCACTGACCAGAGTCAGAATTTCTATGCCCCACCCAGAAAGCTGCCTGGGCTTTCTGGTCCCACACAGTGTGCTACCTAAGGGCAAGCACTGCCCAGTGCAGCACACAGTACACTACTCAAGGCTTTAGCCTGGGCTGTCCATGCCACACCTGGCCAAGGGTACAAATCTGATGCTGGAGACCCAGGCCCAGACTTTCTGTATTCTGCCTAAGCTCAGCATGTACCTCAGGACTCCAGAGCTTCCCACAGAGGCTGCTAAGTTTCTATGCTGCTCCAATGCTAGTATGCTGTTTCTCCTTTGCAACTCTGGCCCGAGGTTTCTGCATTTCATCCCATGCAGCCCATGGAGGGTGGCCCACACCCCAACTCTCCTGTAGGACCTGCTCTCAACACCTGAGAAGATCCTAACTCCAGAACCTCCACTGGGTGAAGTCAATAGAACAATGTGACAGGAATTCCAGCAACCACACTGAACTACTGCTACCAGCAACTATAACCCACACGCCCCCCCCCCAACACACACACACACAAAGGTATATAGAGACTACTACAGTGCCCAACCAGAGCTAAAGATAAAGTAGGCTATCAAACCAATATCTAAAGGCATATCTTCAGAAAAAAAGCCTTCAACAAAAACCATCATCCAAAAGTGAAAGAAACAAAATTTAACATAGAAACACAAAAAATATCAATAAACAAGGCAATATGATACCCCAAAAGACTGATAATGTATTAGTGTCAGAATAAAGAAACGGAGGGGCCGGCGCCATGGCTGACTTGGTTAATCCCCACCACTCACAGCTCTAGCGGAGGGAGAATTCCACAGTCACCCACTGACTTTAACTCCAGCCTGGGAAGCTGCCTGGGGTCTCTGTGACTGCTTGGCTCCACAGTCACCCACTGACTTTAACTCCAGCCTGGGAAGAGCTGCCTGGGGTCTCTGTGACTGCTTGGCTCCAAGAAGGAAGCCACAATGCCTCCCTCTCCTCCTCCACCACCACAGGTGCTAGACTCACAGCTGATAGTCATTCTGCTACCAGAATATATCATAGCCAGAGTGATGGAAATATGCAGGGTGGAGAACAGAACCCCTGCATTCTGTAACTGTGGGAATTTTGCACACAAATCCCGGAACTATGTTCTACATGATCCAGAGGGTTTCCCTCAGCTTCTTGGAGCTACCAAGAGCAGCAGACCATAAAAAACATCCAGTCCTCATGTGAGGAAGTCCACTCTGCATCTTCTAGCCCGTAGTACTGGCAACCTCAGGGGGAAAAACCCAAGCATCACCCTTGTATGCCCCTTAAGAACTGAGCAATATCATTTGTGCCTTGCAGAACAGGGACTGTTGATGCTAGTATTGGAGTAATTCTCACTCACAGGATCTGGAGTACTCTATCACTATTATTCTAATTCAGACAGGTGACTACCACTATCCCCAACACCTTACTCCAGCAATGGACGATCTGGGTAAAGACCCCACTGCACCTTGCAACACCAGCATGATAACAATATATACTGATTTCCTCAAACACACTGGAATCTACCCAGTGGACCTAAGGAAGAACCTGCCTGCTTTCTACCTCTCTGGTATATACCTGCCAGGACAAATCTCCTGTATACCTTGTAGTCACCCTGTAGGGTTGTAGTAGGATTCAGTTCACATCTCCAAAAACCTAGGACAAGTGCTGTTTAAGTCCTAGTACCAGTTGCATTCACCTAGCAAGACCAGAAGAAGGGTCCATTCACATCACAGAGTACTAAAATCAGTTTTTGGTTGGCCAATCCCACATATCACTCAGGCTTTCCAGTGGGACATAGAGACAGCCCCTTTGCCCTCCTCACATGAAGAACAAATCCCATTGTAGCTGACACCAAAGTCCCTGTGGACTGAAAAAACAAACCATCTATAGGAAACACACATTCACCTCAAAGTCACACTTCTACTCCTATGAACTACCGCAGACAAGACCATTGTGACACTTATAAACAAAGCTGACACTGATTAAAGCAAAAGAAACATCACTCAGAGGCTACACTTCTGAGCTCACCTTAAAACAAAGCCAAAGAAACAAGACAGGTTATATCGTCCATTATACCTAAACCATAAACTCTTTTCCAATGAAACCTGCACCATGAAGAAGGGACTATTACAGCAGATGCATAGACATCAATATAGGAACACAGGAGACATAAAGAAGCAAAGTAGCAGGATACTTCCAAAAGAACTCAATAATTTTCCAGAATTAGATCCTGATCTGAAAGAAAGCTATGAACTACCAGAGACAGAATTCAAAATAATTATTGTAAAGAAATTCAATGTGATCTAAAAGAATACAGATAGATAAAAGAAATGAATAAATCAATGAGTGACATGAATTTAAAAATTCAATAAGGAGATACAAATCATTAAAAGAGCCAAACAGAAATTTTGGAAATGAAATCTTAAACTAGTGAATTAAAAAACACTATTAAGACCTTTAGGAGCCGGTGCTGTGGCACAGTGCGTAAAGCCACCACCTGCAGTGTCGGCATCCCATATGGGTGCTGGTTCAAGTCCCAGCTGCTCTACTTCCAATCCAGCTCTCTGCTATGGCCTGGGAAAGCCGTAGAAGATGGCCCAAATCCTCGGGCCCCTGAACTTGTGTAGGAGACCCAGAAAAAGCTCCTGGCTCCTGGCTTCAGACCAGCGCAACTCCAGCTGTTGCAGCCAATTGGGCAGTGAACCATCGGATGGAAGACCTCTCTCTCTCTCTGCGTAACTCTTTCAAATAAATCAATAAATCTTAAAAAAAAAAAAAAAAAAAAAAAAAAAAAAAGGACCTTTAACAGTAGAATAGAACAAGTGAGGAAAGAATTTCTGACCTGGAGGTCATGACTTTTGAAATAACCCAATCAGACAAAAAGAAAAAGATAACAATGAAAAAAGTCTAAGTAAAATATGGAATACCATTAAATGACCAAATTTTTGTATTATTTGGATTCCTGAAGAAAAGAGAAGGAAAAGGGTGCAGAGAACCTGCTAAAAGGTTGAAATGTTCTGAGGTCTTGAAAGAGACAAAGACAACAGATACAGATACTCAAAGGACCCCAAGCAGACTCAACCAAAAAAGTTATTGTCCAATTCAGACTCTAGTCAAACTGTCAAAAAGTTAAAGCAAGGAGAAAATACTAAAGACAGTGAGATTTATCTCAGAGATGCAAAGGGTGATTTAACACTCACAAATCAATAAATGTTATAAATCAAATCAACAGAAAGAACACAAATCACATAGTCATCTCAATAAATACAAAAAAAGCATTTGGTAAGATTCAACACCACTTCATGATAGTAAAACAAAAAGCCTACATATCAGTTATAGAAGGAATATGCCTCAAAATCATAAAGGCTATTCATGACAAACCAACAGCCAATAACACAATGAATGGGAAAAAGCTGAGAGTTTGAAGCAAGACCCCCTACTTTACCTTCCATACAAAAATCAACTCAAAATGAATCATATACTTAAATATAAGACCTGAAACTATATGAGGAAAACATAGGAAGAACACTCCAAAACACTGGCTTAGGCAATCATCTTTTGGATAAGACCCCAAAGGCATAAGCAATAAATTAGATAAATGGGATTATGTCAAACTAAAAAAAAAGTCTGCATAGCAAAGGAAACAAAGTGAATACACAATCAATAGAGAGGAAGAAAATATTTGCAAACTATACATCTGATAAAGAAGGATTAATACCCAGAATATACAAGGAGCTCAAGAAATTCAACAAGGACAAAATAAACATCCACTTTAAAAATTAACATAGGATATGAATATTCATTTTTCAAAAGAAATACAGGGACAGGCATTGTGGGGCACTGAGTTAAGCCACTGCTTTCTTGCAATGCCTGCATCCCATATTATAGTGCCAATTTGTGTCCTGGCTCCCCTGCTTCCAATCCAGCTTCCCACTAATGCACCTAGGAAAGCAGTAGATAGTAGTCCGAACACTTGGGTCCCTGCCACCCACCTAAGAGGACTTCAGGATTCAGCATGGTCCAGCTCTGGCTGTTGCCAGGATTTCAGGAGTGAACCAGCAGGTGGAAGATCTGTGTGTGTGTGTGTGTGTGTGTGTCTGCCTCTCTCCCATCACTCTGCCTTTTAAATAAATAAATTATCTTTCAAAAAAGAAGAAATACAAATGGTGAATAAACACATCAAAAAATGATCAGGATCACAGCCATCAGCAAAATGCAAATAAAAACTACAAGAGGTATCATTTCACTCTAGTTAGAATGGGTATTACCAAAAAGTCAAAAAATACCAAATACTGGAAAGGATGTGGAGAAAAGGGAACCATAATGCATTGCTGGTGGGATGCAAATTAACACAGCCATTATGGAAAACAATGTGGAGGTTCCCTGAAAAACTAAAAATGGATCTAGGAAATCCACTGGCGAAATCCAGCTATCCGCAATTCTGGGAATATATCAAATGGAAATGAAGTCAGCATACGAAAGAGATAACCTGCACTACCAAGTTTATTACAGCCCAATACACAATAGCAAAGAAGTGGAATCAACCTAGATAACCATCAACTGGTGTGAATAAAGAAAATGTGACATACACACATGATGAAGTATTTTTCAGGCACAAAAAACATGAAATAGTGACATCTGCAACAAAATGGGTGGTACTGGAGATCATGACGCTAAGTTAAATGAATCAGATACAGACAAATACCTCACTTTCTCTCATATGTAGAAGTTTATGTGTGTATGTGTATATATAAAAACTTATTTCAAAATTAATATATGTCATATTATTTGGAATACAGATATTTATAAATGTCTTCACTGAATTGTACTCATAATATAATATACCTTTCATTCCTAACTTTGATTTGTCATGAATCATTATAAGACATTATTATATTTATCCCTGCTTTCAAGAAAAATGGTGTGTGTGTGGTAAAATTTTAAAAACTGTATTCATTGAACTCTTCTTCATACTTTTCTGTATTTGAATTATTTTAAATAAAAAATAAACGAGACACTGACATAAAAAGTATTCAACAAATGTAAATATCCTTCCATTATAAAAACTTTCAATAATTAGGTATATAAAGAATAAACCTCAACAAAATAAAGGCTGCATTTCACAAGCCCATGGTTAATATCATAATCAACAGTGAAAAACTGACAACTTTTCCTCTAATATAAATAATAAGCCTATTGTTGCTATTTCTATTCAACATAGTATGGGCAATTCTAACCAAAACAACTAGGCAAGAAAAAGCATCCAAACTATAAAGGAAAAAGGAAAAGTGTCCCTGTTGGTAGATCTTATATATAGAAAATTCTAAAGGCTCCACTCGAAAGTTTATAGAACTAATACATAAATTCAGTAAACTTGCAGGACAAAAAGTCAGTAGCACTTACACACTAAAACAAACTATCTTACAAAAAAATTCATTTTGAATAAATTTAACAAAGTAGCAAAAATAACAGTACACCACAAACTATAAAATATTGACAAAGGAAATTAAAGGAGACATAAAGAAATGAAAAGAAATCTCAAGTTAAAGGATTAGAAAGTTGATATTATTTTAAAAAGTCCATAATACCCAAAGAGATTTACATATTCAAGCAATATTCTTGAAATTCTTCATAAATCATCAAAATTCTTCATAAAACTAGGAAAAAAATCCTAAAATTCACTGGTGAGTACAAAAGCATAAATAGACAAACAGTAGTGTACCAAAATAAAAGCAAGGGAAAACAATCAAAAGAAGAAAGAGCTAATCTGTGGAAAGGGTTAAAATATTTACAAACCACACACATCAATAAGGAGTTGGTATCCAAAATACACAAAAAATATAAATAACTTGGAGCTGGCGCTGTGGCACAGTAAGTTAATCTTCCACCTGAACCGCTGGCATCCCATATTGGGCGCTGGTTCTAGTCCCGGCTGCTTCTCATCTGATCCAGCTCTCTGCCACGGCCTGGGAAAGCAGTAGAAGATGACCCAAGTGCTTGGGCCCCTGCATCCCTGTGGGAGACTCAGAAGAAGCTCCTGGCTCCAGATCAACCCAGTTCTGGCCATTGTGACCATCTGGGGAGTAAACCAGCAGATGGAAAACCTTTCTCCCTATCTCTCCCACTCACTGTCCATAACCCTACCTCTCAATTAAAAATAAAAAAAGGAAAGAATATAAGTAAATCAATTATCAACCCCCCCCACACACACAAATAAATCAATGAAAAACAGGCAAAAGACCAAAATAGACACATGCATGGCCAACAAGTATATGAAAAAAAGGCTCAACATCCCTAATCATCAGGGAAATGCAAATCAAAACCACAATGAACAATCACTTCAGCTGTGTAAAATATCAAATAAAACATTGTAAAAGTTTACAAGTGGAAAATCATATATATTACATAGGAATCCACGTGTATCAGTTAAATTATATCACTATGCTGATCATCCCTAATACATTCTCAGAAACAGCGACGATTAGTCCTAATGCTGAGATGATTAGATCTGTCCAGAAACTCAACACCAAGTCATTAAGAACAAGCCCTAGTGAAACAAGGTATTAAAAACAAAGACAAGTGAACATAGGGCAAAAACAGTGGTATCATAGATCCTGTATCATTTCCCAATATTGTTTCAAGGTACGTTGTTCTTAATTTCCAGATTTCTATTCCCATATGTTCTGAGCCAGGGACTCTGCTAGAATTCCTTCAACACAGGGACCACCTAGAACAATGCTGAAATCCAATGTTCAATATTTCTATCTATTTGTATATAACTCTAATTTTTAATCCTCAAACATAATAAATAATACGAACTTTCCATTTTAAACTTACAACTTCTCTAGGAGCCGTCACTGGAGATACATGCCGAGGAACACTCACTGGCTGTCTAGAAACATTTGCTTGATTTTTGCCATCTGATCTGAAAGATACAACAACCTTTGGGTTAAAATAATATTAAAACATTTACACATGATTTATTACACATATTGAAAAATAAAGTCAGTAATGGTGGTGATAATGATCACAATGAAAGCTGAAACCTACAACATTTCTACTAGCTTTCCACATCTAACCCTCACAATATGAAAAAGTATTAACCACAGTTTATGTTGCTCCCCCTCTTCGTGGAGGAACGACACTAAACCCTGCCTAGGCTTCCTATCCGAGTCACGGCACCATTATGTCGCTCCCCCTCTTCGTGGAGGAACGACACAGGACCCTGCGCTGTTCTTTTGTCTGCTCGGCCCTTCCCGGGTTTGCTGCTGGTTCTTCCCGGGTTGGCTACCGACCCGGGTTTGCTGCTGGTTCTTCCCGGGTTGGCTACCGACCCTTCCACCTCCGTGGAAGGGCGGTTCCCCCTGCCACTTTCCCCACTTCCGCGGGGGAGCGGCACACCGCCGGCCGGCTCTCTCGGGGGCTGCACAGGTGTTCCTTCAGATAGATGTTCCTGGTGCATGTTGTCTCTCTCCTCCTTTATAGTCCTCTTCCGCCAATCCCAACTCTGCTACCCACATGCCGAGTACGCTGCTCTCCTCCAATCAGGAGCAGGTCCTACAGTTTATTGGTTGAACTGGAGGCAGCTGAGTAGAAGCTGTTTCTCCCTTCTCAGCGCCATATTGTGGGAGAGCAGATGCATAGAATAAGTCTTAGTTCCAGTAACTTAGTCTAGTCTGAGTTGCTCCCAGTTGCTCCCCACAGTTTATAATTAAATAAGTTAATTAAATAAATAAATTCAATAACTAAATAAATATAGAGTAAATAAATAAAATTCTAAGAAATAAAATTTGGTCAATTAGGATAGTGTTTCCTAATTTTTCTCATCAAATGTTCTTTTTGCCCGTTTTTCATCTATTTGAGAGGCAAGCAGAGAAAAAGACAGCAAGAGATCTTCCATTCTCTGGTGTACTCCCCAAATGCCCGCAACAGCCAGTTCTGTGCCAGATTAAAGCCAGGAGCCTGGAACTCCATCCATAGCTCTCATGTAGGTGGATTACCTGCTGCTTCCCAAAATGCATTAACAGGAAGCTAGATGAGAACTCAAACTGGCACATCAATGCAGGATGGGAGAGTCTCAAATGCCATGCCACAAACCTACCTCAAAATTTATTTTTTAAAAGCTTAAAATTCACAAAATCTGTTTTCAAAACTGAGAATTTAAAAACTGTCCTGTATGAGAACTGATACAGGAAATAAAGACAAGAAAATTTTCAACATTTACTTATCTTATCTCATATTTCAGTCTCTAATTAGGAATCACAAATCACATCTCAGAAATCAACATTAAGCAAAATTAGTTCTGGAGGCCCTTTTCAGCAGACAGGCTGATTCCCCTCCCTGTGAAAATGCTTAGCCACCATTACCCTTTAAAACATACTAACCAACTCAAAAGAATAGTGCCCCATTTCTAAGACTGACAATCCCCATGATACATCCATCATCACTAAAACGTTAAATTATTAATGTAGATTTAAAACATCTATCTACTCATATGTTTGTGATCTCTTCTTTCTGAAGTAGCTTCTCCACAGTTGATCTCTCTTAATGAAGACAAAAGCAGCCAATCCAATGAGGGGAACAATGAGGAAGAAGAACACCAGGAGTCCATCCCTCAGAGCAGTATTCTTTTCTAGAGAGATGAAATGTGAAAGAATGGTCACCATACTAACTCATACTACCCAGAACATTCTGAGTAATTATAAATTTTCACATTATTCAATAAACTGATATAAACTGAATACACTGGGAAGTCTTCTCGTGCTTCATGCCTGACCACCCAATTTTTGCCTTTACAAAAATAACCATTTCATTAGCCTCTTGTATAATCTTATATTTTGCAAATTTAAGCAATACAGAAATGAATTTTTAACAGCAATCCCTCAAAATTGCATATGATAAACACTATTTGGCACATCACTTTTTTTTTCACCTATCTATATATCTTTCAAAACCACAGAGGGCATACTCATTTTCTACACAAACTTCCAGAAGATATTCTGTAGTTTTAATTAGTACTCCACTAACAGATACTTCTATTTTTCAATCTTTCACTACTATAAAAAATATGGTATAATCCATAACTTTATACACATCATATCATACACAGTTATGATTACAGAACATGCCAAAGGCAGTACTGCTATATCAAAGGATGCAGGTGTTCATCATTTTTATAAGGTGTTATCAAATGGTCCTCCACTGTGATGGCTACAAGTTAGTACACCCTCAAACAATACATAAGAATTCCACACAGCCTCACTCACAGAGCCAAGCTGAAGGATTTTTGCCAACCTGGTAGCTGAAAAATTATTTATTATATAAATTCCATTTATATATTTTTGTTTAATACTATTGAGTTCAGCACCTTTTGTGTTTAAGGAAAAACAGTTATTTCTTTTTCTCAGCTCAGTTCTTTCACTATTATTCTATTAGACATTTGATTTTGTTGTTCTTAGATCCTAAAAACTCCATATGCTATGGAGATGAGCTTTGTCTGTGATATGAGTTGGAAATATTTTCCCATTTTGTCATTTGTTTTAATGGTATTACACTTTCTTCTGTGCAGCAGTTTATTATCTTTTATAGTTGAAGTTATCAATCTTATTTTTATGTCTCCTGGATTTTAAGTATCATTATAACTTTTGAAAATGTCATTAATTATCATTAATCTTATCTGTTTTGTGTTCTTTAGAGAAATAAAGAAATGATAAACTAAAATTTTCCTCATAATTCAGTTTGTAGAAGGACCAGAAATTTCTAATACAAGTATAAAATTATATGACACATTCAATTTAAAAAAAAACACACAAAAAATTATGGCATTTCATAATTACTAATAGGTAGATAAATTTAAATTCAGGTACCCAACATAAAAATGGTAAGATTGTATTGAAACTGGTACCTTCAGGCTATGGGCAGCAATTCACCACAGTATTATTTGTTTGGAAATTTTATCAATAACCACAAATAGACTTATTATGCCCTTCAACTAAATAAACTCATTATTGGCAATTTATCCTTCAACTGGACAAAAAAAATGCATATTTGTTAACAGTGCATATCAAAAGTACAGAAACAACCCAAATGTTAAATAATTTAAAAACAGCTAAATCAAGTTACAGGACAGCAACCTGACAGAATACACAGTTATTAACAATCATAATTCTGACTTTCACATCTAGCCAAGATGTAGTAACAGATTTATCAACTAAACTAAAACAGCCAGACAAAATATATGAAACACCAGTTTTAAAGAATTAGCAATGACAGAACAAAAAACAATGACTCCCGTTAAACAGAAATTGAAATAAGGTGACTCTTAAATTGCCCCAGTTTACTGGTTAGAGAGAGTTAACAGACCTCAATGGGGAATGTGGAAACACAAGCAAAGCCAAGTTACTATCTTGGGTTGAAGAGATAGTGCAGAAGACAAAGTTGTTAGAGTTCACTGAGCAAAGTACCACAGGAAAGGAGCTACTTAGAATCTGAAGATCCATACAGGGTTACCCTCAAATAGTTAATTGATTACTGATCACTTTGTACATGGAGAGGATTTCAAGATGGCGGAATAGGGAAGGGTATACTGCTCTAGGCTAAGGGTAAATAATGTAAAAAAAGGGGGGGGCAGGGTTGCTAGTACATTCTCAGAGTAGAGTGAGGAGAGAGAAAATTGCAATGGAAATTCTACAGGAGGAAGAACACTGTGGAGCAGTGTGGAAGGTGCACACATGTCGCTCCCCCTCTTCGCGGAGGAATGACACAGGACCCTGCGCTGTTCTTTTGTCTGCTCGGCCCTTCCCGGGTTTGCTGCTGGTTCTTCCCAGATTGGCTACCGACCCTTCCACCTCCGTGGAAGGGCGGTTCCCTCTGCCACTTTCTCCACTTCCACGGGGGAGCGGCACACCGCCGGCCGGCTCTCTCGGGGGCTGCTCAGATGTTCCTCAGGTGTTCCTCTTAGATGTTCCTGCTGCATGTTGTCTCTCTCCTCCTTTATAGTCCTCTTCCACCAATCCCAACTCTGCTACCCACACGCCGAGTACACTGCTCTCCTCCAATCAGGAGCAGGATCAGCTCCTGCAGGTCATCACTCAAGTTGCCGAGAGACAGCTGCGTAGAAGCTGTTTACTCCTCTCCCAGCGCCATATTGTGGGAGAGCAGATGCATAGAATAAGTCTTAATTCCAGTAACTTAGTCTAGTCCGAGTTGCTCCCCACACACACATGCAACAGGAAAACGGAGTAAACACACAACCCCAGCAGCCGAGAGCCAGGTAAAACACCAGCCTGGGTGTGAGGGGAGATCAGCCTGCAGTAGCCTGGGCCACTGGCGATGTAGTTGCATGAGAGTGTGGCCTGAGTCTGGCCTGGAGTCCTAAGGAGGGTAGGGTTACCTGCTGACCCAGTCGGAAAAAAACAGAGTACGTTTCTCTCACCCTACTCCCCATGACAAAAGCACTCGGCAACTGGCTGAGGGTGGGTGCTGTTTCGGGCAGAAGCAGAAGCTGCAGAAACTGGCTGGGACAAAGATGCCACCTTCTCAGCAGTACCACATCACACACCTGGCAACCAGCACAGAGAAGGTAACATTCAGCCTGAGGCTCTCCTACATGTGTGTGATCCAGAGATTCCAGCAGAGGGAGAAATCCACGGTCTCCACTGACTCTCATTCTGTCTGGGAGGACTGAGAGGGGCTGGGCAGCCACGTATGACTGTGAGGTGCCCCAGCCCCTCAACACATCAGGCTCCCGGGCTCAAGTCACCTAGGTGGAGAACCCACAGGCAGCTGTCTCTGGAAATGTCTCTGCCTCTCTGCGGACGACTCAGGCTAGCAGAGCAAAGTGCAGCAATTGCTACCTGAGACATTGAGAGCCTTCTGTCACACTGCATATTAGCCCCACCTAGAGCACTGACCAGAGCTCCCTGGCCACACCATATGGGTGCTGGTTAATTTGCCAGCTGCTCCACTTCTGATTCAGCTCCTGCTAATGGCCTGGGAAGAACAGCAGAAAATGGCCCAAGTGCTTGGACCCTGCAAAACATGTGGGAGACTCAGATGGCTCCTGGTTTCACCCTGGCCAGCCCTGGTCATTGCAGCCATCTGGGGAGTAAAACAGTGGCTAGAAGATATATCTTTCTTTCTCTTTCTCTCTGTAACTCTTTCAAACAAATCAATCAATCTTTTAAAAAAGGAAAGAAAAGAAATATATTTGAAGAAATAATGGCTAAAAATTTTAACAGACAAAAAAAGCTCAAAAAATTACAGGCACATCCAGACACGTTACAATAAATTTCTAAAAGTCAGAAACAGGGTAAATCTTACAAAGAGAGAATAAAAGATAGATTACATAAAGACACTGAATACAAAGAAAAGAATTATAGTAGATTTTTCAGGGAAAACAATGCAAATCAGAAGACAATATAGGGATATCTTATTATAAGTGGGATGGTGGGGAGAAGGGACTGGTTCCTTATAATTCTTTACTCAGCTAAATTATCATTTAAGAAAGGCAAAGACTTCATCACAAATACAAAAGCCAAAAGTATTTCTCAATGGTAACCTGCCATTATAAAAAAAAAGTCAAAAGAAATCCTCTAAGCAGAAATTAAATGAATCTCAAAGAAATGAAGAACACTAGAAATTGTAACCATATGGTACGTAAAAATAATTTTAAATCTTTTAAAATGTTTTTAAATCTCTTTAACTGACCAAAGCAAAATAACCAGCTGTTAACTGTCAGGTCTATAACATATGTAGAAGTAAAATACATGACAACAAGAGCACAAAAGCCAGAAAATCAGAAATATATAGAAAGTCCTACAATATCACATGGGAGACTGTGATAGAAAAATATCACAATGGTATAAACTCAAACATATTACCAATCAAACTGAATTAAATGTAAATGTTCAAAATCCAAGGGGGCCACCGCCTACAGTACCAGCATCCCATATGGGTGTCAGTTCGAGTCCCGGCTGCTCCACTTCCGATCCAGCTCTCTGCTATGGCCTGTGATAGCAGCAGAAGATGGCCCAAGTCCTTGGGCCCCTGCACCAGCGTGGGAGACCCGGAAGTTCCTGGCTCCTAGCTTCAGATCAGCTCAACTCTGGCCATTGTAGTCATCTGGGGAGTGAACCAAAGGATGGAAGACCTCTCGCTCTGTCTCTCTCTTCTCTCTATCCCTCTCTCTCTCTCTCAATCTTTCTGGCTCTACCTCTCTCTGCAACTCTTTCCAATAAATTTTAAAAATCTTTTAAAAAGAAAGAAAGAAGGTATAAACAGAAGCCTGTATAGCTGCAATAATATGAAAATAATTTGGTATGAAGATCCACAGATAAAAGAGAGTAGTAGTCTATTAAAGCAAGTCAAGGAAGTTATAATATGTTTTATGTATAGTGATATGGACTGGAAAGGTAAGCTACGAGCAAATCATGCATTTAAGCCATGTTAAGGGTTTGAGAACTTCATTCTTTTTTTTTTTTTTTTTTTTTTTTTTTTTTTGACAGGCAGAGTGGACAATGAGAGAGACAGGGAGAAAGGTCTTCCTTTTCCATTGATTTACCCCGCAATGGCCGCTCCGGTGGCGCGCTGCGGCCAGCGCACCACGCCGATCCGAAGCTAGGAGCCAGGTGTTTCTCCTGGTCTCCTATGCAGGTGCAGGGCCCAAGGACTTGGGCCATCCTCCACTGCACTCCCTGGCCACAGCAGAGAGCTGGACTGGAAGAGGAGCAACGGGGACAGAATCCAGTGCCCCGACCGGGACTAGAACCTGGTGTGCCGGCACCGCAGGCAGAGGATTAGCCTAGTGAGCTGCGGCACCGGCGGAGAACTTCATTCTAATAGCAATGCAGAAACACAGAAATTAAAGCAGGACACGTACATAATCAAAACTGAACTCTTGAAGGAAAATACTGAAGCTCTGTAATATAACATGGAACACAGATGAGAGGAAGCAAAATGAGAAACACGGAGCCCAGACAAGAAGCTACTATGTAAGTCCACACAGAAGTTTAAAAAAAAAAAAATCAGAAACATTCATAAGGACTTTAGGACACAGAATAAACATAATTTAGTTTAACAACTGATGCAGTAAGTGGTTCAGAGATTCAAGGATACCCAATTGACGACTTGGGCCACCAGCAGATCACTCTAATTTTTTTTCCATATTACTTGCCATTGTATGTAGGTCCGCTGTCCACACTTCCTCCATATCCTTTAGTCTCACAATTTGGAGGAGCCCAGCCATTTTCACAGTGACAATTCTTATTGCTATTACATACCTTCAAAGCAATCAAAATACCACTTTTGTTAATTGTGAATGTTGTTCTGTATCATCAACTCAAGAAGGAAACCAGAAGAAAGAACTACACATACATGAATTCATAAGCATTCTCTACACGTGAAACACTGATCAAGAATCTAAACTCCCCAACATCTGAAACCCTAAAAAACCGGAAATTCTTACACAACCCTCATTAGGAATTCTTGCTATTCACCACTACTTCAAAGAACAAACCAAAGGAAAATAGTACCTACCCCATGTCCATGACATTTCTTCTGAACATCACAGTCATAATTTAGAACAGAAGCATTTACACACTGGAAATTTCTACAGACCTGAAAAAAAAAAAAAGAAAGAAAGAAACTAAGTGAAGTAAAGAAAAATTGAACACATTAACAAATACCCAGAAATAAAAATCTTGGTAAAGACTACTTCATTAAAGAATTCTTTCATAGTTTTAAGGAATGGGTGATTCCCATATCATATTTTAGATAATATTGAAAGGTAAGTGCAAATGATATAGATTCAATGATTAAAAAAAAAAACAAAAAAGATATAAGAGCTAAAAATAAAACTATAGTTTATCCTTGAATATGAATATACATCTGAAAATCCTAGACAAAATATTCACAAATGGATTTTTACAACTCAAAATTTACCAGACAAGTTGACTTCAGGGCTACAATACTCAACAATGTGAAATGCTCAGTTATATCTCTGATAAATTGTGATTATAAAAACAGATATAAAAAAACTGAAAAATTTGAAACACTTCAGTTTTTGAAGTCATTTTGAAAATAAGAATAAAGGGATACTTTGTCAACAAGACAAAACCTGTCTTCTAGTATCATGACTACAATAAAATAATAGAGGTGATTTTTATTGAAAGTACTATTTAAAATGAATCATTATTATTTCATGGTTCAGAAATTTTATTTCATGCAATGAGATATGAAGTTCTAAATATTGCCATCAGTGATTTAAAAGCATTATCTCAGAAAAATATTAAACTAAATTTGTAAAGGAATAATCTACAATTTATTGAAAAGACTTCCATTTCCTGGAAGTTGGTATCTCTGTGAAAAAATGCTCATCTGTGACAAATTAGAAAAAAGAATACTGGGGACGGGGGTTGTGTTACAGCAGGCTAAGCTGCTGCTCATCCCGTATGAGTATGGGTTCGAGTCCTGGCTCCACTTCTGATACAGCTCCCATTAATGCACCTTGGAAAATAACAAAAGATGACTCAAGTACTTAGACCACTGCAACCCACATAGGAGACCCAAATGGAGTTCACATATCCTAGCTTTGGCCTGGTGAAGCCCAGCCATTGCAGCTTTTTGGGGAGTGAATTAGCAGATGGGAAGACTTTCCTCTTTCTTTCTGTATATCTGCTTTCAAATAAATAAATAAATCTTTTAAAAAAATACTAATTTTTTAAAAGATTGTTGGGTGATAATTTACATTTTTATTAGGTAGCCAACTATACATGATCAGAATGTTTAAATGACCTACTGAAATGAACAATTAGAAAACAAACATACCCATAAAATATCAATAGGTACCTTTACCCCTTTAAAAACACAATATTAAACATTTAAGGAGATACATGTTTACCCTCATTAGACATTATTGTGTATGCATGTATAGAAACATCACATGATACCCCATGAACATATACAATGTTTATGTGTCAGTTAACAATAAAACTAAAACAAAAAAGAATTTAAAAAATGTCAATACACACAAGTGTGAACAAAATTGTACTTGGAGAATCTCCATATTCTGCTTCTTCCAATAATTTTCAATTAATTTTTTAAAGATTTATTTATTTATTTTAAAGGCAGAGCCACAGAGAGGCAGAGGCAGAGGCATAGAGAGAGAGAGTGAGAGAGAGAGAGACATCTTTCATTTGCTGGTTCACTCCCCAAACAGCCGCAACAGCTGGAGCTGAGCCGATCCAAGGGCAGGAGCCAGAAGCCTCCTCCAAGTCTCCCAGGCAGGTGCAGGGGCCCAAGCACTTGGGCCATCCTCCACTGCCTTCCCAGGCCACAGCAGAGAACTGGATTGGAAGCAGAGCATCCAGGTCTCGAACTGGTGCCCACATGGGATGCTGGCACCACAGGCAGTGGCTCTACCCACTACACCACAGTGCCAGCCCCTCAATTAATTTTCAAATAAAAAATGCAAATAAGATTAATGTATTAATATCACACATATTTGCTTTTAAAAGAAGAAGAAAAGGATGTTCTGATTGGCAGTGTCTACTTTGAGGAACAAACAGAATCAAAGTGGAATAACACACTGATAAACCTCATGGAATGTATAACACTAGCACGCACCCACACCAACAACGACCAGCCACACACATTAGGAGAGCAGAGGAAGTAACAACAGGACTTCTACATAACTAGTTTCAGGATGCAAGTCTGAAACCAGAGCTGAACTACCTGTGACAATAAGAATGAAGGTGAAGAACTTTACTTTTTCACTTTCCCCCCACCCAATGATTGGTTTGTCCTCTAAAAAAAAAAATGTTGCACAAATATTTTTATTTATTTTTTTTTTTTTGACAGGCAGAGTGGACAGTGAGAGAGAGAGACAGAGAGAAAGGTCTTCCTTTAGCCGTTGGTTTAAAGAGTAGAGGTCTGGGGCAGCTGTTTGGCTCAAGAGTTAGGCTACCACTTGTGACATGCGCATCTCATACTGGAGTAGCAGTTCCAGTACAGGCTATTCCACTTCCAATCCAGCTTCCTGCTATTACACTTCCTTGGGAGGCAGCAGGTATTCTCTTCATGGACAACTTTTTGAAGGACTCAAGTACTTGAGTCCCTGCCACCCATGTGGGAGACTTGGATTAACTTTGGGCTCCTGGCTTCTGCCTGGCACTGCCCTGATGATTGCAGGCATTTGGACAGTGATTCAGCAGAAGAAAGATCTCTTTCCAATTCACACACACACTCACTCACTCACTCTCTCTCTCTCTGTCTCATGCAAATAAAATGAAAATAGTCAAATAAAAAAATTTACACTCCACGTCTGAAGTAGAACCAAATTGTCAGGCCATTCAAACATCCCACAGTCCAGTCTTTGGTAGAAGCCAGAAAGGACTGCCTTGAAAACTCTCAGAAATCAGGTGGTCATTTAGCACAATCATTAGGACACCACTAGGATGCCCTCATCCTTTATCAAAGTGCATATGTTTAAGTCCCAGCTCTGCTTCCAATTCTAGCTTCCTGCCAGTGCACATCCTAGAAGGCAGCAGGTGATGACTTAAGTGCCTGGGTCCCTGCCACCCATGGGGGAGATCAGATTGAGTTTCTGGCTCCTTACTTTGTCCTGGCCTAGTCCCAGTTGTTGTAGGCACTTGGAGAATGAACCAGCAGATAGAAGACCTTTCTGTGTCAGTCTGTCTCCGTCTCTCTCTCTCTCTAATAAAATTTTAAAAGTAAATAATTTTTTTAAAAATCTCAGCTATCTGTCTCATATACTAACCCAGAAGTTACAAGGTTAACAGTTATAGAAAACATGTGTGGGGCCAACGTTGTGGTGTAGTAAGTAAAGCTGCCGCCTGCAAAGAGACAATCCCATATGGCTCTGGTACGAGTCTCATCTGCTCCACTTCTAATCTACATCCCTGCTAAAAGGCCTGGGAAAAGCTGTGGAACATGACCCAAGTGCTTGAGCCCCTGCCATCCACATGGGAGATCTGGAAGAAGCTCCTGGCTCCTGGCTTTGGCCTGACCCAGCACATGGCCATCTGAGGAATGAAACAGAGGACAGAAAATCTCTGTCTCTCTCTCTCTCTCTCTCTCTTTCTGTTTCTCCCTCTTTCTTTGTAACTCTTTCAAATAAACAAATTATTAAAAAGGAAAACATGTGTTACATGGTCCTGTCAATGGGTCAGTTCAGTTCAAAGTGTGAAGTATGGGTGTATAAACTCAGCATCTGCTATCCCAGTGCATGAATATTGTTGGAATATTTTTTAAAAAGCTAATAAAATGCAAACAGACAACATGTCTTAAAAATATACTTAGATAAGAGAATACTTTTTCAAAAAGTTCGTGGAGAAAAGGAAATAAAAGATAAACTTATTCTGTTGGAAAAATAATTTGACATTCATGCATAGTTTTTCTATACTGCATATTTTCCATGAACTTTTTAGAGACCTCTTATCTAAGAAACCTCTCATATTAATAAGATTCCAGTATTTAAAGTCAATATTTACAACAACAACTACAAAAATGTTATGTAGTATTTGAAGTAATAGTGGCACATTCTACTTGGGAGAAATCAGTAAATGATATTTTTATTTTTGACATCTGTGAGGAAAAGTATTAATGTGTTTTATGACTATTAAGAAAACAATAGTAGAACAGAAAGAAAAAGATGTATAACTTAAAAAGCATACACATATGGAATCAGTATTGTGGCACAGCGGGTAAAACCACAGGCTGCAACACCGGCATCCCAAAAGGGCACGGGTTTGAGACCCAGCCACTGAACTTCTGATCCAACAACTTCCTGCTAGTGGACCTGGGAAAGCGGTAGACAATGGCCCAAGTGCTTGGACCCCTGCACTTGTAAGGAGACCTAGAAGAAGCTCTGAACTCCTGGTTTTGGCCTGGCACAGCCCTGGCTGTTGAAGCCATTAGGGGAGGGAACCACCAAATGGAAGATGGCTCTCTCTTTAACTCTCCCTCTCTTTGTAACTCTTTCAAATGAAAAAAAAAAAAAAAAAAAAACCTAAAAAAAAGCAAACACATGTGCACTTAGCACACAAATACCTAATCTGTGTAATACAGCAATAAAATAAAACATTAAAAAAGCATGTGAAACACCATTAAATAAGAACACAGAAATAAGATGAAAATTTTGAAAATTAAACTATACCAATAAAATCCAAAAGCCCAACAAAATTATACAATTACAAAGACATAGGAGAAAGTTTATATTACATTGGGATACAGAAAGTTTTTCTAAGCATGACATGAAGCCAAGATAAAACACATGATTGATATGATTTATTTATTTATTTTGACAGGCAGAGTGGACAGTGAGAGAGAGAGACACACAGAGAAAGGTCTTCCTTTACCGTTGGTTCACCCTCCAATAGCCGCCACGGCCGGCGCGCTGCGGCCAGTGCATCTCGCTGATCCGAAGGCAGGAGCCAGGTGCTTCTCCTGGTCTCCCATGGGGTGCAGGGCCCAAGCACTTGGGCCATCCTCTACTGCCTTCCTGGGCCCGGTTGTCACCTTGCACAGTAAGCTTCAGTCCTAAGCTCAGCCTGGCTGACTAGATGTCAGATGGCCAAATGGCCCAACCACAAGCGTCAGTCCCACCTTCCACCCTAACAGGATTCCTTGCTCTCACTTCCCTACCCTCTGCAAGGGTATAACAGGACCTGCGTCCCACACACATGTGTTCTTGACCTCTCTCTCTCTTGCGCTCTTGCCCTCTCCCTCCAGCCTGTCAGATTCTGCCCCCCTACCCCCAATAAACCCTTTCCCCTACTCAAGTGTTTAGTGTGTTTTATGGTGGCCTTACCATGGTAATAGTGTTTACCCTTAGAAAATGCGTTTGAAAAGAGGAAAAATGAGTAGGGCACCAGCAGGAGAACTTTATCTTTTGTTTTATACAATTTTTTGAAACTTTTTAACCATGAAAATGTCATAAACGATCTTCCTTTCCTAAAAAGATTTTCTCCAAAGGAAGAAAGAATTTAAGACTGAGATACAAAATTCACAAGACACACACTTAAAATGACACTGAAGAGAGGCAAAAAAAACTATGGGGTGGGGGGTGGGGGAGGCGGAGATTCCAAGATGGCTGAATAGGAAAAAGACATGCTGATTTTGACCACAGGAAGATAACAGAAGAAAAGAGGAGGAAGTGCATTCCCAGGGTTATCTATCTGTTCTATATCCCAGTGCATCTCCCAGTTGGAGAAGTCTGCAGTGGACGTTCTACAGAAAGAAGAGAGACAATATAAACACACAGCAGTGAGCAAGGACACCACCAATGACTAGTGCAGCTGGGGGCTGGAGGAGCCGCCAGCTTCTGAGAGAGGTCAGAACAGACTGCGGCACCCACGTCACCAATGATACTGCCTGAAAAAGAGCCCTGCAGACCACAGTGATTTTCAGTCTGGCCGGAAGCCCTAGTTGAGCCCCCTCAACTTTTTCCCCATGCCCTGATAAGGGCGTACCAGGACCAGCAGGGAGACAAAGGGCAACTTAACACCAGTAAAGGCTGTGGCAGCACTTGCACACTCAGCTAGGGGATTTTATCAGATAAATCCACATTCACCACTGACACTGAGTCTGGCCTGAGGATTGGCAGGGGCAGGGTTCCCACTTAGAACTGTGAGGCGCTCCAGGGCTCCAACTGACAAGGCAAAGCACCCATAGGCAGCTGGACCCTGGGAACATCTCTGCTCTCCCTGTGATTGCGGCAGGTTTGTGGGCCTGAGACTGTAGGAGCCTTGTGCAATGTGACGTAGGAATTCTGTGACTCAACAATAGGGCGTGGGGTGTAGCTGGTTCTCTGGGTAATCACATTGTCTGGCATCAGAGGCTCAGAGCCCCATGACTGCGCAGGGTGGGTCAATACAGAGATTCCATGCTCACAATGAAGACTGCACAGATGCTTTGTGCATGCAATTCATGTGCGAGCATGGGTGAGAATAGCTAAATTCTTATGGAAACACAAGAGATCCCAAATAGCTAAAGCAATCTTAAACAACAAAAACAAAGTCAGAGGCATCACAAAACCAAAATTTCAGGACATAGCACAGGGCAATTATAATCCTAACAGCCAGACATGTAGTCAACAAATGGAACAGAATGGAAACCTCTGAAATTAATTCCTGCCATCCACAAGCGACTTACCTTTGACAAAGGAGTTAAAGTCAGTCCTTAGAGCAAGGACAGTCTGTACTGAACAAACGCTTCTGGTAAATTTGGATCTACACATGCAGAAGTTACGAAACAAGACTCTTACCTTACACGTTATACAAAAATTACTCAAAATGGATCAAGGATCTAAATCTATGACCTGATACCATCAAATTACTAGAGGACAACTTTGGGGAAACTCTGAGACATTGGCAAATACAAAGACTTCTTGGAAAAGATACCAGAGGCACAGGCAATAAATGAAAAAAAAAAATAGACAAAAGGGATTACATCAAGCTAAGGAACTTCTGCACTGCAAAGCAAACACTCAGCCAAGTGAAGAGGCCACCAACAGAATGGGAGAAAATATTAGCAAACTAAGCAACTGATAAAGGCTTATTATCCAGAATCCATGAAGAGCTCATGAAACTCAACAACAACAAAACTAACAATCCAGTGGACTTGAATAGGTGTTTTTCAAAAGATGAAATCCAAATGGCCAGCAGACACATGAAAAAATACTCAGTATCACTAGCCATCAGGGAAATGCAAATCAAAAGTACAATGAGGTTTTACCTTACCACAGTTAGAATGGCTCTCATAGAGAAATCAAATGACAAATGCTGGAAGGATGTGATGAAAAAGGTACCTTAACCCACTGTTGGTGGGAATGTAAACTGGTACAGTCACAGTATGTTGATACAGACCCACCATTATGACCCAGTCATCCCACTCCTAGAAATTTACCCAAAGGAAAAGAAATCAGCGTATGAAACAATGATCTGTACCCCCATGTTTACTGCAGCTCAATTTTTTGTTGTTGTTGTTGTTGTTGACAGGCAGAGTGGACAGTGAGAGAGACAGAGAGAAAGGTCTTCCTTTGCCGTTGGTTCACCCTCCAATGGCTGCTGCGGCTGGCGCGCTGCGGCGGGCGCACCGCGCTGATCCGATGGCAGAAGCCAGGTGCTTCTCCTGGTCTCCCATGGGGTGCAGGGTCCAAGTACTTGGGCCATCTTCCACTGCACTCCCTGGCCACAGCAGAGAGCTGGCCTGGAAGAGGGGCAACCGGGACAGAATCTGGCGCCCCAACAGGGACTAGAACCTGGTGTGCCGGCACCGCAAGGCAGAGGATTAGCCTAGTGAGCCGCGGCGCCGGCCACTGCAGCTCAATTTATAATAGCTAAGATATGGAATCAACCCAGATGTCCATCAACTGAAGACTGGTTAAAGAAAATGTGATATTAATATACTATGGAATACTACTCAGCTATAAAAGAAAAAAAATAAGAATGAAATCCTGTATTTTGCAAGAAAATGAATGCAACCAAAAACCATTATACTTAGTGAAATAAGCCAGTCCCAAAAAGACAAATATCATATGTTCTCCCTGATCAGTGGTAATAGAGTATCTAACAGGTAATCCACAGAAGTGAAACTGACACTTCGGGATGCTAAGATTTTGAACAGCCCTTGTCTTGACTGTTGAAGAACAGTGTTTTTGTTTTTGTTTTTTCCCTTCATATTATTGGTTGAATACTTAGTGTAGAGTTTATCTTATGAGTATAACTACTGAAAATAGATCTTTGTAAAAAATAAAAATGGGACTAAGAGAGGCAGGATGGCCGGCGCCGTGGCTCACTAGGCTAACCCTCCGCCTGTGGTGCTGGCACCCTGGGTTCTAGTCCCGGTCAGGGCACCAGATTCTGTCCCAGTTGCTCCTCTTCCAGTCCAGCTCTCTGCTGTGGCCCAGGAGTGCAGTGAAGGATGGCCCAAGTCCTTGGGCCCTGCACCCACATGGGAGACCGGGAGAAGCACCTGGCTCCTAGCTTCAGATCTGCGCGGTGCACCGGCTGCAGCAGCCATTGGGGGGTGAACCAATGGTAAAGGAAGACCTTTCTCCCTGTCTCTCTCTCTCACTGTCCACTTTGCCTGTCAAAAAAAAAGAAAGAAAGAAAAGAAGAGAAGAGAAGAGAAGAGAAGAGAAGAGAAGAGAAGAGAAGAGAAGAGAAGAGAAGAGAAGAGAAGAGAAGAGAAAAGAAAAAAGAGAGGCAGGAGGAAGAAAGGCGGGAGTGAGGGCAGGAGAGAGGAAAAGGTAGGAAGAATCACTGTATTCCTAAATCTGTACATATGAAATGCATCAAGTTTGTGTTCCTTAAATAAAAGGTTTCTAGGTTAAAAATTGTTTCTGCAAAAATTAAAGAAAAAAGAGAACGGAAGGGAGGAAAAGAATTGACAGAAGGTGGAAGGGAAGTATTGCTATCTTCTTAGTATTGTATCTATGAAATACATAAAATCTGTTCTCTTTATATTAATAAATATTTTGAAAAATAAAAAAAAAAAGGATCAATCTGAATATAGACCTACCCTATGATTCAGCCATCCCATTTCTGGGAATTTACCCAAACCAAAAGAAATCATCATATTAAAGAGTTATCTGTGCCCTCTATCCTTGCAATTTTTTGTATTTATTTATTTGACAGGCAGAGTTAGACAGTGAGAGAGAGAGAGACAGAGAGAAAGGTCTTCCTTCTGATGGTTCACCCCACAAATGGCCACTACGGCTAGAGCTACGCCGATCCAAAGCCAGGAGCCAGGTGTTTCCTCCTGGTCTCCACGCAGGTGCAGGGCCCAAGGACCTGGGCCATCCTCCACTGCCTGCCCAAGCCACAGCAGAGAGCTGGAGTGGAAGAGGAGCAACCAGGACTAGAACCCAGTGCTCATATGGGATGCTGGCGCCGCAGGCGGAGGATTAACCAAGTGAGCCACAGCGCCAGCCTCTATCCTTGCAATTATGCAAAAAAAAAAAAAAAAATCCAAATGGTAAACTCAGAAAAGAAATAAACATTGTATCATTTAAAGAAAATGACTATTTACCTAGAAAATTCGAATCAACTAAAATACCTAACTAAGTATATGGCTGATTACAAAATGAATAGATATAAATGATTTTTTTGTAAATACCAATAATAGCCAATAAAAAACATAAATAAAACAGCTGTTCTTATTAATTAAAAACAATTAAAATATATTCTAAAAAATAGTAACAGAAAGGGATGGGCCCTGTAAAATACATAGGAACACTAACCAAAAATTAGAATGGACCTTTATGATGAAATCTTTTTAAAAGATCCAAAAAAACAGAAAGACATACCATGTTCTTGTATGGTAGACTCAATAATGTAAAGATGTCACTTATCCCCACAATAAATGTATAAATTTAATGACATCCCAACCAAAATTCCAAAGCGCCTTTTTATTTTTTTGCACCTTGACAAAATGATCTCAAGTTCATCTGAAATGATATATAAATGAAAATAGCCAAGGAAACTCTGAAGAAGGAATGAGGAGGCATTTGTACTACCAGATGTTAAAAAATACAACATAAAGTCATCCAAAGTAAAACAAAGCAGAACAGATACGTGAATAGCCAGAGACAGATCAGCGGACATGAAGAGAAGCGAGAAACTGAGCCCATATTATATACATAAAAATTTAGCATAGCAAGCAATTCAAATAGAATTTCAAATTATAATAGAGGTTGTTAGGCAATACTAACCTTTCTGAAAACAAAACATCAGAACTTGGAATTTAGTGATAATTTCTCTTTTTAACATTTTATTTATTTATTTATTTAAAAGCAGAGCTACAGAGAGAGGAGAGACAGAGAGAGATCTTCCATACATACACTGACTCATTCCCCAGGTGGCCATGATGGCCAGAGCTGGGCTAGGCCAAAGCCAAGAGACAGGAGCTTCTTCCAGGTGTCCCATGTGGGTGCATGGGCCCAAGGACTTGAGCCATGCTTTGCTGCTTTCCCAGACATGTAAGCAAGGAGCTGGATCAGAGGTGGACTCAAACCGGTACCCATATGAGATGCCAGCACTGCAGGTAGTGGCTTAACCCACTGCACCACAACAACCCAAGTAATAATTTCTGAGTGAATGAATGCATGAAGGATAAAAGAAAAAAGAAGGCATGCCAACCTTTTTATGCACATAAAAGTACTCTAAACAAAGACATCTACTAAAACATACAAGAGAATAATAATCTGATACTATGCAGAAAAATGTCTTTCAATGTCTTTAAGTTCTTTAAAGTCAATAATTTTTAAAGGAATAAAGAGCAAGTAAATCATAAAAGAAAGAATAAATTTATATAGACAAACAGTTCAATATCATTATAATCAACAAAGAGTAAAATAAAAAGAAAATCACAATTGAAAGCTTTTAAAATAACTGCTACTCTTGACTACGATATTCAGAATTTAAAACACTTATACACAACTGGTTAGAAAATAAACTAACAAAATCTTTTCCAAAGAGAAATTTGGCAAAAATACCTAAAACCTAAAAAGAATAAACACCAATGTAGTGGTTTAACCTGAGAAAACAATCGGGGATGTTCTGAAAGTTTTATGGTAAAGCCATTTACAAAATATTGTTTATAATAGCTACAACACTCAAGTTTATATAGCTGCAAAAACAGGCATAAAAGCATGTGGGTCTTTTTTTAAGGAGAAGTGAAGAATAGAATGCAAACTGAAAACTGCCTAGAAATGGAGCTAACTTCAAGGCCCATTCATCTCTCTTTTTCATTGGCTACATCATCAGCCAATTATGTCTCCTGCTCCTCTATCTTGGTTGGTTTCTTCAACTTACTCAAGAATTGTGCTCCTTTCTATCTGTTTGTTATATACACAGCTTAACCTTGTCACAGCCCTCCTAGTCCAGCTCCTAGTTTCTGACCTCACTTTTAATTACCCTTAACTATATAATCCCCCAAAATGAGGGATTTGGCCCAGATCAACTTCTCATGTGGAACCAGTGGTGGCAAGTCAAGCTCTGGCACATGTCTGATCTAAACTCCTGTGGTCAGGGTGTCAAGGAGCACAGGCAGGACAGACATTTCTAACACAAATGCACACACACAGACACACACAACTCCTGCAAGCCACCTCACTGGCCCAACAGCAGCAAACAAACTAACACATTACAGCAAAAATCCGGATGGGAGGATTACAGTTGGCCTTCATTTTCTCCTTGGAGGCTTTGGATTTTCTACAACTCCTACAACAAATATAAATGTCTTTTATAATCAGAAAAGAGTAACCACCTTACTCACCTTACTTCCTATAGTGATTTCAAACTTTCATTTTCCTTTGTAAATAGAAAACATTCTGATTACCTTTCCAACATCACATTTTGTGCCTTCATTAACCATCCCAGGATCTGGAACATCTGATCCTAGCTGGAAATCCACACCCCAACATTTGGTGCCTCTACTGGGTGTCTGAATAATGGCAGGCACAATTCCAAATACAGGCATGTGCTGTACATTCTCACACTGAAGCTTTCCACACAAAGCATTCCTAGAGAGAAATAACACAAACATGAAATGTGTGTAGTGTATATGCAAAGGAAAATTATATATTTGTATGTACACAGAATTCACTGCTGTTCAGCTGAAGGGAAACTCAGAAGGAGGGGAAAATGTATGAGAGGAGAGCAACAGACGTCAAAGCAGCTCTCCTTAAATACTGCAGAGAAGCAAAGAAAAAAGATAAATGAGTATCTTATGTGAATTGTTAGGGCACCTGGCCTACTTCACCATCTAGAGCTCAAGAATTAGCACAGCAATCCCAAAACTCAATTGTGTCTTCTTAGAGTAACGGTAAGGAGAAAACCAGGCTCTGTAATGTAAAATAACTTAAGAAAGAAAAGACCCAATCTCTCTTGGCCTAGCTAACTCTTAGTTGCTTGATTAAAGAGTCACTTCATTAACTCACTAATTAATTCACTAACTCAGTACCAGAGTCTGTGAAGTCTTGCCTGACAACAATTCCCATCACCAAAGCTGGGTGAGTTAAAGGCCCTCCCCATATCCTTTCATGTCACCCTACATGCCCCCAACATCAACTCTCACGATACAGTTGAAATTTCCTATTTAACTGTCATCTGTCAGGCTGTCATCTGACAAAACCACCTACCCTAAACTGTGAATCTCTTCTATATCATTGCCAATTCATCACAGGACATTTCTCCACAACACATCTAACTTGTCACCTCCAAGACTTCCATTCTAGCTGTCCTAACATTCTTTGATCTCCTGATTTAAAATCCATCTCCTTAGAACTTTTCCTCATGATTCCAGATGTTCCACAAGACCACCCTGATAATCTCCTTTCCTTCTCTTAAGACATATATTTTAGGACAATTATTACGTAGCTCCTAACTACTTACTTCACTGGGGCAAAATCCTACAATTATTTTTCATGCAACAAGGAAGTTCCTTCTAAATATGTCCCAGTTTGCCTCATTGCCTATGGAAGCATAGTGCTCAGAATAGAGCACGAAATCTCAGTTACAGCATGACAAAAAAAAATGCAGCTCTAACTATCAGATGCACTACTTTTATCAAGACCAACATTATAGCACATTTTACGGTAACTATATTACATTATTGAAGTGCTTAAATTTACCACTAGCTAAAATCCTATTTAATTTTTGCATATGCTGCTGCTAAGTCTTCATCTTCCCTCCATCCTGTATTTTTTCCCAATATGTCACCATTTATTTGACAAGAGTACATCGCTTAAACTTTCTTAGCTTCAGTATCATCATCTGAAAAAAGGAGATAAATGATAATGCCTATATCACATAGTTTGCAGAAATTAGATACGTGAACCTCTAATATAGCACATAGCATAAAACATACCTCAGTTAACATTTATAGGTGCCTATAAAATTCACATTGTTATGATAAACTCAGTATTTCATAAGCAGTCTTGGTGACATACTAACATGCAAAAGGAAAATAACATAAAAAAGCTGTTACAGATCATTAGAAAAATGACTTCAATATGAAAAAATGTGCAAAGATACAGACAGCTTATATGGTAAAAAAATCTAGACAGCCAAAAAAGCTAAGAAAATATTTTCATTGTTACATTATAATTGAAAACTCTATCGTGATCCTCATTAAAACAAATGCTTCAGGCAAGGAACGAGGTGAAACCCTGGTGGGAAACTGGGTATTCATACTGAACAAAATCATCACTCCACATATTATGTGATATCTGCAACAGAAAAACCTAACTGTATATCAAAAAGATTTCATCACTCTCAGTTAGTAACACTAACAATGTTAAGACAAGAGAGGTTAAGTGCCTCTGTGACACAACACATTGCATGAACTGTTCCTGTCAAAGATGTTTAACCTGAATATAATTAAGATTTTAGATAGAACTTTTGATTTAAAGAAGACCCAGTGGATAGAGACACAGGTTAAGCAACACTGACAGGAATATATCAAATCCAGAACTAGCTCAAGTCATTTCTACAAGTAAGTGTCACACTGAAAAGCACCCCTCAAAAAAAAAAAAAAAAAAGGAGTAAAGAGAGAGATTTTAGATTGAAAGTAACCTAAGGGGTATGACAACTAAATAAATGTGTGAATCTTAAGTGAATCTGGATGTGGAAAAAATTTCAGCTACAAAGATAATTTGAGAAATGGTAATATTGAACAGACAGTACATGATATTAATAAATTATTGGTTTTGTTAGGGTGATACAGTATTGTAATGGTCTTATGTAATGGAGATGAATACTGTAGAAATTAGAAGCAAAGAATTATAATGTCTATAATTTACTTAAACATGGTTCAGCAAAGTCTATACAAAGTAAAGATGATAAAATATTAACAGCATCTTAACCTAGAATACATTGGTATTCACCCTACTATTTTTTCTACTCCATTCCTTCTATATATTTGAAATTTTACATTTTAAATAGTTTTAAAAGATGAAAATGCCTATATCCTAAAGGAGAAAACCACCCTTCCGTTAAAAGGGAACATGTGGAATGATAAACATTAAGCATATGTTGATGTATGTACACAAATGCATGAAGGAGATGCAACAAAAATGTAAGACAATATCTGTGGATGAGAAGACTACACGTGATTACTTTCTTTGGAATTTTCAGGCCTTATACATTTTCTGGGATGAGGATGATAACAATAAGATGGACATGATGAGTGCTATAATGAACCAGGTTCTCTTCTTAGTACTAACATCTTCTAACTCATTCAGTCTTCAAAACAGCACTTGGAAATAGGTACCATTATTATCCCCACATTACAGGGTCAAAATGAGGTATGTATGTGAAGCAGTTTGTTCAAAACTTCAGAACTATTGTTTGAACCAGGACTCAGGCCCACCAAGTCTAGCTTCAAATGTATCTTCTTAATGAATGTATTAATTAAAATGAGCTACATAGTAATTTACTCACAGCATCTGTACTTTCATTCATTCAACATATATCTAATAGGCACTCGGTAGGCCCAAGGCATTATGCTAAACTCAACAGATAAAAGCATGTCACTGGCCTTAAAGTTCAGTGAGAAAGGATGTTAACCAATAGATCCACATAAAGAAATGAAACTCTGACAAATATAACAAAGGACAATCTCATAATAAAAAAGGATCAATTCATCAAGGAAACAATCTAAGGTGTATACATCTAATAATTCAAAACATACATGAAAAAATTTATAGAAATAGGAAGAGAAACAAATTCATAGTCATAACTGAAGATTTTAACATACCTAACAGACAAAATGGACATGTACACCCCAAAGATGGGGAAGATCTGAATACGATTATTAATTAACCTGACACATCCAGCAACTTCAGAATATACTTTGCTTTTCAATTACATATGGAACATTCTCCAGAGTATATGCTGAGCAATAATGCACATCTCAATGAATTCCAAAGAGTTGAAATCATATGGAGTATTATTCTGATAGAATTAAACTAGAAATGGAACAAAAAGACAACCAGAATATCCACAGCTATTTAAAAATTAAGCTGTATATGTTCAATAATCCATGATCAAAGGAGAAATCAAAATATAACTTACAAAATAGTAACAATAATGAAAATACAACATGTCAAATTCTATGAAAAACAAGCATACAGCATTAAGAACACCTTTGAGAGGACATCTGACCCTGTTAAAGAAGTGAAGGAAGTCTTCCTTAGAAAAAAATCATAATTGAAGGCCAGTGCTATAGCCTGGTGGGTTAAGCTGCTGCTTGGGATGCCAGCAACCTGGAAGAGCGCTGGTTCCTGTAAGAGTCCCAGCTGCTCTACTTCTGATCCAGCTCCTTGCTAACGTGGCTGGGAAAGCAGCAGAAGATGGTCCAAGTGTTTGGGCCCCTGCACTCACATGGGAGACCCAGAAGGAGATCCAGGTTCCTGGTTTCAGCTTCACCCTACCCTAGCCATTGTAGCCATCTGGGGAGTGAACAAGTGGATGGAAGATCAATTGAGCTCTGTCTGTCTCTCTCTCTCTCCCCCATTTCCCTCTGTAACTCTGCTTTTCAAATATGTAAATAAACCCTTTAAATAAATTAAAAATTTTTTCACAATTGAGCTATTATTGATAATATTTTAATGTAAAATAAAATTTCTTACTGAAATCTAAAAAATATAATAAGGAAAGTTGCTGTAAAAAAGGCCAATACAAGCACACTGAAAAGGGAAAATATACAAAAATATTCCAGGAAAATTAAAGCAAACATTGTAGGGAGCAACTCGGACTAGACTAAGTTACTGGAATTAAGACTTATTCTATGCATCTGCTCTCCCACAATATGGCGCTGGGAGAGGAGGAAACAGCTTCTACACAGCTGCCTCCAGTTCAACCAATAAACTGTAGGACTTGCTCCTGATTGGAGGAGAGCAGCGTACTCGGCGTGTGGGCAGCAGAGTTGGGATTGGTGGAAGGACTATAAAGGAGGAGAGAGACGGCATGCACCAGGAACATCTAAGGGGAACATCTATCTGAAGGAACACCTGAGCAGCCCCCGAGAGAGCCGGCCGGCGGTGTGCTGCTCCCCCGCGGAAGTGGGGAAAGTGGCTAGGGGGAACCGCCCTTCCACGGAGGTGGAAGGGACAGTAGCCAACCCGGGAAGAACCAGCAGCAAACCCGGGGAGGGCCGAGCAGACAAAAGAACAGCGCAGGGTCCTGTGTCGTTCCTCCACGAAGAGGGGGAGCGACATAATGGTGCCGTGACTCGGATATGAAGCCTAGGCAGGGTTCAGTGTCGTTCCTCCACGAAGACGGGGAGCGACAAAACATCTTAAAATGTACCACAATAATCATAAAGGAAAGATGTTTATATCTAGAATTATTCTATTGGAACTTTTAGAAATCAAAAATAGGGGTCAGCATCGTGGTATAGCGGGTTAAGCTACTGCCTGTTGTGCCGGCATCCCATATGGGCCCCAGTTCATGTCCTGGCTGCTCCACTTCAGATCCAGCTCCCTGCTGATGGCCTGAGAAAAGCAACAGAAGATGGCCCAAGTGGTTGGGTCCCTAATATCCACATGAGAGACTCAGAAGCTGCTCCTGGTTTCTGTCATTGGGGAGTGGACCAGCAGATGGAAAATCTCTATGTGTCTCTCCTCTCTCTCTCTATAACTCTGACTTTCAAATAAATAAATTGTTTTTAAAAATCAGATAAGGCCAGCGCTGCGGCTCACTAGGCTAATCCTCCGCCTTGCGGCGCCAACACACCGGATTCTAGTCCCAGTCGGGGCACCGTGTGGGGAGCAATCCGGACTGGACTAAGTTACTGGAATTAAGACTTATTCTATGCATCTGCTCCCCCACAATATGGCGCTGGGAGAGAAGAAAACAGCTTCTACACAGCTGCCTCCAGTTCAGCTAATAAACTGTAGGACTTGCTCCTGATTGGAGGAGAGCAGCGTACTCGGCGTGTGGGCAGCCGAGTTAGGATTGGCGGAGGAGGACTATAAAGGAGGAGAGAGAGAACATGCACCAGGAACATCTAAGAGGAACATCTAAGGGGAACATCTATCTGAAGGAACACCTGTGCAGCCCCCGAGAGAGCCGGCCGGCGGTGTGCCGCTCCCCTGCGGAAGTGGGGAATGTGGCCAGGGGGAACCGCCCTTCCACGGAGGTGGAAGGGACAGTAGCCAACCCGGGAAGAACCAGCAGCAAACCCGGGGAGGGCCGAGCAGACGAAAGAACAGCGCAGGGTCCTGTGTTGCTCCTCCACGAAGAGGGGGAGCGACATAATGGTGCCGTGACTCGGATATGAAGCCTAGGCAGGACTTAGTGTCGCTCCTCCACGAAGACGGGGAGCGACATAATGGTGCCGTGACTCGGATAGGAAACCTAGGAGGGAAGAAGCAGGAAAATACCGGAGAGAGAGACTAGCAAAGAGCCTAGGTGCCGGAAGAAGCTATTGAAAGCCTAGGCAGAGACTCGGATATGGACTGTGGGAAAGAAGTTAGGATTTAAAGTGAAAGCAAGAAGAAACTTAGACTCAGATACGGACTGCAGGTTGAAAGTGAAAGTGAAACCTATAAGAAACTTAGACTTGGATACGGACTGTGGGGAGAAGCCAGGAGAAATGAGAGGAATATTGTTGGAAGAAAACTTAAGGAAACATACCGGGTAGAGAAAAATGTTAGGGAGGATGAAGCCGCGAGTGCAGGCCGAGGCGGAGACATAAGCCACCTTGGAATTCTTCAAGTCACCCCGGGGAGCAAGAGGCGAAGATCTGGAACCAGAGGCAGAGGCGTGGGCCGCCAGGTTGAAATTCGCCAGGTTAGTCCGGGGAACTTGGACTGAATGCCGGTGGTGGCGGAAACATTCGCGGAAGCCGCCGCGTGCAGAGAGAGCACGGGGCGTGAATAGATAGGGAACGCGGGGCTGGCGCGAGGCCGTGGTGCGGGCGCGAGGCCGTGGTGCGGGCGCGAAGTGCGTGGAGACCGCGGAGCGTGCGCGCAGAGCCGGGAACCCGCCGGCGGGGCGAGGCGCCGGGAAGCCGTGCAGAGCCATGAAGCTGCCGCGGGGCGAGGTGCCGAGAAGCAGCCTCGGGGCGAGCGCCGCCGGGAAGCCGCAGGGATAAGAGAAACAGAAGTTTAGAAGTAAAATGAGAGAAATAGGAATGTTGGCAGACAGAAGTAAAATGGGAGAAATAGGAATGCCCGGAGATAGAGAAGTAGAGAAATAGAAAGGCCTCCCCACAACACTGCAATGTGAGAGCTTGGATTCGGTCTGCCTGATTAAGTGAGGCGATGAGCACCTGCGGGCGGCTAGCAGCTTATGCGCCGCAGGTCACCTAAGACAGGCACGAATTAACATCAGTAAGGCCTCCCCACAATACAGCAATTAGGAGGCTTGGATTCGGTCTGCCTGATTAAGGCGGTAAGCACCAGCAAGCAGCTCGACCAGAGCATGCGCTGCAGGGCACCGAACACAGGCACGCATCAGCGCCTAAAAACCTCCTCACAACATGGCGAAGAGAGGACCCGGATTCGGTTTGCCTGATTGATAGGACGTGTAAGAACCTGTGGCAACTCTAGCAAGTACAGCAGAGTGTGTGCTGCGGGACACCGAAGACAGGCGCGTATCAACGCCAAAAATAAAAAGAAAGGGGGATCTGTGGGGAGCAATCCGGACTGGACTAAGTTACTGGAATTAAGACTTATTCTATGCATCTGCTCCCCCACAATATGGCGCTGGGAGAGAAGAAAACAGCTTCTACACAGCTGCCTCCAGTTCAGCTAATAAACTGTAGGACTTGCTCCTGATTGGAGGAGAGCAGCGTACTCGGCGTGTGGGCAGCCGAGTTAGGATTGGCGGAGGAGGACTATAAAGGAGGAGAGAGAGAACATGCACCAGGAACATCTAAGAGGAACATCTAAGGGGAACATCTATCTGAAGGAACACCTGTGCAGCCCCCGAGAGAGCCGGCCGGCGGTGTGCCGCTCCCCTGCGGAAGTGGGGAATGTGGCCAGGGGGAACCGCCCTTCCACGGAGGTGGAAGGGACAGTAGCCAACCCGGGAAGAACCAGCAGCAAACCCGGGGAGGGCCGAGCAGACGAAAGAACAGCGCAGGGTCCTGTGTTGCTCCTCCACGAAGAGGGGGAGCGACATAATGGTGCCGTGACTCGGATATGAAGCCTAGGCAGGACTTAGTGTCGCTCCTCCACGAAGACGGGGAGCGACACACCGGATTCTGTCCCGGTTGCCCCTCTTCCACGCCAGCTCTCTGCTGTGGCCAGGGAGTGCAGTGGAGGATGGCCCAAGTGCTTGGGCCCTGCACCCCATGGGAGACCAGGAGAAGTACCTGGCTCCTGACTTCAGATCAGCGCGGTGCGCCAGCCGCAGCGCGCCAGCCACGGCAGCCATTGGAGGGTGAAGCAACGGCAAAGGAAGACCTTTCTCTCTCTCTCTCTCTCTCTCTGTCCACTCTGTCAAAAAAAAAAAAAATCAGATAAATTTAGGGTTCCGGAAAATCCTGAAAATGTAAAATAAAATATTAACTGCAAATGATGAATTATCAAATGACACTAACGTATGTCTAAAACTATCCGTATGCGATGGCTACCAGGAAAAGTTATGGTATTTTCACGGAGTTAGTGACCTCATAATAAAAAAGCCAAACAAGATGGCCATGGGATTCTGCTAGGACTGTCTTGCACAAGGATGTTAAAGATATATGCAGATGTTAGCTATTAACTCCAATTTTTATAAAATGAAAAAGGATGGGGCAAGCACTGTGGTGTGGTATGCTAAGACTAAGACTCTGCCAGCGGCATTGGCATTGTATATGGGTGCCAGTTCTTTTTTTTTTTTTTTTTTTTTTTCAGTTTTACGAATATATGTCTGTTTTCTTTTTTTTTTTTTTTTATCTTTTATTTAATGAATATAAATTTCCAAAGTACGACTCATGTGTTACAATGGCTTCCCCCCCCATACCGTCCCTCCCACCCACAACCCCCCCCTTCCCACTCCCTCTCCCCCTCCATTCACGTCAAGATTCATTTTCGATTATCTTAATATACAGAAGATCAGCCTAGCATGCCTTAAGTAAGTATTTCAACAGTTTGCTCCCACACAGAAACATAAAGTGAAAAATAATAGATGATTTTTTTTAAATGATGATGAAATCAGATCAGACCTATTGTCATGTTTAATCCCAGTGAGAGTCAAGTTGGGAATTGATAATTTTTTTTTTTTTTTTACAGAAGATCAGTTTAGTATACATTAAGTAAAGATTTCAATCGTTTGCACCCCCATAGAAACACAAAGTGAAATATACTGTTTGAGTACTCGTTATAGCATTAAGCCTCAGTGTACAGCACGTTAAGGACAGAGATCCTACATGAGGAGTAAGTGCACAGTGACTCCTGCCGTTGACTTCACAAATTGACACTCCTGTTTATGGCATCAGTAATCTCCCTATGCACCAGTTATGAGTTTCCAAGGCTATGGAAGCCCCCTGAGTTCTCCGACTCTTATCTTGTTTAGACAAGGTCATAGTCAAAGTGGAGGTTCTCTCCTCCCTTCAGAGAAAGGTGGGTGCCAGTTCTTATCCCGGCTGCTCCTCTTCCAATACAACATCTCTGCTGATGGCCTGGGAAAGCAGTGGAGGATGGCCCAAGTGCTTGTGCCCCTGCACCCATGTGGGAGGCCTGAAATAAGCTCCTGGCTCCTAGCTTGGGATTGGCCCAGCTCAGCTTCGGCCTTTGCGGCTGTCTGGGGAGTGAACCAGCGGATGGAAGACCTTTCTCTTTGTTTCTCCCTTTCTCTGTCTGTAACTCTACCTCTCAAATAAATAAATAAAATCTTTTTTAAAAAATGAAAAAGGGGGGGGGGGCCGAACTGTGGCATAGCAGGTGAAGCCTCTGCCAGCAGTGCCAGCATCCTATATGGGTGTGGGTTCGAGTCTCGGCTGCTCCACTTCCAATCCAGCTCTCTGCTATGCCTAGGAAAGCAGCAGAGGATGGCCCAAGTGCTTGGGCCCCTGCACCCCCATAGGAAAGCCGGAAGAAGCTCCTCACTCCTGACTTTGGATCGGCACAGCTCCAGCAGTTGCAGCCATTTTGGAACTGAACAGATGTAAGACCTCTCTCTCTCTCTCTGCCTCTGCCTCTCTGTAACTGTCTTTCAAATAAACAAAAAAATATTTTTTAAAAAAGGAAAAAGGAATGTAGATGTGAAATAAATATATGCTGATCACTATGAAAGACATGAGTAAATCTGTAGGAGCAACATAGAGTGACCAACAAAGTGGAATCGTTGAAAATTATTTCACTACAATTATATTAAAAAGGCATATACATTAAACATTTTTCATGAAATGTAAATCAAAGTGCACAACAAATACCACTATAAACATTAAGGAAAAGTGCCAGTAATTGTAATTAACCTACTAACATTTTCAAAGATCAAAGGTAAAAAACATAGTTCTGGAAATTGTCAACAAATATGATACTTGGAAAGGGAGACTGAGCAGACTAGCCTAAGAAAGCTCGGAAAACTATTTAAATGAAAATTGCAAGAACAACCTAAACAATTTCATGGATGTTGAAAACTTGTTTTTTTCTCACTGATTTTTATTTATATAAAGGGAACAAATTTCACATATTTCATATGTACAGTTTTGAGAGCATAATGACACTGCCATCCTGCTCTCCCTCCCTCCCCCCACCTTCCCTTCACCACCTTTTGTTATTTTTCTTTTAATTCTTATAATGACATAATTTGAATTTACTGTATAATAAGCTTAACCATCCACTAAATAAAGAATTCAACAAGTAGTAAGCAGAAAAACCACTGTTCCTCAAGACTGTAGACAAGGGCCGTAAACAATAATTGGATCTTAAAATGTCAGTTTTGGGGCCAGCGCTGTGGTGTAGTGTGTTAAAGTCCCAGCCTGCAGTGCTGGCATCCCATATGGGCACTGGTTCTATTCCAGCTGCTCCACTTCCAATTCAGCTCTCTGCTATGGCCTGGGAAAGCAGAGGAAGATAACCCAAATCCTTGGGCCCCTGAACCTGTGTGGATGACCCAGAAGACACTCCTGGCTCCTGGCTTTGGAGCAGCTCAGCTCTAGCTGTTGTGGTCATTTGGGGAGTGAACCAGCAGATTGGAAGACCTCTCTCTCTCTGGTTCTACCTCTCTCTGTAACTCTTTCGAATAAATAAAATATATCTTAAAAAAAAAGTCAGTTTTTCTTATATGTATCTTTGTACTTTGTATACAATCTGAAAGAAAAGAAAAGAAAAGAAAAGAAAAGAAAAGAAAAGAAAAGAAAAGAAAAGAAAAGAAAAGGAAATAACACTTGAGCTAAGATCTAGAGTATGAACAACACAATTAAGTAGGTAAGTAGAGGCCAGCGCTGTGGCTCACTTGGCTAATTCTCTGCCTGCGGTGCCAGCACCCCGGGTTCTAGTCCTGGATGGGGTGCCGGTACTAGTCCCAGTTGCTCCTCTTCCAGTCCAGCTCTCTGCTGTGGCCTGGGAGTGCAGAGGAGGATGGCCCAAGTGCTTGGGCCCTGGACCCACATGGGAGACCAGGAGGGAGTACCCGGCTCCTGGCTTCAGATCAGTGCAGCGCCAGCTGTAGCGGCCATTAGAGGAGTGAATCAATGGAAGGAAGACCTTTCTCTCTGTCTCTATCTCTCTCACTGTCTAACTCTGTCTGGCAAAAAATAAAAAATAAAAAGTAGGTAAGTGGGAAGACAGCATGCCTAGCAGCATGTGCAGGGGGCCCCAGCAGAAGCCCACTCAGTGGGCAGTATGGCTGAAGCATCCTACATAGGTGTCAAATGAACACAAAAGTAAATCAAATCACCCACTGGGGAAAAAAAAAAAAAAAAAAAAAAACAGGAGGCGGAGGAAGAGATTCTACCTACATGCTAGGGAAAGAGGTTTCTTCAACTAGGAAAAAATGGCCAACACAGCTTAGTGCTGCTGAAAGGCCAAGAACCGTGCAGGAAGACCCACAAGCATCAGTCGGACTTAGTGACATGGAGGTCACCTTATCCTTTCTTCTCATGAAATATAACTTTACTACAGTTGCTTAGCTTCACTGGAGGCTTGAGGTATAGAAGCAGAGTACTAGAGAACAATCCCAATTATGTAAAATGCCTGTGCCAAGTATATTCAATGCACAGAAACAAAAGTAAATACACAGAACTTAGCATGTATGGATTGAGCTTATAGATAACTTTTCCTCATTTATATTAAGCAAATTCTTATTATAGTAATAAAAATGTTTTAAATCATTATTTTAATATTATATAGAGCTAGAAGAAAATAATGAAACTCAGAATTAATTCTACAAGTACCTTTATCTTGGAATTTAGTATCTTCTACCAAAGGGAAAATAAAAGGAGTGTTTAGTTGGAGTTCTTATTGTAGATCAGGGATAAGTAAAGTAAGATTCTGTGGGGAGCAACTGAAACTAGACTAAGTTACTGGAATTAAGACTTATTCTATGCATCTGCTCTCCCACAATATGGCGCTGAGAGAGAGACCAAACAACCTCTAGGCAGCTGCCTCTCGCCAATTTGACTGATAAGCTGCAGGAGCTAATCCTGCTCCTGATTGGAGGAGAGCAGCGTGCTCAGCGCGTGGGTAGCAGAGTTGGGATTGGTGGAAAAGGATTATAAGGGAGGAGAGAAACAACATGCACCAGGAACATCTATCTGAAGGAATATCTAAAGGGAACATCCGGATAACATCTGAGCAGCCCCCGAGAAGAACCGGCCGGGGTGTGCCGCTCCTCCGCGGAAGCGGGGAATGCGGCGGGGGGGTGCCGCCCCTCCACGGAGGTGGAGGGGTTGGCAGCTAACCCGGGACGTTGTCGTTCCTCCACGAGTGAGGGACCAGCAGCTAAACCGGGAAGGGCCAGGCAGAAAGAACAGCACAGGGTCCAGTGTCGTTCCTCCGCGAATGGGGGAGCGACAAGATTCTAAAAACCACTATATTTTAGACAGTTGGTATCTAAAGGGATGAATTATCTTACCAGTTTGTTCCTAACACCAGAGTTTGAAGCCTTGTCTTGTAAAATGTAAGCTTGAAAAGTTGGATATTTAAGGGGAAGAAAGACAGCAGTTATAAAAGACACTAGAGCTGACTTGTCTCATAATCTTTCATATTCTGCAGCCTCACCTCCACTTACCCAGTGGCACACTTCTTGTATTCATTGCCAGAGAAACCACAATTGCCAAATCTGTCACCTTTAGAATTCACTTCAATGAAACAATCTCTTGGGGCAGCTTTGGCTTCTGCAATATTAAACATTTAAAAAAGGAAAAAGTTATGGCAGTTTAACTCAGAAATAAAAGAATTCCCTATGACAGCACATACACCTGGACAAACTGTCCCAACACCTCTGAAAAGTTTCAGGCTTTACATACAAAACACTCCTACATTTTATACATAATAACAAATGTAAAAAAAGCTTAGATTCACTTAAAAGCTAGTCTGAACTCAAATACCCAAGCTCTACAAGAAATGTCATTAAACAAGAAATTATAAATAAATTTGAAACCACAACAGTATATAATATTTTCAGAATATTCACTCTCCTTCCTCTTCCAAATGATGGCACTTCAAAAAGTTTGTGGAGAATGGAATTAAAAGATTAGCACAAAAAATCTTGAAATCTATGCACACCTTTTTATAATATGCATTTACCATTAACTTTTCGAAACCCTTTCATACATATCTATTGTGCTTCTCTGATTGTATCAGGCTGCAAAGGATTGATAGAAACCAGCTATTATTTCTGGTTTTGTCTTTGTTTTACTGTATCTGGATGCTAAGTTTAGGGTTTTTTTTTAATTAGCTGGCTTGACAAACACCCAAAAGAAATGGCAAAAGTACAATCCATTCCTGTTTTCTTAAACTGATGTATCACTTAATATTCAGCTTTTCCAATTAATTATTCCTAAAAATATTTTATTTGTAAATACTTTGAAGACAAAATGTTAGTACTTCCCCTTTAATAAAATAAGTCCACTTGCCTATTTTACACATCTGATACTATGCTGTTGAGTTTTAAAAAAGGATGTGGGTTAAAGAAGTTACAGCTAAAAAAAATTCAAATAAGATGAAAAATTAATATAGCAAAATTACACATGATAAATGTCACAGAAAATATTCCCAGCCACACCCTTAAAAAATATAAATAACTGCAGGAATTCCAAACAATACATAAAGAAAAAAGTAACTAGTTACCTTATTCCTAGATATTTTTGCAAGCCTCTTCCAAGGTTAATACACTTGCTAAATAATATATTTGCCTAACCATAATGACTTTTTTGGTCTGGAATAACCTTTGTATTTCAACAAAATATATCAGAGTTGACAAGTCTCTACCATGCTATCCCATGACCTGACTTATATTACTCCTATTTATTTCTTAGATAGTCTTCTCTCTTCAAGTCGACCCACCATGAATCCCAGGCCATGGAGGACAGCTGAATAGAAAGTGGAGCAGCCGGGATTCCAAACGCTGTCCACATGGCATGCCAGCACTGCAGGTGGCAGCACTACTTATTATACCACAGTGCTGGCCCTGAAACAGTTGTATTCTAACAACACAACACGAAGATGTAACTAACTTACTGCTGACTTCTTTTTAAAAGGTCATTTGAAGATATTAAAGCTCAAAATTGGAACTAGAAAACCCTGAGAATTCAAAGTGTTAATGAGCTAAATTGAACTCATTTAATTGTAATTAAAAATTGATTGCAGTTATTGAGTCCCAAGATTACAGCTTGTTTTACTGAAAGGAGACAGTCTTCGAAACATGTTTCATCAAGAATCATTTGGTAGTGTTGCAATAAACACCGTTCAAATACCAAAAAAAAAAAAAAAAAAAAAAAAAAGAAGGGGTATAACAGAAACTAGAAACAACACAAGTTTGGTCAAAGTCAAGGACTCTGACTCCAGAGAAACAGAGCACTGTAATGACTGAACTTCTTAAATAAGTAACACAAACAAAATTAAAAATAAAAAACAGTGAAACAAAGTAAGGGTTTGGGTTTTTCTCTCCTTCCTCCTTCCATTCCCTCCTCCCTTCCCTTTTTCATTAACTATTTGTTAAATCTAAGTTCTCCATACCAAAAAGGCAATGGACAGTTCCACAGCAACTCTCTACAAGAAAAGAGTAAAACTATTGTTAACTTTCTGGTCTCTCTTCTTTATTAAAGATAAGACTCAACGAGCATATGTCACACACACTCTGCTAAGTTGAATATGCTGTCACTTTTCCTACTGACTCACAGCAGTGAAAGACTCAGAGGACACAATGCTATGCTGCTTTCACCACTGGCACACTGTTAGCACCATGGGTAATTAAAACGAAGCTGGCCGGCGCCGCGGCTCACTAGGCTAATCCTCCGCCTTGCGGCGCCAACACACCGGATTCTAGTCCCAGTCGGGGCGCCGGATTCTGTCCCGGTTGCCCCTCTTCCAGGCCAGCTCTCTGCTGTGGCCAGGGAGTGCAGTGGAGGATGGCCCAAGTGCTTGGGCCCTGCACCCCATGGGAGACCAGGAGAAGTACCTGGCTCCTGCCATCGGATCAGCGTGGTGCGCTGGCCACAGCGCACCAGCCGCAGCGGCCATTGGAGGGTGAACCAACGGCAAAGGAAAACCTTTCTCTCTGTTTCTCTCTCTCTCACTGCCCATTCTGCCTGTCAAAAAAAAAAAAAAAAAAAAAAAAAAACGAAGCTAAGTGACAGAAGCTCTCCAAGGTTTCTGACAAGGACTACGCTGCAGCTAATAGATATCCTTTCTCTGCTCCTCAAAACTATTCTCCACAATGTTGAGAGACAAATCCCAAATGCAAATCTAAGCATGTAATTTCCATATTTAAAACCCACCATTCTCCACTATCTGCGGCAGAAAAAACTTAATCTGTAATTTATGGCCCAAAAACGGTTAAGGTTAGCAACCTGAAAGATATTGTTTAAATTCCTGAAAAGGTCTAAATCTGACTTGTAATTCTCTTGCGCCATTTTTTTCCCATTTTTTTTCTCATTCTCTCAGAAGAGCATATGACTGCCCTATAGCAAAGTTCTCATTGAATATATTCTGGAATAATAGTAAAAGCCATGATTTTCAATCAAATAATTCTGCTAAAGGATTCTAAGAATGTCATCTTCTTTGAGTAGAATACTGAAAAAAAAAAGAAGAAAAAAAATCTAGAAATAGATCCAAGTATACAAAGTATACAAGTGCTATTTCAAATTAATAGGAAAAATGTTCAATAAATCACAGAAGAATTAAGAACTTAAATATGCAAAATGTAAGTAAAACAGTGCTCAAATATTAATTATATACTCTGAGAAGAATATCTAAGTAAGCATCAAACACAGAAATCATAAATGAAAAGGTAAGTGAGAAAAAAAATAAATCAAGAAATAAACAAAATTAAGACAATGAATAAAATGGCACAAATATAATTAACCTCTAAAAAAACTTGAAAAATAGTAATAAGAAATAAATACCTTAGTAGAAAAATAACTGGAAAACAGGAACAGGGGAGACATAACAGAGACAATACAAATGGTCAACAACAATATGAAAAAAATCTCGTGGGCTGGCACTGTGGTGCAGTGGATTAATCCTCTGCTGCGGCGCCAGCATCCCATGTGGGCTAGTCCCAGCTGCTCCTCTTCCCATGCGGCTCTCTGCTATGGCCTGGGAAAGCAGTAGAAGATGGCCCAAATCCACTAGCAATTAAAATGTACATTTGAAAATAAAAAAATTTATGTTTTTGCATTTATTACATTAGAAGAGCTTTTTTTAAAAAATGGAAACATCATTGGAAATATCTGAGGGAACAAATGGTCAAGTACAGCTAATGGAGTTTAAAATGGGTAAAATGCTATGACAATGTCTTAACAGCATTTAAAGAATTTATCCTGAAGAAATAAAAGCAGATGGGGCAAAGACTACATTCCACAGATACTACCAGCATTGCTGCCTGGCTACACAAAATACAGAAAGTGGTAAATATGGCACTACAGAAAACTTGTAAGTAACAAGAAAAGTATTTACAATTTATGGAGAATAAAAAGGAGCAGTTTTAAAGCCATACATCCCTGTGATCTCATCTTTTTATATTATATACTTGTACACATACTCATTTTAAAAATATCAAATTGTTAGCAGTGATTACCTAGCCAGAATATTGAGAGCATGGGGAAATATTTATTTTCAACTTTTTGCTTACTTGTTTTAAAAATGTACTATTTTTCCAGCTAAGAAAGTAAATCAACATGGCTCCGTCTTCACAAACTCTAGCACTGCATGTTAAGCTCACCACATTCACAGCGGCTGAGATCATGGCTCTGCTGCTTTCTGCTCGTGTGACCTCTATTTGTTCTAAGCCTTAGCTCCCTTGAAAGTTCAAACATTCAAAGGAATGAAAATTAGACCCATAATGCAAAACTTGACTACACCTTTAAAATTCAGGAAAAAGAAGTGAACACAAGCATTTAGCTTCCCTGCTTCCTGAAACCCCATGTAAGCAAAGAAAATAGTTTTGTTTTCTTTTTTTAGCTCATTAACCCACAGACAACAGAACCATGCAAGGAGATAGCACAAAACTGTGGACACTGAAAAGCAGCTGATAAGGTGGGAAATGACAGCATGTGAGCTTTCTATCTCAAGATTTCAGCAAAGAAGAAATTGGATGTACTAGACACCTCTAGACACAGGGGCTATGGCTAAGATAAACAGGAATGTTCACAGTCTGTTGAAGAAGTGTTAGATCCACAGATTGTCTCCCCTCTGTGTAATCCTGACTATATCTTCTCTATTCTGGAAAAACAATGCATTTTTTCCCTCTGGAGAGGTTTATTTTCTAGGGAGAAGAAAACAAAGGATTTTATGATTTAGGAAGGCAAGGCACAGTAATAAACACAGCAACTGCTCCAAACATAAGGGGATAAACTGAGTATGTGCCCATGCAATAACGAGGTCCCCAGCCTTATTCTTCCCCACCACTTGCTTCCCTCCCAGCATACTACTACTACTACTACAAGCCAGACCCTTGGCCCTCAGGCCAGAAGGATGGATAATACCTTCACAAAAGAATGTAACAAGACCAAGAGGAAAAAAAAAAAAAAACACCCCAAGATATGGGACTGGCTTTTCTTCTTTTTTTTTTTTTAAAGATTTTTTTGTTTATTTGAAAGTCAGAGTTACACAGAGAGAGAAGGAGAGGTGGGGACGGGGCGGGGGGGGGGGGTCTTCCATCCACTGGTTTACTCCCCAGTTGGCCACAACAGGAGCCAGGAGCTTCTTCCAGGCCTCCCATGTGGGTGCAGGGGCCCAAGGACCATCTTCTACTGCCTTCCCAGGCCACAGCAGAGAGCTGGATCAGAAGTGGAGCAGCCGGGACTAGAACAAGCACCCACAGGGGAAGCGGCAGCTTTACCTGCTACACAACAGTACCAGTCCTGGGACTGGCTTTCAAAGTTCAGTCATATCATCCTATAGCAGGGGTAGGCAATGTCCATGTAAGGCCCACAAAAACATCTGGTCTGGCCCCACCAAGGCAACTGTGTGCATGATTAGAGATTCAACAAATCTCTGGCAGGCTAATTTTTAAGCTGATAATCTTGCACAGCACACGGATGATGTTTTATATATATAAAAGGCCCTTGGCAGAAAAAAAGGTTCCCCTACCTGTCCTGTAGGTAAGAATTCATAGAACTAAAACAACAGTGCCTGAAATGAAAAAACTCATGAAAAGAATTAGAAAACAAAGTTGAAGAAGCTGCCCTAGTAAACAGGCCAAAGAAAGAGGCACAGAAAATACAATATGTGATACAGGAAAAGAAGCCACAAGTTTGTTTGTTTTTTTTTTGTTTTTTTTTTTTAAGAACTAAAAGAGAAAAAAGTTCAAACATTAAGAACAGTGAGCTTTCAAAATAAGGTACATAGCACAATGAATACAACAGCCACACATCAAGGTGTACCACCTTGATGACCATCAAGCTTTCCAGAGGGAGGAGAAAAGGCCATATACAAGAATCACAGGGGCTAGAGCTGTGACACAGGATGCTGGCATCCCATACAGGAGCACTGGTTCGAATCCCAGCTGTTCCACTTCCTTTCCAGCTCCCTGCTAATGTGCTTGAGAAAGCAGCACAAGACGGCCCAAATGCTTACACCATGGCCACTAAGGGGAAACCCACAGAGTTCTGGGCTTTTAGCTTCAGATTGGACCAGCCCTAACCCTTGTAGCCATTTGGGGAGTGAACCAGCAGATGGAAGATCTCTCTCCCTGCCTCTGTCACTCTGCCTTTCAAATACCTTTTAGAAAATGAGAGAATCAGAATAGCTTCAGACTTCACAATAGCAACTCTGTGAACTAGAAGACAATGAAGCAATGCTCCAAAACGGTGAAAGAAAATTATTTCCAGCCCTATAAAAATATCAAGTATTTAATAAAAATAAAAACATTTTCATACTTCCAGGATCTCAAGAAGTTAACCTCTAATTTACCCTATTTACGGAAACTATAAAAGCAAAATCTACATAACTTTTTGGTAGGTTGGTTAGTTGGTTGGTTGCCTAGTTATCCAGTTGGTTGAAACATGGAACAAATCAGCTTACAGTAAACAAGTTGGAAATGTCATGGTTTATGCAAGCAGAGACATTCAAAAGTTTAGGGAGATTAAAATGTTAAGAATGTGTATGTCACTTAAGACATACTCACACCCACTCTGGGATTTTCCAGAAATTACACCTTTTACCAGGACTGTAAGAAATTAATTTGTGAGGCAGCTGCAGCATCTTTGAGAAGTTCAGTGGTTGCTCTTCCCTACAGACCAGACCTAACAGTTGAAACTGTGGTCACTGAGTCAGGAAACCTACATGTAATAAAGTATTGAATCCTACGTACTAGGGACCAAGTAGCAGTATTCAACCAGCAAAGGTGAGGCAAACATGGTTACCAAGAAGGTTAAGACTCAAAGCAGCAATTAAAATAATAGGACTCAGGGGACAGCGCTGTGACATAGTAGGCTAAGGCTCCACCTGCAGCACCAGCATCCCCTGTGGGTGCCAGTTCGTGTCCTGGCTGCTCCTCTTCCAATCCAGCTCTTTGTTTATGACCTGGGAAAGAAGTGGAAGATAGCGCACATGTACCAGTACCTACGTGGGAGACCCAGAAAAAGCTCCTGGCTTCGGATAAGCTCAGCTCTGACTGTTGTAGCCATTTGGGCAGTGAACTAGCAGATGGAAGACCTTTCTGTCTCTGTCTCTCCCTCTCTGTAACTCTACTTCTCAAATAAATAAATAATCTTTAAAAAAAAAAACAGGACTCATGCAAACTTACAGCAAACTAATTAATCATGCTGTTTAAGTCAAGAAGTCATTCTTACTTGATCTGTATGAGTGAAAGTTCTTCAAGTAAAGAAAAGACTAACTTGAATCATCAGAACAGAGACTCATGGCCCCTCAATCAATTCCCTAACGTGAGTCAGTTTAGAGAAACTCTTGAACAGGAGACTAGTTTCCTTTACAAAGAACACCTGGTACACTGTCAAAATGTATACTGTTCGTCATTATCCAAGCAATTTCCAAGTGATCTTTTCGCAGGGTAACTGTATTTATGCACTGAATATCTGTGTACCCAAAAATGCACAGTGCTGGAGCCTTAACCCCCTGTGTGAGAGCATGTGGAAACAGTCCTTTCAGGAGGAAGGTTTAGATGAAGTCATGCAGTGGGACCCCAATAGGATTAGTAGCCTTTTGAGAATCTTTCTCTTACCACTATTGAGTACACAGAAGTAACCACCTATCAGCCGGGAAGAGAGTCCCCACCAGGGCTCACATTGGCTGGCATCTTTACTTTGGACTTCGTAACCTCCAGATCTACAAGAAATAAATGCCTACTCTTCAGGCCACACAGTCTACGGTATCTTCTTTCAGCAGCCTGCTATGGTTTGAATGTCTGTCCCCTCTAAAATTCATGTTGAAACGGAACTGATATTGTAATGGTACTAGGAGGTGGAGCATTTATTAGGCCACGTGGGCTGGGCAACTTAAGCCCCCTTTTGTCTCTTTCCCTTCTGCTTTCCACCTTCTGCCATGCGAAGATGATACAGGACAGAAGCAAGACTCATTTAAATCAAACCCCTCCTGACCTGACATGGATCCATCCCCAGCTCTAAACCAACAGCCTGTAAGGAGCGTTCAAACCCCAACCACAAAAGACTCCCCTACTGCCCTAGGAGGGATTTCCCCAACCTGTGTGTCAGGCTAGAACAGCTCAATACAACCCATTTGTCACCTTCCTGGGGAGGTACTTTTTCCCCATACCTGTCCACAAAGTTTATCAGATCAGGCTACTTTCAGGTGGCAAGGACAACATCTAAACTGTCATAATTTCAGGGATGTATCAATTCTCCAGTCCTATGTCCTAATTTAGTTTGAGAGTTCATGACTGCCTCTACCTTTCAAAAAATCTCACACTAGTCCATTACATTGAAGATGTAATACTCATTGGACCTAGTGAGTAAGAAATAGCAACTACTTTGACATTAGTAAGACACTTGCAGGATATAAAGTAGGAAACAAAGCTAACAAAAATTCAAGGGCCTTCTTCCTCAGTGAAATGACTATGGGTCCAGTGGTATAAGACATGTTAATGTATGTCTTCCATGGCAAATGCTAAATTTGTGTATCTGGTCAATCCCACAACCAACAGTCATATAATGACTAGTGGTCATTTGGATTTCAATAGCAATACATTCTTCATTTGGTTGTCACTTCAGTATTCACTCACTGGGCAAAAAGATACTAGTTTTGAGGAGAGCCCAGAACATGTCCAGATTTCTATGCAATATGATCTGCTACTCAGGCCATTTCACCCAGCAGATCAAATGGTACTTAATTTTCAGGGGCAAATAGGAATGTTATCTAGAGCTTTTGGCAATCCCTAGGGATGAATCACAGTAAAGGCCTTTAGGATTTTGAAGTAGGCCCTGACATCCTTGTGGGTAACTACTCTCCTTTTAAGAAATGGCTCTTCCATTTCAGGCATGGAAAGCCAAGATACAGTGGCAAAAAATGTTCTACATGAAGGATCTCTGTGAGACCCCAGTGGAAAGAGGTGGCCATCAAAGAAGGATGTACTTTTCTCTAAAGGGAGGAGAGAACTTCTACTCTGTTTATGGCCTTGTCCAAATACTGAGAGAGTCTGTGGACTCAAAAGGCTTCCATAGCCTAGGCAGCTCATGTCAAGATGCTTGGATCACTGATGTCATACATAAGAGTGTTAACTGTTAAATTAACAATAGGAGTCACTGTGCACAGTTAACTGAAAATGAATCTTAATGGAGAATGGGACTGGCAAGGGGAGAGGGAGGAGGAAGGGTGGGAATATGGGTGGGAGGAAAATTATGGTGGAAAGAATAACTATATTACTAAAGTTGTGCTTAGGAAATCTGTATTCCTTAAAAAATAAATAAAAAAAAAAAAGAAATGGCTCTTCTCCTGATACTGGGTCATTGAGTATACTGAACACTATATCGCAATATCTATGCAGGACTGGTTCATGACCCCCCACCTATCACTGATATCAAAGTCAAAGGATGTTTAAGTCTAGTATATAAAAAGTCATAGTATTTGCTTATAGCCTATATACATCCTCCTGTATACTTCAAATCATTTCTAGATTACTTGTGATACCTAATATAATTTAAATGCTGAATAAGTTATTATACTGTATTGTTCAGGGAATAATAACAAAAAGACCTGTACATGTTCAATACAGATACAATTTCTTTTTTTTAATATTTTCTAAACAAGTTTGGTTGAATATGCAGATGTGAACCCAAGGATATAGAAGGTTGACTGCATACACACACATACAAACACACATACATACACACACCCTACAGATTCTAATTCAATACAGAAACTTGGCTAATTGAGAGGGAAATCACTCAAAACAAGAAAAATAAGAGCCTCCTATTCACACTTCTTCAAACAGTTTTAAATTAGTAGAATTTATGATGCCTCTAATCACCTCAAGGCAATACCAGGCCACCGATTAACAATCAGTAGTTCAGATAATGGTAAGTAGAAACATTAGAAAACTAACCAATTGGAGGAGGGACAGGAGTTAGTTATTACCTTTAGAGAAAAATAATATACTACATATTTCAGTTGTGAATAGTCAACACGGCTATAACTAAAATTAGATAGTCAACCCGAACCAGAAAGATGGATAATAGAAAATGAACATGAGTACAAAGAGAATTGTCAAAGGTTTAGAGAACAGGAAGAAAGAAAACTATCCTTCATCTTTCATAGTGAGAAATTAATAGTTAATGCCTACAATGGTAAAACCAAAAAGTAGCATTATCAAAAATTATCTAAATTCTAGAGCAACTAACAAAAATATCAGCTAAAAGAGGTTGCCTCAAAGAATACAGATATTGTGTAGTAATAGGATTTATTTTTTCATAGTAAACATTAGACAGTAATTTAGCTGTTTGTGTCTATAGCTTTGATAAAATAAAAACTTTATAAAGGAAAAATGGGGGAAAAATTCAAAACATGTTAAATACCTAGCATTAAAAGAAAGGATAACTAAATCATCATCTACTACTACTAATGGAATAACTTAGTGTACTTTTTTTAACTTTTATTTAATAAATATAAATTTCCAAAGTATAACTTTTGAATTATAGCGGCTCCCCCCCCCCTTAACCTCCCTCCCACCCACAACCATCCCATCTCCCACTCGCTCTCCCATCCCATTCTTCATCAAGATTCATTTTCAATTATCTTTATATACAGAAGATCAACTTAGTATATACTAAGTAAAGATTTCAACAGACTGCACCCACGAAGAAACACAAAGTGTAAAGTACTATTTGAATACTAGTTTTACCGTTAATTCACACAGTACAACACATTAAGGACAGAGGTCCTACATGGGGAACAGGTACACAGTGACTCCCGCTGTTGATTTAACAACTGACACTCTTTTATGATGTCAGTAATCACCTGAAGCTCTTGTCATGAGCTGTTAAGGCTATGGAAGCCTCTTGAGTTCACAATCTCAGATCTTGTTTAGACAAGACCATATTCAAAGTGGAAGTTCTCTCCTGCTTTCAGAGAAAGGTAGTGCCTTCTTTGATGGCCCATTCTTCCCGCTGGGATCTCACTTGCAGAGATCTTTCATTTAGGTTATTTTTTGTTTGTTTGTTTGTTTTGCCACAGTGTCTTGGCTTTCCATGCCTGCAAAACTCTCATGGGATTTTTAGCCAGATCCAAATGCCTTAAGGGCTGACTCTGAGGCCAGAGTGCTATTTAGGGCATTTGCCATTCTATGAGTCTGCTGCGTATCCTGCTTCCCATGTAGGATCATAGTCTCTTTTTTAATTCTATCAATTATTATTGGCAGACATTGGTCTTATTTATGTAATCCCTTTGTCACTTAATCCTATCTTTTTGATCAATTATGTACTCAAACTGATCACTTTAACAAGTAAGATGGCATTGGTACATGCCACCTTGATGGGATTGATTTGTAATCCCCTGGCCCATTTCTAGCTCCACCATTAGGGATAAGTCCGAGTGAGCATGTGCCGAACTATACATCTCTTCCCTCTCTTACTCCCACTCTTATATTTAACACGGATCACTTTTCAGTTAAATTTAAATGACTAAGAATAATTGTGTGTTAATTAAAGAGTTCAACCAATGGTACTAATGTACTGTTAATGTATCAATATAGATAGATCTCAAGAACATTCTGAGTGACCAACAGCAAACAGAAAACTCATGGTTACAGCTTCACATTAGGAAAACTAGAAAGTGATCCTGTGTATGTTTGTGTGCATGCACATATGTGCTGGGGGAAGGGTAAGTTTTACACACGAAAGATAGAAAGATGGGAAAAGCAAAAGCACCAACTGAGTCTGCATAATGTAACTTCATGGCTATGACTGCCTCTGGAGAAAGAAGAAAGATATGATAGGAGACAGGAAACAATACAATTTCAACTTTATCAATAATGTCTGATTTCCTTTTTTAAAGACTACAAAGCAAAAAAAAATGAAGAAAATTAATCAGTGTAAGTAACAGTATCTTACTTGAGCCAAAGATGACTTGACACTGAGCATCATAATACTGGCACATGCCATTGTAACAATAGGCTTTGTTATTCTGACAAGGATATCCATTCTGAATAAAAACATCTGGCTGACAGAACTGGGAAGAACCATTGCAGTACTCTGGAACATCACACTCATTGGTTTTTCCTCGACATAAAGAACCTCCTGGAAGGAACTAGGGTAATAAAATTTAAGTTAAACAAATAAACATGACAATTTCCACACAGCATTCAAGTCCAAAACCAGAGTATTTATATCTAAAAGGGTTTTAACAACATGAAATTAAATAACTCAAAAGAAAATTAAATAAAAGTCAATGACAGGCAACTCATAAAAATCATAAACATGAAATACATAAAATATATAAATATGTAAAATGAAAAAAATCTCATTGGTAATGAAAAGTAATGTAAAGCAAATAAAAACAAAACATCTGACATCTATTGAAATAATTATGATTATGGCACTTGCTAGTAACCAATTTTACCATAAGGAAACAACTATTTGATACCACTGTTGGTAGAAGATTGGTGCATTTCTTGAAAAATATATAAAATATATATATAAGAATTTTAATATGCATACTCAGAAAAATGAATTTCTCTTATAAACAATCTAGATGCCCATCATTAGTTGACTAGATAAAAAAATTGTGTAGTTATACAAAGGAGTACTAACATATAACCATGTAGAACTACATGAATTTCAAAAAAAGATATCTAATATCTTTCTGAAAAATGCAGGAGGTAAAAATACATATCTATCGGGGCTGGCACCGTGGCATAGTGGGCTAAAGCCTCCACCTGCAGTGCCGGCATCTCACGTGAGCCCCGCTTCACATCTCGGTTGCTCCTGTTCCGATCCAACTATCTGCAAATGGCATGGGAAAGCAGTGGAAGATGGCCTAAGTGTTTGAGCCTCTGCACCCATATGGGAGACCCAGAGGAAGCTCCTGACTCCTGGCTTTGGATTGGCACAGCTCCAGCCATTGCGGCTGTCTAGGGAGTAAACCAGCAGATGGGAGACCTTTCTGTCTCTCTCTCTCTGTCTGTAATTATACATCTCAAATAAAAAAAAAATCTTAAAAAAAAAGTATCTTTGTTCACCTACTTATATACACACACACACACACACACACACACCCCTATATAGAAAGAGTGACTATGTTAACCATAAATTATAAAACATGGCAAATGAAGAGTATAAAATGACAGAGGGTCTTTCATATTCTACATTCTATTCTGTCTTCAACTTTGGCATTGTTGAATTTTTTTAATAAGCATATATTACTTTGAAAACCAGGAGAAAAAAAGACATTTCCATTTAAAAAAATCAACAGATAATACATCATTCATCATTCAAGAAAACATTCCAAATCACAAACAACTGACATAAAACTTTATCTTATAGTAATACAATAAAAACACTGCTCTTTTAGGGATCTTAGAAAATAAATTTTGAAATCCATTAATTTTATGGTTTTTTGTTCCTAATAGGAAGGAATTACATACCCAACAGTCTTTACAACAGTCACCATATGCACATTCAGCAAATGATTTAAGCTTACAAGTACTTCCTTCACAACAAGGGTCCAATTCACATTCCTGTGAATACAAAATGACTATCAATAAGAGAAATGAATTATCAGCATCATAATGCATTAATAAATTATTTTTAAGATTTATTTATTTGAAAGGCAGAGCAAGAAAGAGAGAGAAAGAGAGAAATGTAAAGAGAAAGGAATCAGTTTTTCAAAAATCATCTGCTTCACTCCTCTAAATGTCTGCCCAACTGCAAGGTCTGGGCCAGGAGCCAGAAATTCCATCTAGGTCTCTCACGTGGCCGGCAGGAACCCAAATACTTGGGCTGTTTTCTGCTGTTTCCCAGACACATTAGCAGGGAGATGGATTGTAAGCAGAGTAGCCAGAATTCAAATCAGCACTCAGATGCAGGATGCAGGCATGCCACTAATGGTTTAGCCAACTATGCTACAACACCTTCCCAATAAATTTCTCATTTTTAAAACTAAAATTCATATCATTCTTACCTGGCTATCACAGTTACTCCCCAGTAACAGGCACTTACATCCTGGATTTTTTTTTTTTTTTTTTTTTTTTTGACAGGCAGAGTGGAGAGTGAGAGAGAGAGACAGAGAGAAAGGTCTTCCTTTGCCATTGGTTCACCCTCCAATGGCCGCCGCGGCTGGCGCGCTGCAGCCAACACACTGCGCTGATCCAATGGCAGGAGCCAGGTACTTCTCCTGGTCTCCCATGGGGTGCAAAGCCCAAGCACTTGGGCCATCCTCCACTGCACTCCCGGGCCACAGCAGAGAGCTGGCCTGGAAGAGGGGCAACCGGGACAGAATCTGGCGCCCCGACCGGGACTAGAACCTGGTATGCCGGCGCCACAAGACGGAGGATTAGCCTAGTGAGCCACGGCGCCAGCTGTACATCCTGGATTTTAATCAGTATCTCTTCGACAATAAACAGACCTCAAAATATGTGCATTTCAAAAGACTAAAATCAAAGAGATGTATGCCTCACTGTGCTCAGACTACCACAATAAAATAGGCTAGAAGTCTAAGACCAAGGTTCCTACCAATTCAGTTTCTGGTGAGGGCTCTCTTCCTGGCTTACAGATGGCGGCTTTCTTGTCATGTGCTCACGCAGCCTTTTCTCAGTGTATGCACACACTAAGAAAGTTAGCAAGGTGTCCAGGGTCTCTTCTTAAAAGGACACTAATCCTATCAGACCAGTGTCTTACCATCATGATCTCATTTAACATTAATTACTTTCTTAGAGGCCTCATCTCCATAAACAGCCAGGCTGGTGGATTAGGACTTCATCCCATGAATTTGGAGGAGAAACAAACATTCAGTTCCTAACTGTATGCTTAATAATAAAGGGACGTAAGCATCCATGAGTACATTTCTCCTTATGCTCAGAGTCTGATTTTTTTTAAAGATTTATTTATTTTTTTTTTTTTTTTTTTTTGGACAGGCAGAGTGGACAGTGAGAGAGAGAGACAGAGAGAGAAAGGTCTTCCTTTGCCGTTGGTTCACCCTCCAATGGCCGCCGCTGCAGCCGGCGCACCGCGCTGATCCGATGGCAGGAGCCAGGAGCCAGGTGCTTTTCCTGGTCTCCCATGGGGTGCAGGGCCCAAGCACCTGGGCCATCCTCCACTGCACTCCCTGGCCATAGCAGAGAGCTGGCCTGGAAGAGGGGCAACCGGGACAGAATCTGGCGCCCCGACCGGGACTAGAACCCGGTGTGCCGGCGCCGCAAGGTGGAGGATTAGCCTATTGAGCCACGGCGCCGGCCTAAAGATTTATTTATTTATTTATTTATTTGAAAGTCAGAGTTACACAGAGAGAGGAAAGGCAGAGAGAGAGAGAGAGAGAGAGAGAGAGATGTCTTCCATTTGATGGTTCACTCCCCAATTGGCTTCAACAGCCAGAGCTGGGCCAATCCGAAGCCAGGAGCCAGGAGCTTCTTCCAGGTCTCCCACGTGGGTGCAGGGGCCCAAGGACTTGGGTCATCTTCTACTGCTTTTCCCAGGCCATAGCAGAGAGCTGGATGGGAAGTGGAGCAGCCAGGTCTCAAACCGGCCCATATGTAATGCCCATATGGGATGTTGGCACTGCAGGCCAGGGCATTAACCCACTGTGCCACAGTGCCTGCCCCCAGATCTGATTTATTTTTTTAAAGATTCTTCATTTGAAAGTTAAAGATAGGGTCAGCACTGTGGCATAGTGGGTAAAACTACCACCTGCAGTGCCAGCATGCCATTGTGGGCACGGGTTCAAGTCCCGGCTGCTCCATAATCTGATCTAGCTCTCTGCTATGGCCTGGGAAGGCAGTGAAAGATGGCCCAAGTGCTTGGGCTCCTGCACCCATGTGGGGGACCCAGAGGAAGCTCCAGGCTCCTGGCTTCAGATTGACACAGCTCAGGCTCTTGCAGAGAACTGGGGAGTGAACCAGCAGATGGAAGACCTCTCTCATTCTCTCTCTCTCTTTCTGCCTCTCCTTCTCTTTCTGTATAACTCTGACTTTCAAATAACTTAATAACAAATAATAAATTCTTTTATATGAGAGAGTTGCAGACACACATCATCACAAGACATGCAGATGGTAAATCAGTTCAACATCCATAGTCATGAGGAAAATGCAAATTAAAACCACAATGAAGCATCACTTCACACCTAAGAGAATGGCTAAAATTGAAGACTGCCCATGTGAAATACTGTTGAGGAAGCAGAACTCTCATACACTGATGGTGGGAATAAGAAATGGTACGACCACTTTAGAAAACAGTTTGAAAGTCTCTTGAAAAGTTAAATATACAACCACCATATAGCCAAGTCATTTCACTCCTAGGTATTTACCCAAGAGAAATAAAAGCCTCAGTCCACATAAAGACTACATATGAATGTATGCAGAAGTTTTATTTGTAATATAGCTGAAATGATGCAAGCATCCATCAACAGATGATTATATAAACAACCTGCAATATATCCACAGGACTCAATAATAACAACAACAAAAAAAATGAGCTGCTGGCACAGCTGGCACACAAATTAATTATGACGAGAAAAAGCCTGACCAAAAGAAAACGGCATTCCATTGGTGGAATTTTCTAGGAAATTCATAATAATGTATAGTGAAATAAAGAACAGCAGTTACCTGAGGAAAAAGGGGGAACCAGAAGGGGTGAACAGAAGTGATGACGATAGGGCATGAAAATTTTGGGGGGTGAGAGCAGATTCATTATCCTGATGGTTTCAAATGTCTAAAAATAGTGATCTAAAAGTAGGAAATAGGAAAATATCCAAGAGACAAAACTTATCAGTCTGTACACTTTAAAAATATTCAGATTACTGTTGACTAAATGCATATAACTGGGGGACTGTTGCTGTAGCGTAGCAGGAAAGCTGCCACCTGCAATGCCTGCATCCCTTATGGGCGCCAGCTCCAGTCCTGGCTGTTCCAATTCCAATCTAGCTCTCTGCTATGGCCTGGGAAAGCAGTACAAGATGGCCAAAGTGCTTAGACCCCTGCACCCTCGTGGGAGACTGGGAAGCAGCTCCCGACTCCTGGCTTTGGATCGGCATAGCTCCGGCCATTGTGGCCACTTGGGCAGTGAACCAGCAGACAGAAGACCTCTTTCTCTCTTTACCTCTGTCTCTCTATAACTCTGCCTTTCAAATAAATAAATTTTTAGAAAATAAATAAATAAATGCACACAACTGGCCAATTCTTTTCCTTTGCTTAATCTTGACCAAACTTTAGTTAGCCTTCCCTCTTTCCTACAGAACCACAAATTCTGCATGTGTACACACACAAAGGTAGAACTTGCCTCGCCACCCCCCTTGCCATTTTCTCCTGGAAACTGACTGGCCACAGAAGACACATTCGTATTAGAACATCACTGGCGGCCGGCGCCGTGGCTCAATAGGTTAATCCTCCACCTTGCGGCGCCGGCACACCGGGTTCTAGTCCCGGTCGGGGCGCCGGATTCTGTCCCGGTTGCCCCTCTTCCAGGCCAGCTCTCTGCTATGGCCAGGGAGTGCAGTGGAGGATGGCCCAGGTGCTTGGGCCCTGCACCCCATGGGAGACCAGGAAAAGCACCTGGATCCTGGCTCCTGCCATCGGATCAGCGCGGTGCGCCGGCTGCAGCGGCGGCCATTGGAGGGTGAACCAACGGCAAAAGGAAGACCTTTCTCTCTCTGTCTCTCTCTCTCACTGTCCACTCTGCCTGTCAAAAATAAAAAAAAAAAAAAAAAAAAAAAAAAAAGAACATCACTGGCCATTTCTCTTAGTGTCTACAGCTTACCATTTACAAAAATTCTCCTTATTTCTGCTTGACCTCTATTAATTTTTTTTTACTTTTTCTCTGTGATTTTGAGATTTTTGAAGATTTCTGAGATCACAGCACTGTCCTTAATGCAAAAGTCTTTCTTCCAAATAAATCCTTTCCCTAAGTAAATCTAAACTTGTTTTTATTTGACACTGTAAATTACATATATATATTGTTTTATATATATATAATATGTTTGTTTGTTGTTGTTTTTTTTTGTTTTTTTTTTGTTTTTTTTTTGCAAAACCATTGCCAAGACAGACAGATGGCTTCATGAAAGAAGAGAAAATCTGGGGGCCGGCACCTGCAGTGCCAGCATCCCATACAGTAAGAGAAAAAAATGTACACATAATATATTAAGTCTGATATTTTATGCATAAAAATAAAAGTGTCATCACCAAGGTGGTGGAATAGAAGTCATATTCTCCTACCATACAGGTATCTGTCCAACAGCAATGTGCTGATCGATTCCATAAGTGAGAAACTCAGAAACTAGCTGAGGGCCTACCAAACCCAGGTAACTGCAAAACCTAGCCACACCACAACCAGAAGAATCATCAGAGACACTCCCTTGCCATAATTTGAGTCCATGGCATAGCACATACAATCAGGAGAAAGCTTCTAATTCACCTGCATCTGAGCACCTGTAGAACCTAGAATACATTAGACCCCTGCGGGCTACAGAGAAACAAGACAGCAAGTTAAACCAGGAGGTGGGCACTTGCCACAGTTCCTCATCCTGGTTTAGTAAAGTAAATGGAATTGACCCAGATGCCCATTCACTGGTGACTGGATTAAAAAAAAATTAAAAAGTATACACAATGGACTACTACTCAGCCATAAAAAAGAATGAAATCCTGTTTTTTGCAACAAAATGGATGCATTTGTGACCATTATGCTTAGTGAAATAAGCCAGACTCACAAAGACAATTTCTCCAATGTGTGGTAGCTAATATAAAAACTCAAAAAAACTAAATAAATGTGAGCAAAATGTCCATTTTGTGATCTGATTATCACTTACAACCCTTTTCTGTATTCCTGCAGAATAGTCTCTCTACTTTCTACTTGTAGAGCTCTGTTTTTTGTTTTTTGTTTTTTTGTTTTGTTTTGTTTTTGTTTTGTTTTTGACAGGCAGAGTGGACAGTGAGAGAGAGAGACAGAGAGAGAAAGGTCTTCCTTTGCCGTTGGTTCACCCTCCAATGGCCGCCGCGGCTGGCGCCCTGCGGCCGGCGCACCGCGCTGATCCGATGGCAGGAGCCAGGAGCCAGGTGCTTTTTCCTGGTCTCCCATGGGGTGCAGGGCCCAAGCACCTGGGCCATCCTCCACTGCACTCCCTGGCCACAGCAGAGGACTGGCCTGGAAGAGGGGCAACCGGGACAGAATCCGGGGCCCCGACCGGGACTAGAACCCGGTGTGCCGGCGCCGCTAGGCGGAGGATTAGCCTAGTGAGCCGCGGCGCAGGCCGAGCTCTTTGTTTAGAGGAGTACTGACTCTGTGATTATAAAGTAAATTAAAAGTATGTTATCACCAAAAAAAATTAGAAGAAAAAAGGGAAAGAAAGGAAGGGGGAGAGAGGGAAGGAAGAAATTATTTTTGTATTCTTAGAATGGTTTCTATGAAATCTGTTCTCTGTGTATTAGTAAATAAAAAATATAATAAAAAAGAACTTTAAAAAAAAAAACAAGAAAAAATGCAACAGCAGACTACAGCAAGTAGAAGACTCCGCAACCTCAAACACTGATCACTGTAAATCAGCCATAGTAGGAGAAAGAAAGAAATGTGCAAAGAGCTGCAAGAACTCATAGACCACCATTAAGCAGCTGGCAGTCCCACAGGAGCACAGAGAGAATTCCAAAATGCATCTTCAAAGAAATATTTCCCAAATCTGGGGAAGGAAATAGACGTCCAGATCCAGGAAGCCCAAAAGACCTCAAATAAGATGAATCAGAAAGATCAACAAGAAACATTATAATCATATCAAAAGACAGAACTTTGAAAGCAGACAGAAAAAAAAGAACTCACCGTGACTCTTAAGGGCAGAGAGCAGTAAGTGAACTGAGAGTTAATAAAGGGAGAATGCTAGTTTGAGTAGCAAGTATTTTGATACTGAAGGATTCTGGCTAATAGGTCAGCTTCAGTTTATTTTTAAAATAAATCCAACTGAAATAGATATTTCTGCAATGCAGTGCAGAATGGTGAAAAATACCAAGTAAAGAGCCACATAAAAACAGATTGGTTTTTTAATATAAATACATAAGCCAATAACCATAATAGAAATGGTAGAAGAGAGCAAAAAAAAAAAAAAAAAAAGAAGAAAAAAAAAAAGAAGAAGAAGAAGAAATATGGCACATTCTTTGACTATAAAACAGATGGAATCGTTATACAATGAGCAGATGACCAATCCCAGGTATACATCCACAGGAACAAAACAACAAACTTCACTTTGGCAATAGATTTTACTTTAGCTCCTGAAGAATTGCTCAGGTCAAACCATGTTACTTTCTATGTATATCACGGTAATTTTACAAAGCCAAGATAAATAACTGAACTAACCTTTGGATTACCACAGTCACACTCTTCCCCAGGGTCCACCAGTTTATTCCCACAGAAGGGAGCACTATAGGCTTCATCAGGCTTGGGAATATTAAGAAGGCAGTTTCCTCCTTTATTCAGAGTTAACTTCTCAAAGTCCTCTGCACTGCAACTGCTGAAGTTTCTGGAACCTCTGAAACATCAAAAAAAAAAAAAAACCCTTATGTCACAGTGATTACTCATTCTTAAAACGTTTAAGTCATCACTAACAAGAAATGAGTATTTTAAATGGTAGAAAATGAGCTAACAAAAGTACACAGAAATGAAAATTAGTATCTATTGATAATAAATACAGACATGACTTCAACTACCACATAATAATTCACTATTTTTGGTTGTAATGTATTATACCTCCAAGAAAACAGATTTCAAAGATATCACTTATACTGAAAGACAAAATAAAAATTCTCAGCAACAAGAAACCTTATAAATTATCTAGTTCTATAAGACAGCACTAATTTATTTATCTAACATAGTGAAAGTTCAAATATTGGAAGCTAGCTGTATGTTGTTGTCCCATTCTCTTTTCATTTTGCAGGACAATATTCTCATATTGTTTCCCCTCCTTCCCATTATTATTGGGAATGTTGTAAAAGAAAGTCAAGAGGCAGACTACACAGGGCAGAATTTCAGCTACTCCTATATGACTGGTTTTCAGCTTGAGCTATGATTTTATAGTAATTCCTGAGAATCATGGTTAAGAGATGGGCTTTAAAAATTGTCCAATTAGAACTTGTCAAGCCGGCGCCGTGGCTCAATAGGCTAATCCTCCACCTTGCGGCGCCGGCACACCGGGTTCTAGTCCCGGTTGGGGCGCCGGATTCTGTCCCGGTTGCCCCTCTTCCAGGCCAGCTCTCTGCTATGGCCAGGGAGTGCAGTGGAGGATGGCCCAGGTGCTTGGGCCCTGCACCCCATGGGAGACCAGGAAAAGCACCTGGCTCCTGGCTCCTGCCAGGATCAGCGCGGTGCGCCGGCTGCAGCGGCGGCCATTGGAGGGTGAACCAGCGGCAAAGGAAGACCTTTCTCTCTCTGTCTCTCTCTCACTGTCCACTCTGCCTGTCAAAAAAAAAAAAAAAAAAAAAAAAGAACTTGTCTATGCTAGATTTTATAGAAATATAATTTTGATATGCTATACGTGGGTTTGTTTAGGTCTTTTACTCTGTAACTATAAAATAAAATATTTTTAAGGGGCTGGTGTTGTGGCAAAACAAGTGAAGCCATGGCCTGCAGTGCCAGCATCCCAAATCGGTGCCAGTTCGAGTCCCTGGCTGCTCCACTTCTGATCCAGGTCTCTGCAATGGCCTGGGAAAGCAGTGGAAGACGGCCTAAGTCCTCGGGCCCCTGCACTTGCATGGGAGATCCAGAAAAAGCTCCTGGCTCCTGGCTTCGGATTGGTTCACTTCTGACCATTGCAGACACTTTGAGAGTGAACCAGCAGATGGAAGACTTCTCTCTCTCTCTCTGTCTCTGCCTCTGCCTCTCAAATAAATAAATAAATCTTTTTAAAAAAATGTTTTCAGATAGTCATACTAGCTAATTTTAGCTTTGAAAACTACTAGGAAATACACCTATACATCTCAGAGCTTTGAAAATCCAAGACACATTAAAATTTTATCAAAGATAATTCCACTTATTTATTATTGGTGTGATATCCAAAAAATCATTGCTAAGGCCAAGAGCTTTTCCTTGGTGTTTTCTCTAAGAGTTTTATGGCTTCAAGTCCTTCATTTAGGTATTTTGTGATTTTCAGTTGATTTCTGTATGTGGTGTAAAATGAGGGTCAAATTTTCATTCTTTCACATTTCAAAATCAATTTTCCAAGCAATATTTGTAGTATCCTTTCCAACTATGTCTTCATGGTGCCCTTATCAAAAATGAGTTGGCCATACTCTATGTTTGCTCCACTGGTCTATCTGTCTGTTGGTACCACAGTGTTTTTGATTACTTGTTAAAGCTTCCTCAGAAGCTAAACTAAATGAAAATGCCGTCTGTGTATTTCAAGAAAACATTTGCAAAGCATGTATTTGATAAGGGGTTAATATCCAAACTATATTTTTTAAAAACCTCATTCAACTCAACAACAGAAAGACAAAACAACCAGTAAAAGTAGACTGTGGGGAGCAACTGACTATACTGTTACTGGAATTAAGACTTATTCTATGCATCTGCTCTCCCACAATATGGCGCTGGGAGAGAAGAAAACAGCTTCTACACAGCTGCCTCCAGTTCAGCCAATAAGCTGTAGGACTTGCTCCTGATTGGAGGAGAGCAGCGTACTCGGCGTGTGGGCAGCCGAGTTGGGATTGGCAGAGGAGGACTATAAAGGAGGAGAGAGACGGCATGCACCAGGAACATCTAAGGGGAACATCTAAGGGGAACACCTGTGCAGCCCCCCAGAGAGCCGGCCGGCGGTGTGCTGCTCCCCTGCGGAAGTGGGGAATGTGGCCAGGGGGAACCGCCCTTCCACGGAGGTGGAAGGGACAGTAGCCAACCCGGGAAGAACCAGCAGCAAACCCGGGGAGGGCCGAGCAGACGAAAGAACAGCGCAGGGTCCTGTGTCGTTCCTCCATGAAGAGGGGGAGCGACATAATGGTGCCGTGACTCGGATATGAAGCCCAGGCAGGGTTTAGTGTCGTTCCTCCATGAAGAGGGGGAGCGACATAATGGTGCCGTGACTCGGATGGGAAACCTAGGAGGGAAGAAGTGGAAAATACCGGAGAGAGAGACTAGAAGAGCCTAGGGGAAAGCCGGACGGAAAAGGTGCCGGAAGAAGCTATTGAAAGCCTAGGCATAGACTCGGATATGGACTGTGGGAAAGAAGTTAGGATTTAAAGTGAAAGCAAGAAGAAACTTAGACTCAGATACGGACTGCAGGTTGAAAGTGAAAGTGAAACCTATAAGAAACTTAGACTTGGATACGGACTGTGGGGAGAGGCCAGGAGAAATGAGGGAGGAATATTGTTGGAAGAAAACTTAGGGAAACATACCGGGTAGAGAAAAATGTTAGGGAGGATGAAGCCACGAGTGCAGGCCGAGGCGGAGACGTAAGCCAGCTTGGAATTCAAGTCACCCCGGGGAGCAAGAGGCGAAGATCTGGAACCAGAGACGTGGGCCGCTAGGTTGAATTCGCCAGGTTAGCCCGGGGAACTTAGATTGAATACTAGTGGCGGAGACGTGAGCTGGGGCTGTGTGACTCGCGGAAGCCGCCGCGTGCAGAAAGAGCACGGGGCGTGAATAGATAGGGAACGCGGGGCGGCGAGGCGCCGAGAAGCAGCCTCGGGGCGGGCACCGGCAGGGCGAGGCACCGGGAAGCTGTGCAGAGCCGCCGAGAAGCAGCCTCGGGGCGGGCGCCAGCAGGGCGAGGCGCCGGGAAGCCGCGGGGATAAGAGAAACAGAAATTTAGAAGTAAAATGAGAGAAATAGGAATGTTGGCAGACAGAAGTAAAATGGGAGAAATAGGAATGCCCGGAGATAGAGAAATAGAGAAATAGAAAGGCCTCCCCACAATACTGCAATGAGAAGGCTTGGATTTGGTCTGCCTGATTAGTGAGGCGATGAGCACCTGCGGGCGGCTAGCAGCTTATGCGCTGCAGGTCACCGAAGATGGGCACGTTATTAACATCAATAGTCTCCCCACAATATGGCAATGAGAAGGCTTGGATTCGGTCTGCCTGATTAGTAAGGCGGTAAGCACCAGCAGGCGGCTCGACCAGAGTATGAGCCGCAGGTCACCGAAGATAGGCACGAATCAACACCAATAGGCCTCCCCACAATATGGCAATGAGAAGGCTTGGATTCGGTCTGCCTGATTAGTGAGGCGATGAGCACCTGCGGGCGGCTAGCAGCTTATGCGCCGCAGGTCACCGAAGACGGGCACGTTATTAACATCAATAGTCTCCCCACAATATGGCAATGAGAAGGCTTGGATTCGGTCTGCCTGATTAGTAAGGCGGTAAGCACCAGCAGGCGGCTCGACCAGAGTATGAGCCGCAGGTCACCGAAGATAGGCACGAATCAACACCAATAGGCCTCCCCACAATATGGCAATGAGAAGGCTTGGATTCGGTCTGCCTGATTAGTGAGGCGATGAGCACCTGCGGGCGGCTAGCAGCTTATGCGCCGCAGGTCACCGAAGACGGGCACGTTATTAACATCAATAGTCTCCCCACAATATGGCAATGAGAAGGCTTGGATTCGGTCTGCCTGATTAGTAAGGCGGTAAGCACCAGCAGGCGGCTCGACCAGAGTATGAGCCGCAGGTCACCGAAGATAGGCACGAATCAACACCAATAGGCCTCCCCACAATATGGCAATGAGAAGGCTTGGATTCGGTCTGCCTGATTAGTGAGGCGATGAGCACCTGCGGGCGGCTAGCAGCTTATGCGCCGCAGGTCACCGAAGACGGGCACGTTATTAACATCAATAGTCTCCCCACAATATGGCAATGAGAAGGCTTGGATTCGGTCTGCCTGATTAGTAAGGCGGTAAGCACCAGCAGGCGGCTCGACCAGAGTATGAGCCGCAGGTCACCGAAGATAGGCACGAATCAACACCAATAGGCCTCCCCACAATATGGCAATGAGAAGGCTTGGATTCGGTCTGCCTGATTAGTGAGGCGATGAGCACCTGCGGGCGGCTAGCAGCTTATGCGCCGCAGGTCACCGAAGACGGGCACGTTATTAACATCAATAGTCTCCCCACAATATGGCAATGAGAAGGCTTGGATTCGGTCTGCCTGATTAGTAAGGCGGTAAGCACCAGCAGGCGGCTCGACCAGAGTATGAGCCGCAGGTCACCGAAGATAGGCACGAATCAACACCAATAGGCCTCCCCACAATATGGCAATGAGAAGGCTTGGATTCGGTCTGCCTGATTAGTAAGGCGGTAAGCACCAGCAGGCGGCTCGACCAGAGTATGAGCCGCAGGTCACCGAAGACAGGCACGCATCAGCGCCTAAAAACCTCCTCACAACATGGCGAAGAGAGGACCCGGATTCGGTTTGCCTGATTGATAGGACTTGTAAGAACCTGTGGCAACTCTAGCAAGTAGAGCAGAGTGTGTGCCGCGGGACACCGAAGACAGGCGCGTATCAACGCCAAAAAATAAAAAGAAAGGGGGATCTGTGGGGAGCAATTCGGACTAGACTAAGTTACTGGAATTAAGACTTATTCTATGCATCTGCTCTCCCACAATATGGCGCTGGGAGAGAAGAAAACAGCTTCTACACAGCTGCCTCCAGTTCAGCCAATAAGCTGTAGGACTTGCTCCTGATTGGAGGAGAGCAGCGTACTCGGCGTGTGGGCAGCCGAGTTGGGATTGGCAGAGGAGGACTATAAAGGAGGAGAGAGACGGCATGCACCAGGAACATCTAAGGGGAACATCTAAGGGGAACATCTAAGGGGAACACCTGTGCAGCCCCCCAGAGAGCCGGCCGGCGGTGTGCTGCTCCCCTGCGGAAGTGGGGAATGTGGCCAGGGGGAACCGCCCTTCCACGGAGGTGGAAGGGACAGTAGCCAACCCGGGAAGAACCAGCAGCAAACCCGGGGAGGGCCGAGCAGACGAAAGAACAGCGCAGGGTCCTGTGTCGTTCCTCCACGAAGAGGGGGAGCGACAGTAGACTAATGACTTGAATAGAAATTTCTGCAAGAAGACATAAAAGTAACCTAAAGGTATATGAAAAGGTATTCAATGTCACTAATCATCAGGGGAAATACAAATCAAAACCACAATGCAGTATTACCTCGCACCTGTTAGTATGGCCATCATTAAAAAGACAAGAGATAGTAAATGCTGGTAAGGGTGTACACAAAAGGAAATCCTTATATGCTTCTGGTGGGGATGCAGATTGGTACAGTCATTGTGGAAAATACAATGCTATTCATAAAGAAATTAAAAATAGATCTAACATATAGTCAGCAATCTTTCTTCTGAGTATACACCCAAAGAAAATGTACTCACCACCTTCTAAAGATATTTGCAATCCCATCTTCAGTGTAGAATTATTCACAGTAGCCAAAATATAGAAACAATCTAAGGTCTCTCAATGTATGAATGGTTAAACGCAATACTCATACATGTACACACATATAATGGAATGGACTATGACTCAGTCTTATAAAAAAAAGCCTGTCATTTGCCATAACTTGAATGAAACTAGAGGAAATAATGCTAAGCCAGACACAACAACGAAAAATACTGTATGATTGTTGTGTATGGAATCTAAAAAAAATGCCAACTACACGGAGGTAGAAAACAAAGCAGAGATATATGGGCAATCATTATGAGCAGTTCCACGTGCTCAGATCTCCCTGACTGCCTGGAATGAGTCATTGCAATGGGAACAGGGACAGCAGAGAATACTGCACCCATTGTGGGCTAACACCCAGACAGGGCACTGCTCACCACAGAAGAGAGGAGGTGAGAGAGTAACTACGTCCACAGAGCTAATCAATAAGCTAATTGATCTTCTGCTAAAAAGAGTAGATCTACAATGCCTAACTTGGGCATCACCTTTGATAGTCACCGCACCCTGGAGATTGACCAGAGCTCCCAGACTACACCCAGCACACATCTCTGGGTATTCAATGAAAGAACAGAAACTCCACCAAGCCGCAGAGGCACAGTCCAAAGATAAAAGCAATCAAGCGGAAAAAAAACAACATACCACAAATGCCAAAAATCCACACAGAAATTCAAGAAACAAGAATAAAGAAGACAACATGACCCCCTCAAAGAACACAACAACACTTCAACATTAGAATGTGAAGACAAAGATATGATGAAATGCAGGAAACAGATTTCAAAAGATTGATCATAGAAATACTCAGAAGCAAACACAAGAAATAAAATAATCCATACAAGCCGGCGCCGTGGCTCAATAGGCTAATCCTCCACCTTGCGGCGCCGGCACACCGGGTTCTAGTCCCGGTCGGGGCGCCGGATTCTGTCCCGGTTGCCCCTCTTCCAGGCCAGCTCTCTGCTATGGCCAGGGAGTGCAGTGGAGGATGGCCCAGGTGCTTGGGCCCTGCACCCCATGGGAGACCAGGAAAAGCACCTGGATCCTGGCTCCTGCCATCGGATCAGCGCGGTGCGCCGGCTGCAGCGGCGGCCATTGGAGGGTGAACCAACGGCAAAAGGAAGACCTTTCTCTCTCTGTCTCTCTCTCTCACTGTCCACTCTGCCTGTCAAAAATAAAAAAAATAAAAAAAAAAAATAATCCATACATAACATGAATAAAATTTTTACCATGAAACTGATATTTTAAAGAGTAATAAAAATCAAATATGAAAAACAAATTCAACAAATCAAATGAAAAATGTGGCGCCCTTTTTCACCAAGATGGCGCCGAAGGCGAAGAAGGAAGCTCCTGCCCCTCCTAAAGTCGAAGCCAAAGCGAAGGCCTTGAAGGCCAAGAAGGCAGTGCTGAAAGGCGTCCACAGCCACAAGAAGAAGAAGATCCGCACGTCCCCCACCTTCCGGCGGCCCAAGACGCTACGCCTCCGACGGCAGCCCAAATACCCTCGGAAGAGCGCCCCCAGGAGAAACAAGCTTGACCACTATGCCATCATCAAGTTCCCCCTGACCACGGAGTCGGCCATGAAGAAGATAGAAGACAACAACACACTGGTGTTCATTGTGGATGTCAAGGCCAACAAGCACCAGATCAAACAAGCTGTGAAGAAACTCTATGACATTGATGTGGCCAAAGTCAACACCCTGATCAGACCTGACGGAGAGAAGAAGGCGTATGTGCGGCTGGCTCCGGAATATGATGCTCTGGACGTTGCCAACAAAATTGGGATCATCTGAACGGAGTCCAGCTGGCTAATTCTAAATATATGTTTTTTCACCATAAAAAAAAAAAAAAAAAAAATGTGGCGGAAACCCTTAACAACAAACTTGGTGAGGCACAACAAAGAATATCCAAGCTAAAAGACAAATCTTTGGAAATCTTACAGTCCAACAAATAAAAAGAAGGCAGCAAGGATGTGGGGTAAAATGTACTCTAATCCACTCCTGGGAACGAAAACTGGTACAGCCACTATGGAAAAGAGTATGGGGATACCTCAGAAATCTGAATACATATGACTCAGCCATCCACGCTGGGAATTTACCCAAGGGAAATGAAACCAGCATAATAAAGAGGCATCTATAACCCCCCTACTTACTGTAGCTCAACAATAGCTACAACATGGAATAAACCCAAATGTCTTTCAAGTGAAGATAGGATAAAGAAATTATGGGATATGTACACCATGGAATACTACAGTGGAAAAAAATGAAATCTTGTTATTTGCAACCAAATGCATGAAAATGGAAAACATTAAACTTAGTGAAGTAAGCCAAATCCAAAAGGATGAATATCATATGCTTCCCTTATCTGTGATACCTAATAGAGCACCTAAAAGGTAATCTATAGAAGTGAAATTAACACTTCGAGATGCAATAACTTTGAATAGCTGGTGCCTTGACTGTTAAGGAATAGTTTTTGCTTTTTTCATACTATTTGTTGAACTCTTTATTTGGTATAGGGTTAATCTAATGTATATAAAGTTAATAGAAAATAAATCTTTGTAAAAAATAAAAATGGAAAAGGAGAAGGAGGAGGAAGACATGTGGTAGTACAGGAGGGAGGGGGGATCAGGTGGGAAGAATCACTATGTTCCTAAATTTGTATATATTAAATGCATGAAGTTTGTAAACCTTAAATAAAAGCTTTCTAAGTAAAAAATAAAATACTCAAAAAAAAGAAAGAGATCAAAGCAGTGGTAACAGTGACATGGAAGATGGAAAGATATAGGTCAAAGGATATGAAGTGGTAGAGATATACAATGAAGAAGTCTAGAGATCTAATATATAATCTGAGGACTATAGTTAATAAAATAGAATCGTATTCAGGATTATTGCTAAAAGGACTGTAAGCACTATTGCCACAAATTTTTTTTAAAAGCTAACTGTGTGGGAAGGACATACTTATTTGCTTAATTACAGTAACCCATTTATCATCTTTATGTATATTAAAATGCTATATACTGTAACTATAAGCTGTAATGTTCAAACATTCAAAAAAATCAGGGAAATTTGGTGCCCTGGTAGAATTTCTTTCTACTCAAGTTGAGTAATGATGCCAAAAGTAGGAACAGGAATGAAAACTACTTCATTATACTGCATTATACAATTATTAAGGAATCATCCATATTCATGGCCAGGTCTCTTGTAGGTGAGAAGAACCTGAACATTCTTTTTGTAAAACATTTTGCCAGGGAATTAGACATACTTCATCTTGGGACTGGAAAGCACTCTGCCCAGACCATTTTTGGTACTGTTAACTATTACTGGACAAGAGTCTTTGAATGTGAGAGGTTGAATGATTTTAACAGACTGACAAGGAGATAAAAAAATGAACTCTCAATTATTTATAAAAAAAAGAGTAAGCAGAGACACTATTCTGACTTAAGGAAAGAAAGAATCTAGACCAAGGCTTTTGACAAATAATCAAAAGATTTGCTTTCCTTAATCTTTTTCTCCCAAGTCTGTGTTAAAAATATTGGGGACAGGAGGCCAGCAGCATGGCTCACTTGGTTAATCCTCCCACTGTGGCACCAGCAACCCATATGGGCACCGGGTAAAAAGTCCCGGTTGTTCCTTTTCTAGTCCAGCTCTCTGCTGTGGCCTGGGAGGGCAGTGGAGGATGGCCCAACTGCTTGGGTCCCTGCACCTGCATGGGAGACCAGGAGAAGCACCTGGCTCCTGGCTTCGGATCGGCGCAGCGCCCGCCATGGCGGCCATTTGGAGAGTGAACCAATGGAAGGAAGACCTTTCTCTCTGTCTCTCCCTCTCACGGTCTAACTCTATTTGTCAAATAAATTTAAAAAAAAAAAATATTGGGGATAGGCAGAGCAAGCACAGAGCAGGTGTTTACCCTAACAGTTAAGAATTCAGTTGACCTGCTGGCATCCCATATCACAATGTCCAGGTTCACTGCTCGGCTCTGGCTCCTTCTCCAGCTTCCTGCTAGTACAGACCCTGGAAAGCAGTAATGTTGGTTCAGGTAACTGGGTTCCTGACGTCCATGTCAGAGATCTGAATTCAATCCTGCCTCCTAGCATTGATCCCAGGCTTTTGCAGGCGTCGGGGGAGTAAACACCACCCTCCTCTCTCTCAAATAAATAGAAAATTCTAGGGACTTTACCACGCTATGTTAGTCAGGTACATATTTATGGTGAGATTTTGTCTTCCTTATGCTGCTCTTAAGAGCCCTTTCCCAGTATGTTCTGCAATCTCCCCTGTCCTCCTTAAGCACTCTCAGTGTTTGAGGCTCCTCCTGGGATCTCACTGCTGTTTCCTACACGACTGCATGCGTGACTATTTTAGTAAAGGCTCTTTGTAAATACCTCCAAAAAAGTTTGCCGTTCATTTTTAATAGGATGTTATATACATTTTATAGTCTGGTTATCAGTTTGATATCCTGATATTTCTCAAAGTGCATTTATCCTTGTCATAAATAAATATTAGTAATAAAAAAGAACATTGTGAAGGGAGTCCTTTTGTATAGTATTAATGGGGCAGCAAAGATGCACACTACAAAACACAAAACAAACAACAAATGCTGGCGAGGATGTGGAGAAAAAGGTACTCTAATCCACTTTTGTTGAGAATGTAAACTGGTAAAGCCACTGTGGAAGACGGTATGGAGAAGATACCTCAGAAATCTGAATACAGATCTACCACATTACCCAGCCATCTCACTCCTGGGAATTTACCCAAGGGAAATGAAATCAGCATATCAAAGAGTTATCTGTAACCTCATGTTTATTGCAGCTCAATTCACAATAACTACGGCATGGAATCAATCCAAATGTCTGTTACCTGAAGACTGGATAAAGAAACTATGGGATATGTATACTATGGAATACTACATAGCCGTAAAAAAAAAAAAAAGAAATCCTGTCATTTGCAATAAAATGAATGAAATTGGAAAACATTACACTTTGTGAAATAAGCCAGTCCTAAAAGGACAAATACCATATAACTCCCTGATCTGTGGTAACTGATAGAGGACCTTAAAGGTAATCCACGGAAGTGAAACAGACACTTTGAGATGCACTGACTTTGAACAGCCTTTGTCTCAACTATTGAGGAACAGGCTTTTTTCATACTATTTGTTGACAGATTTAATGGTATGTATAAAAAGTTAATTGAAAATAGATCTTAGTAAAAAATAAGAATGGGAATAGGAGAGGGAGGAGAAAGAAGGGTAGGAGTGCGGGAGCAGGTACGGTGGGAAAAATCACTATGTTCCTAAAGTTGTATTTATGAAATACATAAAGTTGTTATACTATAAATAAAAGGTTTTTTGGGGGAAAAACACACAAAAAGCAATTATAGTTCCATACAGTAACAACAAACTATATAAAAAGCAAATTAAGTAAATAATGCCAGTAATAATAATGTGACAAATAATAAAATACTTAGGAACAAAGTTAACCAATGAGGCAAAAGACTTGTTTACTAAAAACTATAAAACACTGTTAAGAAGATAGGATCCCTGCCACCCTCGTGGGAGACTCAGAAGGAGTTCCAGGCTCATGGCTTCAAATCAGCCTAGTCCTGGCCATGGCAGCCAATTGAGGAATCCAGCAAATGGAGGTCTTTTTGGCTCCGCTACTCTCTCATTCACTCTGCCTTTAAATGAATAAACAAATCTTCTTTAAAAGAAAAAAGTTAAAGACAAGGAGAGAATCCTAAAGACAGTGACAGTGAAAGAAAAATATTAAATGACATACAAAGAAAACCCCAAAATATTTCATTTCATTATTATTTATAGCCCTTGCCTATATTCCTGATGAACTTTTTACTATTTACTTGATTAAGCCTTTGACTACAACATAATTTTTTTTTTTTTTGACAGGCAGAGTGGATAGTGAGAGAGAGAGACAGAGAGAAAAGTCTTCCTTTGCCGTTGGTTCACTCTCCAATGGCTGCCGCGGCCGGCGCACTGCGGCCGGCGCACCGCACTGATCCGAAGGCAGGAGCCAGGTACTTCTCCTGGTCTCCCATGGGATGCAGGGCCCAAGCACTTGGGCCATCCTCCACTGCACTCCTGGGCCACAGCAGAGAGCTGGCCTGGAAGAAGGGCAACCAGGACAGAATCCGGTGCCCCGACCGTGACTAGAACCCAGTGTACTGGCGCCGCTAGGAGAAGGCCACAATATAAATTTAAAACAACGTTATCTCAAAAAAATAAGAAAGAACAGACAAGAGGAGGGAGGAAGGAAAGTACCATTATGTCCTTTGAATTGTACCTATGAATTATACTGAATCTGTTCTATTTGTATTAATATCACATTAACAAGAGAATTGATTTGTGCTGTAGTAATAATCATGCATTTTCTGTGACCTGAGAATATAATGTATTAATAAATTATTTATGCATAACCTTTTAAAAATGAAAAACAAATTTGATTTGTATTCCAAATAAATAAATAAGGAAAGCCAATTAGACTAACAGCAGACTTCTCAGCAGAAAACCTACAGACCAGAAGAGAGTGTAACTATAGACTATATATTCAAGGTCTTGCAGGAGGGGGAAAAAGTCCAACTGAAAATTATACCCAGGGGCCAGCGCTGTGGCATGGTGGGTAAAGCCACCACCTGCAGCACCAGAATCCCATGTGAGCACCTATTCAATTCCCGGCTGCTTCAATTCCGATCCAGCTCTCTGCTGTGTCCTGGGAGGGCAATGGAGGATGGCACAGGTCCTTGGGCCCCTTCACCCAGATGGAAGACCTGGAAGAAGCTTCTGGATCCTGGTTTCGGGTCGGCCCAGCTCTGGCCATTGTGGCCATTTGGGGAGTGAACCATTGGATGGAAAACACCTCTTTCTTTCTCTTTCTCTGTTTCTCTCTCTTTCTTTCTCTCTCTCTCTCGCTGTAAGTCTGCCTTTCAAATAAATAAATATTTTTTTTAAATTATACCCAGTGAAGCTATCTTTTATAAGTGGAGAAGAAATAGGGGCTGGCGCCGTGGCTCACTTGGTTAATCCTCCGCCTCTGGCACCAGCATCCCATATGGGCGCCAGGTTCTAGTCCCAGTTGCTCCTCTTCCAGTCCAGCTCTCCGCTGTGGCCCAGGAAGGCAGTGGAGGATGACCCAGGTGCTTGGGCCCTTGTACCAGCATGGGAGACCAGGAGGAAGCACCTGGCTACTGGCTTCGGATCAGCACAGTGCCGGCCATGGCAGCCATTTGGGGAGTGAACCAACGGAAGGAAGACCTTTCTCTCTGTCTCTCTGTCTCTCTCACTGTCTGTAACTCTACTTGTCAAATAAATAAAAAATAAAATAAAATAAATTAAAAAAAAAAGTGGAGAAGAAATAAATATGTCCTAGACAAGAAAAAAAGAAAAAGCACCAGGCCAACTTTACAAGAAATACTGAAGGAAGTCCTACATTAGAAATAACCACCATAGGGCCTGCGCTATGGAGCAGTGGGTTAAAGCCTTGGCCTGAAGCGCTGGCATCCCATATGGGCACCAGTTTGAGTCCTGGCTGCTTCACTTCCTATCCAGCTCTCTGCTACAGCCTTGGAAAAGCAGTAGAAGATGACCCAAGTCTTTGGCCCCCTGTACCCACGTGGGAGACCCGGAAGAAGCTCCTGGCTCCTGGCTTCAGATTGGCACAGCTCTGGCCATCTGGGGAGTAAACCGGCAGATGGAAGACCTCTCTCTCTGTCTCTACCTCTCTCTGTAACTCTGTCTTTCAAATAAATAAAAAATAAATCTTAAAAAAAAAAGAAAGAAAGAAAGAGCCATCATGAAAACACAAGATTCACTGACAGAGCAAATATAATCAGTAACCTATGAACAAAATGACAGGAGTTAGTTGTTATCCATCAGTATTAACCTTGATTGTAAATGAATTAAATTTTCTAGTCAAAGAATCCAGGTTGACTGAATGGATGAAAAAACAACTATAAGCTCCATACAAAAAATCATTTTACATGTAAGAATATACATAAACTGAAAGTGAAGATTGGAAAAAGACACATCAAGGGAAAGGAAACAAAAAATCAGGTGGAGGGGGTAAAGCCACCACCTGCAGTGCTGGCATCCCATATGGATGCTGGTTCGAGTCCCAGCTGCTCCACTTCTAATCCAGCTCTCTGCTGTGGCCTGGGAAAGCAGTAGAAGATGGCCCAAGTCCTTGGGCCCGTGTACCCACGTGGGAGACCTGGAAGAAGCTCCTGGCTCGGATTACTCCAGTTCTGGCCGTTGAGGCCATCTAGGGAATGAACCATCAGAGGGAAGACCTACCTCTCTCTCTCTCTTTTTCTCTCTCTCTCTCTCTCTCGCCTTCTCTCCCTCTCTCTCTCTCTGCCTCTCTGTAATTCTGCCTTTCAAATAAATAAATAAACCTTTAAAAAAATTGAGCTGGAGCCGGCGCCGTGGCTCAATAGGCTAATCCTCCACCTTGTGGCGCCGGCACACCGGGTTCTAGTCCCGGTCGGGGCGCCGGATTCTGTCCCGGTTGCCCCTCTTCCAGGCCAGCTCTCTGCTATGGCCAGGGAGTACAGTGGAGGATGGCCCAGGTGCTTGGGCCCTGCACCCCATGGGAGACCAGGAAAAGCACCTGGATCCTGGCTCCTGCCATCGGATCAGCGCGGTGCGCCGGCTGCAGCGGCGGCCATTGGAGGGTGAACCAACGGCAAAGGAAGACCTTTCTCTCTCTGTCTCTCTCTCTCACTGTCCACTCTGCCTGTCAAAAATAAAAAAAAATAAATAAAAAAAAAATTGAGCTGGAGTAGCTACTCAGATAAAACATACTTTAAGTCAAACCTGTAAAAAGAGACAAAGAAGGACAAAATACATTTATGAGAGGATCGACTCAGTAAGAAGGTAGATCATAAACATACATACAACCAACACAAAACCACATACATATATAAAGCAATTATTATCAGAGTTACGGGAAGAGAAACGTCAAGATAATAACAGTGGAAAACTTCAATAGCCAGTCATCCAAGAACAGATCACCCAACAAAAAATGAACCATAGCAGCATATGGACATCTCAGCAGCACAGAGCATTTCACCCAACAACTACAGAATACACATTCTTCTTATCAACACATGGACCATTATGCATTATAGACCATATATTAAGCCACAAATTAACTCTCAGAATATTAAAAAAATAAAACTATACCATATATCTTCTCAAACCACAAACATATAAAACTAGAAATCAACAGTAAGAAAAATAGAAGGGGCCGATGCTGTGGCATAGAGGGTGAGGCCGCCACCTGCAGTGCCGGCATCCCATATGGGCGCCAGTTCGAGTCCCGGCTGCTCCACTTCTAATCCAGCTCTCTGCTATGGCCTGAGAAAGCAGAAGAAGATGGCCCAAGTCCTTGGGCCCCTGCATCTGCATGGGAGACCTGGAAGAAGCTCCTGGCTCCTGGCTCCAGAATGGCCCAGCTCTGGCCAATGCTGCCAATTGGGGAGTGAACCAGCAGATGGAAGACCTCTCTCTCTCCCTCTCTCTCTCTCACTCTCCTTTTCTCTATGTGTAATTCTGACTTTCAAATAAATAAATAAATCTTAAAAAAAAAAAAATCCCTGGGAAACAGAATTCAAAGATACTTGGTATAAAAAATTTTGAAAACCAAGCATACAAGAAGATCTCCAACAAGTTCACAGAAAAGTACATATTATAAAAAAAATAGTGCACAGACTTAATTTTTTGTACCGTTAAATCTATCTTTTAATTTCATTTTGCAGTGATCTTTAAGTACCTGCATATCTGAGATAATCTTATATTCATGTTTTTAAGTTTCAATATGCAAGAAGTTTTAAATATGATATTCATAAATCATTCTCCCTCTATTTAGGTGTCATGGAAAGATGTTCTTCGGGCCAGCGCTGTGGCTTAGTAGATAAAGCCCCTGCCTGAAGTACCAGCATACCACGTGGGTGCCTGTGGGGAGCAACTCGGACTAGACTAAGTTACTGGAATTAAGACTTATTCTATGCATCTGCTCTCCCACAATATGACACTGGGAGAGGAGTAAACAACTTCTACACAGCTGCCTCCAGTTCGACCAATAACCTGCAGGAGCTGATCCTGCTCCTGATTGGAGGAGAGCAGTGTACTCGGCATGTGGGTAGCAGAGTTGGGATTGGTGGAAGAAGACTATAAAGGCGGAGAGAGACAACATGCACCAGGAACATCTATCTGAAGGAACACCTGAGCAGCCCCCGAGAGAGCCGGCCGGCGGTGTGCCGCTCCCCCACGGAAGAACCAGCAGCAAACCCGGGAAGGGCCGAGCAGACAAAAGAACAGCACAGGGTCCTGTGTCATTCCTCCGCGAAGAGGGGGAGTGACAGGTGCCTATTCAAGTCTCAGCTGCTCCACTTCCAATCCAGCTCCCTGCAAATGCACCTGGGAAAGCAGTGGAAGACGGCCCAAGTGCTTGGGCCCCTGCATCCACGTGGGAGACCCAGATAACATTGCTGGCTCCTGGCTTCCACCTGGCCCAGACCTGGCCATTATGACCAATAGGGAGTAAACCAGCGGATGCAAGATCTTTCTCCCTCTCTTTGCCTCTGCCTCTGGTTCTCCTTCTCTATAACTTTCAAATAAATAAATAAATATTTTTTAAAGAAATATTTTCTTTTAAATTACCAACTCATTGAGATATGAATGTCTAGTTTTATCACACCATGGTGAGAGTGAGGCCTGTTCCATTTGTTTCACTAACACCAGTGTACCAATTTCAGCCCTCCAACCCTCCATATCCTGGCTCTGTTTTATTCCCACTACACTTCTCACCTCCCAACATTCTATATTACTGCCTTACTGATTATATTTATAGTTTGTTTCCTCCAACTTTAATATAACTTTCTGAAGGGCAAGTCTTTGTCTAAATCGAATGTCTAAATCAAGTCTGGCACATGATCAACTCAGTAAATAATTGATAAGTAAACGAATAAAGCACAGGTTCACACTTCCTTTCTTTTTACATCATTTTAAATTCCACTGTGGGGGCCAGCATTGTGCCTGCGACACTGACATCCTCTATGGGTATCTATATGGGCACCAGCTGCTGTACTTATAATCCAGCTCCCTCCTAATGGCCTGGGAAAGCAGCAGAAGATGGCCCAAGTATTTCGGCCCCTGCCACCACTGCAGGAGACCTGGGTAAACTGCTGGCTCCTGGCTTCAGCATGGCCCAGCCCTGGCAGTTGCAAGCCATCTGGGGAATGAACCAGCAGACAGAAGATCTCTCTCTCTCTCTACTTCTCCCTCTCTGTAACTCTCAAATAAATAAAAAAAATTTTTTAAAAAGAAAAAAGCAATCTCCAACACTGTGCCACTGTGGCCCTGTTTTATGACATTCTTTCCTTAACTTTGAATATTCCTTTTTTTCATTTTAATCACATGCCTGATCTCACGGTTCAGTATTCATTCATTTGTTCCTTGAATTCATGTCTTCCTCAAATTTACTGCCAAGCAAAGCAAATGGTAAACTTATTTCCCTCTCTTACAGGAAATCTTTCACAAACATACGGCTTTTCTTATGCGTTTATGTTTTTATGACGGGTAGTGTTCCCATAACCACTATTTTAATTCTTCCACATACATTCTTAAGCCTAGAATTTACTCAAAAAGAAAGTAAATTCTACTTGAGTGCTTCCCTTTAGAATTGAACTCTCAGGTCTTCATCGGCAGAGCTGGCTAAGGGAAGTTTTTATTACTCTGTCAAGTGCTCAGCAGCCTGAGGAAGTATGAAGGTGAGTGGACCCTGGGGGCTACAGCTGTTTCCCGCATGAAATGTTCACCTGTGTTCCTTACAATGGTCATCTCTAGTACCTAATTTTCTCAGGCTTGGCTTTAGCCCACGTATGCACTGTGGCTATGTTCAGCTCTGTTTAGGATGACTGCCTGCTAAATTAAGAAGGAACACTGATGCATTATATTTAAACTGTGTAAGAAGCCCACCCCCACCATTGAACCCTCTACAGTAATTATTTTTGAACTCCAGCAAAGGAGGGTGTTTAAGATCAGATCATAAGCTCTGAACCCAGACTTCCTCACTTCAAACCCCAGTCAGAAATTGCCTATGTGACCTTGGTTCCTCACCCACGAATGGAGATAACAAAACACCACCAACACCCCCTCAGACCGGTAAGCAGTGAGTCCACGGTATCTTTTATGCTGCCAGAACTGTGCCTGCACAAATAAAGAGGTTACTACTAGCTATTCTTTCTCTTCTCTGTCCTGTTTCCCACCCTTATCTCTATAAAACGGGGATTTTTCACAGGAGTACATCAAGATTTCTTGTTTTACTTATGGTGACAATGCAGCATTTTCTCAGAAAGAGGTTTGCAAAGAAATTTTTCAGTCCTTTAATTTGTAGTGAATCTAGCAGAAATTTCCCCAGTTTCTAATTCAGATGTAAGCTTTTCCATTTACTCTTTTGGCCTAGCATTCTATTTATGGAAGGGGACAGTTACAGAGCTGTGCATATATAAATGTTTTCTCCTTAAAGCTCTGCGGGTTATTTAAGAAGCTGGCACCTCAGTGGTGCATCATGTAATTTATTTCAAGGAACCAGGAATAACTTTTCCTGTCTTCTCAATGTAGACATGAAAATCCCTCATAGTTTAAGAAACACTGGTCTAAAATATCTTCTTCATATAAGAACAAGAAGGAAGTCAGTTACTCACGATGCTCCTGAATTCATGATGCAGCTCTTTGCCCCACAGAAACAATCTCTCCCATCATCATGATTCATTCCAAGGTTGTGACCCAGTTCATGAGCAACAATGGATGCAAAGGTCTCCACAGTGATTTGCCCAAACTGTCCAAACACAGGAAGGTAGTAATTAGGCTTCTGAACAAAAAGGAAATGTTACTCAGACTATTTTTTCACAAAAACACATTTATTAGCTACGATATCCACAACTCACATGATCAACTAAGCAGTTAGCAACAGTTTTTATATATTTCAATCTAGTAAGAAAGTGGTAAGATTCACACAATGATGATAGAGATGGCTCCCTTAAACAATGTATCAATTACTTTTGCATCAACAGAGCACTCAGAATAGATTAAGAAAAAACAAACTGACACTTCTTATTTAATTGTTTCAAATGGAGAGTCCTTCCTCATTCATCAAAAGTCAGCAGCTGGGGCCTGAACTGTGGTGTAGCGGGGAAAGCCAGGGGGCGCAGTGCCAGCATCCTATATGAGTGCCAGTATGAGTCCCAAAACTCCACTTCCAATCCAGCTCTCTGCTAATATGCCTGGGAAAGCAGTGGAAGATGGTCCAAGTCCTTGGGCCCCGGCACCCATGTAGGAGACCTGGAAGATGCTCCTGGCTTCATATTGGCTAAGCTTAGTTCCAGCCATGGCAGCCATTTGGAGTGAACCAGCAGATGGAAGACCAATCAATCTCTCTCTCTCTCTCTCTCTCTCTCTCTCTCTCACTCTGCCTTTTAAATAAATAAATAAATCTTAAAAAAAAGAAAAGTAAGGAGCTAACAACAAATATTAGAAATATTAGCTTAATCTAATTTTCAGGGAAAGAACACGTGTGCTACTTCTACTGTGTCCTCCTATGAGAGCCAAAATATTGCTTGAAGGATTAAGGGAGGAAGTATGTAGTCAGTAAGTGTGTGATACTGTCCTAACGTTGATATCCAATGCTGAATATCAAGAACAACGTACCACGTTAATCCCGCCTGCGTGGCTCCTTGAACACACTGTTCCCACAAATGCCATTCCTGCAGTCCCACCAAAACCTTTCTTTCTAAAAGAAAAGACAAAAGTTATAAAATGTACCTGGGGAAAAAAGAATCACATTGCTCCTATTCCTATTTACCTGGATTGGTAAAACCTACAAAAACTAGGAGAAAATGGCAAAGATAAATAACATTTTAAAACCAGAATACATTTCTCTGATCTCTTTATTATCATGGAATGGAGATTAATATTACAAATGCGTTTTGAAAGTTTTTTTCAGACAGATAACAATACCTTATAGATATCAAGTCAAGTTTGTTTGTTTCAACATCTGGATGAAAGCATTTCCTAAAATTACCTGTATTTATTCAACAATTTTTATTGAGGAGACATATAAACTCAATACATTCACACAGGAAGCTGCAAGGAGATGAGAGCAGTGAACAGAAGAGTCACAGCTCTCCGTGTTGCTCCTCAACCATGCCCAACACACTTGTCCCTTAGGTCCTGGTGCTCTGCCTGGAGCTCTCCTCCCCAGGACCTGCCCTCACTCATTCCCTCACCCCCTTTCAGGTGCTTGCCCAAAACACTCACCACAGTGAGGCTTTCCCTGGCTATTTTACCTCAAATTTCAACCGCACTCCTCCAATACTTTCACCTCTACCTCAGTGGGTTTCTTGTTGGTGCTACTATTCCTCCTTATTATCCATCATTACTTAACATACCATATATACTTATTCATCTCACTTAAGTCCAATCTCCAACACCAGAACAGGAACTCTGGGGCAGCACAAATTTTTCTCTATTTCTTCCCTGCTATTTTCCAATACATGGGGTACATGTCCACCCAAAAATAGATAAAATCGGAATTTATCCTTTATCCCTCCATCCTTTGAAGTCCAGAGTTTATCCCTTACCCCTACATGCCACAGCAGTCTCATGCCCTGTATTGTTCCCCACTACACCTCCTGCATTGTTCTCCAGGTTTGGAAATCAAAGGTGGCAAACCATACCCACCCCTCCTCCCCTCCAGACCCCTAACCCACCTAAGATATAAAAAGGTCCAGACTGCTAGGGTCTGGGCCCTCTGCCACATGTTCAGTCTGTGTGCATGCCGGCAGTTGGTCACCACCTCTGTGAATGTATTTATTTTCTTAGAATAAATTTGGCTTGGCTGTGAGTAGTATCCTGTCTCCTCTCTGATCTGTGCCACTCTTTCTTACAGCTGTTCCTTACCAGCTATCGTTACTTAAGATACTCCACATACTTATTTATCTCATTTATGGCTAATCTCCACCACCAGAATAGGAACTCCAGGACAGCAGGAATTTTTCTCTATTTCATTCATTGCTATCTCCCAATACATGGGGTATATGTCCACTAAATACCTTTAACTGAATGAATAAATCCCTCTCTGGGGCATTTGATCAGCCTGGTGAAAACAACTAGATGTTCTGACATAATGGCATAGCTAAGGAAATATTTCAGCCACATCACGGCAGTTCATCGCATGGGTCCAAGACTCATTCACTTATGGTTAACAAAGCTTCCAAAAGGCTGCTTAGTATCCCATTGTTAACTAGAATCATCAATCATCTGGGAACTGTCTGACAGGTGAGATGGAGACCAAAGAGAGGGGAAAGGATGGTTGTAGGTGTAGCTGAGAAAGGTATGGTGAGTATGTCTGATGCCTGTTCCTTCTGGGCTTTTGTGAACAAGATGGCATTTTCACTGGTATGCGCACTCGCATACTTGCATGTGCAATTTTATAAAAATTAACAGAAAGATCAGGACCAAGCCTTTGCGAATATGGGGCTGTAGAAGTCCATTTAGACATGTTCAATACCTTGCTTTAAATCAACCCATATTAACAAGAGAAAATTAAATTATGAAAAAAAAAATTAGAGGACACAAAAAGAAACCCAACAGCCAAGTAAAAAGAATCCTGAAGAAATGAAAAACAAAAATAGAGGCCAAAATCAAAATAATTCAGGAAAAATTCTTGAAAGCAGCAGGTTGTTTCCAGGTAAGAAGATAATGAAGTAAATGATAAAATACCTACACCAAACACATTATCAGGAAAAATCCAGCAACTGGGAACCTCAGATCCTACATTTCCAGTGATGAGGGAAAAAATACAGGCCATGTGCAAAGAATCAGGAATCAAAATGGTTTCAAGACACTAATAATAGTAAAAGCCAAAAGACAACGATCAGTGCCTTCAAGGGAAAAGCGAAGATTCCAGGTCAAGAATTCTAGTCAAACAAATAATCAAACATTTACAGAACAAACTAAAAAGCACATCTCCGAGTTGGTTAGGATAATCAGATTATTCTAACCTATCAGATTAATCAGTTATCCTTACCGAGTTGGTTAGGATAATCGTAGTCAAATGTGAAAATTCCTTTTTCAAACATGCAAGTGGTCCAAACTTTTTCTTTCCATATAACTTTTCACAAAAAGCAATGGGATCACATGCTATATTAAATTAAGGAAACAAACCCAAGAGAGAAGCAAGAGGACTTGGGATATAGATGACAAAGAACCTAACATAGAAGGCATGTTTTATTTTTATGTCAATTTATTCTAAGGTATCATTCTTCATTTAAACAAATGCCCAAAGACCTTATGAAAATGTAAGTTTAATACAAAAGAGTAAATAAAGTTTGTTATTCTGACCTATTCATCATTAATAGGATTTTTTTCTTAAAAAAAATCACTTACAAAACTAGCTGTGCACTGTCATGTCTTCGACGTGTTATAAGAAACTTTTCCCGCCACTGTACAAAGTTCCCCAACACATCACCAGCACCTCCAACTATGCTGATCAGGTTTCCGTTTGTCCAAATCTCCAGTCCAACGAGCACAATGCGGATATTTAACATAATGTACATCTGGGAAGAAAAGAGAAATGGAAGTATACAAAAAGTTCATGAATATGAGAAAAAACTTTTGTCACATGAAGTAGCACAACTACTTAAATTAAAAATACTACACTGCCCCCAAAAATCCTTCCTTTAATACAATGAGACTCTAGTTTCTAGGAAGTCTGTTTCCTCACTCATAAAATGATACTAACAGAGACTCAAAATCCATTCTATCTTCCATACTAAAAATCTGACAAACTCTGGAAATTATACACTTTCAGAAAATGTGTTTCCAAACTTCTCCTGAAGTAATGCAAGCTATTCAGCCCTTTCACTGCAGAAATGCCAATGAGCTTAAACACAAGGTGCTTCCACAAGGATCCTACTGGAGGTGTTACACAGCAAACAGTGAACCATATTACCTATTAGAACTCTTAGCTTAAACCCTACAGGTACCTCAAAGGTTTCAGGTAAAAGAGTGTGGTACCTTTACACCTACTTCATAGCGACACTGTGAGGAGTAACTAGGTTATTAAATGAAAGTACCAGTTGTTTCCAGCACAATCAGTACTCAGTAGAACACTATCATCCTCCTCCTCATCATCTTTATCCTTATAATGTGATGGGTGTTCATATTAGGGGTATGATTTATGAATAAAAGTATAAAACCATGTATCCATTTGCTAATATCTCCCACTGGGTGAACTCCAAAATTTCAAACCGAATCACAAATACATACACATGCACAAATTAATACTGTCATATCATGGTTTCAGGGTAGGGGGCAGTCTTATTCAAGGCAAAATTCTCTTAATAAAAATTCATAGATGTTTTCATAAGTGATCCTAGAGCCTTTCTACTCTGAAGATAAAGTAGATGCCTATATGAAATCTCTTGTTCTTATCAAAATCCTTCCCTTAGACTTTCATCTCAAAGACAAACATCCCATATCAGGGTGGCAGGTTCAATTCCTGGCTCCACTCCCAATTCTAGCTTCCTGCTAACACATACCCTGGGAGGTATCAGTGATAGCTCAAGTAGCTGGGTCCCTGCCAACCACATGGGATACCAGGATTGACCTCCTGCTCTGGCCCTGACCACTGTAGACATTTAGGGAGTAAGGAGAATGAACAGGCAGATGGAAACTCTCCTCTCCATATCTCTGTGTGTGTGTATCTCTTTGCCTCTCAAATATTTTTTTAAAGTTTCAAAACAAACTAGAAACCAGACCTTTAAAAGATAGCCATTTAGGCCCCTATCATACTCAGAACTCCAAATGAATAAACTTTTAAATCCTGCTCTAAGACTATGAAAGGACAGGATGGAGTAATTATAGTTGACAGAAAATATAACTTACACTATCCAAGTAGTTTGCTAAACGAATCATCTCTTCTCTCACAGCCGTCTGATTTCGTCCCATTGTGTCATACTGCAAAAGAGACAGAAAATCAATATCTCCAAGGTAGTTTAAGAAGAAAAATGACTGTAATCTGTTACAATAAAGATAAGAATCCAAATATTTCCTCTGAACTAAAAATTGAGGCATTTGGACATTTATCAACACCTAAAATTAATAGATGGAAAGGATATTTTAGTGAAAAATAAAAGAAAAACAGGAACAAGTATAAAACAATAATAGAAAAAGCACTGTTTTCATTTTCTTCAAATTACTACAACTTTATAAGATTTATTCTTAATATTTTTTATTTCAATACAAAAATATTTTCAAGCATTTTGCAAAGGTAAAATTTAAAACAATGAAAATACCCAGGCAAAAGAAAATCTAGAGGATTCCCTTTACCTTTCACTTCTTAGCTTAATGACATTACCAATAAACCATCTCTATACAGTAGGCTAAATTAATGAGAGATTAACCAATGATCACTAAGAAAAAAATATAGATAGAAATATAAACAACAGTTTAGTCATATTAAGCCAAATAATGCATATGATTGATTCTTTTTGAGACCTGGAAAAACCCAAATATATCCATTTTAACAGTATTTTATACAACTTAGTACTAAGAAAAATTTTCAGAGTTTCTTATTTTGCTCTATGATAAAGGCTTTAATATCAGAATATGAGTATAATTTTATTAATTAAGACAGCTTATCATCATTCTCCTAAATAAGAAAAAAATTGTACTGCATTTGACAGGGCTTGGTTAAAACACACCATTCTCTACCTGTAAGTAACAAATCTGAAGAGAGCAATTAAGAAAAACATAAATTTCTATTTTTGGTGGCTTTTCTAAAACATTCTACAGAAACTTTTCACCCATTACTGGGACAGACTTTACATTTGCTCTTATTCCCTATGCTTTTTCACCTACCACTTGAGAATAATGAACCTATAATGAACAAATACAAGTTACCTTCTATCTCTAATACCTATGGCTTGTTTATTTCTAAGCTACATGTGATAAGGAATTTTTCTTAATCATAAAATTCCTCCAAATTGTCTTTGTAATTTAGACGAGAGGAACTGCTAATCATATTAAGTTCTATGAATAGTTTTGTTTTGTTTTTTCACAAACAACAAAAGTGAAATAAAAGACATACAAAACATTTCAAACAGTTCATCTGTTTATTTGAAAGGCAGAGAGTCAATGACTGACAGAAAGGGCTCCTACCCACTGGTTCATTCCTCTAAATACCTACAAAAGCTAAGCAAAGCTGAATTCTAGAGCTAGAAACTGAGTCCAGGTCTCCCAAGTGGGTGGCAGGAACCCAATTACTTGAGCCTCACCACTGTCTCCCAAGATCTGCATTAGCATGGAGTTGGAGCCAGGAGCAGGGAGCACACATCAAACCCAGGTACTCCAGTGTGGGATGAGGGTATCTAAACTGGATTCGTAACTACTATGATAAACACCCCAAACAGTGTATATTTTAAATTATATTGCAACTTTATCTACTATTGATAATCCTATAAACCTGAAATAGACACATTACTTCTCATAGCTGAATAAAGCTGTTTTTTAAGTATAAACAAGGAAAATACTCCCATGTGATCCTATACACTGAAATTTTATTTAAGATATACAAACTTCATGTATTTAATATTCAGGAACATAGTGATATTTCCCACCTTAACTTCCCTTCCACCCCATGCTCCCAACCTTCTCACTCCTCCCTCTCCTATTCCCATTCTTATTTTTTAAAAAAGGTCTATTTTCAGTTTATTTTATGCTCATAAGATTAACCCTACACGAAGTAAAGAGTTCAACAGATAGCAAGAAGACACTAAAAGGGGTGAGGTAAAATCTCACTGTGGTTTTGATTTGCATTACCCTGAAGGCTAGTGATCCTGAGCATTTTTTCAAGTGTCTATTGGTCATTTGAATTTCCTCTTTTGAAAAATGCCTCTTTTTGAAAAATTGGATTGTTAGTTTTGTTATTTTTTACTTTCTCGAGCTCTTTATACATTCTAGATATCAACCGAAATACAAGTTTCACAGATTGTAAATATTTCCTCCCAGTCTTAACGCTGCCTCTTCACTTTGCTAAGTTTCCTTTGCAGTGCAGAAGCTTCTCACTCTGACAGAATTCTTTCTGTAGATTCTGGCTTTGGTCACCTGCACTTCTGGGGTCTTTTCCAAGAAGTCTTTGCCTATGCCAATGTCTTGCAGGGTTCCCCCAAAGTTCTCTAGTACTTTGATGGTATCAGGTTGAACATTTAGGTCTTCTACCCATTTTGAGTGGATTTTCGTGTAAGGTATAAGGTAAGAGTCTTGTTTCATATTTCTGCAGGTAGAGATCCAGTTTACCCAGCACCATTTGTCAAAGAGATTGTTCTGGCTCCAGGGATTAAATTTAGCTCCTTTTTACCAAGATAAGTTGGTTGTAGATACGTGGATTGATTTCTGGAGTTTCTACTCTGTTCCATTGGTCTACATGTCTATTTTATTTTTGCCATTTCCAGGCTATTCTGATTAACTTGTAGTGTGTCTTGAAATCTGTTATTTTGATGGCTCCAGCTTTGTTTTTGTTCTGTAAGACTGCTCTATCTATTCGGGTCTCTTGTGTTTCCATATGAAGTCTAGCATCATTTTTTCTAAATCTGCAAAGAATTTCCTTGGTATTTTGATTAGGATTGCATTGAATCTGTGAATTACTTTCAGGAATATGGACATTTTGATGATACTGATTGTTCTAATCTGTGAACATGGGAGATTTTTCATTTTTTGTGTCTTCTTCGATTTCTTTCTTTCGTGTTTTATAATTTTCACTTTAGAGATTACTGACATCCTTGAATAAATTTAGTCCAAGGAGGCTGGCACTGTGGCATAGTGGGTAAAGCTGCCGCCTGCAGTGCCGGCATCCCATATGGGTGCCGCTTTGTATCCCGACTGCTCTACTTCCAATCCAGCTCTCTACTATGGCCTGGGAAAGCAGAAGAAAATGGCCCAAGTCCTTGGGCCCCTGCACCCACATGGGAGGCCTGGAAGATGCTCCTGACTCCTGGCTTCAGATTGGTGCAGCTCCAGCCATTGCAAAAAATTGAGGAATGAACCAGCAGATGGAAGACCTCTCTCTCTCTTTCTCTGCCTCTGCCTCTCCTCTCTCTGTGTAACTCTGGCTTTCATATAAATAAAAATAAAATCTTTTAAAAAATATAGTTCAAGGTATTTAATTTTTGGTAGCTATTATGAATGGGATTGATCTTAGAAGTTCTTTCTCAGCCATGGCATCGCCTGTGTTTATGAAGGCTACCGATTTATTGATTTATAGATTTATTTATTTATTTACCTTGCCAAATGTCTCTGGCTAAAACTTCCAGGACTATGTTGAATAGCAATGGTTAAAGTGGGCATCCTTTGCTGGTTCCGGATCTTAGTGGAAATGTTTCCAATTTTTCTCCATTCAATAAGATGCTGGCTGTGGGTTTGTGATAAATTGCTTTGATTGTGTTGAGGAATATTCCTTCTATACCCAATTTGCTTATGGTTTTCAAGACGAAAGGGTGTTGTATTTTATCAAATGCTTTCTCTGCATCTACTGAGATAATCATATGGTTTTTGTTCTTCAGTCTATTAATGTGATATATCAACTGATTGATTTGTGAATACTGAACCATCCCTACATACCAGTGATAAGTCCCACCTGGTCTGAGTGAATGATCTTTCTAATGCGTTGTTGGACTTGATTAACTAGTACTTTGTTGAGGATTTTTGTAGCTATATTCATCAAGGATACTGGTCTGCAGTTCTCTTTATTGTGTCTTTTTCTGCTTTAGGAATTAAGATGATGCTGGCTTCACAGATGTTTGAGAGGATTCCCTCCTTTTCAATTGTGTTGAATAGCTTGAGAAGAATTGAATTAGTTCTTCTTTAAATGTGTGGTAGAATTCAACAGTGAGGCTATCCCAGTCCTGGGCTTTTTTTTGTTGAGAGAGTCTTTACTACTGATTCAATCTCCATCTTGGTTTTTGGACTGCTTAGGTTGTCTAAGTCTCAAGACTCAATTGTGGTAGGTTGCATGTGTCCAGGAATCTATCCATTTCTTCTAAGTTTCCCAATTTGTTGGCATACAGCTCCTTGCAGTGGTTCCTGATGATTCTTTTTATTTCTGTATTATCTGCTGTTACATTTCCTTTTCCATCTCTAATTTTATTGATTTGGGTCTTCTTCCTCTTTTTTTTTTTTTTTTTTGGTTAGCTAGCCCAATGGTGCAACAATTTTCTTTAATTTTTCAAAAAGCTAGCTCTTCATTTCATTGATCTTTTCTATCACTTTAGGGTTTCAATTTTGTTCATTTCTTTCCTAATTTTAATTATTTCTTTTCTTCTAGTTTTGGGTTTGTTTTGCTATGTTTTTCCAGGTCCTTGAGATACACTGATAACTCTTTATTTGGTGTCTTTTCAATTTCTTCATGTAGGCACCAATTGCTATAAACTTTCAACACTGCTTTTGCTGTATCCCATAAGTTTTGATATGCTGTATTGTCTTCATGTTTCCAGAAATTTCTTTATTTCTCTTTTGATTTATTCCATGACCCACTATTCACTGAAGAGCATGTTGTTCAGTTTCCTTGTGTCTGCATTTATGTTCTAGAGATTCTTGAGTTACTGACTTCCAGCTTCATTCCATTAAGGTCAGAGAAAATGCATGGTTTGATTTCATTTTTTTTTTTTTAATTTGCTGAGACTTGCTTTATGGCCTATTATACACTGAAATTAATACTATTCCTTTCTAAAGCACGCCACAACCTAGAAGTTTTCTATCTCTTAATATGATAAGTTAGCTGAAATTCTAAAAAGCAAAGTAATTTTATTAGGCACAAAGCAATGCCTGACTAACCTAGTATATAGCAATAGTTACTCAAAAGTTCTGAAGATTCTAAATGAAAGCTACTACATGCATTCTTCCTCAATAAATCCTGCCATGAGGAGCAAGCATTTAGAGGTTAAGACAGCTGCATCCCACATCAGAGTATCTGGATTCAAGACATGACTCCAGCTCCAGTTTCCTGCTAATATAGACCACGGGAGGCAGACTGATGGCTGAAGTAATTGGGTTCCTGCCACCAACGTGAGAGACCTGGGTTGCACGCCCAGCCCAGTCTCAGCTACTGTGGACATCTGAAGAAGTGAACCAGTGACTGGGAGCATACTCTCTCACTCTTTTTCTCTGCCTCTCAAATAAGTAAAATTTGTTTTTAAATATTTTAAGAAAAGAATTCCACATGCACAAATCACCAAGAAGAGCACATATAAACACCAAAAAAAAAAAAAAAAATCACTAGCCAAAAATAAAATAAAAGGTCATTTCATTTGCTACATTCAGTTTCTGGTGATATGTTATGATAATAAGGAGGGAAAGCCATTTAATTTTTAAATTATCATTAAGTAAAAAATAATACAGTGGCCAGCATCATGGCACAGTGGGTTAAGATGCTGTCTGCAACAAACATCCCATGTGAATGCCAGTTTGAGTCCTGGTTTCTCCACTTCTAATCCAGCTCTCTGTTAAGGAGCCTGGGAAAGCAGTAGAAGATGGCCCAAGTGCTTAGCCCCTGACACCCACGTGGGAGATCAGGATGAGTTCAAGGCTGCTGGCTACAGCCTGGACCAGCTCTGGCCGTTGCAGTCCTTTGGGGAGCGAGCCAGCAGACGGAAGATATCTCTGTCTTTGTCTCTCCATCTCTCTGTTTCTCTGCCTTTCAAATAAATAAAATAAATCTTTAATAAAAGGAAAAATTAAATACAAATATATTTTATATTTCCCTCAAGAAAGGTCATTTTTCATTAAAAAGAAAAACTGTGACAAATCTTACCCTTTCCTTGTCTACAACAATGAAAAGCTCCACATATCGGGTCTGTGGCAGAACAGCTCTTCTTCTCTGTCAGAAACAAGAGTATTTTAAAGACATAGAAAAATGGCAAGGCTACGTGTTTTTCATACTTAATGATCATACTCTAACCACTGGTCTCATATCTTAGACCAATAAAATAAAAACATGTTTTTTAAACATGTTTTAAATCTGAAATCTGAAAATTCCAGCTAAAGATACATTGAGTTATTCAAGTTTACAAAGAAGAACTATTGACTTTCTAAAATAAAAACTAGACACAAACACACATTTTAATAAGAAGTCTACTTACTTATGTTGAAAGAGGAAAAAAAAAAAAAGAATATCCACCAATATTCCACAGAACAGAAACTGGGACAAGGTTGGTACTTTAAAAAATGACTAATTATATCATCTTACAAAAATTCCTACAAAATAGAAAAAGCAAAAATCTCCATGGTTCCCAATGTTTAATGTTAAAAAGTACAGGGGCCAGCATCACAGCACAGCAGGTTAAGCCACTGCCTGCAATGCTGGCATCCCATATGAGCTCTAGTCTGAGCCCTGGCTGCTCCACTTCCCATCCAGCTCCCTGCTAACACACCTGGGAAAGCAGCAGAAGATGGTTCAAGTGCTTGGGCCCCTGACACCCACATGGGAGATCCAGATGGAGTCTTCAGCCTGGCCCAGTCCTGGCCATTGCTGCCATCTGGGGGTGAACCAAAAGATGGAAGACCTTTCTCTCTCTGCTTCTCTCTCCCTCTCCTCCCCCCATAACTTTGCCTTTCATATAAATAAACCTCTGTAAATAACCAAATTAATATAAAAAGTACAGCTCAATAATCAAAAAGAACAGATGGCAAAGAGGCAATAAACATAATGCCATAAACTAGTACGAGTTCATGAAGAAACATACTTCTGACACGGCAACAGCAACCTCACATGTAGAAAGACACAATCCCTGCAGCTGCAGTGGAGCTAGTCCAAGAACCCTGAGGGTCTAAGATACCCAGGTCAAGAATAAATCAGGGAATCCTAGAGAAGTCAAAGCAGGGATATCTGAAATATGGAATCAACCAAGGTGTCTATAACCAGTTAAACAGGTAAAGAAAATGTTATATATATATATATACACACACACACACACACACACACACACACACACAGTGGAATATTACTCAGCTGTAAAAAAGAATGAGATTCTACCATTTGCATCAAAATGGATACAACTGAATGACATCATGCTGAGTGAAGTAAACCAGACACAGAAAGACAAATGCACATGTTCTCCCTTATATGTGGCAGCTAAAATTAAAAAAAAAAAGAAAAGAAAAGAAAGAAATCTAATAAACAAAAGAAACTCCTCTGTGTATCAGTACTGCTACAAATATAGTTTTGTAAATCCTTATTTACAAACCTTTGTCAAACCAAAGTTAAGAGTGCTATACTACTATAGTTTTAATGATCTGTGATCACTATAAAATTTATTAGATATGAGGGAAATGGACATGTTTCCACTCAATTATTGTTACAATCCTTATTTACATTCTCACCAAACTAGGGCCTTTTTGCTTTTTAATTATTAAGCTTATCTGATGAAGCATTAAGCTTTTGACTGTAAAGTAAATTTAAAATGTTGTCTCAAAAATGGAAGAAAAAAGCAGGACAGAAAAAAAGGAAGGGAGAGGAAGGGAAAGAGAGGGAGGAAAGGAAGAGTGAATGTAATTATATTCATAGAATTGTATCTATGAACTATATTGAATCTGCTAAAAATTAACTGAAATTAAAAAAAATTAACTGAAAAGAAAAAAAGAAATAAAGGTATGAGTGTCCTTGAGAGATAGCTGAAGTAAGTCCTAAAGCCAAATCTGTTTGATTCTCTACTCTAGAGCCCAAGAATCACCACGCTAGTTTGAGTATGAAGTATCTGAATAAAAACTGCATTGCAGAGCTGGCGCTGTGACGTAGTGAATAAAGCCGTCGCCTGCAGTGTTGCTATCCCATATGGGTGCCGGTTCAAGTCCCAGCTGCTCCACTTCTGATCCAGCTCTCTGCTATGGCCTGAGAAAGCAGAAGATGGCTCAAGCCCCTGGGGCCCTGCACCCGCATGGGAGACCCGGAGGAAGCTCCTGACTCCTGGCTTCAGGTTGGAGCAGCACCAGCCATTGCAGTCATTTGGAGAGTGAACCAGCAGATGGTAGACATCTCTATCTCTCTCTCTCTCTCTCTTTCTCTCTCTCTCTCTCTCTCTCTCTCTCTGCCTCTCTGTAACTCTGCCTTTCAAATAAATAAATAAATCTTTTAAAAAAACTCCATTGTTCTCTGGAAGACAGTGTAATAGACTATTATATAGCAATACTAAATACAGTTATTGTTTAAGATTTAAGCCCTGGTTTCCAAAGCACACAAAGTCTTAATTCCACCCGCTGGGTCGCAGGAACTGCAGATTGCTCATCTTTCTATCGACTGATACCTATCACAATGTCTGGCATGAAACAGGCAAACTAAAAAGGAAGGTTCCAGTTGAAAGTGACAGAATAGGGAAGGGGCTTACTGCTCCAGTCTAGGGGAGATAGTTAAAAAAAAAAAAAAAAAAGTGGACAGAGTGCAATTTCAGGGAAAGATTAGGGGAAAAAACATCAGAGGAAACTCCACGCTATTGGGGGGACACTGTGGACTTACATGGAGGGTGTGGAGGTACACAGCTCATGACCCCAGAGTCGAGAGGCCCAACACTAGCTTTGCAATGAGGTGAGACGAGACTGCAGCAGCCCAAGTCACTGGCAATAAAGCTGCAGGAAGAGTCTGATGTGGGCCTGGCTTGGAGCCCTGTGGGGGACGCTGTACCTGCCAACCTAGAGAAGAAAAGATGGGGTACGTTTCTCTCTCCAAACCACCCGACACAGGCATCCTGTAAATAGCCGAGAGAGAGTGGGCACCTTTGGACATATGTAACATCTGCATCAGCTCATGTCCACATCTAGCAACCAGCCAAGAGGAGTCACTTGAGTCTGGCTGGGAGAACTGACAGGGGGCTGATTGCTTGTGACTGTGGGAGCCTTGTGTGCCAAGACTTTGAGGGCACAAGGTGTGGCTAGTACTTAGGGCAGCCAGTATGAGCGGCTTCACATACTTAGGGCTCCCTGTTTCCCTGGTAAAGGTCATTGCTGCAGGATCTGTGTTCACACCAAGGACTGCACAGATCCTTTGTGTGGTTCTTGTGGCAGCACAGATGAAAACTGTACCCATAGGGGCTAGTATCCAGTCATAGGTATCCTTTGAGGAGAGGAGGTGAGCATGAGAATATGCCAACAGAGCAGAACAAATCTCCCCTCTGATTAAAAAGATAGGTGTGTGCGTGTGTGTGTGTGTGTGTGTGTGAGAGAGAGAGAGAGAGAGAGAGAGAGAGAGAGAGATTGATTTACCATGCTCAACAATACAACATATAAAACCTATGGGATACAGCAAAAGCAGTAAGAGGAAAATTTATAGCAATTGGTGCCTACATCAAGAAATTAGAAAGGCACCAAATAAATGAGTTATCAATGCATCTCAAGGACCGAGAAAAACAACAGCAAAACAAACTAAAATTCATAGGAGAAAAGAAATAATTAGAATTAAAGAATGTAATTGAAATAAAAAAATTTTTAAAAAGCTCAGTGAAATAAAAAAGCTGGTTTTTAAAAAATAAATAGACAAAATTGACATACCACTGGCCAAACTAACAAAAAAACAAAGAGGGAGAAGACCCAAATCAATAAAATTAAAGATGAAAAAGAAAATATAACAGATACCACAGGAAAAAAAATCATCAGAAATTACTACAAAGAGCTGTATTCCAAAAAACTGGGAATCTTAGACGAAATGGATAAATTCCTGGACTCATACAACCTACCTAAATTGAGCCATGAAGATATAGAAAACCTAAACAAGATGGAAATTTCATCAGTAATAAAGACCCTACCAACAAAGAAAAGCCCAGGACTAGGTGGCTTCACTGCTGAATTCTACCAGACATTTAAAGAAGAACTAACTCCAATTCTTCTCTAGCTATTCAAAACAATTAAAAGGACGGCAATCTACCCAAATTTTTTCTGTGAAGCCAGCATCAGCTTGATTCCTAAACCTGCAAAAGAGGCAGAGAAAGAGAACTACAGACCAATATCCCTGATGAACATAGAGCAAAAATCTTTAACAAAATTCTAGCCAATTGAATCCAATTATACATCAGAAAGATCATTCACTCAGACCAAGTAGAAGTTATCCCTGGTATGCAGGGATGGTTCGACATCTGCAAAACAATCAATGTGATTGATGCATCACATTAACAAACTACAGAACAAAAACCATATAGTTATCTCAATAGATGCAGAGAGGCCGGCACCGTGGCTCAATAGGCTAATCCTCCGCCTTGCGGTGCCTGGCACACCGGGTTCTAGTCCCAGTCGGGGCACCGGATTCTGCCTGGTTGCCCCACTTCCAGGCCAGCTCTCTGCTATGGCCTGAGAGTACAGTGGAGGATGGCCCAAGTCCTTTTGGGCCCTGCACCCACAGGGAAGACCAGGAAAAGCACCTGGCTCCTGGCTTCGGATCAGTGAGATGCGCAGGCCGCAGCGCACTGGCCGCGGCGGCCATTGGAGGGTGAACCAACAGCAAAAAGGAAGACCTTTCTCTCTGTCTCTCTCTCTCACTGTCCACTCTGCATGTCCAAAAAAAAAAAAAAAAAAAAAAGATGCAGATAAAGTATTTGATAAGATAAATCATTTTTTCTTTTTTTTTAAGATTTATTTATTTTTATTTGAAAGTCAGAGTTACACAGAGAGAGGAGAGGCAGAGAGAGAGAGGTCTTCCATCCAATGGTTCACTCCCCAAGCGGCCGCAATGGCCGGAGCCGCACCAATCCAGAGCCAGGAGCCAGGAGCTTCTTGCCAGGCCCACATGAGTGCAGGGGCCCAAGGAGTTAGGCCATCTTCTACTGTTCTCTCAGGCTATAGCAAAGAGCTGGATTGGAAGAGGAGCAGCCGAGACCAGAACCGGTGCCCATATGGGATGCCAGCGCTTCAAGCCAGGGCGTTAACCTGCTACGCCACAGCACCAGCCCCAAGATACCTTTTCATGATGAAACTTCTCAGCAAATTGGGTACAAAAGGAACATTCCTCAACATAATCAAGGCAACTTATGAGAAATCCACAGCCAGCGTTCTATTGAATGGGGAAAGGTTAGAAGCATTCCCACTGAGACCTGGTACCAAACAAGGATGCCCACTCTCACCATTGTTATTCAATATAGTCCTGAAGTTTTAGCCAGAGCCATTAGGCAAGAAAAGAAATCAAAAGGATACAAATTGGGAAGGAAGAAGTCAAACTATCCCTATTTACAGATTACATGATTCTATATATATATATATAGGAGATCAAAAGACTCCACCAAGACTCCATTCACAGAAGAATTTGGTAAAGTAGCAGGATGTAAAATTAATATACAAAAAACAATAGCCTTTTTATACACAGACAATGCAAAGGCTGAGAATGAACTTCTAAGATCAATCCTATTCACAATATCCACAAAAACAATCAAGTACCTTGAAATAAATTTAACTAAGGATGTCAAAAATCTCTACGATGAGAATTACAAAACTTTAAAGAAAGAAATGGAATAAGATACAAAACAATGGAAAAATCTTCCATGTCCATGGATTAGAAGAATCAATATCATCAAAATGTCCATTCTTCCAAAATCAATTTACAGATTCAATGCAATCTCAATGAAAATACCAAAGAGGTTCTTCTCAGATCTAGAAAAAATGATGCTGAAATTCATATGGAAACACAGTAGAACTCAAATAGCTAAAGTAATCTTATACAACAAAAACAAATCCAAAGCCATCACAATACCAGATTTCAAGAAATACTAAAAGACAGTTATAATCAAAACAGCCTGGTACCAGTACAAAAACAGATGAATAGACCAATGGAACAGAATAGAAATGCCAGAAATCAACCCAATCACTTATAACCAACTTATATTTGACAAAGGAGCTAAAATCAATCCATGAAGCAAGGGCAGTCTCTTCCACAAATGGTGCTGGGAAAACTGGATTTCCACATGCATTAGTATGAAGCAAGATCCCCACCTCACACCTTACACAAAAATCCACTCAAAATGGTTTAAAGACCTAAATCTATGATCCAACACCAGCAAATTATTAGAGAACATTGGGGAAACCCTACAAGACACTTGCACAGGAAAAGAATTCTTGGAAAAGACCCCAGAGGCACAATCAAAGCCAAAATTAACACATGGGATTACATCAAATTGAGAAGCTTCTGTACTGCAAAACAAACATTCAGCAACATGAAGAGGCAACCAACAGAATGGGAGAAATTATTTGCAAACTATGCAACTGATAAAGGATTAATAACCAGAATCTACAAAGAAATCAAGAAACTCCACAACAACAAAACAAACAATCCAGTTAAGAAATGGACAAAGGACTTCAACAGATATCTTTCAAAAGAGGAAATCCAAATGGCCAACAGACACATCAAAAAATGTTCAGGATCACTAGTCATCAGAGAAATGCAAATCAAAACTACAATGATGTTTCACCTCACCCTCAATAGAACAGCTTATATACAAAAATCAACAAACAATAAATGCTGGTGAGGATGTAGGGAAAAAGGTACCCAAATCCACTGTTGTTGAGAATATAAACTGGTAAAGCCACTATGGAAGACAGTATGGAGATACCTCCGAAATCTGAATATAGACCTACCATATGACCCAGCCATCCCACTCCTAGGAATCTACCCAGGAGAAATGAAATCAGCATATAAAAGAGTTATCTGCATCCCCATGTTTATTGCAGCTCTATTCACAATAACTAATATAAGGAAGCAACCCAAGTGCCTGTCAGCCGAAGACTAGATAAAGAAATTATGGGATATGTCACTATGGAATACTACACAGCTGCAAAAAATGAAATCCGGACATTTGCAACAAAATGGATGAAACTGGAAAACATCACACTTAGTAAAATAAGCCAGTCCCAAAAGGACAAATACCATATGTTCTTCATCTGTGATAACTAACAGAGCACATAAGAGGTAATCTATAGAAGTAAAATCAATACTTCAAGATGCATTGACTTTGAACAGCCCTTGTCTCAACTGTTAAGGAACAGTTTTCTTGTTCTTCATATAATTTGTTGAACTCTTGGTTTAGTATAGAGTTAATCGTATATTTATAAAGTTAATTGAAAACAGAGTAGTAAAAATAAGAATGGGAATAGGAGAGGGAAGTGGAAGAGGGGTGAGAATGTGGGGGTGAAGGGTGAGTACAGTGGGAAGAATCACTGTATTCCTAAAGCTGTATTTATGAAATACATGAAGTTTGTGTTCTTTAAATAAAAGGTTTCTGGGGGAAAAAATAAAACTAAAAAGGAAGGAAGGAAGGAATGGGGAAGGGAGGGAGGGAGGGAAACATGACCAGTTATAATAACTCTTGATTTAACAAACACATGACCTTATTAAACCTCTCGTCTGAATCATGACAAATGATTACATGATTTCCTTACTCGAAGTAGCTGAGTCATGCTGGGAGGCTCCTCCTCTTGGTTTTTTGCAGTTTCTGTCTCTAGATTCTTGTTGGAAACTCCACATTTCAGAGGCTCTTTGTGGACATCATCCATTCGATAAAATATGTGCTCAAAGTCAGAACTGTTTTGCAGGGGTTCGATTCCATAACTGGTATCTTCTAAATGCAGCAATCCTCTAAATGTTGCATTCACATAAACGATTTTTAAGGGAAAAAAAAAAAAACACACAGGAAAAGAAAACAAAAAATCTGAATTCAAGACCCAGTTTAACAAGTGTAAAAAGGGTGGCATGAAGGGGGTGGGGGGCAGAGCTGTGATGCAGTGGGTGAAGCCGCTATCTGCAGTGCCAGCATCCCATATGGGCACTAGAGCATGTCCCAGCTGCTCCACTTCCAATCCAGCTCTCTGCTATTGCTTGGAGAAGCAGTGGAAGATGGCTCAAGTCCTTGGGCCCCTGGAACCGCATGGAAAACCTAGACGAAAACTCTGGGCTCCTGGCTTCCGTTCAGCCCAGCTCCAGCCGTTGCAGCCATTTGGGGAGTTGAACCAGCAGATGGAGGAGCTCTTTCTCTGTCTCTCCCTTTTTATATCTGTAACTCTACTTCTCAAATAAATAAATAATTTAAAAAAAAAAAAAAGGTAGCATAGTATAGAGAGGAAAACTGGAGGGTTTGGAGTCAGATGGACATTAACTCTGAAACACAGGAACGCTGCTCACTAGCATCTCTGACCGTAGGCTACTAACTGACCTGAGTGCATACTAGAAAATGGGAGGCGCTATAAAGTAATGGCCAGGAGAAGAGTCTGGAGCTCCAGGACTTAACCACTGCCTTCACAGACATTGCGCACAAGACTGCTCTAAAGATTAAAGTATTCATAAGCACAAAACACTTGGAGCACTGTGTTCAGACAGTAGTTCAAAAATTGTTATTACCTAAATAAAGATAATCATAGACAGGTACCTTAGTTTCATATATTTAATTTGAGAATTAAAAGCAGTGTTTACTAGTCAAGCAATCAAGCAATCTTGCAATCAACCAACAAGCACAGTGCCACACGGCCCGGCCCTCAATAAATGTAATCTGAACACTGTAACCTCATTTGATGTGTGGCACACTTTCTCTAAGCTTAGTTTATTCATCGAAACATGAAGAAAAAGAGTACTCTGTCAGTCCTTATGAGACTTACATGAAAAATACAGGTCAAAATTTATAAAGTAATACCAAAATTTAACGTATGTTTTACTTTAAATAGAAAAAAACCATTTAGTAGTCTCAAAGAATGCAACTTCCTCTTCAGATACTGAAATTCACCAACGATAATATTTCCTTAAATACATATGCCAAGAATTTTTCAAACACAGCTGTGAAGACCTTCAGTAACATCAAAGTAAAAGCCAGTACTGTTAAGTGTCTAAATGACTTGATTTATACACAGGGATAGGACATGGGGTAAGAAACAGAGTAAAGAAAAAAAAAAAGAAAAAAAAATAGGGAAACTTTCTTACCTGAGTCCAAAACAATCACTAAGAGCAACAGATGAATTATAAACTCCTTCCACATAGCCCCGATGATGACAATGATTCTAAATGAAAAACATTGAATTATCTTCAAATACTGTTAAATCAGTGGAAAACAATCATGAAAATCACAGAGGAGACAAAATTACTCAAGGCCAGTAAACTAAAACATTTTGTTTATGCTGGCATATCATAATACCACGTGGCATTCTACAGACTATCTGCAGGCCATGGGCTATCACCCTACAAGCACAGGAATATGGGGGCAGAATTCCAGGGAAACTGAGCAGAGGCAGTTCTGTGCCAATGTCCTGCCCAGAAGCAGGACAGACAGCATTATATTATATTTAACATTTTAAATTGCAGTCCAATCCGAGAATCAGCAGTGGGCAACTGATATCTAACACAAGAGAGGATCTTGTTAAAAAAAAAAAAAAAAAAAAAAAAAAAAAAAAAAAAGAATAGGGCCCAGAAAAAAATAAAATATTTTGTATAAAGGGAAAAAAGTGATTTTGACCCAATGATTTCCTTTTTTTGTACCCACATATTTACTATATTGTTATTAGTTATAAGCTTAGCTGTCTTCAAAAACTTAAGACCTTTTACCCTTCAGTTTTGTTTTCATTTATATTTATTTATTTTCCTTTTATCTGAAAGGCAGAGAGACACAGAGTCAGAGACAGACACATAGATCCCCTGATTCACCCCCAAACATTCTCAACCATCATAGCTAAGCTAGTCTGAAGCCAGGAGCCAGGAACTCAATCTGGGTCTCCCACATAGGTGACAGGAACCCATGTACTTAAGCCATCAAAGGTTGTCTCCTGGGGTGTGCACTGGCAGGAAGCTGGAGAGGAAATACAGGCAGAACTTGAACCCAAGCACTTTAATATGGCACGTGGGCATCCCAAGCCAAGTCTTGACCACTTCACCAATTATCTGCTTCTTTTGAATAAGAAATCACCCAGTAAAAATGCAAGGTAAAATTACTCAGAAATACTAATCTTCTTAGCACCTAATCAGACTTTCTCACTTTTAAAACAATTATAAAGTACTAAAATAGAACAGCCTAGGGGCAGGGAGCACTAACTCTACCAGACATTAAGAGTCACCACTAGATCTTGCATGATATTGCTACACTGTCAAAGATACCAAGCACTGGAACAGACTAGAAAGTCTCTAGACAGACCCAAGTACAAATAGAATGTCACATGATAGAAGTGGCATCTCAAACCACTGGGGCAGTGATGGACTTGTCAACATTTGGAAAAATATGAAATTAGATCCATACTTCATACCATATAGAAGAACAAACTCAAAACGAATAAGGAAACTAAAGAAACAAACAAACAAACCAAAAAACATGAAACCAGAGCCAGCGTTGCAGCGTAACAGGTTGAGTCACCTCCTGCAACACTGGCATCCCACATGAGTGCCTGTTCCAGTCCCGACTGCTCCACTTCTGATCCAGCTCCCTGCCTGGGAAAGCAGTAGAAGATGGCCCAAGTCTTTGGGTCCCTGCATCCATGTGGGAGACCTGGAAGAAGCCCCTGGCTCCTGGCTTCAGATCAGCTCAGATCCAGCCACTGCAGCCATTTGGGGAGTGAAACAATAGATAGAAGAACTCTCCTTCCCTCTGTCTCTATCTCTTTCAAATAAATAAATAAAATAAATAAAATCAATCTTGGAAAGATATTAATGATTTTTACTACACAGGTTGAACATTCCTGAAAAAAAAATCTGAAATGTTCCAAATTTTGCAAGTTTCTGAATGTCGAATGCCAGATTAGGGACATTCAACTGATACAGTCTATGCAAATATTTAAAAAAAAAAAAAACCTGAAACACTTCTGGTCCCAAGTATTTTGGATAAGGAATAATCAATCTTATAACAAAATATTTTAAGCTTCCAATTGGAAACACCAAAGGTCAAAAAACAACTGACACATTTGAAGAAAAATATACCAAAAAAACTGACATCATAGGTAAACGATTAATATCCCTAAATATAAACAAACACTGAGGGTAAAAGATTAAAAGCCTGGGACTGGCATGTGGTGTAGCGGGTTCAGCTGCCATCTAGAGTGCCAGCATCCCATCTGAGCACCAGTCCAAGTCCCAGCTGCTCCACTTCCAATCCAACTCCCTGGGAAAGCAGTGGAAGATGGCTCAAGTACTTGGGCCCCTGCACACCCTGTGGCAGATCCAAATGAAGCTCCTGCCTCTGGCTTCAGCCAGGCCCAGCCCTGGCTGTTGCGGCCATTTGAGAAGCGAACCAGTGTTTGAAAGATCTCTCTTTCTCTCTCCCCTGCCCCCATCTCATCCTCTCTCTGCATATCTCTTTTAAACAAATAAATAAATAAATAAATCTTTTTAAAACATTAAGAGTGGGCCGGTGCCATGGCTCACTTGGTTAATCCTCCGCCTGCGGCCCGGCATCCCATATGGGTGCCGGGTTCTAGTCCCAGTTGCTCCTCTTCCAGTCCAGCTCTCTGCTGTGGCCCAGGAGGGCAGTGGAGGATGGCCCAAGTGCTTGGGCCCCTGCACCTGCATGGGAGACCAGGAGGAAGCACCTGGCTCCTGGCTTCAGATCAGTGCAGCGCCGACCATAGCAACCATTTGAGGAGTGAACCAACAGAAGAAAGACCTTTCTCTCTGTCTCTCTCTCTCACTGTCTAACTCTGCCTGTCAAAAAAAAAAAAAAAAAAAAAAGATTTTTTTTTTTTTTGTCAAGTGGCATAAAACGTGTGGTCTTTGGCCTTTTGCCTATGCAATCCCCGGATATGTGAATAAACAGATTATTTTTTACCTGATTTATGCTAACGTAAATTTAAACTCCTCAGCCATCTTTCTACTCCACAATGGACAAACAGTACACTAAGATAAAGGAGTTAAAGCAGTGTGGTAGTGGAACAGAAAAGAATAGGGCTAAGTTAGCATTTTGTTATTTTTTTAAGTACTAATAATTAATCTACAGTAAATATTTTGGCTTCTATTTATCTGAAAAACACTGCAAAAAGTGTGTAACAATTCAATCTATCACAGTATTACAAAGTTCAGGAAACAAAGTTTTCTCATGAAAACTGCAGAAGGGGCCGGCGCCGTGGCTCAATAGGCTAATCCTCCGCCTTGCGGCGCCGGCACACCAGTCCCAGTCGGGGCGCCAGATTCTGTCCCGGTTGCTCCTCTTCCAGGCCAGCTCTCTGCTGTGGTCCGGGAGTGCAGTGGAGGCTTGGGCCTCCAGGAGAGACCAGGAGAAGCACCTGGCTCCTGGCGAGAGACCAGGAGAAGCACCTGGCTCCTGGCTTTGGATCAGCGCGGTGCGCCGGCCGCAGCACGCCAGCTGCAGCAGCCATTGGGTGGTGAACCAAAGGAAAAGGAAGACCTTTCTCTGTCTCTCTCACTGTCCATTCTGCCTGTCAAAAAAAAAAAAAAAAAGAAAAAGAAAAAAGAAAAAAAAAAGAAAACTGCAGAAGGAAAAGATGTATAGTATCCGTTAAAAAGGACTGTAATAGGAGCCAGTGTTGTGGCACAGCAGGTTAAGCTGCTGCCTGCAAAGCTGGCATCACATATAAATACCAGTTCAAGTCTTGGCTGCTCTACTTCTGATCCAGCTCCCTGCTAATGCACCTGAGAAAACAGTGGAAGGTGGCCTAAGTACCTGGGTCCCTGCCACCCACGTGGGAGACCTGGATGAAGTTCCAAGCTCCTAGCCTCAGCCGTTTGTGGAGTGAACCCAACAGATGGAAGATAGATCAATATCTCTCCCTCTTTCTCTAATTCTGCCTTTCAAATAAAATAAAATCCTTTAAAATAAATTTAAAATAACTGTAATATACTCTTCTCAAACAAAACTAGAAATGTTTATGCTCTAAGTAGAAAAAGACCACAGTCAAATTCAAGTATTATTTTGAGTATTATTTTTTACTATTTAGAGTATTATTTCAAATATTCCTGGTTTGTCATGTACCCAGTGTAGTCTATTCTCTGATGCAGAGAGAACTATACTTCTTTAACAAAGAATTGCTTTCAGGGGCTGGTGCTGTGGGTAAAGCTGCTGCTGTAGTGCCAGCATCCCATATGGGCACCAGTTCGAGTCCTGGCTGTTCTACTTTCAATCCAGCTTTCTGCTATGGCCTGGGAAAGCAGAAGATGGCCCAAATGCTTGGGCCCCTGCACCCACGTGGCAGATCCGGAAGAAGCTCTTGGCTCCTGGCTTTGGATCGGTGCAGCTCCGGCCATTGTGGCCATCTGGGGAGTGAACCAGTGGATGGAAAACCTCTCTCTCTCTCTCTCTGCCTCTGCCTCTCTGTAACTCTGACTTTCAAATAAATAAAGAAACCTTAAAAAAAAAAAAAAGAATTGCTTTCAGTGAAAAATTACTAAACACTAATGGCAAATCAAAACATGGGGGCCACTACATCAAGAAATTGGAAAGACACCAAATAGATGAGCTTTCAATTCACCTCAAGGATCTAGAAAACCTACAGCAAATCAGACCCAAATCTAGTAGGAGAAGAGAAATAATTAAAATCAGAGAAGAAATCAACAGGATTGAATCAAGAAAAACATTACAAAAAATCAGCCAAACGAAGAGCTGGTTTTTTGAAAAAATAAACAAAATTGACACCCCATTGGCCCAACTAACTAAAAAAAGAAGAGAAAAGACCCAAATCAATAAAATCAGAGATGAAAAAGGAAATGTAACAACAGACACCACAGAAATAAAAAGAATCATCAGAAATTACTACAAGGACTTGTATGCCAGCAAACAGGGAAACCTATCAGAAATGGATAGATTCCTGGACACATGCAACCTGCTTAAATTGAACCAGGAAGACATCGAAAACCTAAACAGACCCATAACTGAGACAGAAATTGAAACAGTAATAAAGGCCCTCCCAACAAAGAAAAGCCCAGGACCAGATGGATTCACTGCTGAATTCTATCAGACGTTTAAAGAAGAACTAACTCCAATTCTTCTCAAACTATTCAGAACAATCGAAGAAGAGGGAGTCCTCCCAAATTCTTTCTATGAAGCCAGCATCACCTTAATTCCTAAGCCAGAAAAAGATGCAGCACTGAAAGAGAATTACAGACCTATATCCCTGATTAACATAGATGCAAAAATCCTCAATAAAATTCTCGCCAATAGAATGCAACAACACATCAGAAAGATCATCCACCCAGACCAAGTGGGATTTATCCCTGGTATGCAGGGATGGTTTAATGTGCGCAAGACAATCAATGTGATACACCACATTAACAGACTGCAGAAGAAAAACCATATGATTATCTCAATAGATGCCGAGAAAGCATTTGATAAAATACAACACCCGTTCATGATGAAAACTCTAAGCAAACTGGGTTTGGAAGGAACATTCCTCAATACAATCAAAGCAATCTATGAAAAACCCACAGCCAACATCCTATTGAATGGGGAAAAGTTGGAAGCATTTCCACTGAGATCTGGAACCAGACAGGGATGCCCACTCTCACCACTGCTATTCAATATAGTTCTGGAGGTTCTAGCCAGAGCTATTAGGCAAGAAAAAGAAATTAAAGGGATACAAATTGGGAAGGAAGAACTCAAACTATCCCTCTTTGCAGATGACATGATTCTGTATTTAGGGGACCCAAAGAACTCTACTAAGAGACTATTGGAACTCATAGAAGAGTTTGGCAAAGTAGCAGGGTATAAAATCAATGCACAAAAATCAACAGCCTTTGTATACACAGACAATGCCATGGCTGAGGAAGAACTTCTAAGATCAATCCCATTCACAATAGCTACAAAAACAATCAAATACCTTGGAATAAACTTTACCAAAGACGTTAAAGATCTCTACGATGAAAATTACAAAACCTTAAAGAAAGAAATAGAAGAGGATACCAAGAAATGGAAAAATCTTCCATGCTCATGGATTGGAAGAATCAATATCATCAAAATGTCCATTCTCCCAAAAGCAATTTACAGATTCAATGCAATACCAATCAAGATACCGAAGACCTTCTTCTCAGATCTGGAAAAAATGGTGCTGAAATTTATATGGAGGCACAAGAGACCTCGAATAGCTAAAGCAATCTTGTACAACAAAAACAAAGCCGGAGGCATCACAATACCAGATTTCAGGACATACTACAGGGCAGTTGTAATTAAAACAGCATGGTACTGGTACAGAAACAGATGGATAGACCAATGGAACAGAATTGAAACACCAGAAATCAACCCAAACATCTACAGCCAACTTATATTTGATCAAGGATCTAAAACTAATTCCTGGAGCAAGGACAGTCTATTCAATAAATGGTGCTGGGAAAATTGGATTTCCACGTGCAGAATCATGAAGCAAGACCCCTACCTTACACCTTACACAAAAATCCACTCAACATGGATTAAAGACCTAAATCTACGACCTGACACCATCAAGTTACTAGAGAACATTGGAGAAACCCTTCAAGATATTGGCACAGGCAAAGAATTTCTGGAAAAGACCCGGGAGGCACAGGCAGTCAAAGCCAAAATCAACTATTGGGATTGCATCAAATTGAGAAGTTTCTGTACTGCAAAAGAAACAGTCAGGAGAGTGAAAAGACAACCGACAGAATGGGAAAAAATATTTGCAAACTATGCAACAGATAAAGGGTTAATAACCAGAATCTACAAAGAGATCAAGAAACTCCACAAAAACAAAACCAACAACCCACTTAAGAGATGGGCCAAGGACCTCAATAGACATTTTTCAAAAGAGGAAATCCAAATGGCCAACAGGCACATGAAAAAATGTTCAAGGTCATTAGCAATCAGGGAAATGCAAATCAAAACCACAATGAGGTTTCACCTCACCCCGGTTAGAATGGCTCACATGCAGAAATCTACCAACAACAGATGCTGGAGAGGATGTGGGGAAAAAGGGACACTAACCCACTGTTGGTGGGAATGCAAACTGGTCAAGCCACTATGGAAGTCAGTCTGGAGATTCCTCAGAAACCTGAAGATAACCCTACCGTTCGACCCAGCCATCCCACTCCTTGGAATTTACCCAAAGGAATTTAAATTGGCAAACAAAAAAGAGGTCTGCACCCTAATGTTTATTGCAGCTCAATTCACAATAGCTAAGACCTGGAACCAACCTAAATGCCCATCAACGATAGACTGGATAAAGAAATTATGGGATATGTACTCTTTAGAATACTATACCGTAGTAAGAAACAACGAAATCCAGTCATTTGCAACAAAATGGAGGAATCTGGAACACATCATGCTGAGTGAAATAAGCCAGTCCCAAAGGGACAAATACCATATGTTCTCCCTATGGTATCGGTGACGACTGACTGAACACCAAGAGGGAAACCTGTTGGAGTGAGGTGGACACTATGGGAAATGGTGGCTTGATCAGCATAGCCCTGACTGTTAATGAACAACTAAATACATTATCCCTCTTAGTAGTTTTTTTATCTGTTCTACTTAGTATGACTGGTTTAGATCTGTAATTGATGCACAGTTATTCTTAAGTGTTGAAAATTAACTGAAATGTGATCCCTGTTGAACATGGTGGTGGGAATGGGAGAGGGAAGAGATGTATAATTTGGGACATGCTCAGGCTGACTTGCCCCAAGTGGTGGAGTTGGAAGCATACCAGGGGATTCCAATTCAATCCCATCGAGGTGGCATGTACCAATGCCATCTCACTGTTCCAGGTGATCAGTTTCAGTTCACAGTTGGTCATGGTGAAGGGACTGGGAGTCAAAGGGAGCACATAGACAAGTCTAGTACCTGCTAACGCTAACCGATGGAGTAAATAAAGGGGAGAGTGATCCAACATGGGAAGTGAGATACTCAGCAGACTCATAGAATGGCAGATGTCCTAAATAGCACTCTGGCCTCAGAATCAGCCCTAAAGGCATTCGGAGCTGGCTGAAAAGCTCATGAGAGTATTTCAGGCATGGAAAGCCAAGACACTCTGGCAAAAGATCTCTGCGAGTGAGATCCCAGTGGAAAGAACAGGTCATCAAAGAAGGAGGTACCTTTCTCTGAAGGGAGGAGAGAACCTCCACTTTGACTATGACCTTGTCTAAACAAGATAAGAGTCGGAGAACTCAGAGGGCTTCCATAGCCTTGGAAACTCATGACTGGAGCATAGGGAGATTACTGATGCCATAGACAGGAGTGTCAATTGGTAAAGTCAACAACAGGAGTCACTGTGCACTTACTCCTCATGTAGGATCTCTATCCTTAATGTGCTGTACATTGAGATTTAATGCTATAACGAGTACTCAAACAATATATTTCACTTTGTGTTTCTATGGGGGTGCAAACTGTTAAAATCCTTACTTAATGCATACTAAACTGATCCTCTGTAAAAAAAAAAAAAAAAAAAAAAAAGAAATTATCAATTCCCAACTTGACTCGCACTGGGATTAAACATGACAATAGGTCTGCTCTGATTTCATCATCATTTAAAAAAATCATCTATTATTTTTCACTTTATGTTTCTGTGTGGGAGCAAACTGTTGAAATCCATACTTAATGTATACTAAGCTGATCTTCTGTATATTAAGATTATCGAAAATGAATCTTGATGTGAATGGAAGGGGAGAGGGAGTGGGAAAGGGGAGGGTTGTGGGTGGGAGGGACGGTATGGGGGGGAAGCCATTGTAATCCATAAGTCGTACTTTGGAAATTTATATGCATTAAATAAAAGTTTAAAAAAAAAAAAAACATGGGGGCCAGCCCCATGGCACAGTAGGTTAATCCTCTGCCTGTGGTGCTGGCATCCCATATGGGCGCTGGTTCTAGTCCTGGCTGCTCCTCTTCCAATCCAGCTCTCTGCTATGGCCTGGGAAAGCAGTAGAAGATGGCCCAAGTTCTTGGGTCCCTGCACCTGCATGAGAGACCGGGAAGAAACTCCTGGCTCCCAGCTTCAGAACAGCACAGCTCTGGCAGTTGCAGCCATTTGGGAGTGAACCAACGGAAGGAAGACCTTTCTCTCTGTCTCTTCCTCTCACTGTCTGTAACTCTACCTCTCAAATAAATAGAATCTTTAAAAAAAAATGCTTAACAAGGAAGTAAGATGTGCTTTTAGAGACAGACTGATTCATTGATTTGATTTGAAAGGCAGAGTGACAGAGAGAAAGAATCTTTCATCCAATGGTTCACTCCCCAAATGCCTACAACTGCTAGGGCTGGGGCAGGCCAAAGCCAGCAACCAGGAACTTCCCATGTAGGTAGGAAGGGCGCAAGATCTTGGGCCAATATCTGCTGTTTCCAGGTACATCAGCAGGAAGCTGGATCAGAAGTAGCATAGCTGGGATTTGAATCAGCACTCCAGTATGGAATGCAGGGGTCACTAACTGCAGAACTGGCCCCTGCTTTTCAGGATATTAACATTCAACAACAGCAAAAGTAACTCCTATTTTTCAAACATATCAACTTCCCCCTTCATAATCAGTAAAGATTATCATTAAATAGAAGATCATTTTCCTAATCTTTAAAAAAAATCCTTAAGCCCTTGGAGACCTATAAAGTCCAGGTTAATCTATGTAAATGCATCTACTTCTGCCAGAGCACATGTATTTTAATGTTAAGGTGTCCTGTGGAGGTGTACTATGTAACAGTCCCAGGTACTTGAATAGAATTTAAATTGTAAATTTTACTGTAGATGAAAAGGAAAATACATTACCTCCACGTTGGGATGGTCAGAGATCAGAGCCCCTTCCTCACTATAGGTATAAACTACAAAATCTTTAGGCAAAAGGTCACTGGAAGAGGAACAAAAGACACAGTTTATGTAATCTATCTACAACAGAAGACACAATTCGTAAGGCATTATTCCACAAAGAGATAAGCAGTAGTGAATAAAAGTTTCATTTGATAAATTAGTATTACATAAAGAATGTGCTACTATAAAGCTAGAAACTCAAAAACAGATTTGAACGTGAAATAGTTTAAGAATTACCCTTAAGTAACTAAGCCACGTATTTGTTCTTATGGTCATAAATTGCGGGTTGCAAACAACGTAATACAACGTAAATTATGTCGCTAAATTTTTCTGATATATTTCACAAAAATAGTATACATTAGGTTATGCACAGAACTTCATATTAATAGAAGAAAATCAAGTGTTTTTTTACAGTCATTTAAGATTCAATGCCTTAACCTAAGTACAGAGGTAAAATTCTGGGTCAGCTGTTAAAGGAAAGAATATTTGAATTCTGAAGCTTCACTTCATATTAAGAACAAGCCACACAGAGGGTCCAGCATTGTGGAGTAGCAGGTAAAGGCACTACGTGGCATGCCAGCATCCGTTATGGGAGCGAGTTCATGTCCCAGCTGCTCCACTTCCAATCCTGTTCCCTACTAATGGCCTGGGAAAAGCAGCAGAAGGTGGCTCAAGTGCCTGGGCCCCTGCCAGCCACATGGGAGAAACCCAGAGGAAGCTCCTGCCCCTGGCTTCAGCCAAACTCAGCACTGGGCACTGCAGCCATGTAGGGAAGTGAAACAGCAGATGGAAAATCGATCTGTGCACACATGTATGTGTGCCCCGCCCTCTGTAACTCCGACTTACAAATAAATCTTTAAAAAGCAGCAGCAGCAGCAGCAGCTACATGGGGTTCTCATGCAAGCAGGACTGGAGCAGCTCTGTGCTTATCTCCAGGTCTATGGACAAGGCAGGAGATGCAACATACAAACTAGTGACTTAGGATGTGCTACTTAAAGTTCAAAAGTCTCCTGAAGGCACCCAGCATAATCATGTCTAAACTGTTTGGAGATGGATAAACTGACGGTTTTCATTTGGTTTAATTAGTTACATAGCCTCACTTTAGCTATATGGCCAGCATAGTATGAAAGATCCTTTCAGTGAACTTTTGCTGGGCTCCTGTAAAAATATGATGTGTCACACACACACATACATCTCAGTATATCAGAATCTGAAGACACAGTACATCTGCGCAACTGAGGAAGGACCCTGGACGTGGTCCTCAGCTGTCTGCAAACTCCACATGATGACCTGCACTAGTTTGTCCTGATCCATTGTATGCATCCTTTACCTTCACTAACTCTATGTGAACAGCCTGTAGAATCTCAAGTTCTTTCCACAGTCTGACTCTGCTCAGGCACTGCCATCTCCCCTTCTCCCCTATCTGCCGACACCCATCCACCCTCTGCTCCCTTGAGTAGTGAATTTGAAAATAAATGCAATGCTTAGCGTTGTTCTGCCCTCTTTCCTCCTTAGAAGTCACTGCCTACCCAGTCAAAGCACAGATTCCACTATGCTTCTCTAGAGGCAGGCGTGCTTCTGTGTAGAGCTGACGATGAACAGCTAAATCTGCTTTCATCCTGGGTTCAGTATCTACCAAACAGTAACTAGAAAAGAAATCAATATACTATTGGAGGAAAATTACTAAAAAGCCAAAGGAAATCTTACATGTTCCTCTCCAAGTGAATAACATGCTCCTTGCCTTCAATCGGAATGACGTAAGATACCTAGACACAGAGAAGAAAAGAAGAATAAAACCCCATCTTGTGAATTTCCAACAAAACATAATTTCTGAGACACAGGAAATTCCATCCTGAATCTGAATAATTTGGTACTGACTCCAATTATTGTACAGAATCATCTTTGTTATCTATCCTTAAATAATAAAAACTACCTTGTGACATTGTGATCATCTCTACTGCCCTTTAATAATGGATGGTGGAAACTCACCTGCATGCTTACCTAAACGCTTCTTAAATTCATTTACTATTTAAAGAGGCTATAACATCAGAGACATCCCGCTACCACCTACAGTATCTTCCTTTTGTTTTAAACAAAATAAATCTCGTAGTTTCAAGAGATTACCCCTAGTTTTAGTTACCCAAAATCTGAAAAGAAACTTATACTCTTTTGTGACTATATACCTCTCCAAGGCTTCCCTCATTCATCAGTTCTAAAATGTACTTTTCCCCTCTTATAGTAAGATCTCTGAACTAGGGACGTGTCATACAAAGAAGAGCAATCTAACAGGCAACACCACAGCTTGCTAGTGGGACACAGAATAACATTAAAAAAAAGTGTCTTTCAACTGATGGCACCTAAAGTCAATGAGTTAGGCGACTTGCATGCACATCTTCACGCTGAGGGGACTGTCTTCCCTACATTGAGTTACTCTGCCGCAACTCCCCCAGTGCCACTTTCCCAGATAATCACCAAGGTATATAAGCGACAGTTATTTACTACAGCCACAAGTCTCCATGTCTCCATGTGTGCAGTACTGATGAAGATATCACCAGAGACACAATAAAGAAGAAAGCATAGTCCCTGTGCTAACAAGCCCATCATCTAGGAAAGAAGACCAATGAGCCATCAGAGATTAATTCCACTCTAAGGGAAAACATCATCACAGGGTAGGCTGTCCAGTTCAAGCCAAGAACAAGGAAAAAAAAATCATAAATTGTTCTATTAGAAAGAGATCTTAAAGCCATTTTTTCCTCACTGATGAAGGAGTAAACGGAGTTGAATAACCAACCCACAAAGCTCCTGATTTTAGATGCAGTGTTCCTTTTACTAGGCCCAGTTCCTAAATAACATGCAAGGGGCTTTGCAAGTATGAGTGTATCAGCAATTCAGAGGTTATAAACCCAATTGTATCCTTCACTATCTCTCACTGCTAAACTAAAACAGACTTACATTATACTTCTATAAAGTTAACGCATTTGCAAAATCAATTCAAGTCCAAATATATGATTTCTGAACAAATTTCCTAGGAGAAAATAGTATAAAAGTATTTTTTGTGCATTAGTTATCCCACTTATAGCACAGTAAGTTCCTTTCAAAATGGAAATAAAACTCATTTTTGAGTTAATATTCCCAAGTATGAACTATATGCATTAAACATATCACTAATTTCCAGAGTCAGAGAAGATATAGCACCAATTATTCTAACACATACTAAGTACAGTTCATTCTTGTTATAATCAAACTGCTGTGACCACTGTCAGTTAGGGTTAAAAATCAATGTAATCAACTTCCAGGTTATACAGTTCTATTTAACTACTTCATCCTGTTATATTTCAAGTTGATCATTTTGACTTTTTGGAAAAAAAAAAAAAGGTACTAAAGCTCAATGTGTTGCTTTTACTAGAATAACATCCCTGGGACATCAGTACTACATGGCACTAAACCAATTAATTAGCTGACTAATAACTCCCAGAAGCAATGACTGCTACAAATCACATCTTTGTGGAACAAAGATCTTTAAGTAAATACACAGGCTCCACAGGGAACTCACCTGATTTGGGGAGGGCCTCGGTGCTTCCCGTCGCTCTCTAGTTAATCTCCAGGGAGTTATAATTTCATAAGAAGTGAGATGCGAGGTCTGCTGAAAGCCTGCAGAAAAGTGAAAGGGCAAGTGTAACAGGTGAACCTGGAAAACAACATGGTCCCAAAATAGAACAAATCAAAAGCTGAATTTTGAATCCCTGACATTCCTATATTAAAATATAGTTTTACATAAAGTTTCACATGAAAAATAGCAATGTACTTGATAAATGTGAGGAGAAAAATATGTACTTCTTAAAAAAGAATGTCAGGGGGCCAGCAGTAGAGGGTAAAGCCACTACCTGCAGTACCAGCATCCCATATGGGTGCCAGTTTGAGTCCTGGCTGCTCCACGTCCAATCCAGCTCTCTGCTATAGCCTGGGAAAGCAGTAGAAGATGGCCTAAGTCCTTGGGCCCCTGCACCCACGTGGAAGACCCAGAAGAAGCTCCTGGCTCCTGGCTCCTGGCTTCAGATGGGCCTGCTCTAGCCGTTGCAGTCACCTGGGGAGTGACCAGTGGATGGTGTGTGGGTGTGTGGGTGTGTGTCTCTCTCTCTGCCTCTACTGCTGCCTCTCTGTAACACTGCCTTTCAAGCAAATAAATAAATCAAATAAATCTTAAAAAAAAAAAAAAAAAAGACATCACTTGCAATGCCAGCTTCCTATATCAGAGCGCCAGTTTAGTCCCAGCTGCTCTACTTCCAATCCAGCTCCCTAATACACCTGGGAAAACAACAGAAAACAGCCCAAGTACCTGGGCCCATACGATCCATGTAGGAAACACGTATGGAGTTCTGTGTTCCTGGCTTCAGTCTGACTCAGCACCAGCCATCATTGTGGCCATTTAGGAAGTAAACCAGCAGATAGAAGATCTGTGGTGTGTGTGAGAGAGAGAGTGTTGTGTGTGTGAGTATGTGTGTGTCCCCTCTCTGTCACTCTGCCTTTCAAACAAATAAAATAAATCTTGGGGCCAGCATGTAGCATAGAAGTCACCACCTGCAACATCGGCATCGCATATGGGTGCCGGTTCACGTCCTGGCTGCTCCACTTCTGATCCAGATCCCTGCTAACAGCCTGGGTAACATAGCAGAAAATGGCCCAAGTGTTTGGGCCCCTTCACCCACAAGGAAGACCCAGAAGGTGGTCCTGGCTCCCAGCTTTGGCTGGAAAAAATAAAGTATAATAAGCATATTTTGGATATAGTCTGACATCTCTGTGTCTTAGATTCATTCTGAATATTCAATAACAACATAAGATATCTAGGGTCTTCATTAAAATAATTCAGTATGTGTTTGAGAAACATATGCAACAAGATTAAAACCAGATAATGGACACACAGGAGTTCAAGACTCTTCTCTCTACTTATGTGAATGTTTAAAAATTCCTGGGTCCAGCATTGTGGTAGAGCAGGTTAAGCTGCTACCTGCAATGCCAGCATCCCTTATGGGCAGTGGTTCCAATCCAGCTCCCTGCTAATGGCCTGGGAAAGTAGCAAAGGATGGTCCAAGTCCTTGGGCCCCTGCCACCCAGGAAGGAGACCCAGTTGAAACTCCTGGCTCCTGGCTTCAGCCTGGCCTAGCCTTAGCTGTAAATGCCATCTGAGGAGTGAACCAACATGTGTAAGATTTCTCTGTCTCTCCCTCTGTAACTCTGCATTTCAAATAAATAAATAATAAAATCTTTTTTAAAAATTCCTGTAATAAAATAATTATTTTTAATTACCTATAGGGAGTGGAATGACAAAGAGACTTATATTTATTACTCCGTACAATGCCATATTACAATAATTATGAATACGACAATGACTATAAAATGTATCAAAAACAAATGTAAATATCATAAATAATTAAACTGTTTAAATTAGTACCATTACGGTGCAGAACCAGGGAAGTAATGAGAAAATGACTTGAATCTTTTATTTCCTGCACTTCTGTTTTCCGGTGTTGTTTGAATTTGTTGCTACAATTACTGTGCATTTTTTCACCAAAGTAACAGACTTCGAAAAGTTCATGGAAATGCATATTAACAAAAACTATGCATAGATTTGAAAACTGTCTGGCATCAAAATACTTTTAATTGTATTTGTTCATGAACTTTTTGAAGTACCTTCATATTACTTTTGAAATCAAGAGGTTAAAAAGAACATTTCTTCAATATAAACTGCAAAAGCTAGTGTTTCAAAAGTACTAATTACCTAGCACCTCTTCCAACAGCTCCTTCCTTTCCATCACTCTTATTATTAACCACAGCTCAAGAGTACTGTGATGCCGTTGTACCTACTCTCGTCCTCTCTCTTTGATCCAGTCTATATGTTCATTCACTCATTAACTGCCTTATGCCCCTTGGGTTTCTCAAACTCAGATTATGATGAATTGTTTACAACCAACTTTTCCAAAAATTATACTGCACATAAAAATGTTTATAACCTTGTTGAGTTTAGGATTTAAAATAGGCAAACAGGAAAGCATAAATTGCATCCAGTAATAAGGTATGCCATATTAACACCTTTAAAACTCTTTTCCCATCAAGCCCTTATATCTCTACACTATGGCCTATTAAACGTGGTTTCACATGAACACATCAGAATCAGACTCCCATAAAAGCAGCCATGGACTGATCCAAGGCTTTTCATGACCAAACTGTCAATTGGGGAACCATGTCAAAAAACTTCACAGCCTTAGAAGTCATAGGCTCAGAGCCAGTGCTGTGGCACAGCAGGTTAATCCAACACCTGCAGTGCCAGCATCCCATATGGACGACTGTTAAGAGTCCCAGCTGCTCCACTTATAATCTAACTCCCTGCTAATGCACCTGGGAAGGCAGCAGCAGATGGCCCACTTGCTTGGGCCCCTGCCACCCACATAGGAGACCACATAAAGCTCCTGACTTCATCCTGGCCCAGCCCTGAACATTGTGGTCATTTAGGGAGTGAACCAGATGATGGAAGATCGATTCTCTCTCCCTTTCTCTCTCTCTCTCATACACACACACACACACACACACACACACAAATCTGTCTCTCCTTTCTCTCTAACTCTACCTTTCAAATAAATAAATGTTTTTTAAAGGGAAGATGTATCCTCTTAAAAAAAAAAAAAAAGTCACAGGTTGGTTAACCCTCCGCCTGCAGCGCCGGCATCCAAAATGGGCACCGGGTTCTAGTCCCAGTTGCTCCTCTTCCACTCCAGCTCTCTGCTGTGGCCCAGGAGGGCAGTGGAGGATGGCCCAAGTGCTTAGGCCCTGCACCGGCATGGGAGACCAGGAGGAAGCACCTGACTCCTGGTTTCGGATCAGCATAGCTCCAGCCATAGTGGCCATTTGGGGGGTGAACCAATGGAAGGAAGATCTTTGTCTCTCTTTCTCACTGTCTAACCGCTGTCAAATAAACAAAAAAAGAAAAAAAAGTCACAGGTTTTACATTAATAGCAGAAATACCCTTAGTCCTAAATTAACTGATGTATAAGACTACTTCTTCATGCAAAATAAACTTTTCAATGACATTTGGTTTTCTCAAATTCCTAAAAACACAGCTTAAATAGTATCCCTAAGAATTTCATTGTAGATCATGGCAATTGTTCAGGTTGTAGGACAGTCCCTCTAGTGGCTGGTGGCAAGAACAGAAGCTCTATGTAATATAAAGTAAATCATCCCATATATTTCTCCCCAGCCTCAGGCAACGTTAGAAATGTCAAAATAATAGTTTAAGTTAATCATTACAGGCAACTATGTGTGTGTGGGTGTGTGTGTGTGTGGGTGTGTGTGTGTAGGCACAGACAACTGTTACACCAGAGGTTAAAGAACCTGCAAAGAAACTGAAATGTCTTCATCAGGACTCAGATCAAACTTCACAGACTATTTAAAAAAAAAAAAAGCCTCTGAAAAGAGAATATCTGTAGTTCTCATGGCCAGGCAGATATTTAAAGAGTCCTCATTTGAAACAGGTTAAGTGACTTTAAGAGGTCACACTTGTAGTCTCAGGCAAGGACCAGGAGCCAACTCTTCTGTCTTACATGGACCTAGCTCTCCCTCTCTCTGTAACACTGACTTTCAAATACATAAAATAAATCTTTAAAGAAAAAAGGAACAGAAACTTAAACAAAAAAAAGGGGTATATGAAAAGTAGAAATGCATGGTTCATTGTCAAAAGATAGGATATTCAAAGGCAAGTAAGTTGTTTTTTTGTTTGGTTTTGTTTTTTTGGTTTTTTTGGTTTTTTTTGACAGGCAGAGTGGACAGTGAGAGAGAGAGACAGAGAGAAAGGTCTTCCTTTTGCAGTTGGTTCACCCTCCAATGGCCGGTGCACCGCGCTGATCCGATGGCAGGAGCCAGGTACTTATCCTGGTCTCCCATGGGGTGCAGGACCCAAGCACTTGGGCCATCCTCCACTGCACTCCCTGGCCACAGCAGAGAGCTGACCTGGAAGAGGGGCAACCGGGACAGAATCCGGCACCCCGACCGGGACTAGAACCCGGTGTGCCAGCGCCACAAGGTGGAGGATTAGCCTAATGAGCCTCGGCACCGGCCGCAAGTAAGTTTTAATAGTGTACTAGCCTTTGTTTTCTTTTCTGCTGTTTAAAGATTTATTTATTTATTTGAGAGAAGGAGAGAGAGAGGTAGAAAGAGAGAGATCTTCCACCCAGGGGTTCATCCCCCAAATGGCAGCAACGGCTAGGGCTAAGCCAGGTGAAAGCCAGGAGCCAGGAGCTTCTTCTGGGTCTCCCACATGGGTGCTGGCGCCCAAGTACTTGGGCCTTCTTCCGCTGCTTTCACAGGTGCATTAGCAGGGATCTGGATCAGAAGTGGAGCAGCTGAGACTCAAACCGGTGCCCTTATGGGATCCCAGCACTGCAGGCAGAGGCTTAACCTTCTATACTACAGCATCAGCACCAAGTATTCTCTTTTTTTTTTTAAAAAAAAAAAAAGATTTCATTTATTTATTTGAAAGGCAGAGTTAACACAGAGGCAGAGGAAGGGAGAGGTCTTCCACCTGCTGGTTCACTCCCCAGATGGCCACAATGGCTAAAGCTTCTTTCAGGTCTCCCACGCAGGTGCAGGGGCCCAAGGACTTAGACCATCTTCTTCTGCTTCCCCAGGCCATAGCAGAGAGCTGGATGGGAAGTAGAGCAGCCGGAACTCGAACCTGTGCCCATATGGAATGCTGGCACTACAGGCAGTAGTTTTACCCACCACTCCACAGCGCCGGCCCCCAGTATTCTCTTAAAACAAAGAATAAAACACTTAGCTCCAAGTGGAAAAATTTCTAACAGCTAGCGGATGGGGTTAAAAACACAAAACTTTACATGACACTGGATGTCAAAGTAGAGCAAAAAATATTGGTTTGTGTGTTAAAATGGGATATGGGCCCACTTCACAGAACAAAAGCCCATTTCTGAGCCATAAAACTTAGGTGATAAGTAAATGGAAAAGAGGGAGATGGTTGCCCTACTTTAAGAGGCGTCGTGAAGACTGTGCACTTCTGGGTACCCAGACAATGGGGAAGAGGGGAGCAAACTGCACACTAGAATATATATACTTTGTTTTCTCTATTGTGTAGCCTTGCCATCTCGACTTAGAGCCACTACCCACCCTTAAAGGGCCTTGTCCAGGTATCCTTTTCTCTCTTGTATCTTTGTTCAGCATTGGGGGTCTTCACCTCCTACATAAAGTGCAGAGCAAGGAGCCAGGCAGATACTGCTTAATTCCCAGGCTCTCCAAGGATTTAAAGGGGAAGGTTCTTACAGATTGAAATTGGGGATGAGAGGCGCGTGATCAGCTCACATCCATGTTCCTGGTTGGTGAGTAGTGCTCATGACCTTCCTCTAATTGGTCAGTTCTATAGGAAATTTTTATGATGGGCAGGTGTGCTTTAGTTGGTCTGGTGGATACATGTAAATGGTAGTTACCTTCTGCCCCAGACCTAGAATTCTCCTAACAATGGCCAACAAAGTCTTATTGGAGAAGCAAATGTGGTTAGTCCCTCAGCTTGGTGAATTCCTTTTGATATGTGGTTAATCCTAAAACAAAGATAGGCAAAGATACCTTGGGCTAAAGGGAGACAGACAATAGGCTGGGTCCTGCTTCTACATTAGGGATATTAGTATAGGGTTTCAGTCTCAGTTGTATATGAAAATCCTTCATGCACTATTTCAAATTCCTTTCATCTCTCAGTCTGTTGTTGCTTTGTTCATACCAAATTTTTCTTTCCAAATTCAACTTTTTTAATTCCAAATAGCTGCACCTTCCACAGGAACCACAGTAAACTTCCCCCCCATGTTACTATGATAAAAGAAGTTCATTAACATTATTTGCATAAAACTTTAACCTCCACACTGTTGATGCTTGGACTGGGAAACTGTTGTGGGGGAGGGGCCGTCCTGTAGACACCAGGATGTTCAGCTGCATCCTTGGTCTCTGCTAACTCAATGTTAACAGCACCTACAGTGTGACAACAAAGCATCTCCCAAAGGCCTTCCCCTCCGCCCGCCTGAAAACCACCGGTCTATAGACACGGTTCACAGTGAAAACTAAATCCTAATACAAACAACTTTGTGGGGAATACAAACTACCACATTGGAATCTGACAACATGAACACACTGTCAAACGTAACACTACTGGAAAACATGGACTGACGATAAAAATAAGCTTGAAACATGAAACACAGTGTCCCTCCCTCAATAAAAAAAAAAAAAAAAAAAGGAAGAACTGTTAGTTGCACTTTTTCCTTCTTCTAACTCCGTAGATACATTTATGTTCTGTGTTTGCCAGGAAGTCTAAGTATGTTTTTCTTAACAGTAACTGTAGTAGAGGGAAGTGATTAAAGAGAATTCTCTTTAATTGTAAAGCAAACAAATGTGAACTTCAAACCTAGGGCCTTCCTCCTTTCTTTCCTGCCTATCACGTCAATAAATACCCACCTAAGTACTTTCACTGCAGGAAATAAACCAGGGTCCCACATTCAATTTGGGTGAGGTAATTCTGTAGTTCAATATATTTCTTGAAGAGCAATTGTAATTAGATCCACATCACTTTGAGTCACAAAGTGTTCATTCTATTTACGAAGTCAATTCCAAAGAAACACATATAACATACCAACACCTTCAAACATACTTATGACACTCTTAGACTTGAGTGGGGTCTTGGTTTTTTTTTTTTTTTTTTTTTTTTCATTTACCCATAACTACATTTAAAAAGCAATAGCTCCTACTGTTTGTTTTGAAATTCTCCTTTTGGAAAAATACCAACCATGCTTAAGATTTAATGCTCCAGAAAATATAAGTTCCTCCAGGAAGAAATGTAACTTCCTTGAAACCAAAGACTGTGTTTCACTCACATGTATTTCTGGGTATTCAATATAATACGTGCTGAGTAAATAACCTCTCCACATCCTTCCAGCTGTGTTTGTATACACACATGTAGTGCTCAAGGTTGTTAATTATCACATACAACTGAAAGTGAGCCTTGCTTTGATCATTAACATCTTTCAGATCAACTTCTCCATGAATCCACATGGCCCACACATTTGTCTCCTTAGTAGTTAGACCACACTTCATTATAACGCTATGTCCCCAGACTGCTGAACACTCCTGTAACCAGCTGATATGGGAGCTTGGCCCAGTGTGTTATCACCAGAGGGATGCTAAGGTTTGAGAGACTAATCAGGAGCAGGCTCTTCCAGGGCCTGTGTGCATGTGGGCCCTGGGAAGCTACCAAATAGAAAGGAAAAATCATGCTAAAATGAGTTAAGTCACGGAAAATCTTATTACAGAAAAAAAATATGTCAGAGGGAAAGAGACATTCCCCATGTGAAGGAATGGGTTTTGTCTCACATTTTTCGGCAGTGATTGCATTTACTTATTTATTTGAAAGAGTTACAGACAAAGAAGGAGAGAGAGAGAGAGCAATCTTTCATCTGCTGGCTCACTTCCCAAATGGCCATCACGGCCAGGGCTGGGCCAGGCTGAAGACAGGAACCAGGAGATTCATCCGGGTCTCCTATCTGGGTGGCAGGAGCCCAAATACTTGGGCCATCCTCCACCGCTTTCCCAGGCCATCAGCAAGCAGCTGGATTCAAGTGGAACAGCTGGGACTCAAATCAGTGCTCATATGGGATGTGGGCATTGCAGATAGCAACTTAATCTGCTTCACCACTACACCAGCCCGATGCCATTTTCTTGTAATACTTACAATATGCGTTACTGCCCTCTTATGTTAAGATACAAAAATAAAAAACTGCGTATTTTAAAACTGATCAAATTAATTGCTAAGACTTCCTAACTCTCAGAATATGCTGTTAGCAGATATGAGGGGCCTGTTTGCTTGGGGTGTCACCAGATAATCAGCCTCTGGTGGGACTTGTTCAGAGGACAGCTTTATTGACTTCTGACAAATAAAGGAGACAGCGGGGAAGTGGAGTTCCCTAAAGAAAGTCGCTCCCAGAGAGGCAGCTTGGCAGGGCTTTTATAGCAAGAGTTAAGGGAGTCTTCGGGGTGCAGAAGAGTGAGTGGGAAGGCCCTTCCTGCTCAAGCAGTCTTCATACAGCCAATGTTCAAAACTCTGCCTCAGACTGTTCTCTTGCTGCTTTCCTGAGGGGTCCCTCTGAGCACCATGGTGCAAGCAGCCTTCCAGGAACCTCCTCAGAAAAACAAGCTCTGATGAATCAAGTCAGAGACTCCGAGTCCCTGTCCCTGTCCCTGTTCAGGGGCCCTCTCTTGCCTACACCCTGCACTCCCTGTTACAATGTGATTCAAGAAGTGCCCCACATCTGATCACTTTGGGAACATGATCTGATGAAAACCACATAGCTGGGTCCACGTCAGACCCATGCAAAGGTAGTGGGGGATTAGTTACTGAGGCACCAAAAGGACTGGATTTATTGATGAGGCAATCTCACAGCACAGGCTCCAAGGATGGAATCACTCCAAGGCTCTGGTATGTACAGAACTAGTGTTAAGGAGAAAACAGAAACATCCTAAGAATATCTCTGCCATGTGTTTGAGCTTGTAGATATTCCAAGAAAAAGCTCCAAGTTACTTAGACCTTGGATCTTCTGGAGGATTTTAATAAACCAGTATTTTTAACAATGAGCAAATCCAAAGTCAAGGCAAAATTTTGTCTTTCTTTTAAAGATTTATTTTTGAAAGTAAGTTACAGTAACAGAGAACGACAGAGAGAAGAGAGAGGTATCTTCCATTCATTACAAGATATTCACACCCCACGTTGCCACCACCACTAGGGCTGGGCCAAACCAAAGCCTGGAAATCCATCTGGGTCTCCCACATGAGTGGCAGGAACCCAAGCACTTGAGCCATCTTCTGCCACTTTCGCAAGTGCACCAGCAGGCAGCTGGATTGGAAGTGCAGCAACTGGGACTTGAACACTGATATGGATACCTGCACCACAGGCGGCAGCTTAACCTACTCTACCACAATCCTGCCCCAAAATTTTAAAGCATTTTTTGAAAACGGCCTTGGGACCTAGCAACTACATTTGAATATATTTTAATTATAAATGTTTCCTACTTGCTAGTTTATAAAACAAGCTGCCTTTACATGTAAAACTACATTCTCCTGTAAACCACAAACACAAAGATTACATTCAAAGAATTTGCTGGCATCTAAAAACAAGGTTAGTGTGGACCCAAGGTGTTATTATATACTTCCTTTAACTGTGATTCACCATAAATAAGCTTTCAAACCTTAGAATGATAGTCTTAAAAAAAAAAACGAAAGTCTAAGTCTGTGTACATATTGAGTGCCTTAAAAGAAAAATCACAACACTTTTTTTTTTGTTATTTTTCACAATGACACAAAGTTACCCTTTGATGGCCCCAGTTTTTAAAAAAAAAAAGTTTACTGTAAGTCAGCTGTTTGGAAACGATACTGCATTTTCTCATTGGCACAATGTGATACAGTTGGTAAAACTCTTATCAAAACACTTAATTCCTAACGTATCTGGTACTTTGCATGACAAATCAAGTCCTCAAATTCCTCTTTCATTAACAGGAAATGTTGCAGTGTATGTTTCAAACATCCTGTATTGCAAAAATGCAGTCAGCTGATTTTGAGAGAACATTCCCCTTGGGAAACTGGAGCTGACTCACCGCACACTCACTGCAAAGCCTCTGAATTGGTCTCCCAGCTTCCAGTCTCTCCTTCCCACAATGTATCCTCTATTGTGTTCCCTGCTCTGTTAGGTCAAAACTGAGATTAAGTAAACCTTCACTGCCCAAAGAACATTCTAGAGGATAAAATCCAAATCCTGCCTCCAAGGCTCTCCCCAACTGATACCCACCTACCCTAGCTGGATCTTCCATCCCACCCTTTCACAAAGACGGCCTGAAGTCACAATGACTCCACTTCCCAAGAAGCCCAACTTTTACACACACACCCCTACTCTTAAAAAACTCTGCTGCAGAGACAGCATTCCCACCCTGAGACAGCTCAGCTGAAATCAATCATTTTCTCTAACAAAACCGTCCCCAACTTCCCTCAGATACACTCAACACATTGGGCCACCCCATGTCCCTCCCCAAACACTGAGCCAGGCTCAAGGGGCTGACCACAACCTGTTGAAGCCAGTTAATAACCAACTCAATACTCCATTATTCCATATATTCATGCAGATTTGTTAATAATTAACACATACATTAACATGAAAATTTTGGTCTGATTAACGTTCCCAGACACACAGAATCAAGGATTCCTAAAACTTTGGATGAATAATTTAAAACAGGTAAATGCTAACCACAGAAAAAGTAGTCTTAACCAGAAAAGATCTGGCAACTTCCCACCCCAAAAAATTCAATGTTTATAGACCTTCAGAATTCTCTGGGGAAAACTAACTTTAAAAGACTATGCCCGCAGTAAGAAAACAATGTATCGAGTTTCCGGAAGGTCAGCAGTCTTCATCACCCCTTAACAACACTCAAGGAAAAGATTTGGTAAAAAACCTCCCTTCTCCATCATATCCATTGCGAACAGAGAAAATACTCCAACAGCCATGCAAACACTAATGCAAAAGGCAAAATAAGGAACCTGCTTGCAGAAAGAAGCGAGAATGTTGGTGACTTATTCCCACTACGCCCGGCTATCTTCAAATCTCTTACACATTCAGGGCAAGTTTCACAACTCAAAATTCATTCTACGCGGATGATTTAATTCTTAACGATAACCCTGGGAGTTAAAACAGAAGACGACGTGTCCGAATTTAAGACAATAAATCCGGTAGAAACATAAATAAAAAGATTGCCTAGAGAGATGTAAAAAAAAAAAAAAAAGTACTCTTATTCCTACAATTTCCAAAAAATGGCCCATGGACAAGGAGCCCCCCCCCCCACTTTTATTCCATCACTAATTTAGCTCCGCGGACCTAGAGACTCCGCTAACAAAAACCTCAAATTCGGAGAACCCGGAGCCAAAGTTCCGTCCCCCGCCTCATCCAAGCACCAGCCCCGCGTCCCGGGCCGGCGTCCGCCCCACAGGCGTCCCGAGACGGCCGGGCACCGGGCTCTGCGCCGCGGCGGCGGCGCAGAGGGCTCGGCCGCCCCGCTCCGGACAATCGGAGCCGGGCGCGGCTGAGGCGACCGCGCTGTCCACGCGCCTCCGGGCCGACCCCGCCTCCCGACCCCGGCCCCGACCCCGGCCCCGACCCCGGCCCCGGCCCCGGCCCCGGCCCCGCGGGCGAGCTCCGGGCGTCCAGCGCTAGGAAACCCGCGAGCCCAGGGACCCCGGGCTGTGGCGGGGGGAGGCAGACACCCACCTGGCCGCGCCGCACCGAGCACCGGGCCCACCAGGCCGAACAGCAGCAACCACTGGACGCGGAGGGTCCCGCACGGCGACTGGGCGCCCGACCGCATCGCGGCGGAGTCGGCAGGTCCCCGCTCAGCACTCGGTCGCCTCCGCCTCTCCCATCATTTTCCAACCCTCCCGGGGGCCCCAGGGCTGGCCGGGACGCGCGCGCCCGGGGACGAGCACGCGCGCGGCACTGACGCAACTCGGCCCTCGGTCCAAGCTCGCGCCCGACATCACGCCCGCTGCGCTGACGTCGGGAAAAAGCCAGCGCCCGGCGGGAGAACAGGATTTCGGAACCCGCAGCTCCCTCTCGCCTCCACCTGCCCCGCCCAGTCAGTCACCATCAGCCACGCCCCCTCCGCTCCTAGCCCCGCCTACTTTCGGGGTCGAAGGAGCCGATTGGGGTAAGCTCGCGGGGGCAAAAGGAGGTGGAGCGTGAAACCCAGAAGAGGAATTGGGGGAGCGGCGTAGCGAAGCGCAGCCCCGCCCCGCCCCGCCCCTCTCAGGTCTCTCTGGTTGGTTGGCTGGATGGGCGGGACGTCGAGGTGCGCGCGCATTGGCTGCCTGGCAGCGAGGAGCGCGGCGACGCAGAGCGCTGACAGGCAGGGCTGGGTTTGGTGGAGCCGGCCTGGGGTGTGTGGTGAGGCCGGGTCTCCCGGCGCCCTGGGTCCAGGAAGATGGTGCTGCGTGGCTGCCCGGTGAGCTACCTGCTTCTGTGCGGCCAGGCTGCTTTGCTGCTAGGGAATCTCCTGCTGCTGCATTGTGTCTCTCGGAGCCACTCGCACAATGCTACCGCCGAGTCGGAGCTCATGTCCGCTGCGGGCGCCGGGCGCCCGGAGAGCCCCGCCGCTGCTCCGAGCTGGGAATATGGCGACCCCCAGTCTCCAGTCATCCTGTGCTCCTACCTGTAAGCCACGCGGTGGGCGAGGCGGTCGGAGGTGGAGGTCGGGCTGTCGGGGTCAGGTCAGGGGGAGGCAGCTGGTGGTAAATGCCGTGACAGGTCTCGGGCTCCTCTCTCTCCCAGGCGACGAAACACCTTGTGTGCCGGCGGAGGAGCCTTGGGGGTCCCGAGGGAGGCCCCCTCGGGAGGCAAGGCTTCTGGAAGAGGGGTGCGAGGGTGCACCTTCCGCCGGACCCGAGTAGGGCACAGGTAGGGTGAATGATTTGTCCCTGCCGGCGAAGCTTTTTTTTAATATCCTTACCTTTGCAGAAACTGAGCCTTTTTTTTTTTTAACATGTCTATTTTATCAAATAAGAAGAGAGCATTTGGAAAGTACAAAAAGAACTAAGGCTCCTTTGGCTTAAATGCACCCCCCATAGTCTTGCGGTGTTGGCTTAGGGAAAAGATGAAGCTATGGCAGAGGTAAAATCCATACAGAAACAGGACGAGACATGGCTACCTCCCCTGCCCAACAAAAGCATCCTTTTGGTGTGGCTGTCAGTTTCACCTGCTGTATTGCAGTTAACTGGCGCAGCCCCTTGGTTTGTAAAAGGGTCCACAGAATGCAATGGGTCCCAGAAAACCTGGTGAAGAAGTCTCTTGCCTGTTTGGATTATGTCCCTGTAAGCAGCAATTTGCAGAGATGACGCTGATGTGATCTTACTGGCTATTTGCAGACCCGATGAATTTATAGAATGTGAAGACCCAGTGGACCATATTGGAAATGCAACTGCGTCCCAGGAGCTTGGTTACGGTTGTCTCAAGGTGAGTTTCTGATTGGTGGTGTCAGCAAGCTCTTGTAAAGAGGAGTACTGGCTAACTGCTGGTGCAGGAAACCACAATGTAAAATTACTTTTTTGTAAGATCCCAGCAGAGTGACTGTTACTGTAAATTTCCTGCACAGCCAGGGTCAGTGGCTGAGCAAGACATTTGGTTTTCTCGGGAAAGAGCATTCCCTATGCCAGAACCACCTGGGAGCAAAAACCAAACTGTCTTTGGTTCTTTGGCCATTGAGATTGACAGATGCGAAGCTAAAATGTTACCTTGGAATCCTTCCAAAGTGTGCACTCTCCTGAAAGAACAAGAAGGCAGCTGTGCAGTTTCTAACACTGCAATGCATTTTGTTACATGTGCATTTGGGGCAGAGCTCTTCCATCCATGGCCTTTCTTTTCACCAGGCGAGCAGGCCCCACAGTGTACTTAGAAATAGTCTATCAGCCTATGTCTTTGTAGGAGGTTAACATATCCAGGGGAATCCTTTGGTTAAAATGGCCTCTTGGAATGAAAAGAAGCCATTCATGCCCATGAGTAACATCCCTAATCCTAATCAGGCTCTACAAAACCAGTGAAGTCCGGGTATTTCCAGACCCCACCATGGACTCACCATTACATTATGCTGCATGACACAAGCCATGATTCAGCCAGGTAATGAGAGAATTAGGCGAGAACATTTTGTATACTAAATCTGACACAGAAATAAACCTGACAATATCAAGATCAAAAAAGCGAGTCTTTCTAAAATTGTACGTGAAGAAATATTTTAAATACAATGAAATTTTTGTCTATTGATAATCATTAATAAAAGTTTGATTTGCCTTGTATAGAATCACTTTGCATTGTATAGAGATCACTTACTTTTGCCCATTTTAATTAAAAACTGAGTTTATCCTATCCAGAGGCTCAAACTCTCACATGACCCAGAACTCCTAAAGGACTAAGAGTGTCAGGCACCTGAGTTCTGGAAGAGGTACAGGAAGCATTCTTATTTCCCAGACTCATCCCGTTGGGGAAGAAGCCAACAAAAACAGAAGCTCAGACAATCACATGTTCATTATTTGCTTATTAAAATCCTGGGGAAGACATTGTAGTGCAGCCGCTTAAAGCTGCCACTTGGCATTAGTGGGTAAAGCCACTGCCTGCAATGCCAGCCAGCATCCCATTTGGGCACTGGTTGGGGTCCAGGCTGCTCCACTTCCAATCCAGCTCCCTGCTAATGGCCTGAGAAAGCAGTGAAAGATGGCCCAAGTGCTTGGGCCCCTGCCACCCACGTGAGAGATGTGAATGAAGCTCCTGGCTCTGGACTTCAGCCTGGCACAGCACTGACCACTGTGACCATCTAGGGAATAAGCCAGTGGATGGAAGATCTCTCTCTAATATGTGTTTCTCCCTTTCTCTTGGTAACTCTTTCAAATAAATAAATCTTTAAAAATAATAATAAAAAAATTTTAACATCTACCATTTGGCCCACATACCATATCAAAAGTGCCAATCCAAGTTCCAGCTGCTCTGCTCCTGATCCATCTTCCTGCTAATGCACCTGGGAGGCAGCAGGTGATGGTCCAGGTACTTGTTTTTTGTTTTTTTGTGTGTAGTTTTTTTTTGTGTGTGTGTGTGTTTTTTTGGTTTTTTTTTGTTTTTGTTTTTTTTTAGTGGAAAGTAGAAGTAGCAAAGTTTATTAGGGAAGGGACATCCGTAAGAACAGATGGGAACCTCTCCAGGCAGGACCTGGGAGAGAGTGCAGTTGCTCGGACTGGGGGGGGGAGGGGGGGTTTACATGGTTGAGTGGAGAGATTACACCTGGCCAGATCAGGCGGGCAGCTCAGCAGAGAGGCAGAGGGTTGAGCGCGCAGTCTGGTTGAGGCCGGGGGTTTTTAAGGAGATGGGTCTTGCTTCCCCACCTCTGCTCCGCTTGGAACAAAGGGCTTTTTGGATGTAAATAGAAAAACTTCTGAGTTTTCCCCTGAAGGTATCAGACAGGAGGAAGCCTAGCTGGCACCATCCTGAGTTTAGAGGAAGGGTGAGCAAGACTTCCTGGAGAATGGGGATCCAGAGCAGGGTGTTTGAAGTGCAGATACTGGGCTGCATCTGGGAGATTGTGGAAGATTTGTCAGGCAGAAGGGGCGGGGACCTCCACCTGGCAGGTTATCAGGTAGAAGAGGGCAGGGCAGGACGCGAATACCAGGCTGCCCCTGAAACATTGTCAGGATGACTTTGAGATGCAGATGCATATGTTGGACATAAATGTCTTCTCTTTAGGCCTTTATGTCACACACACATAAGCTCATAACTGACTTCCTACCTAACATTCCCCCCTCAAGAGGTAATACCCAAAATTCTTCTTTGGGATTATGGATGGAGTTCCGTTTTCTGTAACTTCTTCAAAGCTGGCATGTGGGCGTCGAGGGGGATTTGGGTATTTCCTCTTGCTATCTGTCTTATGGTGTGCAACAGTGGCCTTGGAAAGACTGTGGGGAGCAACTGGGAGCAACTTGGACTAGACTAAGTTACTGGAATTAAGACTTATTCTATGCATCTGCTCTCCCACAATATGGCGCTGGGAGAGGAGGAAATAGCTTTTACACAGCTGCCTCCAGTTCAACCAATAAACTGTAGGAGCTGATTGGAGGAGAGCAGCGTACTCGGCGTGTGGGTAGCAGAGTTGGGATTGGTGGAAGAGGACTATAAAGGAGGAGAGAGATAACATGCACCAGGAACATCTATCTGCAGGAACACCTGTGCAGCCCCCGAGAGAGCCGGCCGGCGGTGTGCCGCTCCCCCGCGGAAGTGGGGAAAGTGGCCAGGGGGAACCGCCCTTCCACGGAGGTGGAAAGGACGGTAGCCAACCCGGGAAGAACCAGCAGCAAACCCGGGGAGGGCCGAGCAGACGAAAGAACAACGCAGGGTCCTGAGTCGTTCCTCCACGAAGACGGGGAGCGACAAAAGACTGTCCTGCTCAGTCCAGAGGGCTGCTCAGATCATCCAGTGGAATGGGCTGGAAGCCTTGTCTGACGACCATTTGGAGTTCGACAGCTTTTATTCTGTTAGAGACAAAACAAACAAGGGCATTAAAAACACAAGGTCCAAAGAGAAGCCACAAGATTACAGAAGTTATTAGGCCAAGGAGAGGAAATAGCCAGGATTTCCATGACCAGATGTCAGGTCAGAAATCCTAGCCCTGCTTGGCCTGGCCCTGGAGATGCTCGGCTTTGTCCAGGAAAAGTACAAATTTGGGTTTGTACCTGTCCAGTCTGATTGACCCAGAGACAACATTCTTCCTGTAACATGGCACAGATACCTCTCGGAGTAGCATGTCCAATATTTTCTCTTTCATAACCTTTTGTGACTTCCACACACCCTCTTCAACTTACTTGAAACATTCCATCATTTCCATTCCAGTCTAGAGTAAACTAGCCATCAGGATAAAGTCATTCTTACAAACCATGTCCTTTCCTTATTAAAAAAAACTCTTTCCTTCTAACCTTCATTACCAAGAACACTCTTTCCTTTCTAACCTTCCTTACCAAGCACACATTTCTATACTTGTGATGTTTTCCATAGAGTCTGGTTGGCTCTCTCTACCTTACCGGAAGACTGAGGTCTTCATGTAGAGTGAAGGGCCGGGTTATTCCTAGGGCCTTACAAATCCCTTGTGTAACCTGGGAGATGAGGGAAGGCCCGTTGTCACTTTGTAAAGATTTGGTCCAGGTGCTTGTGTTCCTGCCACCCACATGGGAGACACAGGTGGAGTTCCTGGCTCCCAGCTTTGGCCTTACCCAACCCTGGCTATTATGGGCATTTAGGGAGTGAACCAGTAGATTGTCTCTCTCTCTCTCTCAGTCTCTCTCTCTCTCTCACTCTGCATTTCAAATAAATAAAATATTTAAAAATAAATAAAATCCTGTATCAGATGATAATTCTGTATTATGTCCTAATCTTGTTCATTTATAATGGATATAAAACAGACTTCAGTGTTAACACATTGACTTTTGAAATACCCACTCCCAGGTGCTCAGTCACATCCTCTTTTTCCCATAAATATTAGATAATTAAAACATTATGTCATCTCTTACAAGTGGCATTTAGTAAAATTAATATTTTTCATATTATAGGTTGATTATTCCATATTTAAAATGCTTGTATCCAAAAGTGTTTCGGGTTTTGGATTTTGTATTTCTCATATTGACCTTATACACATAGCCTGAAGGTCATTTTTATACAATATTTCCAGTGCATCTGTGTTTAGACTACATCGTCGTCCCATGAGGTCAGGTATGGAACTTTACATTTGTGACACTGGAGTGTTCAGAAAGTTTTGGATTTTGGAAAATTTTTGGAGTTCAGATTCAGGGTGCTTAACCTGTATTGTGTTGAAGAATCCAGTCATGAAGGGGAAGAAAAATGGGTTTAAGAATGTGCATTTCAGATGAACTAATCTGAAATCATCTGAAGCATGTCACCCAATTCCATACTTTCAAGCAAAGCTTTACCCCAGCCTTGTACGAGTAACTGCAGTCCTGAGGCAGCTTTTATTAGTGATACAAAGATACGTTTTTGTGTTCCTTGCTTTGATGATTTTAGCTTTTATTTTGGTTTTGGCTATTATTCCACAGTTTGGTGGTCAGGCCTACAGTGATGTGGAACACACCGCGGTCCAGTGCCGAGCCCTCGATGGAATTGAGTGTGCTAGTCCTAGAACCTTCCTACGAGAGAATAAACCATGTATAAAGTAAGTGCAACCTTGAATAGGGTAGTTGGTACTTAAGTGAACGTAAGCCACTTCCTTATGATCTTTTTATGTGCATTTTCTTTTAAATTTAAAGAAGTCATATGATTACTGTGCATCAAGTATCTACATAGCCATGTGTTTATAGTAGAGAAGACACGGATAGGAGACCAGAAGTTGTGAGTTCTAGATGTCTCTTTCACTGACTGGCAAGTACCCTGAGTACTTAGTCTGTTCTCTTATCTATAAAATGAACAGGTCGAACCAGTTGCTCCCCTCTCGTAGATATTAAGTTCTATGAAAATTGCCTTAGCATTTGAGAAATAAAGGTTTTATAAAAGGTGGGCTCCTCGGCCTGAGAATCAAATTATCTTAAAGGATTCAGGTCATTCTGTAAATTCTGTTTGAAGACACAGAATTTTCTTATAGCATCAACTAATGTAGGGTTTCCCTAAGACCATATTGAGGGGTGATAGTAGAGCAACTGTAGCTAACACTGTAAGGAAAGAAGCCTTATGAAGAAGCCCTCACTTTTAGCTGCCTCCAAAACAGGAGGAAAGGTGTCTGGAGATCAGACATTCATTTAAGGAATACTCAGAAGGCCGGCGCCATGGCTCACTAGGCTAATCCTCCGCCTGCACCCCAGGTTCTAGCCCTGGTTGGAGCACCGATTCTGTCCCGGTCGCTCCTCTTCCTGTCCAGCTCTCTGCTGTGGCCCGGGAGTGCAGAGGAGGATGGCCCAAGTTCTTGGGCCCTGCACCCGTATGGGAGACAAGGAGAAGCACCTGGCTTCTGGCTTCAGTTCAGCACAGTGCGCCAGCCGCAGCAGCCATTAGAGGGTGAACCAACAGAAAAGGAAGATCTTTCTCTCTGTCTCTCTCTCTCACTGTCCACTCTGCCTGTCAAAAAAAAAAAAAAAAAAAAAAAAAAGAATACTCAGAGGGAGCCAGCTGGGTCTCAGAGCCTGCAGTACAGGACAGGAGCCCAGACTGCTCTCCCACCAGCATGCCTATAAGGCAAGTGTGCCTGATTTCTCATCCAATCCAACTCTGTAAAAGTCAATTTGTTCCTAGTAGTCCTCTCTATCTCAGCAAATACTTACTCTTTTAAGAATCTAGACTAACCAGAGATTTGTTTTATCAGTTGTGGGGAATGGGGCCAGTGTTAAAAAAAAAAAAAAAAAAAAAAAAAAAAAGTGTGTATGTGTCTATTACAATATTTGACACTCAAAAAGTTTTCTGGTTGGAGAAAGACTTCCTTTCCTGAGTCCACCCTTGAGACAGCACAGGCCCTGCCTGGAGCATGTCTTTGATATGTAGCCTAATCCAGAGCCAGGCCTGTGCACCCCAGGAGACAGCACTTCTGCCTATTCACCCCAGGGCCAGGTGCCAGCTCTGGGGCCGCCTTCCTTTCAGAGCCTGTGGAAATTATTCTCGTAGCCAGTCCCAAACCGTTGCCTGGCCCTTCCTTGCCTTGCCTACAGAAACCCCAGCAAAGGCAGTAATCTAAGGCTTCCCCTTGTTCCTGTCTTCTGAGCACCGTGTTCTCTCTCCCGTGTGACCCTGCATGGTGGGCCATGCCTCCTGCCTCTAAGACCTACAAGTAGAATAACCTCTTGTTCTTTCTGAGATTCTCCCGTGTCTCCTCTGTGGCTACTGCTGCCTGACAACCTCCTAAAAGAACACACAGTGGCAGCTGAGAGGCCACAGAGGGACTGCTGCAACATCTCGTCACATGCATTAAACTCATTCATCTTGACACGCTTTACTTTTTCCGTGTTGAAACATGCCCCCTTTGATTCCCTTCGTCCAGGTACACCGGACACTACTTCATAACCACCCTGCTGTACTCCTTCTTCCTGGGCTGTTTTGGAGTGGATCGTTTCTGTCTGGGACACACCGGCACAGCAGTAGGGAAGCTGTTGACGCTCGGAGGACTTGGGATTTGGTGGTTTGTCGACCTTATTTTGCTTATCACTGGAGGACTGATGCCAAGTGATGGCAGCAACTGGTGCACTATTTACTAAGAAGAGCTGCTGGTACAGCCCAGAGGCAGGGGAATGCTGGCACCTGAATTCATCTCTGCAGGCTCAGAACTCTGTTTTGACAGCAGACCTGAACATTACTCTCCCTTTGGTGGAGGAATAGGTTTGGTGAAGAAGGCTTCTTTGACTTTGGATTTTCAACCCAAATTTCACCTTGTGCAAGCCCAGAAGTAACATACAAACAGTGTTATGGAAGTCAAATGTGTACTTTTCCTCATGTTCGAAATAGAAAGCCTAATGACCAACTTATAAGCGACAAAAGGGTTTCCCTCCTCTTTGTCTCTATAGATGGCTTTATCTTCAGTCCTTTGGAGCAAGAGGACCCTACAGGATGAGCAAAATGAATGGTTTTTTCCACGTGCCTTTTGTGACCCTGAGATTTCAAGTGTAGCCAATGAAAATCTTCAGCAGAAGAAGAAACGGCTGTGGATTTTAATACACACTGAAATTCTGAATTTAAGTTGCAGAATAAATTTCGCCAACCTGGGAGTTTATGTGAATATTGTAGTAGAGAGAGTGAAACTCAAAAAAAAAAATACATTTGTTTTGCTGGTACCTAGGCATATGAAACAAGCCATAACCCCATTCTCACCATTGTGTTCCAGAGGCAGTCCATGCATACAGAAGTTTCCTCCTTCCAGCCACGTTTTCAAAGCCAACAGTGTCATGCATATGTGAGATGAACTATTCCTCCTAGCAAAGTTGTCCCATCTAAAAATTATTTACCAGCTTATGGCACCTGTCTTGTAAGCTGTTAACATCATACAAATAACTGTAACACCATTCTCCACAGCTGGGTAAGATAAAGTGAGACGCATCATGCCCTGGCAAAGGTAAACTCACTTCTCCTTAAAAGACAGGAATACCAGGGTAGAATTAGGATGTGATTTATGGGGGCAAAGAGAAACTGAACATGTTCTGTCAGAATAAGCATGATGTTAAGAGTTGTCACAGTAAACTACAGCAATCAAAGAGATACAGTCAAGCTGTTGCACTCCCAAATCACTAGGAATAAAAGGAAATGTTCCAAATTATACTTGGTTTTCAAAAACTTGCTGCCCATGCTTTGCAATCTAAGTTGAAAAGGACTGTTAAAATACGAGATGGAATTTGCGGCCAAGGCCCAGAAAGAGCCTGCTATTTGGAATAACTTCCAAGTTCTAGAAACAACCAAGGTATAACTACCCAAAACTTACTGTCATCATAATTGGTTTCAAGACCGAGAATCACAGTTGAAGTACTTTCCCTGGATGTGTTCTATCATTTTGTAAGCAGCTTTCCTAAAAGTTTCTGCTTTATCATCTACCATCTAGGTGGCACTTGTGTAAAAAAATTAAATTATTTTGTTCTGTCTTGAAAGTTCAGTCCTACATGGGTCTTAATCTTATTTAAAACAGTAATTACTGGTAGACTTGACTCATAATCTCTATACCCTGAGGCAGTATTTTGTTAAAGATTTATTTATTCATTTGAGAAGCAGAGTGAGAGAGAGAGAGAGACAAATCTTCCATCATCCACTGGTTCACTCCTCAAATGGCTGCAACAACCCAGACTCAACCAGGCCACAGAAGGAAGCCAGGAATACCACCCAGGTCTCCCACATGGGTGGCAGGGGCCCAAGCACGTTAAGCCATCATCCACTCTCTTCTCAGATGCATTAGCAGGAAGCTGGTTCAAACACTGAGCAGCTAGCACTGGAACTGGCACTCCTGTGTGGAATGCCAGCATCACAGTGGTGATTTATTTATTTATTTGAAAGTCGGAGTTACAGAGAGAGGAGAGGCAGAGAGAGGGAGAGAGAGGTCTTCCATCTGATGGTTCACTCCCCAATTGGCCACTACAGCCGGAGGTGCGCTGATCCGAAGCCAGGAGCTTCTTCCAGGTCTCCCATGAAGGTACAGGGGCCCAAGGACTTGGGCCATAGAAGTGGTGATTTAACCACTATACCACAATGCCCTCCCCTAAGATGGCACTTTTTCTTATTGTGTGTCATGAAGAGACTAGACCTCCCAAAAAAAAAAAAAAAACATTTTTAAGGGTAGTCTGAGAAACAACAGAAACTAAAATTAAAATCGCTCCCAAAATAAAATACTACTTTAAGTCAAAAGTCCTGCCTCATCCCACATGCATCTTTAAATCTCCCTAAGGGTATTCATAAATGCCATCAAAAGTTGTTTTAAGAGAAATAAACTGGTAGCTCCAAGACTTTAAATCATTAATGTTGTCAGGAAGAAAAGTTGGGGTTAAAAGCTCAAAGTCTGTAAATTATTCTAGAAGCTATGAGATAGGAGTCTTTCCCACGGTCAGAAAAGCTGTTGGAGACCAAAGTTGTTTCCACTGCTACAGTGACAATTTGAGAATCATCAGTAATACTCCTCTGTGATAACCTATAATTGTCTATTTCAATTTGATTTCTAAATGATGCCCATTCTGTGCCAGCCACAAACCCCAGCCAACCTGAAGAACTGATTGAGTCTGAGTATTATTTAAAACTGGGCAACCCAGATTCAGGTGAATGTTTTTTTTTAAATATTTGGTAGATAGATGTATTTGTGTATCCACGTGTTGCATCTAGTTTGTGCCTATAGAGAAAATTAAAAACATTGAAGTATCCCTCTGTCAAGGTTAAATTAGCAACTGTGCTTTTTTTTTTTTTTTAGTTATTTCTTTTCTTTGAATAAAATTTTATCAGCTCCCCAGACTTCCTGGCACCACATCCTTCTTCCACTTGGCTTAATAAGGCTTCTCAGCACCCGCACCCCCAGGCTAATGATCTCTGGACATGTATGTGGTGAAAGCATCCATTTTTCTTTATACAAAAGATTTTAAAATCTTTTGCCATCTTTGGCACATCTTCAATACAAACCAGATAATATAACTTTGGTTTTGTGAGATAAGCTCTCTTTAAAGCAAGAAACTTAATTGATTATTTCAGGTGTGACCATCAGCAACAAGGTTTCACGTCCTCGATGAACAATGACAGAAAGGGAATCATTGTCCTTAACAGCCTCGATGACATCAGTGGTGGTAGTAACAGGTTGCCCGTTTATGCTGACAATCACATCGTGGTCTCTTAACCCAGAGCTGGGAGAGAAGGGAAAATAAATACAGAAATAAAAAGACCATGAAAATATAGGAAGAGCATATTTATCCCTATCTAAAATCCAACATCTCCTTTCTTAAGGTATTTCTACTTTGTTGGCGCTGAACATACACAAACCAGGAAACTAGAACTAGTGTTTTAAATATTCTGGGAGAACCCTGAAGGACAGCCACCCTCTTAACGTTTGTAAGAATGACATCCTATCAGAATCTCATGTAAGAAGTGTACTCCTCCCACATATGCTGCATTTGGCTCTGAACGGAGGTATGGCTTTCACTGGCTGTTCATCTCTGGCTCCTGTGAACCTCAAGCGCACCCCCAGACTCGCCAGCAGCAGCAGTGAAAAGCCCAATTCCTCCCACAGCTTGTGGAACTGGAGTGCACACTGAGCGGCACTGCAGAAGTTCTGCTTCTGGTCAACCCTCCAAGTCTAAAACACTTAAAGCTCTGATTCTAAGCTCCTTTGCCCCATAGTTGGGGTTATACTCAGTCTCCATCATCTTTGCTTCACATAGAAAATATATTCTATAAACAAAAACCAGTTCAAATACAAAACTGCAATAAATACATAGCTATGCTGCTGCTTCATCTACAGGCGAAAATAGGCTGGAAGAAAACCATTCACTTAAATAGCTTCAGGAGACACCAGTTAAGAGAAATGAGAAGTTCAAGGAAGAATGATAGTGTGAAGGATTATCAAGATAAATGGAGTTTAGGGGCCAGTGCTGTGGTGTAGTGGGCTAAGCCTCCACCTGAAGTGCCAGCATCCCATATGGGCACCAGTTTGTGTCCTGGCTGCTCCTCTTCTGATCCAGCTCTCTGCTATGGCCTGGGAAAGCAGTAATGGCCCAAGCGCTTGGGCCCCTGCACACCCATGGGAGACCTGGAAGAAGCTTCTGGCTCCTGGCTTCAGACCCAGCTCCACTCATTGCAGCCATCTTGGGAGTGAACCAGTGGATGGAAAACCTCTCCCTCTCCCTCTCTTAACTCTACCTCTCAAATAGATAAATAAAATCTTTAATATATATATATGGAGATTGGGGACAGCATTGTGGCAGGGCCACTTAAGCCACCAGCATCCCATTTCAGAGTGCCGGTTTGAGTCTACACTGCTCTGCTTCCCATCCAGCTCTCTGCTAATGCATCTGGGAAAGCAGCAGAAGATGGCCCAAGTCCTTGGGCCCTTGCACCCATGTGGGAGAACTGGAAGAAGAAGCTCCTGGCTCCTGGCTTCGGATTGGCCCAGCTCTGGCCATTGCAACCATCTGAGGACTTAATTGATGGATGGAAGCTCTCTCTCTCTGCCTCTGCCTCTCTGTAACTCTGCCTTTCAAATAAATAAATAAATCTTTAAAAAAAGAAATGGTGCCTGACAAAGAGTAAATGCTTCATCAGTGCCAGCTGTTATCATTATCATTAAGGATAAATGCCAGAAAGCCAGATTCACATGTGTCCGTGACGTCCATGTAATGTTGCATTTGAAGGTGAATATGAATCACCTGTGGGTCTTGTTAAAACAGTAGATTCTGATTCAGTGGCTCGAAGGTGGGGCCCGAGACTCTGCTTTTCTGAAAAAGGCTTCAGTTGATGCCAAAGCTACTAGATAACAGACCACATTTTCAATAGCAAGGACTTACGGAACTCAAAGGAATAAAACCCTAGCCACGAATAAGAAATTAAAATAATGAGGGGGTTGGCAGAGCAGGCCAGGAGCCAGGAAAGTCTGGAAAAGTCTATGATAAGCCCACTTTAATAACTTGCATCCTAACAGCTGTGCTAAATAGTACTTTTTTAAGATTTATTTATTTATTTGAAAGGCAGAGTTGGGATGGCACTGAGGTGCAATGGCTTAAGCCACAGCCTGCAGCACCAGCATCCCATTTGGGCACCAGTTCGAGTCCCAGCTGCTCCACTTCTGATCCAGCTCTCTGCTAATGTGCCTGGGAAAGCATCGCAAACATGTGGAAGACCCAAAAGAAGTTCCAGGTTCCTGGCTTCATCCTGGCCCAGGCCTGGCCATGGCGAGTGAATCAGCAAATGGAAGATCTCTGTCTCTCCCTCTCTATCTCTGTAATTCTGACTTTCAGCTAAATAAATTCCTAAAAGAAACAGCAAAATCAGCTGGAGAACCTTCTTTGAGGGCTGTTCTACCTTTCACTTTACAGGAAAAAAGGGTATGAAAATGCCTAAAACATATACTAAAAGTGAGAGCACCTAGGATTCCTCCCATTCTGAAAAATTATTAATCATCAATTATTTAAATAATTATATATTTGAATAAACTTTGGAGTCAGCATTGTGGTGCAGAGTTAAGCTGCCACCTGTGACAGCTGCATGCCATATGGATATGAGTTCAAGTCTCAGCTGCTCCACTTTAAATCCAGCTCCCTGCTAATGTGCCTGAGAAGGCAGCAGAGGATGGCTCAAGAAGTTGGGCCCCTGCCACCCATGTGGGAGACCTGGATGGAGTTCCAGGTTCCTGATTTCAGCCTGCCCCAGCCCTGGCTGTTGCAGCCATTTGGGATTGAACTGGCGGATGGATCTCTCTCTCAGATTACATTGATAATGTATCTTACTTAACTATATCTAAGATATTATCACTATAACATACTTCATATTTTTAATTATTAATAAGCATTTTAGACTTGTTCATATCAATCTTTGAAATCCACTCAACAATATGCACGCTCAATATGAAACAACAGCATCTTCCATAGTGAAACGCAATCCTTCCAAAATAGAAAAGGTACGTTTAGTGAGGGAATATTTTACACTGGAGCAGCCATTTGGTCTAGTAGTTAAGGCATCAGTTGGGACTCCCCCCCATATCTCATATCAGAGAGGGTTTGAGGAGCAGTTCCACTCCTGATTCCAGGCCCCTGCTAATGCACATCCTGGGAGACAGCAGATGATGGCTCAGGTACATAGGTCCCTGCCACCCTTGTGAGAGACCTGGATTAAGTTTCCAGCTCCCAGCTTCAGCCAGGCCTGACCCAGCCACTGCAGGCATTTGGGAAGTTAACTAGAGGAAGGGAGTTCTCTCTGTCTCTTTGTACATCTGTCCCTCTCTCCGTCTGTCCCTCTGCCTATCAAATAAAAATAAATGTACAGTGCTTCTGGTTTTTTTTTTTTAACTGATTAAATCCATTCCAAATGTTAAACACACATATAGGTAGTAGCCACCACCGTGGACAGAGCTCGTCTAGATCCCACCCACATTTACCACTGCACAGATCTAGAAGGAACAAAGGAAGCTGAGCACGCCTCTCACCTCTCAGCAGCTGTTCCTTGAATCACTTCGTATACTAGAACCCCAGAACTCACATCAGGGAAATCTGGATCTTGCCGTTTCATTTCCTGAAGAAGGCTGTGAAAAGTGGAAAGGTTAGGAAGCAGTGTCTTGAGCCCCGAGCCCTGGCAAAAGCCTGCAGCTCTGAACAGGTGCTTCGTCTTTTACGCTCAAGGCTCCAGGCACTAGCGGCATGGCCTCAGGCCACTCACAGACACCGTCCCCAGGGGGGGAGGTCCAATCCTCTGTCCAAAGCCTAGAACCACCTGACATCATTTAATGCAGCCACAGTGAGAGACACATGTGCAGGCCGAGGCAGATACAGACCCTGTGAAAATTGGGCCTCTGGCCACCACAGTGCCTACTGTAGCCCAAAACTTTCACTTTTCCTGAACACTGTCCAGCTATGACTTTTGCCTGTTAAAAAAAGGGGGGGGGGGGATAGCACTGTGGCCCAGTGAGTTAACACCCTGGCCTGCAGTGCCGGCATCCCTTATGGGCGCGGGTTCAAGACCCGGCTGTTCCACTTCCGATCTAGCTCTCTGCTGTGGCCTGGGAAAGCAGTGGAAGATGGCCTAAGTCCTTGGACCCCTGAACCCACATGGGAGACCCAGAAGAAGCTCCTGGCTCCTGGCTTTGGATCAGCACAGTTCCGACCATTGCAGCCAATTGGGGAGTGAACCAACTGATGGAAGACCTCTCTCTCTCCTCTCTGTGTAACTCTTTCAAATAAATAAATAAATAAATCTTTTAAAACACACACACACACACATGTTCGCACTCATACTTACTTCATAGTGAGGGGCAGCATCCTCAGACCCAAGTATTTCTTCTGTAAAAGAGACTTTCCTGGAAAAGGAAATGATAATGCCTTACGATCCACGAAACTTCCCTCCCTCTGACAGAACTGCAGAGACAGCGACCCAGGTACCCTCTTTGCTATCTGTCCACGGTGAAATGCATGGCTCAGAGAACCCTCGTCACGAGCACCCACGCTTCTCCCACCCAGCTCCCCACCTCCGGCCCACGCGCTCATCCCCTCACCCGGTTTGATCCAAGTACTTCCGGGTACAATTCAAGCTCAGCTTTGCCACCAAGCCCACATTCTGTAATCTGAGTAGCCCAGGCCTAAACAGCGTTCAAGCGGTTATCTCCAAAGAATGAAACACACGAGGGCACTGCGACAATCCCAACAGCCTCTACCTTTCAACTGGCGCTCGTGGTAGTCGGCCAAGAACTGTCGGATGCGATCTGAGGGGATTGCAAAGGAGATGCCTGCGGTCACCTTCAGCGTGTTTATGCCGATCACATCCCCGTCCTGGCAAGGGAGGAGACCTCTTTCAATCAGGGTTTTGCAAACTGAGCAGTGCAAACCACAGCAAGCAGAGGTAGGGGTGCCGCTCATCACACAGGAACTAGAGGGATTTTTTTTTTTTTTTTTTTTGACAGGCAGAGTGGACAGTGAGAGAGAGAGACAGAGAGAAAGGTCTTCCTTTGCCGTTGGTTCACCCTCCAATGGCCGCCGCGGCTGGCGCGCTGCAGCCGGTGCACCGCGCTGATCCGATGGCAGGAGACAGGTACTTATCCTGGTCTCCCATGGGGTGCAGGGCCCAAGTACCTGGGCCATCTTCCACTGCACTCCCAGGCCACAGCAGAGAGCTGGCCTGGAAGAGGGGCAACCAGGACAGAATCCGGCGCCCCAACCAGGACTAGAACCTGGTGTGCCGGCGCCACAAGGCGGAGGATTAGCCTAGTGAGCCGCAGCGCCGGCCCTAGAGGGAATTTTTAGACAGCAATGGCTATTACTTTCCAGGGCACGTAATGTGGTAGGATAGCAGAGTGGAGCTGCCCAGGGGCAAAGCTACCTTTTCTTTCAAGGTCAAAGGGTCAAGGCAGCTGAGAATGTTGGTTTTTTATATTGAGCTCATGTTTTTTCCCTCTGTAAGTTACACTGACTTTAAAATGGAGTCATAGCTTGTGCTTTGATATAAATAAAAACACAAGGAGTATTTGCCTTTTTATTACTTTAATGAGACTAAAAATAAGCATGGGAAAAAGGCAAAAATTTGTTGGAGTTGTAGCAACACTTCAAGGAAGCCATTCAGAAGAAATTGGGAAAATTGACTTTAGGCAACTAAGGTCGCATAAGATAAAAATACAAAGTAGAAAATACTTTCCTGGTAATGTACTTCATCATCTGTTAGCCTTTGACAATGCAAAAGACAGAAAAGAGATTTCTCATCATATTCAAATACGGATTATAATTCAGAAGAGCAACCTGAAATTCTGTATTTCATACTTGTTCTCATTAACTCATTGTATTTTTTTTAATAAAAAAGCAGGTACAAAAAGTTACATACAGTGTTATGAGTTAAAAGCATTCATTTCACATACAATGCATCTTCTTAAAAGCAAATGCAGGGTGAGCACTGGGTGCAGCAGTAATGTCACCGCTTGAGAGCACAGTGTTGTGATACAGCAGACAAAGCTGCTGGTTGCAATGCTGGCATCCCATGTGGGCACAGTTTCCTGTCTCTGCTATTCCTCTTCCAATCTGGCTCCCTGCTAGTAGCCTGGGAAAAGCAGCAGAGGACAGCCCAAGTGCTTGGGCCCCCTGCTACCCACATGGAGACCTAGGAAATGCCCCTGGCTCCTGGCTTCAGCCTGGCCTAGACCTGGCCATTGTGGCCATCTGGGGAGTGAACCAAGAGATGGAAAACCTCTCTCTCTCCCTTCTCTCTCTCTCTCTCTCTCTCTCTGTAACTCTTTCAAATAAATAAATCTTAAAAAAAAAAAAAGTCACTGCTTGAGACACCACATCCCATATTGAGTCCAACTCCAGTTTCCTGTTAATGTAACCCTGGGAGGCAGCAGATGATAGCTAACTTGGGTCCTCACCACCTGCATGGAAGACCTGGATGGAGTTCCCAGCTCCTGGCTTCAACTTGGCCCAGCCCCAGCTATTGGGGACATTTGGGGATGGGAGATCTCTCTCTGTCTCTCTGCCTTTCAAATAAATAATGAATAAATAGTAAAGAAAAAATGTAATATTTAAAGAAGAGCCAAAACAATCAGCTCAAAAGGGCCTGGGAAACACAATCCCAGGCTGGGAATCAAAGATCACTGCACTCCCTTACATTTGCACAACTAGAATCCATGGCCTTTCCACTACAGACAAAAACTGAAGAACAAAATACATGACAGCAATGAGTTCTGGCTGCGGCCCTTCCTCCCTCTAAGCGGGTCAAGATGAAGACCAGGCTCGTGATGGAATCGGCATTTTTAGATGACAAGCAGTTATTCACAGAGACTTTTTAAGGATATACATGACACAGCACAGTTGGAAATTTGGCATTAATCTGGGTTTAATATCCAGGGCTTTGGGTAACTCTCCAAAGAAAACAGAAAATGTGTTGAAGGAGAAAAATTTGAAGCAAGCCAGAGCCAGAACCCTGGTGCTGTCGCTGGGACGAGACCACCCATCACAGACCTTGACTATCTCCTGACGTCCTTCTCAAGATCCAAGGGTAGCAAAGCACCACCCCACAACCCTCCACGCAAGAGCGGCACATACATCAGCATCACAGCATTCGGAAAAAGTCTTTGAAAATTAGGAAGAAACATGAAGCAGCAGGGAAAGTGGCCACTTACCAAGTTCACCAGAGGCCCACCAGAATTCCCGTGCTAGAGACAGAATTTGGAAAAAGCATCAGTAAGGCCAGTTGAATACATTTCTCCTTATCATTTACACATACTTCCCAAAGAGGGTTACCATAAGCAATCCACTCTATAAACTCCTGTTTCCCCCAGGGCAGGCAAATGTGTACCCTATCACGACCGGTACTGCAGTCAGCGTAGGGACAGGTGAGGACCACCACTGTCAACATCAACTGTGACTTCTAGGACACAGCCTCAGAGACCACTCAGCATCCTGACCCCTGATCAACACATCCAACAGCTTAGTCTCTAAGAACAGGGCATTGCATTCTTCTCCCGGTGATCTAACTGAACTCTGGACATCCCCCCACACACAAAGAAGCCATAGGGAAAAGAGGCTGCTCTCGAATTTTGCTGCTTTTCTCACTGCACTGCCAGGATCTTACGGGCTGAAGAAGGACCTCCTCATGACTCACGTTAATGATGGCATCGGTCTGGATATAGTCCATGTCCGAATCCTTCAGCCCTAGCTCTTTGCCCCCTCGCTGTGTCGTGCTGACAATTCCCGCAGTCACTGTGTCCTGCAGAGAAAACGGGCTGCCCAAGGCCACCACAAACTCTCCAGCCCGAAGGTCAGATGATCTTCCTAGCAGCAGTACAGGAAGGTCAGTCTGCACACAAGCAAGGAAGGGCCAGGAGGACAGACAGGCAAAGATTACATCAAGACTCAAAGAATACATCAGGACAGAAATGACTGGTATTTGTGCATAACACACATGTGACCCCACCACTATCATTTTAGCCTTCATCATCTAAGATGCACCCACTCATGCAAGTTCAACGATTGCCCCACACTACTTTCTGCAAGCCCTCACTCCTTGATGATCAGGGGCACCTCTAAGATCTAAAAGTACTGCCTTATAGAAGTTAGTATCAATAAAGCACCTGGGAAGGAACTGAAAAAGATAAATTGACCTTAGCAATTATGTAGCACTATTCCAGTTCAAAACTTACAAGGTGAAAAAGCCACAAATGGAAAGGAGAGCTCCTGGGAGGAAGCTTCTCAAATAAATGTGCACACAGATCACCCTGGGATCTTATTAAAATGCAGATTCCAAGTCAGGAGAGCTGGGTGCATTCTGAAAATCTGCCTTTTTATAAAGCTGTCTGCATATCGTCTGCAGGTCAATCGACGTTCTGGAGTGCAGACCATACTTTGTGCAGCCAGGACTTCAAAATATCCCTTAGCAGCTCTGAGTTCATAGCAATAATATCTGGTACACTGAGACAAACACAGAAATAATTTTCCCAGAAGCAGCATCTGTTGAAGAAGGAATTACAGGAGAAAAAAAAAAAAAAAGATGGGGTGGGGAGGGGTTGTTGACTATTGAGGGGTTCATTGAAATTGTTAAACTCAGGAGAGAGCAAAAAACAGAATCCAGGGGAAAAAATCATCAGAAAGTTTTGACTCCTCAAAAAGTTCGTGGAAAATGCACATTATGAAAAAAAACTATGCATGGATTTCAAAATGTTTGACACCAAAATCAACTTACCTTTCATTCCATTTTCCCACCAACTTTTTGAAGTCCTTTCATGCTAGCTAAGAAAGCTGTGGCATAGCCATAGAGTGAGAAAGAAAACATCGGCACATAGATGAAAAATCTTCAGATATACACACTCTTAACTCTTCAACCTCAAATACTCACATTTGGCTCGATCTTAATCAGGGCAAGATCCAATTTGTGGTCAATGTCCTTGACAGTGGCTTCATACTGGACCCCACTCTGGAGCTCCACCTGGATGCGCTGCTGGTTAGTGAGCACGTGAGCGTTGGTGACAATGAGTCCGTCCTCCGACACTATGAACCCGGAGCCACTGGACGCGGGAATGTCCTTGCTGCTCAGAGGTGACCTGTCTCCACAGGACAACCAGGTAAGCACAGGGCAGTGAAACCAGGGCAGCCGCTCCCAGGCTGTGAGTCAGAAAGTCACATTTATTAAACACACACACATCACAGTTTCTTGGGACATTTTACTTTTCCCCATCTGTGTTTTCATTCCCTCCATGTACAAATGAGCCAGGCCCAGAGTGCCCTGGCCATCAACTCTCCCTTTCTATAGGACACTAATCTCTTCTTCCAGGCTGCTCAGGGAAGCGCCCCATGGGCTTACGCTGATGATCGCATTCCGGATACCACAGACAAACGTGGGCCTGGCCCCGCAGCATCAGGGAAAAGCAATGAAAGTTCTGGCTACCCCCTGGCCTTGTATTTAGAACAAAGTAATCCTTCTCTCTGGGGACTGGATTTCCTTGCAGATAGAAGAGGGGGTTGGGCGAGACCCCCCCCCCCCCTCAACACACACACACACAATGCCTATCAGCTCTTACATCGGGCCTTAAATGTTGCCGATGGAAGGTGAGGGAGAAAGACATCCCAGCCCCCTAAGTGTACAGGAGCGGCTCAGCTTTGAAAGCCAAAGTCCTTGCCTGTGCTGTGCCTCTGCTCTCTTGCTAAATCACCCCGAGCCTCAGTTTCTGCAAAGTGATTTTTGGGGTTAAGCGAGGCGTGGCGAGGGCCCCGGAGGCACCAGAAAACAGTCGGCTGGGGCTGTGGGTCTTCCTCCCACCGCCTTTACCTGCGGAACAGCTGCAAGTGAACCACAGCCGGCGCCACCTTCTCCACCACCGCAGCGATGAAGTTGTACTTGCTCCGGAGCCGGCCTGCGCTTCCGGTCCCTGGGAAGAAACGCTCCACTGCTTGGGGTCTCCCTTCTCCCTCCCCGGCTCCCCTTCCCCTCTCCTTTCTCTCCGTCGTCTCCTCCACCTTTAATTAAGGAGGCAAGAACTGAGCAGAGAGAACACCCCCACCCCCTCCGCGAATAAGGTGACTTCCACTCCATCAGCGTCCCCGGCGCACCTGGGTCCCCGCAGCTCCCCTTCTGCACGGGCACCGCCGGCAGTGCGCCCCGGAGGCGCGCGGCGCGGTTCTCGGCACGGAGCGCACACAGGCTCGGGTAGGTGCGCCCGTCGCTGCCGCACACGGCCGCCCCCACCGCCGGACAGCCGCAGGTGCCCTGCCAGGCGCCGCCGACACGCTCGGCGCGGCACTGCAGCCCCAGGGCGCACGGCCGGCCCCACAGCCCGCCGCACGCTTCGCCCTCAGCCGCGGCGCAGACGCGGCAGCAGCGGCAGCGGTCGAGCACGGGAGTGATCCCCGCAGAGCAGGTGGGCAGTGGCGGGCAGCGCGTCGGCTCGCAGGTTGCGGGACAGGGCATCGAGGCCCTGGACCTCCTCGCCTCGACGCTGGGGACAGGCCCGGGGCCCAGCAGCAGCAGCCCCAGCCAAAGGAGTGGCCCGAGCCCAGCGGGCAGCCGCTGCGGTCTGGGCATCCTGCTCCCTTCTCTGCCTGCGTCCACTTTTCCAGTTACTTCACTCTGGCCCCGAAGTGGCTCTGGGATGAGCAATACTTTCTCTGGGCTGGGACGCCGCCTTTGCCAGGTCCCAGGCTTTAAGTGGCGGACCTTGGCAGAGATCCTCAGAAACACACCCTGTACCATCCACCCCCCACCCCGGGGCCCGGAGGCAGCGCCCACCCCCAGGCAGTACACGGACGTCCCCAGCGCTGGCCTGCGCATGGACCCACTTCTCGGGGTGGGGTGTGGGGGCAGACTGACCAGAGAAATCATCCACCCACGGCCAGAGGGCCAGTATGAGAAAAACACGCGACCATGCTTCAGTATTTCACATGGTTTTATTACAAAACAAGCAACGAAACAGTCTTAGAAAAGTATTCTTTGCTACATACCAACTAAGAGATCATATCAAATGAGAAGCATGTACAGTTCCATGCGCTGAGCTCGCCGGCACTTTACAACCAGTGCATTTCACGGCTGGAACACACCGGTTGAAAACGCAATCATGCCACACCTTCCCTGACCAGAGGGGATGCGGACACACAGGGCGTTTTTGCCAAACGTTCGCTGAATCCGCAGGCTACCTAGCATGAGTGACTGTAATTGCTGCAGGCAGTTAACACAGAGACAGAAAAGGGGAGTGGGGAGTGAGAGGAAGTGGCTGTCAAGAACCCTGTCCACTTCTGCCATGCTCAGTAAAGCTGACTTGGGAAACTCACTTTTGGAGAGGCCACTGCCTCCATATGCCTGCTGACCTGGTTAACACTGCAAACCAACCTATCAAATCTGACTGCTAACGTTAGGCTGAATCTGCTATTTATTTATGCGGTCATTTTGGCCTCTAACTTTCAAAAAGGAGAACATAGTTTGCTTCAAGTAAACTAAGAAGCTAGTTAAATCTACTCTCTCATTCAACTCAGAAACAGATGTGTCAGTCCACTATCTTGACCTGAGGTGGATGTGTACCCTTAGCATCCTTGTGGTACCTTACAGAATGCAAAAGACCAAACTATTTGCATCTAGCAACAGACCCTGAGTAAGCAAGTCCTACAAAGCTTTCAAGGATGACAGAGAGGTGAGGGGAGCACTTGAAATACTATCATAAACAGTGGCATCAAGACCACTTCAAAAGCCTTCTAAGAAAGATCCCAACTCAGAGAAGGTTTTTATTCCAGAGAAAATGCAGTACCTTTTTTCCATTTCTTTTTTCTAAAACTCACATTTGTTCCCAAGCCTATATGCACTTAACCATTAACCTATCCTCACCCTGTTTTTTTCTATTTGGCTCTGTTATAGACATTTAAAACTAAATGCTTTGGTCATGCATGCACCATCTTTGGCTCAAATTGAAAGACTATGGTGTAAAACTGTCCAGAAGGTAAGAAATATGGACAGAAAGGGAATCCTGAAATAAGATTTGGAAATGAGAATGCCTGTGGAGATCACTGTATTTATCTGATACTGGAACTACACCGACAATGTTGTAACTTGAAATTCCCAAGTATTTGACAATCAGAATTCTTGTTGTCCCTTTACCAAGACAATACAATCTGGATTATAAACATGTTTAACACATTCTCAAAATAGATCTTACTGATTAAGAGCACTATCACTTTAACAGCCAATGTGTTTAAGAATAGCAATCTAGCAGAGAGTTTATTTTTAAAAAGGGAGAAATGGGTAGAGTTTCACAGTTTTAAACACCAAAAGATGACGTCTTTTGCATGAGTAAGGGAATGTCTAAAGAAACAGCAAACATTCCCAGTTTATTTTCATGATTTCTACATTGCATTGTGTACTTTCAGTAGCCGAAGAATTTTCTTTAGGAAAACGTGAAGGTTAAGCCAGAGACAAGGAACTTCAGGAATTAAGAATGGCTTCAGGAAATCAGCCTACTTAACTCATGTTGTACCTTGACCATTCATAAGCCAGCATTTGAGGACAGAGAGTACATGAGTTTACAGAAAAGAGGGAGGAAACAGAAGGCGGAAGAGATACAGCGGTGAATTTCCGTTTTTATGCCAGGACCAACAGATCAAATTCGTTTTGGAGAGGGGCAGCTCCAATGCAACACAGTGAAACTGGCTTCTCAGAGGGTCACAAACTTCAGGAAAACACGGTTCCTCCCAGGCATAGGGACTTTTCTCATCAAGTGTGTCCCCTCTGCATCAGGCATGGACACGGGAGGAGACGGGATGTACTTAGGGAAAAATGCTTCTCTTAGTCTCCTTCCTCTAGTCACTAATTTTAGTTACAACACATATTAAATGATCTAGCTGGTTAAAGTTGCAGACAGAAATGAGCTAAGTTCTTTCTCTACTTAGGGAACCCCTAGAGAGTTCCCAGTGGCATTTCACCATGTATGTTGGCTGGACAAGGTTCTCCCAGGAGCCACAGAAAGTGGTGTCTTCTCACCAAATGGAAGGAAATAATGTCCTGAAATCTGGAAAGGAAACTCAATCTTCTATGCTCTTCTACCTGGAAAATCCCTAGCCAGCAACTTGTAACGTCAGATTCAATGTTTCTCTGGCCTAATTTCCACTTCGTTAAAAACACAGGTATCTCAAGGTTATCTTTGCATTTCTCTACTGTTAAGTACACAGAACCTTCATCGGATTACAGGGTTTGATCATGCATGCACAGAAGGCTTCATTCAAAGAGCAACACAAAGAATGAAAAATGAAAGCCGGTTGGGTGTTTGACCTAGGGTTAAGATGTCCATGTCCCCTATCAGAGTTCCTGGGTTCAAGTTCTGGCTGAGCTCCCGATGCTTCCAGCTAATGCAAACCCTAGGAGGCAGCAGTGATGACTCAAAACAGTTGAATCCCTGCCACCCACATGGGAGATGTGGATTGGGTTCACAGCTCCCAGCTTCTACCAGGCCCAGATCTGGTTGGCATGGGCATTTGGGAAGTGAACTAGTGGATGGGCGCTCTGTCTGTCTTATCTAGGTCTTTCTGTGTGTGCCTCTCAAATAATAAAAAGCAAAGAAAGTCAATCTGTCAGGGTCTACAAAACACAGCACTTAAAATTATGCTAATGTTGGGCCATGCAAAAAGAACTGTGAGGCCCAAGGATTCAAGATAATCTTTGCCAAAACAGGATTTTCCTGTTGTCTGGAAAACATGGATCACAAGGCTTAGCTGGATGGACTTTAATCCATCCCTTCCCAGCACCTGTGTTAATGTTACCATGAAACTCGGAGCTCCATCTATTACACATGTGAATCATCACACATTCATCAACCCTCCACACATCCCAAATAACACCGTGTCCTGGGAAATGCTAGGTTGTCAACTGTAGTAACGTTTAACACTGATAAACCCATCCTTGGGGCCCAACACAGAAACTGGGTTGGGTAGGTCTTTTGCATGCATCTATAGTCCCTGGGATCAAAGAGCATCTGGAGGAGAAGAAAGGGCTTTGCAAAGCTGGCTGATGCACTGGGGGTGAATTACTCCCCACACCTTACAAGGGGGCGCCCATCTCTTCCCCTAAGGATCTGCCCCAGCAGCTGCCCTCCAGCCCAGAGATTTTTAACAGCACCTCTCAGAATGCATCCCAGCGAAGCCGAGGCCTGGCTCTTCCACCATCTCTCTACCTTCCACTGGGGTTGGTTCTCACCCACCCACTGCACAAGCCTCAGCCAACAAACAGGAATGGGATAAAACCAGGTGACTGGCATATGACTCTCTTCCTGGACCGGAAACTCAATGAAAAAACTAAAACAGGAACAAGGAAATAAAACTGGCTTGGGCCGGTGCAACTGGACTCCCACCCTCCTCCAGAAAGGCACTGCTACAATAACCCCTCACCCAGAAGACATGGGAATAGTTCAACAAGAGGCAACCTGCTCTCCCCCTGAGGATGCCTCCATGTCTAGCCTACTGATTTTCCCAAATTAAATACACTGTGTTGATATTACAAAGGGGGGAGGGGGAAGCCAGTCATATGGGCCCCTCCCACAGAGCATCCACAGGATCATGGGTGCCACAAAGGCCTCTGGCCACCCTCCAACAAGGCAGAGAAACTGAGTCACAGCCACTTTCTCTCCAGCCCTCCTACCCTCCCTCCCTCCCAGGGCTCTGGGCTTCATCACACATCAGAGGTCCGTATGTTCTCATCATCCAGGTTGAACACAAATGGTTTCTCCTTGGGGTGCTGGGGCTCTGATCTGTGCCTCATCCGGGAGCTGGGCAACACCCCAGCAGCGTTGCTCTCGCCAAGCCGAGGCAAGAACAAAGAGTCCTCTGGCGTCTCTTCGGCAGGAAGCAGCTTTTCCCCGGCCTGGGGCACAGGTGTCCAGGGTTGCCACGAGGCGGCCATGGAGGGGGCTTTGCAGAGGGCCTTCTTTTCTTCCACAGGTGGACGCCCCCTGCCCAAGATAGAGTTGGGTCCACCCGAGAGGCTGGAACTTCCAGGTCTCGTCAAAGAAATGGATCTAGAAAAGGATATTTCCTAACAAAACAAAAGGGAAGAGAGAGAGAGAGTAAAATAAGGGTTTCTCCCAATGATGTTTATCCCAAGTCCCCACCCAGGATTGCCACCTCTTGGATCCGGGGCACCAGTCTACAGAAATGGAATTGGCTCAGTGGAATTCATGCCCCATGTGTCACGGTCTGCCTGGCAGGGAGACCTGGGCACATCAGAAAACCCTATTTCTCTTCCCAACCCTACCTCACCTCCTGCAACAACCAGAGAAAGGAAAATCTGTACACAAATTAGTAGAAACAGAAAACCAAGTAAGACACCCTGGGCTTCAACTGCTGCCTACAACACCAAATAAAATATGCTCACTTGAGGAGATGGCATGTCTTAAGTTGACCATGTGCAGTGGAAAGGAAGTGACTTACTCTGGGGTGGCACTTGAGGGCCTGGACGGCTGCCCCGATCTCCTTGATCCAGCTGTGCATGTCTTCCGGACTATCCGCCTGCAGAAATACCCATAGCACTTACACACAAAGCTCTGGCACTGTGAGTTCAGCTTTCAAGGCTCTGACTCAATTTTAAGTTCATAAAATCACACCACTGGAGCTGGAAGGGATCTCAGAAATCATATAGCCCAGTGGCTCTCTGACTTTTGAGGGCATTTCCCTCCCCTACAATATCTTATGTGACACCCAATAGATAAAGCAGCCAGGGGGGCTGCTCTAAGGTGGGCTAGAGGCCATGGAGCAGGGGAATGCCTAGTGCCCTGTCCACTATCGAAGGGACCGACTACCAAAATAGTTCCATTTCTTGAACAGCTGAGTTCAAAAGGATTGGCAGAGACATCAGGCTTCACGGGGCTGATGTTAAAAGTGGATCATTCTGTTCAGATCATCAGAGTGGAAAGATGGCTACACTGGGAGGGAGTTGAACTCATACCTAAACCAGCCATAAACCTTGTGCTCTGGGCTCTGGATCAAGGCAGGAAGGGATTATTTTGGTGCAAAAAATATTGAAACTCATGCATATGAAAGGTCTTCAAAAAGTTTCTGGAAACGAGTGTTATGGAGAGGCTACACAAGGATTTCAGAAATGTTCTACAGGAAAGTAAACATGTTTTTTTATGCCATTTTTCCATGAGCTTTTTGAAGTGCCATCATATTAACATATATGCAATGTTCAGAATGGGGCTTTTCTTGAAGCACAAGCTACTTGGATTTGTCTGGAATCTCCATCCAGGCCTCTAGAGCAGAGGGACTTGGAGAGCCAGGCTTAACATATGTGGACCACGCGCTGGGGAATGCAACTACTTCATCCCAGAAACAACCGACCAACCCCAGAAGAGGGCAGCAGCGGCTCTGGGAAGAAAGGCAGGGAAGTCAAGAGGCTTGGCCCTGCAAGCCGAGCCTCTCAGCACTTTCCAGCTGTGTGCAGTTCAGTTCAAGGGCACTGAGCACACCTGAATTCCACACAGCCTCAGGTGCTGGCCACAGAGGTGGGCCTGTGGCTCAATGATTCCCGACCTCCAGAAATGTAACAGGTGTTCGCCTCCCTCCACCCTCCAGCGCCTTCCCTAGGAGCCCCAGCCAGGCACCGAAGCATGCATTTGTGCCAATGTGCAGCAGAAGTGGCTGCAGACACCCCACACTGACCCCCAAAATTCTCCACATCTTCCCCTCAATTTCTTCACCCCCTCTTTTCATTAAATCAAGACAAACATGACAAGTTTCTTTTTAAATCCTCAAGATTGCATTTCCACTCCTTCCTGGGACCCCCATAACAAATGCTGGCTGCTTAGATGTGTGCACGAGACACTCACAAGGGAAGCTCAGAAAAGCACCAACAGCAAGTGCAGGCGACCAGGGGCAGGGGGGAGGGCACCTTGCACGTGGACTCCACCTGCAAATGTAATTCTGTACTCTCTTGCTCCTTGGCTTTTTTCCAGTTCTGTACATGACAAAAGAATGGTGGCTTCCCAAGAAAAAGACAAATCCAACCCTGGTCCAAAACCGACCACCAGGTGGAGGTTTGGCAGGTCTTTCCAGATGAGCTCTGATACCAGGGGGGCAAGGCTGTTTCAGAAGTGCTGGGAGAATTCAACACGCAACCAGGTGAAGCTGTCTGACCAGTGCCTGACACACACTCGGGACGCTGCTGTATTAGCTGTTGTTGTTTGTTACTATTATGATCCGATATAAGAAGAGCAAACAGAGGCTTATAATCCACCAGCACACACACGTGCCTTGCTTCATCCTGAGGTTTGCTTTCCATTATCTCATCCTCAAACTGCAGATAATTCCTACCTTGGAATCAAATAAAAGATCTGCAGTAGAAAGGGGTTATTTCAAACTTGAAGGAGATGGAGGAGAAAAGCATTTATTAGAGTCCCTTTTGGGAGGGAGGGGCGGAAGAGGACTTGGTAGGAGCAGGATGGAAGATCTAGAGGGGAGTAGAGGGGAGAACAGATGTCTCCTGTTTTCACGGAGCAGACTTGGAAATCCCTGGATGACAATCCCACAATCACTGCCCAATGGTGTTGAGCTACTGTTAGACTCCTCCCACCATGTGAAATGTCACCCCACAAGCCACAGGCCACCTGTCTGATTTGCTCTGTCTCACCACTAGACTCTCCTTCCCTCAGAACTACCAACCCATTAGCCCAAGCAGTCTTCACTCATCAAGGAATCACTGGATCAGAGAAAACTAGGAACCACCTGATTTAACATCTGAGGACGCAGGCATAGAAGTCAAAAGATAAGCTCCTCTTTTTTTCTTAAACATTTATTCATTTGAGGGCCGGCACCGTGGCGCAGTAGGTTAATCCTCCGCCTGTGGCGCTGGCATCCCATATGGGCACCAGTTCTAGTCGTGGCTGCTCCTCTTCCCATCCAACTCTCTGCTATGGCCTGTGAAAGTTGTGGAGGATGGCCCACATCCACATGGGAGACTGGGAGGTGGCGCCTGGCTCAGGGCTTCGGATCGGCGCAGCTCCAGCCGTTGCGGCCATTTGGGGTGAACCAATGGAAGGAAGACCTTTCTGTTTCTCCCTCTCACTGTCTAACTCTACCTCTCAAAAATAAATAAAATCTTTTAAGAAATTTATTCATTTGAAAAGCAGGAGTGACAGTGAAAATTTTCCATCCACTGGCTCATTCCCAAATGGCTATGGCCAATACAAAGTCATGAACCTGGAACTCCATCAGGGTCTCCCATGTGGGTGGCAGGGCTCCAAGTACTTGGGCCATCATCCCCTACTTCCCCAAGTGCATCAGCAAGGAGCTGGATCAGAAGTGGAGCAGCCAGGACTCCAACAATATGGGACGCTGGCACTGCTAATACAATTTGCTATTTTTTTTCTCTTCACCTACATTCATGTGGATAAAGGCTCATGAATGACAATAAGAAAATAAATATTGGTAAATAAATAATTGAAATCACCCTAAAACTTCATAAAATTCTAAAGACAAACACTGATATTTTGACAACCTCATTGCTATTCATTTTTCTTTTTCTAAATAAGATAATGCTATATGTTGGTACTTTTCCATATTTTCCATATCATATTTCTCAGTGTACATTTTCAGTGGGGCCAAATAATACATGATGGGTATCAACCAGTCCTTGAGGTGGAGACATGTGGCAGAGCAGTAAAGATGGCAGTTGGGATGCCCACATGCCTGGGTTTGAATCTCCTCTCCACTTCCAATTCAGTTTCCTGCTGATAGGCAGCAAGTGGTGAGTGGCTCAAGTACGTAAGTCTCTGCCACCCACGTGGGAGACCCACATGGAATTCCAGGACCCTGGTTTTGGCCTGGTCCACCCCTGGCTATTGTGGACATTTAGTAAATGGTCAATCGTGTGTGTATGTATCTGTCCCTTTCTATCACTCTGCCTTTCAAGAAAATCATTCATGAAAAATGGAATTAGAAGCTCACTGAATTTTCGTGCAAAATAATTTGAAAACCACGCATAGTTTTATCATAACACACATCTTCCACAAACTGTTTGAAGACCCTGAGGAAACAAGAGTTCAAAACTTTCTGGCACCAAAGTAAACTTGTCTTTGAATTCCACTTTTGAATTTTTTGAAGTACCCTATCATATGTCTATCTTTTACAGAAAGCTTGTGCTTAGCTTTCATCAAAATCTCAATAAATGGTGCCAGCATTGGCTAGGCCTCTGCCTGCAGCCCCGGCATCCCATATGGGTGCTGGTTCATGTCTCAGCTGCACCTCTTCCAATCCAGCTCTCTGTCTATGGGCTGGGAAAGCAGTGGAAGATGGCCAAAACGCTTGGGCCCCTGCACCCACAGGGGAGACACAGAAGAATTTCCTGGCTCCTGGCTTCAGATCGGCCTGGCTCTGGCCGTTGTGGCCATTTGGAGAATGAACCAGTGAATGGAAGACCTCTCTTTCTCCCTCTGTCTGTAATTATAATAATTTTTTTTAAAAAAGAGGAGGTGCTAAGTTCATACCTTCATCACCACCTGGTGTGCAAATGGTGTGTGCATTTGTTTCTGACACTTGGTTCAGACAAAAAAGTTGTGTTCCCAACCTTGAAGGCAGTTACTCAGGTGATAAGACCAAAGGCACTAAAATGAATCGCTGTAGCCTGTGGTTTCGTGGCAGTTTAATGAGACGTATGGAATATCTACTGTGAGCCCAGCACGGCAACAGATGCAATGGCTGGAAGTAATGCATTCTAGAGGTCAACAATAAAAGGCTTCCAATGTCTACCTCTGCTTATTGCCACTGCCCCTGTCCAAAATACGTAGGCAGCTCCCACCTTCCCAGTGGAGGACTGATTACTTCTGCTCCTTTCCTGAGAACCAATCCCATGATGAGACACAGCCTTGCTGCATTGACTGCAGACTGTGCACTTCATAGTGCTAGGTGATATCATTCACCTTGCCATCTAACTTAAACATCAAGTATCCAAAATGCTTTGGGCCCATACTCTGTGACTAGCTGGTGAGTCCCCCTATTGCTACTCCATTTTATAAAAATTCATTTTATTTATTTGAAAGGTGGAGAGACAGCGAGAAAGAGATCTTCCATTTGCTGGTTCACTCCTCAAATGGCTGCCAACGGCCAGGCCTGGGTCAGAACAAAGCCAGGAGCCAGGAACTCCATCTGGGGTTCCCATGTGGGTAGCAGGGACTCAAGCACTTGGGGCATCTTCTGTTCCTTTCCCAGGAACATTAGCAGGGAGCTGGATCAGAAGCAGAGCAGCCAGGACTCGAACCAAAGTTCCCATATGGGTGCCCATATTGGATGCCAGTGTCACAGCTGAACCTGCTTGCCACAACACTGGACCCCTAACTCTTGACTTGACACATCACCCTACACCAAGCAACTGGGCTAGTATCAAGTTACCAAGACAAGTTTGTACTGCATTTCTCAACTTGAGTAACTGATTCTCCTCTCGATAAGCTGACTAACACCCCTGACTGACTGGAAAATAGAGAAGTGGTGAGCACTGCTCAGCTTATAACCCAAGAATTAAAATCTCACTTATCTGTTTGCTAACCAACTTGTATCACCTACCTTTCTGCTTGCCTGGATACAGGATTACTGCCAGAACCTGGATTTGTGGTCACCACAGTCCATCCATCCAGACACCCAATTATCCCAAGGTGGTCTCCCCTGATACACAGCTGGACTTCCACTCTCCTGATAGTCAGACTTTACTGGTTGTTTGCGCCACACTCTCTACATCTTGGGTTCTGGACCAGGTTACTCTTAACATAGGTCAAGTCTAATTCTAGCACCTGGAATTTCCCATTCAGTTTTACTTTTCAAAGATTTATTTAATTTTTTGAGAGACAGAGTTACAGAGAGAGTTAGAGACAGAGAGAGAGAGGTCTTCCATCCAATGGCTGCGATGGCCGGAGCTGAGCTGATTAGGAACCAGGAGCTTCTTCCAGGTCTCCCAGTTGGGTACAGGGGCCCAATGACCTGGCCCATCCTCCGCTGCCTTCCCAGGTACATTAGCAGGGAGCTGGATTGGAAGTGGAGCCGCTGGACCTCAAACCAGCGACCATGTGGGATGCCAGCACTGCAGGCTAGGGCTTTAACCCACTGTGCCACAGTGCCGACCCCTAGTTCTATAATTTACTGGGTTTATGATATGGAGAAATGCAAGGGGACTTCTAAAAGTTCAAGGAAAATGAAATTAAAAGATAAGTTTGCTGTGGTACACTGTCGCTCCCCCTCTTCGTGGAGGAACGACACAGGACCCTGCGCTGTTCTCTCGTCTGCTCGGCCCTCCCCGGGTTTGCTGCTGGTTCTTCCCGGGTTGGCTACTATCCCTTCCACCTCCGTGGAAGGGCAGTTGCCCCTGGCCACATTCCCCACTTCCGCAGGGGAGCGGCACACCGCCGGCCGGCTCTCTGGGGGGCTGCACAGGTGTTCCTTCAGCTAGATGTTCCCCTTAGATGTTCCTCGTAGATGTTCCTGGTGAATGCCGTCTCTCTCCTCCTTTATAGTCCTCCTCCGCCAATCCTAACTCGGCTGCCCACACGCCGAGTACGCTGCTCTCCTCCAATCAGGAGTAGGTCCTACAGTTTATTGGTTGAACTGGAGGCAGCTGCGTAGAAGCTGTTTTCTCCTCTCCCAGCGCCATATTGTGGGAGAGCAGATGCATAGAATAAGTCTTAATTCCAGTAACTCAGTCTAGTCCTGGTTGCTCCCCACAGTACACAAAAAATTCTTTTTTGAAATCCATCTAGTTTTTTCATAATACAGATTTACCAGAAACTTCCTGAAGACTCCTCATTTGCATGGATTTCAAAATATTTTTGCACTAAAATAAGCTTATCTTTTATCTATTGTTTTAAAGGTTTATTTATTTATTTAAAGCAGAGTTACTGAGAGATGGGGAGAGACACAAAGACTTTTCATCTGCTGATTCACTTCCCAAATGGCCACACAACAGCCAGGGCCGGGTCAAGCAAACACCAGGAGCCTGGAACTCCATCCAGGTCTTCCACACGAGTTCAGGGGTCCAAGCACTTGGGTCATCTTCAACTGCCTTCCCAAGCACATTAGCAGGAAGCTGGATTGTAAGTGGAGCAGCCAGGACTCAAACAGGTGCTCATAGGGGATGCCACAACTTAATCTGCAGCACCACAATGCCAGCCCCATAAACTTATCTCTTAATTCCATTTTCCATGAACTTTTTCAAGTAACCAAGTGATTTGCCACCATGGACTCTGTTTCCCCATGTGTGAAATACAAATGACTTCAGAGACTAAGGAGAATCCAATGACAGGCTGCCTACATGTTTGCCTGGTGTTGAGCCTGGGACATATAGGTGTCCAATAAACAGAAAGACCACAGGGCACAAATTGTACATAAGTAGGACACATAAGCTAAATGACCAACATGTGCATAGTCAGAATCCAGCCTACTTCTTTCTCTTCTAAGGAGCTATTTTGTCTGCCTAGGTCAGCCCTGTTCTCTGGTCTGTTTCACCAGACACTGAGGACAAATGGGTCTTCCTGGCCGATTTACTGGGCATATCCCCAGGAAGCAGGGAAGCAGGCAACACTGCTGGCACCTCAGCACCACACTGTACAGGCAGTCACATTCTTCCACCTTCTGCATCTGGGAAAGATGACTGGCATACAAACGTACTCAGACTCAGATTTTTCGCAGACTTTTTCCTCCAAATGAAAGAAATGACCCTATAACCCGGAGGGAAATTATGACGGTATTTTCTTGCCAATGACAAATTTTGACCTTTCAAAGCAAAAAATTAGAATTTCAGAAAACTTCTATCCAGCTTCATGAGCTTCATAGTTTTCTATACTTAAAGATACTGCTCAGAACATCAGCAGCAATGAAAATAAGTGTGATTCTGTGACAAAATTTGGAAGATGTGTCAACATTTGTTGGATCTGCATACCTCAGTAAGCACCATTTTCCAAATGGTGCACACTGTTAAAAAATCATGCCTAGGTAAAAGTATCTAGGTAAGTAAAAGTATCAAGTGTAGAATCCACCAATGGATTTTAACCTAAAAATGTAATAGTTCGTACATATGGCTTGAGGTTCCACATTGCATCTAAACATTAAGAAATCAGTTTGTCAAGTTTTGCTAACAGAATCAAAGACTATCCACAATGATCTGAAAAGGTTATTAAAATATTCCTCTAGGGTTGGCGCTGTAGCATGGTAGGTAAAGTCACTGCCTGCAGTGCTGGCATCCCATATGGGCACTGGTTTGAGACTGGCTTTTCCACTTCCAATCCAGCTCTCTGCTATGGCCTGGGAAAGCAGTAGAAGACGGCCCAAGTGCCTGGGCTCCCGCACCTGCATGAGAGACCTAAGGAGGCTCCTGGCTCCTGGTTTCGGATTGGTGCAGCTTGAGCCATTGTGGCCAACTGGGGAGTGAACCAGTAGATGGAAGACCTCTCTCTGCTTCTCCTTCTCTCTCTGTGTAACTCTTTCAGATAAATAAATAAAATCTTTAAAAAAAATAAAAAGAAAAAAATTCCTCTTTTTGCAAATCTGTGTGAGGCCAGATTGTCTTTATATTCTTCAATCAAAACAACATATGGCTACAGATAAAATTCAGAAGCAGATATGAGAATTCTGTTGTCTTGAAATTAAGTCAGCCATTGAAGGGCTATGCAGAAATAGAAAATCAATGCTAATTCTTCTTGCTATTTTTATAAACAATTTTTTTCATAAAATATGTTGTATGAATGTATAGAGTTTACAATGGCTATTTTAGGTGAATTAATAAATACTTTTAGTGACTTTTTGTAATCTACAGTATGCTTTTACTTCCCATTCTCCCTGTGTTAGGTGCCATAAATAGATTTGTCCATTTGTTCTCTTGTTAGTTCAGGGCAATGCTGCAGAAATGTGGGGGTGCAGAGGCAAAGGCGCACAGGAGTGACGAGACTCTCCCGGTACACGCGCACACGGTCACGGAGATGTCGCAATGGATTTTGAGTTTTTCTGGTTGTTGTTGAGTTGCCTGTCTTCAGTCCAAAGCTCTTTCCCAAACTCTTCCCACCAGCAGTATCACCCACTTGAGAAACATCTACTGAGCATCACCAGGGTGTCAAGCACTGTATAGATAACAGCTTTAGAACATGTCCACTCGGATGTCCCCCAGGCACCGTCAACTCAACCACTCATGTCGGACCTCTTTCCTCTCTGCAGTTCCTCCTCCTGTCTCCCAGTGCAGTGACCATGCCTTCCATCACCTGGAGCTCAGGCCAAACACTGGGCACGAACCTTGCCTCTCCTCTCTCCCTCTAAACAACCAGCCACGCCCCAAGTCCTGGGCATTCTCCCTCTTTCATGTCTCCTGCATGTTCTCGACTCACCCTAGTTCCGGCTTCCTCTGTGCCTCACTGGAATTATCACAACAGCCTCAACTACCTCCCCTACCCTGCATACTGCACTTGGCTGGGTGAGCTACAGACAGCAGCATACCACCAAAGGACCAGGGTGGAGGCTGGTTTCCTCCATTTACAGAAGAGAAACCACAGGCTCTCCAAGTTAGTAACTTGCCCAGATCATATTTGTTTTCTTTTTTTTAAAGAATTATTTATTTATTTGAAAGGCACAGTTACAGAGAGAGAGAGAGAGATACAGAGAGACAGACAGAGAGACAGAGAGAGGGAGAAAGTCTTCTATCTTCCGCTTCACTCCCCAGATAGCCGCAATGGCCAGAGCTGCGCCGATCTGAAGCCAGGAACCAGGAGCTTCTTCTGGGTCTTCCACATGGGTGCAGGAGCCCAAGCACTTGGGCCATCTTCCACTGCTTTCCCAGGCCATAGCAGAGAGCTGGATTGGAAGTGGAGCACCAGGGACTTGAACCGACACCCATATAGGATGCCAGCACTGCAGGCAGCAGCTTAACCCACTACACCACAGCGCCAGCCCCAGGCATTTGTTTTTTAAAAGGCAAACCTGATCACAGCAGTCCCTTCAAGTAAGCTCTAAGGGAGCTCACTCTCAAGATAAGAGCCAAGCTCTTCAACAAGGCACACAGTTCCATAGGCCCTCTGGACCTGGCTGTCCAGCCTCCCCTGTGCCCCTGCTCCTTCACCTCCATTGGTCTCCGGGATTCTTTTCAGCAGTGCGATCCTCTTTACCTGGGCCATTCCTCTCCCAACCAACCTAGCTTAGGGTTCAAGAGCCTTCCCTGCCTGGCCCTTCCCCAGGACTGGGCCAGGGCCCTTCTGATGAGTCCATGCCACTTTAGTCACCCTGACGACGGCAGCCCTGATCATACCGCCTCTTTGGCTTTCAGTTTTAGATTTTGTTTTGTAATCTCCCATCCCCTTCAGGGAGACTGTGACATACTTACTTGTAAACATCTACCTTCTCTTGTTGCATTCTGCATTTCACACTGGCACCACCTGAGCACCTAATTTTTTTTTCAATTTGTATATCTTAAGGTTGAGTCCTGTGCTGTCCAGTGTCACGCAGCCACCATTCAGTACCATACAGAACAGCTTCACTGCCCCATCCCTTCCCTGTGCCTCACCTACCAACATCGGCTCATGTCCATCACATGGCTCTTACCTGTTTCCTTGGCTTTAACTCTCTCTCTTCAATTCAGGATTAGTTCTGCTTCACATGGTGTCCCCAGACTGAGATAAAATGCCTGGCACTCTGAGGATACTCCATAGCTATCTAATGAATTCAAGGACTACAAAACCTTTTGTTATACCCACAGGTTAAACTTGGTCCTTAAATGGTAATACTGCCATTAAATAAGTAGCTCTAGGGGTCAGTGTTCTGGCTCAGCATATTAAGCTGCCACCTGCAATGCTGGCATATCATATGAGCACTGGTTCAAGTCCTGGCTGCTCCACTTCCAATCCAGTTCCCTGCTAATAATCCTGGGAAAATAGCAGAAGATGGCCCAAGTACTTGGATCCCTGCCACCCACATGGGAGGCTCAGATGGCGCTCCAGGCTTCTGGCTTTGGCCTGCCTCAGCCTTGGCCACTGTGGTCACTTAGGGAGTGAATCAGTGGATGGAAGATCTCTTTCTCTAATTCTGCCTTTTGAATAAGTAAGTAAATCTTTTAAAAATAATAGTAGATTGGGGCTGGCACTGTGACACAGTAGGTTAATCCTCTGCCTGTGGCGCCAGCATCACATATGGGTACCAGTTCTAGCCCCAGCTGCTTCTCTTCCCATCTAGCTCTCTGCTATGGCCTGAGAAAGCAGCAGAAGATGGCCCAAGTCCTTGGGCCCCTGCACCCATGTGGGAGACCCGGAAGAAGCTCCTGGCTCCTGGCTTCAGATTGGCGCAGCTCCAGCTATTGCAGCCATTTGGACAGAAGACCTTTCTCTCTGCCTCTCCCTCTCACTGTCCATAACTCTACCTCTCAAATAAAAAAAAAAAAAGGTCATCATTTAAAATAATAATAATAATAATAAAAGATAAGCAGTAAATAAATGAAAAGCTCTGACACCCGCAGCAAACTCTCTGCAGCTCCAGTGTGCTCCCAAGTCTCCCCTCTGGCACCTTTTCCCAGATGGCAAGCGCTGGTCCCACTGAGCGTGGGCTGCACATGACTAAGTCTTCCAGAGGGCCTGCCAGGCTCAGGCTGGAAGATCTGCAGCCTAAGAAGTGGAAGGGAAGGTGTTTAGTGGGCAGCAGCCCTCAGCACACAGAAGCCAACACACGACTGTTATCTTAATGCCAGCAATCCAGCACAACCACAATGCCACAAACCCATGCCCTCCCTGCACACCTCCAGGCAACCTGGGCTGGGGACTTGGCACCGGCAGTCTGGGCTCTGGTGGGAAATCTGGCCTTCCAGCTCCTATGGCTTTGGAAGGAGTTGGGAGAACTCCAAAGCCATGGGTGGAAGAGGAGCTCCTGACAAGTGACCCATCAGAGCCCAAACAACGGCTTTCTCTGTGCAGCTGGGCCTTGCACCTGCTGCCCGCACAGGGCCCTCTGTGCTACTGTCCTTCTGCACACAGTGATGTCCATACACAGACGGCACTTATAAATACCCTCCAAAGGAGAAGTGAAATCACTGACCGGTTCCCCTTTTCTCTGCTTAGCTGGAGCCCAGCAGCCGAGAGCAGCTGCTACAAACTCATATTCCCTCAGTGTAATGGCTCAACCTGCTTTTATTTTATGGTTGGGAAGTCTTTGGCAAACATCCTGTTTAAAATGAGACGAGACTCGGGGGCTACACGTATCCCTTAGAAACATCAAGCAAAAGGAAACAGAAAGCAAAGCCAAGGGCAAAGGCTCTCCTCTCAGTACCCCATTCAGAGTGAGCATTTTACCTGTACGTAGAAGGTCCTGGAGCTTGTTATTATTTCAAACAGGTTGTCTCTCATGAGGAGATCACTAGACAGAAAAAGAGAAAGGAAGTTACCCGGCCTGTAGGCATGCACACCAAGGACTTGATCTGTCCTACATCAAGGCACCAGGGCCCCCGTCACTAAAAAGGATGGCAGAGTGGAAGTTTCCAGGCCATTCCTCCCTCAGCCCCTGCTGAAAACACTAGAGGGGTTTCCTGCAGCTCCACCTCCTTGAGGCTCCCAGGAGGCACTGCCATCTGGTGGACCTTCCCACACACCCCAGTGCAAGAAGGTAAAGCTCCTTCCCCTCCACCAGATCCACCGCACCCCTACAGTTGTCTCTCTCTTGGTACTCAAGATGCATGGGACGATATATAAAAGTACTGGGTTTTCTAAGATATATTTTATTTATTTGAAAGGCAGAGTGACAGAGACAAGGAGAGACACAGTGAGAGAGACAGATCATCCATCCACGGGTTCACTGCCCAAATGGCCACAAAAGCCAGGGCTGGGACAGGCCAAAACCAAAAACCCAGAACTCCATCCAGGTCTCCCATGTGGGTGGCAGCAGCCTGAGTACTTGGTCCATCTGCTGCTTTCCCAGGTGTGCTAGCAAGCAACTGGATCAGAAGCAGAGCAGCCAGCACTCAATCCACTGGTGCCTTAACCACTGCACCACAACCTGGGCCCCTAAAGGCCTATTTTGAGTGCTTTTTATTTTCCCACAAAAACCCAGCACTTAAGATTTTCTCCATTTTATGGACGAGGAAAACCAGGCTGCAAGACCTTACAAGACTCACGTATGGTGGCACAGATTTAAACCCAGGTCCAACCTCAGAGGCTGCACTTTTAATCACTCCTGCAGGAGCCAACTCCTCTTTTCCAAAACCATCCTCCACCTCAGCAGCAACTCCATCATCCTCACTGAGGTCCTACACTTTGCCTCACTGCACGGAGCCCATGCAGACAAGGAGCCAAGGAGGAGAAAAGCAGGTGAGTGTGGACTGCTTGGGAAGAGAAAAATGCTGACTTCTGCAGGGCAAAGGCAAGAAGCCACTGATGCCCAAAGACAAACCTCCAATTAGCCCAAATTATTTACGGTGGGAAACATCTGCGGTGTGAATGCTGTCACTGGGAGGGCGACATAAGGAGTCCAAGATCTAATTCCCACCCTGTAAAAGAACATAAGAAAGCAGGCCTACACAAGCAGATGTTTGGATGCATGGTACTTGCCAAGAGTTAAAATAACTCCAAGAAAGAAGTGATCACAGTCAGGGTTGCCTTCATTAAAATAAAAAAAAAGGAAGGAAGGAAATGGCAGGGGACTGGCCAGTGACATGGGCACCGGGCAGAAGGAAGAGGAGCGGGAGACTAAGGCTGAAGGGAGCCAGACAGGGCTCAGGTCTAACCCTGACCCTGGCTAAGGAAAAGGTATTTGGGGCTGTTGTCGAACCACTAAAGGGTGGACATCTGGCACAGTGGTTAAGACAGAGCTTGGGACGCCCACATCCCTTATCACAGTGCAGGGCTGAGTCTCGGCTTCATTCTCGATTCCAGCCTCCTACTAACGCACACCCTGGGAGGCAGCAGGTGAGGGCTCCAGTGCTTGAACTGCTGCTGCCCACATGGGAGACCTGGACGGGGTTCCCTGCTCCCGCTTTGGCCTGGCCCAGCGCTGGCTGTTTTGGGCATTTGGGGAGTAAATCACTGGAGGAGAGTGCTCCGTCTTTCTCTCTCTCTCTCTCTTTTCAAAATAAATACATTTTTAATAATTTTTAATTTAAAAATAAAAATATCATGAGCCTTTGTAACTCCCAAGGGCAAAGTGGAGGTGAAACAACCTCCTTTATCAGGCTGGTCACCACAAACATCAGTGACGAAGGCACCTGCTACAATGCAGGTCAGGTTAACAGGCACCTGGAACACATTCCACTATCATTCCTTTCTGTCTCTGAGTAGAGATGGCTCTTCTTCCTGACTAAAATGTTTCAAGCGTTCAAATCTTTCATGCACATAAGCACAGAGCAATCACAAATTTAACGACGATGGTGGTAAAACCAAAGCAGGCAGGAAATCCCCACCCTTTCACATCTGCTTGTTGCTTTCAACTCAATTCAGTGCAACATGCTGGGTTCTGTGGAGGTCACAAAGTCTCACCAGCCGGCACCCTGCACAGCCCCCAAGACTTCCTTTCCTGCTCCCTTATTTCTTTCACTCAGAGTTTAATGTGGCTCTGGAGGGGCAGAGATTTAGGGAAAGCTTAAAGCACTCCTAGGATAGAACCCCCACCCTTGGTTCCTTAAGCTGTGCCAACACTCCCGGGGGTGGAGGAGATGGGTACATGCAACAGTAACAAGTCACCTCAGGATTGCTCTGCTTCCAAATCAGCTTCCTGCTAACGTACCTGGAGCGGCAGCAAAAGATGACCTAAGTGGGAGACCAGGATGGAGTTCCTGGGTCTTGGCTTCAGCTTGGCCCAGCCCTAACTGTTGCAGCTATTTGGGAAGTGAACTAGTAGATGGAAGACCTCTCTCTCTCTCTCTCTCTCACCTGTCTTCCTTGTCTTTCAAATAAATAAATCTTTAAAAGAATGCTTAAGGGGCCTCACATGTGCAGGCGCCCTCCAGAGTCGGGACCACTCAGGGACCTCCAAGGATCTGGCCGTGCCCAGTCTTCCCTCTGCTCACTGCCCACCGCTGGAGCCACACTGCTGGAGCTTCCGCCTACAGCTTCTTCTGTGAATTAGAAATGGGCCCTGGAAACCTCCGTAATCTGTATTCTATAATAACCGTCATTTGTAAGACTCAGCAAAGTGCCTCTGTCCCTGCTTCCCTGGGTCACACAGAACCCTGCTTTCATGTGAGACCACCCACGCCTTCATGGGAGAACAGGCCGCCTGCTGCTGGTAGCCCTGAGGCGATGTGTGCAGGCTGCACCAGCGCGGCCCACAGGATGGAGAGACACAAATGCCCCGTCTCTCAAGACCACACACAGATGGCCCCAAAGAGGATTTCCAGATGCCCAGAAACATTGGCGGGGGGGGGGGGGGTCTCTAAAGTTTAATCCTAGGTGCATCTGCATTTGGGGTTGGAAATGGGGGAATCCCTTGCAAAGTCCCAAACCCATCCTCTATGCACCAGGCCCTTGAAAAGTGATCATCTCCTACTAGAATCATTCCCAGTGGGGTAACAGAGAAATGCTGTGATTCACCCCTGTATTTCTGGCACAAGAGGGCCAAAAGGAAGAGAAGACAAAAGGCATAAGAAGTCAGGAAAGAGGCCCCAGCATGAGCAGGTGTTGGCGACTTACAGACTCGGTCCCTCCTCTGAAGACTGAGCTTCAAGCACCCAAGAAGCACCAAGCTCTGCTCTCTTCTTTATTTCTACATCTTTCTTTCCCTCCACCTGAAATTCCTTTTTTAATTATATTTGTTTGAAAGGCGGAGTGACAGAGAGAGAGGGAGACACAGAGAGAAAACGAAATCTGCTAGTTTCACTCTCCAAATGGCCTCCATGGCTAGGGCTGGACCAGGCTGACACCAGGAGCCTAAGTGGGAGACCAGCTGGGTCTCCCACATGGGTGGCAGGGGCCCAGGCACGTGGGAGACTTTCTGTTGCCTTCTCAGGTGCATTAGCTGGGAGCTAGATCAGAAGTAGAACAGCCAGGACCTGAACTTGTGTGCTCATATGGGATGCCGGCATCACAGGTGGCAGCTTAACCAACCACACCACAGTGCCGGCCCCTGCACCTGAAATTATGACAGGCTCAACGACTTAGTGGCAAGAGTAAGGCATCAGAAGAGGCTACGTGACTGCACCCCGTGCCAGCCTGCACGCAGCAAGTCAGGACACTGGGCTCCCACCCCTCACTCTAGGAAGAAGACAGGAACTCGTGAACGTGGCCTCAGGAGAGCAGTGAGTGACAATCTGCGTAAATGAAGGTTGCAGAGGGCAGGTGCAGCTGCCACGAGAGAAACAGTAAGCAGAGGGAATTACCCAGACTTGACCAGACACTCGTGGGTCTTGAGGACATCCTTGAGCAATATGGTGCGCAGCGGTTCTCGGTCCTGGTGGGGAAGATGCAACCGCAGATGAGTGAGGCTGTGCACCAGGCACCACGACCCAGACCATTCCCTCCTCCAACTGCTGCCTCCACCCAGCCTTGCCGACAGCCTGCTCTCAATCAATCTACGGAGAAAGTGCTCGGTGGCTCTGACTACCCAGAAGCCCGAGGGCCACCTGAACAGCGTTGTGAAGTCACGTACATGAGAAGGCTGGGACAAGTCAGAGCTGCTCCTGACATCTGGGCGTATGCCCAGGTGCCCATTCACACATGCTCTCCCCTGGGATGTAGTCATATGTCTCTTAGGTCTCTCACCAGGGCCCCCACGCTGCTACGAACCTGCTCACACTTGAAGTAGCAGATGGTGAAGTCGTCGAGTGCAAAGAAGCGGCGTTTCCAGCTCTTACGCTGAAATGGAAAATAAAGGGCAGGACGTGAGGACGTGTGCCTGCTTCTTCCGGCCTCCTCTTGCCTCCGCTCCCTGCATGCCACAACCCCAATCCGGCTGGGGCTGACATACTCACCACGTTCCCTTGCTTCACACAGTAGCCACTCTTAATGAGGGGCGGCCCCGTGGAAGCGCGGCAGCCCGACGTGGGGATGTAACTCTGAGACCTCCGAAGGATGGCGTGGGAGCCTGGCTCGCTCCCTTCCTGCCCATCCCCGCCATTCTAGAAGGAAACGGGTTCAGGATTAGCACCTCCCTCTCACTCTTGTATGCAGCTGCAGCCCCCGCCCGCCTCCAGCCATCTAGCCAGCCAGGTCCCTTGCCTCTTGGACTGGGTTGGTCCAAGAAGAAGTAGACAAGAAAACAAACAGTGACTCTGCTGCTGTCAGGTGCTCTCTTGGGTGCCTGGGGAGGCTGGGGAAACCCAGGAGAAAGGACAAAGCACACGCAGAGAAGAGGGGGTGGACATTGGGCTTGTTATCAGCCTTTCCTGCACTGTCAACCCAGTTCCCACGGGTTTTACAAGGCAATCTCCTTGAGCTCAACCACAGGAGCCACCACCTTCAAGAGGCAGCAACCTCACTGTCTACACTGCCATCCTCCCGCCCACCCCTGCCCTGCATCTTCCCGATGGCCCCATCGGCACCAGCTCCCCTCATGCGGTCCACCCGTCCCACACTGCAGGCCTCTGTGTCTGTCACCAGCACATCATGGGCACTGCCAATACCCACTACCCCCTGACAGCATCAGTCGGGCCCCAGCACCTGGCTGATGGGCGTGTGCACCACCACCCCTCCGATGATCTCGGTCTTGTAGGCCACCTGTGGCTTCTTCTCCAGGGCCTGAGGAGCTGTTAAGCTTTTGAGAACTTCAGTCGACAGGGGTAAGTTCCCAACTTTGGGTACCTGGGAAGAAGGGTAGCATGGTCAACAGGGAACAGAAGGCTTGGAGAAGTTGGAAGGCCAAAGCAGGGCTGGGGGTAGGGGTAAGAAAAGCCACTATACCAAGTGAGACTCTGCTCTCTCTTCACCCCAGCCCAACAACAGAGCCATATGTGAACATGGAGAACTCAGCCAGCCACACCCCCAAACACACACACACACACACACACTCAAATGTACTCAACACCTACTGTAAGCCAGTCCTTCGGGCTACAAACCTAAGATCAAATATCAAACAAGATAAACATGGTGCTTACATGCTCTCGGGGTGAACCATAACAAAACTTGTAGTAGCAAAAGAAGCAGTGAAACTGCAAATGGCAGTGAGTGTAGTGGGAGCCAGGACAGAGAACAGTAAAGGAGCTCCCTGAAATGGAGCAGGCAGCTAGGGCAGGTGCTGAGAGAGAGAGAGAGAGAGAGAGAGAGAGGATGGGGGAGGGGGAGAGGGGGAGGGAGAGAGACTGAACAGCAACCTGGAAGAAAGGAGCCAGGAGAAAAGAGGGGAGGAAGTCTGTGACGCAGGTGGAACAGGTAAAAATGCAGGTGCTACAGGCTGAGCATCCCTAATCTGAAAACCTCAAGACCCAAAAAGCTCTAACATCCTGCAGGCTTGACCCGGGAAGCCTGTGCACTGCCGGGGTGGTGGGGCATTCTTCTGCAAGAAGACAAGTTTCGTGAACACAGCCGCTTTATTAACGACCATGCACACTTTTTAAAGGGCAGGCAGAAGGGGCGTAACTAACTCAGGGCAACATCAACTCTGTAGGATAGAACCGATATTGGGGCTGCTATGTTTCTCCAATCAGCTTGAAGGTCACGTAGCTAAGACAGCCTTCCAGGTGGTCTTAATGGGCCACACCTGGGAGCTCTTAACCTGATTGGCAATTACAGGGCCCTTTAACAGGTAGGGAAAAGTGCCTGGGGCTCCCGCCACCTGCCAGCAGTCAGGTTGTGGGGTCCTTCCCAGGAGGCATGGTGTGCCATGCTCGCAACCTCCTGCATGGGCAGGGCAGGGAAGGCAGACTGCCCGCCAGGTACAGGATCACCCACAAAAATCCCAAACTTTCTGAGCATGGAGTTGGTGGGGAATTCCACACCTGACTTCATGTGACAGGGCACAGTCAAAACACAGGGGCACTAAAAATACAGTATGAAAGGACCTTCAGGCAAAGTGTACAAGGTGAATCTGAAACGTATGTGAATTTCATGTTTTGACTTAGGCCCCATCCCCAAGATATTCTACCATATACATGCAAATATTCCAAAACCCCAAAATCCAGAATCAGGAACCCTTCTAGTCCCAAGCATTTCAGATAAAGAAACCCAACCTGTGTACGTTACAGAATGAGGGGCACACGAGCCTTGCGGCTGAGGGCCTGGGGTTTACCTCTTGACCTCCCAGTTTCGGGGTTAGCAGCTTTGGAAAAATCACAGAAGCTCTTGAGCCTCAAGTGTCTCATGTGCAAAGAGGAAAGAGAGAAGAGGTGTACATCCCAAGAGCTGTTGCGCTGATAAATATCTGATAGAGTATACAAACTGAAACAGTTTGGAAACCCAAAAATACGGCAGAATATTTAATTAACGCTTCACACACGGCACTAGAATTTAGAGTCCTTTTGGAAGAATGAGTTCTCTTTGTTCCTATCCAACAGAGAACTTTCACAATGAGCTGGAAGCCACAGGCCAGGGGTTCCAAACTGGCGGCCCACAGGTAGGCAGACTCCACCCAAAGCATGCCTGTTTGTCCTTTAGAATGTGTTTTTTCAGGCCGGCGCCGCGGCTCACTAGGCTAATCCTCCACCTAGCGGCGCCGGCACACCGGGTTCTAGTCCCAGTTGGGGCGCCGGATTCTGTCCCGGTTGCCCCTCTTCCAGGCCAGCTCTCTGCTGTGGCCAGGGAGTGCAGTGGAGGATGGCCCAGGTGCTTGGGCCCTGCACCCCATGGGAGACCAGGAGAAGCACCTGGCTCCTGCCATCGGATCAGCACGGTGCGCCGGCCGCAGCGCGCCGGCCGTGGCGGCCATTGGAGGGTGAACCAACGGCAAAAGGAAGACCTTTCTCTCTGTCTCTCTCTCTCACTGTCCACTCTGCCTGTCAAAAAAATAAAAAAAAAGAATGTGTTTTTTCAATCTACACCAAAAGGTTGAGATAGTCACATGACAGCTCAGCTGCAGTTCCCTCCTTGTTAACTGAGAAACGCAGGCTTAGTTTGGCCCAGTCCCTACCGTTCTCTGCTCTACCGAGGTGTTCCATCTAAAGTCACGTATCCATCTTTCTGCTGCCATTTCTTCTGCTTGCCACCTCACCCATTTGTACTAGATTCCGCAAACTGTAAGGAAATCTCTCATTTTGCAAAATGAGAGGGCTGGAGCAAGGACGAGTTACATCCATTGCCCGGAGCCGTGATGAACTGAACCGACTAGACCACGCCTCCCACAGTGAGCATGTTGCAAACGGCCTCACAATCCCACCCTCCCGAGAACCCAACACAGTCGCCCTGGGCCAGCAAAGCAACTGCAGGGCTCAGTCTGCCGCCATTGCACACCCTTCCCATTCAGACCCAAGGACACAGAACCTTAGAGCTCCAGAGAACTGCCCACAACAGAGACCTGGATTGAGCACCTCGTCTACACTTGGGAGCACACTACAGAAACTTAGCAGAAACTGGAATTAAAAGATGTTTGTTTCAATGAAAGAAGCACAGTTGAAATTCACGCATAGTGATTTCACCATCTGCCTTCCCCATGAAGTTTTTGAAGGCCCGGCAGATCGAAGGATGGCCCCTGCCCCCACCTCTCCGGCTCAGGCCAGCTGTGTTTGCCCCTCTTCCTTCCGGCTGACTGACAGTGGTGGCAGGCGCCATTTCCTGGCCCCCATTCAGTGCCGGGCAGTGTACTAAGCTCTTTGCTGCGTTACTGCATTGTCTCTACTCTTCAAGCAAACATCCTCCATTTTACAGAGGGGGTGAACTTGGAAAAGTTCATGGAAACGAAGAATGATGGGGGCTGGTGCCTTGGTGCAGCAGGTGAAGCTGCTGGCATACAGTGCCAGCATCCCGTATGGACGCCGGTTCAAGTCTCAGCTGCTCCACTTCTGATCCAGCTCGATGCTAATGCACCTGGGAAAGCAGCCAGAAGATGGGTCCAAGTGTTTGGTTCCTGTACCCATGTGGGAAACCTGGATGAAGCTCCTGGGTCCTGGCTTTGGCCATTTAGGGAGTGAACCAGCACATGGAGGTTCTCTCTTACTCTGTTTCTGCCTATTCCTCTCTGTAACTCTGCCTCTCAAATAAATAAAATCTTTTTACAAAAACGAAGAAAATTGTTCCCTGCGTTGCTAAATACCACCACCTCCTTAAGTCATCATTTCGAATTTCCTGTGAGTTTTGCAGTTGTGGAATCAAATTGTTTAGGGCTGGGGTATTTAGCGCTATCAACACCACGGACCACAGAAATTCCCCTAAATCACCCAAGCAATTTCCAGAACCCAGCAGAGAAGGAGGGAAGCAACTCTTTCCAGTTCTCGGTGGTCAGAAGGGGATCCTAGAAGCTCGATGGTTGTGCTGTCTCCGGAACTTGGGGGGCCCACACACAGCAACTGGTCCCTCCCTCCCGGGCTGCTCTGCTCACAACTCAGCTCTCACACCCTCAATCCCAAATCTGTTTCTATTTCCTGAGACTAAAGCAGCCTATAGAGGACATGCTCAACTGTAACTAAACTTCAGAACTTGAAAACGGGGGCGTTCATGTCGTCTGCCCACATCCTAGGGGACTCCTTAAAGGTGTTCCCTCAGGGGCCAGCGCTGTGGCTCACTTGGTTAAACCTCCGCCTGTGGCGCCAGCATCCCATATGGGTGCTGGGTTCTAGTCCCGGTTGCTCCTCTTCCAGTCCAGCTCTCTGCTGTGGCCCGGGAAGGCAGTGGAGGATGGCCCGAGTGCTTGGGCCCTGCACCCACGTGGGAGACCAGAAAGAAGCACCTGGCTCCTGGCTTCGGATCAGCGCAGTGCCAGCTGTAGTGGCCATTTGGGGGATGAACCAATGGAAGGAAGACCTTTCTCTCTGTCCCTCTCTCTCTCACTGTCTAACTCTCTGTCAAATAAAAAATTTTTTTTAAAAAAGAAAGGTGTTCCCTCTTCCACCCACCATGGGGACACCATGGGGTATTCCCGATGGGCAGGTATGCAATGAAAATGAAATCTTCATGGACTCATCTTGCTTCCCACTGGGCATGGCCAGACAACCACAAGGAATGGACTTGGTGTTGTATTTATGAGACACATACAAATTGAAAATAAATTTTTTAAAAATCCAGTTTTGTGGGAAAAGCTATGTTTGAGTTTGTTCCATGTTCCACCTTCTTGGGAAATGCAGAAACTTGAATAATGTCTCCCTTCCCCCCCCCCCCCACCCACCCATCCACCTGTAACTCAGAATGTGATCTTATTTGAAAATAGGGTCCGGAGCCGGCGCCGCGGCTCACTAGGCTAATCCTCCGCCTTGCGGCGCCGGCACACCAGCTTCTAGTCCAGGTCGGGGAGCCGGATTCTGTCCCGGTTGCCCCTCTTCCAGGCCAGCTCTCTGCTGTGGCCAGGGAGTGCAGTGGAGGATGGCCCAGGTGCTTGGGCCCTGCACCCCATGGGAGACCAGGAGAAGCACCTGGCTCCTGCCATCGGATCAGTGCGGTGCGCCGGCCACGGCGGCCATTGGAGGGTGAACCAACAGCAAAAGGAAGACCTTTCTCTCTGTCTCTCTCTCTCACTGTCCACTTTGCCTGTCAAAAAAAAATAATAAAATAAAATAAAGAAGAAGAAGAAGAAAAAAAAAAAGAAAATAGGGTCCGGGACAGGCGTTGTGGCACAGCTGGTGAAGCTGCCGCCTCTGACGCCAGCATCCCACATCAACATCAGTTCCAATCCCAGCTGCTCCACTTTCAATCCAGCTCCCTGACAATGCACCTGGGAAGGCAGCAGAAGATGGCCCAAGTGCTTGGACCTCTGCCGCCCACCTCGCAGGCCCAGATGGAGGTCCAGGCTTCTGGCTCCAGCCTGTTTCAGCCCTGACCATTATGGCCATTTGGGGAATGAACCAGTAGATGGAAGATCTCTCTCTAACTCTGCTTTTCAAATAAATAAATCTTAAAAAAAAAAAAAAAAAGAAAATAGTGTCTTTGAGATGTACTTAGTTAAATTAAGATGAGGACATAGTGATTTAGGATGGGCCCCATGTCCAGAGCTGATGTCCCCATCAGAAGAAAAGAAGCCACACAGACCGGGAAGAAGGACAATGAAAGCAGAGAGGCAGGACCATCTTGACCACTGCACCAAACACCTGACCTCCCCTCATGGTGCTTGTAGATGGATGGCTTTCCCAGCACAGGCTCATGGGGGGTCCAAGCAACCCCTGGAAGCAAGAAAAATATATCCTACAACAGGAAGAAGTTCTGACTTCTGTAGCTACTACAACAAATTTCAAATGTCCCATCACATAGAAATGACAAATGCCTGAGATGAGAGAGAGCTATGCCCGTGGTTCCAGACATGACCGATACACATCATGTACATACAGTGGTGTCGTTCTCTGCCGATATGTATCATTATTAAGTGTCAAGTGACATTTCTAAAGTTCTGACTTTCTTCCTCATGTGCTCTTTCGCTGCTACGTCCCAGAGTCAGCAACCCATTTTCAGGGCTCCCACGTTCTGGATCAGCATCTCAGGTTACCCAAAACAAGTCTGCCCAGGAATCCTACCAGGACCACAAGGGGGACCCTCCACAGACTTCCCTTTGAACGTGATTCAAACTCACACCCTCAGTTCCAACTTGTGGTCTTTCAGCTTGGGTACAAGAGGTAGGGGACAGGACCAGGCTCCTGGCGAAAGTACTGCCACCATCTTACTTTATCCCCACCCCCTCCCGCCGCAGGGGGCACTGTCACTACCCCCAGAAAGGAGAAGAAACCATACGTACAGTGATCTTGCTGGCTTGGTTCAGGGCTTCCACCCAGTCCTTCAGATCTTTCTGGTCGTTAGCTTGAAGAAAGTATCTCTGAGACAGGGCGTTGATAACTACAAAAGTCACGGAGAAGAAGGGAGGAGATCCCAGATCAGAAACCAGCAACACAAGACTCCACAAAGCTGAAATTCGAAGCAGCAGAGACAGATCAACCCCGCAAAGCAGACCAAGAAAATGATCATGATGTTAAAATAACTCACCAGGCCAGAGGCGAGTATTCACCCTGCCACGTATTTAGTAAGACTTATTTAGTGGCTACAGGAAGGACACCTGACAGCACTAACACCAGCCTTACAGTGCTGCTCTGTGGTCACGGAGAGAGAGGCTGTTGCCGGCCTGTCCTCACTAAGACTCCCCATGAACTGCTTTGCTGTGATCGACAGTCGTGATGATACACACATGATTTTGGACCCAATGTATTCTTCCCACTGGCACAGCTGGCTGGGATTGGAAAACAGTACAAAGTTTGCCCGAGATCAAATCTATAATCGTGGCCTCATTCTCAACCTGTTCTTTCCTCTGGGTTCATAATTTTTTTTAATGTCTGATGACCACAAAAACTGAAGGTCATTTTTGAGCTTAGCAATGATATTTGAAAGAAATGATCGAGGGGGCAGGCATTGTGGTGTAGTGGGTTAAGCAGCTGCCTGCGATGCCAACATCCCATAAGGGCGTTGCTTCGTGTCCTGGCTGCTCAAATTCCAATTCAGCTCCCTGCTAATGGCATGAGAAAGCAGCAAAAGATGGCTCAAGTGCTTGGGACCCTGCCACCGATGTGGAGACCCAGATGAAGCTCCTGGCTCCTGGCTTCAGCCCAGTCCAGCTCCAGCTGTTGCATCCATTTAGGAAGTGAACCAGTAAATGGAAGATTCTCTCTCTCTCCCTCTCTCTCTCTCTCTGTCTCTCTTGTAACTCAAATAAATAAATAATTCTTTGAAAGGGAGAGAGAGAAGTGAACATCAAAAAGGTTTGAACAAATCTGAAGTTCAGAGAGAAGACAGCTCAAAGGGACATTTTATTCTCCTAGCATAAGCCTGAATAACAGGAAAAGAATATCATAGGTAAGACATAAAAGTCATGAGTTCATTTATTCACTCAACGAATATTTACCTAGTACCCTCTGTGTGCCAGGAATCACTGTATAAGTGCTGAGGATCTGTGACAAGGCAGAGGGATATCCCTTCCTTCAAGAAGCTTACCTTCAGGACCACGGGGCATTTGCTTAGAGCACTTCGTACAGTTCTCAGACCACAGGGAGAGCCAAACAAGGATTATACAACTGGGGCAAGCAGGTGGCGCAGCAGGTTAAGCCATTGCTTGGGATGCCCACATCCCACCCACATCAGAGTGTTGAGTCCTAGCTCTTCCACTTCTGATCCAGTTTTCTTGTGGGAGGCAGCGGAGAGTGGCCCAAGTACTTGGGTCCCTGCCACCCATGTAGGAAACCCAGATGGAGTTCTAGGCTTGTAGCTCTGGCCTGGCCCAGGCTGGGCTGTTGCAGACATTTGGGGAGTGAACAAGCAATGGAAAATTTCTCTCTTTCTCTTTCCCTCTCGGCCCCCTACCCTGTCATTCTGCCTTTCAAATAAATAAATCTTTTTAAAAAAGATTAGGGGCAGTTTGAGACCTGGCTGCTCCACTTCTGATCCAGCTTTCTGCTATGGGCTGGGAAAGCAATAGAAGAAGATGGCCCAAGCCCTTGGGTCCCTGCACCCACATAGGAAGACCCAGTGGAAGCTCCCGACTCCTGGCTCAGCTCCAGCCATTGTGGCCAATTGGGGAGTGATTCAGCATATGGAAGACCTCTCTCTCTCTGCCTCTCCTTCTCTCTCTGTGTAATTCTGACTTTCAAATAAATATTATTATTATTATTGACAGGCAGTGTGGACAGTGAGAGAGAGAGACAGAGAGAAAGGTCTTCCTTTTGCCGTTGGTTCACCCTCCAATGGCCGCCGCGGCCGGCGCGCTGCGGCCGGCGCACCGCGCTGATCCGAAGCCAGGAGCCAGGTGCTTCTCCTGGTCTCCCATGGCGTGCAGGGCCCAAGCACTTGGGCCATCCTCCACTGCACTTCCCTGGCCACAGCAGAGAGCTGGCCTGGAAGAGGGGCAACTGGGACAGAATCCGGCGCCCCGACTGGGACTAGAACCCGGTGTGTTGGCGCCGCAAGGCGGAGGATTAGCCTAGTGAGCCGCTGCGCCGGCTCAAATAAATCTTTAAAAAATAATAAAAATAAAATAAAAAGAATTGTATGACTGAGTCACTGAATTCACTGATGATTCAATGACTTGAAGTGTCCACAGAGTGGCTCTGCTTCCTATGCTATTGCTTCCCCAATGCTGTCACTCATTTGGCAACAACTGAGGTCTTACTATGGTTTGGATGTGGTCTGTTCCTTAACAGTTCATGCGTTGGAAGCCTGGTCTCCAGTCTGGAGTCTGGCAATGTCCCAATGGTGGGATCTTAAGAGGTAAGGAGCCTTGGGGCCAGCATTGTGGTATAATGAGTTGAGCTGCTACCTGCAACACTAGCATCCCATATGGGCACCTGTGCAAGTCACAACCACTCCACTTCCAATCTAGCTCCCTGCTGATGCACCTCGGAAAACAGCAGACAGCCCAACTGCTTGGCCCCTGCACCTTCATGGGAGATCCAAATGAATCTCCTGGCTCCTGGCTTGGGCCTGGCCCAGCCTTGGCTGTTGTGGCCATTTAGGGAGTGAACCAGCAGATGGAAGAGTGCTCTCTCGCTCTCTCTCTCTCTCTCTGAAACTCTGTCTTTCAAATAAAATAAATCTTTGAAAAAGAAAAAAAAAGGGGGCTGGCACTGTGGCACAACAGGTTAAAGCCCTGCCCTGAAGCGCCAGCATCCCATATGGGTGTCAGTTTGAGTCCTGACTGCTCCTCTTCCCATCCAGCTCTCTGCTATGGCCTGATAAAGCAGTAGAAGATGGCCCAAGTCCTTGGGCCCCTGCACCTGAGGGGGAGACCCGGAAGAAGCTCCTGGCTCTTGACTTCAGATAGGCTCAGCTCTGGCCATTGCAGCCATCTGGGGAGTGAACCAGAGGATGGAAGACCTCTCTCTCTGTCCCTACCTCTCTCTGTAACTCTGTCTTTCAAATAAATAAATAATTTAAAAAAAAAAAAGAAAAGAAAAAAAAAGGTCAGACACTGGACACCAGCAGCCCATATTGGAGCACTGGCTTAAGTCCCAGCTGCTCTATTTCTGATCCGGCTTCCCATTAATGGACCTGGAAGGCAGCCGAAGATGGCCCAAGGGATGGGCCTTGAACCCACATGAGAGACCTAGAAAAAACTCCTGGCTTCTGGCTTTGGTATGGCAAAGCCTTGGCTGTTGTGGAGAGTGAACAAGCAGACGGAACCTCTGTCTCTTTCTCTTCCTCTCTCTAACTCATAAACCCTCCCTCCAAGTACTCCCATCATGATGCCATCTGCATGATTCGATGCAGCCAGGGGGCCATCACCAGAGCCTGTGCCGTGCTATTTGGACTTTCAGCCCCCAACACTGTGAGCTCAATAGACCTCTCACTCTCTTTTTAAGAAGTTACCCCGCCTGGGATATCTCAATACAGTAACAGAAAACTGATTACTGCAGCAAGTCTCCACCTCTTCTGAGCACACCAGGACTCAGCTCTAACAGGATGGCTCCTGCAAACTTCTCCCCCTGGGGCATCAGCAACCTGAAATGTTACATGTATCGTCCTGCAGTTATTAGCAGTCTTTGTGCCAAGCCCAGAGAAAGAGAGGAATCAGCTGACATGCAGGAACATCACCGTGAGTCCAGTCACTCACACCACAGGGTGCAGTCACACGTGATCACATACAAAAGAGGAAGTCGCTGCACAGCATGAAGAAAACCCGGCCCTGGCTCAGTACTTACCAAAGCAAAACGGAGTTTTTGGTTTCTGCTTTGGGGTCGCTATGCTCACCTAAATCAAGCAAAAAAAAAACAAAAGTTTTGCAAATTTTTTTTTGGTGAAATGTTTCAATTTATATAAAAGCATTATCAAACATGAGAGGACATTGTAAAGACCAAGTGAAACACTGCACTCATTGTCTATGTTAGGAAATAGGTATTATCAGTCCTGTTTCTTAGAAGCTCCCTGTGTGGCCCTCTGGGCAGAATCTCCACCCTTAGAGATAACCACTATCTTGATGGTTCTGCAAAAAACACTTTTAGAAGCCACTGAGTCCTCACAGACCTGTCCTGGCCCCTTCCGCATCTGCTAGGATTCCACTCTGTTTTCAACCACTGGCCACATCCGCCTGCCGGAACAGTTCCCCAGGTTGAATATGCAGTGGCTACAAGGTGAGCTCTCAGAAAGATGACTCCCTCCCTCCCTGCCACTCACTGCCTTTAGATGCACTCACCGGCTGCCCTTCTTTCTTCTCCGCCTGCCTCCCCGCCACGGTAGGCAGTGTCCTGGTGCCCAGAGTGGGCTGGAGGGAATCAGAGGACCTATGTGTGTAAGGGAAGGGCACGGGCCAGAGGAAATGCTTTATGCCTCCTGTTGCTTTACTTCAGCTCGCTTTGGCCACCCTACCCCTTGCATGTGCGTTCCTGAGTGTCTGCACAGGTGAGCACCCGTCATTCAGGCTCAGACACACTGAAGGGTTAAAGGTAGTAAGCCACGTTCCATCACGTGCCCACAAGGACTAGGAGATGAGCCTTGAGGAAGGCCGAGTTCCCCTGGAGCAGGCCTCCCCCCATCATACGTGGGATCCCAAAGAGAGGCAGGCCCCTCTCCATGGGACCTAGGCAGGGGCCCATTTACACCTGGGTTCCTATCACCCACGTGGGAGTCCCGGATTGAGTTTCCAGTTCCCTGACCCACGTCATTACAGACACTTGGGGAGTGAACAAAAGGAATAAGAGTTTCTCTCTCTCTCTCTCTCTCTCATATCTATCTCCACTTACATCTTACATCTCTCTCTGCCTCTTTTTTTTTTTTTTTTTTTTTTTTGGACAGGCAGAGTTAGATAGTGAGAGAGAGAGAGACAGAGAGAAAGGTCTTCCTTCCGTTGGTTCACCTCCCATGTGGCCGCTGGTGCGTTGCTGCCAGCACACTGTGCCGATCCAAAGCCAGGAGCCAGGTGCTTCCTCCTGGTCTCCCATGCGGGTGCAGGGCCAGCACTTGGGCCATCCTCCACTGCACTCCCGGGCCACAGCAGAGAGCTGGCCTGGAAGAAGAGCAACTGGGACTAGAACCTGGCGCCCCAACCGGGACTAGAACCCGGGGTGCCGGCACCACAGGCGGAGGATTAGCCTAGTGAGCTGCAGCGCTGGCCTCTCTCTGCCTCTTAAAGAGAAGTTTAAAAACAATTTTAAGTTTATGGAAAGTTTGGGAAGTGGAATTTTTTTAAACAGAGATTTATTTGAAAATCATAATTACACAGAGACAGAGTGGAAAGAGAGCTCTTCCATCTGCTGGTTCATTCTCCAAATGGCTGCAAAAAGCTAGGAGCCAGGAGCTTCATCCTAGTCTCCCATGTGGATGCAGGGGCCCAAACACTTGGGCCATCTTCCACTGCCTTTTCCCAGGCCATTAGCAGGGAGCTGGATTAGAAGTGGAACAGCCGGGACTTAAACTGGTACCCAAATGGGATGCCAGTATTGCAGGTAGTGGCTTTACCCATTACGTCACAATGCTAGCCCCATGGAAAGTGGAATTAAAAGGTAAGTTTAGGGGCCAGTGTTGTAGCATGGTGGGTTAAATTGCCACTTGGGACACTAGCATCCTACATCAGAATGCCAGCTTGAGTCCTGGCTGCTCCATTTCTGACCCAGCTCCCTGCTAGTGCATGTGGGAAAGCAGCAGATGATGGCACAAGTACTTGGGCCCCTGCCACCCACACAGGAGACACAGCAGTTGTGGCCATTTGCGGAATGAACCAGTAGACTGAAGCATGCTCTCTACCCCTCCACCTCCCTCTCTCTGTCACTTTGACTTTCAAATAAATAAATCTTCTTAAAAAATAAAAAAAAAGTTATAAAAAAGGTAACTTTATTTTGGTCCAGAAATTTTTTTCAAAATTCTTTTTCATAGTACTTATTTTCATAAGCCTTTTGAAAACTCCTCTATGTACAGATTTCAAAAAAATTTGCACCAAAATTAACTTATCGTTTAATTCCACTTTCCACAAACGTTTTGGAAGTATCTTCAAATTAGAAGCCAGGAGTTAAGAAAAATCTTGAGTTAAAATTAAAGTCTCTTCAGGGATCACAGTTACTGGGGTCTAATCATGACTGGCTCGTCAGACAGCTGAGTTCTAGCTCTGGGCTCTAAGTTCTTCCTGAAGACCTGCCCAGATTCCAGAGTTAATACTGCCCCATATACTCAACTGGGAACTGAGGCAACACCTATGAAAGATCAAAAGAAAGACAGGCAGTACAGCCCAGGCCCGGGAGACAATGTCAATCACAGGTGTCCAGGTCACTGTGTGACCTCTATTCCCTGTCCCATCAAATATGGAAGAAATAGCGTCAAGTTTTCATAGGGTTGTCCTGAGGATTTAATATAAAATACAGGGCCCATTTGTAGCTCCTGACATCTCATTTCCTTTAAAAATCCATCCCACACGTTAACACAGGCAGTGCCACACTGGAAACATGAACAAAACACTGGGAGCCCACAAGCTTCTCATAGCCAGAAAAAAATAGGTATAGATGTGGAAAAAAAAAATCCTGCAATATCCAAGCTTGATAAATACTCAGTAACATGTCTGCATAACATTGTAGCAACCTGACTGAAAGTTATTAAATGTATACAAGACATCACATTAAGCCAATTTCATTTCATTTTCAACTAAGCAATTGGAAAAAAAAAAAAAAACACTGCATTTGGAAATGATCAGTAGCTTAAATTTTCTTAGTTGATAAGACTCCTTGAGCGTGTGTGCAGGATGGCTGCCCCGAGTTCTGAGCCAATCCTCAGTTAGATGAGTTACAGGAAATTCTTTCTGAAAGTAAAATGAGGAAAATCCTTCCAACTGTTTTACAGTCAATGCAATACTTTCCGTGAGGTACATGGGTGCATTTTGGTGTCGGATGGCGCTCACAAGCTCTAAGATGGTTTAAGCAACGGTAAACCCACCCTACACAGATCTCCCAACTTCAGTCTTCACAACTCCACAGGCAACAAGCGGGACCCTGGCTTTCCACAACCAATAGTTGCATCCCCCGTGCTGTCTGGCTTTCCTGGGTTTCTGTGCCCACTTTCAACGTGAACCACACTGCGTGCCTTTATCCTGCTGGGTGTGATGTGCTGATGTGTCAGTGCCTCACTTTCTCTTTCCATCCCTCAGCATCCATGCTGCCAGGTTTCCTCTTGTCTGTAAGATTCTGCTGGTCAGGCAGGCCCTGGGCTTCTGCACAATCCCGACCACCCCAGAAATACTTGGCCACTCTGGTTTTTGACCAATGTTGCAGGCATTTGGGGAGTGAACCAGCAGAGGGGAAGATGTCTCTCCATCTGTCTCCGTCTCCCTCCCACCCTCTGCCCTTCAAAGGAAATGAAAATAAATCAGAGCAAAACATTGAGAACGACACAAGAGAAGCCAAGCACTCCTAGACCCTCTGTGGTTTAGCTGAAAATGTGTCCTTTCTCAGGAAACTTGGGTATCACTGACTACAGAGAGCAGCGCTGGCTGATGCTGTTGACCCCACCTGGATTACAAATGGCCTGCTTCCACCCCAACTCATCAGCCAGGCCACACTGTGGGAATGCTCCCCGTGTGCTTGTGGAGGGAGCAGAACCTTCCAAAGAGATAGCCTGGTTTGTTATTAGTCCGCTTTTCTATGTCTTCAGCGTGCAGGCACATACATCTACAATTCGCCTCACACCTCACACCATTCCACAGAAGGAGCTCGGCAAAGCAACTCAGGGCTGAATTAATAGCATCAGTTGTAGTTCTGTCCTGGGAGGCTGTGTACCAAGACCTCCAAGTCTCTGAGCAGCTTCCCAAGGGGTAAAAGCCACAGTGAAAATACCAGCCCACTCTCAGAGTTACAGAATGGCAGAAGAGGAAAATGCAATGACATCTACCCGTTGCTGTGACCCAACAGAGAATCTGATGTGACAGCCTGCCCCGTGGGAGGTACTGATTGCACTCTATGCACTCCCACCGCCTGCAGGAGACCATGCCAAGCTGCAACAGCCTCCTGCCCACACAGTGAAGAAGAGAGTGGCCACAGTTGGGGGCAGACACCGCTTGCAGCCTCCTGCATGCACTGGGGTGGCCACGGTGGTGTGGCTGCACCACAGTGACTAACAGCAGGCCCCATGGCCAGAGGAGATCAGGCTGTGAGGACAGGAATGGGTGTAGGCCACCAGGAGGCTGACCCAGGTAGGGCTGCTCCACAGCTCAACAGACTCAGGCACTGGGTCTTATCAGATCAAACTCTGACCACAGGAACAGCAGGCTGTCAGCAGCAGGCCGCCCTCAAGGGCCCACCCCACCCCTCTGCCCTTGGCCGAAAGTCCCCTCTTGGCAGGAGGAGCTGCAGCCAGTGTGTAGGTCTGGGAGCCCCTGGTGTGGTGCAGTTGTGCCTCAGGGTCTGGGGTGACTGTGCCCCATGAAGAGGTGTGGAGAACAGGCCACTGACACATAATGATGTGGGGGTTACAAGCTGGTGGTCTCCTGGGCCCCTGAAATTCTAGACTGTGGGGTGTAGACACACAAACCCACACTCACTTAGAAAATGAGTCCCCCCACTTCTCATCAGACTCAAAAGAACTCATGCCCCGCCCCCACTTCACCCCACCACCACCAAAACCAGTTAAGAACCATTATTCCTGAAGTTCCTCCTGACAGGTAACTAATGGGACCCAGGGTAGGGGTGGCGCGGTGGCCCAGCTGTGCAGCGATGGCTGGAGGGGAACAGAAAGGGCCATCTTGGGTGGTGCTCCAGTGTCGGTGCTGTTGCCAGGGACCCCTGGCCAGCATCAGAGCCAGCACTTCCATCTCCCAGCCTCCCAAAAGGACCTCATGCCCATTCCCATGTCCCCAGCACTGGCCTCGGGACACAGCTGCAGAGGTGCGGCCCTGGACATCAGCAGGACCATCTGACCCCGTGGCAGTCGCTCCCCTCAGGAGGGTTACCCAAGGGTTAACAGGAAGGAACCTGGAAGGCCACATTGGACCCCGGCACTTAGCTGAACATTTTCTGGGAAACCCCTGCATCTGGCTTTGGGTCAGGCAGGAGTTAAAGGTTTCCTGAGAGTCTGTGTAACCGGACCCAGAGGCAGCTGTGGGTTCTGCCTGCCTCTCCCTGGGGAAGGGCTAGAAGGCAGCTCCATCCTCCTGGAAATGTGGTAGCTGCCAGAGCTGAGAGTTGTTAAAAAAAAAAATCCTCCTCTGGGCTGCATTTATATAAATCATGATTCAGCAGGAAACTGCCTTCACTCTTCCCCTCCAAACCCTCTCAACACAGGAGAGAGTTTCGGTTTTCACGGATGAAGCGGTTCTCTGCTTCCCCAACTCTCAGTGCTATGTCTCTGAACCTCCTGGACAAAGGAGTTCATGAGCTCAGCAGGGAGGGGAGGAGTGGGGGGGGGGGGAGAGGGAGGAGGGTGCAGGCCTCGGCCTGGCTGGCAGGCCCGGCAGCCTCATTTCTGACCACAAGGCAGGCGCAAATTGCCCACAGCTGTGCTCGAAAAGCTGTACTTTAAAAGACCCTTCCCCCTCCCCTGAGGTCAGCATCGCCCCTCTCTAATCTGAGCAGACACCTCCAGCACCTCCTGCCTTTGTGCTAGGCTGTGCACCCCCTGCAGCCCAAGCTGGCCTGCTGTTCCCTGGGCCCCCCAGGGCCTCCCCACCCAGGTCTCAAGCCTGAGGCTAGGGAAGGGGGCATGCAAGGAAGCAGAAGCCCCACTCACACCCCCACCCCAGGCCTGATGTGAGCGCCAGGCACGCAGAGCACAGGACTTCCGGAGCCTGGGTGCTGGCTGGGTGCCACCTGGCTCTCCTCTCTGTACAAAGAGTTCCTCTTTCTGGGGAGGCTCTAAATCCCCCAGCCTTTTGATCGCTGCTGCATCACGGGTCAGCTGTGGTGCCTGCCCCAGGAGGGGCCGCCCAAAGGAGCTGAACTCAGCAGTGATGGCGTCATCAGCAGCCCCTCCCCCTCTCGGGCTCAGCACGGGACCCTGCAGCAGTTACCAGACCTGAAGGCTCTCCTGGCACAGCCGGGCACCCTCAGCCTTCCCCCCAGGTGGCTGACGACGACATTCCAGCCAAGTCCAGCTCTCTCCCAGCTGTCCCTCTTTGCCTGCACCCTTCACAGTTCGGAGTGGTTGTCTTCGGTGTGCTTTTTCTCCCAATCACACAGAAGGGTCATGTCCCACCCTGACCCCCAGCTCAACCACCACCTACACCTCCTGACTTGCCCACCCTCTGAGAATCTGCTAACCGCCCACACCCCCATCCCAGCCAGCAGCGACTCTTCCACAGGCCACATCTGGGGAGGAGGCGCAAACTAAGGTCCACGCGACTCCCCAAGTGCTCAGGCCCAAAAGACTTGACACTTGCCCTTGTTTAGATCCTAAACCTACTTAACATGAATCCCCAGAGCTCCAGGCCAACAGTACCTTCGAGATGTAGGTCAGCTGCAAAGATCCAACAGCTCCGGAACCAACTGCCAGGTTCTGAAAGACACAGGTTTTTCATTTTAAGGAAGATGCCACATGAGACAGCAGTACAGCACTGAGAGACAGAAATGGAGATTCCAGGTGTGCTCTGGCTTTGAACCATTCTTCCTCCCCCTTTCCGCACCTGCAAAGCAGTGATAACAACTCAGGTCCTTGATGGAAGCTATTGTTATTTATTTATCTCTTCACTGAGGTTCTGGTACAGTGGTTAAACGCAAGTGCTCTGCCAGTGGACTGTCAACGACTTCTTTAACCACGGAGCCTGTGTCTTCCCTTTGGTAAAAATGGGGATGATGACAACACGAGAGGGTTGTCACAATGACTTCTACATTTAAGAGCTCTTGGAATTGTCCCAGGCCTGAAGCAGATTCCCAACAAGTGTTAGCTGCTAGGGTTTCTCTACCCCGTTTGCTCTGATCTTGTTTACTTTGTCCAGTTCCATGCCCCTCCAAAATCCTTTTTGTAACATGGAGTACAAAAATCATATCATATGGAAATAAATAATTTATTTTTCCATCCCACTTCACGGGACCATCATGAGAACCGCATGAAGTGATTGAAGTGATGTCCGTACACCATTGTCGCTCCCCCTCTTCATGGAGGAACGACACAGGACCCTGCGCTGTTCTTTCGTCTGCTCGGCCCTCCCCGGGTTTGCTGCTGGTTCTTCCCGGGTTGGCTACTATCCCTTCCACCTCCGTGGAAGGGCAGTTCCCCCTGGCCGCATTCCCCACTTCCACAGGGGAGCGGCACACCGCCGGCCGGCTCGTCTCGGGGGCTGCACGGGTGTTCCTTCAGCTAGATGTTCCTGGTGCATGCCGTCTCTCTCCTCCTTTATAGTCCTCCTCCGCCAATCCTAACTCGGCTGCCCACACGCCGAGTACGCTGCTCTCCTCCAATCAGTAGCAAGTCCTACAGTTTATTGGTTGAACTGGAGGCAGCTGTGCGGAAGCTGTTTACTTCTCTCCCAGCGCCATATTGTGGGAGAGCAGATGCATAGAATAAGTCTTAATTCCAGTAACTCAGTCTAGTCCGGTTTGCTCCCCACACACCATAAAGCACTACGTCGGCATAGTATTAAAACAGCAAGACACAGGCGCTGTGCCTGGAAACGTATGCAACCTTGACATCACCTCTTTCGCTTTTTAATATCCCCATTTTTGGGGATGAAGCAATGAAACCACAGGGACAGAAACATTACAGGGTAACAGCCAGGATTAGAAATCACAGCTGTGGCGTTTCCCATGTATTATCTAGAAAATCCACTCTCTCATGAACCTGAGAATCTGTCCGTAGCTCCTGGTGACCTCGTCAATTGTGCCACAAGGAGCTGGCATTGCAGCATACCAGGTTAAGCCACCACCTGAGATGCCAGCATCCCATATGGGAACTTTGGTTCAAGTCCTGGCTGCTCTGCTTCTGATCCAGCTCTTCTGCTCAGGCTCCAACGAAAGCAGCAGCAAATGGTCCAAGTACCTGGATCCCTGCCTACCCATCTGGAAGACCCAGATGGAATTTCTGGCTCCTGGCTTCAGTCTGACCCAGCCCCAACTGTTGCAGCCATTTGGGTAGCGAACCAGCAGGTGAAGATTCTCTCTCTCTCTCTCTCAATCTGTGTGTGTGTATGCATGTGTCTCCTTCTCTCTCTGCCACCCCGCCTTAAAAAGAAAAGAAAGGGGCCGGCGCTGTGGAGCAGTGGGTTAACGCCCTGGCCTGAAGTGCCAGCATCCCATATGGGTGCTGGTTCTAGTCCCGGCTGCTCTACTTCTGATCCAGCTCTCTGCTATGGCCTGGGAAAGCAGTGGAAAATGACCCAAGTCCTTGGGCCCCTGCACCCACGAGGGAGAACTGAAGAATCTCCTGGCTCCTGGCTTCAGATCAGCACAGCTCTGGCGGTTGCGGCCATCTGGGGAGTGAACCAGCAGAAGGAAGACCTTTCTCTCTGTCTCTACCTCTTTCTGTAACTCTTTCAAATAAATAAAATAAATCTCTAAAAAAATAAAAAAGAAAAAGAAAGGAACCTTAAGACACTAGAATTGTAGTAAGAGACTCTCCATCTCCCTCCTTTGGCACGTGGACCAGTGAGTCAAGACTCTGCCTTCAGTAGCCAGACCAACATTTGACACGTGGATGACCTTTACATTTGATTTCCAACCACACAGCAATTTTCTAACATTTTTTTCAGGAAAAGTCCTATCGTGTAAGGAGAGACAGGCCTTGTAACTCCTAGATCAGAGTCCAGAGAGAAGCCACCGCTCCCCAAAAGGCATACGAGTGATGGGCACTGCCCTAGAGATGGGTAAAGGGAACTCGGCTCTGTTAGACTTCCCAAAGCTGGCCTCCTGGTAGCCCAGGGAGCCACGGGCCTCTGCCGGAGGCTGAACATCTGTTCCACTCCCACCCTGTTCTGCAGCTGAGGATGGTGAATTATGAGCAAGAGGAACTGTCCAGGGCCACAAAATCAGTGGCAGAGCCTCAACTAAAGTCCAGTCTCCCAGCTTCCAGGCCTACTCCCAAGAAGCAGCAGGGCGTAACTCAGGGAGCCGGAGCTGCGGGAATTCCAACTGTACCGGGGCAGCTCCCCTTCCCTCCCACAGGTCCCAGGGCTGCTCTCACACAGAGGCACGGCCCAGAGGCCTCCAGAGCCCCGTCGTGAACTGTGAGCTAAGAAGTGAGATTTGGAGCGCCATTCAGATGGGACCCGTGCAGAACACGGAATGACAGATACAACGATAGATACAGTACACAGATACTGGTCATACTGCAGCTACTTCATCCGCTGTGCCCATGCAGGCTGCTCCGTGCCCTGTCCCCTGCCTCGCAGCTCTCCGGGTTCAGAGAGCAGCATACGGTAGCAGCTCTGCAGGCCAGGATACCCCAGAGGCCAGGGTGGGGAGTCCTCACCCCTTTCACCCACACCCCACCCAGGCAGCTCCTGGGCTCAGATGCACCCCTGTCCACCAGCGAGAAGCCAGGGAAATATGACGAATGTCTGAAAACACTGCTGCCCCCACCCCTCACCCCTTCATGCACTCCACCCAAAGAACACATGATCCCCGGGGCTTGATCCAAAGTGACGCTCAGTGTCCACTGCAGTTACTGGACCTAGAAAATTAATGGTGACAGCTCACTGCCACAGTAGCACACGGGCAACCCCCTGGCAGACAGTTCTTGATGAAGGAAGACTGGGCCAAGATGCCTGAGCTGAGGGCCAGGCGGCCAGATGTCCGAGCAGGAACCCAGGGAGGCTGGGGATCAGAGCAAATGGGGGAGCCCCGGCCCCAGCTCTGACTTCTCCGGGCAAAGAGCAAACTCTTTCACAAAGCCTGCCCTACCCACCCAGCCTGCCCCGACCTCGCCTCTCTGAATTCATGACACAGATCCTTTCCGGCTCTGGTGCATGCCAGAATCCGTTGGGGAGCTTCTCTGCAAAAGCCCAGGTCCCAGCTTCTGCTGCGAAACAGAGAATCAGAATCAAGTGTCCCGTTCCCCAGGGGCAGGCCGTGGCCTAGCAGTGAGGTTGCACACATCCCATATGGGCCTGATTCCAGCTTCCAGCTAAAGCAGACCCTGGCAGGGAGAAATGATGGCTCAAGTAATTGGGTTCCTACAACCATGGGAGATCTGGATTGAATTCCAGGCTTCCACTTGGTCCAGTCCTGGCCTTTGTGGGCATTTGGGGAATAAAGCAGTAGATGAAACTGTTCTCCCCCAACCCCTCTTTCTGCCTCTCAAATAAAAAAAAATAAGAATAAAAATGTTCCCCAGTGATCCCTAAATAGGTCCAAGTTTAAGAATACTGGTCTGGGGCCAGCACTGTGGCTCAGCGAGTTAAAAGCTGTGGCCTGCAGTGTCAGCGTCCCTCTCAGGCACTGGTTTGAGTCCCAGCTGCTCCACTTTTGATCCAGCTCCTGCAATGGCCTGGAGAAAGCAGCAGAGGATGGCCCAAGTGTGTGGGGCCCTGCACCCATGTGGGAGATGTGGAAGAAGCTCCTGGCTCCCAATCCTGGTTGTTGCAGCCATTTGGGGAGTGAACCAGCAGATGGAAGATATCTCTCTCTCATTCTGCCTCTCAAATAAACAAATCTTTATATATATATAAAGAACAGCTGGTCTACAGTGCAAGAATCTAACCCTATATTCTACATTCAAGCACATATTTTTTTAAAAAATATTTATTTATTTGAAAGGCAGAGTTACAGAGCAAGAGAGAGGAGAAACAAGAGAGAGAGAAAGAGAGAAATCTTTCCATCTCCTGGTTCCCTCCCCAGATTGCCACAATGGTCAGTGCTGGACTAGGTAGTAGCCAGGGGCCAGGAGCTTCATCTGGTTCTCCCATGTGGGTTGCAGGGGCTCAAACACTTGGGACATCTTCTGCTGCTTTTCCCAGTCCATCCACAGGGAGCTGGACTGGAAGTGGAGCAACCAGGACATGAACTGGCGTCCATATGGGATGCCGGCATCACAGGCAGCGGCTTTACCTGCAATGCCATAACACCGGCCTCCTGGAGGACATTTTTTTGAATGTTTAAGTCTCCTCTTAGTAAGCTAAGCATACGGAGGATACAGATAGAGTCACTGCTTTCCACAGCACACTCCTCAGTTTTCAATGATAATGATGCCTGCTTGGTGGGGACATCCCCACTCCATCCCATTAAAAAGAAAAACACACATAAAGTACTGGACGACCAGTGCAGCTTCTGCCCACCGTTGGCACAACGTGTTTCTCTAGGAAGACATCTCCTGGGTTCCAAAGTGGGACTGAGAAGGCGGAGTGTGGGAGGTGATGGATCGCATCAGGTTCCAGGGTGCTGCCCCATGACAGAATCACAAGGTAGAGGAAGAGTGTGCCCCTGGGTCTCTCTGCGTCCTGCTGGCCATGGGCACCCCCTTCTGGGCACATTCTGCTACCCTCATCAGACTCCAGAATACCAGGGCCACTGATCTTGCACTGTGAGCCTCCCAAACTGTGAGCCAAAATCAACCTTCCTCCTTCCTAAGAAGTGCCTCTCGGGGATTTTAGTTAACAAACGGCTCACTAATACATGTATGATTCAGCAGGGGTGACTTGGAGAAAAAATTGTAATTGACATGTAATAATGATACATGTTTATGGGGTATGAACTAAAAGACTCATTTATTTTGGCCCAAAAGGCCCAGCACTGGCTGTTGTGGCCATCTGGGGAGTGAACCAAAGAATGAAAGATCTCTCTCTGTCTCTTTCTCTCTCTGTAACTCTGAATTTCAAATAAATAAATAAATCTTTTTTTAAAAAAATTGAAATACAGGGCCAGAGCTGTGGCTCAGTGGGTTAAAGCCCCAGCCTGTACTCCAGGATCCCATATGGGCACCGGCTCAAGTCCTGGCTGTTCCACTTCCGATCCAGCTCTGCTGTAGCCTGGGAAAGCAGTAGATGGCCCAAGTCCTTGGGCCCCTGCACCCACATGGGAGACCTGGAAGAAGCTCCTGGCTCTTGGCTTCAGATCAGCTCAGCTCTGCCCATTGCGGTCATCTGGGGAGTGAACCAGTGGATGGAAGACCTCTGTCTCTCTGTCTCTACCTCTCTCTGTAACTCTGTCTTTCAAATAAATAAAATAAATATTTTTAAAAAAATTGAAATACACACATATTGAGAGTCTTCAGAAGGTCCATGAAAATATGTATAATGAAAAAAAAAAAACTGGCTGGCACCGCGGCTCACTAGGCTAATCCTCCACCTTGCGGCGCCAGCACACCGGCTTCTAGTCCCGGTCAGGGCGCCGGATTCTGTCCCGGTTGCCCCTCTTCCAGGCCAGCTCTCTGCTGTGGCCAGGGAGTGCAGTGGAGGATGGCCCAAGTGCTTGGGCCCTGCACCCCATGGGAGACCAGAAGCACCTGCCTCCTGCCATCGGATCAGCGCAGTGCACCGGCCGCAGCGCTCCGGCCACGGCGGCCATTGGAGGGTGAACCAACGGCAAAGGAAGACCTTTCTCTCTGTCTCTCTCTCTCACTGTCCACTCTGTCTGTCAAAAACAAACAAACAAACAAACAAAAAAAAACTATGAATGCATTTTTAGTAGACTGTATTTATCTTTTAATTCCATTCCAACATGTACCAACAATGTACGATGATCACATCTGGTATAACCATAACTACAAACATTTGTCATTTCTCTGTGTTGGGAACATTCAAAATCTTCCCTACTAGATATTTTGATAAATGCAACTAATTGTTGTCAGCCACAGTTGCCTTACTATGCTACAGAACCTGGGAAAGTTTTTAACAACACACACACACACACACACACACACACACCGCTCCCTTCTGCTGGTTCACTTCCCAAATGCCCCCAGAGGGAGGGCCTGGGCTGGGGCTGAAGCCAGGAGTCGGGAACTCAATCTAGGTCTCCCATGTAGGTGCAGGAACCCAATCACTTGAGCCATCACTGCCACTACCGCCTCCCAGGGCCTTCATTAGGAGAAAGCAGGAGTCAGGAGCCAGAGTCAGGACTTGAATCCCAGTTCTCCAACGCAGGAAACGGCAATCCCAACCACCAGGCTGAATGCCCCTGGGAATATTTTTAAGCACACTGATCCCCCGGGTTGTAAGTGACGTGGGACAGGGACCCAGCACTGCAGGCTGTTCCAGCCCTCAGGTGACAGCACCGCTCCTCCAGGTCAGAGAGCCAGTGCTGCCCACACCAGCTGGCCCTGCTCACTGCACGGCAGCTGTGAGAGAAAAGGCCACACCCAGCCTGCAGCCACAGGGACGCAGTCAACAGGGAGGAGGAAGGGAAGAGGAGGGCCAGGGTGGGGAGGGAGAACGAGACCCTGTTCCAGACACGGCTGGCAGCCACCCGCATGAGGCTGTCTAACCAGGAGCAGCCGAGTTGTTTCTTGGACTTCTAACATTTCCAGAGCAGTGCGGGGCCCAGGACAGGCTCCTGTTACAAGGCTGATGGCTTTATGACGTCACTGTCAATGTCTTCTTTTCTGCCACTAGGGACCTTGAAGGAGTCCTCTCCCTAGAAGACCCAAGTATAGACTTAAATTCACAGAGGGGCTGGCATTGTGGCACAGTGGATTAAGCCACCACCTGCAGTAACAGCATCCCATATGGGCACCAGTTCATGTCCTGGCTGCTCCACTTCTAATCCAGCTCCCTGCCAACGCACCTGGAAAAGCAGTGGAAGGTGGTCCACGTACGTGGGCCCCTGCCACCCACGTGGGAGACCAGGATAGAGTTCCTGGCTTCCAACTTTGGCCTGGCCCAGCCCCAGCCACTGTGTCCATTTAGGAAGTGAACCAGCAGATGGAAGATCTCTCTTTCTATCTCTTTCTCTTCCTCTGTGACTCTGCATTCCAAATAAATAAATGTCTTTTTAAAAATTCACAGAATGTCAGCCCTAAGAGGGTCTGCTGACTTCATTCGCCACACAAGTGCTCTGAGGCTCAGCTGGGGAAGTGACTTCCTCATGCAGTCAGATGAACACAGGGTTACCACTCCTAACACCCATCTGGAGCTTGGTCGGACAGAAGGAAGCCCATACGTATTTATGGGCTGGGCTTGCTGCTAGGAACTTTCACACATTGTCCCTTAACCCTATACAACCCATGTGACAGTCATGCACACCCAAGCCCTGCTGATTCCCAAATCCTTCAAGGCCACACCACCTCCCACAAGTTGATCATCAACAAAAGGCAAATACCAGAGCAGGACCAGCAGGGCTACACCAGAGGAAGCTGCCCAAAACTGGGCAGGGCAGGAACTAGTCCAACTGGCTGTCGCGTGCCAAACTCCACAAGGCCAGGGATTCAGAGAGCAGAAGTGGGGAAGGAAGGGGAGATGCTGGCACCTCCTCACGTTCTGACATTCCCAGGGGTGCCCAGTAGACAGCAAGGCACACAGCAGGTGCTACAAACCAGCTCTCTGCTTCTCGAGAGGGAAGGAGGAGGAAGGCGAATGGATGTGGCAATCCCACCACGAGCGCACACGCCAACACGGCTGGCTGCCAGCGGAAACCATAGCTAAACTGCCAAACGCCAAGGCCATCTGGGCTCACTGAAAAGAACTTGCCTAAGGAGAATGATGTGAAGTGTCCCCTTACCAAAGTCCCCTCCCTGGCACAAGAATAACCAAAAGGAAAATAACCCAGCATCAGGAGGCCCGGGCAGTGGCTTCACCGCCGTGGCCAATACATCTTGTCCCCTCTACCCTGAAGCTCCACTTCCTGATACTAACTTAAGGAAACAGGAAACATCCATGGCTTTACTCCTTATTCTTTCGGTTCCGCATCATGAGCCGCCGTGCTGGTTTCATGCTTTCATCCCGTTGTCTGGGTGTCTAGTTCTGGTCGACACCCACTAGCACCAGCCCAAGGCAGGCTGTGCTACATGCTGTCTAAGTCTCTTGGCCAGCACATCCCTAGGCCCCTTTATTTCCTTCTGCCAACCTGGCAATAGAGACTTATAGGCGTAGGCTCCAGAAAACCGGCAGCATACAGGTAGGTCCCCAGACTCTGGCTCCTGGCAAGCTGAATGGTTCTAAAACCATAACCTGTAGAAGCCATCCCTGGCTCTTTGTCCTCCCCTCCACCCAGCAGCCCCATGTTCTCTGCAGTCAGGCACTAAACTCTCAGGGACTGAACTTCCCCCTTCTGCCAGGCACCAAGCCTGCTTTTTTCTTCCTTTGGTCTGTGCTCCAGAAAATCCACCATGCAGCCCCTCTGCCAAGCTGTCTGCTTTGTCTTAGAGACACAGTTTTATTTAGCAATAAATTATATAACAAATATACACAATTAATAATTCATTAATAATAATAAAATAGCATTCTTGGGGCAAGCATTTGGCCTAGCAGCTAAGACATCAGTGAAGATGTGCAAGCCCCGCATCAGGGTGCCTGAGCCTGGTATCTCATTCTGGCTCCTGACTCGTTTCCTGCCAATGCAGACCCCGGGAGGCAACAGTGATGGCTCAAGTAATTGGGCCCCTGCCACTCACGTAGAGACCTGGACTGAGCTCAGGCCCCTGGCCCTGCCCCAGCTGTTGTAGGTATATGAAGACTGAAGAAGCACATGGGAAGATCTGTTCTCTTCTCTCCTCCCCTCCCCTCCCCTTCTCTCTCTCTCTCCCCCCCCTTAAAATAAATAAATAAAATGGCATTCTTCCGTACATAATTAGCTACATAAACATATATGGATGCAGATGAGATTTATTAAGCAAATGTTGAAGGTTAAAAGTTAAGGCAAAATATAACAATAGAACAAAAGAGAGTTTTAAGAAAACTCATGGCCGCCATCATCATGGTTTTGCAACAGTAAAATCACTGAGAAGTTTCACAGCTTCTACTTTTTAGCTGCTTGGACTGTAACACCAAGTAGTGCTATTAACATGATTATCCCAAAGTGCTTCTTAGATTTTAATTTTTTTTTTTAATTTAGACAAACTGTGTCCTGTTATAAAGACACACCTTGTTTTAAAAATAAGTTAGTATGGAAAACACAAAAAAAATTATACTTACATCCCCTGGGGGTGACCATTAGCAGACAAGAAGGAAGAAAATCCACAAATAACTTAATTCTAAAAAATTTTTTAATAATTTTATCCTTGGCACAATTTGTATTTCATGAAAACACAAATCTATTGCTTAAAATCTTCTTTTGGGATTTTTCCCCCAAAAGATTCTGCATTCATATTCTAATGCAAATAAAGTCACACAACAATTCCTCTTAACCCTTGAATTCAGGTCTGTATGGGCAGTTAATATGCTAATTACCAGAACATATCCACAAATTAAAAATACTTTGTCCAAACAACTGAAACTCGTTGTGATGTTGTGTATATGCAGAATGCCTCTGGATAGACACACAAGAAACTCAGGGGCCAAAAGCCAGGAAGGGACTTGTCATCACAGCCATGCCCCCAGATTTTCAGCTTTGTGGCACGTGCACATACCATTATTGACCATTTTTAAGTGTTTATGTTGGTTCTCTCACCAAGTGCTTGCAAGGGGTTAGGGCTGGGCCAGGCTGAACTTGGAAGCTGGGAACTCAATCCAGATCTTCCATATGGGTGGCAGGGACCCGAGGGTTTGAACTACCGCCACTTCCTCTTAGGGTCTACAGTAGGCAAGAAGCTGGAGTCAGGAGCAGAGCCAGGTGTTGAAGCCCAGCACCCCAATATGGGGCTCTTAACCTGTTTTTGTTCTCTGGTCTACATGTCTGCTCCATCATTTTTCAAAGGAAGTTATTTCCTGATTTTTGGCATTTTGACAGGGTGAAGTAAATGATACAAAAGTAGTTTCAATATTGCTGGATTTCAGCTAAATTTTGCTTAGAAAGTTTCCTTATACAGAAAATGTAATTTACAAAAACAGGAGTTTTCCCTAGCCTTGAAGACAGCAGTATTGCCCATTATAATATCCCACGTGTTTGTATTCTCCTGACTAAAATGCAGTCAAATTACGTCTTATTGTCAACACTGCTGAAGTTCTGTCTCTACCAATGGAAAGAACTGCTTTCAGCTAATTAAAAAAGAGAAAAAGCAAAGGGCTTTCACTGTGGTTTCAGCTACCCGGACAGATGCAATCCCTCTGAACACTGTGATCATGATCCATAATTCACACTGTGCCCTTTGCAAAGAACAGCATCTAAATATTGATGGCAGGGAGGAGGCAGAAAATACCTGTCCCAGAGTACACGTGACAATAACAACAAAGTAGTGCAATGTTCTTTCAGCCACCTGTGCACCCTCTGTTTCAGGCCATATAATTGAGTCTTGCAAAGAACGTAGCCACATGCAGGTTAGGAAGGTTGCTGTGTGACTAACCCCATTGCCACCTACTCTAAGTCACTGGAATGAAGTACAGCAGCCCTACTTAAGGAGTTCCATCTCCTCTAACATAATAGGGACCCACGTTAAATTAAAATACAAGTGCTACAGCCATTATATCCTAGTCATGTTCTAAGGAAAATACAGCCAATGGTTGTTTCTATTAGTTTACTCCCCAAATGGCCACAATGGCCAGAGTTAGACCAATCCAAGGCCAGGAGCCAAGAGCTTCTTCTGGGTCTCCCACATGGCTACAGGGCCCAAGCACTTGGGTCATCTTCCAGTGCTTTCCCAGGCCATAAAGCAGAGAGCTGGATTGGAAGAGGAGCAGCCAGGACATGAACCAGCACCTATATGGAATGCTGGCACTGTAGGCGGAGGATTCACCTTCTAGGCCACAGCACTGGCCCCGTAAGTAAATGTTTAAAAAGGAATTATCTAAGTGTTCGCAAAAGATGTATCATTCTTGGGTTCTTTGAAATTAATTTTCTAAAAAAAGTGAAATTTTAAAAAATAAAATTAAAATAATAAAAATTTGTTTGCAAGCAAGATGAACAAGCTTTAGAGAGAGATCTGCAGTGTGATATTGTGCCTACAGACAGTAATATGGTGCTGTGTACTTAAAAATTGATCAAGAGGGTAGATCTCATGCTTAATGTTCTTCCTACAACAACCACCACCAAAAAGTGCTTCCTTGATACTTTCAGCATATTAATTTTTAAATGCATTAGATAAATCAGCAGCCATAGTCAATAATATTGGGCCAGGGCCTGTCCAGCATGGCACACACAAACCCGGCTCTCAGGATGACTGCTGGCCCAGGCTAACACCCACGCTCGTGACCTCTGCCTGAGCTCCACACTGCCTCCTCAGCTCTCTGCACATTCCCGAGGAACACCTTCCTCACGCAGAACTCGCCAAGACACCTCATCTCTCTCTGAGGACCCCAACCTCACACACCCCTCCAACCAGGGGTGCTCCCCTTCCCTCCTCGGCCTCCACAGTGACAGCTGATCCCCTCATCTTCCTCTTCACCTCTACTTAAGGGAAGGGACACAGAACAAGTTAAACAGATGTTGTAAGTGAACACCTCACACCCCAGAAACCTACGCACATGTGAGCGCTCTGGAGTATTCATGACTCCAATCCCACCCACCCATCAGCAGCTGGTGCCTCACGTTCACAGCAGCCAAAACACGGAATCAGCAAAGGTGTCCATCATCAGATGAACGGATAAAGAAAATGTGGTCTAGACACACGATGGAATATTTTACACACCTATATCACGGCAAGCCAGCTGCAATCTACCACTTCCTGAGAAAATGTAAGGAATACCCAGCCACCAGCCACAGGTTCTGTTTGCTAATTCAAACTCAAAGCAGGCTCTGCCGGCTGTCTGGAAGGGGCAAGGTTCTGCCCAGGCAGGGCGGGTCTGGTGGAGAGGCTGACCTCAGAGAGCCCAGTACGGTGGCCTGAGGCATGGAACCTAAGGTTACGGCAGGTTCTAGGTGCAAGTGACAATCGAATCAGAGGGTAGGTCAGAGCTAGGGGAATCCTGACAATTAGCAATGTCCAAGATCAGGTTTCAGCTCCACTCCCAACTCCAGCTTCCTGCTAATGCAGACTGTGGAAGGCAGCAGGTAGATAGCTCAAGTACTTGGGTCCCAGCCACCCATGGGGGACATCTAGATAATTTCCAGCTGCCAGCTCCCAGGCTTTGGCCTGAGGCCATTGCAGGCATTTGGGGAGTGAACCAGCAGATGGGAACTGTCAGTCTGTCTCTGATTCTCAAATTAAACAAAAAAATAATTTGGGGGGGCAGTATTGTGCAGGTTAAGCCACTGACTGGCACACTGGCATCCCACATGGGCAGTGGTTCATGTCCCAGCTGCTCCACTTCCGATGCAGCTCCCTGCTAATGCACCTGGGAAACACCTGCCACCCACATGTGAGACCCAGTAGAAGCTCCTGGCTTCAGCCTGGCCCAGCTCTTGTGGCCATTTGGGAGTGAATTAGCAGACAGAATCTCTCTCTCTCTGTCTCTCCTCACTTTCGGTATTCTGCCTCTCAAATAATAAATTTTTTAAAAAATAATACTTTTAGAAAGACTAGCCCTCATGGAAGGCATGATCCAAAACAGGTAAATCAAGACAAAAATCCATTCAACTAGGGCCGGCATTGTGGTGTAGTGGGTAAAGCAGCTGCCTGCAGTGCCAGCATCCCATATGGGCACCAGTTTGACTCCTGGCTGCTCCACTTCTGATCCAGCTCTCTGCTGTGGCCTGGGAAAGCAGTAGAAGATGGCCCACGTCCTTGGGCCCCTGCACCCACATTTGAGACCCTGGAGAAGCTCCTGGCTCCTGGCTTTGGATCGGCGCAGCTCTGGCCACTGCAGCCAGTTGGGGAGTGAAACCAGCGGATGGAAGACCTCTCTCTCTCTCTCTCTCTCTCTCTCTCTCTGCCTCTCCTTCTCTCTGTGTGTAACTCTGTGTAAATAAATAAATTAAAAAAAATACATTCAAATGACTTGCGGTAAGCTAGCAAGTGAATGGGAGAAGGTACACAAAGCAGGGAAAATGGAAAAGGAAGGGTAAGACTCAGGGACCACAAGTCACCCAGGCTAACTCTAGGCATGCAGAAGCCTCATGTACCAGCAACAGACTCTACTCCAAGCTCCTCCGACAGTGCCAAAAGAGGTACCTTAAATGATTCCTTCCTTCCTTCCTTCTGCCATGGATCTGTGACCTGGTGATGAGCACCCGTGCAGGGCCGAGGCAGGGAAAACCACAGTGCAGGGCACAAAGGCAGGAGTTCCAGGTGCAGCAGAAGCTGTGACAATGCCCGTGCGTGGGATTCACTCTGAATACTCAACACTTCAAATGAGAGTGAGTGACAGCTGTATCGGGGATGAGAGAGAGTGACAGCTGTATGGGGTGAAACATGGAGTGTGGTTCTGCTCGGGGCTCTTTCCTGGAGGAGGCGATTAGCAGCAACTGACTTCACAGCCATCATTTCCAAAAAACAAACGTCGAAGGCCTCCGGGGGGACAGGTGCCCGGACAACGAGCTAGGGACGCACACAACGTCTTCCACTCCCCCACTCAGACTGTCCTCCACGCGGGGAACAGGTGCCCGGACAACGAGCTAGGGACGCACACAACGTCTTCCACTCCCCCACTCAGACTGTCCTCCACGCGGGGGACAGGTGCCCGGACAACGAGCTAGGGACGCACACAGCGTCTTCCACTCCCCCACTCAGACTGTCCTCCACGCGGCCTTCTGAATCACAGCCAAGTACCAGGCCCCACTGGCCATGACCTGGGATCTTGCTGTTCTGGGGCCATGCCAGTCTTTGTGGCCCAACCTCACCAAACTGCTCTGGGACACAGGGAAGGAAAAGCGCCAAGAGCACTCAGATCCCAGATCAGGCGCAGAGCAGCTTGTCCCAGACCCGTGATGCCTTCTGGGACTCCCGGGCATAGGGATAAAACTTGGGTGGCCCTTATCTTTCTGCCTGATCTCCACAAAATGCTAAACAAGTCACCTAACTCTGGTTGTGTCCTTGTCGGGGGGCGGAGAGGTTTTCATTCTGCCAAGGGCCAACTGGATATTTTTTTTTTATTTTTTTTTTGACAGGCAGAGTGGACAGTGAGAGAGACAGAGAGAAAGGTCTTCCTTTGCCGTTGGTTCACCCTCCAATGGCCGCCGTGGCCGGCGCGCTGCGGCCGGTGTACCGCGCTGATCCGATGGCAGGAGCCAGGTGCTTCTCCTGGTCTCCCATGGGGTGCAGGGCCCAAGCACTTGGGCCATCCTCCACTGCACTCCCTGGCCACAGCAGAGAGCTGGCCTGGAAGAGGGGCAACCGGGACAGAATCCGGCGCCCCGACCGGGACTAGAACCCGGTGTGCTGGCGCCGCAAGGCGGAGGATTAGCCTAGTGAGCCGCGGCGCCGGCCCCAACTGGATATTTATAACATCATTCATGGGCCATACATAATTATCAACTTAAAAAATAGCCTGCTATATAGATTTATTGAATTTCTAGTCCCCCCCGCGGTAGCCTTGGCAGAACCAGACCAGACAATTCTCTGGGCCTCCTCCGGCCCGCAGGCTGGGACGCTCTCCACCCCCGCCTTGGCCCATCGCGATGTGTGACAGTTTTCCCATCTGCAGCATGAAGAAGCAATACCAGGTGACCTCCAAAGTCACCTCCAACGCAGCCTTCTATGACTTTCTGACTCAGAAGTAGTCCAACACTGGTCCAGCTCAGGGAGCCAGGACACATTCTCCACTGGGGAGGGGCCCCAGACTGGAAGAGCAGGAGCAGCGAGCAGGCCACAGCCCTGATGAGAGACAGGAAACAGGCCAGGCCTTGGAGCCCAGATCCAGCCTGGCTGGCCCCTGCCTGGCTTTCGCAAGTGTGAAACCCTGGTGTGTGCAAAAAGACATAGGATCCCCAGAGTCAGGAGGGCTTTCTGCTCTGCGAGCTAAGATCTGAGATGGGCTTCTTTGTGTGTATTTGTGTGTACATAGGTTGTGTGTGTCGCTCCCCCTCTTCGTGGAGGAACGACACAGGACCCTGCGCTGTTCTTTCGTCTGCTCGGCCCTCCCCGGGTTTGCTGCTGGTTCTTCCCGGGTTGGCTACTATCCCTTCCACCTCCGTGGAACGGCAGTTCCCCCTGGCCACATTCCCCACTTCCGCAGGGGAGCGGCACACCGCCGGCCGGCTCTTCTCGGGGGCTGCACAGGTGTTCCTTCAGCTAGATGTTCCCCTTAGATGTTCCTGGTGCGTGCCGTCTCTCTCCTCCTTTATAGTCCTCCTCTGCCAATCCCAACTCGGCTGCCCACATGCCGAGTACGCTGCTCTCCTCCAATCAGGAGCAAGTCCTACAGTTTATTGGTTGAACTGGAGGCAGCTGGGTAGAAGCTGTTTACTCCTCTCCCAGCGCCATATTGTGGGAGAGCAGGTGCATAGAATAAGTCTTAATTCCAGTAACAGTATAGTCCGAGCTGCTCCCCACAGATCCCCCTTTCTTTTTATTTTTTGGCGTTGATACGCGCCTGTCTTCGGTGTCCCGCGGCACACACTCTGCTCTACTTGCTAGAGTTGCCACAGGTTCTTACAAGTCCTATCAATCAGGCAAACCGAATCCGGGTCCTCTCTTCGCCATGTTGTGAGGAGGTTTTTAGGTGCTGATGCGTGCCTGTGTTCGGTGCCCTGCAGCGCATGCTCTGCTCTGCCTGCAGGGCCTTACAAGCCCTAACAATCAGGCAAACCGAATCCAAGCCTTCTCATTGCCATATTGTGGGGGAGACTTATTAGTGTTGGTTCGTGCCTATCTTCGGTGACCTGCAGCTCATACTCTGGTCGAGCTGCTTGCTGGTGCTTACCGCCTTAATCAGGCAGACCGAATCCAAGCCTCCTAATTGCTGTGTTGTGGGGAGGCCTTACTGATGTTAATTCGTGCCTGTCTTCGGTGACCTGCGGCGCATAAGCTGCTAGCCGCCCGCAGGTGCTCATCGCCTCACTTAATCAGGCAGACCGAATCCAAGCTTTCTCATTGCCATGTTGAGGGGAGGCCTTTCTATTTCTCTATTTCTCTATCTCCGGGCATTCCTATTTCCCCCATTTTACTTCTATCTTCCAGCATTCCTATTTCTCTCATTTTACTTCTGAACTTCTGTTTCTCTTATCCCCGCGGCCTCCCGGTGCCTCGCCCTGCCGGCAGCTTCACGGCTCCACGCGGCTTCCCGGCGCCTCGCCCCGCCAGCGGGCTCCGCCCCGAGGCTGCTTCTCGGCGCCTCGCCGGCTCTGAGCCGCTTCAGCCCGCGCCTCTCTCATCTGTGTGGCTTTGCGGCTCTGCGCGGCTCGGCTTTGCGCGCACACTCCGCGGTCTCCGCGCTAGCCCCGCGTTCCCTATGGACTTGTGCCCCACACGCTCTCTGCGCGCGGCAGCCTCCGCGAACCACACAGCGTCAGCTCACGTCTCCGCCACTAGCATTCAATCTAAGTTCCCTGGGCTAGCCTGGCGAATTCAACCCAGCTTACGTCTCCGCCCCACGGTTTGGCTTCCCGTCCTTTGCTCCCCAGGCTAATCAGACGGATCCCAACCAGGCTTACGTTTCCGCTTCTGGTTTTAACTTTTCGCCCCCTATTCCCGGGCTAACTTGAGAATCCCAAAGTGGCTTTCGTTTCCGCCTCGGCCTGCCCCCCGCGGCTTCAATTTCTCTAACATTTTTCTCTACCCGGTATGTTTCCCCAAGCTTTCCTCCAACAATATTCCTCCCTCATTTCTCCTGGCCTCTCCCCACAGTCCGTATCCGAGTCTGTTTGTTCTAGCTTTCACTTTCGCTTTCGACCTTAGAGATTTCTCCCAGCTTCCCCCCGTAGTCCGTAGTCCGAATCTATGCCTAGGCTTTCAATAGCTTCTTCCGGCACCCTTTTCGTCCGGCTATTCCCTAGGCTGTTTGCTAGTCTCTCTCTCCGGTATTTTCCCAGTTCTTCCCTCCTAGGTTTCCTATCCGTCCTGGGTTTCCTATCCGAGCTAGGTTTCCTATCCGAGTCACGGCACCATTATGTCGCTCCCCCTCTTCGTGGAGGAACGACACAGGACCCTGCGCTGTTCTTTTGTCTGCTCGGCCCTCCCCGGGTTTGCTGCTGGTTCTTCCCGGGTTGGCTACTATCCCTTCCACCTCCGTGGAAGGGCAGTTCCCCCTGGCCACATTCCCCACTTCCGCAGGGGAGCGGCACACCGCCGGCCGGCTCTTCTCGGGGGCTGCACAGGTGTTCCTTCAGCTAGATGTTCCCCTTAGATGTTCCTGGTGCGTGCCGTCTCTCTCCTCCTTTATAGTCCTCCTCTGCCAATCCCAACTCGGCTGCCCACACGCCGAGTACGCTGCTCTCCTCCAATCAGGAGCAAGTCCTACAGTTTATTGGTTGAACTGGAGGCAGCTGGGTAGAAGCTGTTTACTCCTCTCCCAGCGCCATATTGTGGGAGAGCAGGTGCATAGAATAAGTCTTAATTCCAGTAACAGTATAGTCCGAGCTGCTCCCCACAGTGTGTGTGCGCGCACACAAGGGAAGGGTGGTGTTCCCCCACCTTCTGACCAGTAGCAGGTTGGAGGTACCCAAGTCACAAAGCCCCAAAGGCTAAGCCCACGTGCTCCCTCCCGGGCAGCAGTGGCCAGCCAGCACCCTGGCCCTCCCCCTTTGCCGCTCACCTGGGGGTTGTCCATGTACCAGAGAAGGCAGTTGGCCTGGGTGTCCAGAATAAAGTACCTCCGCAGGAACCTGCCGCTGTTCTCATTCTCCTCGATGTCCAGAAACCCACAGATCCGGTTCTGCCGATCCACATAAGGCATTCCTGGGCTCTGCTCATAGCACCCTGCGTGGCAGGAGGGAGGCGCTGGTGAGGAGGGGAAGCAGGCTGTGCCTGGGCACCTGGTGCAGGCACCTCTCTCTGCTCGGCTTGACTGGGAGAAGCCGAGCAGCGCTCCATCCCAGACAGACCCTAGAAACCCCTCTCGGCCCTGAAAGCAGTCGTTAACATCCGCTCACATGTCCTGAGCCGTCTTTCCCGGTTGTGTCAACACAGCATCGGGCACCTTCCCTTAGAGGATGTAAGCCTGGATCCCAGATCAGGGGCCTGGGTTCACATCCCATTGGTGTGCCCAGATTAGTGAGCCTTCCCGCCCCCTCCACCCTCACCTAGTAGCTCTTATAGATGGGCTAGACTGTGTCCCCTCAAAACCGATATGCCCAAGTCCAAACGCCCAGCACCTCGAAATGTGACTTATAAGGGGACCTCAAGATGCACACGGAACAATGGAATTAAACAGGAATTTTATTGGGGCCAGTGTTGTGCTGCTTAACTTCCTATCCAGCTCCCTGCTAATGCACCTGGCTGGGGAGGCAGCAGAAGATGGCCCAAGTCCTTGGGTCCCTGCACCCATGTGGGAGACCTGGATGGAGTTCCAGGATCCTAGCTTCAGCCTGGTCCAGTCCCTGCCATCTGGGGAGTGAACCAGCCCATGAAAGATCTCTGTCTCTGTCTCTCCCTCTCTGTCACTGTGCCTTTAGAACAAAATTAAAAAAAAAAAAAACCTTAAAAAAAAGGTAGCTTTATTCTAGTGCAAGAAAGGTTGAGGGATAAGCATTTGGTGCTGTGGTTAAGACACCACTTGGGGGGCCGGCGCTGTGGTGCACTGGGTAAAGCCGCCACCTGCAGTGCTGGCATCCCATATGGGTGCTGCTGGTTCAAGTGCTCCACTTCCAATCCAGGTCTCTGCTAATGTGCCTAGGAAAACAGTGGAGGACAGCCCAAGTCCTTGGGCCCCTGCACCCAGGTGGGAGACCTGGAAAAAGCTCCAGTCTCCAGTCTGGCCTGGGGAGTGAACCAGCAGATAGAAGACCTCTCTCTTTCTCTCTCTCTCTTTCTGCCTCTGCCTCTCTGTAACTCTGCCTTTCAAATAAATAAATAAATCTTAAAAAAAAAAAAAAAGACACCATTTGGGAAGCTCGCATCCCATATGGAAGTACCTGGGTTTGAATTACAGCTCTGCTCTCCCTGCTAATGCACACCTTGGGTGGCAGCAGGTGATGGCTCAAGTACTTGGGCCCCTGCCATCCAGGTGGGAGACAGACCGAGCTCCAGGCTCCTGCCTTAGGCCTGGTCCCAGCCTGCTGCTGCAGACATCTGGGAGTGAACCAGCAGAAGAAAACTCTTTCTCCCTAGCTCTCTCCCTTTATCCCTCTGCCTTTCAAATAAAGAAGAATAAATAGGTTTCTGTTTTTAATTCTAAACCACCTTCCTTTCAAAAAGGTTTTTAAAAGCCGGCGCCGCGGCTCACTAGGCTAATCCTCCGCCTTGCGGCGCCAGCACACCGGGTTCTAGTCCCAGTCGGGGAACCGGATTCTGTCCTGGTTGCCCCTCTTCCAGGCCAGCTCTCTGCTGTGGCCAGGGAGTGCAGTGGAGGATGGCCCAAGTCCTTGGGCCCTGCACCCCATGGGAGACCAGGAGAAGCACCTGGCTCCTGCCTTCGGATCAGCGCAGTGTGCCGACTGCGGCGGCCATTGGAGGGTGAACCAACGGCAAAAGAAGACCTTTCTCTCTGTCTCTCTCTCACTGTCCACTCTGCCTGTCAAAAAAAAAAAAAAAAAGGTTTTAAAAAAAAAGTGAAATGACTTTTTTTGTAAAAAAAAAAAAGTTTGAAATCCAGGGCTAGTTTTTTGGTAATACACATTTTCTATAAACTTTCCCAAGACCCTCTGTGTATGCATGGATTTAAAAGTGTTTACACCTGAATAAACTTATCTTTTCAGTCCATGTTCCATAAACTTCTTTTTTAAAAAGATTTATTTATTTATTTGCAGGATGAGTTACAGAGAGGCAGAGGCAGAGAGAGAGAGAGAGAGGTCTTCCATTCGCTGATTCAGTCCCCAGATGGCCACAAAGGCCAGAGCTGTGTCCATCCAAAGCCAGGAGCCAGGAGATTTTTCTGAGTCTCCCACATGGGTGCAGGGGCCCAAGGCCTTGGGCCATCTTCTACTGCTTTCCCAGGCCAAAGCAGAGAGCTGGATCAGAAGTGGAGCAGCCAGGACTCGAACTGGAGCTCATATGGGATGCTGGCACTGCAGGCGGCGGCTTTACCTGCTACGCCACAGTGCTGGCCCCTCCATGAACTTCTTGAAGTGCCTTCATATTTGGAGACTTGACTTTAAGGAGGTAAATTAAGTTCACACAAAGTTATGAGGCGGGCCCTGGCCCTTGGTCAGACATCTTCTAAGAAGAAATCTGGACACGGATAGGCACAGAGAAAGACAATGCCAGAAGCCCAGAAGCCCCTCAGAACTGCAAGAAGGAGGACTCAGAAGAAAGCGCCAAGCCCTGGGATCTCTGGTGACATGATCTGAGCCGCAGCCCCGAGCCAGCCTCCCATCCCCTGTGACTTCCCTGGGCCTCCCAGGAGCCAAGGCAATGTGTACTCTCTTCTTCTTACAGGCAGCAAGGCATAGCCATCCCACCAGGGTTACAAAACACCATGTGACACTCAGAGTTCTAAGGACAGTCAACTCCCACCACTGAGCTTGACCTGACTCCAACAGAGCAAAATGCACAGTGGCCTGAGCCCACAGCGGCCCTGGGTCTGCAGAGCTGTGGATGGCTGGGCCGTGACCTGACACTGGTCAGCAAGTAAGCTGTGGAGCAGGCAAGTCCCACGTGGTCAGGCTGATTCCAAGGAGAGCTGCTGGAGGGAGGGACCTGTCTCTCCCACCCCAAGGGGCCCTGCAGTGCTGAAGGGCTGCCCCCCCAAAATGTGGCACACACGAGCAAGCACATGGACGCCAGGTAAGGCCAGGCCAGCATCCCGAGGGGGACAGGACATCCCTGGCTACTCACTGGGCCATGAGGGGAGCACACAGGAGTAAAGTAGGCAGAGAAATGGGGCAAAGCTAAAAAAAAAAAAAAAAGTGAAAATGGCAGAAAAGAGGAGTTAAGAGAAGGACAAAAAGTGGAAAGAAGTTTTTACAAGGACAGTGGGGGAGGGACTGGCGTTGTGGAGCAGCGGGTTAAGCCACCTGCTACACCAGCTTCCCATCTGAGCACCAGTCTCATTCCCTGCTACTCCACTTCCCATCCAGCTGCCTGCTAATGCACCTGGGAAAGCAGCAGAGCATGGTCCAAGTGCTTGGGCCCCTGCACCCATGTGAGAGACCCAGATGGAGTTCCAGGCTCCTGGCTTCATCACGGCCATCTCTGTGTGTCTATGTGTGTGTGTGTGTGTGTGTGTGTGTGTGTGGTGTGTGTGTGTAACTGCCTTTCAAAAAAAACATAAATCTTTAAATCAAAAAATTTAAAAAGATGGTGGCAGAGGGGCAGTGGAGGCCAACAGCAGGGTGGGGGTGAGATGGACCACGCATAGCACAGTAGCAGCACCCACCTCGGAGGAACCTACACGCTGATTACAGGCGGCTCAGTGCCAACTGAAAGTCAGCTCCTGCCCCAGCTCCAGTTTCATATGGAGCGAGACTGCAGCAAAACCAAAGAGGTGGGTGCACACCAAGAGTTAGGAACAGGACCTGCTTAAGTCTTGCAGTCGACGGGCCAGAGACAGCAAGAAGAGAGGCCCAGCATCAGCTGGGGAAGGGAGCACACTTCCCCACCAACGGCTGATCCGGGACAGCGGGAGTGCCATGCCGAAGGCTGGGTCTGCCTTCCAGTAATGGTGCAGAGCTGTGTGGCCAGGATAGGGTGAATCCCTCGAAGGCAAATCAGCCCTAGAGACAGAATTTTCAGGGTTGAGGGGAAATGGGGGTCGGGGGGTTGCAGGTCTATTCTGTTCCAGTGACATCTCTCACAGCAAACATTCAAACTGCAGGGGGAGAAGAGAGCTGGCCACCTCTGGATCCAGCTGGCAATCAGAGTGTGCAGCTGCATTCTACTTCCATATTTCCCCCTTCAGGGACAGGCATCTGGCACAGTGGTTAAGATGCCACTTGGGATGCCCACATCCCATATCAGAGTGCGTGAGTTTGAGTCCCAGCTGTGCTCCCAATTCGAGCCTCTTGCTAATGCAGACCCCAGGAGGGCAGCAGGTGATGGCTCAAGTACTTGGGTGCCTGCCACCCACATAAGACCTGGATTGAGCTCCTGGATCCTGGCCTCGGCCTGGCCCAATCCTGGTTGTTGCAGGTTAATCAATGTCTGTCTTTTGCTACATCAGGCTCTCTGTACAACCCTGCCGGAGTCCACTTTTGTTGAGGGGCTCCCGTTTGAGTGTAGCCACAGGTGCAACAGGACCCTCGCAGACAGTAAGAAAAGGTAAGAAGAATTCTGGTTACCTCTCCTGACTGCAGATCATTTACACTGATGGGTGGAGGGTGGGCAGAAGCTGCTTGGATGTCCCAAGAAGCAGCTGAGTCACAGAGCTCATCAAGAACGTGGGAGCTACAAAGCAGGATCAGCTGCAGTAGAACGCGTCACCCAGAAATGTGGTTCCAATCCACCCACCACCAGGAGCCACTCGCTCAACACATGGTGCACAAAACACAAACCTGAGGCCCTAAACCCCAGCCCTCTGCCACTTTGTTCCAATCTCCCTTTGTCACAACAGCTGCTGATATCTAGCACACAGAGCCTGCAGCCCCAGCCGCCCCACATCCGGTCTCCTAGCGTCTGCACCCACGTCCCCACCATCTTCCAAGTCTTCCTGGATCTTCCTCTTCCTCACAGGGGCCTCTGTGAAAATTACGTCTGCCACCCCATCCCCAAGCTCCACACACAGTAGCAGAAGGGAGTGGGAACCACTGGTACTGAAGGGGCACGATGTGATGGACACACAACACTCGGCTGCCCCTCCATCTCCCTATGATCCACATCCCAGGATTCAACCAAATGCAGACAGGTGATAATAGCAGAAAAGCTCACATCTCTGTTGAACAATGTACATACCCCCTTCCTTTTTTTTTCGCCATTCCCTAAACACCACTAGTAACTGTTTCCATAGCATTTACAATGTATTAGATATTACAAGTCATCCAGAGACTTAAAGAATCCAGAATGTCACAGATTCTGCATTAAATATTCAAGGTCCCATGCTTCGAAATATCTTTCCAACTCACAGACACACTCCTCTGGTTACAATTTTCACTTGTCTTCTGGCTCCCCCAGAATCATTTGTTATCTTTAATTTCACTTTAACCTGAGTTCCCCACAGTAAAAATATTGACTAGAAGGTGACACAGGGTGGTTTATCTGCCCCTCCAGGTAAGCTCTGGGCCTCACATCCTAACAGTGACCCTCCCCTGTCTGCTGGAACCACAAGGAAGATGTTCACACTGTGCCAGGCACAAAAACCCCCTCTCCTTAGCAAGGCCCTTCGCCTCTGACCTAATGAAACTCCCTAGCCTTCCAATGCGTGGCTGACAGCACAGAGCGAGACAGAGCCCTGTCTTTCCAACCACGCCACATCTCCCTGGCAGGGCTCCCTGGCTTTGTTGCAAAAATCATAAGGATTCTGGAATTTTTAAAATAAAAATTACCCCAGCCAACAGTTTTCACTTTTGCATGATTTTTCATATTGCTATCCACAAAATCAACTTTTTCTAAACCTAACATGATATTATACACATTTTCCATGTTGCTACATGGTGTTTGTATAACATGGTGTTTCTATTGGTTGCATAATATTAAATTACTAAAACTCACTTAACCACTTCTTTATCATTAGACCATTAAGTTATTGGTAATTTTTCACTGGATAATAACATCAATATTTTCATGATTTATTTCTTCTTTGATACAAAAAGAGCCTACGTCCCACTGTGGCACAGCAAATTAACACCCTGGCCTGAAGTGCCGGCATCCCATATGGGCGCCGGTTCAAGACCCAGCTGCTCCACTTCCTTTCAGGCTTTCTGCTATGGCCTGGGAAAGCAGTAGAAGATGGCCCAAGTGCTTGGGCCCCTACACCTGTGTGGGAGACCCGGAAGAAGCTCCCAGCTCCTGGCTTCGGATCGGTGTAGCTCCCGCCATTGCGGCGAAATGGAGAGTGAACCAGCAGATGGAAGACTCTCTCTCTCTCTCTCTCTCACTCTCACTCTCACTCTCCTCTCTGTGTAACTCTGACTTTCAAATAAATAAATGAATCTTTTAAAAAAGTTAATGTAGTTAAACATTAGATTTCTTTGTGCATTGTTTAGGCTCTCTTAAAAAAAAAAAAAAAGAGCCTACGTCCCACATAAAATGACTAGATCACAGGTTATGATCTTTAATAATTCTTGAGACCAATTTTTTTTTTTTTTTTTTTTTTGACAGGCAGAGTGGACAGTGAGAGAGAGAGACAGAGAGAAAGGTCTTCCTTTGCCGTTGGTTCACCCTCCAATGGCCGCCGCTGCAGCCGGCGCACCGCGCTGATCCGATGGCAGGAGCCAGGATCCAGGTGCTTTTCCTGGTCTCCCATGGGGTGCAGGGCCCAAGCACCTGGGCCATCCTCCACTGCACTCCCTGGCCATAGCAGAGAGCTGGCCTGGAAGAGGGGCAACCGGGACAGAATCCGGCGCCCCGACCGGGACTAGAACCCGGTGTGCCGGCGCCGCAAGGTGGAGGATTAGCCTATTGAGCCACGGCGCCAGCTCTCTTGAGACCAATTACAAAACTGCTTTCTAAAGATATTTTATTTATATTGCAACCAGCAATACATTGTCACCATCACTATAATTTTACATACATAGAATGTTATTATTTTTAACTATTGTCAGTTTCAAATACATAATGATGACTAAGGATGTTGAAAATTTTTCTGCTTGCTTCCTATTTCATCTGCCTCCTGGACTTTGTCAAAAGTAAATCAAAAAGTATATGAACATCATCTCCCCCCAATTCTATCCTCTCTTTCTTTCCATCTCCTCTTCTCTCTGTCTCTCTCTCTCTCTCTCTCACACACACACACACACACACACTCACCAAACCAAAATATGGTCCCATGTAATTCAAAGAACTAAATAATGCCTTTTAATGAAAAGTAAAATTAAAAAGTACAGTTTAACAGGATGCAGATTTCTTCAGTAGAATACCATTTCCTAAACATGTGTTGTAAATGAAAATACTTATTTAATTTCTGGTAAAACTGGAACTTTGAGAAAGAGTGACCCATCCATCAGTGGTAGGGAGCAGGTTGATTGGCAGTTAGCCCGAGATTGCTGGAGGACCTCTGCCTGCTCTTCAGAGACGCTCATCAGAAGGAAGAGGCAGTGGCTGCCCACTTGGCATGAAAGGCAGGGCCCTGGGAGGCATCCCTGCCCCCCCCCCCCAGTCCTCTCTTCCACTGCGCTCTTGAGTGCCTGAGGTTCCACCATCAGGGATTCCAACCCAGAATAAAACTGCCCTAAACTGAAACCTTTATCAATCCTGTATCATAATATACAAGAGACAGCTGGGAGTGGGACCATGAGAAAACAGAATATACTGCAGATGAGACACAGGGGCTAGACAGTAAAGGGAGGACTGCAGCTTAAAACAGATGTTGTCCGCTCCAGAAAACAATATCCTAGGATTCTTACACACTAGGGACAGGAATGTGTATCTTTCTGGAGAACAATCTGGCACTATCCAACAAGACAGCTAAAACTGTTCATACCCTTTGACCCAATAATTCTGCTTCCAGAATTCCACCCAAGTAAATAAACAAAGATGCATATAGAGAGTAAAGTAAAAACATGGCAATTGCAGAAGAATTTATGAGTAATAATGAAACAGTGAAAATACCCAGAATGTTCCAATGATTAAGGAATGATTCAATAAATTACAGGACATTCAGGTCAAGAAATGCCACACAATTGTTGAAAAGGTATCCTTGGGGGCTGGCATTAAGACACAGTATGTTAAGCCACTGCCTGTAATGCTCCCATCCCATAATGGAGCGCCAGTTCAATTCCCAGCTGCTCCACCTCTGATCCAGCTCCCTGCTAACGTGCCTGGGAAAGCAGCGGAAGATGGCCCAAGTCCTGGGACCACCAATAACCACGTGGGAGACCTGGATGGGAGTTCCAGGCTCCTGGCTTCTGCCTGGCCCAGTTCCTGCCAATGCAGCCATCTGGGGTGTGAACCAGCCGATGGAAGACCTCTTGCTCTGTCTCTCCTTCTCACTGTTATTCTGACTTTCAAATAGCAAATACAAGGTTTTCAGGTAATTTGTATTCCTATATGTGGATTTTTTTAAAAGACTAGCTATAGGGGCCGGTGTTGTGGCGCAGCGGGTTAAAGCCCTGGCCTGAAGCGCCGGTATCCCATGTGGGCCAGTTCTGGTCTCAGCTGCTCCACCTCTGATCCAGCTCTCTGCTATTGCCTGGGAAAGCAGTGGAAGATGGCCCAAGTCCCTGGACCCCCGCACCCTCACGGGAGACCTGGAGGAAGCTCCTGGCTCCTGGCTTCAGATCAGCCCAGCTCCAGCTGTTGCAGCCATCTGGTGAATGAACCAGCGGATGGAGGACCTCTCTCTCTCTCTCTCTCTCTCTCTGCCTCTCTGTAACTCTTTCAAATAAATAAAATAAATCTTTTTTTTTTTTTGGACAGGCAGAGTGGACAGTGAGAGAGAGAGACAGAGAGAAAGGTCTTTCTTTTGCCGTTGGTTCACCCTCCAATGGCCGCCGCAGTCAGCGTGCTGCGGCCGGCGCACTGTGCTGATCCGATGGCAGGAGCCAGGTACTTATCCTGGTCTCCCATGGGGTGCAGGGCCCAAGTACTCGGGCCATCCTCCACTGCACTCCCGGGCCACAGCAGAGAGCTGGCCTGGAAGAGGGGCAACCGGGACAGAATCCGGTGCCCCGACTGGGACTAGAACCCGGTGTGCCGGCGCCGCAAGGTGGAAGATTAGCCTAGGGAGCCACAGCATCGGCCCAATAAAATAAATCTTAAAAAAAAAATACTAGCTATAGAGTCATCAAGATATTGTTACCACCTGTGAGTTATGGGCAAGTTCCACTGACTGTTATATATTTTTCCCTATTTTCCAAATTTTCTACAGGAAATGTGTGACTTTGTTTAGCAGGAGAGAAAGCTCTTCCACATGCACTGCCTCACCAGCCTCTAAATTCTGAAGCGGAGAGCAAATTTCTCCATCTTCCAGACTCCTTAAAAAAACAAAACTTGCCTGAAGGGCCGGCACTGTGGTGTAATAGACTGAACCTCCACCTGCAGTGCCAGCATCCCATAAGGGCGCCGGTTTGAGACCCGGCTGCTCCACTTCTGATCCAGCTCTCTGCTGTGGCCTGGGGAAGCAGCAGAAGATGGCCCAAGTCCTTGGGCCCCTGCACTCACGTGGGAGACCTGGAAGAAGCTCCTGGCTTCAGATCAGCCCAGCTCCAGCTGTTGCAGCCATTTGGGGAGTGAACGAGCAGATGGAAGAATTTTCTGTTTGTCTCCCCCTCTCTGTCTGTAACTCTGCCTTTCAAATAAATTTTTTAAAAAATCATTAAAAAGAAAAGTTTGGCCTGAATTATAGCTCTCTTGGGATTCTGCTGGTGTTTCAAGGACCCAACTCCGACAAATCAACCTCACACATCACAATCACCCAAAAGCCAGATAGCCTGCCCACGGCCTGAGCACCCTCCAAGCCGCCTGGGTTTCCTGCTTCCTGCTGCAACTTCCCTTTCCCCTCTGGTTGGCTCTGTACGCTCTGGTCGGCAAAAGAGGCGTCCACGTCCTCAGGGACAGCCGGACACTCAGGCCTGACTCCACACCAAGTGTCTGACTCAGTGTCCTCTCCTGCTACAGCACCTGGGCCACACCATGACCGGTGCTCTGGGAAAGAAACGGGGCCCTGACAAGAACCCTCTGTAGTTTTCCTTCTTGAAACTGGGGAGAAGGGGCTGGCATTTTTTCATCAATGGCTCAGTGGATAAATAAAGAGATGGATTAAAAAAAAAAAAAGGAAGAAAGAAAGAAGATGACAAGCAGGGGCCGGGTGCAGCCAATTAAATTACCACTGTGACACCTGCATCCCATATCAGAGAGCAGGTTCAAGTCCCAGCCACTCCACTTCCCACCCAGCTCCCTGATAACGTTGCACCTGGGAAAGTAGCGTAAGACGGCCCAAGATCTTGGGCCCCTGCACCCACGTGGGAGACCCAGAAGAAGCTCCTGGCTCCTGGCTTCGGTCTGGCTCAGCCCTGGCCATTGCAGCCATCTGGGGAGTGAACCATCGGATGGAAGAGTCTCTCTTTTGTCTGTCTGTCTCTTTCTCTCTCTGTAACTCTGCCTTTTGAATAAATAAATCTTTATCAACAACAACAAAAAAAAAACTATGTGAGGCCAGTGCTGTGGCATAGCAGGTAAAGCCACCACCTGCAGTGGTGCCAGTTCAAGTCCTGGCTGCTCCTCTTCCAATCCAGCTCCCTGCTAAGGCATCTGGTGGGAAAACAGTGGAAGATGGCCAAAGTGTTTGGGCTCCTGCACTTACATGGGAGACCCGGAGGAAACTTTTGGCTCCTGGCTTCAGATTGGCCCAGTTCTGGTCATTGTGGCCATTTGAGGAGTGAGCCAGCTGCTGGAAGATCTGTCTGCCCTCCCTATTTCCCCCACCTCTGCCTCTCTGTAACTCTGCCTTTCAAATAAATAAATCTTTAAAAAAATCTACACATAGATTCCAAATATTTTGCAGCAAAATAAGCACATCTTTCAATTCCCTTTTCCATAAACTTTCTGAAGTCCCCTAATAGTTTGGAGACAGAGGAAAGAATAACATGAAATAAGGGAGATTCCTCTAACTATTCCAACATGTCTAAGGAGACAACACAACACAAAGCCCTTAAAGGGAACTGGCCCTGTTACAAAACAATTTACAACCACATCAGTTCAAAAATGGAAAAAAATTAACTCATTTTTAACAATTCAAGATTCTATCTCATGAGCAGGACTTTGGAAGGTGATTCCTGGCATGCAGCAGGGCTCACAGAAAGTTCATCACAGGTCATGCCACCCTACAGCACCACAGCGTAGCAGGTAAAGTTGCCGCCTGCAGTGCCAGCATCCCATATGGGCGCCGGTTTGAGTCCTGGCTGCTCCACTTTTTTTTTTTTTTTTTTTTTTTTTTTGACAGGCAGAGTAGACAGTGAGAGAGAGACAGAGGAAGGTCTTCCTTTGCCATTGGTTCACCCTCCAATGGCCACCGCGGCCGGCGCGCTGAGGCCAGCGCACCGCACTGAGCCCATGGCAGGAGCCAGGTGCTTCTCCTGGTCTCCCATGGGGTGCAGGGCCCAAGCACTTGGGCCATCCTCCACTGCACTCCCTGGCCACAGCAGAGAGCTGGCCTGGAAGAGGGGCAACCGGGACAGAATCCGGTGCCCCGACTGGGACTAGAACCCGGTGTGCCAGCGCCGCAAGGCAGAGGATTACTGGCTGCTCCACTTCTGATCCAGCTCTCTGCTGTGGCCTGAGAAAGCAGCAGAGGATGGTCCAAGTCCTTGGGCCCCTGCACCCGCGTGGGAGACCTGGAAGAAGCTCCTAGCTCCTGGCTTCAGATCGGTGCAGCTCCGACTGTTGCAGCCAATTGGGGAGTGAACCAGCAGATGGAAGACCTCTTTCTCTCTCTCTTTCTCTGTTTTCTCTCTCTCTCTTTCTCTCTTGCTCTCTCTCTTTGCCTCACCTCTCTGTGTGTAACTCTGACTTTCAAATAAATATATAAATCTTAAAAAAAAAAAAGAAAAGAAGCTGGAGAAAGCGACATCAGCCATGAGTGGCCATGAGGGATCCCGAGAGGGAACTGCTGACCTTGTAACAGGAAGCGACCTGGGATGCCTCGGCGGGGACAGTAGCACTGTGGATGGGAACTGAGGCGTGGGGGTCAAGGGCAGTCACACAGTACTGCCGGAGGATGGTCCACGGATGTCTACACCCGCAGCCTGCAGAAGAGAGTGCTCTGGAGCCGCAGTGCTGCCAGACCAGTATAAACAATAACGCTCACTCAGGAGCACAGCTGATCTCAGAACAGAGCCTGAGAACCAGCCAAAGACGCTCCCTCGGGGGTGGGGGTGGGGGTGGGGGTAGGGGCAGCGTGAGAGCACCCAAGTCCTGTGCTGTCCACCACTGCATTTTGAAACCGTCCTCAAAGCAAATTCCAGATCATCTAAGGCAGAGAATAACATCAGAGAGAAGGGAATGTACTGAGAACAGTTCCCAGCGGAAGTGCAGGGCGAGGAATGCAAACATCTACAGGAATGGGTAGGTTCAGAGGGAGTGTGAGTTAACTCTGCACCCTACAATAGAACCGGGTGGGGGGAGCGAGTGGAGAGGGCAAGAGACACTCAAGAAGAAGCTTTTTAAAGAGGAAAAAAAAAACCACGAGGGAAAAGGCAGGAGTAACTGAAAATTGATTCCAATGAATTAAAGATGCCAAAAACAACAAAATACTTTAAAGCCTCCTGACCTCCCTTAACAGCAGCCTCCTCTATGTTCAAAGAAAACGTGGCATGGGGAGCCTGCAGGAAACAAAAGCAATCTGTGGCTGAAGGCGTGCTTAGGCCATCCCCACCAGAAAGATCACCAGGGCAGGCAGGCAGGCAGCCACACTCGGCTCATAAATAGCCTAGAAAAGCTGACGTCTCCGATGTACAGAATCCTGAGTCCCCACTTAGAGGGTTCCGCTTCACGTAAGCCTTCCCAACAACAGCCGTGCGAGAGCCTCAGAACTATCAGAGCTGTTGACCAGAGGATGAATAGGCAGCATCATTATCTGTCCTGCCTGCTGGTCTCTCGCAAAGTGTCAGGGAGGAGTATACATGTCTGAGTGTGCCCCTCCGAAGTCTCCCAAATGAGTCCCAGCTGCTCCACTTGCAATCCAGCTCCTTGCTAATGCACCTGGGAAGGCAGCAGAAGCGTTCCTGGCTCCTGGCTTCAGCCTGGCCCAGCCCTGGCCATTGCAGCCACTTGGGGAGTGACCCAGCACAACTTCCTCCACACACACGCCTCTCTCCCCCACCAACTCTATTTTGAATGAATGAATAAATAAATCTTTAAAAACTAAATAAATAAATGACGTCTCCTATAGGACCTGGTTCCTACAGGCCTGAGGCACTGCCTGGCTAATCTTTCCTCTCCTGTTTCGTCAAGTGCAAACAAATCATTCATTTGGGGAAAGAGGAAGTGCCACCTGGCGAGCAGGATGTGCACGAGAGGCTCACTATGAGTTACTCTGAACTTGCACTTGCAAGCTTTCAGAAGATGACCATTTGAAAGGGCGTGCTGGTTTCCATCACACCCGCGCAGGAGAGTGAAGTGAAAGAACAAGGGTTTTACGGCCACACAGCCCCGGAAGCAAATACGGACAAGCTACTTTACTCTTCAAGGTTCATTTCCTACTTTGCCTACTTCAAAAGGCACTGTGAGGGTTAAATAGTGTAAGGAAACTGCTTAACGCAAGGACTGGTAAAGACAGAGCACTGGCTACATGTTGCAGTTGTTCCAGTGTGTATTTGTGTGTGTGTGTGTGTGCATATGTGCACATGCTATGTTATGGCTACCACAACAATTGCAGAGTTGCTCAGCACAGGATCAGCAGCGGCAGGCAATGTGCCTCTGGGATTCCTCTCAGCAGGAAAGGGACCAGTTCATTCCCCTTACTCTTTTCTCTCCTGCAAGAAACGTTGCATTTTACATCCCTCAAGTCTCCAAGAGAGGCCAGCATCATGGCATAGCAGGTAAAGCCGCTGCCTGCGATGCTGGCATCCTGTAAGGACACAGGTTCCAGTCCTGGCTGCTCTACTTCTGATCCAGCTCCCTGCTAATGTGCCTGGGAAAGCAGCAGAGGATGGCCCAAGTGCTTGGGGCCCCAGCATCCACATAGGAGACCCAGAAGAAGCTTGTGGCCATTTAGGGAGTGAACCATTGGATGAAAGATCTCTGTCTCTCCCTCTCTACCTGCCAAACAAATAAAACAAATCTTTTAAAAAGTCTCCAAACGGTTAAAAAATTACCCAAGGGACCCACAAACCCTGTCTTGGCTAGGCTGCCCTGGAAGGTAAGGAACCCAGTCACGCCCATGACTTTCAGAGAAGGGGCCCTGGAGCTGCCTCCCGCCCCACACGCAGGGGAGCACAGCAGCCCAGAGCTGCTTTGTAAGTGGAGTCCCAGCCTTTGCACTTGACCTGCAGGGTTTCTCAGGAGTGTGAGGACAACAGGGCCAGCTCTGTCTGCCCGCCTGTCCAGTTCCCCGTCTCAGTAATGGACTTAGGCCGGGGAGGGCTGGGACTCTTCTCTCCCCATAGGCTGTCACGCTATGATATTTGCTCTGCTTCCTTCCTTTCCAAAGCCTAACAGATTAGACGGCTGAAGGCCTATGCAGCTCACTTACATTGGAAACTGAAAGTAAGGAACCGGGAAGGGAGAGGAGCCAGTTTGGGGTCTGTATCAGCCAGAAGTGGCAGAGCCTTGGTTATGGCGGTGATCAGGAGTGGTCGTTAGGTACCGTGGGCTACACCAAGACCTACTCTGAGTCATCCTGGCTGCCGCAGGGGCACCGCCCACCCGTCCACCTGCCCCAGAAGAGGGAAGGACATCTACCAAGTGCCCGCTGCATTCGCACAACACAGACTATGCTGCTGCCGCCCATGTCTCCCCAGAGCCCCGAATCTCTCCGTGGTGGCACCCGTCAAACCCTGTGTGTCTTTGGGATTTATTTTAACCAGGCTGAAGACTGGTTCGGCTCAGGATGACACCACGATGAGATTCCCAGGCCCTACTTCCTTACACAGCAAAGAGAGCATTCACGACAAGGAAAAAATCAAAGTCTGCAAACTCTCAATACTCAAGAGCAAGCAGTTGCCAAATCAATACCCAGGTGGTTACCCATCTGTGAAGCAAGCCAGGCTTCCATTGCTGCCCAGCCAAAAACACCACCGGACAGCTGGTTAAAAAGCAGGGTTTACCAAGAAGGCCAAAGGAAACTCAGGTCTACAGGCAACAGCCTGAGTCAGCCACACACCGGCGTGGTGGACCTATTTCCTGCAGGCTTGAGGCACTGCCTGGCTGATCGCAAACAAATCATTCATTCATGTAACAATCCGTCTGCAGCTACAAGATGTCACACATAGGCCACAGACTCCAGGCAGCAAGTTAGGCCAGGCAGAAGGTGGTACGTCTGATACGACGACCATGGTGCTTTTTAAAAGTACCCTCTAGTTTCTCAGAGTAAGCCGGCAGGAGGTCTCCACATGGTGTTCCGGGTACCAGCAGGCTGCCCCTCCCCACCGACGGTCAGCTCCCTCCACCCAGGAGCTGCCATGCCTTCATTTCTGCCCTGCGAAGTCCTTACCACCCCTGCGCGCCAACCGAACGCAACTGAAACAGAAACTCCTGTTCTCCCAGCATCTCCTGCTGCACAGTGGCTGAAGGCGAACAATCAAGACAGAAGAAGGGGCGGGGGAGGCTTGGGCAGAGCGATCAAGAAGAAGGAAGGTAGCGATCTGGAACCCGAGCCCCAAACGCAACCCGCTGTGCGGTCCACGGTGGGGTCCTGGTGGGAAGCAGAGAAGGGGCCCTGGAGCTGCCCCCTCCTCTCCTCTCCCGTCTACTCTCCTCTGAAAAGCCCGAAGGAAAAAAAAGAAAGGCAGAGGGTGGTGTGTGCGGGGAGGGAGTTGTGGGTGGAAGGCAGATGACATTGTCAGAAGGCCAAGATGCATTTTGGACCTGTGCGAGTCTTCATGCGACAGGCTGGGGGCAGGGCCGGCTGGGGGAGGAGATGCCAGGGTGCTCGGCTGGCCCAGCCGAGCCTCCTCTGGGAGACCTGCGGGGCGGGGCACGGGACACTTCTCCTTCCCACTCGGCCTCGCTTCTCGCCCCCGCACCCTCCGATCCCTTCCCGCCACTCTTTTTTTTTTAATTCCTTTCTAATTTTTGCTGAAGTAACAGTGCAGGCCTGGAGCAAAAAAAAAAGGGGGGGGTGGTAAAGGTGCAGGTGCGGAGGTTAAGTGGGCGAGAAGAGCAAGGCAGCGCGCCTCGAGGGGCTTACCCAGCCTGGCCCCGACCCCGCCGAGCCCGTAGCGCGAGGCAGGGAACGGAGGTGGGGTCTCCCAGCGGGCGCCCGCTAGGCCGGCCGGGTCGCGGGACGCACAGCCGAGTCCCCGCCGCCCGCCGCGCGCCCGAGGGACTTGCCTGGGACGGTGTCGGCGCTCTCCCCTATCCGCGCAGCCGCTGCGGGGCCAGTGCCCCGGCGCCACAGCCCGCGCCGAAGTTTCGCCCTGCCAACGTGAGAAAACGCAGCTCCGCAGAGCACCCGCCCCCGCCCGCCCCCACGGCCCCACCCCCGCAGCCCGACCCCTGGCGGCGGCGACCTTGGCCACCCCGGACGCTCCGGGGCGCGGGAGGAGGGGCTGCCCTCGGGGCGCCGGGGGCTGCGGCCGCCTCCCCTGCGACGCCGGCCCCCCAAAGACGCGCGCCCCTGGGGACCGCTCGCGACAGGACCCCGCACTCACCCCGCCGCGCCGGGCCGGGGGCTCGCGCAGGGTGGGTTACATCAGGGGCGCGGCTGCGTCCCCCGCCGCCGGGTCCTTGCTCCCCGGTGGGGGTGGGGATCGGGGGCTAAGGGGGCGTCTCTCGGCGTCGCCGCCAAACTCTCGGTGCCTGTCCCACCTCCTGCCCCCTCCTCCTCTCCTGTCTCTCGGCCCTTTTTTTCCGGGTTAATTACGTTTCGCGTGAAAGCAAAACCCAGCCCCGGATGTGAGTACAATGCTCAGCGGACTCCGCCGGGGGGGAGGAGAGGGGTGCCGGGGCGCCGAGGCTGCGAGGGGGCGCGGCGTGCAGGTGGGAGCGGCGCGCGCTCAGCCTGCAGCCCCGGAGCGCGGACGAGAGCTGTCCGGGCTGCACGCATCCTCGCTCCGAGTTGGGGCGCAGGCTCCTCTCCAGCCCCTAGTGCTCGTCCTCAGGCCGCACCCCGCGCCTTCAGCCCTGGCCTTTATATTCGTTCCGGGCGGAGGAGTTCGGTTAGGGTTAGGGGCGAACCAAGAGCGGATCTTTTCCGGGTTGCCCGGAGGGTTTCCGGAGCCCAGGGGGCCGTCTCTCTCGGCCGCCAGGCCTGGCGGGACGTTGTCGGGGTGCGTGGGGGCACAGACTGCCACCGCTGGTGCCCTTGGCGCGGGGCGCCGTGGGAGAGGCAGGGACCGCCGCCGCCTGGATGCGCGCAGGCACCTGTAGGCGCCGGCCCCGCTCCTGAGCACGAGGAAACCGAGACTCGGAGCGCTGCAGGGCTTTGCCCTTGGGCCCCCAGGTTGGCCAGCGGCAGGTCTGTCGGGTTCTGACTCCAGTCGCCCGCGTGGAGACAGAAACACGGACCGTAAAGCCCGGGCAGACAGCCTGAAAACACCAGTAATGTGGATTCGCCCGTGGGAACGGCCGACTGGGAACTCCGAGGGCGGCGCTCGCGCCTGGTTCCTTACAGGGTGAGGGGTGGGCTCCGTGCCTGGCCGCTGCCTGGGACCCCCACGCACCCCAGAGCTGAGTGCCCGGGATCCAGTCCCCTGCTCAGCTCCCGATTCCAGCTGCCTGCTGATGCGCAGACGGGGAGGCGGCAGATGGTGGCTCAAGGACGCGGGTCCCTGCCACCCACGTGGGAGACCCCAGAGGAGCTCCTGGCTCGGGCTTGGCCCAACCCTGGTTGTTGGCAGGCGCTGGTGGAGGTGCACGGCACATGGAAGTTCTCTTTTTCCTTTCAGTCTGCCTTTGCAATAAATATATGTTAAATAAGTAAACAAAAAGGGTGAACCCTGGGTTGGCGGGCGGGGAGGAGGGGCTGCGGGTTGGGGAAAGGCAGGACCTCCTACTCTGACAGCGAGGCTTTGCCGGGATACCCGGAGGGAGGCAGGACGGCCAGCCCCAGCCCACGCCCCCGAAAGCCCCAGTGAGGAAGCCGCATGCGGTTCCTCTACCATTTTGATGAACAAAGCAGAAATGAGCCGTGCGGCTCGCTCAGGTGTGAAAAAAGGCGGTTTGCTTTAGAACATGTTGCTTTGAATGAGGAAGGAAAGGAGGACACAAGAAAAAAACAAAACGCAACAGGTCCCTTGACATACATGCATGAATGTCAGGGTGGGGTTGTTTTGTTTGCCACCTGTGCAAGGTGCACCTTCTGCAGAAGCAAAAAGCCTGGGCTTGAATCCTCCTCTCTGCCTCTTTCCAGCCCCCATCCCCGGGGAAGCTGTTTGCCACTCAGTGTCTATGGCTAAGAAGAACACACAATTAGAATTCTGAGTCCATGAGGATTGCGCTCCCAGCTGCAGCGCCAGCATCCAACATGGGTGCTGGTTTGAGTCCCAGCTGCTCCACTTCCGATCCAGCTCCCTGCTAATGTCCTGGGAAAGCAGTGAAAGATGGCCCAAGTGCTTGGGCCCCTGCACCCACGTGGGAGACCTGGATGGAGTTCCAGGCTCCTGGCTTCAGCATGGACCAGCTCTGGCTATTATGGCCATTTGGGGACTGAACCAGTGGATGAAAGCTCGCTCTCTCGCTCTCTACCTCTGCCTTTCAAATAAGTAATTAAACCTTAAAAAAAAAAAAAAAAAAAAGGCTGAGTTAATACATCTGAAGTGTCCACACTGCTGTGGAACATGAAGGTTCTTTGTAATTTTTTTTTTTAATTTTTAAAATTAGATGATCAGTTTTAGTGTGAAAAGGACAATGTCATCTAGCTACCTGCAAATCCGACAGGAACTGATGGCAATGTGGTGAAAGTCTCAGATTTCATGGTATGGTTCATATTGAAACCCATAAAACTGCTGTGTGTCCAGCCTGCCTGACTCACTCATCCCCAGAGCCACAGAAATGGTCTGAGCACTCCTGTATGAGATGCCTGGGAGGCAGACAGGACTCAGAGGCCCTGGGCCTCCCTGGGAGATACGGGCACTTTTAGGAGGCAGAGGGAAGCTTGTGCCTTCCTGGCAGAGAGAATGAGGGCTGGGACTTCAAGGTGCCTCTCAATGGGGGGCTTTCCAGAAAGCCTTAGAAGATGGGTACAGGTTGACTCCAGTGAGGCTGGGCGAGGGGACAGTCAGTGCATGCTGGGAGGCCTGTGTCCAGCCACATTTGTTCCTGGCCCCAGCTGATTGGCAGTTTCTGCACTGATGTCCACTCCCATGTCCCTGTCCCTGTCAGAGCATCCCTACCCTTTTCTTCTCATGAGCACCACAGAGCAGGGGTCCCTTGAGCCTGTGCTTTGTCCTTTTGCCCTCTTTCTCTCTTTGCTTTTGGTGCATTGCATGTAACACAAATGTCACCATGTCAACATTCTAAATTATAGCTGCAGATTAGCAATATGCTTTATGACATTCAGTGTTGTACAGCCAACTACCATCGAATTCCAAACCGTTTTCCTCACTCCTGAAAGTGACCCCACACCTATTTAGCAGTCACACCCCCTCCTCTCTTCCTCCAGGTTCTAGTAACTGCCACCTTACCTCCCTGCCAGTCCATGCACTGGCCTATTTCTTATATTCCCTATGTGGGAAACCAAACAATATGTGACCATTCAAGTCTAGCTTTTTATACGTACTTTGCCATTCCTTGGTTGACAACGTTTTGAAATTATTTCCATTGTCTGATTATGCATTAATTTTAATGCAATAAAAATTCATGATGTCTTAACATGGGACTCTACCTGTGGAGAAGGCAATGTCGAAAAAAGGCCGTTTGGGGCTGGCATTGTGGTGGAGCAGAGAAAGCCACCACCTGTGACACCAGGAACCCTGTGGGCACCAGTTCACGTCCCGGCTGCTCCACTTCTGATCCAGTTCCCTGCCTATGGCTTGGAAAAAGCAGCAGAAGATGACACTTGGGCCATCTGCAACCCTTATAGGAGACCTGGAAGAAGCTTCTGGTTTCAGCCTGGCCTGGCCCTGGCCCTGGCCGTGGCAGCCTTCTGGGGAGTGAATCAACAGATGGAAGATTCTCTCTCTCTCTGTAACTCTTTCAAATAAATAAATAAGTCTTTAAAAAGATGTGTGTGTGCAACATCATTGATTGCAGTCTCCTCAGTGAGGTTCAACAAATGGCTCAAGGCTTTGCAGCCAGTCAGTGGCAGAGCTGATTCTAGAACCGGGATGAGGCACCCCCAGAAACCTGTGGCCTTAGGAGAAAATGGCTCAGAACCTAAAATTCACAACAGAAAGCTTTATAGTCTAGCCATTTATTTATGTACTTTCCACTAATGTGCAATGTCAATGGCTGGTTAACTAGATGAGCCAGTGTACCCTCCAGGGAATTAATTGTATTATTCCATGTCCTCAGAAAATACCTGTTATATAAGGTACCAGGCTGCAGCCTGGGCTAGTTAGTTAGGGCAAAGTGTGAGACTGAGGAGGACAAGGTCATTGGTTGTGTCCTGGTTCAGGCCAGTTAATTTTGTGCAGAGATAATTGCTTCAGGGTACACATTGTACATCTAATGTTAGCTGGTCATTTTAGAAATATTTGCCATTGATCAAAGCATGAATGGCTCTGTACCATTCATATCTAGAAAGATTACTTAAACTACCATTGTTCTGTTCAGTCATTTTCCTTCCACAAAGAATTATCTGAACCTGGTACCACTTTCCCTCCACATATCTTGCATTTACTGATTGTTCAGGTACTTACTAAATGCCAGCTGCTTTACACTTATTATCTCATTTAAGTCTTACAATGCCACTAGAAGCTAAGTAGGGTTACATTTTATGGAGATGAAGACTGGATACAAACCCTGCGCAGGATCCGCTGAGTCAACACTGTAGATACAATGTTAGGCCTTCTAAAAGGTACAGAAAGGCATAACATAACATTCTTTTCTCCTTCCAATTTTTAATATCAACATTTAGAATCCTCATCCCTTATCATCTACCAACTCTGTGCCCAAGGCAACGTCCTGCAGAAAGCTATGTAGTTACATGAGTATATGCACACATACTCCTATGTATCAGGGACTTCAAAAAGTTCATGGAAATAGAATTAAAAGGTACATTTACTTTGGTGCAAAACAGTTTGAAATCCATGCGTAACTTTTTCACAATATGCATTTTCCTTAAACTTTTTGAAGACTTCATATGTATTCACTGTAGCTTTGTTCCTAACAGTGAAAATTGGAAATCATTTCCATACTCATGAACAAGAGATTAAACAAGTAAATGTTAACACGGCCGTACAATCTTTTTTTTTTTTTTAAAGATTGATTTGTTTATTTGAGAAGTAGAGTTAAGACAGAGAGAGAGAGAGAGAGAGAGAAAGGTCTCCCATCTGCTGGTTCACTCCCCAGATGTCTGCAACTGCCGGAGCTGCACCAACCCAAAGCCAGGAGCCAGGAGCTTTTTCCAGGTCTCTCATGTGGGTACAGGAGTCCAAGGACTTGGGTCATCTTCTAATGCTTTCCTAGGCCATAGCAGAGAGCTGGATCAGAAGTGGAGCAGCTGGTGCCCATATGGGATGCTGGCACCATACCGCTGGCCCCAGAAATGACTTTCATAAAAGCCAGAAACATGAGGCCAGCATTGTGGTACAATGTGATAATCCACCGCCTGCAGTGCTGGCATCCCAAATGGGCACAAGTTTGAGTCCGGCTGCTCCACCTCTGATCCAGATCCCTGCTAATGCATCTGGGAAAACAGCAGAAGATGGCCCAAGTCCCTGAGCCCCTGCCACTCATATGGGAGACATGGATGAAGTTCTTGGCTCCTGGTTTCGACCTGGCCTAGCCTTGGCCATTGCAACCATTTGGGAAGTCAACCAGTGGATGAAAGATATATCCTTCTCTCTCTCTCTCTCTCTCTCTCTCTCTCCCCCTCTCTCTTTCCGACTCTGTCTTTTAAATAAATAAAATAAATCTTTCTTTTTTTAAAAAAAAAAGGGGGCCAGAAATGGACACCTGCAGAGAAAGGAAATTCTCTGGAAAAGTTATCAGCCAGGTACGATTGAGAGGTGCAGGAGGAAACGCTTGGAGAAGATAGTCCTTTGGAAGGACCCCGAAGGAAAGATAAAATGTAGAAAGGTGAAAACACAGTGCAGAGGCCTGGGACCTATTCAGGAAAGTGTTGCTGTAGCACAGGAGGCACATGAAGCATTTTTCTGGGGGAATCAAACAGGAAAAAAATGTGACTAGAGGATCTTTATTGCTAAGCCAAGCAATTTATTTATCACTTTATTTATCACTTTAGGCTTCAGAAGTTTTTGAGCAAGAAAGGGAAGCAATCTCAAGAGAAGAGGCAGCAGTTTCATAGTCAGTGACTGCCCGGGAGCCAGACCCTAGCACCTGGATGTCTGGGCTTGACTCCCAGTGCTGTTGCTCACCAGCAGAGCAGCCCTGGAGCAGTCACTTGGGGATAACAACAGATAACTAGATCATGCCATTGTTGCTGGAACTGATGTACTGTGGTGGGGCACACAGTAAGTGCTGAGAATGCCTGCTAATCTTTAAAATCCAGGATCCCAGGGCTGGTGTTGTGGTGCGGCAGGTTAAATGGCTGCTTGGGACACCACTATCCCAGATCAGAGTGCAGGTTCAAGGCCCAGCTGCTCTACTTCCCATCCAGCTCCCTGCTAACGCGCCTGGGAAAGTAGCAGAAGATGGCCCAAGTCTTTGGGCCCCTGTGGGAGACTTGGATGGAGTTCCTGGCTCCTGGATTTGGCCTGGCTCAGCCCCGATCATTGCAGCCATTTGAGAGTAGATGCAAGATCTCTGTCTCTCCCTCTCTCTCTGTCACTCTGCCTTTCAGGTACACAAAATAGATCTTATTTTTAAAAACCCACAAAACAATACTAAATCTTTGTATTTCCTTGTGAAACTTTCATTACAAAGTGCTAACATTACATGATAGCCTATTCTTTATTCACACTCTCAGAGGATTATTGGTTTTTCATCTTTTACAGATGGAAGAATTTAGATTTTTAAGGAGATACAATCTCAGAATCACATAGCCAGGCATGATTTGAATCCATTAGTTCTGAATCATATTTTAGGGATCCCTGCCCAATACCTATAATTTTTTCTTAGCTCAAATCCTTGGAACCTTGAGAGAGGGAATGACACGGAGAGGAAGAAACTTCGGAAATTTCTGTTTATAGGATAAAGGAAATAGCAGTGAGAGACAAGAATAAAGTAAAATCATAAAAGATAAAACTTTGGCGGAACACCTGGAAGTTTGTATATAAGATGAAACAAAATATAAACAGGAGATAAATGTATATATAAACACACACACACACACACACACACACGTATGTATCTACACACATACACATGCCAAAATCATTTCCCAGTAACAAAGTTGGAAAGCATTGCAAGACTGCTCAGTCTGACACTATATAAACCTCAAAACTGAGTGTGCATCCTGTTCCCAGGAATAACAGTCTGCCGGCCAAATGCACCACTCCTATTGATTCACACTGATGGCATTGTCTCCCCGTCAGCTTGAATAAGTGCAGTGCATCACCAGGATGCTTGTGTGCCCTGTGACGCCTGGGATTGTACAGCACGAACTGGGCCTTCCCAGTGCAGAGCGAGAGAATGAATCCATGTCTCAGCTTTGGATCTGTGACCACTATATTTTGACTTTATTTTTGCTTAGATTGGTTACACAATGGCCTTGTCCAGCACTGAGCCCAAACAGAGGGTACCTACTATGAGTACTTTTGTTTGACTATAGTCAATGTTATTAGCAGGGAAAAATTCTACCCGGTTTATTCTAACAGATGCCTATGCTAGCCAGTGAAGTGGGCTGACTTTAAATTGGTGATTCTCAACATAAGTGGATTGCAAAACACAGAATACAAAGAAAAGCCAAAAGGTTATTTGGATATATGGATTTATGTCCTTCTATTATTTTGTTACTAGGAAATATTTGCACACAGTACAGAGTTCAAAGGGTCCAAAAGATGGGACTGGTGTTGTTGTGTAGGGGGTAAAGCCACTGCCTGTAACACCTGCTTCACTACCGATCCAGCTCCCTGGGAAAGCAGCAGAAGATGGCCAACTGCTTGGACTCCTGCACCCACATGGGAGACCTGAAAGAAGCTCCTGGCTCCTGGCTTTGGATCAGTGCAGCTCCGGCCGTTGAGGCCAACTGGGGAGTGAACCAGTGGATAGAAGACCTCTCTTTCTCTCTCTCTGCCTCTCTGCCTCTCCGCCTCTCCTTCTCTATGTGTGTAACTCTGCCTTTCAAATAAATAAATAAATCTTTTTTTTAAAAAAAGATATGAGTTTATGATGAGAAAAATCGTGAAAATAAGTAGTTTTTACTATGAAAATAACTTGGAGATCTTGTAACTGTTTTGTGATTAAAAATGAAAATAATTTCATCCTCCACAATATTTGCTAGTCTGTGACTACAGTTTTTAAAAACTGTAGCCAATTTTGTATCCATTCGCATTAAAATCCCTGCCACCTGACCAGCTGCTTGAGCTGAGTCCTGGTGAAACTCATCGTGAGTCACGGGAAACAGGGCACTTGCTCAGGACTCTTCCTCCAGATTTCTTCATAATCTGTGTGATGACCCACGCGTCTCTCAAACTGGATTAACATCAAGAGTAGCACCAGGCTAGAGAGTAAGCCCAGTCTGGTTTAATAGCCTCATTGAGCAGTTAAGCTGTAACACACCAGACTACCCTGCACCTAGGACTGAACCATGCTGTGGGTGTTCTAACTGAATAAACAACTAAATCAGACCCCAGGGCTGGCTGAAGGCCAAGACCGACACAGGCACAGAACTGCCTGCCCTCTCTGGGCCGAGCTTGGAGTTCCCAGGTAAGAGAAGAGTAGCTGGCCAAAGTGCTTATTGATTTTGATTGAATATCTAATTTCAGAAGGCCCTGTTAAATTGTTTCCCAGCCCTCAGCAGATCAGAAACAGCAGGAGCATGGAGAAGCCATCAGAGCTGAGGCGGGCAGGAGGAGAAAGTGTGGAGGAGTGAGTGATTTAGCCAGCCCATTCCCATGCCCATAAATGGAAAAGCTGACAAGAGCAAAGGAAGAGAGAGAAAAGTTAAACAAGCCTGCCTTGGTCACTACACATTGTATAGCTCACACACATATTGAATTAGTGCACTGCACCCTGTCAGTGTGTGCCAGTGTTATATATCAATTCTCCTACAAAATAAGAAAGATGAGAAGAGAAAGAAAAGCTGTCTCCCATTCCCAGAGGATACAAGACAATCTTCTTCGTTCCTGCTAATGACCTTGCAGTGCAGCAGGAAGAAGTGGTTGAACTGTGAGGGATGTCTTTGTTGCAGACGGCAAATGTTACATGGTTTTGCTGGCAGGAGGGTTGGCTGATAAGAGCTGACCTAACCATTATAGAAGCTCCTTTATATTTTTCCAATATTGTGTGCCTTATGCATCCTTTTATCAATAACAGTATTTTAATTGATGCCCACAGGAAAAGCTTTAACAACAAAAAATTGTTGTGGTGTGGTGGGTTAAGGCAGCCTGTAATCCCAGCATCCCATATTGAGAATGTTGAGTCCCAGCTGGTCCACTCCCAACCCAGCTCCCTGTTAAGCACCTGGGAAGGCTGCAGGAGATGGCCCAAGTGCTTGGACCCCTGCACCCACATGGGAGACCCAGATGGAGTTCCAGGCTCCTGGCTTTCGCCTGACCCAGCCCCAGCCAGTACCATTTAGGTGCTGAACCAGCAGATGGAAGATTCTCTCTCTCTCTCTCTCTCTCTCTCTCTCTCTCTGTAACTCTATCTTTCAAATAAACTTTTAAAAAGTTCACATGCTGTATGACTCCATTTATGTAACATTTCACAATGGTAAAATTACAGAAATGAAAAGCAGATTAATGGTTGCCAAGGGGTAAGAAGTAGGTATGGTAAGAAGAAAGTGAGTAGTTATAAAAGGACAACACGGGGAAACTCATGCTGTCCACAGTGTTTTATGTCTTGGCTGTATTGTATTCTGGTTGTGATACCATACAACAGTTTATAAGAGAGAGAGACAGAGAGGTCTTCTATCCACTGGTTCACTCCCTAGATGGCCACAATGGCCAGGGATGGGCCAGGCAGAAGGAAGGAGCCAGCAGGCTCATCTGGGTCCCCCACGTGGGTGCAGGGGCCCAAGCACTTGGGCCATCTTCTGCTGCTTTCCACAGGCCATTAGCAGGGGGCTGGATTGGAAGTGGAGCATCAGGGACATGAACCAACAACCATATGGGATGCCAGCATCACAGGTGGAAGCTTCACCCACTCCACCATAATGCTTGCCCCCTAAGAAAGAATTTTAAAGCTAAAAAGAAGTGTTGTGAGAATTGTCTGCTCAAATGTATGTTATCTATTTTTAAAAATCACTTGTGGTGAAACATATCCTTCTTGGTCCTAGATAACTAAAGCATGGCTACTTATGAAGTCCCACAGAAATAGACGAAGCCCAGTTCTGCATTTTGTGGCTAACAAGACTGCTGGCTCTCAGCCTTCTATTCACACACTCCCTATTCTCAGCTTCAGCCAACTGAGGATCCAAAATATTTAAGGGAAAAAAAATGCTTTGTACTGAACACCAACAGATTATTTTTGGTCACTGTTCCCTAAGAAATGCAGTGTTACAACTATTTACATTGTGTTTACAAATTGCATTAGATATTATAAGTAACCTACACATGATTATGCACAGGTCATATGCAATTATCATGATTTTTTGAAGATTTATTTATATACTTGAAAGGCAGAGTTAGAGAGAGGAAGAGAGAGAGAGAGATTTTCCATCTGCTAGTTTACTCCCCAAATGGTAGCAACTGGCTGGGGCTGGGACAGGCAGAAGCCAGGAGCTTCTTCCATGTCTCTCATGCGGGTGCAGGGATCTAAGCATTTGGGCCATCCTCCGCTGCTTTCCCAGGCACATTAGCAGGGAGCTGGACTGGAAGTGGAGCAGCTAGGACTTGAACTGGCACCCATATGGGATGCTGGCACTGCAGACAGCAGCTTAACCCACTGCACCACAGCATCGGCTGCTAATGACTTGGAGCAGGTGCAGATTTTATCATCCGTCTGTGCTCAAATTGTGGTGACCGAGCATTTCAGTTTTAGTTTTGACATGAACAGCAGGGCTTCATTCCTGTCCCACCTCAACTGCTACAATCCCTATGACAAATCTGCCCTCCCCCCAGCTACCCCCTCCAACATACACAAGCACTTCCCTGAACTTGGGCACACAGTTGCTTCCAGCCCTTCTTCTGCTTGCCTTACAAAGAAAGGTTTCAGTGCTTGCAGAAAGTCCTTCAGACCATCGCCTGACAAGGTGCACTGACCATGAAATGCTGCCGAGGCCTCTGGCATCCAGAAGGTGACAGGCGAGCATTAGGAGAAGTCCGTTAGGGCACAGCTGGGTGCACCATGAGTCAAACCATGGCCACTGAAATGTGACTGCACATTCTTGAAATAGTTCAGCTGTGAGGTCCAGGGGCTGATTTATTGCTGCTTTCTCCAGTTTAAGCCACAGTCCTGTGACCCTGTAACTACCACCCACGGGCAGCACGGTGAGGTACACAGAACCATGGACCAGGAATCCTCTGAAATGGCAGGTACAACAATGCAACTTCTATTGTTCTGGCTTGTGAAGGGCTGGGGATTGTCAGCAGGAGAATGGTGTAAAGCATGGGTCTTCAAACTTTTCCCATCTGATACCCCCTAAAACATGCTGAAAAATGATGCATTTTTTGATAGATTTTTGAGTTGACATCTATACTTTTTAGAAAAGATTATTTATTTGAAAGGCAGAGTTACAGAGAGAGAGAGGGAGAGACACAGAGAAAGATCTTCCATCTGCTGGTTCACTGCCCAGATGGCTCAATGGCCAGGGCTAGGCAGGGCCAAAGGCAGGAGGCAGGAGCTTCTTCCATCCCATATGGGTAGCAGGGACCCAAACACTTGGGCCATCTTCCCCTGCTTTTCCCAGGCCATTAGCAGTGAGCTGGATTGGAAATGGAGCAACTGGGACACAAACCGGCATCCATATGGGACGGTGGCATTACAGGCGGCAGTTTTACTTGCTATACCACAATGCTGGCCCCAATATCTATAACTTTTTTAAAATTCATTTATTTATTAGAGAAGGGGAGAGAGAGAGAGAGAGAGAGAGAGAGAGAGAGAGAGAGAATATATCTCATTACCATTTGTTGGTTTACTCCACAATAGCCAGGGCTGGATCTGGGCTAAAGCTGGGAGCCTGGAGTACAAGCTAGGTCTTCTATGTGGGTAGCAGGGAACTAATTATTTGAGCCATTCTAGAATCTGCATCAGCTAGGCTAAATTCAGTCTTCCACATCTGTAACTTTTTTTAAAAGGTTTATTTATTTATTTGAAAGGCAGAGTTACAGAGAGGCAGAGTCAGAGACAGAGACAGAGAGAGAGAGTCTCTCATCCTTTGGTTGACTCCCCAAATGGCCACAATGGCTGGGACTAGACTAGGCTTAAGCCAGAAGCCAGGAGCTTCATCTGGGTCCCCTGTGTGGGTGCAGGGGCCCAAGGACTTGGACCATCCTCTACTACTTTCCTAGACTCATGAGTAGGGAGCTGAATTGAAAGTGGAGCAGTTGGGACTCAAACCAGACCGCATATGGAATGCTGGCACTGCACATGATGATTTAACCTGCTGTATCACAATGCTGACCCTGCATCTGTAAATTTTAATTGTAGGTTGAGTGCTTGCAAAGGATGGGTTCTGTACTTCCTGAGCATGGGATGCTTTGAAACAAAATTGTTATATGACTCCTTTAAATGTATCTATAGACTCTAAGTACCGTAGTAACTTGACACCACTGTCCATTTTTAAAAATGAACACGCAGCTCTTTGACAGAAATATTACATCATTCCCTTTCCTCCTTGAACTTCACCTTCTACTTCCCCTAAAGAATTGTATCCAAGTGTCAGATATTGTTATGCTTGAACATCTTTTATTGATTGCTCTGTCATGTTTTCTGAAACAAAAATGAACACGTAAATTGATTTTATAATTTTTAAAAAATCTTCTGTCCATAGGCTTATTATAGTGGTAAAAACTTTTTTGAGACTAAGTCATCTTTATAATTATTATTAAAGATAAATATATATCATATTGATCATTAAATATAAAATATTAACATAATATTGGACATTATTCTCTTTATGAGATAGATTAGGTTGGAGTTCTAAATGTGTATTTTAAATGTGTATATATATATATTCATAAATTTAAGCACTCATTGATTAATATATTTTTTTGCAAGAATGAGCAGAGCTTGGGGCCAGTGTTGTATCACAACAGGTTAAGCCACCTCTTACAATGCCAACTTCCCATATGGGAGTTCTGGTTCCAGTCCCAACTGCTCTTCTTTCAATTCAGCTTCCCACTAAAGCACCTGGGAAGGCAGCCAAAGATGGTCCAAGCACGTGGACTACCACCTTCATGGGAGACCCTAATGGAGTTCCAAGTTCCTGGCTTTCGCCTGGCCCAGGGGAGTAAACCATCTGGGGAGTAAATCAGCAGATGGAAGATCTCTTTCTCTCTATCTCCCTCCTGCAAATAAACAAAACATTTAATTATAATAATAATAAGCCTTTTCTAAAGGTTGAATGAGCAGAGTTTAGCATGCATGCTCTCTCCCTATTTCTCATTTTCATGAAGGTAACTCTGAGAAGCCTTACATTAATAAGTGGATGGGCTGGAAGTGTTAGTGGAGATCCTAGTGTGGGGTTCTTAGAAGGACTTTTGTTATGACAATGTCCAGGGCTAATGGGGAGAAGGGAAGCAGGGACATAACCCAGTAGGGCTGGTGGCTTCCAAGGCAGGTCTGGAATGACTGAATCGCCCATGAGCACCAACCTGTGGGACGATCCCAGCCAGTCCACCTTTGCAGGGACCCTGAAATTCGCTTTGGCAACATCAGTGAATTCTCTGAACTCCCTGGAGTGAGATGAGACACTGGAGATCTCTCTCAAGTTATTCTGCCAGGAGCTGGGGCCTGGGCAAGGGTGGAGGCAGAATGCTTGCCTCTCAGTTGTGCTGCAAACCCCAAACTGCTCTCAAAAGCAAAGCCTGTTTTCCAAACAAAAGTTATTCTGATGATTATTCTGGTCCCTGAGCTACTCGAGTGGGTGCCTCTCCGAGTTTTATAGAAAGTAATGAATTAGAAACCTCCCCTCCCCGTTTGTGCAATGATTTATAGCTCAGTTGCAGAAGCCTTTCAGCTCTCAGCACAAACAAAGATATTTCTACTTGTCCCTCTCTTGGCCCTGGAGGTTTTTACAACCTAGGACAATGCCTTTCTTTCCTGTTTTAGAAGAAAGCCAGGGCTCCAGGGGAAGGGAGGTGGGAAGGTGAGCCACCCAGGCTGAAAACAGCACTCACTGTCTCACTGGACACGATTTGCCTACAAACTGTGCCCTCCCGGGCTCTCCCGTTAAACCCCATGGGCAGAAGTGATTTAAGAAGAACTACTTCAAATGCACAGAACTGTGATGTCAGAGACATTTATGCATTTATGCAGGGAAGCTCCTGCAAGACGACCAGGGGATCTTCAAAAAGTTCATGGAAAATATGCATTATGGAAGACCTATGCATGGCTTTCAAATATGTTTTGTGCCTAAATAAAATAAATCTGCTTTTCCACTAACTTTTTAAAGTATGTACTCTCACACTGCAAAGTGAAAGTTTTAAAAAAATGGCAGACCGAAAAAGAATTGTAAGGTCAGATTTTTATTGACTTGCTATTTGTCTGAAATTCAAATTTAACCGGCTGGGCATCCAGTTGCCTACCTGGCAACCCTATGCAATGCAAATCATTCTTTTTAAGAGATGAGAAAAACAGAGGCCTAATAAGAATGGAGTACTTGAACAGGGAACTCGCCCTTCTCCCTCAACTCAATGTCCAGTGCTCTCTCATCTTTCATCATGCTGTTTGCCCATCCTTTGATGCAAAGCAAAAATGCAAGCAGAAAGACCAAGGAAACTGACCACACGACCAGCAAGGGAGGGCAGGGCAGAGGCTCTCAGAGGAGCCCAGAGCTGGGGACACAGCGCAGCCCCGCCTCCTTCCTGTCCTGTCAGAGAGAGGCCCCCGAAAGGAGGGGAGGGCGGTGGTGTCTTCCCAAGCAGATGCTAAATTTATCTAAAACGTGTGAATGTTCTTTACCCAAGCAGACACCTATGCACAAATCTCCCTCAAGCCCAGCTACGTTCTCCTAACACGGGTGCCCTCCTGAGCCGCTCCTTGGGAAGGAGGCCGACCACAGAGCCCATGGTTCTCTTCCCCTTCCGCCCTGCTTACCACTGCTGCCATTTCTCACTGCCCTCTCCTTTCCAAAAATAATGTGAATTTCAAGCCTCTTTTTTTTTTTTTTTTTTTTTGGCCTTCCTGTGGGCGTGGGAGGGACCTCCTGTGGGAAGTGTTCTGGATCTCATCTGCTCCATCTGCAATTTGGCAAAATCTCTCTGTCTCTGCACCCCGCCCTCACCTCCTTTTCTTAATACAAGGGAGCACAGATTCTCCCCAGCCCCAGAGAGCCTTCCCTACCTGTCCCCAGTCCCACCCCTACCCCACGGCTCTGCAGCCTCCACTTACCCAGCCCTGCTGTTGGAAGAAGGGGGCCCCTCTGGCCCAAGGTGGCAGGCAGATCCGCACTGGCCAGGGCAGGGCCGACAGCTTCAAAGGACAAGGTGACACAGAAAGAGGAAGGCACGGTCTGTGCTCTTCGGTTCAGGAGACCCAAGGCTAGTTCCTGTTTCAGAGACAGAGTTTTAACAACTGATTATGTTCAGAGAGGTTTTCCCTCGCCCCAGCTCACCCACGTGACCCCTTGATGGTCCTCTGGGGGGTGGCTGCTCTTCCTGTCTCAAACTTAACTCTTGTCCTAACCGCACCCCACCTTCAGGGCCATTCCTCAGCTGAGGCCTGAGACCCCTGGTCAATGTTAGTGCCCTCCCCCCTCCCCCCAAAAAAAGGAAAGGGGAAGAAATGGGAAGAAGAAAAGAGGCTGCACATCTACGCTTGCTGTGGTTCGGGACAATTTTAGTTTACGTCTTCAAGATGTTTTTCCCCCTGTGTCTTTCTGTGCTAAAGATGGTACTCAAAAAAACGTTGATTTCCCCACAGGAATGATACTTTCTTCCTCTGCTTCTAGAAGTTGGAGTCAAGCAGGAGGTGACGGGGGTGGGGGTGTATCGGAGGATGAACGCCAGTTTCAGGCTGGGTCTCCTACAATACTCAAACTGCTGCCTCCAGGGACTGTGGACCTCTGAGCCCAGGGAGGGATTCCTTGGGGGTGTCTGGTCTCACCTCTCTTTCCCTAGCATCATACATTCCTCTACTTGGGCAATTACCTTATAGTAAAATCAGTGTAATAATGCCTCACATGTAATTGTGCCGTTAGGAATAAATAAAAGGAAGATGCCTAGTGGAGTGTCTGATATATGGCAGACACTAAACATGTAGCAAGCAGGAAAGGAATGCATGGCTTTGTAATGTGTTTGTTTACCTGCTTGTCTTTCCCACTAGAATCTGAATGTCTTGCTCATGTTTATAATCACCTCTGCCTACAACAGTAGATAGCATACAGTAGACTCTCAGTACATGTTTAATGAATGAATTCATGCATTTATTAATTAATACCTGGTCCCACACTTACCCTGGCCCCATACTCTTGACCATCACTCCCCAGATCAAGGTCCTGGAACTCAAACTCTGCAGCAAAGTTGCCCGACTGAAGACCGATTACTACACCTCCTAAGCATCCGGAGAGGGTGCTCCGAGCATGTGCACAGAGGAAGGGCAGCAGGCAACAGAATCTGGGGTTGTTGGTATTTCTGAATGTATTGCACAGATGTGAAATGTTTGCATCAAAGCAAGAGTCCAAGGTGCTATTTCTATTCAAGGAATTTTAAAGAGCAGAGACAATCAGTCTCGTGATGCCTTTTAAGGAGAATAAATGGCAAGAGAGAGAGAGACACCTTGGCAAGCTCCATCCCCCAGGCAGCACAGTGCAGGAGTAAACTCATGGGAAACTGTCTAGTTCAAGAGAAAAACTGTTCAGAGTCAGGTCCTCTTCTCCCAGGCAGCAGTTGTGGTGTGGCCCACCTGTCTTCAGACCCCTCACACAAGCTCCCCACTTTCATACAGGTGTTGAGCACCTCGCTCATGAATGCAAACCAACCGGCAAATTCCATGAATTGTTGAGACAATCCTCCTGCCTGAGAGATAAACCAAGACAGACACATAGGGGGAAGGGGGAGTTTGGAAAAATCAAAGACAAGGCAGGGGGAGAACCGTATTAAGGAAGATGCACTTAAAAAAAATTTTTTTTTTTTTGAAAGGCAGGTTGACTGAGAGAGAGGAAGAGACAGAGCAAGAAGGAGATTTTCCATCAGCTGGCTCACTCTCCAAATGCCTGCAATGGCTGGGCCTGGTCCAGGTTGAAACCTGGAGCCTGGAACTCTATCCGGGTCTCCCATGTGGGTGGCAGGGGCCCAAGCACTTGGGCCATCTTCCACTGCCTTCCCAGACACATCAGCAGGAAGCTGGCTTGGAAGTGGAGCAGCTAGAACTCAAACCAGTGCCCTGACGCAGGATGCTGGCATCTCGGGCCGTAGCGTAACCTGCTGCGCCACAACACGGGCTCTGAAAAAATTATTTTTAATTGTTAAAAATTTTTATTTATTTTCATTTTATTTGAAATACATGGAGAGATCTTTCTAACCCTTGGCTCACCCCCCAAATGCCTGCAACAGCCAGGGCCGGGAGAGGCCAAAGCAAGGGGCTGAGAACTCCACCTGGATCTCCCAAATGGGTGGCAGGGACCTACATTCTTGAGCCATCATCTGCTGCCTCCCTGAGCTGTGTTATCAGGAGGCTGGATCTGAAGCCGAGGAGCTGGGATTTGAACCAGGCACTTTGATATGGGTTAGAGTATCCCAAGTGGCAACTTAACAACTAAGCCAAACACCTGCCCCTACCAGAGAGCCAAAACTCACGGAGATTACACACTAAATGACAGAAAACATTCAGCCAGAAAGTTAAAAAATAAAATTGCTGAGATCTATCAGAAAGTAAAACAGAAAGACAAGAAACTGAGAACTGGGAAAGACGAAAAAGTCAGATGCAAATCCAGGAGGTCCAGTGAAATAAGACAAATGATAAATGAGAAAAGAACTGCTCAGTAAGAGTCTGTCAGGAGAAAACAGAGAGACTGACTCAAGACAGGATTCCGGAAATGGAGTGCAGCAAGTTTCCAAACTGAAAGGGCTTAGTGGCTGCGCAACATTGTGGATGAGGACGGGGACCACATCAAATTTCAGAACTCCAGGGATAGAGACAAGATCGAAAAAGCTTCCAGAGAGAGACAAACAGGTCAAAGGCAGACAACTCAAGGAACCAGAATGGCACAGATTTCCTAACAGCAGTCCCGGATTCTAAAACACAAGATCAAGGCTTTGAGAAGGGAGTGCCAGGGGTTGTGGCTCAGCCTGTTCACCTGCCACTTGTGACATCAGAGCACCAGTTCCAGTCCTGGCTGCTCCGCTTGTGATCCAGCTCCCTACTACTGCACCTGGGAAAGCAGTGGAAGATGGCCCCATGTGGGAGACCCAGATGGAGTTCCAGGCTCCTGGGTTTGACCTGGCCCAGCACTGGCTGTTGTGACCATTTGAGGAGTGAACCAGAGGATGGAAGATGTCTTTCTCTGTCTCTCCCTGAAAAAAAAAAGAAAAGAAAAAAGGACCTTGAAAAGGAAAAATGAGCCATAACCTACAAGACTTCTCTACCCAAGTAAGAAGCAACCGTAAAGATGGACTACTCTTCATACATACATTGTCTCAACAAGCTCACTTCCCATTCATCCATTTTTAAAAAAAAAAAGATTTATTTATTTGTTTGAAAGGCAGAGTTACACAGAGGCAAACGCAGAGAGAGAAGTCTTCCATCTGCTGGTTCACTCCACAAATAAGCCTCAACAGCCAGAGCTGGGCCAATCAGAAGCCAGGAGCTTCTTCTGGGTCTCCCACATGGGTACAGGGGCCCAAGGACTTGGGCCATCTTCTACTGCATTCCTAGGCCATAGCAGAGAGCTGGATCTGAAGTGGAACAGCCAGGACTCGAACCAGTGCCCTTGTGGGATGCTGGCATTGCAGACAGAGGCTTTACCTGTTATGCCACAGCACTGGCCCCCATTCATCCATTCTTAAGAAACTACTGAAAGATGTGTACCTGGACAACAAGGGAGAGAGAAATGGGAAGATTTATGGGAAGTGTAAGGAAAACACAGCAGAGGGAATTCCCAGGTCAGAAGTGAAGAGGAGGTTCAGAATAATAGCTGAGCCAATTGCTGGACCTTGGAGATATTCAAAGAAAAAAAAAAAAGGAGAAACTGAGACATCACTGATGTGTTTGAAAGTACCAGGAAGGATTTTATAATCTTACCAGAAAGTTGGAAGATGAATTCATGGCAGATACATAGAAAACCAATTAAGCAACAATAAAAACAGGGCAGTGATAAGTTCCAGGAAATGTAGTACATTACACAGGAAAGAAGTCTTCATAACCTCCTACACAGCTCTGTGCTGCACAATGTTTGCATAAGTAATAATGTGGACATTGACCATCGGCTTGGTAACAACTGCTCTGGGACTGGAAGCTAAAGTAGAAAGCTAAATCCCACACTGCATAAGATACCCTTAGGGAAACATCAAGAACCTGCAACATGAGCTTGCTGTATGAAACTGACAAGGTAAAAGGCCGGGCGGGGGCAGGTGTTCAGCCTAGTGGTTAAGATGGTCTCATCCCACATAGGAACACCTGGGTACCACACCTGGCTTGGGCTCCTAACTCCAACTTCCCGCCAGTGTAGACCCTGGGAGGTAGTAATGATGGCTGAAATGATTGGATTCCTGCCCCCATGTGGGAGACCTGGATTGAGTTCTGCTGTTAGCTTCCACCTCCATCCCCTAACTTCTCAAATAAATAAATAATTTTTAAAAAATAGGAAGTAAAGAGCTTAAGATCCAGAGGTACAGCTAAGAAAGAGCTAAGTGATGTCTTCCCACGTGAAGATGGTGCCTAAAGGAGCTATTTTTTGTTTATAAGCCTTAGAGTACTACATATGTTTGATTTTTTAACTGTGTGCATCTGTTTCTTCTATAATTTTAAAGTCAACAAAACAGGCATTCTGACTCTGGTCCCAGCATCTATCTGTCTCTTCATGCTACAGGTTCTTGGTTTCTTATCCATTAAGTGCTGGGGCTTCCTTGCAGAAGTGGGGTGATAATCAGAGCCCATCTGTGGAGTTGCCCTAGTCTCTACTTCTGGGTCTTCTGAAATCCTGCAGTGGATGTCTCTCTCCTTTCCACAAAATATATATTTATTCAACCAGTAGGGTAGCCTGGAGGAATCTGGGGTTGTCTTTAAGAACTTAGGGAGAAATTTCTTTATTGCATTATCTCTTACACCTCATGACAAGATGTGAAGGGTTAGGACAGGATGGGAAGCTCTGTTGTCATCTCTTCGATGACTTATCCCGCCCTGCACTTTAACGGCCCTGTCTCTCCAGGATGGATTTGTTGGCTTTTCTTCCCAAACAGGCTGTTTCTGGCAGTGGGACATGCTAGGGCCTGAATGTTGGTGTTGCACTCCAAGAGCCCAGAGTCCAAGAGGGCTCACATGTAACATCCATTAATTTCAAAGAAAGCACCTGCAGTCTGAACGGGCAAGATGTGGCTTGGTAATCCACACCACCTGGCCAGAGTGCACAGCGTTTAAATAGCAAAGCAGCGCAACTGGCTCGTGGGGGTGTTCCCCACTGATCCACTCACAGCTGCCTTCGCTTACCTTCCCACTCTACCAGATGCTACTTAAGATGTTTACCCCGTGGGCGGGGTTGCTATCCCAGAGTCCACCCCCACCACCATAGAAAGCTTTTTCTAGAGGAAGAGGGGACGCCTGCTATGAAACCAAGCCAGCCTTCTCTCCGCACCCAATCGACCTTATCCTGGACCTCAGCCTCCACGACTTTAAGTTTCTACCGTGTACAGTTTACACGGTGCTTTGTTGAAGCAGCCCTGGTGGGCTGAGACAGGGCACAGCTAAGACGTTGGTCCGCGGCGCTCCCCTCTGAGCACATGTGTGCTGCTGTGTGCTGACCGCGTGGAGAGAGGCCTGTCCTGGAGGGTGCCACCTTGCAGGCGCGCAGCCACGGAATGCGTTTATTTCAAAGGAGAATAGAAGGGGTGAGGCTCCGGGGCCCAAGAACCCGAGGAACTGCCTGAGGGGTTCTCCGGCCTGGCTGTGTTGCGATTTTTCGCTGGTGGCTTTCTCTAGTTTCCGGAGACATCACTTGGGTGTTAGGAACCAGAAAATACCGAAGCTTTTTCATGCGTTGCCACTGACTCTGAGGACGTCAGATGCGACCGCTTGGCCTCCTTTTCCACCTCCGCAAAATAAAAAGGACTGGGGGAGCTGGTTTGCTGTAGGCCCTTCCAGTGCGGAGACTGCAGGAGCTGGGCCGGCGGGCAGGCGGGCGTGTTGGTGGGACTGCTGGGGCCCTGACCATCAGTGGCGCGTTGTTAGCTATCAGAGGAGGAATCCTAGCAGCAAGTGGCACGGGGCTGGGCCAGGCAACAGTGGTGAAAGGGGAAGTAAAGGTGCAGCCGAACGCAGGTGGAATAATTGGTGACGGACTGAGCACTGCACCCGCCTCACTCCGGGCGAGTGGGTAAGCAGGTGACTGGCGCTGGCCAGCACAGCAGAGCCCAGTGGTGGCAGAACGCAGTCGTGAACCTGTTTCCATGGGAGCCGCTGAGGTTGAAGGGGTTTGCTGGTGACTCTGGGGAAAGCCAGCGGGGCTGAGGTGGGACGAAAGGGGCTCTGGAAGGGAGGTGAACCAGTAGAGGAGTTGGCCTGCCCTGCGCACTGGTACACACCGGTCTTCCGGTAGGGAGCCTCCCTCAGGCCACCTCTCCTGAGAATCGCTCTTTTTTGAGCCCCGCTGTGGTTTCAGAGGGGAGTCTTGGCGTCATCGCCGACGGAGACCTGCTCTAACCTACTGCACGTGTGGTGCCCCGCCCCCCTGCTCAGCGGATGGGTCCACAGATGTTCTGAGTGATCAAAGCCCCAGGCAGGAAAACAGGGTGCTAGACTACTGGGCTCTGCTCCCTGGCGGTCCAGCCCAGCTGACATCTGAAAAGTAAAAGCCCATCTTGTCCTTGAGCTGTTTCTGTTCTTATAACGGAGTCCCACCTAATGCTCCAGATAGATTCGTTTATTTTAAATTTTTTACTTTTACCTTATTTGAAAAGCAGAAAGAAAGTGAATGAAACCTTCCATCTGCTGGTTCACTCCCCAAATGCCCACAACACCCAAGTCTGGGCCAGACCAAAGCTGGGTGCCCAGAACCCAATCCGGGTCTCCCACATGGGTGGCAGGGACCCAAGTACTTGAGCCTCACCTGCTGCCTCCCAGAGTGTGCATTATCAGGAATGCTGCAAGGACTCAAGCTTAGGCGCTCTGACATGGGAATATGGACATCTCAAGTGACTTCTCAGCCACTGTGCCATATAGCCACCCCCAACTGGTTTCAGAATCTGGATTTTGGGGGTGGGCATTTGGCATTGCAGTTAAGATGCCTCTTGAGGGGGCTGGCACTTTGATGAAGTCGGCTAAGCCTCCACCTCTGGTGCCAGCATCCCATGTGGGTGCCAGTTTGCATCCTGGTTGCTCCACTTCTGATCCAGCTCTCTGCTATGGCCTAGGAAAACAGTAGAAGATGGCCCAGGTGCTTGGGTCCCTGCACCCACATGGGAGACCCAGGAGAAGCTCCTGGCTCCTGGCTTCAGATTGGTTCAGCTCCAGCTATTGTGTCCATTTGGGGAGTGAACCAGTGGATGCAAGACCTTTCTCTCAGTCTCTTCCTCTGTAACTCTGCCTCTCAAATAAAGTCTTAAAGCTGCCTGAGATACCCATGTCATACCAGAGTGCCTGTGATCAAGTCCCGGCTCTGCTCCCAATGCCAGATTCTGTTAATGAACATCCTGGGAGGCAGCAGGTGATCACCCAGGTATTTGAGTCCCTGCCACCCACATGAGAAATCTGAATTAAGTTCTTGGTTCCTGGCTTTGGCCTGGTCCTGACTTTTGGAGGCATATGAGGAATGAATCAGCAGGCAGAAGATTTTGTCTTTCTCCCCCTGTCTCCTGTGCCTCTCAAAAAAATAAATAAAAATAAAAATAAGCAATTCTTAGATCCACTTTTCCCCCCACTTGTTAGACTACTGCAATTTTAAATTTCAAATAGTGTCTCAGAATTGGCTAAAAATTTGTGACTAACAATATAATTTCTATTGATTCTAGAGCCAACCAAATAATTTGCTTACATAAACTGATTAATCAGGAGCTGAATAAAGATGGCAGAATAATGATACACACTAGTGTTACTTTCCTACCTCCCCAGGATTTCAGCAAACATAGTCAAGAGATTTGGAAATGCTGTCCTACTGACTTTCAAAGATGGCTTAGTCAGCATTCTGTTTCAAAAAGCTCTGTCAAATGTAAACTCAGCCAGCAAACTACATTTACACCTTCATGGTCTATGATATCCTCTCTTCGGAATGGCAGAACAGCAGAAAACTCTAGCAATGAGAGTTTAGGTTCTTCTGACTGTCATTAACTTTCCGTGTAAACTTGGAACTAGTTCACAATTTGGAAGACATAAAGGAGGCATCAAAAAGAGAGAGGAAGTCAATCAGCTCAGGTCTAGTTTTTCCTGAAAGTGGAAATATATGTATGTATAACAGGATGTATCGAGAAGTTCATGGAGGGGCTGGCACTGCAGCATAACAGGTAAAGCCGCCGCCTGCAGTGCTGGCATCTCATATGGGCGCTGGGTTTGAGTCCCAGCTGCTCCTCTTCCGATCCAGCTCTCTGCTATGGCCTGGGAAAGCAGTAGAAGATGGCCCAGGTCCTTGGGGCCCTGTACCTGCGTGGTAGATTCAGAAGAAGCTCCTGGCTCCCGGTTTGGTATCAGCATAACTCTAGCTGTTGTGGCCATTTGGGCAGTGAACCAGTGGATGGAAGACCCCTCTGTCTTCTCTCTCTCTCTCTCTCTCTCTCTCTCTCTCTCTGTGTGTGTGTGTGTGTGTGTAACTCTGACTTTCAAATAAACCTTTAAAAAAAAGTTCATGGAAAATAAATAAAACCTTAGTTTATTTTGGTGTTAAAAAAAATTGGGGGGCAGGTGTGTGGCAACAGCACTTCAGTTGCACATGGGACACCTGCATCTGGTATCTGAGTGCCTAGTTCCAAGCCCAGCCACTCTGCTGCCAATCCAGCTTCCTCCCAGTGCTCACCCTGGGAAGCAGCAGATGACACCTCATGTGCTTGTGTCCCTGCCACCCACGTGGGAGACCCAGATGGAGTTCCTGGCTTCTGTCTTCAGTCTGATACAGCCCTGGCTGTTGTGGGCATTTGGGGAGTGAACCAGTAGATTGAAGAATTTTCTCTGTTGAATAAAATAAAAATATATGAAATTTTTAAGTGTTTAGAAAATCTTTTTGTCCATATATATAAGTAGTCTTCAAAAGTTTCATAGAAAATGCACATTTTGAAAGAACTATGCATGGATTTCAAATTTTTATACCAAAGTAAACTTAGTTTTTAATTCTATTTTTGCATGAACTTTTTTTTAAAGATTTATTTATTTTGAAAATCAGAGTTACTGAGAGAGGAAAACACAGATCTTCCATCTGCTGGTTCACTTCCCAGACGGCTTCAACAGCCAGCACTGGGCCTGTCAGGAGCCAGGAGCTTCATCCAGGTCTCCCATATTGGTGGCAGGGCCCAAACACTTGAGCCATCTGCTGCTGCTTTCCCAGGCATTACCAAGGACTGAATTTGAAGTGGAGTAGCTGGGACACACACTGGTGCCTATATGGGCTGCTGGTGTTTCCAGCAACAGCTTTACCCACTATGCCACAACACTGGCCCCTGGCACAAACTTTATTTTTTTAGAGATCTGTTTATTTGAAAGTCAGAGTTAGACACACACACACACACACATCTTACATCTTCTGATTCACTCCCCAAATGGCCACAACAGGCTGAAGCCAGGAGCTTCTTCCAGTTCTTCCATGGGGGTGCAGGGGCCCAAGCATTTGGGCCATCTTCTGTTTTCCCAGGCACATTAGCAGAGAGCTGGATCAGAAGTGGAAGAGCCAGGACAAGAACTGGCGTCCATATGGGATATTGGCATTGTAGGCAGTGGATTAAACCCTTATGCAACAATGCCAGCCACCTGCACAAACTTGTTGAAGTAACAAACCCATACGTATATATAATAATGAACAAAACAAATCTCATGTCCTCATGCTGCTTATATTCTACATGAGAAAGAAAAAAAAACAATAAATATGTTAAGTTATAATAAATGCAAAGAAAGAGAAACGTAACACAAAAGGGGGATAGGTAGAAAGGGAAAAGTGCTATTTCAGATAGGGTGGCCAGGAAATGTCTCACTGAGAAGGTTGTGTTGAATAAAACCCTCAAGGCAGAGAGGCAGCCAGCCACGGGAAAGTCGGAGTAAGAGATGGAGAGAGCAGCAGGTGCAAAGGCCAGTTATGTGGAAGCCACGTGCTAAAGATGATGGAGGACAGAACAGCAGAAACCAGAGAGGTGTCTATGACATAGCAACTCAAATCACAGGGACATTCCTATTTTAGGTCATCATTATGACTCCATCTGGGTCTTCCATGTGGGTGGCAGGGACACAAGCACATAAGCTGCTTCCCAGGGTGAGCACTGGGAGGAAGCTGGATTGGCAGCAGAGTAGCTGGGCTTGGAACTAGGCACTCAGATACCAGATGCAGGTGTCCCATGTGCAACACACCTGCAAATTTTTTTGCATCAAAATAGGTTATTTACTTTCCGTGAACTTTTTGATGTATCATTGCACACATATACATATATTTCCCCTTTCAATAACCTTAATTGATTCATCCACTTATTTAAATAAAACTCAAACAGGGGGCTGGCGCCATGGTGCAGAGGGTTAATCCTCCGCCTGCGGCGCCGGCATCCCATATGGGTGCTGTTTCTAGTCCTGGCTGCTCCACTTCCGATCCAGCTCTCTGCTGTGGCTTGGGCAGGCATTCAGCTATGGTGTCCTGCTAGTAAGAACTCATGAGAAAAAAAAAATCAGTGAGAGCGGCTCTCGACCCAGGCAGGGGGCGTGGACACACAGCATGAGTGCCAGGGGTATTTTCTGTGGCTCAGCCAACCTTGCACCACCTGGCTCCTCCAGCTCAGTTTCACGCCCTCCACTGCAGCTGTGAAAAGACGGGATGGGCAAACATTCCACAGGCACCTGTGGAATGAGTTCTTACTAGCAGGACACCATAGCTGAATGTGTACCAGTGGAGGGAACCCTTGGTGGTAAATCCTCTTGCTCCCCAAACAGCAGCAACAACTTTGCAAGAGGCTTTGAGCAAAAGCGTCACGGCCTGCGTGGGGATTGCCAAGTGGCGGAAGGGCGTAGAGGGCAGCTGGCTGGGGCTGAGGACAGGGAATCATTACCAACATGTGTTTAAAAAAAAATCTAAAAGCTGTAAGTCAAGCTGCAGGCTATGACAGCCCATCCCTCCAATGCTGACATCATTTGGTCTCAAGCAGCCAGCAAAACGCAGCTTTTTTGGTGATATCTGTCAGTGCCTCTCCTCACTAATGGTGCAAAATCTCAGCTGACTTTTTTTTAGCTTTAGTAATTCACTTCTTGACTCACCAATCCAACCTGACACATAAGACACGACGTCCTCAGCACGGGGACCCGTGCAGTCTGCCGTGCACAGTAAGCTTGCATTTAAGATCTAAAAATCTCTGTGGCTTGACTGTCTCATCGGGTTTGGGCTTTCTAGACACTTAATATTGATTGACTATCACCTTACATGAGATTCATCTTCACATGGTTCTGATCACACACACACACACACACACACACACACACACAGCGTTTTACAGCTATACTTAGCTAGCTTTTGACCTCTCTTAAGAGTTGCTTGCATTCCATTTGCCTGATCACAATCATCTTTAATCTTTTCTACAGAGACAGAGGCTGTGTCTCCAAAAGCAAATGTGGAGTTTGAGTCCGCAGCTTTCCTCTGCGGCTAAGAATTGGCACAACTTGTCACATCTGTTTTTCCACCTAACATGGGTACCAAGCAAGGAGGGGGGTAGGCAGGGTTCCAAATCTTTGCTCTGAATTCCAGCTGTAAACACCACTCACTCTGCAGCTGAGAACCTACACCTTGGTTTTTAAAAAGTACAAGATGTTAATAACAGTTGATGTTAATAACATTTGTGGCTATGTTCAGTGAGCTACTTTGTTATTGGGTTAGAGACCTGCCTTAGCCACGTCACCCTACATAACTGCAGTTTGGGGTAGGGTACTTGTTTGGCACAGCAGTTACGATGCTGCTTGAGATGCCTGCATCCCCTATCAGAGCGCCTGGGTTCAAGTCTGTCGCCAGTTTCAGCTTCTTACTAACATGCACCCTGGGAGACAGCAGATGATGCCTCAAGTACTTGGGTCCCTGCCACCCACATGGGAGACCTAGATGGAGGCTCTTGGCTTCAGGCTATTGCAGGCATTTGGCAAATGAACCAGCAGGTGGAAGATTCTCTCTCTCTCTCTCTCTCCCCACCCTCCCCTAACCCTTCCTCCTTCTTCCCTCCATCCCGGCCTTTCAAATAAATACATTTACAAAATTTTTCATAAATAAAAATAACTTCAGTTTTTAACCTCCTGTAACATAGGCCCAGAGGGAGCCTATCTTTAGGTGAGTCTCACTTAAAAGGGAACAGAAGGGACCAATAATTGAACTAGACCCACGGGGTCCAAAACTGAGATACCCACCTTCAGCTGTCATCGCTGGCCTCTCCCCACCCCCACCCCCCATCACCCATATTTAAAGTGCTCGGTGTGCGGTGCCAGATGACTCACCCGAGCGGCTCCGGAGGCTGTCTCTGCTGTGCCGCGAAGCCCGCCCGCCCCTGTCCTCCCCTCTGTCTGCTGAAAAGGCACAATATCAGGGCTGTGCCACTGACACCAGCACAGCATAGCCTTCTTTATTTAGGCACAAAGCTGGCAGCAACGTGTTCCCCCACGGAGCTCTCGACCGCGTTTCCCCCCCCCAAAAGGAGGGCGAGGACCCCTGGAACAAGCCCCCTCGGGCAGATGCTGTCTCTGCTCCACTGGTCTGCATATCCAGGGAGATGAACTACAAAACCATTCCCCGGCTTCCTCAGTGCAGGGGCCCTGAGCTATAATGTGCAGTCTGTGATTACAGAGATTCTGAAATTTCGGCTGGTTCCAGCTCTTGGGTTTCTTTTCACAAAGAATTTGGGGATCTGCTTTTTGTTGCGGGCAGCAGAAGGGCTACCTTGAAAGCAAGAATATTATTATGGAACCGGCCTCTCTGCTCCCCATCATGCTATCTCACATGTTGGTGGGAAGTCGGGCCTTTTAAAAAGAAGAAGAAAAAACCCAAGCCCTAGCAGGCTTGCGGCTCCCCACCCCTTCTCGGTTTCTTCCTCCTGGTTCCTGGACCATGACTAAAGCTCTCCAGGAGTATTTATGGACAGGGTATCTATTGTTGACCTTGTGATTGCACTAATCCCTTGGCTTGAGACTGCCCTGACAGTCACAAGGGTGACCGGGGTGGGAGTGGGGAGGCCGACAGCGCATCACCCAGGAGCGGTGCATTTATTTATAGATCAGGCCTTTCCCCTCCTGCCTGGAGTCATCTGTTAATGCTGCAGCTGCCATCTCCTTAAAAACTCCCTTGGGAATAGACGGTGGGGGCCCAGTGCTCCGGAATTAAAGGCCAGGGGTCCGGGGAAAGACTCCCTTGTCTTCACGGGGCAAACCCTTGGGAGCCCCAAATTCCAAGGAGGTTAACCACTGAGCGTTTCCGCTTCCTCTGTGGCCTCAGAGGTGCAGCCGGGTGCTCCTGACCGGGGACACGTGACCCAACAGCTGGGGGGAGTGTGAGTCCGATTCCTGGGAAATTTCAGCTTCCTTTTGTCAATATTTGGGGTCCTGTAGGCCAGATGCTCCCTTTGGGATCCTGGAAGAGCAGTCTGGGAAATTGTTAAGAGTTAAGAGGGATGAGAGGTCAAAGGGGGCTGACACTGTGTGTGTTTGTCGTCTGTGATCGGTACTATCTGGGTTAAGAAGCAAGGAAGGGGAATGCCCGGGCCTTGGGGCATGGGTGAAAATGAGAGCTGTGCGAGTGCAGCTGCAGAAGAGTCTAGAAACCCAGGCTCTGCTCCTTGTCACAATTTAGCCTGTGCTTGTTGGCCACCTCGGGGATGGTGGCTGCTTCAGCAGACAGGAAATCAATCGCCCGTGGGCCAGAGTGAGGGCACAGGGCTGGACACGCAGTTCTGTGAGCCCCAATGCAGTCTCCTATAAGGAGTCTTTTTTTTTTTATTATTGATGCTGAGTAATTATATTTTTTACATTATTATTATGCTGAGTAATTGTACATCACAGGATACCTCAAAAAGTTCCTGGAAAAAAATCAAATTAAAAGGTAGGCATTTAACCCAGTAGTTAAGATGCCCGCATCCCCTGGTGGAGGGCCTGGATTCGGTTCCCAGCTCTGCCTTCTGACCCCAGCTTCCTGCCAATGCCAACCCTGGGAGGCAGCAGTGATGGCTCAAGTAATTGGGTTTCTGCCACCTAAATGGAAGACCTGGATGGAGTTCCCAGTTCCTGGGGTTGGCCTAATGCCATTGCAGGCATCTGGGGAGTGAACCAGCAGGTGACAGTTCTTACTCTTAGATGTGCTGGCTAACTCACTCACGCTCTCTTTCCCTGTATTTCTGTTGCCTCTCAAATAAGTTTATTCTGGTACAAAAAGTTTGGAATCCCATGCATTGTTTTTTCATAATACACATTCTCCATGAACTTTTGAAGGCTCCTAGTATTTATGGGGCTGTGATTTCCGCAAGTGACTATCATTGGTGTTGAAAATATTTCTTGAAAATGAAGAAGGTGGTGGTGGAATCCCACAATAGTTGGGAACCTTGTACCTTTTTTCTTTCTCCCTTTGCTCAGAGTATAGTGTACATGGTGAGTCTTTTTTTTTTTTTTTTTTTTGACAGAGTTAGTGAGAGAGAGAGAGACAGAGAGAAAGGCCTTCCTTTTCCATTGGTTCACCCCTCAAATGGCCACTATGGCCGGCGCGCTGCGCCGATCTGAAGCCAGGAGCCAGGTACTTATCCTGGTCTCCCATGCAGGTGCAGGGCCCAAGCACTTGGGCCATCCTCCACTGCACTCCCTGGCCACAGCAGAGAGCTGGCCTGGAAGAGGGGCAACCAGGACAGAATCCAGCGCCCTGACCGGGACTAGAACCGGGGTGCCGGTGCCACAGGCAGAGGATTAGCCTAGTGAGCCGCGGTGCCAGCCAACATGGTGAGTCTTACAAATCCCTTGCTGACGCGCTTGCTTCGGCACCACATTTGCTAAAATTGGAATGACAAATCACTTGCTGAATGTTTGTTAAATAATAATTTCATGCCTGTCACATGAGACTTCTAAGTGGCTTGATGATGACTTTCACTGAACTTGAAGTTTTTCTCTTAAAAACAGAATCTTCTGGGACTGGCATTGTGGTACAGCGGGTAAAGCTGCCACCTGCAAAAACAGCATCCCATATGGGCACTGGTTCAAGTCCCAGCCACTCCACTTCCAGCCCAGCTCTCTGATAACATGCCTGGGAAAGCAGCAGAAGGTAGCCCAATTACTTGGGCCACTGCCACCCACATGGGGGACTAGGAAGAAGCTCCTGGCTTTGGCCTGACCAAACCGTGGTCATTGTGGCCATTTGGGGAGTGAATCAGCAGATGGAAGATCTCTCTCTCTCTCTCTCTAACTCTGAAATCTTCTGAGCCTGGGGATCAGTTGTTCATACAACCTTCTGTGATGCCATCAGGGAGAGATTTTCAAACGTTAGCCTCACATCAGAATTGCCTGGCTTGTTAATATACAGGGGGTAGCTGGGCCCCAAGTTCCTGACTCTGTGGGTAGTAGGTGGGGCTTGAGAATACAGTTTTCAAAAGATCCCCCACAGCCGTGGGTATGTTGGAAATGGCTCTGGTTGGCCCCCGCCACTAATTCCTGCCGTGCTATCGTCATGTCCTCCCCCAGCACAGCGCCCACCTCTGAGCCCCTTAAGAACCCGGAACTGTCTTCACTTGGGAGGGTGCTAGCTCTTCAGGCGTTTGTCTGCTACATGCCCATTCAGTCGCTAGAATAAACTTCCTCTTTCCTTTAGCCAAAAAAAAAAAAAAAAAAAAAAAAAAAACCATCAGGTTCTCTTACCTGGAACTATAATTGAGGTTTAGGAAAAATGCTAGGAAAGTAGATTCAACTCCAAGTAGTTTATCTGTGGAGAGGCCTCCGTAGAGGTTTTCCCAGGGAGATTACTAGACCAACTCAGCAAGGCTCGACCTGCTCTAATGGGACAAAAGTCACAGAGAAGCCACTTGGGGATCTGCCTCCAGGTTCACCTCCACATCAATTGATTTTTCCCACTCCAGTCTGGTGGGCTGTTGGATTAAAATGTGTGTGTGTGTGTGTGTGTGTATAATTTTTTTTTCTATTTCAGAGGCCAGGGGAGGGAAGGAGAGCAGGACAGAGGGAGAGAAGGATTGTCCATTCATTGGTTCACTCCCCAAACACCTGCAATAGTCAGGCCTGGGCCAAGGCAAAGGACTCACTGGGGAGCAGGGACCATCACCTGCTGTCTCCCAGGGTGCAAGCAGGAAGAAGCTGGGATTGGGAAAGAGCTGGGACTCATTCCCAGGCAGTCTCGGGGATGTGGGTGTCCCCCCCCACGGGGACTTTTCTAGAACAGAAATCTGGTCGCTCGTGCTCCTGCTCAGAAGCCTCCCTGGTTCCTTCCTGGTTTGCCCTCACTTGCCGCTTCTGCTGTCTCCTGTGTGTATGGGCACCAGCACCTCTGCCCTCGCTGAGATAATTCAGAGGCACACACACACAGTGCACAAGAGAAGGCAGGATTTATGAGAGTGAGTGTGGGCCACTCCACGCAGAGCTGCCCATCGCGAGTGGACCACAGAGCTGCCTGTGGGGACAGAGTGTGGGAGGAGGCCAGAGAAGGACCCAGAGCAAGGGCCAGAAGCCAAAAAGCAAACAGGAGCCATTCCCATGTGTAACAGCTGCTTTTACGAGGTAGCGGGTGGTGGGCCCCAGACAAATATGCAGCAGGGTGGAGTCTGGGCGGAGCTCAGCACGTGCGAGGCTTTCTGGGAGTCTTGTCAAGCTTCACTTCACGTAGCCAACACGGCGTTGCCTCCTTTCTGGCTGTGGATGGAACAGGTGCACCAGGGGAAAGTGGGCGTTGCTGGATTGACGGGCAAGGGGCAGAGTTAGAGAGCTGGAGGCAGACATCGTTAGGAGCGTCTTCCGATGCACCTCTTCCTACCTCATCTACCTGACTAGGACCCCGTGGCACTGCCCCCCCATCTGGTTCGTCCATGCACACTTGTCCCTGGGTTTATAGTACCTTTTTTGTCCCCTCTTAGCTGTATCCTACCTGCAGGGCCGTGCCTTGCTAAAGCTCCTGGACAGTACCTCTTGTGTGCATCCCTACCCCCTCCTTGCTAGGCACCGTTCTGGGCTGCCGTGGCCTCACCAAACCTCTGAAAAAAGGCCCTGTGACCGGAGCTGTTGATGTGAGCCGTTCACTCCCTGACTCCTCTCACCAGGGCACCTGGGATGGGAACGGGGCTTTGGAATCCTGTTATTTAGGGTAACACCCATATGGCAAAAGCGCCTCCATCAAGGCATGTTGAATGAATGGAAACTGCTGAAAACCCAGAAGTAGCGAAGCATACCCTCAGTCAATCAGTAATCAAACTTTGGAGGCTTTGATATAAAACCGCAAGAGAAAAAAAAATGGGTGTATTGCAGGTGGGAGGTGGGGGGTAGAATTACCAGTGTGGCCTTTGGCTCTTGCAGTAAAATGACCTCCTTCAGCCTCAGTGTTGCTAAAGAACAGAGAGAGAAGGAATGAAGTAGATGAGGCTTTAGAGAGAGGCCTTTAAGCACCAGCCCCTAGGGGGCAGGAAGTTGGAGGTTTTGCAGAAAGGGAAGTAAAAGTCGCCTGAAATGCCGGCGCCTCTAAGGGTTGCCTACCCACCAGTTCCTGAGCTCATGGTCTCCAGGCTCCCCAAGCCCTGCTTTCTCCTGGCTGGGTTGGCAGCCTCTGTCTTGGATCTGATGGTCCTGGCTGGGGACAAGTTGCTTAGACGTCTAGAATCTGCTTGGTGCCTGGGGAGCTGGGCGTTGGTCTGCACTTGGTTCAGAAGTTAACTTCGTTTCTGAAGCTCTGTTTCTCCTTACTACAGGGCTGACTTGGATCCGATAGGACCCAGTTCATAGTAAAAGGAGTAGACTGGCAATTGGGGACAACCTGGTCCTGTCCCCCTGTGGGGAGCAGCGGAGTGTGTGCAAAGGGGCAGTTGCCCGCTGGGCTTCCTCCACCGTGCAGGGTGCCCCTGTGGAGACTGCCCGCCCAGGATTTTATTTATGACTCTTTCAAACCAGCCCCCATAGCTGTTTTCCATTCCGAAGATTGCGCCTTGCAAAACTTGGACGTGCTCTCTAAGCTCCTTCGGTGATGTCACTCGCTGAGCTCCAAAGTGGGATAAACAAGAGCAGCCCCACGGGGAGTCTCGCAAGTTCCAAGTGTTGGATCTGAAAATCTGGCTGAATTCCTGGGCTGAACACACCATGGCCGGAGTATTTCTGGGTGACCTCTGTGCCCTCTGCGCAGGCCACCTCGCTCTGAACAGGGAGCTCCTCGGCCCTTCTCATAGCATCAGCAAAGACACCTCCCCGGGGTAAGGGCCTGTCCTCTTCCCGGAACCAGTGTAACCCCCAAAGGGGTTAAAAATATATTCAGCAGTTGGAGAGGATGCCCCTCCTTTGAACGTCTGAGCTCCTGCCCTCTGGGAGTCAAGTGACATTGAGGTTTTGGTGTGTAAGTTGTTCTTCTTTAGATTGCTTTTTGTGTCGCTATCCCTCTGCAAAATTATTTTCACGCTTTTAAGGAAATTCTTTGCCGTGTCCAGTCACGTTGGTGCCCATCCCATTCCCTTTGCTAACCCCCAGCTCGACTCTCTCTGCCTGACCAACTTCCCCCTTTCTCAGCAGCTCAAATGCAAACCGATTGTGTCGTTGGTTAAACTACTTCCCCAGCTCTCGAAACTTCCACTTCTCTGTGTTGTTCCCTGGGGTTGGGGGGTGAAGGGCGGCTCATTGTGATGGGTGAGATCAGGAAGACTGAGCAGGAGGACCCTGGCCTGGTGCCCCCGGAGGGGAGGCCTGTCCTGCCTGGAGAGGATGCTCAGGACCAACAAGATGGGTTTGGAGCAAGGCAAAGGACTATGCAGAGGGGAGCAGAGCCTCCCACCCCGTGCCTGGACGGGGCCCGGCAGTCACGAACACAGAAGCAGGCGAGTGAAGTCTTCCTCTTCAGCCAAGAGCTCACTCGCTCTTTGTGATACTCAGGAGGGCAGTCTCCCCCTTGTGCTTTTTCTTTGAACATTGCTGTCAAAAGCTGTGTTGAATTTGGGTTGGTTTTCCTAATACAGACTCTTTATCTCTCAGGGTTTTTAAGAATATTTGTAGAAGCCGGCGCCGTGGCTCAATAGGCTAATCCTCCACCTTGCGGCGCCGGCACACCGGGTTCTAGTCCCGGTTGGGGCGCCGGATTCTGTCCCGGTTGCCCCTCTTCCAGGCCAGCTCTCTGCTATGGCCAGGGAGTGCAGTGGAGGATGGCCCAGGTGCTTGGGCCCTGCACCCCATGGGAGACCAGGAAAAGCACCTGGCTCCTGGCTCCTGCCAGGATCAGCGCGGTACGCCGGCTGCAGCGGCGGCCATTGGAGGGTGAACCAACGGCAAAGGAAGACCTTTCTCTCTCTGTCTCTCTCTCTCTCACTGTCCACTCTGCCTGTCAAAAAAAAAAAAAAAAAAGAATATTTGTAGAGACAAATAGAGTTCCATTCCAACGATTCACTCCTCCAGTGCCCACAATGAGCAGGGCCAAAGCCTGGGAGGAATGCAATCCAGGTCTCCCATGTGGGTGGCAGAAGTCCAGTTACTTGAGCCATCACCTGCTGTCTCCAGGGGTCTCCATTAGCAGGGAGTCGACGTCAGGAGCCAGAGCGGGAAATGCAGTCTAGGCGCTCAGGCATCCTCATCAAACACTGTGCTGTTTTTCAGTTTTGAAACAGGTCCCTCTATCCGGGTCACCAGGAACAGCCACCTGGGCTGGCCATTGCATGCCTCTAGGAGGCACTCCGTACATTCCCTCCAGTATACAAGGTGTCTTCCAAAGGCTCCTGAGATGTACTCATTCTGGAAAAACTCCGTGTGGGTTTCAAAAACTTCTTGGACCAAAATAAACTTGTACCAACTTGTTATAATATGCCTGAGCAGCATCTAGTTTGAGACACTAAGAAGCATAAGACATCAGTCTGAAAGGAGCCCTTATCAGTAACATGAATTCTGCAAAAGTTGAAAAAAGAACAAACACCCATTTGATAGCAAGGTTTGGGTGGAAAAATGGGATCACTGAGCTTATGAAAAGTTTAGGGGGACAGTGACCCCCCCATCTGCAATTTTACAAATGGATAACTTAAGAAGGGATGAGCCATTCATATTCTATATACTTCTGAAAGTTTTAGCCAAAGCCATTAGGCCAGGGAAAAAAATTAAAGGCATGCAAATCACTAGGAAAGAAGGAAGTCAAATTATCTCTGTTTGCAGATGACATCATTCTATACATAGGGGAACCAAAAGACTCCACCAAGAGACTGTTGGAGGGGCCGGTGCTGTGGTGCAACGGGTTAAGCCGCCGCCTGCAGCGCCGACATCCCATGTGGGTACTGGTCAAGTCCTGCCGGCGCCGCGGCTCAATAGGCTAATCGTCCGCCTGCGGCACCGGCACACCAGGTTCTAGTCCCGGTTGGGGCGCCGGATTCTGTCCCAGTTGCTCCTCTTCCAGGCCAGCTCTCTACTGTGGCCCAGGAGTACAGTGGAGGATGGCCCAAGTGCTTGGGCCCTGCACCCCATGGGAGACCAGGAGAAGCACCTGGCTCCTGGCTTTGGATCAGCGTGGTGTGCCGGCCGCAGCAGCCATTGGAGGAAGGAAGACCTTTCTCCCTGTCTCTCTCTCTCACTGTCCACTCTGCCTGTCAAAAAAAAAAAAGTCCTGAATGTTCCACTTCTGATCTAGCTCTCTGCTATGGCCTGGGAAGGCAGTGGAAGATGGCCCAAGTGCTTGGGGCCCCTGTACTGATCTGGGAGACCCAGAAGAAGCTCCTGGCTTCTGATTGGCCCAGCTCTGGCCGTTGTGGCCATTTCGGGGGTGAATGAGTGAATGAAAGACTTCTTTCTCTGTCTTTCCTTTTTTTTTTTTTTTTTTTTTTTTTTTGGACAGAGTTATAGACAGTGAGAGAGAGAGACAGAGAGAAAGGTCTTCCTTCTGTTGGTTCACTCTCCAAATGGCCGCTATGGCCGGAGCTTCTTCCGGGTCTCCCTCGTGGGTGCAAGGGCCCAAGGACTGTGTTGATGTGCCAGTTCAAGTCCCAACTGCTCTACTTCCAATCCAGCTTCGTGCTAATGTGCCTGGGAAAGCAACAGATGCTGGCCCAAGGGCTTGGGTCCTTGCCACCCATGTGAGAGATCCAAATAGAGCTCCTGGCTCCTAACTTTGGCCTGGCCCAGCCCTGCCTATTGCAGGCATTTGAAGACTGAACCAGTGGGTGGAAGGTCTCTCTGTTGCTTTCTTCCCCTCTCTGTTGCTGTGCTGTTCAAATAAATAAGTCTTAAGAAAAAAAACACACACACAAAGGTCACAGCAGGTTTTTTCTTCCCCCAAAGAATACACTTATTTAAGGAACACAGACTTATGCATTTTGTAAGTACAACTTTAAGAATACAGTGATTCTCCCCATCATACCTGCTCTCCCACTCCCACTCCCACCCCTCCACCTCTTCCCTCTCCCATTCCCGGTCCCATTCTCCATGAAGATCTATTTCAGTTAACTTCATACACAGAAGATCAACTCCATACTAAGAGTTCAACAATTTGCACACACACATACACACACACACAAACTGTTTCTCTACAGTTGGGACAAGGGCTGTTCAAAGTCACGGCATCTTGAAGTTAATTTTTTTTGAAACTTAATTAACTTTAAAGAAGCATCCAAGAAGACACATTTTTTGGGAGCACTTAGACATAATTATAATACAACTCTGTGAGAGCAGAGGTACTGCATGGGAAGTTAGTGCACAGTGACCCCTGTTGTTAATTGCTTTTTTAAATGAGTGTTCTGTTTTTGTTAATGAAGTCAGGCCACCATGTTGAGAGATGGCTCGTGTCCCCTGAGTCACCCTGTGTGCTGTGGAGGGCATCTGAGCCACCTGATGTTCTGTGGTTGAGGCTTCATCCCGAGAGCCCATGTGTTCTTGTCCCCAGGTCTGTACTTGCTTTTTTATATATATAAAGATTTATTTATTTGAAAATCAGAGTTACACAGTGAGAAGGAGAGGCAGAGAAAGAGAGGTCCTCCATCTGCTGGTTCACTCCCAATTGGCTCAATGGCTAGAGCTACGCCAATTTGAAGCAAGGAGCCAAGAGATTCTTCTGGGTTTCCCACGTGGGTGCAGGGGCCCAAGGACCTGGGCCTTCTTCCACTGCTTTTCCAGGCCATAGCAGAGAGCGGGATTGGAAATGGAGCAGCTGGGACTCGAACCGGCGCCCATACGGGATGCTGGGCACTGCAGGCCAAGGCTTTTACCTGCTACGCCACAGTGCTGGCCCCCATTCCTGTTAATTTAACAATTAACACTCTTAATGTGTGATGTCAGTGATCACCCGAGGCTCTTGACATGAGCTGCCTAGGCTATGGAAGCCTTTTGAATCCACAAATTCAGTCAGTATTTAGGCAAGGCCATAAGCAAAGTGGAAGTTCTCTCCTTCCTTCAGAGAAAAGTATCTCCTTTGATGACCACTTCTTTCCACTGGCGTCTCACCCACTGAGATGCTTCATATAGGACATTTTTTTTTTTTTTTTTGACAGGCAGAGTGGACAGTGAGAGAGAGAGAGACAGAGAGAAAGGTCTTCCTTTGCCGTTGGTTCACCCTCCAATGGCCGCCATTTTATGCAACATTGTCTTGGCTTCCCATGCCTGAAATACTCTCATGGGCTTTTTAGCCAGACCAGAATGCCTTAAGGGCTGATTCTGAGGCCACAGTGTTACTTAAAGCAATTGTTATTCAATGAGTCTGCTTCCCATATTGGAGCATTCACTCCTTTTTAATTCTATTATTATTACCAGACACTTAATCCTATCCATATGATCACGTTAATACTTAAGTAGGTATTTTTACCACCCAGTTTAAGGGGATTTGGGTCCCATGGCAAGTTTTTAAACTGTGTCCTTGGAAGTAAGTCCATAGGAATGTATGCAGAACTACACAGCTTTACAGTTACAAACTTCATAATTACAACTTTAAGGAACGTGGTGATTCTTCCCACTGTGCCTGCCCTCCCACCCATACTCCTAGCCCTTTTCCTCTTCCCTCTCTTATTCCCACTCTTATTTTTTACTGATACCTATTTTGAACTGAATTTATACACATAGGTTTAACTTTATGTTAAGTAAGAGTTCAACAAGTAGTATAAAAAAAAACTGTTCCTTGACAGTCAAGACAAGGGCTGTTCAAGTCATTGCTTCCCAAAGTGTCAATTTCACTTCTACAGATTTCCTTTTAGGTGCTCTGTTAGTTATCACAGATAAGGGAGAACATATGGTATTTGTCCCTTTGGGACTGGCTTATTTCACTAAGTATGAAGTTTTCCAAATTCATTCATTTTGTTGCAAATGACCAGATTTCATTTTTCTTTTTTTTTTTTTTTTTTTTTTTTTGACAGGCAGAGTTATACAGTGAGAGAGAGAGACAGAGAGAAAGGTCTTCCTTTTCCATTAGTTCACTCCCCAGATGGCTGCCACGGAAGGAGCTGCGCTGATTTGAAGCCAGGAGCCAGGTGCTTCCTCCTGGTCTCCCATGCGGATGCAGAGCCCAAGCACTTGGGCCATCCTCCACTGCCTTCCCAGGCCACAGCAGAGAGCTGGACTGGAAGAGGAGCAACCGGGATTAGTACCTGGCACACCCCAACCGGGACTAGAACCCAGGGTGCCGGCACCGCAGGCAGAGGATTAGCCAAGTGAGCCGTGGCGCGGGCCCAGATTTCATTTTTCTAACACTGTGTAGTATTCCATGGTATACATATGCCATAATTTCTTTATCCAGTCTTCAGTTAATGGGTGTTTGGGTGGATTCCATGTCTTAGCTATTGTGAATTGAGCTGCAATAAACATGGGGGTGCAGATAACTGTTTCATATGCTGATTTCATTTCCCTTAGGTAAATTCCCAGGAGAGGGATGGCTGGGTCGTATGGTAGGTGTATGTTCAGATTTCTGAGGTATCTCCATATTGTCATCCATAGTGGCTTTTCCAGTTTACATTACTATCAAAAGTGGATTAGGGTATGTTTTCCCCCACATCCTTGCCAGCATTTGTTGTTTGTTGAGTTCTATATGAAAACCATTCTAATTTGGATGAGGTGAAACATCATTGTGATTTTGATTTGCATTTCCCTGATGGCTAGTGATCCTGAGGATTTTTTCATGTGCCTGTTGGTCATTTGAATTTCCTCTTTTGAAAAATGTTTAAGTCCTTGGCCCACTTCTTTCTTTCTTTTTTTTTTTTTTAAAGATTTATTTATGTATTTGAAAGGCAGAGTTACAGAGAGGTAGAGGCAGAGAAAGAGAGAGAGAAAGCTAGCTTCCATTTGCTGGTTCACTCCCCAAATGGCCAGAATTGAGCTGATGCCAAGCCAGGAGCCAGGAACCTCTTCCAGGTCTCCCACGTGGGTTCAGGGTCCCAAGGACCTGGGTCATCTTCCACTACTTTCCCAGGCGATAGCAGAGAGCTGGATCAGAAAAAGAACAGCTGGGACTTAAACTGGTACCCATATGGGATGCCAGCACTGCAGGCAGCGGCTTCACCTGCTATGCCACAGCACCACTCTTGGCCCATTTCTTAACTGGGTTGTTTGTTGTTGTTGAGTTTCTTGGTATATACATATACCAAGAATATATACCAATATATATACCAAGAATATACCTATATATATGTATATATATACTCTGGTTATTAATCCTTTATCAGTTGCATTGTTTGCAAATAATTTCTCCCATTCTGTTGGTTGCCTCTTCACTTTCCTGAGTGTTTTTTTTTTTCTTTTTCAGTACAGAAGCCTCTCAATTTGATGTAATCCCATTTGTTAATTTCGGTTTTGACTACCAGTACTGCTGGGGTCTTCTCCAAAAATTCTTGGCCTGTGCCAATATCTTGAAGGGTTTCCCCAATGTTCTCTAATAATTTGATGGTATAGGGTCATACATTTAGGTCTTTAATCCATGTTGAGTGGATTTTTGTGTAAGGTGTAAGTAGGGGCCTTGCTTCATACTTTTGCCTGTGGAAATCCAGTTTCCCCAGCACCGTTTGTTGAAGACTGTCCTTGCTCCAGGGACAGATTTTAGCTCCTTTGTCAAAGATAAGCTGGTTGCAGATGTGTGGGTTGATTTCTGGCATTTCTATTCTGTTCCATTGGTCTATCCATCTGTTTCTGTACCAGTACCAGGCTGGTTTGATGATAATTGCCTGCAGTATGTCTGGAAATCTGGTATTATACCTCCAGCTTTATTTTTGTTATCTAAGATTGCTTTAGCTATTTGGGATCTCCTGTGTTTCCATGCGAATTTCAGCATCATTTTTTCTATATCTGAGAAGAGTGTCCTTGGTATTTTGGAATCACATTGAATCTATAAATTGTGTTCAGTAGTATGAACATTTTGATGATATTGTTTCTTCCAATCCATGAACATGGGAAAGATTGTTCCATTGTTTTGTATCTTCTATTTCTTTAATGTTTTGTAATTCCCATCATAGAGATCTTTGACATTCTTGGTTAAATTTATTCTAAGGTAATTGATTTTTTTTGTAGCTATTGTGAACGGGATTGATCTTAAAAGTTCTTTTTCAGCCCTGGCATTGTCTATGCATACAAAGGCTGTTGACTTTTGTGTATTGATTTTATATCCTGCTACTTTTCTATGAGTTCCCACAGTCTCTTGGTGGAATCTTTTGGATCCCCTATATACAGAATCATGTCATCTGCAAGTAGGGATAGTTTGATTCTCTCCTTTCCAATTTGTATCCCTTTGGTTTCCTTTTCTTGCCTAATGGCTCTGCTAAAACTTCCAGGACTTTATTGAATAGCAGTGGTGAGAGTGGGCATCCTTATCTGGTACCAGATCTCAGTGGAAATGCTTCCAACTTTTCCACATTCAGTAGGATGCTGGCCATGGGTTTGTCATAAATTGTCTTGATTGTGTTGAGCAATGTTCCTTCTATACCCAATTTGCTTAGAGTTTTCATCATGAAAGATTGTTTTATTTTATCAAATGCTTTCTCTGCTTCTGTTGAGATAATATGGTTTTTGTTCTTCAATTTCTTAATGTGATATACCACATTGATTTGAAAATGTTGAACAGTCACTGCATACCAGGGATAGATCCCGCTGTGTCTGCATGAATGATCTTTCTGATGAGTTGTTAGATTCGATTGGCTAGAATTTTGTTGAGGATTTTTGCATCTGTACTCAGCAGAGATATTGGTCTGTAGTTCTCTTTCTCTGTTGCATCTTTTTCAGGTTTTAGAATTAAGGTGATGCTAACTTTAGAGAAAGAATTTGGGAGGACTTCCTCCATTTCAATTGTTTTGAATAGCCTGAGAAGAATTGGAGTTAGTTCTTCTTAAAAGTCTGATGGAATTCACCTGTAGTAAAGCCATCTTGTCTTGGGCTTTACTTTGTTGGGAGTGTCTTTATTCCTGATTCAATTTCTGCCTTGGTTAAGTTTAGGTTTTCTGTGTCTTCATGGCTCAATTTAGGTAAGTTGTATGTGTTCAGGAATCTATCATTTCTTCTAGGTTTCCTGGTTTGTTGGCATACAGCTCTTTGTATGATTATTTTTACATCTGTGGTGTTTGTCATTTTATTTCCTTTTTAATCTCTAATTTTATTAACTTGAGTCTTCTCTCTCCTTTTTTTGGTTAGTTGGGTCAATGGTGTTTCAATTTTATTTAAAAAAAAAAAAAAAAAACAAAACAGCTCGGGCCAGCTCCGTGGCTCACTTGGTTGATCCTCTGCCTGTGGTGCCTGCATCCCATATGGGTGCCAGGTTCCAGTCCTGATTGCTCCTCTTCCAGTCCAGCTCTCTGCTGTGGCCTGGGAGGGCAGTGGAAGATGGCCTCAGTGCTTGGGCCCTGTACCCACTTAGGAGACCAGGAGGAGGCACCCAGCTCCCGGCTTCGGATCGGCCCAGTGCCAGCTGTAACAGCCATTTGGGGAGTGAACCAATGGAGGGAAGACCTTTAAAAAAAAACAGCTCTTCGTTTTGCTGATCTTTTGAATTTTTGTTTGTTTGTTTCAATTTTGTTGAATAATTTTAATTATTTCCTTTCTACTACTAGTTTTGGATTTGGTTTGCTGCAGTTTTTCTAGGTCCTTGATATACATTGATAGCTCATTTATTTGGTGCCTTTACAATTTCTTGATGTAGGCACCAATTGCTATAAACTTTCCTCTTAATACTGCTTTTGCTGTATCCCGTAAGTTTTTTTTTTTTTTTTTTTTTTTTTTGACAGGCAGAGTGGACAGTGAGAGAGAGAGACAGAGAGAAAGGTCTTCCTTTTGCCGTTGGTTCACCCTCCAATGGCCGCCGCGGCCGGCGCACTGCGGCCGGCGCACCGCGCTGATCCGATGGCAGGAGCCAGGAGCCAGGTGCTTTTCCTGGTCTCCCATGGGGTGCAGGGCCCAAGCACCTGGGCCATCCTCCACTGCACTCTCTGGCCACAGCAGAGGGCTGGCCTGGAAGAGGGGCAACCGGGACAGAATCCGGCGCCCCGACCGGGACTAGAACCCGGTGTGCCGGCGCCGCTAGGCGGAGGATTAGCCTAGTGAGCCGCGGCGCCGGCCTCCCATAAGTTTTGATATGTTCTATTGTTTCTTCATTTGTTTCCAGATATTTGTTTTTTCTTTTTATTTCTTCAATGACCGATTGTTCATTCAGGAGCATGTCGTTCAGTCTCCATGTGTCTACATATGTTCTAGGAATTCCTGAGTTGCTGATTTCTAGCTTCATTCCATGTGGTCTGAGAAAATGCATGGTATGGTTTCAGTTTTTTTGAATTTGCTGAGACTTGCTTTATGGCCTAGCATGTGGTCAATCCTACAAAGTTCCATGCACTGGTGAGAAGAATGTGTGTTCTGCAACTGTAGGATGAAAATATCTGTTAGGTCCATTTGGTCTATAGTGCTGATTAAGTCTGTTTCCTTACTGATTATTTTTTAAAAGATTATTTATTTATTTGAAAGAGTTACACAGAGAAAGGAGAAGCAGAAAGAGAGAGGTCTTCCATCACTCCCCAGATGGCCGCAACGGCCAGAGCTTCGCTGATCCGAAGCCAGGAGCCATAAGCTTCTTCCAGACCTCCTACGTGGGCTCAGGGGCCCAAGGACTTGGGCCATCTTCTACTGCTTTCCCAGGCCATAACAGAGAGCTGGTTTGGAAGAGGAGCAGCTGAGTCTCGAACCAGTGCCCATATGGGATGCCAGTGCTTCAGGACAGGGCGTTAACCTGCTGTGCCACAGTGCCAGCCCCTCTTTGCTGATTTTGTTTGATCTGTCCATTGCTAAAAGTAGGGTATTGAAATCCCCCATTACTATTGTATTTGGGTCTATGTCTCCCTTTAGGTCCCTTAACATTTCTTTTAAATAGCCAGGTGCAACATAACAGGTGCCTATATGCTTATAATAGTTACATCTTCCTGTTGAATTGATCGCTTAATCATTACATAGTGCCTTCTTTGCCTCTTTTAACAGTTTTTGTGTTAAAGTCTATTTTGTCTGATATTAAGATGGCTACACCAGCTCTTTTTTGGTTTCTGTCAGCATGGAATATCTTTTTCTATCCTTTCACTTTCAGTCTTCATGCATCTTTGTTGGTGATATGTGTTTCTTGTAGGCAGCAAATAGATGAGTTTTATTTTTTAATCCATCCAGCAATCTGTGTCTTTTAACTGAGGCCACTTACATTCAAGGTGGCCATTGATAAATAACAACTTTGCCCTGCCATTTTTCCATAAATATTCCTATTTTTTACTTTGGGTTTCCTTTGTATTTCTACTGGAAGACTTTCTGCCTTTGCCTTCTCTTGGAGTGATGACCATGTTTCTGTGTGCCACATATCCTTAAGCATCTTTTGTAGGGCTGGACGGGTGGTGATAAATTCTTTCAATTTCTGTTTGTTATTGAAGGTCTTTATTTCACTTTCATTCATAAATGGGAACTTTGCAGGGTACAGTATTCTGGGTTGATAGTTTTTTTCTCTTAAGACTTGAAATATGTCTCACCATTCTCTCCTAGTCTGTAGGGTTTCTAATGAGAAGTCTGCTGGGAGTCTAATTGGAGATCCTCTGAAAGTAATCTGGCATTTCTCTTGTGTACATTTTAGGATCTTTATTTTTTTCTGTGGTGAGTTTGATTACAATATGTTGTGGTGAAGATCTTTTCTGGTCATGTCTTTAGGAGTTCTATGTGCTTCATATACTTGGATGACCCTTTCTTTCTCCAAATTACAGAAGTTTTCTGTTATTTCACTAAAAACACCTTCTAATCCTTTCTCTCTTGCCATGCCTTCAGGAACTCCTAGAACCCTTATGTTGGGTCATTTGATAGTGTTCTGTAGATTTCCAACAGTGTTTTTTAGTTTTATAATTTCTTATTTTTGGTCTGAATGTATAATTTCCTGTGATTTGTCTTCTAAGTTGGATATTCTTTCTTCTGCTTCACTCACTCTGTTGTTAAGGCTTTCCACTGCATTTTTTTAAGATTCATTTTATTTATTTGAAAGAGAAAAGGAGAGAGAGAGTCCTCCATCCACCGGTTCACTTCCCAACTGGACACAATGACTGGGACTGGGCCAGGCTGAAGCCAGGAATCAGGTGCCTCCTCCAGGCCTCCACATGGATATGGGGCCCCAGAACTTGGGCCGTCTTCCACTGCCCGCCCCCCCCAAGGTGTATTAGCAGGGAGACGGATGGAAGTGGAGCAGCCAGGACTGGAACTGGAGCAAGCCAGGGCTTTAACACACTGAGCCCCAGCACCGGCCCCGGGGTGTTTTTGAAACCCAGCCACCATATCGTTGTTTGTTCTTTAGGGCTGGAAGTTATTTATGTGTCTGGAAATCGTTCTGGTTCTGTCTGCTTTGTGCAAAGGAAGAGGCAGCGGCAGAGCCAGGTCCTGGCTGCACCGTGGGGTCCCAGAGCGGGTAGAGGTTGTATATGGTGGTGTCTTCACAGCAGCCAAAGTGGATGATTTGGTGTCCTCCAGAGGGGTCCCTGGGGACTTTAAGCCTGGGGTAGATGCTGAGGTGCAGTGAGGGCGCCATGTGGTGCGGGTAAGCGAGGCCCTGGGGGTTGGCGTCTTCAGGGTATCTGGCTGGTGCTTCCACTGGCGCCTGGAAGGAGTCGGGTGTGACTGGGTCCTCCAGGGTCTCTGGTGCTGAGCTTCCTGTGGGGGTGGAACTTGAGTGCATTTTGCTCTCTTGAGTTTTGCTCTGTGGTTCTTGAACCAGACCTGCACCACCGTGGGGTCTATGTTCATTTTGGAGGCTACTTCTACCTGAAGGTCACGGTCTGGGTACAGGTTCTTACTGAACAAGATGTTCAAGTCTTCAAGCTGTTCATCAGTGAATACAGTTCTTTTCATCTGTGATGTCTTGTTATATTTGCCTTGAAGGACGTCCTCTGAGCCGGACATCTTTGTACTTCGACCCGTTCCCAGGTTCTGCTCCAGAGATGAGGACTGGAGCAGTTGTTTCTAAAATCACATGGGCAGGAACACCTCCGTCCTGCAATGCCTCTCCACTGCATTTTTATTCTATTGAATTCTTCTTTTCCAAAATTTCATTTTGCTTTCTCTTTAGATCTCAATTTCATAGGAGAAATTTTCTTTCATGACATGTATGGATTTCATTAGTTTATGCATTTGCTTCTAATTACTTTGTGTAATCTTATGATAAATTTTTTGAATTCTCTTTCTGATTTCTTCAGTCTCTTCATCTTCACAATCTAGTATTGAAGTATTGTATTGTTTTGGGGGTGTCATGTTGCGTTCCTTATTCTTGTTTCTTGAATTGGTACGTTTATTATTGAGCATTTATGAAGACACTTGTTGGTTTGTTTTTTCACTGTGGTGGCTTTTATCTTTGGACTATGTCTCTGTGGATTAGCAGAGTGTCTACTTTTTCAGTGAATACCTAGAGCTGTGTGGTGAGTGTAGCCAGGGAGCTCTGTTCAGTGCAATAGGGTGAAGGCAGTGTCTAAGGTGACACCCAGGTTAGGCATGGCAAATCTTTTTTTTTTTTTAACCAGAGGGAAGATTTGCTCTGCTCTGTTGGCATAGACTCAGTTCACCCCCTCTCCTCCAAGGAGACCAGTGCCTGGGCACTAGCCCCAGTGGGTATAACATTCACCTGCATTGCCACAAGGACCACACAAATGATCTGTTCAGTCCTCGGTGTAAGCACAGATGGCCCAGCAATGTCCCTCACCAGGGAACCAGGGAGCTCTGAGTGTGTGGAACCTCTCACAGTGACTGCCCAAAGTCCCAGCCACACACTGAGCCCTCCCACACAGCCTCAGTGTTTCCACAGTCCCAGCACACAGCCTTCCACAATCATGAGCCAGCCCCCTGTCAGTTCTCTCTGCCAGACTCAGGAGTCTCCACTCGGCTGGGAGTGGACACAAGCTGGCTCAGCTATTACATATGTCCAAAATGGCACCCTTTCTCTATCAGCTTTCTCCAGGATGCCATTGCAGGGTGATGGGGTAGAGGGAAACGCGCCCCCCTTTTTTTCTCTAGTTTGGCAGGTACACTATCCCCCACAGAGCTCCAGGCTCTTCCTGAAGCTTTTTTTTTTAAAAAGATTATTTATTTATTTATTTATTTATTTGAGAAATAGAGTTACAGACAGTGAGAGAGAAAAAGGTCTTCCTTCCATTGGTTCACTCTGTAGGTGGCCACAACAGCCAGAGCTGCACCGATCCGAAGCCAGGAGCCAGGTACTTCTTTCCCGGTTTCCCATGTGGGTGTGTAGAGGCCCAAGGACTTGGGCCATCTTCTACTGCTTTCGCAAGCCACAGCAGAGAGCTGGATCAGAAGTGGAGCAGCCGGGTCTTGAACTGGTACCCAAATGGGATGCCGGCGCCACAGGCAGAGGATTAACCTAGTGTGCCACGGTGCTGCCCCAACTTCCTGCAGCTTTATTGCCAGTGGCTTGGGCTACTGCAGTCTGGTCTCATCTCAGTCTCCAAAGCTGGTGCAGAGATTCTCGGCTGCTGGGGTCCTGAGTTGTGGGCGTCCACACCTCCACGTGGGTCCACAGTGTCCCTCTGATTTGCAGGGAGTTTCCTCTGCCATTTTCTCCCTAACTCTTCCTGAGACTGCACTCCCTCCACTTTTTAAAAACTATCTTCTCCTAGACTAGCGCAGTAAGCTCCCTCCCTACTCCGCCATCTTAATCCAATCAGTAGCATTTTTATAGGATGCTCAAAACATTTGACTTGACATCTGATTACTGGGAGAGTGTTTTGAGAAAATTAACCACAGCATTAGGAGAAAAATGCCCAGGGAGCCTTCACCAGAGAGTCCTTCTCCACCACTACATTCTCACCTAACAAGGACATTTAGTAGGTATTTCATTAGGCACCTACCTTACGGTCATGATTAAGCTTCTTCTGACTTTTTCTGTTTCCTAATCTTAAAAAATCTTTAAAGGGCCTTCATTTCTCTCCAACTGAAAATGTTAAAAAGATTGCATTGATGTGTTCCAGTTTCCAGGAACCTCCTTTCTTTAGGGACGGATGAACTTGCTACTATTATTGCTTACAGAAGTGTCTTGAACTTGATGGCGTTTATGTTGAGAAATAAAGTATATAGTTTTAGTATTATCTTGTAACTGCATTCTCTCATGAACTTTTTGAAGTCCTCTTGCACTCACGATAAAAAGTCAACTCTCCTATTTAAAAATTAGAGACATCTGGGACTGGCATTTTGGCATAGCAGGTTAAGCTGCAGCCTGCTACACCAGCATCCTATACGGGAGCTGGTTTATGTCCTGGCTGCTCTACTTCCGATCCAGCTCCCTGCTAATGGCCTGCCCAAGGCAGCAGAAGATGGCCCAAGTAGTTGGACCTCTGCCACACATGTGGGAAGCCCAGATGAAGCTCCTGGCTTTGACCTGGCCATTGAAGCCATCTGGGGAGTGAACCAGAGGATGGAAGATATCTCTCTGTCTTTCCTTCTCTCCGTCACTGCCTTCTAAATAAGTAAATCTGTCTTAATAAATAAACCTAGAGACATCTTTTACTTTCCTTCTGTGGGTTAAAAAGGTAAAATGGTTGAATGGGAAGAACACCTAAGTAATAGGTGCCCTGCCCCGACACAAAGTTGCTAAGTAGCCACGCACAGGTCACTTTGCCATTCGTGTCTCTGACCTGTGAAATAGTTGTTGGTGTGGGCGTTTGGTGCAGCGGTTAAGTCACCACTTGAGAAGTTCCTTATCAGGGTGTCCGTGCTCAGGTACCGGCTCTTCTGATTCCAGCTTCCTAATAATGTGCACTCTGAGAGGCAGCAGGTGATAGCCAAAGTGATTGGGTGCCTGACACCACGTGGAAGACCCAGACCGAGTTCTGGCTCCCAGCTTCGGCCTGGCCCAGCCCCAGCCCCAGCCCGTGTAGCTACTTGGAGACTGAACCAGCAGGTGACCGATCTCTGCCCCCACCACATCTCCTTCTCTGCCTTCCCAATAAATAAATATAAACAACAACAGAGGGGCTGGCGCTGTGGAGTAGTAGGTAAAGCCACCGCCTGCAGTGCTGGCATCCCATATGGGCGCTGGTTCAAGTCCCGGCTGCTCCACTTCCAATCCAGCTCTCTGCTGTGGCCTGGGAAAACACTAGAGGATAGCCCAGTCCTTGGGCCCCTGTACCTGCGTGGGAGACCTGGAAGAAGCTCCTGGCTCCTGGCTTCAGGTCGGCGCAGCTCTGGATGTTGCGGCCATCTGGGGAGTGAACCAGCAGATAGAAGACCTCTCTCTCTCTCTCTCTCTCTCTCTCTCTCTCTCGCTCTGCAAATCTGACTTTCAAATAAAATAAATAAATCTTTTAAAAATTTAAAAATAAAAACAATAACAGAGTGGGACTAGATAATCTCCTATAGTCTTGCTCTCCGGGAAGACTATTTTCTGATCATCACAGACTGGCATTTCTTCGACCCATAAGTTACATGACGGGGGGGTCATCCGTCACTTTCTTCCATTGATTCTTTAGGGGCAATTGAGGTTTGGCAGCGGGGACGGACGTAGGAGACGGCAGCAGCGAAGCATACAGGCTTCATTAGCAAGCACCTGGGAGGCCTCATCAGAAAAGTGAAGACCCAGAGACGCGGCACAGCTCATGGCCCATTTACTAACTGAACAGAGCGCACGTGTGGCAGTCAGGAGGTTAAGAGCCGAACGAGCTTTCTCAGTATCGAATTCTCTTGCCCTTGGCTCTGTGCCTGGCAGTTGGAATGTTTCTCCTTCCTGGTATCGGGATGGCATCTTTCTCACGGGAGACCGAAATGTCCTTGCTTCTGCAGCCTTGGAAGTGCCTGCAGCCTGGCCTAGTCACTGCGCCAAGGCAGCATGTCCCGAGTCCTCCTCTCTGAGGAGCCAAGTTGCTCAGCCCCGTGCTGACTCAGCTCTGTCCGTGCCCCCCTGAGGATGCTGTGGCCTGGGAAGGCAGTGGAAGTGGCCCAAGTCCTCGTACCTGGAGGAAGCTCCTGGCTTCGGATTGGCGCAGCACCGGCCGTTGCAGCCATCTGGGGAGTGAACCAGCAGATGGAGGACCTCTCCCTCTCTCTCTCTCCCTCTCTCTCTCTCTCTGCCCCTCCTCTGAGTGACACTGACTTTCAAATAAATAAATAAATCTTTAAAAAAAAAAAAAAAACGAGGGCATGGAGTCTGAAAGTGCTTGTTTTGCAAACACTAAAAAATTATAGTGACTCTGAAGTCATCTCTCAGTACTTTTTTTTTTTTAATGTTTATTTATCGAAAGTTGGAACTACACAGAGAGAGGGAGAGACAGAAATCTTCCATTCTCTGGTTCACTGCCCAGATGGCCGCTGGGCCAGGCCAAAGTCTGGAGCCAGGAGTTTCTTCCTGGTCTTCCACGTGGGTTCAGGGGCCCAAGCACTTGAGCCATCTTCTGCTGCTTTCCCAGGCCATCAGAAGGGAGCTGGATTGAAAGTGGGATGCTGGTGTCACAGGCCATGGCCTAATTTACTACACCACAATGCCAGCCCCCAGTACTAACTTTAAAAAAAAAAAGTTCTCCACAGGAATCCCTCTGAAGGAGGGAATTGTTTTTGTTCAGAAAAATACCTTGAAGGGAATTTAAGTATTAAGATACAACTGAAGACACAGTGAGAAAAAGATCAGATAGGAAAAAACGGATTTTTTTCTGTTGTTGTTAGAAAGAGGTAAATCCAGGGGACCAGCGTGGGGCAGCGAGTTAAGTAGTGCTGTGATCCTGACATCCTGTGTCTGAGTGCCAGTTTGAGTCCCGGCTATTTTTTTTTTTTTTTTTGACAGGCAGAGTGGACAGTGAGAGAGAGAGAGAGAGAGAGAGAGAGAAAGGTCTTCCTTTGCCGTTGGGTCACCCTCCAATGGCTGCCGCGGCTGGCGCACCGCGGCCCCGGCGCACCGCACTGATCTGAAGGCAGGAGCCAGGTGCTTCTCCTGATCTCCCATGGGATGCAGAGAGCTGGCCTGGAAGAGGGGCAACCGGGACAGAATCTGGCGCCCCGACCGGGACTAGAACCCGGTGTGCCGGCGCCGCAAGGCGGAGGATTAGCCTAGTGAGCTGCGGCGCCAGCCCAGCTATTCTTCTGATCCAGCTCCCAGGTAATGCTCCTGGGAAAGCAGCAGAAGATGGCCCAAGTGCTTGGGCCCCTGCACCCACGTGGGAGACCTGGGTGGAGTTTTGAGCTCCTGGGTTTGATCTGGCCCAGGCCTGGCTGTTGTGGCCCTTGGGGGCAGGAGAGAGGGACATGATCCAGCCAATGGAAGATTGATTTCTGCCACTCTGCCTTTTGAATAAACAAATATTTTTGAAAATGGGTGACACTAGAGGTGGAATAGTGGTGTGATTTAGGACTGAGTGGGGATTCCAGGTGAGGTGGCCCAGGTGCACATTGGTAAAACCTCCCATGCTGTAGCTTTCCACGAAGCAAATTCGGGTGGAAGAGAATCGGTGATTTGCTCTCCTCCTCCGCCCAACTCCTAGTCTCAACCAGGGTTGAACCAAAGTGTTTTCCATTTTGTTTTTGATGGTGCTAAAATACACACAGCACAAAATTTGCCATTTTAGCCATTTTTTAAGTATACAGCTTGGTAGCATTAAATAGAATCATAGCTGTTCTGGCCAAGGGAGAAGGTACTTAAGACCTCTGGGGGAAGGGAGGGAAACATAAAACAACTCGGGGCATTTGGCTTCCCAGGGCTCTCCCAACCCATCTCCCCCAGAGTCCTGAAATTGCCACTGCCATGCTGGAAGTCCAGCTAGACCACAGGGCCAAGGCTTGTCCCCACGGGTATTTGAGCCAGCGTGGTCATTGCCACTGAGGGTCCGTGCCAGACCATAGACGGAGTCAGATAGCAGATCGGCGTCCCAGGCGTGCCTGGCCAACAAGTTGCACAAGCTTCCTGTAGCCATTTTATTAACCGCACAGCAATCCCTCGTGCATTTGGGGGGACTGAAGAATTCTGAGCCCATATATTGTGGAATGGCCGACTGTGCATATAAATATTTGGGTAGTGCCTAGCACATAATAAGCTCAATGAGTACTAGATAGTCCAAAGCCTATCTAATATTCAAATGTATGTTAAGTTTCTAGGGTGTTAACTTGTTCTGTGGTAGCTGCATAGCCGCATGATTTCTGTATTTAAATTTGTTTTTTGTTTTTTTTTTAAACTTGAGAGGCACAGAATGAGCATCTATTTGATGGCTCACTCCCCAAACACCTACAATGGCTGGGCTGAGCCAGGCCGAACCTGGAAGCTGTGGCCTCAATCCAGCTCTTCCATCTGTGTGTCAGGGACCCAGCTACTTGACCCTGCTGCCTCCCATCATGTAAACCAGCAGGAAGCTGGAATCGGGAATACTGGGACTTGAACCAGACATCCCTATATGGGATGTGAGTGTCCTAACTGGTAGTTTAACTGCCCTGCCAAGCACCTGCCCCCTGTATTGTTATTTTTGGTGAAGGCTTTTTTTTTTTAAGGTTTTATTTATTTGAGAGGTAGAGTCCAGAGAGAGAGAGAAAGAGAGAAAGATCTTCCATCTGCTAGTTCACTCCCCAAATGGCTGCAACAGCTGGAGCTGATCCAGTCAGGAGCCAGGAGCCCACATGGGTGCAGGAGCCCAACGACTTTGATAATCTTCCACTGCCTCCTCAGGCCACAAGCACAGAGCTAGATCTGAAGAGGAGCAGCTGGGACATGAACTGGTGCCCATATGGGTTGCTGGCACTGCAGGCAGAGACAGCCTACTGTGCCACAGTGCTGGCCCCTTGGTGAAGGTTTTTAAAGAAGACTTCAATATCTATATTTGAGCCAACACAAGCAGTGATGGGTATAGAAATAACCAGTAGATTAGGAGCAAGAAACAAAAAGTGACTGGAGCCAAGGCTTACAATCAGAAACACCCTCCCCCAGAATTAGCAATCCCGGGAAGACCTTGGGTTTTCCATGAACCACGGCATGAAGATTCAAGTTGGTCCCACTTCTATTTTCAAGGGTCAGGGAGTCTCTCGGGTGAGGATTAGGTCGCACACAATGTCATCTCATCGAATGCTTTCTTGAAGAGGAGGGAGTGCCCTCTGGGAACTGCACACATCCAAGGTGTTCTGCCCAAGGACATCTGTGGTGCCCACGAGGCTCCTTCATGACATGCATACAGCAGGTGCTCTGAGCCAGGCTGGCTGAGCACCAACCCTGCTTCTGTCACGTGCTGCATCAGGTCCTTGGGCAAGTCAACTTGTTCTGGTTTCCTCATCTATAAAATAAGGATAATAATATAGGGTGTCCAGGGGTGGCGCTGTGGCGTAGCAGGTAAAGCTGCCACCTGTAGCGCAGGCATCCATATGAGTGCTAGTTCGAGTCCCGGCTGCTCTGCTTCTGATCCAGCTTCTTGTCAATGTACCTGGGAAATCAGCAGAAGATGCGTTTGGGCCTGTGCCACCCATGTGGGAGACCCAGCTGAAGTTCCTGGCTTCAGACTGGCCCAGCTCTGGCTTTTGCAACCATCTAGAGAATAAACCAGCAGATGGAAGATCTCTTTCTCTCTCTTTGTCTCTCCCTCTCTCTCTCTCTCTGCCTTTCAAATAAATAAATAAATCTTTTTTTAAAATGCAGGGTGTCCATAAAGTCTGAAAACAAATAAATATAGAGTGTTGTCAAGGATATCTTCAATCTATTAAAAATAGACTAAGTATGTACTGTAGTACTGTCCCCCATCAGAAAAAAATTGTCAAAGACTGAGATAAGCAGAAAAAAGTGTGTGCTCCTCTGACCTCAGAACCAGCCCTTAAGGAATTCTCTTCTGGCTAAAAAGCCCATGAGAACATTTCAGGCATGGAAAGCCAAGACACTGTGGCAAAAACGTCCTGCATGAAGGATCTGGGTGGGTGAGACTCCAGTGGAAAGAAGTGGTCATCAAAGAAGGAGGTATTTTTCTCTGAAGGGAGGAGAGAACTTCCACTTTGCTTATGGCCTTGTCTAAATACTGACAGAGCTTGTGGATTCAAAAGGCTTCCATAGCTTTAGCAGCTCATGACAAGAGCCTTGAGTGATCACTGGCATCACACATAAGTGTGTCTTGTTAAATTAGTAACAGGAGTCACTGTGCACTAACTTCCCATGCAGGACTCTGTCCTCAAAGAGTTGTGTTACAAGTAAGTTTAATTGCTAGCAAAAGAGGTATCATTCTTGGGTGGTTCGTTAAAGCTGATTAAGTTTCTAAAAGAAAGAAAGAAATTAACTTCAAGATGCAATGACTTTGAACAACCCTTGTTTTGACCGTTGAGGAACAGTTCTTTTGTTTTTTTACCATGCTAATTGTTGAGCTCTTTAGTTAGTATAGAGCTGGTCTTCCATGTATGAAGTTAATCAAAAATGAATCTTAACAGAGAGTGGGACTGGGAATGGGAGAAGGAGGAGGAGAAGAGGTAGGAGAGAGGGTGGGAGGACAGGCATGGTGGGAAGAATCACTATATTCCCAAAGTTGTACTTATGAAATGCATGAAGTCTGTATTCCTTAAATAAAAGGTTTCTTTGTGTAGGGGGGAAATAAATTTTAAAAAACAGGAAAAAGTGGGTGCTCCAAATAGTTCACCCATCTCTGTTCTCTCCGTCTTTCGTTGAGCTCTTCCTCAACCCAGCAAAATGTAGAAAAGATGCTAATGAACAGGATTCTTGTTCATAGCGATGCAAACTGTCTCAGAATGCAATTGATTTTTTAAAATGAATTTTTTTAGTTTAAAAGTTTTTAAATAATCTTTGATTTAAAGCAAATTGTATAAATTGCACTGAGAGTTCCTGTATAACCTACCCCCAGCTTTCCCTGCTAACAACTTACATAACTGCTGTACAAATATCAGGACCTGAAAGTTAATCTTGGAACAATAACAAAAAAAACCCTTTAAACTTATAGAGCGTTACTAGTTTTTCCACTAGTGTCCTCTTTTTGTTTTGAGATTCAATCCAGGATCCTACTAGACTGCATTTCTTTTCCTAATTTTTTTATCTTAATTTGTAATTATTTTTAACAGCTTCAGGGTGTGTTGTAGATACAATTCTAAGAACATAATAATATTCCCTCCCTCCCTCCCTTCCACCTTTCTTTCTTCTCCTTTTGTTGTTTTTAGTTTTCGAGTCGACTTATTTCAAATTTACATCACTGTAAAAAAGGCTTAATACTGCCCCGAATAAGAAGTTTAACAAATAATGCAAAAAGACCCTCGTTTAGTGGGAATATAGACAATGGCTGTAAACAATAATTGAATGGAAAAATGACCATTTCACCCATATAGAGTAAATTTTAAAGTAATCACAAATCATAAAAACTATAGTATATAACATTTAAAAAAAAGACATTTATTTGAAAGGCAGAGAGAAAGAGAGAGAGAGATCTTCCATTCGATAGTTCACTCCCCAGATGGCCACAACGGGTGGAGCTGTGTCAATCTGAAGCCAGGAGCTTCCTCCGGATCTCCCACGCGGGTGCAGGGGCCCAAGGACTTGGGTCATCTTCTACTGCTTTCCCAGGCCACAGCAGAGCTGGATCATAAGAGGAGCAGCTGGGACTCGAACCGGTGCCCATATGGGATGCTGGCAATGCAGGTGGTGGCTTTACCCACTGTGCTACAGCGCCGGCCCCTGTAACATTCTTAACCATTGGTTTCACAAAGGTACAAAACAGTTTTACAAAGCTATTTGCAGTAATACTGATGCACACAGGCTTTTTTTCTAACTTTAGCTCCCACATATAAGGGAGAGCATTCAGTATATGTCTTTCTGTGTCTAGCTTACTCAACATGATGTCTTCCAGTTGCATCAGTTTTGCTACAAATGATGGAATTTCATTCTTTTGTATAGCTGAATAATATTCCATTGTATATATATACCACATTTTCTGTATCCAGTCATCTGATGATGGACACTTTGATGGTTGATTCCAAAGTCAGGAATTGTGAAGAGTGCTGCTATAGACATGGTGATGCAGGTATCTTTTTGACACATTGTGTTCAAGTCTTTTGAGTATATACCCAGTGGTGAGATAAATGCAGCTGATTATTACCATGAAGATAGACCCATTGTGATTCTATTAATAAATGTATTTATGAATCCATTATTTCCTAAAAAAAAGGCACTTCAAAAAATTAACAGAAAGTGGAATTAACAGACAATGTGTATTTTTTTCCTGAACTTTTTAAGATCCCTTGTACATGTCTTGGTTCTTTGAATTCTCATTTGAAGCAATTATGATATTTTCTATTTCCTGATTAATTAATGAGTTCAATGTCTCATGTGTTCATTTTATAAATCCATGAAAGTCATGGTTGCACCCTCTTCTAAAAATTCCTTTAGTACTTCATAGGGTTCTTGGGAGGCTTAACAGGGTTAATGAATGTAAAATCCTTTGAGTAATGCCTAGCGCATGGAAAGTGCTTAAGAGGCAGTGAGCGTTGATACTATTTGAACTGCAGCTCTCAGCACCTACATTTAATTGTTATTGGGCCTCTCTTCAAGAGACTCCCTCTGTCCCAATGGCACCAGGTCCATTAGGATAAGAGCTTTGCAACCCACCCTTGAGAACAGTAGAGCTGAGCACCAAGAACGCAAATACGAAAACCCAGATGGGAACAGGAGAGGGAGGAGGAAGAGGGGTGGGAGTGTGGGTGGAAGGACGGGCACAGTGGTGAGAATCACCATGTTCCTAAAGTTGTATTTATGAAATGCATGAAGTTTGTATTCCATAAATAAAAGGTTTCTTGGCAGGGGGGAACATAGTAGACACAGTCAATAAATTAGTTGGATGGTGGACAAACTGGAAGAGGAGTTAGCAAAGTTTTTTTGTAAAGGACCAGATAGTAAGTACTGGACACTGGGCAGGTCCAACAGTGTCCATTGTAGCTACTCAGCTCTGCATGGTGGTGCAAAGGCAGCCATGGACACTAGGTAAACAGATGAACATGGCTGCCTCACGGTAAGCATTTATCTATGGACACTGACATTCAAGTTTCATTTCCATGTGATGATTATTATTTTTTCCAACCATTTCAAAATGCAAAAACCTGTCTAAGGGGGCCAAATAAAAATAGGCAGAGGGCCCGATTTGGCTCTGGGGCATAGTTTAGGGACTCTTGAATTAGATAATGGGCATATCAGGGGTGAGAAGTATGCCTTATTCATATAACCTTTTTAGGTCTAGCCCATCCCATGTGAAAGGTGTCCGTGTAAAGTTTGTTGAATTAAGTTACACATGGATCAAGGCAGGAGGGAGATATTTGGGGGAGTGATTTGCTGCATCATTTCAGAAAGACCATTTGCAGTGATGACAAGATGATGGCTGTCTTGGCCGAGCCTGGTGTGTGGGTGGGGTGGCAGTGTCTGGTCCCAAATGCATCAACCAAGTTCTGTCATAATTGCTGTTAACTGAAATCTTAATTGACACTGATGGTTTTATAGCCCGCCTACAAACTGCCTTACACTCTTTTTAGAGCAAAATGGAATCACAAATAAATCTTTAATATCTACATGACTCCTTTTCCAGACAAGCTTAGGGAAGTGGTCAAATTCTATTATACTGGCATTGATTAATTTCATAGACCAGGATTAGGAATTTTCCAGATTAAGGAAAGTGGCTGATGAGTCTCCAAGAGCAGAGATAGACTCAGGATTGGTTCCACCTACAGAATTGAAATAGACCCAACTGGAGCCGTAGATGCTGCTCCCTGTGCCTCCTGGTGCACGCCTCCCTCTCTCCCTTCACACTGTCTCCCAGACAGAACAAAAGTGTTTGCTCCAGCCAAGTGAACCTTCTCCCCCACAAAGATCTGTCTCCATGAACATTCAGTTACTAAGGTTACACACAAAGGGACAGCTATATTTTTGCTTGGAGATTCATAATTCCGGTTCTGTTCTGTGCCTGTTAGCTGGTGGCACACAGGGCCTAGGCAATTGTTAATTTGGATTATGTACTTCATTTTTTTTAATTTTAAGATTTAACAGTTTTTAACATTTTATCACATTTATTTCACATAGAGATATTCATACACATATGTACTATTTTTTCTTTAAAACAAGGATATTAATATCATAAAATGTAAGATGCATGATAATAAATATTCCATATATATGGTATTTTTATATCCATATACCTGTGTATGGTATAATTCAGTGAAAACAATATTTGTAACTATATTGTAACTATATTTGTAACAATATTTGTAACTCAATGACACCTATGCCATTTTTGTACTCTCTCTGTATTTGTTTCTGCATATAAGAGAAAATATATGTTTGTCTTTTGGTGCCTGGCTTACTTCACTTAGCATAATGATCTCCAGTTCCATTCATTTTATTGCAAATGTCAGGACTCCATTCTCTTTAATGGCTGAGTAATATTCTGTCATGTGCATCTCCTACCTTAGCCTATTGAGCCACTCTGTGGATACTTCAAGTCATTGAATCATCAGTGAATTCAGTGACTCAGTCAAACAATTCTTTTTATTTTATTTTTATTATTTTTTTAAAGATTTATTTGAGCCGGCCTAGATGGAGTCTTGTTTCAAATTTCTGCCTGTGGAAATCCAACTTCCCCAATCCCATTTGTTGAGGAGACTCTTCTTTCCCCAGGGCATGATTTAGCATGTTTGTTGGAGATTAGTTGATGTTAGGTGCTGTTCCATTTGTCTGCGTGTCTGTTTTATGCCAGTACCATGCTGTTTTGATTGTAATCTTCCTATACTATGTCTTGAAGTTTTGTATTGTGATGCCTCTGGCTTTGTTTCTATTGCTCAAGATTGTTTTCACTATCTGGGGTCTCTGGTGCTTCCAAGCAAATTTTAGGACCGTTTTCTCTAATTCTGTAAAGAATGTCCTTGAAATTATGGGGATTGCATTAAATCTTTAAATTTCTTTGGGTGGTATAGACATTTTGATAATATTAATTCTTCCAATCTCTGCACATGGGAAATCTTTCCATTTTTTGCATCATTTTTCTTTCTTTCACTAATGTTTTAGAATTTTTATTGTTGAGATCTTTCACATCCTTGGTTAAATTTATCCCAAGGTATTTAAATTTTTTTGTAGATTTTATGAATGGTATTGTTCTTATAAGTCCTTTCTCAGCCAGATTGTCATGGGTGGATAAGAAGCTATTAGCTTTTGTGTGTTGATTTTATGTACTGAAAATTTGCTGAGTTATCTTATCAGTTCTTTTTTTTTTTATTTTTTTTTTTATTTTTATTTATTTATTTTTTTTTTGACAGGCAGAGTGGACAGTGAGAGAGAGAGACAGAGAGAAAGGTCTTCCTTTGCCGTTGGTTCACCCTCCAATGGCCGCCGCGGCCGGCGCGCTGCGGCCGGCGCACCGCGCTGATCCGATGGCAGGAGCCAGGAGCCAGGTGCTTTTCCTGGTCTCCCATGGAGTGCAGGGCCCAAGCACCTGGGCCATCCTCCACTGCACTCCCTGGCCACAGCAGAGGGCTGGCCTGGAAGAGGGGCAACCGGGACAGAATCCGGCGCCCCGACCGGGACTAGAACCCGGTGTGCCGGCGCCGCTAGGTGGAGGATTAGCCTAGTGAGCCGCGGCGCCGGCCTATCTTATCAGTTCTAATAGCCTCTTGGTTGAGTAATTTGGTTCCCTACATAGAATCATGTCATATGCAAACAGGAATAATTTTATTTCCTCATTTCCAGTTACTATCCCACTTATTTATTTTTCTTGCCTAATGGCTCTGGCTAAAACGTCCAGAACTATATTGAATAAAAGTGGTTAGAATGGATATCCTTGTCTGGCTCCAGATCTTAGTGGAAATGCTTCCAACTTTTTCCTGTTCAATATGAGGTTGGCCATGGGCTTGTCATATGTTGCCTTTGTTGTATTCCTTCTATACCCATGTTTTAAAGTTTTTTTTTTTTTTACCATGAAAGGATGTTATATTTTTATCAAATGCTTTCTCTGCATTTATTGAGATAAGCATGCAGTTTTTATCCTTCATTCTGCTTATTGATTTGCATATGTTGAACCATCCCTGCATCCTGGAAGCAATCCCACTTGGTCAGGGTGGATGATCTTTTTGTTGGATTTGTTTCGCTAGTATTTTGTTGAGGATTTTTACATCTATGCTCATCAGGGTTATTGGTCTATAGTTCTTTTTTGTATCTTTCTAGGTTTTGGAATTAAGGTAATGCTGACCTCATAGAATGAATTTGAAAGGATTTCCTCCATTTCAGTTTAAGAAGAATTCATATTAGTTCTTGAAGAGTTTCCTAGAATTCAGCAGTGAAGCCATCCAGTCCTGGGCTTTTCTTTGTTAAGAGGCTCTTTATTACTGACTCAGTCTCAGCCCTGATTATTGGTCTGTTCAGGTTTTCTATTTCCTCATGCCTCAATTCTGATAAACTATAAATATCCAGAAATCTATCCAGTTTTCTAGATTTTTTCTAATTTGTTGGCATATAGCTGTTTGCAATAATTCCTAATTATTTTATGTATTTTTGTGGTATCAGTTGTAATATCTCCTTTTTCAGCTTTTATTTATTGATTTGATTCTGCTTTTTTTCTTGGTTAGTCTGGAAAATGGTTTATCAATTTTGTTAATTTTTCAGAAAAATTTCATCATTAATCATATATTTTTAAATTTCCATTTTCTCTAAGTTTTATTCTTTCTTTCTAATTTTGGCTCAAGTTTGTTCCTATTTTTTAGGTCCGTGAGACATATTGTTAGATTATTTATTTGATACTTTTCCTCTTAATATAAGCACTTATTGCTATAAACTTTGCTCTTGGCACAACGAAAGTCATTATGTAATAATGATTAAGGGATAAACTCAACTAGGTGTGACTATGGTAAATGGGTAAGCACCCATTGCTACAGCACCCTAGCATTTTATAAAACAATGTTAATGGATTCTAAAGGGAGACACAAACTCTAAAATAATAGTACTGGGGGGACTTTAACCCCCCACTGTGATCAATGGACAGATCAACCAGACAAAAACGCAGAATCGGAGCTAATATATACAACAAACCTGGCAGACAGCTACAGAGCATTCACCAGCTCAGGGAACATCCTCCAGGAGAGACCATATGCTAGGCACATTTTTAAAAAATATTGATAACATGTGTCTTTTCTGACCACAGTGGCATGAAGCTGGAAATTAACATAAAGATTCTAGAAACCATACAAATATGTGGAGATTGCACAATATGCTCCTGAATGAGCCGTGTCACAGAAGAAATGCAAAGGAAATATTCCTCAAAAAAAAAATCCTTGAAATTGATGAAAAGTGGAAACACAGCATATCAAAATGTATGTAATATAGCAAAAGAAGTCAATAATGAAATTTTGAACAGGAATTCCACAAGAAGTGGCATTTCTTTTTTGTTTCTAAAAGATTTATTTATTTATTATTTGAAAGGCAGAATTATGGAGGGGGAGAGGCAGAGAGAGAGAGATCTGGTTCACTTCCCAAATGGCCTCAACAGCTAGGGCTGGACCAGGTCGAAGCCAGGAGCCAAGAGCTTAATTTGGGTCTCCCATGTGGGCCATCTTCCACTGCTTTCCCAGGTGCATTAGCAGGGAGGTGATCTGAAGTGGAACAGCTGGGACGTGAACTGGTGCCCATTTGGGATGCCAGTGCTGCAGGCAGCAGCTTTACCTGCTACGCCACAGTGTTGGCCCCAAGAAGTGGCGTTCATACATGTGTGACTATGACCAAATAAATTAGAACAGCAGTATCTGGAGAACATATGTAGAATCAAGGAGGAAAAATTTAGACAAGAGCTCAGCTTTAAAGATGAATTTTAGATGTTAGCATATCCAAATATAAATTAGCTTTTATTTATTTTTATATATTTATTCATTTATTTGAAAGGTAGAGTTACAGAGAGAGAAAGGTCTTCCATCTGCTGGTTCACTCTCCAAATGGCCAGAGCTGGGCCTGTTGAAGCCAGGAGCTTCCTCCAGGTCTCCCATATGGATGCACTTGGGCCGTTTCCACTGCTTTCCCAGGCCATAGCAGAAAGCTGGATCGGAAGAGGAGCAACCAGGTCTCAAAACAGCATCCACAGAGTTGGCCCCTATAAGTTGGCTTTTAAAAATAATAGTCATAAAGCTAGTCCTAACTGCTGGCATTTTATGGGTATACACGAAGGTATTTCAAAAAGTTTGTGGAAAATGGAATTAAATGATTTTTAACGTTTATTTTCATCTTTTTCTTAAAAAATTTATTTGAAGGGTAGAGATGCAGAGAGAGAGGGAGAGACAGAGAGAAAGAGAGGTTTCTTCCATCTGCTGGTTCACTCCCTAAATAACCACAACAACCAGGGCTGGCCCAGGCTGAAGCCAGGAGCTTCCTCCAGGTCTATCACGTGGGTGGCAGGGGCTCAGGCACTCACACTGTCTTCTGCTGCTTTTCCCAGGCACTTTAGCCTGGATTAGAAGTGGAGCAACTGGGACTGAAACAGGACCCATATGAGATGCCGATGTTGTAGATTGCCCCCTGACCCGTTAGGCTACAACACCCATGCCTATTTCCACCTTAAAAATAAACTGGAAAGACAGAGTGACAGAGGGATCCATCTGTCCACTGGTTCACTCCCCAAATGCCCACAGTAGCTGGTGCTAGGGCAGGCCAGAGCCGGGAGCCAAGGACTCCATCAGGAGTCCACATGGGTTGCAGAGGCTCAAGTACATAAATCCTCATCTGCTGCCTTCGAGGGTGCATTAGCAGGAAGCTGGGTGGGAGAGTGAGTGGTCAGAGCTCAAACCAGTCACTCCGATGTGGGGTGTGGGCGTTGTAAGTGGCAGCTTGATGCACTCTGCCACAACACCAGCCCTAAAGGACATTTTTTTATATAATTTGAGAGCCAATGAGAGAGAGAGAGAGTGAGTGAGAGAGAGAGAGCGTGTGTGTATGTGCGCGTCCATCTGCTGGGTGACTCCTCAAATGCATATAATGCCTGAGGTTAGGCCAGGGCCAAGGCTGGAAACATAATCCAGGTCTCCCATGTGTGTGAGGAACCCCATCACTTGAGCCCCCGCGGCTGTCTCCCAGGGTCTGCATTAGCAGGGAGCTGGAGCCAGGAATTGAACCCAGGCACTCTGATACGGGACACCGGGGTCTGAACCATTAGGCCACCTCTGAAGGATTATTCTGGTGTGAAAATTTTGAAAAGGATGCATGCTAGAGGTGTTCAAGGCGCTCACGGAAAATGCATATCATGAAGGCGCTATGCACGGATTTCCAAATGTTTGCCACCAAAATAAGCGCATCTTGTAACACCATTTTCTGTGACTTTTTGCAGTCCACTGACAGGTGAGGAAAGTGGTCCTTCAAATCAAAGTGACAGTCCCTGAGCTCCACTGCACAGGACAGGCCCGGATCCAGCTCTCTTCTCAATCTGACTCAACCTCTTCACACAGTAGATGCAGGAAGGAAAAGCAAGGGGGCAAGTTATCACACACTGATGTGTCCTTTCCCAGCCCCGGGGGGCACTGGCGGTGGCTCAGATGATTGGTACCCTGTGATCCTGGCTTCTAGCTTCAGCCCTAGCTGTTGTGGCCATCTGGGGAGTAAACCCATGGGTGGTATCCCTCTGTCCCTCTGCCTCTTAAATAAACAAATAAATATATTTGAGAAATAATTTTGGAGCAAGAAAACTCTGAAATTCATGCATGAAGAACCCTCATGAGGAGTCTTCAAAAAGGCAGAGTTAGAGATCTTCTATCTACTGGTTTACTCCACAAACGGCCACAAAAGCCAGGACTGCACCAAGCTGAAGCTAGGAGCCCAGAACTCCATCCAGTTCTCCCATGTGGGCGGCAGGGGTTCAAGTACTTTTGCTATCTTCCACTGCTCTCCCAGACACATTAGCAAAGAAGTGTATCAGAAGTGGAGCTGGCAGGACTTGAACTGATGCCCATATGGGATGCAGGCATGGCAGGCCATGGCTTGCCATGCTGCACCACAACACCAGCCCCTACCATGAATGTCAAGTTGCCTCATGGACCATTTTTAGAGCACTTCAGGGTCCACAGGCTTTTACTCTTTATATGCTCCCCTCATAACTTGCTCTTTTCTTCTTCTATCTCAGTTGGGGATTAGAAAGGATTTTTGTGTCCTGTTTATTCCACCTCCCACCCCCTGCAGATTGATTGATTGATTGATTGATCTGAAAGGCAGAGTGACAGAGGAGAGAAAGATCCTCCATCCACTGGTTCACTCCCCAAATGCCTGTAACGGCTGGGCCAGCCCAAAGTAAGGAGCCTGGAACTCCATCCTGGTCACCTCCTTGGGTGGGACCATCCTCCCATGCCTTCCAGGCACTTTAGGAACCTGGATTGGAAGCATGGAGTAGCTGGAGCTCAAATTAGGGACTGACATAGGATGGGTGCATCCCAAGTAGCAACCGAAGCCACTGTGCCACGACGCCCACCCTGTGTCTTGTTTTCTGAATGTATGCATCTTCATGTTCCTATTCTAGAGTTTTGATGTCTTCTTCCAGTTCCCATAAATGGACTGTTGGTTAAATGGATAGTGCAATTGTTATTTTTTACTTCAACTCTTGACTGATCCGACAACCCTACTCCCCATAATCTTAAACTAGTGGATTTTTAAAAAGTTTGTTAATTTTATTGATTTGAAAGGCAGAATGACAGAGAGTCAGAGAGACCTTCCCCCTGCTGGTTCACTCCCCAAACGCCTACTACAGCCAGGACTGGGCCAGGCTGAAGTCAGGAGCCAGGAACTCCACCCAGGTCTCCCAAATGGGTGGCAGGGGTCCGAGAATGGAAGCCATCACCTGCTGCCTCACAGGGTGTACATTAGCAAGAAGCTGGGTCACAGGTGGGGAGCGTGGCCTTGAGCCAGGTGCTCTGATGTGGGGTGTGGATGTCTCAAGTAGCAGCTTCAGCCCCTGCATTACAGAGCCCACCCCCAGCGCGTGATATTTAAACTGAAAGGATTTCTTTAACGTTTCATATGCCCAACGCAAGGCATTTAAATTTTATTTATTTATTTATTTTTTTGGCCAGGCAGAGTTAGACAATGAGAGAGAGAGACAGTGAGAGAGTTATAGACAGTGAGAGAGAGAGAGAGAGAGAGAGAGAGAGAGAAAAGTCTTCCTTCCGTTGGCTCACCCCCCAAATGGCCGCTACCGCTGGTGCGCTGCGCCAATCCGAAGCCAGGAGCCAGGTGCTTCCCCCTGGTCTCCCATGGGGTGCAGAGCCCAAGCACTTGGGCCATCCTCCACTGCACTCCCTGGCCACAGCAGAGAGCTGGACTGGAAGAGGGGCAACCGGGACAGAATCCGGTGCCCCAACCGTGACTAGAACCCCAGGTGCCGGCGCCACAGGCGGAGGATTAGCCAAGTAAGCTGTGGCGCCAGACAGCATTTAAAATTACAACCCACTGGCATTTGGCCTACTCTTCAGAGTAAGACCCCAGCTGAGACACCCATGTCTCATCAGAGTGCCTTGGTTCAGGTCGTGCCTTGGCTCCTGATTCCAGCTTTCTGCTGATGTGTGCCCTTGGAGGTGGCAGGAATGGACCAAGTAACTGTGTATCTGCCAGTCATGCGGGAGGCCTGGATTCAGTTCCCTGGCTTTCAGCTCAGCCCTGCCACTGTAGCTGTCTGAGGAGTGGACCGGCAGATGGGAGGTACGTATCTTCTCTCCCTCTCTCTCTTGAGTTTTGAGTAAAAAAATTAAAATTACAGCCCAGTACTTGTACAAGGATACTTCAAAAAGTTTGTGGAAAATTCATTCAATGCATATTTTAGTACAAAAAAAAAAGTTTGATAGCCATAGATAGTATTTTCATAAAATTAATTTCCCATGTATTATGAAAAATTTTGCACCAACATAAATTCATACTTTCAACTGCATTTTCTATGAACTTTTTGAAGACCCGGTGCTCAAGTGACTACAGTAAGACTCATGAAATGGCACTGACCTAGAGTCTGCTTTCCCAGCAAGTACTCACTGGTCACTTCTAACCACGGTGGGTTTTGCCCCCAGTTTGCACATCATAGCCTGAGATGCTAAGCGTTTGGGAGCGGAGCGCCCCAGTGAGCATCCACACACATTTGCACCCGAAGCTGATGGAGGAAGTAAAATCCGATTTTAGACTTTATTTGTGCTGCAGCCTGGTGAGGCCATAAAAATCATCTAAAGGAAGGAAAGAAAAAAATTGTGCCTGGAAAAATCAAGGCTTCCTAAATGACAGCCAGCACCGGCCCCTCGTGGAATAGAAGGCCATTCATCACTGCTCTCCCAAGAGGGACTGTCTGGACTCTGTAATATTTTCGTAAAATATTGTGATTATGCCTGATTGCATCAAATTAGCTAATTGTGTTGTCATTTCTGATGTCTGGAACAGAAATGCCTTTCCGAGTCTGTTTGGGTGAATATTTGTGACCATGGGTTTGCACATTCTTCAGAACTCAACACATTTTGTCAACTCTCAGAAACGCAGCGAAGACAGGTTGCCCACCTGCACAGGGCGCACAGGTGGAGTAGAGTGTGTGGGCACACGAGGGGCTGTTCACGGTGTGTGTGTGCTGATCACAGAACGCTGGGTACCGTGCCTTGATGAGGGAGGCAGCCTCGGCGGAGAGGCCTCAGTGAACAGAACCCAGCTTTGTGGGTAAAACTGAACAGAGGAGCAGCCCACTGGGGCAAATGAGGACATGAACTTGGGGTTGAAGCCCAGGCTTTTCCCCTTGGAGTGATGTGGGCTGCCCACAAATTTCTCTCTCTGATTGCTGTAGCCAAAGCAGACATGGAAAAAAGTCCCATGGATTCACCAAGTTATGGCAAATTGTATTTTTTTTTTTCATTTGAAAAGCAGAGAGCAAGCAAGAGAGTGAGCACATGCATGCTTCCATCCACTGTTCACTCCCCAAATGCCTGCAACAGTCTGCTGGTCCAGGTGGAAGCCAGGAGCCGGGACTCCATCCGGGTCTCCCAGGTGAGTGGCAGAGGCCAAGCAGTTGAGCCAACATCTGCCACCTTTCCAGGCACGTTAGCAGGGATCTGGATTGAAAGTGGAGCAGCTGGGGCCTGTGCTATGGCATAGCAGGTAAAGCCGCCACCTGCAGTGCTGTCATCCCATATGGGCACTGGTTCGAGTCCCAGCTGCTCCACTTCTGATCCAGCTTTCTGCTGTGGCCTGGGAAAGCAGTAGAAGATAGCCAAGTCCTTGGGCCACTGCACCCGTGTGGGAGACCTGGAAGAAGCTTCTGGCTTTGGATTAGGTGCAGCTCCAGCCATTGTGGCCAATTGGGGAGTGAACCAGTGGATGGAATACCTCTCTGTCTGCCTCTCTGCCTCTCCTCTCTCTGTATCTCTGACTTTCAAATAAATAAATCTTTAAAAAAAAAATGTGGAGCAGCTAGGACTTGAACTGGTGCTCCTACATATGATGCTGGTGTTGTAGGCCGTGGCTTACGCCACTGTACCACAACGCCAGCTCAAGGCAAGTCTATCCTTTTTTTTTTTTTCTTTTTTGAAAGATTTTATTTATTTGACAGGCAGAGTTATAGATAGTGAGAGAGAGAGAGAGAGAGAGAGCAAGGTCTTCCTTCGGTTGGTTCACCCCCCCAAATGGCCACAGTGGCCAGAGCTGCGCTGATCCAAAGCCAGGAGCCAGGAGCTTCCTCCTGGTCTCCCATGCAGGTGCAGGGTCCAAGCACCTGGGCCATCCTCCATTGCCTTCCCAGGCCACAGCAGAGAGCTAGACTGGAAGAGGAGCAACTGGGACTAGAACCGGCACCCATATGGGATGCTGGTGCCACAGGTGGAGGATTAACCTAGTGTGCCACGGGGCCGGCCCCGGCAAGTCCATTCTTATCTACACATCTCTAGCAAGTGTTTCAATGATTTTGAAGGGAAAATCTGGGGATCTTTTGTTTTATGGTAAGCACTTTATGGAAACTTACAGAATCATAGGAAGGCAATTTCTGGGATTCACAGGGCAAATGAGGGTGTTACAGGGCTGCCACAGCTGTAGATCAAAGCTAGGACTGTGGGGTAGCAGTTAGGCTGCTGCCTGCATCCCACGTGAGTGCTGGTTCGAGTCCTGGCTGCTCCACTTCCAATCCGATCCAGCTCCCTGCTCATGCTCTTGGGAAAGCAGCAGAGGATGGCCCAAGTCCTTGGACCCCTGTACCCACGTCAGAGGCCTGGAAGAAGCTCCTGGCTTCAGCCTGGCACAGCCCCAGCCCCAGCTGTTGCAGGCATTTGGGAAATGAATCAGTGGACACAGACCTCGCTCTCTGTCTCTCCCTCTCTCTCGGTAACTCTGCCTTTCAAATAAATAAAATAAACCTTTTTTAAAAAAGAAGCAAAAAAAAAAAAACCTTAGGACTAAAACTCATGTCTCAGACTTCTACACTAAAGATCTTTCACAAAACAAGGGTGCTAGGAAGGGAGAGATGGAGTTTCGCTTTTCCTTGACGATGTCTTGCTAGGATTGTGTCTGGCTAGGATTCCTAGTCTCACACCAAACCTTGATGCTGTGATCACGCGAAGGCTTCTTTGCTATCACTGAAATATCCCCCCTTGACGTGAGGAGAGGGCGAGAGAATTCATCTAGTGAATAGAAAGCCACCCTCTGTGTCGCTGAAGACTGTTCTGGCATATGCCCCAACACACTTGAGGGGACCTTAAAAAGTTTGTGGAAAATAGAATCAAAAGATAAATTTATTTTGATGCAACAATTTTGAAGTCCATAGTTTTTTCATAATATCCATTTTCCGTAGACTTAAAAAATACACATGTTGGTATTAGAGAGATAACTCCCATCATTGTTTCATTCCCCAAATTCCTGCAACAGCCAGAGCTGGGCCAAGTCAAAGCCAGGAGCTCAATCCAGATCTCCCACATGGGTGGCAAGGACCCAACCCCTGCCTCTCAGGGTGCACAGTAGCAGGAAGCTAGAGTCTGGAGTGGTGCAGGGACTTGAACCTAAGCACCCTGACAGGGGACATGGGGCCCCAAGTGGCATCCTAACTGCTGAGTCAAATTCTGGGCCCCTCTGTAAGCTTTCTGAAGTCCCTGTGCAGTGGCCATAAGGATGATGGTACTCCAGATCAGACACCTGGGTTCCAATACCAGCTCCGCCTCCCAAGCTAACTGATAGTATCTTTTAGCCTCCTCCCTCTGTCAGTTAAAAAACACAATCCCCCTTCACTGGAGGTGTTGGTGTTCCGTGCTTGTCTCTGTAAAGAGACCTGGCGCGTGGGGCACTCGCATGTCAGTTACCCTTTCCTTTTTACTGGCTGAAAAATGGATTTGTTCGCTGCAATGGATCTTTAACCTGTCCTTTAAAAAGAAATGTATTTGTAAGGTAGAGTTATAGAGCGACAGAGATCTTCCATGAGCTGGTTTATTCCCCAACAGCCCACAATGGCTGGGGCTGGGCCAGGCCAAAGCCAGGAGCCTAGAACTCCATCTGGGTCTCCCATGTGGACTGCAGGGGCCCAAAGACTTGGGCCATCCTCTGCTGCTTTCCCAGGTGCATGAGCAGGGAGCTGGATGGGAAGTAGAGCAGCCAGGACTTGGACTGGGGCCCTTATGGGATGCCAGCATCACAGGCAGCAGCTTAACTCACTACGCCACAGCGCCAGCTCCTATAGTCTGTTCTTGAATATGTATTCCCATGGGAGCCACACTTTGAAGCAGTTAAACAGTCTGGCAAAGGAAAACAGATCTTAGAAACCTAGTATTTGACGGCTGGTATACATCTTGGGGAGTTTTGCCGTGGGCTGTAGCACACGAACACACATTTCTGTCTCCCAGTGAATAGCTCAGTCACTCCAATTTTAGCGTCTCCTCTTCAGCTAGTTTTCCATTCTTCTGTTTTGACAAAGTTAGGCAACTCTTTTCGTTTGCAAAGCTGTTATATTGGGTGCATTACAAAAACATACACAAAATCATTTGGCCTCAAGGGGGAGCCATTGGCAAGTTTCTAAAACTCCCAAGTTTCAAGTGGTAATTGTCATTGACAGAGTTTCCGAAGGCCAGGCTTGGTGCAGACGAGGACCGGAGTCATCAGAGTCATGTTGAGGTGGGAACTGTGACCCCAGGAGTCCGGGAAGGGAAGTAACTGAGAAGCCAGGCTCTGAACGCAGGCCTGTGGTCAACACAGCCTGGTGCTCCACTCAGTCTGGGTGTCCCTTCTGTTGGATGCTCAGCAAGCCCAGTGCCACACACCTGAATTCCGCCCCCGCATCTTGTCCTGTTTGGGAGCTTCCAGCCTGTGGCAGGGGTGCCACCATCCACTGCCTTCCCAGGCTTGCTATCAGGAAGCTGGGAGGAGGCGTCACTGTCCCGTGAAAATGTCTCTGTCCGCTTAAACTCTATGAATGCATTTGGTAATGTAATGAAAAATGTAGATGGATGGATGTGGAAGGCACTAGATTTGAGGGATCCTTAAAAGCCTGCAAACTGAGGAAACAGTAGGAACACTGCCCAAAGTCTGCAGAACTTGGTGCCCAGAAAGGACTACACAGCAATTCATTTGCCCGTTGTGTGAGGGCAACACTGCCCACTAACGCAAACTCTGCGATCTTGGCTATGGCACTGACCTAGTCCAGGTGCAAATGGCTCGCGCAGGCTTTTGCATAATAACCAGTCATAGCCCTGACCTTGCACACACACATTCACATCTGAGACAAATTTCTGGAAGCAATGCTTATCACCCTTAACTGCAGTGCCCTCTCAAGTTTGCTCATCAAATTGTCTTTTTAAATACCACCTGCCTCATGCTAACATGAACCCTATGCTCTCCCAATTGTCAAGATACGGAAAACACTGGTGGCCTGGGGTTATCTTTGCGCAGAACTCTTCTGAGAAGCCGAGAGGCACGTTTCCACTGTGTTCTGCCAGGGCATTCTCCGGATGCAGGATACCGGGCTTAGCATTTCCCTGATGCTGCTGCCACCTCCCTCGGCGCTTTTCCCAGCCTCTCCTAGTGGCTCCTGGGTGCCCCGGTGGGAAACTCTACTTTCAGGAAGCTTCAGAGGCCGCAGTGCCTCAGGTTGTAGCCAAAGGCCAGCGCCGGCCCTTACTGCGTTCCCATCATCAACTATCTCCCTAATTTATTTTTTCCTGTAATTCAGCCCACAAAACTTCCTGTCCCATCTCCTCCCCCTGAAGCGGAGAGCTGGCCTGGCTGGTATTGAAAATGTGTTTCCGGGTATCAACCTTGAAGAAACACAAAATGTCAACTCTTCTCTGAAGGCTGTTCTGTAATGTTTACACAGCTCTGGCTTACCCCGTGTCCCTCGGAGCTCAGGGCGCTTGGGGAGACTTGGAAATGCCAGGGCGACAACCAGCCTCTGGGCAAACCCAGCAAGGCGCAGACTACCAACTTTGTTTGCACAGATGCAAAGGCATGGAAATTTATACAGCAAGGGCCGGATGCCAAAGTGTGTGTGTTTTGTTTTTAATTACACACCCAACCAAATGCATAAAACTCAAGAAAATGAGTGTGGAGAAGATGTCATCTTGCCTATTTTTAGGCTGAAATATGGAGCTCTTAAAAGTGCGGCTGCCATATTTCTCTCCCAGATAAAGTGACTTCAGGGCAGGAAGACCACTTACACTCACACACACACAAATCAGTGGTAAATAGTTTTTATTCAGGCAATGAAACATGGAAAAAATATATTAGTAATCATTATAATTTCATTTGTGTGAGTATAGCTTTTACAAATATTTACCTGACATATAAAAAGGGAAATTACTATGTATATAAAATTTATGTAGATGATTATCCCACACGACACAATCCTGACAGTAGTCAATGCAGCGCCCGCCCACCCACTCGCTGAGGGTCCTCGTGTGCTCCGTGGCACCCAAGGGGACACAGTGCAGGACGCGCAGTGGACACTGGACTCGTTGGCACATTAGTACAGTGGGGGAACTAGTGGCAAACACGCACTGGCTAACAGCAATGCTGCAGAGTTGACTGCTACCGCTGGGATCTAGAAGAAAAGCCTGGAGCCTGGGTGGAGGCAGAGGCTGAGTCGGGGCAGGCGGTGGGAGGGGGGCCTGCACACTTCCCTGTATCTGCACGGAGGCTGGTTTTGGAGCCCACTGGAAGGTCATTTGTAAATATGGGCTATCAGTTAACCACATGATGGGGAAGTACTTTTTTTGGAGTCTAATTCAGATACCACTGAAAGGCAGAGTGGGGACAAAGTGGCATCTTCAGAATCGATACAGGGAAGTCAGGCCACTGTCGGCCCCAAGCCTGGCCTCCGCTCGGACGAAAGCAGATGGCCCAGGCCAGCACTGCACACAGCATCCCCGTGGTAGGACAGTGGCCAGAATACATATGTAGTAGCTGTAACCATATTACAGTTGATAAAGTCATTCCTTAGGAATCTTGTGTGTCCAATTCTAACTGCATGCTAAGAGGCACAGAAATGGGATTGCATTTGGATTAAAAGAAAAACAACTATGAAAGTGCAATCTTTAGTCTCCAGAAGCGAGCTCGGGCACAGGGCTCCAGCGGTCACTGGAGAACGCTGTCACTCAGATGGTCTCCAGAGGAGACCCTCAGACACAGGGTCTGTAATAATTTATTTTTAGCAATTGGGAGGCTATAGGTTTGAGTGGTAAATTGCTTCCTCAAAATAACTGGAATCTGGAAGCCAGGCAACCCTCTGTGGACAGAAATCGCCTCAAAATACCTCTTTTATTAAAAGCCTCTGAAGACGACTTCTTAGACCTTTGGCTTGACATCCTGGGACTCCCAGACTACATCTGTTCTCTCTTAAACTATTCAGAATATATACATCTGCATTCACAGTCCTTGCTGGACTCGTTTCATCTTTCAAACCCCAGTTTGACTCTTTCCAAACCGGAGTCGGCGTGCAGGCTCGCGGCTCATGGCTGCAGATGACAGCCGCCTACGAACGACTCAGGAGATGCTCACCGACTGCGGGGACACCGAGGAAAGAAAAGGAGAGCTTGAGGCTCACTCCGCTCAAAAAGGATGCACGGAGTCACGTGGGAGTCGCCGCGAGGCCCTCTGTAGCCTTTGCTGGCAGGGAGCGCTTCCACCCGGGGAACACCTGCAGGGGGTTTATGCCGCTGAGTGGGCAGGACCAACCCAGGGCTGTCTGAGACCTAAGTCCTCGCGTCGGGGGCGGGCACAGAGAGCAGCCGGCTGGAAAGAGAAGGCAGCCTGAGCTGCCCTCCAAAGCCAAACGTAAATCTCCCCTTGGAGGCCACAGCACTCTGGCCGGCTGCCAGGGCCTCCGAGCCTTGCGCCCTCATGTGCTTCTGCACTTCCTAATTTGGGCTGGGTCTGAAGAAGCCAGAAACCACATGTGGAACGCGGGGCTTCTCGGTGTTCCCGGAGCAGCCTTGCAGAACAAAGGGCTCGGCAGGTCGCGGTTGCAGGCAGAGGCCTGTCTCCCGTCAGCACACCGCAGGGAAGGACACCACACGCCTCGGCAAAGCCGAACACTAGGACAAAGGCTTGGGACCCGGAGCCCAAGAAACCACCCGACGTCCCCGAACCACACGCAGGCCAGCGGCTGCCTCCTCTTCCCCCTGCATTTTGGTGACAGGGCCCTGCATTGCCCAACAGGCAAGTGACATCAGGCCCTCACATGTGCTGAAGCAACCTCTAGACTATATTCTATATATATTTTAAATATATTCTACATTCAAAAGTTCCAAAACCTTTTTTGCTTGGTTTTAATGGAAAGTAAACATGCTTCATACTGCCCAGTCTATTTTCTTGACTTGCCTGATGGGTAAGACACACTTCAATTCTCCTTGGAGAATAGCCGTCTAGTACATCGGACTGGCGCACACGGCCTTCTGATAGTGCGGCTGAGCAGCCAGCAGCAACTGTGACTTAGCACGGGCGCCCGTGTGCTTGTGCAGCATTGCGTTCACTGGGGTCTAGTTTTTAAGGGGGTCCTCGGACAGACTGTCACCCGCTCTGTTCTAACACATACTCTGCACCTTTAGAGTAGCTAAGTCTATAAATGGACGCCAACCTGGGCCTTTCCTACTTAAATACATCAGCATAAGACAAGCAGACATGGGTACGTCACCCAAACACAGAGAGGGCTGGCACTACTTCTTTCAGCACAAGCCAAGTTAATTTTTCTTGTTGTAGAGAAGACCAAGGCAGCAGGTGGGTCCCGGCCGCAGGAGCGACACTTGCACTTGACATGGAGGCGAGAGCGATGCTCATGGGAAACCACAACTTCCAAGGCCCAGATGATTGTCAAGCCACCTCTCCAACCACAGCCAGCCTGTTTCTGTTTTTGTTTTGTACAAAATGTTAAGACGATAGGCTTCAAAATGCAGCCTAAGCACCGAGGGTGATAAACGCGTGTTGGTGAAACGGGACCTCTGCTTTGAAAGGTGCTCTCGACTTCCCTGGGGCTGAAGACCGCACCTCCGTGAACACTCTGCTAGGGAAAAGACAGCTTCTCAACACCTACAGAGGCTCTCCACTAGGCGCACTCCCTGCTGAGCTGGGTCATGCAACAGTCTCGCAGCATGGGAGAGGTGCATGAGCTGAACGCAGCACGCGGCTCCGTGGGGATGTGTGAGGGTGGGCGCGCCTGGAAACACGCGCGTGGATCTGGTTTTGCCTGACACACGGGAGGGGATCCACTGGTGTCCCGTGGAAAACTCGCAGTGGAGGGTTAATGCTGAGCGGGGCCCAGTGAGAGCTCCGGGGACTGGGTGCTGGGAGGCTGGTCCTCCCTCCTGCTCTCCTTCCCCAGCATCCAAACGGCCTCTGTTTGAAAACAATCGAAAGGAGCCGATTTCTGGAGCGGTTCATGTGATTTGTACTGCCTGTTTAGTTAAAAATACTATCTCAACTCTGAAAGGACTTTCTGATGTTGGTTTTTGTTGTTTTTTAAATATCTGAAGAACAGTGCATCACATTGGTAAGTTTGAAAAAAGTTTCTTTACCTAGTATTGGCTAATGCGGCTCGTTACTTTTTAATTAAATGAGACCATCTAAACCTTTCATAGCTGATTTTCTCTGTGTATCTGAAAGACAGCAAAGATCAGGTGTTGATTCTGCAACAGTGACAGCAGCAGAGGATTCCGAGCGACCCCAGGCCAGAGCTGCCAAGACCCAGCTTAGCGGGAGGCCAACCCCATGGTTCACACGGAGGCTGAGGAGGAAGCCCTGGGGGTCACACCCCCCAAAGCTGAGGTGAGACCACGACGGGACGGCCAGGAGCCCTCCTCGTCTTTTCCCTGGCCTCCAAATCCTCCAGTTGGCATTCAGGGCCAGGACTCTATTTAGAAACGGGGTTTGACGTTCACAGAAACACATTCTTGCGCGCGCTGGATCTTATTTGACTGTGCTTCAGGGAAAAGCAGCAGCACATGGAACTGTGTAGAGAGGAGCGTGTGACCGTGGGGGTGCAGGTACTCAGGGCCCCTTCTTGTTTGCAAACTGCAAGTAAGATCAGATCAAATTATCTCAAGTAAAACCAATGGCACTGGAAATTACAAGACTAAACAATAGGTCACACAAAATCATCGGGTGGTTTTAGAAAGGCAGTGACAGCAACTAGAAGCCACAAAATCACAAATGTAACACGCTTGGGGTAAGAACCATGGAAGAGCGAGGAGTCGGAGGCCCCCGTGTGGTGGTCTGTGTGTGCAGCTGGCAGGGGTGGGGGGGAACGGGCAGTGCCCTTCCTGACCCTGTGGAGCTCGGGGCTTCTCCCAGGGCTGTGGCGTCGTGGCAAAGCGGGACAGGCATTGGTAGCCATGTGCTTTTTCAAAGTCTGTTTTTCTCTGCAAAGGGGCGATTACTCCTGGATAAGGCAAGGTAACTGTGGTCAGGAGAGAAGCAGCCAAATGCACTATCTGCTGAGCTACGGGAGGGAACCTCAGTCAGTCTTTCCCAGCTTGGCGATCAGCTCGTCACAGATTTTCGTCAGTTCTTCAATTTCTTGGTTCTGAAAGACAATGGACATGGTTATGCAGGCTCCATTGGCTAAGCATTCCCAAGACAGGCTATCCGCTTCAGGCGGACCAGATGTTACACATGTGCAGACATCCTGATTATTACTATGTATGACTAGACCTCCTAATTCAGTGATTCAGCGATCCTTGCACAGCATGGGGTGGGGGTGCCCTGTCCACAGGGTCACTTGGTCCAGCCCCATCAAGGCCACTACAGCAGGCTAATGTTTTAAGCTGATCATTTTGCATGGCCCACGAATGATATGGTAAATATCCAAATGGTCCTTGGTAGAAACAGGTGCCCTGTCCCTGTGAAGAAACAAGGGCTGGGCACCTCCTCCTCCAGAAACGGACACGTGCTCACAACACTGTTTAGACTGAGTGGGGGGCGGGGGCAGGCACTAGGCTGCTGGAGCTAGCCCGGGAACCTCAGCTCCCAAGTGTTCCTGTTAGCGCAAGAATCCCTTGGGGTACCTGTGAAAACCACAAGTGTCTGGATCGCCCTCAATGTCTCTGGGACCTGGGATTCAGGCATATGATTATCCCAGATAGCACTGGCTTAGGAACTGTCAGAATAAGGACCCTGCTCTAGCCACAGGCCTGAGCACACAAGCAGAGACTCAGGAAACCCAAGAGACACTCCAGTCGAAGAGCGAAGCCTCAGACTGCTGAACAGCGAGCCTCAGGGGCCGTGGCTACCACTCATCTCCACTATCTGCAGCAGCTTCCCAGCCCTTGCAACGCTGGCTATGGGGCCAGGCAGGTCCTCGTCTGGCAGCATCTCTGGCCTCTGCCCTCTGGATGCTCCCAGTTGTGACAACCAAACCCATCTCCAGACACAGTCCACATCCCCTAGAAGGCAACGATGCCCTCACTTGGAAACCACTGACTGCAACCACTGAAGAGGGAAGAGACACAGCCACATATGACAAACAAAAAGGGTGGTCTCGTGACCCTAAGAAGCCTTTGGTCCTCCAAACTTACAACACCATGACCTCTCTGCTCCCAGCCCGAGGCTGTCTCACACGACAGGCCTGGAAGAACAATGCTTCGACTTTTTGTCTCCACCTGAAGCAGTTCACTGAGGAGCTGGGTTGAGGTCTGCATACAGAGAGGCAAGGCCTCTCGGGCCGAGATCCACTGTAAGCTAAGCAGCGCCAGGACCGACGGCAGCCACTGGCCTCGTACCTTCTGCTGCAGGGCCCTCTCCAGGGACTCCACCTTCATCTGCTCTTTCCGGAGTCCGGCGTGGAGAGCCGCGCTCTCGGCCTTTGCTTTGGTCCGAACCTGAGCGATCTCTTCATTGGCTCTGTTTATGGTGTTTGGTTTATAGGAGAAAGAGAGAAAAAGCAGAGTTAGCCACCGATCACAGCCAGAGTCAGGATATTCATCATGGACAGCCGTGTGACACAGGCCCGAAAGGACTGACTGCATAGAAGAGAAAGAACTGGTGACCGACATAACTCAGTAAGAACCCAATTCACGAACAACTGCTAAGGGAATTTCTGTGGCACAAACCAATGACGGAATTAATCTCAAGCACCACAATGTTTTCACAAGAAAACGGAATTATAAACCAGTTTCTATGATGGTCTTAGATTAAAAAAAAAAAAAAAAAAAACAGTGTAATAGTGGGCTGGATCATTTTGGGGATTATCACAGTCAACAGTCAGGACGTGTAGCCACTGACATGGACTTGATTAATGAGATGCAGAGGGAAATGTTAGAAACCAGAAATGTCAGAGGGCAAGCAGCGGGTGAACGGCGACAGGATGCTGAGACTCCGCTCGGAGCCAGAGGTGTGCAGATGAGAGTGAGAGGCTTGGATTTACCACACGGCTAATACTAAAAAGGGCGGTCTCGTCCTAGGTCCTTGAGAAGAAAACAGACTCCCACGCTGCTGGGAAAGATGGAACTGGTCCTGTCCCTGTGGAAGGCACCACCCCCACGAGGACGATCCGAAACGCGGCCGCCCCATCCCACGTTCCGTGATCTCCTCAGAGACATCCACTCAGCACGCGGTGGTCCCTGCCACGTGGTCTGCCACGGGAAAGGGCTGGGTCTAAGAAACGCCTTTCAGTAAAGAAACGGCTGAAGTCCTGTAACCTGGCAAAGACTGAGCTACAAGCCTACGTGGGAAAATGGCCTGGTAAACCCTCAGTGAAAACAGGAAATGTGTGTAACATGACTCTAATTAAAAAAAGTTCCAAACCATTTTGGACAGGCACACAAAGAAAGATCTAGAAGGATATTCAATAAAGCACACAGTACCTGTGTGAGTGGGAAACAGTTAAAAGTTTTACAAATAGGAATATAAATGGTAAAATGTGTAAGTATAGATTACTTTCTACTTAAGAGAATACCATTCCCCAACATAAGTTCCAAATGTACCGGATGTGAGAATTAACCGAGAACGTAAGAGAAAAACTAAGCTATTGAGGCTAGTGTTGTAGCACAGTGGGTTAAGCTGCAGCTTCTAACACCAGTTTCTCAGGTTTGAATCCCAGCTACTCTGCTTCCAATTCGACTCCCTGCCAATGCACCTGGGAAGGCAGTGGAAGCTGGTCCAAGTGGTTGGGCCCCTGCCACCCATGTGGGAGACCAGGATGAAGCTCCTGGCTCCTGGCTTCAACTCTGGCTATTGTGGTTGTTTGAGGGGGTGAACCAGAGGATGGAAAATCACTCTCTCTCTCACTCTGCCTTTCAAGTAAGTTAATAAGTCTATTTTTTTTTTTTTTTTAGATTTTATTTATTTGAGAGGCAGAGCTACAGAGACAGGGAGAGACAGAGAGAAAGGTCTTTCATCAACTGGTTTATTCCCCAAATGGCCACAACAGCCAGAGCTGAGCCGATACAAAGCCAGAAGCCAGGAGCCTCCCCAAGGCCTCCCACGTGGGTGCGGGGGCCCAAGCACTTGGGCCATCGTCCACCACCCTTGCAGGCCACTAGCAGAAGAGGAGCAACCAGTACACAAACAGCACCCATATGGGATGCCAGCACTGCACAGGGAAGCCCAGCCTACCATGCCATAGTACCAGCCCTATTAATACATCTTAAAAACCAGGGGGGTCAGCATTGTAGCACAGTGGGTAAAACAGCCGCCTGCAAAGCCAGTTCCCATATGGATACCAGTTCACATCCCAGCTGCTCCACTTCCAATCCGGCTCCCCACTGGTGACCTGGGAAAAGCAGTGGAAAATAGCCCAAGTGTCTGGGCTTCTGCCACCCATGTGGGAGACCCAGATGAAGCTTTGGCTTGGCCCAACCTGGCCATTATAGCCATATGGGGTATAAATCAGCAGATGGAAGATCTCTAACTCTTTGAAATCAATAATTTTTTAAAAAGATTTTATTTATTTGAGAGGTAGAATTACAGACAGAGAAAGGTCTTTCTTAGGTGGTTCACTCCCCAAATGGCAGCAGCTGTGCCAATCTGAAGCCAGGAGCCAGGAGCTTCTTCTAGATCTCCCATGTGGGTGCAGGGGTCCAAGCACTTGGGTCATCTTCCACTGCTTTCTCAGACCATAGCAGATAGCTGGATCAGAAGAGGAGCAGCCAGGACTAGAACCAGTGCCCATATGGGATGCTGGTGCTGCAGGAGGAGGATTAACCTACTTCACCACAGTGCCAGCCCCAAAATAAATAAATCTTTAAAAGAAAGCAAAACAAGCCGGTGCCGCGGCTCACTAGGCTAATCCTCCGCCTTGCAGCGCCGGCACACCGGGTTCTAGTCCTGGTCGAGGCGCCGGATTCTGTTCCTGTTGCCCCTCTTCCAGGCCAGCTCTCTGCTGTGGCCAGGGAGTGCAGTGGAGGATGGCCCAAGTGCTTGGGCCCTGCACCCCATGGGAGACCAGGAGAAGCACCTGGCTCCTGCCATCAGATCAGTGCGGTATGCCAGCCGCAGCGCGCCGGCCGTGGCGGCCATTGGAGGGTGAACCAACAGCAAAGGAAGACCTTTCTCTCTGTCTCTCTCTTTTACTGTCCACTCTGCCTGTCAAAAAATTAAAAAAAAAAAAAAAACAACAAAAAACAAAAAAACCCTAAGCCATTAAAGCACTATTAGAAGGGAAATATGGGAGAGAGATTATTTCCCATCCAGAATGGTGAAGAAGATCTCTGTTCCTATGACAGGAAATACATAAGCTGTAGAAGAAATGCCTGATAAACTTTACTCCACAGAAATAAATTTCTACAGGGCCAGCATCGTGGCATAATGGGTTAAGCCACTGCCTGCAATGCTAACATCCCATGTGGGTACCAGTGCAAATCCCAGCTGCTCCACTTCTTATTCAGCTCCTTGCTAACATGCCTAGGAAAGCAGCAGAGGATGACCCAAGTGCTAGGACCCTGCACTCACATGAGAGACCCAGATGAAGCTCCTGGCCTAGTCGTGGCCATTGCAGCCATTTGGGGTGTGAACCAGTGCATGGAAGATACCTAAATCTGCCTTTCAAATAAATAAATCTTAAATAAAAAAAGAGGAAATTCCTATATACCAAAAGTACCATAGAAAGAGTAAAAAAGGTAAATTAGAAACTGGAAAAATTATTCATAATTCATATCACAAGGGGCTGGTGTCCCTAATACTTAAAATGCATAAATCAACCCAAAAATGTACAATAATAATGTATAGTAAAGCAAATACATGAATTCTGATTGCTGAAATACATTTATGTCTATTTTCCTATTTACAAATTCATATATTCTTTGGCCCAATAGTTGCTTTTCTCTCCTGTATGTCATAAGGATAACTCGCATGCGTGCAAAATGATAATCTACAAGGTTACTTATTGCAGCGTTGTTACAGAAGGAAAAGATTTTAAAGATGTATTTCACGTATTTGAAAGGCAGAGTGACATTTTTTTCCATCTGCTGGTTCACTCTCCAAACGGCCACAATGGCCAGGGCTGGGCTGGGCCAGGCTCAAGTCAGGAGTCTGGAACTCTACCCAGGTCTCTCACATGGGTGGCAGGGCCCAAGCACTTGAGCTATCTGCTGCTTTTCTATGTACATTAGCAGGAACTTGGATTGGAAGCAGAGCAGCTTAACCCTTTCCACCACAACACTGGCCCCAGCAAAAGATTTTAACTAACCTGAATTTCCAACTGAAGGGATTGGTTAAATAAGGATACATTCCAACAACAGAATACCATGAGGCTGTTTAAAAATAAACAAGGAAGCTCTTCATGGATTGATGCATAAAGATTTCTTTTATAAATTTTTTTAAAAGATTTATTTATTTATTTGAAAGTCAGAGTCACACACAAAGGAGAGGCAGAGAGAGGTCTTCCATCCGCTGGTTCACTCCCCATTTGGCCACAACGGCTGGAACTGCACCTATCCGGAGCCAGGAGCTTCTTCCAGGTCTCCCAAGTGGGTGCGGGGGCTTAAGCATTTGGGCCATCTTCTACTGCTTTCCCAGGCTATAGCAGAGAGCTGGATCGGAAGTGGAACAGCTGAGACTCGAACCGGCACCCATATGGGATGCTGGCACTGAAGGTGGTAGCCTTACCAGCTATGCCACAATGCCGGCCCCATAAAGATTTTCAAAACCAGACTGCTTGGAATTGGTGCTGTGGCTTAGTGGGTAAAGCTGCTGCCTGCAGTGCCAGAATCCCATATGGGCGACAGTTCGAGTCCTGGCTGCTCCACTTCCCACCCAGCTCTCTGCTATGGCCTGGGAAAGCAATAGAAGATGATCCAAGTGCTTGGATCCCTGTACCCATATGGGAGACCCAGAAGAAGCTCCTGGCTTTGGATCGGCCCAGCTCTGGCCATTTGGGGAGTGAACCAGTGGATGGAAGACCTCTCTCTGGCCTTTCAAATAAATAAATCTTAAAAAAAAAAAAAAATCAGACTACTGAGCAAAAGCAAGGTATACAACTGTCTGTATAAAGGGGAGAAAAGTACACCCTGGAGGAAAAAACAGAACTGACAGTACCTGGGGTGAGGAAGGAGCTGAAACCTCAGTGGGAGTCAGAGCTGAGAGGGAGACACCATGTGCCTTTTTATGTTTTTCATGTTGTAATCATGTGGAGATGGTTAAAAAAAAAAAAAAAAAAAAGAAATAAAACACAAATTCAACCTGAAGTTGCAAAACAGTGAATTTTGCTTCTGTGTCTCTGAACGTCTTCCCACAGCACCATGGGAAATGTCGAATTTATAGGCTCTTACTTGTCTAGCTTCTCTTCCGCATGCATCTTCAAGGCCTGGTAGCGCTGCTCCTCTTGCTTAACTCTGGCTAAGTAATCCTGAGCGCACTTCTTCAAGGCTTCTTCATTCTGTTCCAAGGCGAACATTTAAAATGAGCTGTCTTGTTCTTCTACTAGCAATATACCATGTGTCAGTTTCATTGTTTTAAATGGGAAAACAATTAATTCAGATGCCCTTAATTTATATCCCATGGCAATTTGTAACAGGCACACACAATTCTCACTGAAGAATTCTACATAATTCCTTCAAGTAATAATTTCAACATCACAAAAGTAAGGTTCAATTACACCGACATGCCTACTTAGGAAGGTAGTTATTTAAAACTTAATGGCAATTTCATTCTCAGACAAATTGGCTGGTCTCACTTTTATTTTTAAATGAAAGGGAAGATTTTTCAGTGCTGTAAAATAATATGCATATTTACATCTCTGTTTGAAATGTTACACTTAATTTCTTCTAGAACCTGCAGGTTGAATCTTTCCCATATGGAATCCCTTCTACTTTTGCTAACACTGAAAAAGTGAATTGCCAAAAAGAACGTTGGGTGGAGAGCTCCTGTGCTGTGCTCTGTGTTACACTCCGACCACGTCTGAGGCTTCCACTCGGGACCCGGTAGAGGAATGACCAGGACATGCCACCCAGTGAGTCAGAAGCTGCAAGGCCAGTAGGCCCTGTCCCCCTATTTCAAAGGTCACCCACACTTCTGGCCTATGTTTGGTGATCCCTTACCATAAGAGTACACCACCAGCTAGGGCTGGGAGGACAGGGACACACTACCTTCTTGAAGCCTTCCAAAACGCCTTTCAGGTTCTCATATCGCCTGAAGAGATCAGAAAGGGACCTCTCCACAGAGTTAAGGTCGGCCAGGGCCTGCTCCTTCTCCATGGTCAGCTGCTGGAAGCTCTTCTGGGAGGTCATGCTCGTCCTCTGTTCATCTTCTGGAGAATCACAAGTCAAAAGTGACGGCATGGAAGTTGTCCAACAGGTACCAAACAGAGTCAGGCAGTAAGTTCTAGTGTCCACAGCACAGCGGGGGACTGGAGTTCACTACAACCTTGTATGTATCTGACGAGTAACTCACTAGCTCCAAACCCAGTGATGGGAATGAGGGAAATGCTACTGACCCTGACTTGCTCAGCATACACGGTGTTTTAAGTACTGAGACACCTCACTGCACCAGAGATCTCTGTGGGCATCACAGGAGATGAAATGCTAACCTCCATGATTTAATCAGCACATGCTGTATCCCACAAAAGTGTATAATGAAAAATTCAAAAAGCATATAATGTCATGTTTAATAGAAGATAGCTGGGCTGGCGCTGTGGCACAGTGGGTAAAGCTGTGGCCTCCAGTGTCGGCATCCCATATGGGCACCGGTTCGAGTCCCGGCTGCTCCACTTCCCGTCCAGCTCTGTGTGATGGCCTGGGAAAGCAGTAGAAGCCGGCCCAGGTCTTTGGGCCCCTGCACCTGCATGGGAGACCTGGAAGAAGCTCCTGGCTCCGGATTGGCCCAGCTCCAACCACTGAGGCCAACTGGGGAGTGACCAGCGTATGAAGGCCTTTCTCTCTCTGCCTCTCCTTCTTTCTCTGTGTAACTCTGACTGTCAAATAAATAAATAAATCTTTTAAAAAAATCCAGAAGACAGTTAACAGCTTCTTGTTGAGGGCCAAGTAGTGTTCTGGGTGGTGGTGGGCACACAGCTGTGAATGCAGCAAGTTCCCATGCTCAAGGACTTACAGAAGATACCCATCCATTGACAAGAGAACCAGGCTGGGGAGAGGGCTGCTGTCTTTACAGACGGGTCTCCCTCAAGGGAAAGATCTGAGCAGAGGTCCCGGGAGTGGGAGCCACACAGCCACCTGGGAGGAGGACGGGACATGCACAGCATCGGCTGTGGCACAGGCCCAGAGCTGGGATGGCGGCAGGTGCTGTGGGCAGCAGAAAGACCAGGCTTGACTTGATTTGGGAGTCAGTCCTTACCACATTGACTAGAAGAGGCTCTACGGTCAATGCAGCATTGCTTTGTTTAAAAAAAAAAAAAAAAAAAAAAAAAAAAAAAAAAAAAAGGCCTTCCACAGAATCCACCACATGCCATCCTCTAAAACAAACCCAGCCGCAGCCTTTGCTCACTTTCCGGGGAGTCTGTGCATGCAAATTCACCTACTTGCTAAAATTTGTCTGTAACCCCAAAATCAACACCCAGGGACTTTTTTTGGCAGTCATTTGTGAACATGTACAGAGCAGCAAACAATTTTTAGTCACCTGATACATTCTCAGCAGAGGTCAAACAAGGAGACACTCTGCCCCCTTGTTTCCTGCTACAAACTAGTGTCCTTCTTGTGGTCTACTCAGTGTCATGTTTTTACATCTCTGCACTTTTTGCTGGTGATCTCAGTGTTCACGGTGGTCCCAAAGGGGTAGTGCAGGAGTGCTGTCTGTTGTCCCCTGGCTGCTGGCTGGCTGTGAGTTCAGGGTTAATAAATCAGTAATACAAAGCCATGTCCAAAAGTTCATAAAAATGGAATTAAAGGTATGTTGGTGGGGCTGGCGCTGTGGCACAGTGGGTTAAAGCCCTGGCCTGAAGCGCCGGAATCCCAAATGGGCACCGGTTCTAGTCCCAGCTGCTCCTATTCCGATCCAGCTCTCTGCTCTGGCCTGGGATAGCAGTAGAAGATGGTCCAAGTGCTTGGGCCCCTGCACCCACGTGGGAGACCGGGAGGAAGCTCCTGGCTCCTGGCTTCAGATCAGCCCAGCTCTGGCCATTGCAGCCATCTGGGGAGTGAACCAGCAGATGAAGACTTCTCTCTCTGTCTCTACCTCACACTGTAACTCTGTCTTTCAAATAAATAAAATAAATCTTAAAAAAAAAAAAAAAAAGGTATGTTGGTACAAAAATTTTCTGAAATCCATGCTGAGATTTTTCCATAATATGCATGTGTGAGCTTTTGAAGATCTCTCCTATATATGCATTTCAAAAATTTTTTGTATCAAGATGAACTTTACATTCTTTCCTTACTTATTTGAGAGGCAGAGGCAAAGGGAGACAATCAGGCAGACGAGTTCCTATCTGCTAGTTCACTCCCAAAATGCCTGCAATAGCCAGGGCTGAATCAGGCTGGAACTGGGAACCCAATCCATGAGAATGGCAGGAACCCAGCTATTCGAGCCCTCACTGCTGCCTCCTTGGGTCTGCACTAACAGACAGAAGGAATGATTGGGAGCCAGACCTGAAGCTCGAATTCAGGTACTCTGCTACAGGATGTGGGCATCCTAGCCAGTGTCTTAACCATTAGGCCAAACGCCTGCCCCAGGTCTATCTTTTAAATCTATTTTCCCACAAACTCCTTGTACTCAATGAGGTGCCTAGGGGGCAGTGCTGTGGTAAGTTAATCTCTGCCTGCGGTGCCAGCATCCCAGATGGGCGCCGGTTTGAGTCCCGGCTGCCCCTCTTCCAATCCAGCTCTCTGCTCTGGCCTGGGAAAAGCAATAGAAGATGGCCCAAGTCCTTGGGCCCCTGCACCCACGTGGGAGACCTGGAAGAAGCTTCTGGCTCTTAGCTTTGGATCAGCCTAGCTCTGGCCATTGCAGCCGTTTGGGGAGTGAACCAGCAGACAGAAGACCTTTCTCGCTGTTTCTTCCTCCGTCCGTTAATTCTAACTCTCAAATAAACAAACTTTTAAAAAAAATGAGGTGCCTTTAAACAGAAACAGGAGACCAGGCTATAAATTAATCAAAGAATGGGAACATCATGACCAGGGACTCATAGGAAGCCAACCTGGCATTCTCCCTAAGAGCCATGGTTCTTGGTGCAGTGTTTCTAGAACTCCCAGAGATGATGATGTGACACCGGCTGCATCACGGGCATCTGTGGGTCCTGCTGTGCTCTGAATGTTTGTGCCCTCCTCACATGCAGAAAGCTGATCTCCCAGGTGAAGGTGTGCCGGCCTTTTAGGAGGCAAGGAAGTCCCAAGAGGGAAGTAAGGGCAAAGCAAAGCGAGGAGGCGTAAAACAGGCCCTGCCAGACACCAAATCTGCAGGGGCCAAAAGTGATCTTGGACGTCTTACCTCGGAAGCTCCGGGAAGTCAAGGCCTGCTGCTTAAGCTGCTCCAGTATGGTAGTTACTATGGAATAGCAGCCAGCACAGGGTATGACAGACTCTACAGCTGCATACTCGAGAGAAAAAAACTTGCTCCTTACCAATCATTTGAGCAATGGTCTTTTCATATTCAGCCACAATTTTCCTAAATAAAAAAAAAGTTATGATCAGAAGAGAATTTTCAAGCTATGGAACTTAGAGAAATACTGCCCCCAATAACTATATTAACGTCTGCTGACAATTTGCATAACCCTTTTATTTGTGTGGGGCCCTCACTTTTTTTAAAAAAAATTTACATAAAGTTTATTAATGTTCAAGAAAGCTTTTTTAAAGACTTTATGTTTAGCAAGATTTTTATGATAGCGATAGAAACAAATGCCTTTACTTTTTCCTAGCATCTATTTGGATACCTCAGGGCAATAGATAACTTCAGTTTCGAAAAAACAATCTTGCACAAACTAAGTGAAAGACATCCTTCAGGGCTCCCTGAGAGATCTGATGAGAGTGCAGGCTTTCAGGGCCCTGATCCACTGGCATTTTGTGTCCTTGTTCCAAATGCATTTCAGTTATCCGAAGATTTTCACGGTGGCTCTCTTGGGTGCAGCGATGTCTTCCTGACTGGTGTCAGATGCTCTTCCCTGTGCTCGCCTCCCTCCCAGGCCCCTCCTTGGTGGCATCTGTTGCTTTAGACGCCATGTCCAAATTATTCTGGGTAGCTACCGCAGGGCCGTCCCTTCTACTTCATCAAGCCCAGCTCAGGAGATGCTCCGAAAACAAATAAGGGAGCCGCCCCATCAGAGTGGACACCTTTAAAACGTTTCCTGATCGCTACTGTGCAGTGTGAGAACTAGTCCTTTCTTCCCCCGCACCCTTTTTTTTTTTTTTTTTTGACAGGCAGAGTGGACAGGGGGAGAGAGAGAGAGAGACAGAGAGAAAGGTCTTCCTTTGCTGTTGGTTCACCCTCCAATGGCCGCTGCGGCCAGCGCACTGCGCTGATCCGAAGCCAGGAGCCAGGTGCTTCTCCTGGTCTCCCATGGGGTGCAGGGCCCAAGGACTTGGGCCATCCTCCACTGCCTTCCCGGGCCACAGCAGAGAGCTGGCCTGGAAGAGGGGCAACTGGGACAGAATCTGGCGCCCCGACCGGGACTAGAACCTGGTGTGCCAGCGCCGCAAGGTGAAGGATTAGCCTAGTGAGCCGCGGCGCCAGCCTCCCTTTCGTTTCTGAGATGTACCTTTTGTGACTTCATGGCTCATAACTCTCCTTTCTAGGGAGTGAACAGAAAACGTAAGATTTCAATTTAAATTGACTTGTTTCTTGCTAACAAACATTTTAAAACCTATTTGGTGGTGATGCAACCTGAAGTAATCGTGCATAATTAACTTTTTTTTTTTTTTTTTTTTTTTTGACAGGCAGAGTGGACAGTGAGAGAGAGAGAGACAGAGAGAAAGGTCTTCCTTTGCCGTTGGTTCACCCTCCAATGGCCACCACGGCCAGCGCGCTGCGGCCAGCGCACCACGCTGATCCTAAGCCAAGAGCCAGGTGCTTCTCCTGGTCTCCCGTGGGGTGCAGGGCCCAAGCACTTGGGCCATCCTCCACTGCACTCCCTGGCCACAGCAGAGAGCTGGCCTGGAAGAGGGGCAACCGGGACAGAATCCGGCACCCCGACCAGGACTAGAACCCGGTGTGCCGGAGCCGCTAGGTGGAGGATTAGCCTATTGAGCCACGGCACGGCCCATAATTAACTTTTAAGAAGAGTACTCTGGGGGCCGGCGCTGTGGTGTAGTGGGTAAAGTCACCACCTGCAAAGCTGGCATCCCATATGGGTGTGGGTTCAAGTCCCAGCTGCTCCACTTCTGATCCAGCTCTCTGCTATGGCCTGGGAAAGCAGAAGATTGCCCAAGTCCTTGGGCCCCTGCATCCATGAGGGAAACCAGGAAGAAACTCCTGGCTTCAGATCGGTGCAACTCCGGCCATTGTGGCCAGATGGGGAGTGAACCAGCGGAAGGAAGACCTCTCTCTCTCTCTCTCTCTCTGCCTCTCCTTCTCTCTCTGTGTAACTCTGACTTTCAAAATAAATAAATAAGCCTTTTAAAAAAATCAATAATGTATACACAGCTATTCAATCCCTCCCCCAAACCTCCAGACAAACCTCATCTCCAAGACTTCTTGTCGGGTCTCTTCGTATTTTTTCTTCCATTCGTTTGCTTCAATCTCTTTAGTGATTATCTGGATTATAAAGAGCTTGGTTTTACCTAACCAACTTATCACAGTTTGAATTAAAATGGGAGAGTGACCACAACACACAGCCAAATTTAAAACAAGACATCCAATCCAATCTACATTAGGAATGTGAACCTCAGCATTTATGTCATATAGTATCCTCCCTCGTCCACACAGGACACCACCAGGTTCAAGAGAAAACATCTCCCAGGAATTCCAGGGCTACTGACAGGCTCTGTGAAGTTCACCTGGGAGCCTCTTACCTCTGTGGGCCCAGAACTCCGCTTGGCACAGGACAGCCAGAGCAGAGCATCTGGCTGGCGGAGTAGATGCCAGACCACCCGTCCTGCGTCGGATGACAGAATGGAACTGCTACTAAACCAGAGTATCAGAACCTGGAACAGGCACAACGTCCTGCGCCACAGAGACTTTCAGCTGCTTGGGAAGAATGGAGTCGGAACAAGGGGCTCAACAGTCTAAGGCTGCAGGCTCGAGGCATCCAGCTACAGGACCCATGCAGACAGGCAGGAATCTGCTGGTCGGACTAGAGCCCACAGCCACGTTTGGGCTGCTCTTGCTAAGTGGGGACGTCAGCTCCATTTACCTGGGGCGTTCAGGTACTGTGCACCCCTGGCTGCGTCTCCCTTCCTAATGGGTTCGTTCATGATGGGGGCCTTTCCTCGAGAGCTCGAAGGCTTCCGGAGGCCGGGCACCTGTCCACCCTGACGCAGTCAGTGCTCCCCGCGGGAGGAAGCTGAGGCCACTCTCCTCACTGCTGAGGCTCTGGCGGGCCTGCTCGCCGCCGCTCCCACCGCGACAGCAGGACGTGCCGCATTAGCAAACTCCACTATTCTAGGAAGCTTTAAAAGGCCATTGGCCAAGGTGCTTAACTACCCTTACTGTGGCATAAAAATAAAATTGCTATACCAAGGAATTATCTTCTGGGGAAAAAAAAAAGTGGAATCATGAAGAAACACACAGACCAAACATAACACCGCACAGACGACTCAGATGACGGATGCGTGGCAGTGCCCTGAGTATTTTCCCATCACTCAGGGAAGGTCCAGCCTCGATCAGTTTAGAACAGAGGCGGCTCAACGGACATAATGAAGGAACCCAAGAGTTGAACTGTTTGATTACAGAATGAAAGAGTCAAGTAGTAAACATTTTTGTGTTACTCCAATTGTAGCATTTCAGGAATCTTTAGCCATGAGCACACATCCTTCGTAAAATGAAGGCACCGATTCAGTTACATATGGGAGTAGAGTTGGCAAAATTAGACACTTGAAACTTCAAAGCCGAACCACGAAGAAGTACACAAAATTCTTAGGAATATTTCAGAACCACAGCTTTCCCCGGACACCAGAATGTCAGGGCTCCAGTGCCAACGCCGAGCGTTTGGCGGAGGCCTTGACCCGAGCTAAACAAGCTACAGGAAAGGGGAGCTCCCAGTCTGCGACAGCTGAAGCCGAGAGATGGCACCTGCCCGCTGGCACAGCTCTACCCAGAAGCAGGGCGACAGCAGAGCCAACAAGAAAGCCGTTACCTCTTCTCTTATCAGGGTGAGCACGGCCGTCTTATCGGATTCGCTGAGGCAGATCCCGTCCAGGGGGCTCTCGCCGCCGCAGGCCACCGACACAGGGGCCTTCTCCTGGGAGGCCTCGAGCAGTCCCTGTGGGGGAAGTAGACATGTTTAAGGCGCTCAGTCTTCAGCTTCTGAACCCCAGCTCTCCTTCATCCCTTCTTCATCACACTGACTACAACCTTTACAAACACGTTGGAAAAAAAAAAAAAAAACAGTAGGAAGGAGGCTTTTGAAAAACACACACATAAAATGTTAGTGTGCAGCTTCATAGACCTCAGCCTGGGCCCAATACAGAAACCCACCTCTGGCCACAGTAAATGGAAATACAAAACTACTTTCCAGCAGCTCTTGGGGAGGCAGCTTACCATGCTGGCAGATGTCTGAGGTCTCCTGGAACCTCTCTGGTATTCTGGGAAAGGTCACCAGAGCCAGGCACCTGTACCTCCAAAATGGCCCCCAAACCCCCCACCCCCACCTCCAAGTTCTGATCCGCTCATGTCATCTCCTCCCTGTGGGAAAGGACCCAGTGCATCCCATACGGGTGCTGGTTCGAGTCCCGGCTGCTCCTCTTCTGATCCAGCTCTCTGCTATGGCCTGGGAAAGCAGTAGAAGATGGCCCTTGTCCTTGGGCCCCTGTGCCCACGTGGGAGACCTGGAAGAAGCTCCTTGCTCCTGGCTTCGGATTGGTGCAGCTCTGGTCCTTGTGGCCAATTGAGGAGTGAACCAGAAAATGGAGGACCCCTCTCCCCTCTCTCTCTTTCTCTCTCTGTGTAACTCTGACTTTCAAATAAATAAACAAACCTTTAAAAACAAAACAAAAAAAGGCTCTGGCTTCCATGTATGACCGCTCTATGGAAAGGCCCAGGCAGCAAGGAACTGAGTCCCTGCCAATAGCCAGTGACCTACCTGGCTCATGCCTGGAGATGACTGTAGCCCTGGCTGGTGTCTTGATTACAGAGACCCAGAGTCAGCACCCAGCATGCGTGCCCTATGACCTCTGACCCACAGAAACCGAGAGGTAATTCCGTGTTTGCTGTTTTACCAGGCAGGGTGACTACTCCACCCCGGCCATCGGAGCACTCACTGTCCTGTGCCCTGTTTCTTTTCATGAAACTGCCTCACCAGCTTGCTGCAACAGGACCTGCCGGATGGGAAGGTAACACGCTAAGTGAAGCGGGCACATCTGGTTCATTCTGTTGCTTTTTAAAGTTTATTTGAAAGGCAGAGCGAAAGTAAAATAAGAGGTATCTTCCATCCACTGGTTTGGGCTGGGCCAGGCCAAAACCAGACCCTCTGGGTCCCCATGTGGGTGGCAGGAACCCAAGCACTGGATCCTTAGCAGGAGGCTGGGATGGAAGCAGAGGTGGGACTTGATCCCAGGCTCTCCAATATGGTGGCTTACCCCACTGCGCCACAACGCCCACCCCACCTTGTCACATTCCTGATTATGAATTAACACATTTCACAGTCTTTTCAGTTTGTGTTGCTTTAAGTCAGAGTCCCAAGGCCTAGTCAACTCCAGGAAGCAGCCCATCTGTCTCCTTGGCCATACAGGAGTTAAGAATTTGGGAAACATGCCCTAAAGTCTTCTTAGTAAGGACTTTAGCAACCATTCTAGAGTTCAGCATCTCATCTGTTTGTGGAAGGAGAAAATGCGCTCTGTGTGCCTGTTTGTGTGACAACTCAATGTCAACAAATGCTGTGTCAGAGCAGGTGATGGCTCAAGCTGGGTCCTGCCAACCTTGTGGAAGACCTGGATCGGGTTACCAGCTCCTGACTTCCATCAGGCCCAGTCCTGACCACTGCTGGTATTCAGGGAGTGAACCAGCAGATTGGAACTTGCTCGCTCTGCCTCTCTGCTGCTTTAAAAAAAAAAAAAAAATTTTTTAAGAGGAAAAAAAAGACTCCTAGGTAAAAACACTGCAGACCAATGGCTGGAAAACAACGTGAGACAAGGTCTTCCACTTACCATATTCCCTGGCCTTGGTTTTGTCCCAACCACTACCTAGCACTGGCATGGCACTGTAAGAGGAATGTACTTCAAAGCAACACAGAAAGACTTAAAGTACACACTGGACTAAACAGATTTCTCTATTCAACGTTTTGAACATTGAAACTTCTTTCTATGTTTACTCAACATTCTAAGAGAGCAGAAATCAGTTGCTGTCAGGAAGTTCAAACAGGGTTACTTTTAAAAGGCCACAGCACAGGGAATTTTCTCCATCAGGCAGCTTCCAACACAGGTAAGTGTGCTCCGTTCTCTCTGTATCACCCTCCTCATCAAAGCCACACCACACCTGCACAGCTTGGGTCTTCTGCACCACCTGTCACATCTTCTCCTTACAACTACTCTGACTCACTTCATTGGTAAGTTGAGAATCGGGGGGTTAAGCCATCTGAACCTGCGGCCACAGGAGCCAAGGCTTTAGCCCACTCCATGCCTCTCTGCTATTCTCACACACTGAAAATACTGGAAGTGCTCTCAGGGGGCCCACAGAAGGAACTGGTTCCCAGGGTGTGCCTGCAACACTGGCAGCAGAGGGCGCCTCGTCCTCTCATCAGTCCAGGGACAGACCTCACTGTGATGCTCCCAATTCCACAGGCTTTAGGTATCTTTTCTTCCCCTAACTCCTCGCCCAGCCTGCTACAGGCTCCTCCTCCACTCAGCCCTGAGAGGTTAGAAGTCGGCCTACACAAGTTGTTCCTTCTCTACCCTCTAGGTCTAGGGAAACAGTGTGGTCACAGCAAAACAGTGACTCATGAAAACGATTCAGAGGCACAAGCCATCTGCATTACAAGAACGAGAGAGAATAGGAAGTATTAGAGTGAATCATGTGAAGGTATGTTGTTTTGTGCAGTTCATTTGACAAATATACAAATGCATGTGTCATAATGAGTCACATAGGAGTTTTCAAAAAGGTCATGGATGGGGCAGACACTGTGGTGCAGCGGGTTAAGCTGCCGCTTGGGATGCCTGCATTCCATCTCAGAGTCCCTGGTTCAAGACCCATTTAATCTGCTTCTGATCCTGCCTCCTGCTAATGCGCCCGCGGAAGGCAGCAGATGATGGCTCAGGTACTTGAGTGCTGCTACCCATGTGAGAGACTCAGATGGAACTCCTGGTTCCTGGCTTCAGCACGGCCCAGCCCTGGCTGTTGGGGGCATCTGGGGAGTGAGCCAGTGAAATGCAAGATCTCTCTAATGCTACCTTTCAAATAAAATCTTTAAAAACAAAATAAGCATATCTTCATTACATTTTTCCACAAACTTTTTGAAGTATTCATATATGTACTGTCAAGATATGAGGTTTTTACTGCAGATCAAGATGTTTCTATCACAACTTCACGTACTCTCACAACGTTAACGGTCACCTGTGTCCTAACTCTCAAAGCCAACCAGACTTTTCTTGAGCTCATGTCACACACTTACAACTGCCTATTGGATATAGAACTTAGGAAATGGCCCTACTGTATCTTGAAGCCACGCAGCTAAAAATGAACTGCACTCCTCCTCTCCCTTCCTATTCCTAACTGACGGATTCCTATACTCAGCACAGTATTTGTTGTGCTAAGTGCTGGGGTTTAGTGCAACATCTTGCAGAAAAGGCAAGGAGAACAAAGAAATGTCTCAAAGAATTCACAGAACTGAAAGAAATGCCATGGGATTAGAAAAAGTTCAAATGTGTGAGGGAAAGAGGAGACGGCCCCATTACAGAAGGCTGCGTTGGACCCAGTAAGAGTCTGACCTTCTCCTAAAGGGCGAGGTTTATGCAAAGAGTAACAAGATCAGTTTTGTGTTTTCTAATAAGATGAGAAACTAAGCCTGGGAACAGAAGCCTGGTTAAAAAACGGCCATGGTGTTTAAAATGGTACTGGCCATGGGCTCAAGAAAAGCCGATGGACTCTGGCCACAGATCTTGCTTGTGGACTAAGGAAGGGGCAGAGAAGGGGCAACGTGACTCCAGGTGTGTCGCCTAGACAGCTAGGTGACCAGTGCTGCCACCTGCTGAGAGAAGTCTCCTGGGGCAACAATGGCCACTCAGATGCTCCAGGCAGAAACTCCGGGGGATCCTCATCAGCTCGCTCTCACCACACCCACCCAGGCCACCGTGTGCGTCACTATGACACCAAGCAGTAGTGCTCTTCCTGCTACATCCCTCTCCACCTCCATCCCACCTGTCACGGGTCACAGCGCTCCCTACTGAACTCGCCTCCATGGCTGCCTACCACTTCTACTACAGATGCCAAACCTCCCAGCACTAGGACAGCCCCAGATGCACTTGCCCTTGCTTACCATACACACAGCATCCGCCAATCACACGAGATGATGAATGTTGACAATCCTTTAAGGAATCCATATTTTTTTCCAATCTATGCCATTCCACAAGCCAACTCTATAGACTGAAATTTACTTTCTTGACTCATCTGCCTGGCAAACTCTATTCTTCCTTTAAAACATGCTCAGTTGGAAAAACCTCGCACTGTATTACCAACTAACCAAAGCTAACCCCACCAGTAAAGGGACATGCTGGTATCAGTGCTGTCATCTCTGTGTCAACATATAAGCCAAACCAAATCATGAAGAAGCATTAGAGCAACCCAAATTGAAGGGTGTTCTATAAAATACTTGGCCAGTACCTTTCAAAAGTGTCAAAGTTATGATATACAGAGAAATAGGAACTGTCAGAGATTAAAGACGACAAAAGAAATTGCAATTAAATGCAATGTGGGATACTGTACTGGACCTTGCACCAGCAAAAGGATGTTAGTGAGTGGCTGATAAAATCTGCAATGTTTATATATTCTATAACAGTACTGTATCAGTATTAAGAGTATTAGTGGGGTCGGCGCTGTGGTGTAGTGGGTAAAGCTGCTGCCTGCAGTGCCGCCATCCCATATGGGCACCAGTTCAAGTCCTGGCTGTTCCACTTCTGATCCAGCTCTCTGCTATGGCCTGGGAAAGCAGTAGAAGATGGCCCAAGTCATTGGGCCCCTGTACCCATTTGGGAGACCTGAAAGAAGCTCCTGGCTTCTGATCAGCCCAGCTCTGGTGGTTGCGGCCAATTGGGGAGTGAACCAGTGGATGGAAGACCTCTCTCTCTCTCTCTATGTAACTCTTTAAAATAAATAAATCTTAAAAAAGGAGTATTAGTGACTTTGATAACTGCACCATGATTATGTAAAAATGTTAATATTTGAGGAATGAGTGAAAGATACACAGGAATTCTTTGTGCTATTTTTACAAGTCTAAAACTAGTTGAAAATGAAAAGCCTAGAAACGCATTCATTTTTAACAAGCTCAGCTTCAGCCTTCCCAGCACCTGCCACATGCTGCGTCCACGGCCCCTGGAACACGTTCTGTGATGACTGCTGGTTGACATTATGTATCTACCACCAGTACATCTTCATAAATATACTAGAAATTATTATGTGATGTAAAAGGTCACAATGAAAAAGTAAGAAGAAACTGGTAAAGTTAATTTTAACAACATGGTTTAGCTAACCCAACATATCTGAAAAATTACTGTCTTAACACGTAGTCAATATAAAGAGTCCTTGAGACATTTCTTTTTGTATGAAGTCTTCAAAAACTGGTTGCACTTTGGATGTCTGGGGACACCTCAAGTCAGGCTGGCTATCGTGCTCTGCCAGTGAAGAAACGTTCTAATGTTTTATCCCATCAGCTAACACAAACTAGAATTCATTTAGTGAATTAATGCGGCCTTCAAAACAGATACTGCAAAGAAACTCGACTTCCACCCCGTCCCTCCAAGCTGAGGAACTCACAGGCACAGCACAGCCGTCTTTTTCCATCTTCCGGCACGCCTCTCTCTCTAGGCCTGAAACACAGAAATCATCTTTAGTTAGCCCAAGAAGCCAGTGCCTTTTCTTCCTCATGACATCCTCTTGGACCAGAATGACTGCAAACACAGACAGCATTTCTGGATTTTAAAAGGAGCACTGGTTCTGCTGAGCCCTGTGAAGTTCAGTGTTAAAATTCCACAACATTCAGAAGGAAGGGGAGGACAAGGTTAGTCAGCCAGTGACACTTTCAGGAGCAAGGAACAGCAAAGGCTGCCCCCTTGTGTCCACAAAAAGTTTAGCAGATGCGTTGTCCTAACCATGGATTATTCCATAACGAGGAAAAGACTGAATGCCATTTTACTACTCAGTCTCAGTGAATTTAATTTCCAGCCCAGAAGGGGGCCTTCAATCCACTTAGTGTAACAGATAAGGCAATAAGGTTTACTTTAATGCCTGCAAAACTGAAGTCGTTGGCCTTTCCACACTCTTCAAATTGGTTTCCTGTCTCACATCTATCTTTTCCTCTACCACCAGAGACAATACTTGAAAAATAAAAACAGGGGTGGGCGTTGTGAGGCAGCAGTTAAAGACGCCACTTGTGATACCTGCATCCCACACTGAAATGCCTGAATTCAAGTCCCTGCTGTTTTCCCTCCAGCATCCTGCTAATGTGCACCCTGGAAGGCAGCAGGTGATGGCTCAAGTACTTGGGTCCCTGCCACCCACAGTGGCAACTTGGAATTCTGGGTTCCTGGCTTCCGCCTGGCCCAGTCTCTGTGATTATGAGCATTTGAGGATTGAACCAGCAGATGAGAGATTTCTTTTTCTTTCTATGACTTTCAAAAAAAAAAAAAAGGCAATATACTCATTAAAAATTGAAAAATACAGAAAAACAGATGTTTTTAAACCTATAATCCTTGATGTAGCAATAACCAATTACCATTTCAGTGAACAGTTATTTAAGACACAAATGGGACCACTTCTCTGCCTCCCCCAGACCTGTAAGATCAAGTGCAAATTCTCCAGGCTGTGCTTGTTTCCCACTTCCCTGCCTGTACTCACACAAAGTGGGCATTTTAGCAACACGGAGGTTCCTTCCCACGGCTGTGAGTCTCATCTTCAGAAGAACATCCATGTGTGTATCCATCAAGACCCAGCTCCAGGGTCACTCTCCCCAGGAAAATCTCTGATTCACTGGAGAGACCCAGAGGCCGCCCCCACACTCCAGCCACCACAGGCTCTGCTTGTGCCCGCGATGCAGCTGATCGATTACAGTGTAACAGCTTGTTCAAATCTGTCCCACTTTTCCAAAGCAGACTGGCCTTTACTAACTGTGAGAGCCACAGCTCTCTAGCGATTTACTGAAGGCATTTCCTCCAGGGAGAAAGAATGTAATTCAGGGAGTATTGCCCGTGTGCCTGCGTCAGAGGAAATTCAAAGATAAACGTCTCATAGGCCCTAACCTCTAGAAGTCTATCATTTTCTACCCCTGTACAATAATACATTGCACTGGGCATCGTGGAACAGGAAGGGTGGGAAGAAATATGAGGGACCAGCAGGCATGGTAGGATCTAAGTAACCTTTGAAACTCGTCTGAAAGGATGGGCTGAAATTTTGTAGGCACTGTCGAAGGCAGATATTTCAAACAGAACGAACGAAATGCAGGAGTAAGAGTACCCAGGATTCACATTGGGTGCCTGGATAGGAGACAGATCTGCGGGAGCAGGCAGGACTGGAAAATAACCTGTTCACACTCCTTTCACCTGCTCCTCTGGTGGGATGGCAGAGCATGACTTTTACAATTCTAAGGGGGCTGGCGCTGTGGCGTAGTGGGTAAGGCCATCACCTGCAGTGCCAGCATCCCACATGGGCACCGGTTCTAGTTCCAGCTGCTCCACTTTCAATCCAGCTCTCTGCTGTGTCCTGAGAAAGCAATATTGCTTTTCTGCACTGCTTGGGACACCCAGAAGAAGCTCGTGGCTCCTGATCGGCTCAGCACTGGCTGTTGTGGTCATTTGAGTAGTGAACCAGTCGTTTGAAGACCATTCTCTCTCTCTGCCTCTCTGTAACTCTGCCTTTCAAACAAAATAAATCTTTAAAAAAAAAAAATTCTAGGGCTGGCGCCGCAACTCAATAGGCTAATCTTCCACCTTGCGGCGCTGGCACACCGGGTTCTAGTCCCAGTCAGGGCACTGGATTCTGTCCCGGTTGCCCCTCTTCCAGGCCAGCTCTCTGCTATGGCCCAGGAGTGCAGTGGAGGATGGCCCAAGTCCTTGGGCCCTGCACCCGCATGGGACACCAGGAGAAACACCTGGCTCCCGGCTTCGGATCAGCGTGATGCGCCGGCTGCAGCGCACTGGCTATGGTGGCCATTGGAGGGTGAACCAACGGCAAAAAGGAAGACCTTTCTTTCTGTCTCTTTCTCTCACTGTCCACTCTGCCTGCAATTAAAAAAAAAAATTCTAAGTATACAAAAGCCCACAAATTAAATAGGCTACATGGGGTCAGTGTGTTGCACAGCATTTAGGCACTGCTTATGATGCTGGCATCCCATGTGGGAGAGCAGGTTCAAGTCCAGGCTACTCTGCTTCCGATCCAGCTCCCTACTAATGTGCCTGGGAAAGCAGTGGAAGATGGCCCCTGAGTGGACTCTGCCACCCATGTGGGAAGCCCAGATGGAGTTCCAGCCTCCGGGCTTGAGCCTGGCCTAGTCCTGGCTGTTGTGGCCATGTGGGGAGTGACTGAACAGGTAGAAGATCCATCTCTGTCATTCTGCCTCTCGAATAAGTAAATCTTTTAAAATATATAAAGAAAAATTATATTAAAAAGGTGTGAATTTTTCGTTATGTTTAACATAGTTAGGAGCATGGTTCTAAAGTCTCCTCGTGTGAATTTTAAAGTCACACAGCCTGGGATCTAGAGAGGGCCTTCACTCTAGAATGATCTGACAAGCCCAGGTTTAAGAGGCTGCTTCTGCTCAGGTTCGTCTAGGTTCTTCAACAGGAAGGAAGGACTTCACAGGGCACTGGTCAATTTCAATCTACCACATCCGTGCCAGGAGCAATTTTAATAGTCTGCTATAATGAAAACAGTTTCTTCACACTTCAGCACTGTGGCTGAAAAGCCACGGAACTGCTTCTGTTCGAGTCCAGGCCCGCCGTTTACTAGTGACAGGGTTCCATACACACTACCACAACATATGACACTGGGCATCTGGGGAACAGCAGGGGCTGCTGCCGTGAGCAGCCCCTGAAAATTCTGACCTTCCTCTGAAAGAGTCATAAAGAGCCTCATCCCACAAGGGTCCTTCCTGTGCCCAGGGGACAAGAATGTCCTTACCCCCAAAGACAGACACAAGAACGATCAGAACCAACAGGCCTTGCTAAACTCTCCCATGTATTACCATGAGCTCCATTCCCTTCTGCCGTCCAATCTTGCTTCCTCACAACTGTCCATAAAAGTAATTGCTCTTGCTAATCTGTCTCAGCCATGAAGCCTGCAACTGCGCAAGGAAAAGGTATTACTGTTTTCCCCACACTAGCCCAGGGAGCTTAGTCAGGTTATGTCACTCCTGAGTCTCACCCCGTTTCCCTGGAGAAAGGAGAAAGCGGCAATGCCCAGTGAGGAGCAACGAGTTCCCAGGAGGCACCGAGAACAAAGCCTGCACACAGAAAAGCACTACACATGTTAATTGTTACTCCTCTGAGCTTTAAAAATGAGCATAACCGCGACGAAAAAGAAAAGCCAAATGTACAACATAGTTTCAGGCCACTCTATGTACAGCCACATTAGCAGAATTAGGACGACATTCGAGCAGTCTCATCCACCAGTCTCTGGATACCCTGTTCCTGTTATCCATATGTCCCTAACTCTTGGATAAGCACTTTGTGAGTCACCATCCTGAATCCATCCTCCAGGTGACCCAATTCCCAAATCTCTCTAAGGTACCGCCTGGTGTAGGCTTTCAGGCATTGCTATGCTTATGTATGAGAGAAAGATGAAGAGAACTTCATACCTGCTTCTGAGGATGGAAACGCATGATTTATGGTAGACACGGGAACATTGGAACATTCAAAGTACTCCAGGTCTTCCTCTGGCTCACCTTTCCCCTCGGCCCCAGCCAATTTCTGACCACACGACGTGGACGCCAGCTTCTCCTCGTCGGTAGCGTGGCCATCCCTATGAGAAATGTCTGAGAGCTCGGAGATCACTGCTCCTTCGTCCTGCGTAATGCAACAGAGGAGAGGCTACCCTTCAGGAGGACACATGGGGAAGTGACATCGGGGACAGAAACCCCAGGGCTAGCCACTGACCTGGCTGCAACCAGAAGGAAGGGGAACCATTCAATACGAAGTGCTGCTTCTAGAACCTAGCTCCTGTAATTTGAGTCTGAGGTTTGAAAAACAGCTTCCCTGGCTACATTTAAAGGCAGACAGTTTAAGTGGTCCAAGACAGAGGTTTTCAAATCTATTGCTTGTATACCTAAGTTTTTTAACTCCATAGAGCCCTATTGTATTTTCAAGTCATATTGGAAAACTTTCAGCATTGCAAAAGATACATATTTAGGTATCTGGCAAGGTCTAAATATCCAACCTGCATAGTGCAATCTAGTTACTCCAGTGCTTAATATCCTATGGCCCATTTTAAAACCATACAACCAGGTTCTTCAATAGTCACAAATTTACATTTTTCGTTTCCTTCTCTGAAGGTATATTTCCACTCCACTTCCATCAAGAAATTATTCCAATGAAATACATTTGTGTGATTCAAAATCTTCTTAAGGTCACTAGTCGTCCTTGTTGTTTAAAAATTCTCTTCTCTTGGGGGCAGGCATTTAGCAAGGTGGTTAAGACGCCCCTTGGGATGCCTGCAACCCATACTGGAGCGCCTGCATTCGAGTCCCCACTTCAAATCCCAGCTTCCTGCTAATGCACACCCTGGGAGGCAGCAGGTGATGGCGCAAGGACTTGGCCCCTGCCACCCCCTGGAAGACCCAGACTGAGAGGCAGGCTTCTGTTGCAGGCATCTGGGAAGTGAACCAGCAGATGGAAGCTCTCTCTTTTTGCCTTTCAAGTAAATAAATTTAAAAATGTTTTCTTTGACCGTAAGTCTCTAAGTGTTAAAAGTTTTTTCCTCCATTACAATTACTAATGCACAATTTGTTTTCAAAATATTACAAACACAAAATATTATCAAACACAAAAGAAAATTTTCAGACGGCAGAGGAAGACGGTGGCTGAGTTAAGATGGGCCAGGTGATCGTCTCCTTATAGACACTAATTTTAACAGTTACACTCATGCACTAAGTCACTTTTACAAGCACTAAGAAAGCCAGGTGAGAGACCCCAGTGCCAAGTGTTAGTAATAAGTAAGAAAAGATGTACAGGAGATGGCAGGAAGCAGAGTTGCCTGTGCCATCCATCCTCCAGCTCTAAGCATTATAGTGTGGAAAGAGATTTTACTTGGAGAGGGAGCAGGAATTAAGACCAGACCATAGACTTGAAATTCAGCACCACTGCCACCATGATAAAAACCATTGTCATACAGGGCCCCAAGCCAGTACCCAAAAACTGAGCCTTCGGACCTTCCTATAACTTCTGGCAGACAGCAACAAGACTCCAACCTCCAGGATTAGGCCGCAGGAAGGGAAGCTTAGGACTTGACCTTGAAACCCAGGTCTCTGCAGTGAGATCCAGCACCTGATACAACCCAAATGCCTCCCAGGCCACTGCTTGCAGAGAGCCTCTCCACTCACCCACATCGGTTGCAGACCTGCTCCCAACGGGACACACTTACTTTCCACCATAAGGGGATGGACTTGTCTCAGCATGTATTGCCACCAGTCTTGCATGGGCCTGGCACGGACCCCCAAGACTGCATAGGGTCTGGTGACTGGGAGACCCAGAAGAGTTTCAGCCTAAGCATCCCTGAGAGACTGCCACTATTAGCCTTCCCTCAACCTTGAGCAGACAGCAAGCAGTCACAGGACTGTTTCTTGGGACTCAGTGCTAGGCTGGCAAAAACCAACTCTAACCAGACCCTTAATGGTCTCTATCCCCAAGTCAGTACCAATGGACAGTCTCTGGACCTGCCCTGCTGCCAACTGCAGCACTTTGTTCCCAGCCCTGGAAAAGTCTTTTAGGGATAGACTATCCCTGTTTAGTTACTGTCCAGTTCATTCTGAACAACACATCAACTATGGGTTTGGGAGAAATCTGGGCTTGAAGCATCCTCTATTAAAACACTGATAACACACCAACAATGAACTTGCAGCAAGCCTCCACTTGGGTGTCACCTAATGCTGAAATAGTACAAGTGTGCATAGGATCAGAGAGACTAAGCAGACTACACAGAGCACCTGGGACAGCCATAAACAAGACTAAGTTACAAAGACTGGACAAAATAACCAATTCTTCAATGCACATTCAACATCATATGCCAACAAGTTTCAAGAACTTTGCGGGGTAGGGGTGGGAAAAAAAGTATTGTGGTGCAGGGGGCTACGCCACCACCTACAATGCAGGCATCCCATATGAGCTCCAGTTTGAGTCCTTGTTGCTCTACTTCTGATAAAGCTCCTTGCTAAAGTACCTGGGAAAGCAGCAGAAGATGGCCCAAGTGGGCCCATCACTCACGTGGGAGACCTGGATGGAGCTACTGGTTCCTGGCCTTGCTTTGCAGCCCAGACTGTTGAGGCCATCTCTGAAGTGAACCAGTGGATAGAAGATTTAACTGCCTTTTATGTAAATACATAAATATTCAAAAAGCAAAACAGAAAAGAACTTTCAAGGAACCATGACCTCATCTAATGAACAAAATAAGGTGCCAGAAACCAACCAGACAGCCAACTGACATTTGTAAATTCTCAGATGAGGAATTCAAGATAGCTATTCTAAGGAAACTCAATAAATTTAAACAGAACACAGAGAACAATTTAGTACCTAACAGAGAGACTTGATAGAGCTGGTGGTAATTTTTAAATAAAATCCCTGAAATGTACACTAAACAAATTTAAAAACCTGAAAGAGGAGCAGGTGTTGTAGTGCAGCAACTTAACCACTGCTTGGGATGCTTGCATTCCATACTGGAATGCTGGTTTGAGTTCCAGCTACACTGTGCTTCCAATCCAGCTCCCTGCTAATGTGCCTGGGGGACAGTGGATGATGGCTCAAGTCCTAGGATTCCTGCCACCCCATGTGGGAGACCTGGGTGGAATTTCTGGCTCCTGGTTTTGGCCTGAGTAGATCCAGGTGTTACATATGTTGTGGAATGAACCAATGAATAGAAGATCTCTCTCTCTTGCTGCACCCCCATCTCTGTCACTTTGCTTTTTTTTTTTTTTTTTTTTTTTTTTTTTTTTTTTTTTTTTTTTTGACAGGCAGAGTGGACAGTGAGAGAGAGAGACAGAGAGAGAAAGGTCTTCCTTTGCCGTTGGTTCACCCTCCAATGGCCGCCGCTGCAGCCGGCGCACCGCGCTGATCCGATGGCAGGAGCCAGGATCCAGGTGCTTTTCCTGGTCTCCCATGGGGTGCAGGGCCCAAGCACCTGGGCCATCCTCCACTGCACTCCCTGGCCATAGCAGAGAGCTGGCCTGGAAGAGGGGCAACCGGGACAGAATCCGGCGCCCCGACCGGGACTAGAACCCGGTGTGCCGGCGCCGCAAGGTGGAGGATTAGCCTATTGAGCCACGGCGCCGGCTCTCACTTTGCTTTTCAAATCAATAAATACACAAATAAATCTTTTTTAAAAAGCACAAGGAAGCTATCAATAGCAGAATCATTCAAATAGAAGAATTAGTGAGCTCAAAGACAGGCTACTTGAAAATATAGAGGAGAAAAAAATCAAGAAGAACAAAGAAAGTTTATGGAAACTTAGGAATAGCATTAAAAGAGCAAATATCCAAGTTTTTGGGGTTCAAGAGGTACATGAGAATAGTGAAGGGTTAGAAAGCACATTCAAAGAGACAGAAACAGAAAATTTTCCAAACATAGAGAATGACACAACTATCTAGGTACAGGAAGAATAGAGCTCACCAATCAGATTCAACTCATCCAAGTCTATCCCCACAAAAAAAAGTGACTCAGATAAACTCAACACATTAAAACAAAATTAGAAAAAACACCTTTCATAAGTAACCTTTTTAAAATTTTAGACCAATGATAACTTGTGTTGGTCTAAATAAATTATCTTCATGTTCTAGAGCCTGCACTATCCGGCTGGTAATAACTAGCCATATGTGGCTAATGAATATCTGAAATGTGACCTGTTTGAAACAAGATGTGTTCTAAGTCTAAAATTCATACCAGAACAAAAGACTTCTAAAGGCAATCCCAATGGTTTGTGAATACTTATCAGACAATAAAAATATCTACGTATATATTGTGTTAACACAACTCTGGGTAAGTGTTTGGTCTAATGTTTATGACACCAGTTCAGACACCTGCATCTAACACTGGAGTGCCTAGGTTCAAGTCTCGGTTCTGCTCCCCATTCCAGCTTCCTTCCAAGATACATTCTGGGAGACAGTGATGATGGCTCAAGTGGTTGGTTCCCTTTACCCATGGGGATGACCTACACTGTGTACCTAAACTCCTGGCTTTGGCACTGACATAACCTCAGCCACTGGGGCATCTGGGGAATAAACCTGTGGATGGGAACTCTGTCTCTCAAATTTTTAAATGTAAGTAAAAAGAAAATATGTTAATAAAACTAATCTCTGTATGTCTTTTTTACTTTTTATGTGATATAAATTTTAATTAAAAAAAGTAAATTTTATATCTATTATAATTTTTGCTATAATTTTAAAAGCTTTACAGTACAATGCTAGTTTGCTTAAGCAAACCAAAGGCAAATTTCTCACTGTTTTTGTGGCTTACATTAACAGAATTTGAGGGTCTCTTATACATTTGTTCAACAGATGAGTAACTCAGATTGTAAGCCCCACCCCACCCCCTTTTAAAAAAATCTTGGATCACAGCAATCAAATGGGCTTGGGTTTTTTGGCTTTTTATTTGTGTTTCTCAACTTATTCATAGTCATCAATGGCTTATTTATTACTAGAATACAACAAGGGCCAGCATTTATTTTATTCTTGTTTTCCATATTTACAACTGTAATCACTAAGAAACTATATAGATGCAACATAAGAACATCCTGCAATAGAAGTATCTTTCAATTCTTTGTACTTCTTTCAAGTCATGTAGCAAAAAAAACTATCATCAAAACTTACATTTTAAGGTAAGAAATTTTGTTTTTATCGAAAAATTGCCTATCACTCAGTATTGAAATAAAAAGATGACCATTTTCACATAAAAAAAAGATCAAGGGGCTGGTACTGTGGCATAGTGGGTAAAGCCAACGCCTAGAGTGCTGGCATCCCATGTGGGTGCTGATTAGACTCCCGGCTGCTCCACTTCCGATCCGGCTCTCTGCTATGGTCTGGGAAAGCAGTTGAAGATGGCCCAAATCCTTGGGCCCCTGCGCCCACATGGGAGACCCAGCAGGGGCTCCTGGTTCCCGGCTTCAGATCAGCTCAGCTCTGATCATTGCAGCCAACTGGGGAGTGAACCAGTGGATGGAGGACCTCTCTCTCTCTGTTTGTGTGTGTGTCTCTCTCTCTCTGTGTAACTCTTTCAAATAAATAAGTAATAATTTAAAAAATCAAAACTTATTTTTAATGACCTATGAACTCACAAGTCAGTTCTCCCTATTCTATTAAAAGCAATGAAAAATTTAAGCAATTAGAAAATCATCTGACTTTTAAGAATTATCCAGCTTTTAGAGTCAATTCAAGTCTTCTCTTTGATGCCCCAAGGGTTTGCATACCCTGTGGTGATGCACTTTTGCATGATTTAGAATGGGAGTTTTAGTGCCCCATCTCCTAAAGGCGAAATGAGGGTCACTGTCAAAGGGTCCCCTTGTCTTCAGGGGCCTTCTTGGAGGATTTTAGGATATTAAGGATTTGGAAATTGGCCTCCTTAAAGTTGAGTACTCAGACACCCACTGGAAGGTCTTTGTGAATCAGCCCCCAGAGAAGGTAAACTCCCGTTGGGGGACCCCTTAGCAGCTAAGAGACATTCTGGTGATAGGCACAGACTTACCTGAGAACCTGCATCCAAAGCAAGAGGCTGAGTTTCATGCTTCTTCACCTTACAGCCACTCCTGGAACAGAAGAAGCACAAACAAACTAGTTTGCAATCACATTGACAACTTTCAAGGTATGAGATGGAGCAGAAAGCAGTATGTGCAGATAGAAGCCGAAGCACACAGCACCACGTGAATCACACATCTGCACATCAGAGATGAAGAGACAATTTTTATGTCTCTGAATCTTCTCACGAGAGACAGAGTAAGCAGAGAACCACAGTGAGGCTCATTTTCTGTGGGTTGTCAAATACCAGTATTCTGACCCCTAATGGTTTCTAATCCCAAAAGCCTGAAGTCAGGACAGCCTTAGCAGCTAGACACTCGGTTCTTCTCATCTTTACTTGCTTGGCTCTGACATGTCATCGTTAGAAAAAGCATCACGCTGGACCATATTCTTTAGAAGTCCTTTATTGCTAAAAGCCACAGAAGTCTCATAAGACAGCTCCAGTCTAGACCTGTGTGGTAACAGAGAAGAACTGTGGTCAACAGAAAGTATGAAAACACTTGAGTAACCTGTTACCATTCCTATTAAATAGCAAGATGGAAGACGAATGCCGTGTACTGTGCAAAGTCTGGAACTGGAGAAAGCTTGGACCACCTGTTATTTTTGGGAATACAATTTGTCATCACAAGATTAACTCAGACTCTGTTGTTTTAATGACCCTAATAAAATTTCCAGTAAAAACACCACTCCAACTAAAAAGAGGGAAAAAAAGATACTTTTTTCCAAAGTTATTGGAACGTACGCGACTATTAGTTCACAGTTTTCTTTCACTAATGCTCTTACTAATGCTAACCTCAACCACCAAACTCAAGTTGACTCCAATAAAATTTATTACCTGCTGCAGGCCAGCATTTATCCTACCAGAACAGCCAATTATTCCCAACATTAAATAGCAGAGCAGTCCCTCAAACCACTGCTGTGATGATATTGGGGCCAAGCCAGCTCTGGGTATTGTCAAAGCACCACGCGACACGTGCCAAGCCAAGGGAGCGCAAGCTCTAGCATCTACGGTAGGGAAGGCCGATCTCCACTCCTTTTAGGTACAAACAATTGCAAGGCTAAGCTGACTTATGAAGTGGCAAATGAAATGCAGAGAATCATCAAACTCAGAAATGGAAGCCAACATGCTATGTAGAGATGGCCAGGGCAGGGGTGGGAGAGGAAACTGCCAAAGTCCCAGGGACAAAGAGAAACAACAGCAAGAGTACTTACAACAGAAAACAGAGAAATTTCACTTGTTCAGTAGTCCTGATGCACCAACAAAATTAGAGACAGGAAAGAGACAGACAGATGGAGAAAAAAATCATGTAAAGACTGGAATATTTATCTCTGGTCTGGCAGATGTAAGAGCTGTACATTTCTTTCTATGAGGGGAGAAACAAATGAAAAATGCCATACTTATGAATATTATCACTGGTGAGTGAATGACTAACAGGACCTCAACTCTAATGCAGCAAGAGTGCTAGAAACACTCAGAAATATGTTCAAGGTTACAATGAAAAGTAAACTTCCCAATATTTGCAAGTATATAAAAACAATATTTCACTACTGAGCACTTAAATGTCTACTCACCCAGATCAAAGACAACACATGAGTAAAAATATAGTTGGCAATGTGTCTGATTACCTCTACAATACGTGTGTGTCAACAAGAAGCTTAAAATGATTTTACATACAACCATGCACTGCATAACGACGTTTGGGTCAATGATACATGGCATATTCAGCATGGTGGTTCCATATGATTATGCCGAGTGATGTCAGAGCCATCCTAGTTTATGTAAGTACACTCTATGATATTTGCCAATGGAACTGACTAATGATGCCTTGCTCAGAACATGTCTCATCAGTAAATTATGACTATAATTTTATCATATCTGGTCTACAACAGTCATATCATGGTGTCCCCATTCTACAGAAGAATCTTTTTGATTGTCCCATACAACTCCTCACTCTCTTGAGATTCTACCTCCATATTTATGAGGGCACTTCAAAAAAATCATGGAAAAGGAAGTTTAAAGGTAAGTTTATTTTGGTGCAAAAAAAAAAAAAAAGGTTTGAAATCCATGTCTAGTTTTTTCATTAATATTTATTTTCCATGAACATTATGAAGACCTTGCATATGATTTCAATCTTTCCTACGAATTAAGGGATTTCCCAATGTTACACAAGAAGGTTAGCACCGTTTTCTTGTGGAAAGAACAAGAGTTTTCATTGTGTAAGAAATTTAAAAAAAAATCTATAAGGTATATGAGATCACCTGACAAAAAGCAGGATAAAGGGAAAATGCTACCAGCTAAGGGTGGCAGACTCAAGACAGGATACTTTGCTACTGAGCAAAAAGTATAGAATAAATTGCCCTCTCTTTGGCCTTGATTTAGTCTTACCTAACGTTGAGTGTGCTGCCTACAGATCTCCAACACACAGCTGAAAGAGAAGGATTCCAGCATGGCCCCTTACCAATTTTGTAGGCAGAAGCATCCTGCTCTTAGAGGAAGAAGCACCAAGGCAGCAGCATGCCCAGCACCTCCCTAAATTTTGTCTGGACATAGGTAACTAGTCTTAAATGCCCCAAAAGAGGACTGTGAAGACAGCTGATCAGTATTTTCCTACAACCATTTAGCTGCTCACATATAATCAAAGAATAGATGCTTCCATTCCCAGTTCCTTTAGACATGCTGGGGCTGCCAAAGAGCTGACTCCTATGTTGTTCAACCTTCTTGGTGCCAAAACCAGGACTTCTATAAACATCTGGGCATTTCCTTTCTGGTTTAATTCACCATGGCATCAGGCTTCTTTAAGTCACAGTAACGCTAAAGGATGTCCCTGACCGACCTACAATGATAACCACTAACGAGGTACCTCTCATCTTTCTTGTCATCGGCCTTCTTTATATTTGATTCTTAGTAAAATGTCACATGATCACAAAAGTACACATAGTATTGTCATCTACTCAGCCTTGAGTTTTGCAAAATGCAATCCTGTCACAAAATTAAACTGAAATCTTGCATGGAACACAGAATGAGGTGGTTGCTCTGAGAACTCCAAGGACCCTGCGAGAGTCCATCCAGATTCCCCAAAAGAAATGGAACAGGCGGCAGCCAGGTCCACACAGCAAACAACTAAGTAACTGATTCAGTCAGATTGAACTGATCATCTAAAAAATCATACACTCTTGCGGCTGGCGCTGTGGTGTAGCGGGTAAAGGTGCCGCCTGCAGTGCCAGCATTCCATATGCCGTATGGGCACCGGTTCAAGTCCTGGCTGCTCCACTTCCCATCCAGCTCTCTGCTATGGCCTGGAAAAGCCGTAGAAGATGGCCCAAGTCCTTGGATCCCTGCACCCACATGGGAAACCCTGAAGAAGCTCCTGGCTTCTAGCTTTGGATTGGCACAGCTCTGGCCATCACAGCCATCTGGGGAGTGAAGTAGCAGAAGATCTCTCTCTCTCTCTCACTGTCCAACTCTACCTGTCAAATTAAAATAATAATAATAAATAAATAAAAATAAAAAATTATCCACTCCCAACAGAAATTCACTTCTGCTAATGAACTGGAAACTACACAGGGAGGCAGGAATTCTCACCAATACTTTGCGGTAGGAGAGTTTCCAACAAAAATCACAGCTTTCTGTTTAAGTAAAAAGACTTCTATAAGACCTCTTTGGACCACTTCCCACGTGCTGCTGACACTAGACAGGTAATCTGTAGGCTTGGAATTGTTTGAACCACAGAGAATCTGAAAATGATGGCTAGTAGTGACACTTGAATCTATATATAAATTGATTCCTGATAGCCCAGCTAAAATTTCTGATAACCATCTGATCCCTCCCTGCCCATCTTGTGCCACACTAATATATATAAGTATATGGGATATGGAGGAAAAGAGCTTAGCTGACTAAGACAAAGATGTAGGAATGAGGCAGATTTCTAAAAGGAAACCCCTGGTATTTCTGAGTTCACACAAGAGTTATATAAAAGAGTAAAAACCACAGTATAAACCTAGAAGCTTTGTATTTGTCCTGCTGCACCTCAAAGATAACTTTAGTTTACCAACACCAAAAGCAGCCAGCTGCAAAGTCACAGAGAACACACAGGACACAACACCCAGCACACGCTATGTCACTCACGTTATTAAACGCGACTTGGCCTTCTTGGGTGACTCTAAGATTTCATTTATATGATTACCAGTGGTAGAACAAAAGTCACTGCTTGTTAAAGTCATAGTTGGTTTAAAGGGATCCAAGGATTCGTCAAAGTTATCTGGGTCAAAGTGGTAGGAGCCCTTAGAGGAAAGGGGTGGGGAGTTCTGCAGGATGGAGCGGCTCCCAAAGGGGCTACAGTTGGGGTTGTCCCACTCACTGGGGCCTAGCCTGGAAGATACTTGGGAGAGAGAAGCATCGCTGGCTGCTGGGTCTGGAGGCTGCTCTATATCTACAGGCTTACTGACACCTTCTTTTTGTATCTTGGGAGTCAGTTTGTTACCCAGTTTCCTGCCAAGTTTCCTTGGAAGAGCTTTTCTGGCCTCTACATTTTCCACATCTTCTGTGAAATCAAACTCAAGTTTGAGAGGTGAGCTCCTCGCCTCCTCCAGCAGCTCAACCCCTGCATCAGTGGTGTCGCTACTGAGCGCGCCTGAGGTTCCTTTAACATCGGGCAGTGATTTCTGGATCCTGGAGCCTCCTAGGATAGAAGGGTTTGGGTTTTCATCCAATTCGTCCACAGCAGATTCAGTTTCTGAGAACTCTCGCCCTGTTGTTTTCTTCCTCAGAGAGACAGGTTTGGGCTTTCGTAGCTTGCTTCTGCTGGGCACAGGCTGTGGACAGGAGTGTCCAGCCTTGAGATCAGCTTCGGTGGGAGCTTCTAGCATAATCCCCATGCTGCCTTCTGTCATTGCCTTGCCGTGGTTGGCTTCTGGCATGCTGGAGGGCAAAGCCTCATCCAAGACCACAGTCACACAGCCATCAGCTGCTTCTGTTCCTAGAGCTGCCGGCGTATCTGTAGAATTCTTGGTTTCTATGGAAAATGGCCTCACCACTGAAATCTTGCTACTGTCATGTGCTGGCTCTTCTTTGAAATCCTTGACTGCGCGAGAACCAATGGCCTGTGGTGGAACCTCATTTTCTGAGGGTCTAGAACAAGTCTCAGATGGGCATTTTTCAACCACTTCTGCTATCAGCTGTTCATCGGCTTCTTGTGATTCTAAAACAAAACACAAAAGCAATCTCTTAAAGGATTATCCTTATGAACTGATCACTACTTCCTACTTCCTGAATGTACATACACAAATAGAAAGCTCTTCCCTCACAGTTTTCATTATGCACCTCTAAAGTTTGGTAAGGATGGCAACACAGCCTCAAAGAGAAAACCCTAAAATGAATCTTCCTAACCAAAACTGTGTGTGTTCGCATTATCCAGGTGATATGTAGTGATGACATCAATAGCCAGTTGGTCAGGAGTACTGGGACCACTAGTGTCTGAAGGGGGCAACCCTGTAACACAGAGTCTTAACTTACTCAGCACTTGTACAGACAGGGACAGAGAACTGAACTGCTGCACACCCAGATGGGGCTTAAGAACTTAAGAAATGTGCCTCAAAATAGTGAATATTTAATACACTGCCACTCCAGCAGCTGAGACTTCTAAAAAATGATACCTGTAAACATTTCAATGTTGCTTTTCCTACCAAAAAGATTTAAACTCCCTTTATGTTCTTTTCTACATTTTACAAAATTTACAAATTTAAGAAATTAGATGAGGGACCGGCACTGTGGTATAGAGGGTAAAGCTGCCACCTGTTACACTGTAACATTTATATGCATATGCCAGTTCATGCCCCAGCTGCTCCACTTTCAATACGGCTCCCAGTAATGGCCGGGGAAAAGCAGTGGAAGATGGCCAAAGTGCTTGGGCTCCTGCACCCAAGTACAGACCCAGATGAAGCTCCTGGCTCGGCCCTGACTATTTTGGCCATCTTGGGATATGTCTCTCCCTCTCTCTCTTTCAAATAAATAAATCTTTAAAAAGAAAAAAAGAGAGAAAATAAATTAGAAAACTGTTATTGTTAATAACAACATAAATTTCCCCTGTTCCCCCTTCTGACTCCTAGAACAGCAGATTAAAGTACAGCCTCAGGTACCAAGCTGAACTGCTTGAGCTTTATCATTTGCAGGGCTAGTGGTGTGGCACGGCAGGTTAAGCTGCCACCTGTGGGTCCCAACTGGGTCCCGGGCTAAAACCTGGCTATTCCACTTCTATTCTGGCTCTCTGCTAATGCACCTGGGAAAATTTGGGATGATGGCCCAAAAACTTGTACTACTGCCACTTAGATGGGAGATGTGGATGGAGTTTCAGGCTCCGGGCATTGTCCTGGCCCAGCACTAGCTGTTGTAGCCATTTGGGGAGAGAGCAGCAGATACAAGATCTCTTTCTCTCTGTCTTTCCTCTCTTTTTGTAACTCTACCTTTACAATGAATAAATATTTAAAAAAAAAATCATTTGTAACTACTGATTTGTATCAGTCAAAATTCCCTCAATAACACACAACCCAAATACTACTAAATAAACTAGATTTGAATCAGACTCGGATTTAGCTGTTCTGTATGTTTCAATCTCATAAATCCCACTATTTTTAAAACTAATAGTTTGAATCTTTGGAAGTATAAAGTATATCACCTTCAACCACAATTATTTTAAGGAGAAGATTCCACTGCCTAAAACAATTGAAAACTACAGTTAAAAGAGAAAGTTCATCTCTAAAAATGGAGATATGAAGAAAACGGGAATGAACTGGCTGGCCTTCTAGGAATTTATACACACCACCTTTTAAGAGAACTTCAGCATCTCTCAATTTTACCACCAGTGATCCCACCACAGGTGACAAATCATGAAAAATTTACAAGAGGAGCTGTTTTTAAAGTCTTTAATTGGGGACTAGTGTTGTGGTGTAGCAGGTCAAGCCTCCACCTGTGGCACTGGCATCCCATATGGGCGCTGATTCAAGGCCTGGCTGCTCCACTTCCAAACCAGCTCCCTGCTATTGAGCCTGGGAAAGCAACGGATGATGGTTTAAGTATTTGGGCTCCTGCACCCACATGGGAGACCTGGAAGAAGCTCCTGGTCCTGGCTTCAGTCTGGCCCAGCCCCAGCCATTGCAGCCATTTAGGGAGTGAACCAGCAGATGGAAGACTTTCTCTCTCTCTCTCTCTCTCTCTCTCTCTCTGCTTTACCTCCTCTCTTTGTAACTGTTTCAAATAAATACAAAATAAATCTTTAGAAAAAAAATAAAGTCTTTCATTTGGTGCCCAACAATGACAGGTAGCACAGTGAGAGAGCTCCCCTCTCCACAAGGAAGAAACAGTCCTGTTTGTCCTTATGGAAAATTATTTTATATTAACAGAGTATGCATTGTATCACACATGGTAGATAGTCAATAAAGGTATTTGTTTTTCCCATCCTTTTAGTCTCTGTCTCAGTAAACTTTCACTACAAATTAAACTGATAAACTGAAAGAAGTGGCTACTTAATAAAACATGGAGAATTTGGTAAAATAAATACTCCTAAAGTACTGATAGTAAATGTATATTTTCATATGTAAGCTTTACTGAAACTGCTGTCTACCCATGAATTAATATAGTCTATATCAAATGTTATGACAGCTCTTTCCTTTCACTTGCTGTGGATATGCTTTCCAATTACATTTGTAAAAACTGGTTCTTTCAGTTTTTATATCTGCAGAAAGGCGATTTTGACCTGGCCATGGGAGCATCTCTGTTTACTTTGAAACAATCTGATTATTTAAATTACGTGGAATAGGGAATACTTGTGTTTTTACCATCCAAAGATTCAGATCTACTTACTACATAAATTCAGACTCTGTCAGTTGTATCTGGGAACCGTCTCAGCCAATCTGCATCTTTGTACCTAAGCCACTGTGTCTGAAGATTCCTACAGACCAGTTTTAACCTACAAAGTGTTGATATCACATGGTATAGGTGCAGTGCACCCTTAATCTGCTTAGTCTTTAGCTAAGGACAGTCTATGAGAGTTATCTAAGTGCTACAAATAATAATCAGATTCTTTCACAATCTGAATGTAGACAGTAAGTGAATGTGTGCAAGAGTGAGGATGGAAGACAAGGTAAAACAGACAGAAGACCAGGTTATCCTAGCAGAAAGGTGACTAAGGAAAGCGGTGCCTAATGACTTTTCAACACTCACCCCAGCTTAGTTTCCAAGAAATTCTCCTACATCTTCACAACATATAGTTGAGCTGGGTTGAGTGGGTGTCTGCCCTAAGACCAGAAGTATCCCCACCAGAGTTCACAAAAAAACTCACATTCAAAGATCTGAGGTCAAGTGCTACCACCTCACAAAACATACAAACTTTCTGATACAACAGGATGAACCCTCCAACCAGCAATGCCGAGAAAATAGGATGGGCGAGCACTCAGCACAGTGGTTAAGACACTGCTTGGGATGCTGGCATCTCATATCAGACCGCCTGGGTTTGAGTCCCACCTCCGCTTCTGCTTCAACATCCTGCTACCGCACACCCTGAGAGGCAGCAGGTGATGGCTCAAGTAATTGGGTCCCCGCCACCCACATGGGAGGCCTGGGTTGAGTTCTGGGCTCCAGGTTTCAGCCTGGCCCAGCCTTGGTTGCTGTGGGCATTTGGGGAGTGAAGCAGCAGATGAAGGCCTCTGTCCCTGTGCCTTTCAAATGAATCAAAGTAAACAAATAAACATTTTTCAAGGTATGGGATGGACTGGCTATGGTCTGGCCAGTATTTTTTCACATGTGATTTCAGTTGACTACATGCTCAATATATCCCACTGCGGTATAAATGAGCACAAAGCAAATTCCACCTGAGACAACATTAACAGATAAACAAAAACACCATGACAGCATTAAGTAAAATACACCGAAGGCTTGTATGAACCAGGCAATGAGCTACTGAGAGCTCTGCCTGGATTATTTTATTAAACCAGACAACGGTTTTTAGCCATATGCAATCCTAAGTCTGTCCAACTCCAGAGCCTGGCTGTTAAACCATACATTTGTTAGATCCATTCCTTAGCAGCCAGAATAGTGTCCTGTAGTCTCCTTGCTCATAACATCTGGGTTTGTGAATTCGGTTAGGTTTTAAACTCAGTCTGGCATTTTTCATCTTAAAAAACCAAAGGTGGGAAGGCACAGTGGCGTAGTAGGCTAAGCCTCCACCTGCAACACCAGCATCCCATATGGGTTCCACTTCCAATCCAGCTCCCTGCTAACACAACTGGGAAAGCAGTAGAAGATGGCCCAAGTGCTTGGGCCCCTGCACCCATGTGGGGGACCCAGAAGAAGTTCCTGGCTCCTGGTTTTGGATTGGCTCAGCTCTGGCTGTTGCAGCCATTTGGGGAGTGAACCAGTGTGTGGAAGACCTCTCTCTACGTTTCTTCCTCTGTCTCTAACTCCGCCTCTCAGATAAATAAATTTTTAAAAATCTTCTTTAAAAAACGTTAACTAGTTCTTAAACAACATTTTTTAAAAATCATAGGTAGGGGCCAGCGCTGTGGTGTAGCAGGTAAAGCCACCACCTGCAGTGCCGGCATCCCATATGGGCGCCAGTTCTAGTCCCAGATGCTCCACTTCCCACCCAGCTCTCTGCTATGGACAGGGAACGCAGTAGAAGATGGCCCAAGTCCTTGGGCCTCTGCACCCACGTGGGAGAACTAGAAGAAGTTCCTGGCTCCTGGCTTCGGATCGGCACAGCTCCAGCCATTATGGCCAATTGTGGAGTGAACCAGTGGATGGAAGACTGCTCTCTCTTCTCTCTCCTCCCCTTCTCTGTGTAACTTCCTTTTTTTGGGGGGGGGGGGGGACAGGCAGAGTGGACAGTGAGAGAGGGAGACAGAGAGAAAGGTCTTCCTTTGCTGTTGGTTCACCCTCCAATAGCCACCGCGGCCAGCACGCTACAGCTGGTGTATCGTGTTGATCTGAAGCCAGGAGCCAGGTACTTCTCCTGGTCTCCCATGGGGTGCAGGGCCCAAGGACTTGGGCTATCCTCCACTGCACTCCCGGGCCATAGCAGAGAGCTGGCCCGGAAGAGGGGCAACTGGGACAGAATCCAGTGCCCTGACCGGGACTAGAACCCGGTGTGCCGGAGCCGCAAGGCGGAGGATTAGCCTACTGAGCCACGGCGCCGGCCTCTCTGTGTAACTCTTTCAAATAAATAAATAAATCTTTAAAAATAAATAAATAAAATAAAATAAAAATCATAGGTAAAAATGAATGCATGGATGTACACCAAAATGGTTGTATTTATAAACAATCAATCTGGGGCCGGCGCTGTGGTGCAGTAGGTTAACGCCCTGGCCTGAAGCACAGGCATCCCATATGGGTGGTGGTTCAAGACCTGGCTGCTCCACTTCCTATCCAGCTCTCTGCTGTGGCCTGGGAAAGCAGTAGAAGATGGCCCAAGTCCTTGGGCCCCTGCACCTGTGTGGGAGACGCAGAAGAAGCTCCTGGCTCTTGGCTTCGGATTGGCACAGCTCCGGCCACAATTGTGGCCAACTGGGGAGTGAACCATCGGATGGAAGACCAATTTCTCTGTCTCTGCCTCTCCTCTTTCTGTGTTAACTCTTTCAAATAAATAAATAAATCTTTAAAAAAATCAATCTATTATACGTAGCCTAGAAAAATAAGAAACATTATAGTGTCTTCGAGTATATTAAGAGCTGCTTGAGGTAAAGGGATTAGAATTATTTCGGCTTCAGAGGATAAAATTATGGTCATGTGGTGAATTGTTAAGAGGGAAGCAGATTCCAGCTCACTAAAAGGAAGAGAAAACTAACAGAACCAAGAAAACAAGTAGTGCAAACAGCCAGCTCCCTACCAGTCAGAAACGGTACGGAACAATTTCTATAGCAAGACCACTTCAGGGCAGTAACACCTTTTCTTGTGCTTCCGAATTCCTTCTGGACATGCAAAAAGAGCCGTGCCTCAAGTGCAGAGAATATCTGGACAGGTAGGTGGTCAGAAGCCTGAGCTACACTATTGGTTTTGTTGTCAGCCAATCTGATGTTTCACACATAAGTATGGTAGTTTCAGACTCTTCATTTGTAACATAACAAGTCTGAGCTAAAAAAATACTTGAGAGCCCTCAGAGAATCCAGGTATTTAAGAGATGTACAATAATTAAATGGCTAGACTCTTCACAATCTGTGAACATGTTTTCTGGGTGGTTCACCCATCCATTTCTTTCTTTTTATTTTTTAAGATTTATTTTAGTTATTTGAAAGGCAAAGTTAGGGAGGGAGAAGGAGAGACAGATAGGAATCCTCCATCCTCTGGTTCATTCCCCAAATAGCTCTAACAGTCAGGGCTGGGTCAGACCAAAGCAAGGAGTCAGAAACTTCATCCTGGTTTCACATGTGAGTGCAGGGGCCCAAGGACTTGGGCCATTCTCCTCTGCCTTCCCAGGAGCATTAGTAGGCAGCTGGATAGGAAGGGGAGCAGCCAAGGACTCAAACCAGCGCCCATATGGGATGGTGGTGTTACAGATGGTGGCTTTACCACCACAGCGCTGACCCCTCACCCACCCATTTAATTCAGAGTCATCATTCAACAAATATTTGAGTATTTTTTATATACTGGGCCCTGAGCACCAGGAATGTAACAGTAAACAAAGAGATGAGGTCTCAGCTCTCATGCAGTTTAGAGTCCAGTAGGGAAGGGATACCGATTAAATAATTACTGAATGAATGAGGGGGAGAAATGAGCTTGGAAAAGACCAGAAAGGCATCACAACCTGGTAGTAATTACATCTATATCCATAGCTTCACTTATGTCATGGCTTTACCCTAAGAGCTCAAGGAAGCCACACAGGGTGTTTAAGAGCAGGGAATACAGTCAGATTTATGTTCTAAACAGCCCAAGCCAGTGGCAATGCGAACAAGGACTAGAAGGGGCTCAAAATGGAAGAAAAAGAGTTAATATATTATTCTGGGGGCTTCGATGAAAGGTGGTGCTAATGAATAGGAAGAGAAGCTGCCTGCATTTAAGAGAGGAGGGGGAAAAACAACCAGGGAGGTTAGATAAGGCCTGTGAAGGAGAACTGGGCAGTGTTAAGGAGCCAGGGTCAGGAGCTTCACCCAGGTCTCCCACATAGGTGCAGGAGCCCAAGCACTTGGGCCATCCTCTACTGCCTTTCCCAGGCCATAGAAGGGAGCTGGATGGTAAGTGCAGCAACTGGGAAACAAACAGCACACATACTGTGGAATGGTGACACAGGCAGCAGCTTTACCTGCTGGGTCACAATGCTGGCCCCCAAAGTTTTTTTTAAGTTACGTAATTTCTCTCCAGTTCCCCTGTCCCTGGCTCCTTAACACTGCCCAGTTCTCCTTCACAGGCTTGAGAAAACCTGCAGGGGGCAGGGGCACTGGGGAAGAGAGGAGCAGTCTGGGACCCACCAGTCCTTTCCGGCCTCCTACCATTCCCAGACTCATCCAGTTCCTGGGGTTCTGGTGCCATCAGCATCATTCCCACACCACCCACACGAAGCAGTTCACGACTCTCCTTTCAATCACCTCTCTCCTCACTTTCTGTTTCTGCCCTAGTCTCCACCGTCCTCCACATCTACCCAAATCCTCCCCCCAGATCCTCCTCCTCTCCCCTGACCATGCTGGGAGCTGACCCTCTTGAACGGGGTGTGTACAGAGCACCTAAAAGGCAATCTGTAGAAGTGAAATTGACATTTAGAGAAGCAATGACTTCAAACAGCCCTTGTCTTGACTGTTGAGGAACACTTTTTTTTCATACTATTTGTTGAACTCTTTACTTAGAGTTAATCATATGTGAATAAAGTTAATTGAAAATAGACCTTAGTGGGGCCAGCACTGTGGCGTAGTGAGTGGGGCTGCCGCCTGCAGCTCCAGCATCCCATGTGGGCTCCAATTTGGGCCCAGCTGCTCCACTACCTGTCCGGCTCTCTGCTGTGGCCTGGGAAGGCAGTGGATAATGGCCCAAGTCCTTGGGCCCCTAAGCCCACGTGGGAGACCCAGAGGAAGCTCTTGGCTCCTGGCTTTGGATCCACACAGCTCCAGCCATTGCGGCCAGTTGGGGAGTGGGCCAGCAGATGGAAGACCTCTCTCTCTCTCTGCCTCTCCTTCTCTCTGTGCAACTCTTTCAAATTAATTAATTAATTAATTTAAAAAAATCATGGGGCCGGTGCCATGGCTCACTTGGCTAATCCTCTGCCTGTGGCGCCAGTATCCCATATGGGCGCTGATTTCTAGTCCCAGTAGCTCCTCTTCCAGTCCAGCTCTCTGCTGTGGCATGAGAGGGCAGTGGAGGATGGCCCAAGTGCTTGGGCCCCTGCACCCACATGGGAGACCAGGAAGAAGTACCTGGCTCCTGGCTTCGGATCAGCACAGTGCCGGCTGTAGTGGTCATTTGGGGAGTGAACCAAGGGAGGGAAGACCTTTCTCTCTGTCTCTCTTTCTCACTGTATATAACTCTACCTGTCAAGTAAATAAATAAATAAATGATTCAAAAAATAAAAATAGACCTTGGGGGGAAAAAAATGAGAGAGGGAGGAGGAAGAGGGGTGGGAGGATGGGCACAGTGGAATCACCATGTTCCTAAAGTTCTAATTATGAAGTCTATAACTGTAAAGCTATAAATGTACATTCCTACAGATTTACTTTTTTTTTTTTTTTTTTTTTTACAGGCAGAGTGGATAGTGAGAGAGAGAGACAGAGACAAAGGTCTTCCTTTTTGCTGTTGGTTCACCCTCCAATGGCCGCTGCGGCTGGCGCACCGCGCTGATCCGAAGGCAGGAACCAGGTGCTTCTCCTGGTCTCCCATGGGGTGCAGGGCCCAAGCACTTGGGCCATCCTCCACTGCACTCCCGGGCCATAGCAGAGAGCTGGCCTGGAAGAGAGGCAACCGGGACAGAATCCGGTGCCCTGACCGGGACTAGAACCCGGTGTGCTGGAGCGGCAAGGCGGAGGATTAGCCTATTGAGCCGCAGCGCCGGCCCAGATTTACTTTTAAGAGTACAGTTTAAAAACTTACCATGGGACCCTAAATCCACTTAAGCTGGGTGGGAAAATAGCATTTTAAGTGTTAAAGTGATCACATGGATAGGATCAAGTGTTAAAGTGATCACATAGATAGAATTCAGTGTTTGGTAATAACAATAGATAGAATTAAAAAGGAGTGAATGCTCCAACATGGGAAGCAGCTCATACAGCAGATTCACAGAATGATAATCACTTTAAGTAGCACTCTGACCTCAAAATCAGCCCTTAAGGCATTCTGATCAGGCTGAAAAGGGCAGGGGAGCATTTTAGGCATAGGAAGCCAAGATACTGTGGCAAAAAATGTCATACATGAAGGACTTCTGTGGGCAAAACCCCAGTGGAAAGAAGTGGTCATCAAAGAAGGAGGTACTTTTCTCTGAAGGGAGGAGGGAACTTCTACTTTGCTGATGACCTTGGCTAAATACTGATGGAGTTTGTGGATTCAAAAGGCTTCTACAGCCTTCGTAGCTCATGTAAAGAGTATCAGGTGACCACTGACGTCATATATAACAGTGTTAATTGTTAACAACAGGAGTCACTGTGCACCAACCCCCCATGCAGGACTCTGTCCTCAAACAGCTGTATTATGAGAGTTAACAGTAAAACTTGCTCTCAAAGATTGATTTGTCTTAGTGTATTTTTTTTTTTTTTTTTGACAGGCAGAGTGGACAGTGAGAGAGAGAGAGAGAGAAAGGTCTTCCTTTTGCCGTTGGTTCACCCTCCAATGGCCGCTGCGGCCGGCGCGCTGCGGCCGGCGCACCGCGCTGATCCGATGGCAGGAGCCAGGAGCCAGGTGCTTTTCCTGGTCTCCCATGGGGTGCAGGGCCCAAGCACCTGGGCCATCCTCCACTGCACTCCCTGGCCACAGCAGAGGGCTGGCCTGGAAGAGGGGTAATCGGGACAGAATCCGGCTCCCCGACCGGGACTAGAACCCGGTGTGCCGGCGCCACTAGGCGGAGGATTAGCCTAGTGAGCCGCGGCGCCGGCTGTCTTAGTGTATTAAGTGGAGGATATTATTATGTCTCCTAAGTTTTAGTTATGCCTAGGTGTCCAACTCCATTGCTTGTTTTCTTAGGTGCTTCCTTAATTAATGATAAAACTTGTTCTCAAGGACTTACTTTCTTTTAATGTATTAAAGGAGGACATTCTTATATCTCAAAAATTATAATTGTGTCCAAGTGTCTAAGATGTATTATTCTTGGGTGCTTATTTAAAGTTAATTAAATTTCTCCAAAAAAAGTCTAATTAACTTCAAGATACAATGACTTTGAACAGCCCTTGTCTCAACTGTTTTTTTTTTTAAGACTTTATTTATTTATTTATTTTTAACAGGCAGAGTGGATAGTGAAAGAGAGACAGAGAGAAAGGTCTTCCTTTGCCGTTGGTTCACCCTCCAATGGCCGCCACGCTGCGGCTGGTGCACTGTGCTGATCTGAAGTCAGGAGCCAGGTGCTTCTCCTGGTCTCCCATGCGGGTGCAGGGCCCAAGCACTTGGGCCATCCTCCTCTGCACTCCCGGGCCATAGCAGAGAGCTGGCCTGGAAGAGAGGCAAGCAGGACAGAATCTAGCGCTCCAAATGGGACTAGAACCTGGGGTGCCGGCGCCGCAGGCAGAGGATTAGCCTCTTGAGCTGTGGTGCCGGCCGTCTCAACTGTTTTTTATGCGAATTGCTTAACTCTTAGAATAGAGTTGGTCTTCTGTGTATAAAGTTAATTGAAAATAGATCTTGGCCGGCTCTGTGGCTCACTTGGCTAATCCTCCACCTGCAGCACTGGTACCCCAGGTTCTAGTCCCAGTTGGTGTGCCGGATTCTGTCCCGGTTGCTCCTCTTCCAGTCCAGCTCTCTGCTGTGGCCCGGGAAGGCAGTGGAGGATGGCCCAAGTGCTTGGGCCCTGTACCTGCATGGGAGACCAGGAGGAAGCACCTGGCTCCTGGCTTCGGATTAGCGCAGCGTGCCAGCCGCAGTACGCCGGCCATAACGGCCATTTTGGAGGGGGAACTAATGGAAAAAGGAAGACCTCTCTCTCTCTCCCTCTCTCTGTCTCTAACTCTGCCTGTCAAAAGGAAAAGAAAAAGATCTTAATAAATAATAGGAATGGGAAAGGGAAGAGGAAGAAGGGTGGGAGTGTGGATGGTAGAGCAGGTATGGTGGGAAGAATCACTATTCCTAAAGTTGTACTTATGAAATGCATAAAGTCTGTCTTCATCAAATAAATGGTTTCTTGGGGAAAAAAAGGGGGGGGGGGAGTGTGTGCCTCGAGAGACGGGGGAGAGCAAGGCAGACAGCCTCCAAGCTGGGGTGGGAGGAGGAATGGAAAAGGAATACACCTCACGGTGTAAGACAGAACTGTTAAGCCCAGCTCCACACCAGCAACTGTCCTTGCACACCTATAGCCCACCAAAGGGTCGACAGCTGTGTCACCCCCTCAACTGCCATCCCAAGCTCCCATACTCCTTCCTCACCCTACACCTAGGAGGGGCAGGCTCAGCTATGGAAACAGATCAGTGCTTTGTGGAAAATAGTTTTACCACCACATGTTCCTCGTAAGGTTTTCTGTGTCCACCTCCAGTCAAGTGGCTGGGAATCAGGAGATTTAATCAGCTACTTGGTGGATGTCACAGGAGCCTCAACTGCAGTATCATAATGTGTGCTGCCCTGCCAGCCTGAAACGGGGAAGGGAAACACACCACTCATCTGGCTTCAGGCCCCTGCTGGAGCAGACAGCTGAAGGAGCTCAGCCAGACACTTGCCTGGCAAACAACTTAGTCAGTCCTACACCTCATCACTGCAGACCCTTTCCCCCTTTATCCAGAATCTTCCATCACCAATAGAAAGTCCTAACAGGGCAGAGAGATGGGTGGGAGAGGACTGCTTGTTCACTTCTACCAGTCCAGGGAGCTATGAGGATATAAAACAAGATAAACAAAACAACCAAATGAAACACAGAACTCAAACAATACACCATCAATCAGCAAGTGTCCGGTATCAGTTGGCCCCACAGACGTACTGCTCCCCTGAAACAGAACCGAAACATCAGGTATCACAACACAAGTAACTTCTAGTAAGCAAAACAGCCAAAGTCTTGGTCAGCTCCAGTTCCCAATTAAGTGTTCTGGCCACAGCTGTCAGTGCTGGCTTTTCATCTGAAAGCACTGTTATGTAACTAACCTACCTTTATGTGCCTTTCTGTGTTCACAAAAAGCCTGTGTTCCCTAAAGCCCTCCTTCCTGGGTGCCAAAAAGCTCTCTCCTTAGAATGCGTTTGATGAGTTTGACTGTGACAAGCACAGCACTGCCTGGCGGCTGGGTGAGCACAGACGGTAGAGATTAGATCAGTAGATGAATTCAAAGCAAACACAGAGGAAATCCAAAAATAGTCCAGCAGTTCCACTTCTGCCACATTTATTGCTCCTAATGAAACTCTTCCTTTCAACAATCAGCCTTCCCTAAAGCTAAAAGGTTCTGTGAATCACCACGGTTCTCTCAAACAGTAGATGCCTATGATGCTTACTCAACACAGATTATTCTTAGGTAAGAAGACATCTTCCCCTTCATACTTTTAAAGGAAAAGGCATGGAATGCAATATTTTAAGGATTGAGGTAAACAGTTTTGACATTCTAGTCTGCACTCTGGAATGTTGAAAATAAACTGGGTTAGGGGGCCGGCACTGTGGCATAGCGGGTAAAGCCGCTGCCTGCCATGCTGGCATCCCCTATGGGCGCCAGTACGAGTCCTGGATGCTCCAATTCCGACCCAGCCCTCTGCTATGACCTGGGAAAGCAGAAGGTGACCCAAGTCCTTGGGCCCCTGCATGCACGTGGGAGACCCGGAAGAAGCTCCTGGCTCCTGATCAGCTCAGCTCCAGCTGTTGTGGCCATATGAGGAGTGAACCAGAGGATAAAAGACCTCTCTCTCTCTGCCTCTGTCTCTCTGTAACTCTGCCTTTCAAATAAATAATAAATAAATCTAATACACAAACACACGCACACACATATACTGGGTTAAAATACAACTTTATGAAAAACCTTGAATGCCTTAGAAAAAATGCCATTATCACAAACTATATTTTTGAAATTCTGATAAATGTATTCCACTAATTAACTGCTTACATGTATAGTATCATTTAAGGGGAGCTAATACAGCATTCAGTTTAAAAAGCATCAATACTCCTTGACTTACAATTGGGGTTGTATCAAGATAAACTCAGTGCAATTGTAAGCCTCATCCCCCCATCTCTCTCCCTCGATTTGCAGTCCCTGTCTTCACTGTGGTGATTACAAGCCAATTTCCTACTAAAGATAAATGCACTAAGGGAGTGGCATGAAGGTCAGGCCAGCCTTCCAAGACCCCAGACCACAAGATACAGAATCCAATGATCACTCTATAGCTCATATCTAAACACTAGACTTTTAGAGATGCTTCACAGGAACTTCAAACCCTGATCAAACAACCAACCTAGCCAGAGACCCCAGGCAGGCCAAAGTCTACTGGGTCATCACAGCATCTTGAAAAGAACATGCAGATCTCTTATAGCTGACCAATCCAAGGAGGGACATGAGTGCTGTGAACCAACCAGAGACCCACACATTAGCTGATGACGCAGTGCTCAACCTCAGCTTTAACCTATGAAATGCACCACCTTTTAGTCCCTCAGGGACTCTGAGTGATAACTGCCCATTCCATGCTCTGCACACTGCAACTACTTCCAGGAATCAGCTTGCTGCACGCCACTGCTCTACAGAGCACAGTCAGTTGTCTTCCCTGCCATCACAGAGCTGACTAGAAGCTGCCCAGCGTCACATGAAAGGATCTTAACACACATGGAAAAGATCAAAACTCAAAATTGGAGGTATGATTTCTACTATACTTTCCTAAGGTCATCTTAAGTTGAACAATCTTAAGTCAACTTAAGATCATTGGTTTGAATCTAACACTGCAGAGTTCACATTATTTTCAAATATGCTTGACTTTTCCCTCCCAGATTTTAACTTTCAAAAAAAAAAAAAAAAGCTTTATTTATTTGAAAGGCAGAGTGACACAGAGAAAGAAATCTCCCATCTGCTGGTTCACACCCACCCCCCCCATGTTACTGCAATGGCCAGCAGTGGGCCAGGTTGAAGTCAGGACCCAGACCCTATCTGGGTCTCCCAAGTGGGTGGCAGGGGTCCAAGGTCCAAGTACTTAGGGCATCTTCTGTTTTCCCACGCACATCAGCAGAGAGCTGGATTGGAAACTGGGCAGCCAGGACTCAAATCAGTACTCTGACATGGGATACCAGCATCCCAGGTGGTGGCTTAACTTGCTGTGCTACAACACTGGGCCCTGGGTTTTAACTTTATGGCAAAATATTATGTGGAGCTGGCACTGTAGCACAGCGAGTAAAGCCACTACCTGCAGTGCCAGCATCGTATACGGCCCCTTGGGCCCCTGCACCTCCATGGGAGACCCAGAAAAGGCTCCTGGCTCCTGGCTTCAGATCAGCTCAGTTCCAGCTGTTGCAGCCATTTGGGGAGTGAACCAGCAGAAGGAAGATCTCTCTCTCTGTGGTTCTCTGAAACTCTTTCAAATAAACAAATAAATCTTCAAAAATATATATACTTTTTCTATGTTCTTATTTAAGATCTGTCCATCACCTCCTCTCCTTTAGCTATGGATGGCCTTTTCTGGGTCTCTAAACATCTGATATATCAACAGAGAAAGTTGCCAAAACTGGAACAAGCCTCCTGCATCTCAAAAACATACACACTGGCTCTCTTCTTAACCTTAAACCTCACAAATACCTCAAACCCAAGTAACATCAGGACAAGGGTTGCCCACTGGAAAGATCAAACACACAGTTAGAAGGAGGCAACTTTCAGCTTGCCCCACCCTCATCCTCTGGGGGTGGGAGGGAATGGGCTGGAGACTCAGTTACAAAAACTCTCTGGGCATTTGCTCTAACAGTTAAGCCACTGGTTAAGATGACTCTGTCTCATAATGAGTTCCTGGGCTGCAGTACTGGCTCTACTCCCTATTCCCGCTTCTTTCTGATCCTCATTCTGGGAGGCAGCAGGTGATGTCTCCAGTACTTGGATGCTTGCCATCCACATGAACCACAGGATTCAGTTCCTGGCTTTTGGTTTTGGCCTGGCCCAGCCTGGCCACTGTGAACTAGCAGATGAGAGCTCTCTCTCTTTCTCTATCTCAAATAAATTAGTGGTTTAATGAAACTCTTAACAGAATTGAGAGTTCCCAGGCTGGTGAAGACACCGAGGTGCTGAGGCACCTGAGAGGACATGGAAATTGTCTTGCCCTACGCATCTCTTCCATTTGGCTGTCTTGTGTTTTATCCTTTGTAATAAACCAGTAAACGTTAAGTAAAACGTTCTCCTGAGGTCCATGAGTTGTTCTTGTGAATCATCAAACCCAAGGGGGTGGTTACAGAAAGCTCCAGGTTCACAGACAAGTCAGAATAGGTAGCCTGGGGACCCAGGACTTGCCACCAGCATCTGAACTGAGGCCAGTCTTGTAGGACTGAACCCTTAAATCTCTGGAGCCTGACGTTAACCCCAGGTAGTTAGGATCAGAATTGGAATGATTTGCTGAATACGCAGGTGTTGCTGCAGAATAAGAGAACTAGTGTAGAAAAGACACCATATACCCTACAAGTTATAGAGTGGCCACAGATTAAGCAGAGAAATGTAGTCTACGTATGAGCAGGAATAAACATTCTGTCCCCACGTAATGAAGAAAGCATTTTGTTCACAATGACTCAAGGCTGGAAGGGAAACTAAGCAAATTCCTATACAACTAGGCACCACAAAATTTCCAGCAGTGAAACCCATGGGTCCTCCAAAGAAAGAACAAAGTTTCCATCACAGCCACTATCTAGCTTCTTCATTGCTAATCGATTTCAGTTCAGAGATCAAAATAAAACAAAGCAAAACAAAACAATATATTGTGGTAAAATAACATTAAAAGTGCTGGTGTTGGAAGCAATTACGCAAAGATGTTCACTATATGCTAAAGAAACCAATTTCTATAAAACAATGAGACTACAACTTTGTACTCTCTTACTCTCTTCCGGAGTAATTTACCTACAGGCATCATGCAGTACTACAAGGGATGACTGTACTACAATAAAAGTTACATGAATGTAGTTGGTTTGTCTATCCGTCTATCCACTTACCAACCCATCTGCCTACCCATCTATGTAACCACCTTAGTATTAGGTCTACTGTCAGTGCTTAAAGTAATCCTTAGTTTACTTAATAATGGCCCCAAAGCTCAAGATTAGTGATGCTAGGAACTGATATGTCCAAAGTTTAACATGCTTCCCTTAAGTGAAAATGTGGAAAGTTTTTGACTTGATAAGTAAAAAAAGAAAACAAAAACAAACAAACAAACAAAAGTTGAGGTTGCTAAAATCTACAGCAAAAACAAATTTTTTCTTTGTAAAATTAGAAAGAAGGAAAAATACATTCATGTTAGTTTGTTTCCAGTTAGCCAGGAGGTAACTAAAACCTTGGAAAACAGGGACCACTACAGATATGTAAACAAGTGATTCATATTGAGCCAATTCTCATCCTGAAGTCTAGAACCCTTCTTATTTAGCATGAAAATCTCATTATTCAAAACCTAAACCCTTTCTACCCATTTTTCCTTTGTCTCCATTTCAACACTTGACTGGCAACACCAATGAGCTCCACCTGTCCTCTAACAAGACAAAAGAGTAGAACTTACACTTCCACAGACACAGACACAGACACAGACACACACACACACACACACACACGGACTGAGCAAAGATAGGTCATGAATCAACCATGATATAGAGCCTCTCTAATTCATTCCAGAGCTACCTTCATTAAGTTAATTTCTCTTCATTCATTGGATGAATCTGAAAAAAAAGTGGGATTTTAAGCAAGGAAGAAGGGCTCCAAGGTTGACATTCAACCTTGGTGGTATGACGGGGTCTCAGCATTCTCACATCCATCAAGGGGCAGGCATCTGAGAGTCAGGATGAAAGAGGGGCAGCCTCTAGGAACAAATCCAAAGTTTTCTTGCTTCGGGGTGCTCAGAAGATAAGGAATCTGTATAACCAAGACAGGCCAGATAACTCTAATAGAGGAAACTGTTCCCTTTACTGCTCTACCTGTCCTCGCTGGGAGAGGTGATTACACAGCTTCCCACAACTCCTCAGACTATACTACATCTCATACTGAGCAGACCTCTAAACTATAGTATAGGTCCCCCAGTTGTTACCAAGACCCTGGCCAGCATTTCTGAACTCAGTCCCTAAGCACAGGTCTCTGTTACTGCCACGTGACAGATATGCAGTCATGCCTCAAGCCTGGAGGGCCCAGCACTGAAATTTTGCAAGTGTATGTATAACAGTAAGTAACTGACTACAAGCCATAGTACTAAGAAATTCTATATGAAGATCCAAAACAGATGTTCAGTGTGAGCACTCAACAATTAAACCAGTAGCTTCTTTGTCAGAACCTGAAGCCCTAAAATCAAATCACAGAACATTCCTATCACCCAACCAACCACAGTTCCTTGTCCTGTGCAGCATACACTGTGCTAGGCAGAGGCACAAAGGAATCATAAAAATAAGTGTGCAGGTTGAAATCCAGTCAGAGACACAAAAGTCCTTTCAAAGAACAGTCAAATGCTGGGTCCTGAGGGAGTAAGCACTAATTCTCATTATGATGACCACGTCACAGCTCACAAAACATTACACAGAACATTGCCACTGCTACACCTCTCATGTTAAAAGAGTCAGTTTCTTGTGTCACCAACTTCCCTTTCCAAATGAATTACTTTTTAAATTGGCCTTCATATGCAGCAAATAAAAAACCCCACAGAAATCTCTAGAAGCATTACATAAAATAATTATTTGCAAATGCCAGCTAGACTGTATTTTAAAAGGATCTTTAGACTGACTTCAAGCTGAGAAGAGGAGGGATGAATGAATACAGCTACAGGAGCTGGAGAGTCAGTAAGTGGACCAAACTCAGCATTTCCTCTGAAAAGGAAACAGCTGCTCTTAGTGCTAAGCGCTGAATAAGAGCCTAAAGATGACTTCCTAATTGAGCACTGATACACTTTGACCCTGATATTGCAGAATCCATGTTCTACCACCCTTTACACAACAGAGATAAGCTCAAAAAATCACTTTTCTAGCTCTTCTAACCCAATCTTAGTTCATATTCCTTTGGTAACAAGAGCAACACTCTCCCCTGAAATGCCAAGTCACAAAGCAAGAACATGGTATAAATGTTAAATTTCATAAATTGCAGTGTGGTAATATTGGCCTACTCCTTTTTAAATTTTATTTATTTTTATTTACTTGAAAGGTAAAGAGAAGAAAGAATGAGAGAGAGAGAGAATGAGTCCCATCTGCTGGCTGGTTCACTCCCTGAATGCCCACAACTTCCAGGGGTAGGCCACGCCAAAGTCAAGAGCATGGAACTCAACCCAGGTCTCTGCCATGGGTGGCAGGGATCCAACTACTTGGATCATGACCTGCTGCCTCCAAGGGTGAGCATTAGCAGGAAGCTAAAATCACAGTGGAGCCAGGGGTCGGCATTGTGACTTAGTGGGTAAAGCTGTCACCTAAAATTCCAGCATCCCAAATGGATGCCATTTTGTGGCCCAGCTGCTCCAGCTCCCTGCTAATGGCCTGGGAGGGCAGTGGAGGATGGCCCAAGTGCATTTATTTATTCAAATTAATAAATAATCTGTGTGAGAGATCCAAACGAAGCTCCTGACTTCCACCTGGTCCAATACTGGCCACTGCAGCCATTTGGGGAGGGAATCAGCAGATTGAAGATCTCTGCCTTCCCTCTCTGTAACTCTTTCAAATAAATAAATAAATCCAAAAAGAAAAACAGAATAAAGGAAGGAAGGAAAGGAGGGAGGGAAGGAGAGAGGGAGGAAGGAGTGGAGACAGAATTCCAACGCAGGCATTCTGATAAAGGGTGCAGGCGCCTCAAGAGGCATCTTAACCACTGCACCAAATGCCTGCCATGGCCTATCACTGATGAAGCACAGTAAGCCTTATTAACTCCTTTAAAAACAAAAATGATATTAAGAACAGCTATATACTAACAAATTAGACAACTTAGGTAAATCAATTCCTAGAAAGACAGAAGCGGGGCGGGTGCTGTAGTGTGGCAGGTAACGCTGCGCCTGCAGTGCCAGCATCCCACATGGACACCGGTTCAAGTCCCAGCTGCTCCACTTCCGATCCAGCTCTCTGCTATGGCCTGGGAAAGCAGTAGAAGATGGCCCAAGTGCTTGGACCCCTGCACCCACATGAGAGACCTGGAAGAGGCTCCTGGCTCCTGACTCCTGACTCTGGATCGGCGCAGCTCCAGTGGATGTGGCCAATTGGGGAGTGAACCAGCGGATGGAAGACCTCTCTCTCTTTGTCTCTGCCTCTCTGTAACTCTGCCTTTCAAGCAAATAAATAAATCTTAAAAAAAAAAAAAAAAGGGAATTCAAAAAGACTGCAGAATATAAGATTAATATGCAAAAATCAATTGTATTCCTAAATAATTATACCTGCATGAAAACGGCTATACCTATACAAGTATACCCGCAATGAAAACTCCAAAAAAATGTAAACAATTCCATTTATAATGATATAAAAACTGGGGCCCACCACTGTGGGCATAGTGGATAAAGCTGCTGCCTGCAGCACTGGCATCCCACTGGGGACCGGTTCTAATCCCAGCTGTTCCACTTCTGATCCAGCTCCTTGCTAATATGCCTGGGAAAGCAGAGGAATGTGGCCTGAGTCTTTGGACTACTGCATCAAATGGGAGACCTGGAAGAAGCTCCTGCCTCTTGGCCTTGGACTGGCCCAGCCCCAGCCATTGCGGCCATTTGGGGACGGAATCAGCGAGTAGAAGATCTGTTTCTCTCTCGCTCTCTCTCTCCCTCTCTCTAACTCTGCCTTTCAAGTAAATAAATTCTTGAAAAAATTAATAATATACTTAGAGATAAAGTTAATAAAAGAAAAGCATTATTACTCTAAAAACTACAAAACATCAAACAAATTTAAGATGGTGGGAAAGACATGGCACAGTGGGGTAAGCTGACTCTTGGGAGTCAGAGTGCTTGGGATTGAGTCGTCTTTGTTTCGGAACCAGCTTCCTACTAATGCACCAGGGTGACTACAGACAGCAGCTCAAGTATTTGGGTCCCTGCCGTTCACATGCAAGACCTGGATGACGTTTCTGGCTCCCAACTTCGGCCTAGCCCAGCCCCAGCTATTGTAGGTAATTTGGGGAGTGTCAGTGGATGAAAGATCTCTCTCTGTGTGTCACTCTGCCTTTCAAATAAATAAATATTTTAAAATAATAAGGCAAATGAATAGGAAAACAATCAATCCTGTAATGTAGCTGAACCTTGATAACATTATGGTAAGGAACAGATCTGGTCAAAAAAGATCACCTATTATGTGAATTATCCAGAATAAGCAAATCTCTTTTAAGACAAAGTAAATATCAGTTGCCTAGGACTTTGGGTGAGATGGGAGGAACAAGACGCGACTGTTCACAGGTGGAGGTTTCTTTGGCGGTGACAAAATGGTCTAAAATTAGACTACTACACAACTTTGTTGTTATACAAAAAGCCATTGACTTGTATACCTTCAAAATGGGTGACTTGTATGGCATGGGAACTATATCTCAATAAAACTTAGAGAGAAAAAAGAACATGGATGCCCAGACCCTGGGGCAAGGAGCAGCAGCAGTGTCCCACGATTCCTCATAAAATTTCTGGCTACTTTACATAGACTTACATTTCAGAGTGTGCTTTAAATTGTCTCATATGTGTCACCTGTAGAGGTACGCACGTGGAGAGGTGCTAGGCCTTATCACATTGGTTTTGGGTTTTAAATCTCTCTTAAGGAAGCCCACAAAGTGCTAGATAAATCCTATTTACAGAAAGAGGTGAAGAAAATGACGTCATTCCTCTCTTCACCAGCTTTAGCCAAGCATAGGAAACAACCCAGAGATACGACAACTGCTAAGCTTTATTTTTGGGTGGGATGAGGCGGGGCTAATCTTTAACATTTAACTTCTTCCAAGTCCTCCCTCCCTGCCTGTTGCTGCTAAAGCTTCTTAGGATGCCGAGGAGGGCAAGAGGTCTGGGAAACAGAACCTGTTTGTCTCCCTCCAGACTCAATGCCTAACTCCTTTTGTATATTCTAGAAGCAGAAACCCAGTGTCCAAACAGGATGAGGCTCAACCACTGTCCACTGTGGAGCAAACGTCTGATACACACAGGACTTCCTTCCTACCACATTTTTTTTAATACCGAAAAAAGCGTAAGTAAGTAGTAAGTGATGAAGACAGTCAGCTCTGTACCAACAGCTGTGTAATGGATTAACATTTATTCCTGATCTGACCCCTTCCCTTTGAAGGCCCCACTCTGGCCCCCTCTTACCCTCCCAGCTCCTCCTCTCTGTGTTGAATCAAGGGTTCCGCTGGGAAACAAGTGTGATTGTGGTATTAGTACCACCCGTTTCTGCTCAAATGGTCCAACCTGAGGAGACTGTTAATAAGATCTATGTTAGCATATGGGCCAGCGTCCAAAATTGAGAAGTTTTTTTCAATGTTTCGTGTCTGAGTTTCCATCCCTCTGGTTCCAATGTTAAAACGTATTTTATTCATACATGTTCTCAGCCATTCAGTCAAGGACATCAACCTTAAAATGGGGAAGTAGATACAGGGTGTGGTCCCATAATGAATCCACCATACAAGAAGGCCTTTTCCAGAAATGCGGGGGAGAACCTCAGGGTGTGGGCTGCATACCTCATGTTTGTTCCCCTGACAACCAATAGGATCCAGGCCACCCAGAAGCACGGGAGCAAGGGGAAGGAGTTCCAAGTGGGTGAGGCAAATCAGAGGGCAGCACACTGTGTCTACTTTCCCTTTACTAAGTGGCAGAGAACATGCATTTCAACTCTGGGGCAAATCACATGGACTGGACACTGGACATGAAGTTGAAAAATACTTCCCAAATTCTGGATGCTTGTTTATCCTCTTAGATACAACATAATGTTAGGACGTCTCAATACCCAAAGCAGAAGGCACAAATACCCCACACAACAAACACACACATGCTGTGAGGGAATCGAGACAACAGACTAACTGTTCAAACTCTTCCTTCCTAGCACCCACAAAGGCGCCCCACAGAAACACAACCAGGAGCTACGGGAGGCAGGTTTAGCTGTTTTCTGTTGAGACAGGGCACCAGCTGCCTGCTGTTCTCTGAGATAAGCGTCTAACTACTGAAAGAGGCTCACTTTGTAAAGCCTAAGATTCTACCGGTGAAGAATAATCTGGAAATCCACTTGATAAACTGAAAAAGCTTGTACTAAGGATGAAGAAAGCACTTCAAATTTCCAAAAGCCTGCTTCATGCTATTTCATTTTAAAAGAGACCCAAACTCTATCTTTTGAAGCCCAAGATTAAAAAATAGAAGGGTGGGGCCCACTAGTCCGGAAGTGTCTGCCCACCAGGAAGCCAACTCCGACAATGAACACATCCCCTCCCCTCCCGTCCTGAGGTGTTCAGAGGTGCCATAGCCATTTGGAATTGTTAGGCGTCATTCACAACAGAGCAGAAACCCCTCCCACAGACAGAAGTCAGAAAAGACCCCTCCCCCCAAGGACTTCTCCCTGGATCCTGAACTCTTCCAGCAGGAAGCGCTAGGGAAGAAAGAGCACGTGCCGGCAGATGGGGCTCCTTTGCAGAGATCTGAAATTGTGTAACTTCAATCTGTTACTGCCAAACCAGAATGTGCAATCTCTTCAGAAATAATTACTGGAGGATTCAAAATACCAACTGCCTCTCTCACAAAGTAGCAACCACCCACACAGAGCTGGGAAGCTGATGCTAGATAAAGAAAGAGAGGGAGGAGTTTCAGCTACAGGAGCTTCCGGACAGCGCAATGGCAGCCAGTGTGCCAGAGGCATGTGCCACCAGGACAGCAGGGCACAGACCCTGCCTGAGGACCCTGTCACTACTGCCACTTCTGCTCCTGCACGCTAAGGAAGGGGAGGAGAGGCAGTAGAGAGACCTCAAAGGAGGAAAGCAATGGGAAAAGCTTTACTGACTATGAAATTACACGGTTTGGTACAAGTTTTTTAAAAGTAGAAAAGTACTGGAGAGGCCCAGTGAGTCTCACTTCCTGGTATTCATGCCTTTGAGCTGACCCATTTTAACCAAAGGGAGACTGGAAATAACAGTGTGACTTCTGAGGCTACATTATAAAAGACATCACAGCTTCCGTCTTGCTCTATGAACAGCTAGCCACCGTGCAGGGAGGACCTCCAGTAATGCGGAGGAGTGGTCCACATGGGGAGGAGCTAAGCCTCCCACCAATAGCCAGCACTAACTGACCAGGCAGTTGGTGAGCCAGCCTAGGACAGGATCCTCAGGCCTCAGTCAAATCTTCAAATGACTGCAGCCCAATCAACACCAAACTTGAAGTATTCTCACAAGTGACCCGAGCCAGACCTCCCAGCTAACCTGCTGAATTCTCCACTTACAAAAACTGTGAGATAAATATTTATTATTTTAAAGCCAAGTTGTAGACTAATTTGTTATGTAGCAATAGATCACCAACAGAAGCTTCTTAAAAACCCATCTTTCTACCCCAAAACAGGTGCAAAGTCCCAAACAGGCTACATGTATTGTCATATACTTGACTCTTCTCATCTGTATGTAACTTAGGTAGAGAAGGAACACAAAGGCTGTTACTAATTTTTTTAAATTTCTCATTGATGAGCTGAAGCTAAGCATTAAGGAGGCAAAAGGTTTTTAATCCTACTGCATGGCTTTCCCAGTGATGATTTTTGCTTCTGGTGAGTACCCCATAACTAAACTATACTCCATCCAAACTTCCCAACTCTGATGCTCAGAATTCCTAAAGTATGTTTTATACTTCATGCACTTCACATTCCAAGTTAACACACATGGAATATGAGTCTCCTGCTAATTTTCTGTAACTACTATCACTTCCCAGGATACTGATGAGGATGTCTGTTCCTACCACACACCCTGTTCTGGCAATGTTTTCAGAACCTTTATTTCCTCTGTTAAGTCTTCCTTTCAGACAGCAAAGAGAGAGTCCACAAATTCCTTGGAGAGAAAAGCTGTATAATACGTTCCAAAGAGCTCTGATCTGTAATCATCAAAGCTGAATTCAAGACCCAGGCTGCCTCCTAGTAGTAAACGCTCTGGCCTCAGATTCACAATCCATGAAATGGAAATCACACATCTGGCAGCATCATGGTTATAAAAATCAAATACGCAGCTTCTAGTACAGGCAATAAATAAATAGAGTTGAAACAGAAAGCTGGTATTCTACTAGGTGGGAGTCTAGGATGAGAAAGCTGGAGATCAATCATTTCTTCATTTCTGGCAATAACATAGGAAAGAGGGTACCTGGTTGGCCAGGAGGGTATAGGCATTAAGTACAGCTTGCATTCGTGAATTAATAAAATATTCCATATCATTACTATCTTTAGATCATCAATTTAAACCCCTGGGGCTCTAATCATACTTGCGTGAACTCACAAAATTAGGCTCCTGTATATGCAGACATTAGGGGTGAGATGGTGAGCTCACAAGCAGCAGTCTTCCTGTGACAACTTTAACCACCACAAGGTGATTTTGTAACCCTCCGTTATCAAATCCCCAGTGAGATGGCTGTTTTGAGTGGATAAACCATGACCTCCCATCACTAGTCTGGGATGAGGAGATAGTGACAAACTGGTTTACACCCCAAGGCTCCCTGGGAGCAGAACTACTGGTCACTCAAAAGAAAACTTCATCATTTAAACGGCTTCAGACCACATCTACTTTTTAGGTGATGGTCTAGCCTGAATGGTGACAATGATTTTAGAAGGTGACAATGATTTTAGAAGGACAGATGCCTCCCAAAACACCCATGTGGAAAATGCCTCTGCCACCAGAAGCTACCAAAGCAAATTACATGGCTTTATCTGATGCTCAGGTTAGTCCAAAACAGGGAACTACGACTCTGAAATCAATTTAATTGAATTTAATTATTTTAATATTTCTTAATATCTTAATGAGATGTTATTACTCACCTAAACGGAAAATACTTACTTGACACTTACTAAAATTTTCACTTTCTGCAGGCCAACTTTACTCCCCTGCCTTGGAGTTTATTTTGTTAATGCTATTCCTCAAATCTCTGCTGCAAAAACTAAGCTCTTTCCTCCCAAGAAGACATTGCCTTGGGTGCAGCACCACATGGAAGTGGTGGTGCTTCCTCTGTGGCTTGGTTATATTGTCCTAAGTAAAGCAACAAAGAAAACATGGTTCCAATCCCATTGATCAACTGAAAATTTCAACTTGAGAGGTTGCAAAAAATGGAACTGCATCATGCTGCTAAGGTTCTCAACCCTTGCATTATCTTAACATAAAATCATATAACCTAAAAAAATTAAACTGTGAAAGTCAATCACAGCAAAAATAATTTTAATGAAAATAAAATATAAATATTAGTCTTGGATGCTGTCAAAGGAGCAACAGGACTTAGGCAAGGTAATGTTAAGGGGCCTTATTAGTGCTATTATTTCTAGGAAATTGTAATAAAGCAATCCCTTAGTGGAGGTGTGGAATGGATGTTATACCTAAGCCTCTGGACAGACATACTTGTAAATCTGAATACAATATTTCAATACATCATGAAAAATATTTGCACAGCATTTGCTTATATAGTAGTCCCCCCCATCCTCAACCACAGTACAAAAATATCCAATGGAAAATTCCAGAAATAAACAATTCATAAGTCTTAAATTATGCATCATTCTGACTAGCAGAATGAAATCTTGTACTGCCCTGCACTGTCTTAGTCTCTCCTGCTCTGGGCCTGAATCATCCCTTGGTCCGGCCTATCAAGGCTGTGTAGGCTACCTGCCAACTGGTCACTTAGGAGTCATCTCTTACCAGATCAACTACTGTCATGGTACTGTAGCACTTGTTCAAGTTAACGCTTATTGCACTTAATAATGCTGCCCAAGCAGGAAATTTTATTACAGTATATTGTTATCACTGTTCTATTTTACTATTAGTTATTGAGGTAAATCTCTTACTGTGCCTAATTTATAAATTAAACTTTAACATAAGTGCGTATCCAAAGGGAAAACATGGTGCTAGGTACTTCGAAAAAGTATGTGGAGGGGCAGGCATTTAGCCTAGTGGTTTAAGTCACTGATTAGGATGCCTGCATCTCATATCAGAGTTCAATTCCCAGCTCTGGCTCCTGATTCCAGCTTCCTACACATCCTGGAAGACGGCAGGCAATGGATCCAAAGTTGGGTCCCTGCCATCCACATGGGAGACCTAGATTGAGTCTTCTGGCTCCTGGCTTCAGCCTGGCCCATCCCTGGTCATTGTGAACATTTGGGGAATAAGTCAGTGGATGGGAGCTCTCTCTGCCTGCCTACCTGTCAAATGAATAGAAATAGGGAAAAAAAAACAAAACAACCCTTCAAACTTAGCTTTAATTCCATTTTTCCACAAACTTCTTGAAATACTTTCATGTGTACAGGGTTAGTGGTATCTGTGATTTTAGGTACTCACCAGAGGTCTTGAACATAGCCCCCATTAGGTAAGGTGGAGACTACTGTAAATGTAACCACTGGAAAAATCTAAAGCTCAAATTCTAACAAGACTTTTCTTCTAGGTCTTACATATATGCTTTGTTAAATAAAATTTATAGGAGGAATTTATTTTAATCTGAGCTCTGGCAATAGGGTCCAACAGATTAGACCAAACTAAAATGGAGTCAAAAGTGCTAAATGTCACAAAACCAACTTGAGGTTTTAAGAATGCATATAGATGGCTGGCGCCGTGGCTCACTAGGCTAATCCTCCGCCTTGCGGCGCCGGCACACCGGGTTCTAGTCCCGGTCAGGGCGCCGGATTCTGTCCCGGTTGCCCCTCTTCCAGGCCAGCTCTCTGCTGTGGCCAGGGAGTGCATTGGAGGATGGCCCAAGTGCTTGGGTCCTGCACCCCATGGGAGATCAGGATAAGTACCTGGCTCCTGCCATGGGATCAGCGCGGTGCGCCGGCCGCGGCGGCCATTGGAGGGTGAACCAACGGCAAAGGAAGACCTTTCTCTCTCTCTCTCTCTCACTGTCCACTCTGCCTGTCCAAAATTTAAACAGACCAGTTTTTTCTGAACCAGGAGATTCCAGTTTACTAGAGTCAGTATAAGTCCCTTCTGCTTTTCTTTGTTTATTTTTCATCTGTTTGAAAGGCAGAGCAACAGAGAGATAGAGACATCAGAGGTATCTTCCATCTGCTTAATTCCCCAAATGCCCACCACAGTCAGTGGTAGGATAGGCTGAAACGAGGTGTCAGGGACTCCTTCTGAGTCTCCCACATGGGTGGCAAGAACCCAAAAGCTTTGGCCATCATCTGTTGCCTCTTGGGCACATTTGCAGGGAGCTGGATTGGAAAGGAGTATCTGGGACTTGAACTGGCACTTTGATATGGGATGTGGGAGTCTCAAGTTGTAGCTTAATCCACTGAGCTAAAATACCCACTCCCCCTAAAAAAGAAACTGGAGGTTAACCAATCAGCTTTTCCCCTACTGCTCTGCTTCCTTGTGCCAACCTTACAGAACCCCTTCCAGTGGGAGTCCTTATTTTATTTTGTAGAATGGAGCAGCCTCATTCATAAACTGCAAATAAAAGTCAATTAGATGTTAACTAAATCTGTTGTAATTTGTCTTTTGACAAGTCTAAAATATTCCAATCAACATACAATTTCAAACTTTCAAGAGATCTACACAAATTAAAAATTCTCAAACACCTAAAGCTGCATCCCTGCCACCAACACAGGAAACCCATATTGAGTTCCAGCTCCTGCCTTCGGCCTGGCCCAGCCCTGGCAGTTATACATATGTGGGGAACCTTTCAAATAAAATAATTTTGAGGCCGGTGCTGTGACGTAGCAGGTAAAGCCTCTGCCTGCAGGGCTGGCATCCCATATGGGTGCCGGTTCGAGAGCCAGCTGCTGCACTTCTGATCCAGCTTGAGCCCCTGAGCCTGCGTGGGAGGCCCAGAAGAAGCACTTGGCTCCTGGCTTCAGATAGGCCCAGCTCAGGCCATTGCAGCCATTTGGGGAGTAAACCAGCAGATGGAAGATCTCTCTCAATCTCTCTCTCTCTGCCTCTGTAACTCCACCTTTCAAATAAATAAATCTTGAAAAAATTAATAATTCTTATAAAACAAGTATGTATAAAAAATAATAATGAAACAAAAGTATAATGGCTGGGGAGCCACACAAAAAACAGGTGGCAGGCCAGGTTTGACCTCTGGAGTCATGGTTTGCTGCTCTTAATCCAGACCACCAAAATTGTGTCAACAAACAGTAGTCCCTGCAGGGCTTCCAACAGTAAATATGCATAGATTGATCCCATTTATCTCTTTCCTTCTATTCCCAGAAGATTACAGTATGTCTTTGAAATACCTAGTCATCCAATTAACATATCAAACTGCATAAATTTAACTACAGAGCTTCTGCATTAATTAAGATTCTCTTTCTCAAAAAAAAGGTAAATAAAGGTGTGTGTGTATGGAGGAGTGGGGAGGTGAAGCTCAAGTGGCAAAGGGCTCCAGTGCAGTTTTTGTAGGCTAAAACGACATGGGGCGGGGCGTCCAGCAGACAGCAAATAAGAACTCCTAGCCCACACATTAATAATCACGAGCCAGAGGCCGGCGCTGTGGCGTAGCAGGTAAAGCCGCTTCCTGCGGTGCCGGCATCCCATGTAGGCACCAGTTCAAGTCCCGGCTGCTCCATTTCCAATCTAGCTCTCTGCTATGGCCTAGGAAAGCAGTGGAAGATGCCCCAAGTCCTTGGGTCCCTGCACCCACGTGGGAGACCAGGAAGGGGCTCCTGGCTCCTGGCTTCGGATCAGCGCAGCTCTGGCTGTTGCAGCCAATTGGGGAGTGAACCATTGGATGGAAGACCTCTCTTTCTCTGCCTCTCCTCTCTGTGCAACTCTGATTTCAAATAAAGAAATAAATCTTAAAAAAAAAAAAAAAGTCACTAGTCTGATATTTTCAAGAAATCTCTTTGGCTAGAGTTTTATATTACCAGGTGGGCTGAAACCAGTTTATATCTGAGGTATTAAAAAATAAATACAAAGTCCACAACCTTCTCTACTGTTAAGTTTCTGGCACAAGGGTATTAAGCCTGGTCGTTATACCCCCTCCTGGGTCCCACATAGGAGTGCCTGCTTTGCTCCAGTTCCTGATTCCAGCTTCCCGCTAATGCACACTCTGGGAGGCAGCAGTGATGGCTTAATTAATTGGGTTCCTGCCACTCATGTTGTAAACATGGATGGAGTTCCTAGCTCATGGCTTCTGCTCTGACCTAGCCTCAGCCTTTGCCAGCATTTGGGGAGTGAACCATTCTTTCTCTGTCTCTCAATAAACAAATGTTTTATAAAAATCCATGGCATACAACTATGTTGCAGGAAGAGTCGATAAAGAGTTCAGACATTGTAAGTGTCTAAAACAGACCCAGTAAAAAGAAAAGACATTTCAAAGCAGACTTAGATGCTTCCTTGAGTTCAACGAATTAGTTGGAAATCAACATGGGAGCCATAGGTTCAGTGGATGGCACACAGCCCACACATTTGAGGGACATTAGTATATACCAGGAAACAATCCTTACACACGGTAACTCCAACTTCTTCACAACTTGTAAATCATTAAGTCATTCCTACAGAAGATACAATCTTAAACAATCTATAATTGCTGTCCAACCATGTCTCAGAACCACATAACCAAATAATGAACAATTTTAGGAGAAAAGGAACCATCCAGCCCTTGAAATTAAATTTTGACATGAGATGACTCTTATTAAAGCTTTTTTGCCCACCAGACTTGGTCAGATCTGTGCTTGGCTGCGTTTTCACATTTGCTGAGTCCATGACAAGGTGATTAACAAGACTCTGGACTAGCTCCAGATGTTGGGGTAGGAGTCCTGGAAGGCAGGACACTACCAAGCTAGTGTGCAATTAGCCCACTGTTTAAAGAAGCTAGACTGAGAGATCTCACAATACAGAAGGTCATTTCCTAGGCTGTATGCCATTCCCTCTACATCCCCCACTCCCACCCGTTACAGTCTGCAATCATGAACTACCCCCGAAGGGTTTTCCTGAGCCCATGACTCTCTAAAAGGAAAATGTTTCAAAGTTTTCCTCCTAGAGAGAATGAAAAGGAAATTGTGAGAGTCACTGGCACAAGATGGACAAAACAATTGGGTCTCTGTGGCTTCAGGGGCCAAGGCCATCCAGGCCTCTATTCACAATTGGTAAAGAATCTGGTCAGATGAATCAAACAGCTGACAAAATGATGAAGAAGGGTTGACCAAGTCTAGGGCAAGTCAAAGAGGCTTTCAAACAGTTACTTAACATGTCTGATGAGCTTTATTTAAATATGATGGGAGAAGTGGGAACTGTGGCACAGTGGCTTGACACCCACCAGTATCTGAGTGCTGGCTACAGTTTCAAATCCAGCTTCTTGTAAATGCATCTTAGCAGGAAATGGATAATGGCTCAAGTGCTTAGGCTCCACGTGGGAGACCCGGATGGAATTCCTGATTCCTGGCTTCAGTCTGGGTAGGGAATTTGGGAAATGAACCAGCAGATGGAAGATCGATCTGTCTCTCCCTCTCTCTGCATTTCAAATATATATATATATATATATATATATATATATATATATCTTTAAAACATAATAATAAAGAAATTTGGTTGGGAGGACCACAAAAATAGTTCTTTCAGGCCTTTAAATCTCCTTTCTGATGTGCCAACCTTGAGAGAAGAAAAGGAAAGCTATGAGGAGCAAGTGGCATCTCTGTCACTGAGAGTGCTACGCAGCTAAATGACAGGCACAAGATCTCCAAAATTTAAACATGTCTGTTCCCATGTGGTCTCTCCCTGTAGCAATGGCAAAATGCACCTCCAGGTTGAGGGTTCCGCTGAATTCTCAGAAGGGCACGCACTCATGGAGCTCTCAATCTAAAGCAAAAAATGTCACAAAGTGATGTCATTTTACCACTAATACCAGCTCCATTACAGTCTACCACCACAGTGGTTTGACTTTCTTGGCAACCACTGAAGAAGTTACTAGGGACTGGAGAAGTTACTAGAGGGTAAAGCCGCTGCCTGTAGTGCCAGCATCCCATATGGGCGCTGGTTCGAGTCCTGGCTGCTCTGCTTCCAATCCAGCTCTCTGCTATGGCCCAAGTCCTGCATCCACACCCGGGACCCAGAAGAAGCTCCTGGCCCCTGGCTTTGGACTGGCCCAGCTCTATGAACCAGCGGATGGAAGACTTCTCTCTCTGCCTTTGCCTTTCTGTAATTCTGCTTTTCAAATAAATAATCTTTTTTTAAAAAAAAAAGTTACTAAGCAATAAAATAAAATAACAGTGGAGGAAACTGGTAACTTAAAGCTGGCTCTATCTGTCACCACAGGGTAACATTGTCAGACACTGGAATAGAGAAATCACAAGAAAAAGACATCTATCCCAGAGTCTCTTCTCCCTACAGCAGCCATTTACATCATCTCTCTGCTCACAGCCCTCTGTTTCGGGTTGAATTGTGTCCCTTAAGAAAATACGTTGGGGCTGGCACTGTGGCCCAGTGGGTTGGAGCCCTGGCCTGAAGCACCAGCACGTTAAAAAAAAAAAAGGGGGAAAGAAAGAAAATACGTTAAAGTTCTAACTCCTGGTACCTATAAACATGACCTTATTTGGAAATATCTTCAGAGATGTAATCAAGTTAAGATGAGGTCATTCTGGATTAGAGTGGGCCCTAAACGTAATGATTGAAGTCCCCAAAAAGGTCACAGGAAGACATTGACACACAGTCAGAGAAGACTGTCATGGGCCAAGGCTGAAATCGCAGGTAGGTCACCACAGGCCAGAGACTGTCAACAACTCCCAGAAGCTAGAAGGGGCAAGAAGGATTCTCCCAGGAGCCTTTGGAGGGAAGATGGTCCTGCCAATACCTTGCTTCTAGTTCTGATTTCAGTTCTCCAGAATCATGAGAATAAATTTCTGGTGTTGTAAGCCTCTCAGGTTGAGGAACTTTGTTATGGCAGCCCTAGTAAGTCAAAACACCTTCCAATGGCTTTCAGTGTTACTCAGAAAGAAAACCGAATTGTCATGACAATGTGATCTGGATCTCCTCTCACCTTTGTGACTTCAGCTCCTACCGTTCCCCCGCCCCACCACCGCCACCACCACCATGACCGTCACTGCCTGCCACACCAGCCACTGCACTGGCCTCCCTGCTGGTTCTCAACACAAGGCCTCAGCCACCACACACTGCTCACGTCAGACCCTTGCGGGTGCCATTCTCTGCAGAAAAGATCCTTTACCCTGGGATCTACAGGTCTTGCTTCCTCAATCTTCCTTCATGCCTCCATTTAAGTCACCTTATCTGTGATGTTCCCCTAACTGCCCTCAGCATCTCCTGCCCCACCCCATATTCCCTGCTCTCCCCAGCCCTGCTTCACCTTAACACAATCTGACAAACAAGGATTCGTTTCGCTTAGCCCTTACTGGGCTCATCCCCTTCCATAATGTTAGCTCGGTGAGATCAGGGCTCTACTGAATGAACGAATTCTATCAGGTCAGGTGAAATTTTACACAAAACTGCCTGGGTAGCCAAAAAAGGTTTCTACTCATTAAATGGGACAGCGGAAACTGTTGTAGATGAAGGGTTCTGAGGGGGTCATGAGAGAGTACACGTCAGATTTTCCAGGTAGGCTGAAGGGGCTGACCACTGTCCCTCTGTGGAAAAGGGAAAGGTAAGCCATTTTGAAACAGCCTCACAAGATTTTTATGAAAACGAACTCTTACCTATAATTTTGGTCTCTAGCCACACCCCAGTAGAAAGCGGTTTTGTCTGAGCAGTTGGTAAAGCCAGATCTAAACCTAACTTCACCACTGCATGACACAGACGTTTTTTACTGTTTAGGGTTTGAGGAAAAGGTCCAAAAACCATCATTAATGCTAATGTATTGCAAATGCACCTACCCTACTCAGAGAAGAAAACCTCTGATCGCCACACTCCTTAAAAGAAACAAAAAACGAAAACCTTTTACAATCAAGCCAGGAGCTGGGAAACAGCTCTATCTGAGTAAGGAGACAACCCACACCCTTACAAAAGGTCTGAAGTCAACACTTCTTTCCTTCCTTCCTTTACATTTTTTTCAAAAATGTAAAACACAAGAGGCAGAAAAAAAAAATCAAAGTTTTTCTTTACCTTGGGTTCTGGCCCCAGGTCCTGCCAATTCTGATGATGAATCACAGGACTCCTTGAGGGGCGATTTGATTGGCGTTTCGGCTTCAGGGGTCTCAAAATTACCTTCAGAATCCGAGCTGCCAAGGGGGAAAAATGAGGAATTACCACTTTCAACGGTATTTCCGACACCCTTTAAAAAGCCACCTCTCCACAAAGGCTAACGTCCGGCATGTCTAACTTTAGAGCCAGCTGATCCTCAGCACAGATGGGCCTGCGGGAGGCCGCTGCGGGTTTTCGGCAGTGCCCTCCTTGGGTTTCTCGCTCTGGCCTCCCCCATGGAGCTTGTCTCGAGCGCCACGCATCTGTGAGGTCCTCTTTCCCTGACACCCGAAAAAGGAGCTTTCCAACCGACTCCCTTTCTCACAAGAGCCCCTTCCCAGAGGCGTAAAAATCCGAATCACTCCCGCTCCCAGATTAAGCCGGTGGTAGCCATGCCTTGATTCCTCGGCCGACCTCTCTACCTGTGTGGAACTCCCTGCGCTAAGAAGGCTGTCACCTGCCTTTTGCAATCACTCGGTGACAGCTCATCGGAGCCCACCATGTCTCCCAGCTGCCAGGGGCCTGTCATCGCGCGACCTTCCACACACAGCTCGCATGGAGGGGGCCCGGGGGGCGCCTTCTTCCCCACGGGGAGGGCTCTAAATTCCAGCCGGGGTGACCTGTGCGTGTCTCGGGGGGGTGGGGGTGGGGGTGGGGGTGGGGGTGGGCCGGGACATCGAAGCTCAGAGAGAAAGTGACCGAGGCGAACGCCGATGCGGAGAGACTGCAGATTTCGCTCACAGCGAAACGGAGGGGGAAAGAGAACACAGGCGAAGACAGAACATCCCGAACTTTCGATCGCGCCGCGGGAGCCGGGTACGGGCAGGGAGGCAGCATCGCCACAGACACTGTTACCGCGGGTGGGCGACCACACACAGGCAGGCGGGAATGAGGCGCGGATGGAGGCAGCAGCGGCACGGGTGCGTCTCGGCGGGGATGCTGTGTACTTGCCTGAAACTCAAGGATTTGGTCTCGGCTTGCGAGTCCTCCTCCTCGGGGTCGCCCTCGGGCCCTCCGGCCTCGTCCTCGCCGGCGCCCCCGCCGCGCACCGCGGACCACGTCCACTTCGCCCACTGCACGGGGGACAGGATCTGCCACGGGCTGAACGCCATGAGCGCGGCTCCTCCGGCTCCGGTTCCTACGGGTAGTAGGAGGATGGGGGGAGAGCCTTCTTTCCCTTTCAAAATGGAGGGAACCGGTGACAGGCGGCTGTGAGCGCTTCCAGCGGAGGCGCGGATGTGGTTAAACGAGCGCCGTCGGGGCCCGGGTGGAGCGCTTCCTCCCTGCCGGCAGGCTGCCCGCTTCCTCTTCGTCCTCGTCCCCCCACGGCTGCGGCCGCGGCGCCCTCCGCGCCAGGCTCGTCCGCCCGTGAAGGTGTCTCTCGCGAGGGGGTGGCCTCCTCAGGGCCCCGGCCCGCGGCGCCCGGCGGCTCGAGGTCTCCGGGGGTCTCAGGCGCCCGCCCCTCGGCCGGCCGGGCGCGCATCAGCTGCCGCGGGAGCCGCGCCCCAGGAGCCGCCCCCTCGGACCGTACTACTCGCGCGCGCGGGCGGGGGCGGCGGCGGCGGCGCCGGGCCTTTGAAGTCTGCGGCGCGTCGGCCGGATCCCCCCCCGCCGCGGCGCCGCGCTGGTTGCGCCCCGACTGCGGGATGGGGGCTTCCCGGCGGGCGCCTCCGGCCGGCGGGCTGACGACCCCGGCGCCCCCAGAGCTGCTCGGGCCTGGTCCGGAACCACTTGGAGATCCCTTTTCCGAGTCCGTGAGCGCTGCGCTCTTCCGCCTTCCCTTTTTATGTTTCTGGGTGGCTACTGGGACTTAATGGCGATATGTACCGCACAGAAGTTGCACCCCTTCAGAAGAAAAAAAATAAAAATAAAACTTGGAGGCGGCGGCGGCGGCGGATGGCGGTTTTCCCTTCCCTGACACAGACGGCGTGGACGAGTTCAGCCTGGTCGTCTCCATCCCTGTCACTCCCAGGGTGTGGACATCCTCAGCCCAGGACTGGAATTTAAGATGCCGCACCCCCCGCCCGCAGGCGTGGAGTCCCCGAAGCGGCCGGTGTTGGGAGAGGGCTGCTAAATGACCCTGTGAAATCAGCCCCGTCGGGTGTCCGATCTCCTAGCTAAGGCTTCCTTCTGATAACTTCCAAAGCTTCCGTTGCTGGCTGACTGCTGCTTCGGTAGTTTGAAGCCAAGCAGGCCTGAGGACGGATGGCAGCCTTCAAAATAAAACATCTCCGTGTTGGAAGGCAACGGGGGAGAGCAGATTTCATTCGTTTTCCATTTGGAGGGTGTGCTCAGCGCCGGCCGTCTATCCTCTTCCAAGCGAGCCCGTCGCCCTCCTACCTGGATAAGGTGTTTGTTGTAGGCACCGTTTTATCGCTTTCCTGAGTTGGGGGCGAATCTGGGGTGACGGCAGATGTCCCTGGAGAGAGCCCTCTCCGAAATTTGGGGAGAAGGCCACACTGAAATTTGCAATACGGCTGAGTCATGACTGTCTTACACATTTGATAACAAAAACATAAGCAAAAATAATACAGGGCTTGGCAGGTAGTCTTGCCCTGATGGAAAGGCAGGCGGTTTGCCTGAAGTCTTAGAAAAAAGGAAGAAAAGGCGAGAGTTTGGGAGTGCTTTGGAATGCATTCCAGTTTCTGCCCAGAGATAAACACAGCCCTCACGAGTGTTCTAGGGACTGCCAAGAACATTAACTAGTAGGCTGCAGTCCCTTTCTTAGGCCCACATGAAACATACCACATTATCTGGCTGCTTGTAGGTTTTTGCTAACCAAGCAAACCTCCAGATTCGTGGTCCCCCATGTTCCTGGATTTGACACGTGTTCCACTGCCTGGAAATATTATTACGCCGTGTGAATCAGTAACTGGCATACCCTAGGTCCTGTTCATTCTTCCTGCTCAATAGTTCTGGAGTATTTTCATTCCTCTGCACCCCTGCTGTGACGCCTGCACGCCCCATTTTTCATAGGTCTACCGGGTGAAGGTCTCCCAACTGGTTTTTACATCTGAGGGTTTTCATACCTGGGCTCCCCTTGCCTGGCTGACCTGTGACCTGTGCTCTAATATTGCCCTTCCTGTACCCCTCCGTGCGCGTCTGTTTGCTTTCCTAGCCACGATCAGTGAAGGATTGGCTCTGAACCTTGAATATGCCCAGGAAGCATCTGGTGGGGAGCACCAGGATCTCCGAATCTGTGTGACCAAAGGCCCTGGGAAATCGTTGCAAGGTAAATTTGGGAAACAATGCCTAGCTTGAACCAACAAATTGCTGCTTCCGGAACAATAATACATTTGCCTGCAGAGTCCCGCCCACTCCCGGAAACAATCTCTCCCCAACCCCACTCCAGGTTCTCAGTCCTTGGCTACCCAGTCCTTGGCTACCTCATCCAGCCCAAGTGTCTCCCTCCTTTCTGTCATTTCTGTACCCCAGTCACCTTGGCATTTAGAAGGTTTGGTTAGTGGAAGGGAGCACTGTTGATGGTCACACCAGGACAACAGGCAGTTAACAATAGTTATACCAGGACTGTCTCAGGCCGAATGTAAGAATGTCCCTAGACCCTTAGCCCACTGCACATAACATTTTTATTTACATGTCTGTCCTACTTTTGGACCATAAGCTTCTAAAGGGCAGGAATGATACATTTGTGTTTCCCTAGAGATTAGGACAGGGACATACACTTAGTTGTGCAATAAATGTGTAAAAGATAAATATTGCTGTTTACAAATAATGCTTGTATTTTTGGCTAGTGTGACAAATTCAAGTCTGACTTCTGGGAAAATCAAATTTCTAAATCAGCAGAGAGTAGAAACCAGGACCAGTAATGCCCCAGTAAGATAAAGCCTAAAATATTATCTTTAAAATTTATTTTATTTGAAAGAGAGTGATCTTCCATCTACTGGTTCACTCCCCAATTGTCCACAACAGCAAGAGCTGGGTCAGGCCAAAGCCAGGAGTCAGGAACTCCATCTGGGTAACCCATGGTGGTGAGAGGGTCCCAAGTATTTGAGCCATCACCTGCTGCCTCCAAGGGTTCGCATTAGCAGAATGATGGAATTAGGAGCAGAGCTCGGACTCGAATCAGGCAGTGTAATTCCGGATGTGGGTATCTCAGGTGGAGTCCTCCCCACTGGACCAAATGTCTGCTCTATGCAGCAACTTCTTAAACCCAGAGAAGCAAATGCCTAGGTCTCTGAAAATCACCTGTGTGCAAGTTCATGGACTTAGCGTGAATAGCAATGAAGTTACTATTCCATAGCCTAAAACGATTTTATTTCCCAGCAGTATAGAAATGAAGCTGATACATCAATTTTCCTGTACTTCTGGAAAAACAATGGGCAATGTTTGACAACAGATATCCTACCAAGGTAGACTAATTTTGTTGCTACCACCGGCATTTCATTGAGGAGAATGTCTGCAAATACATAACCAAGTAATCAAACGCAATGTATTTGTTTTGGAAATGACCTTAAACTCTAATCTGTTCTTTCCTTCCCCTGCTTCTTGTCCTGCCAAAGAGTTTAGGATCAACACTCCATGAAAATCTAAAATGTGGGGCCAGCGCTGTGGCATACCAGGTTAACGCCCTGGCCTGAAGCGCCAGCATCCCTTTTGGGCACCGGTTTGAGACCCGGCTGCCCCTCTTCCAATCCAGCTCTCTGCTATGACCTGGGAAAACAGTAGAAGATGACCTAAGTCCTTGGGCCCCTGCCCTGCATGGGAGACCCAGAGGAAGCTCCTGGCTCCTGGCTTTGGATCAGCACAGCTGTGGCCGTTGCAGCCAATTGGAGAGTGAACCATCGGATGGAAGACCCCTCTCTCTCTCTCTCTGCCTCTCCTCTCTCTGTGTAACCCTGACTTTTGAATAAATAAATAAATCTTTAAATAAAAGGAGCTTAAAAATACATATGCATATACCTTTAATAAAAGTTTAAAAAAAAAAAGAAAATCTAAAATGTAACTCCCTTGAAACACTCCACAAATGGTGGCCAGGCCAGGCTCATACCTCTAGCTAGGTTGGCAAAGTGGGTCCTTTTGTAAAACATAAATAAAAGATAAAAACATAAATAAAATATAAAAGTAAACAAGCTCAAAAGGGCTGAGGAAGACTCTCTTTGACCTAACTCTGGTCAGGCCCCATAAGCCCTCTGAGCCTCAGCCCTAGGCTTAAGTCCCTCCTGGTGGGGTCTAGTTTTATTAACAATCTCGAGGGTCAGTCTAGTGAGAATTCCCCCACCTTTGACATCTTCATCACTGTGGCCCACGTTATGCAAGAATCCTGTCCAGTTAGGTTAGCCAGAATCCTCCTTTATCCCTGGTGTTTCCTCTGACCTTGAGCTGATCATTCCCTGCTTGTCCTTGTTCTATTCAGAATTGAGCCAGATCTCTCTCTCAGTCGCTGCAAAGCCTGTTGCGATAGACCCTTCTTAAGTGAAGTTGTCCTTATTTAATAAGTGCTTAGGAACTGTTTTCTGGGGACGCTGTTGTGGTGCAGACACCCACATTCCACATTGGAGTGCCTGGTTCGAGTCCTGGCTGCTCTGCTTCAACCCAACTTCCTGTTAATGCACACCCTGGAGGGCAGCAGGCAATGGCTCAAGTACTTGAGTGCCTGCTACCCATGAAGGAGACCCAGATGGAGTTTAGTCTCTTCTGCCTTTGGCCTGGCCCAACCCTAACTATTCTGGGCATTTAGGGAATGAACCAATGAACAGAAGATATCTCTCTCTCTGTCTCTCTCTCAAATAAACATTTTAAAAAAATGTTTTTAATTTTAAAAAGTTTTCATCAACAAGGCAAGTGACTACCTCTTTAGCAGCATTGTTACTGTGGGAATACAGCAGAGGGAGGGGGACAGAGGCAAAGCGGGGCCAAATTGTAAAGGATTCCATATACCTGTACAAGAGTTAGAACTTGATTCTGTAGTAGAGACAGCAAACACAAATGGCCTCCCAGCTACTGGAAGGGAATGAAGGGGCCTGGGTGACATCTGTGTTACCTGGACAGCAACTGCCCTATCTAGTTCCTGCTGCCCAGAGTTACCTTAGCAATCTTCATGCAAAACCAAAATCCTGTTTTTTAAAGAAATTTTCCAATATTATAATTGCTTTTACTAACTTTAATTGTTGCAGGACAAACAAAAGCCATCTGTGATTCTGTTTTGCAGACAGAGCTTGGATGGGCAAGTAGGAAGCATCAGGCTTTGAAGCAAGCAAAATTTCCATTTAGAAGGATCATTGTGGGGCCGGTGCCGTGGCTCACTTGGCTAATCTTCCACCTGTGGCGCCGGTATCCCACATGGGCACCAGGTTCTATTTCTGGTTGCTCCTCTTCCAGTCTAGCTCTCTGCTGTGGCGCGGGAAGGCAGTGGAGGATGGTTTGGGCTCTTGCACCCGCATTGGGAGACCAGGAAGAAGCACCTGGCTCCTGGCTTCGGATTGGCGTAGCGCCGGCTGTAAGGGCCATTTGAGGAGTGAACCAACAGAAGGAAGACCTTTCTCTCCGTCTCTCTCTCACTGTCTATAAATCTACCTGTCAAAAAAAGAAGGATCATTTTAGGGGCTGGACATTTGACACAGGGATTAAGACCCTGCTTTGGGAAGCTCGTGTCACATATTGGAATGTCTGGATTTGAGTCACAGCTCCAGATCCTCTATTCTTTCTAGTACAAACCCTGGAAAGGCAACAAGCATTTAAGTTCTTGCCACCCATATCAGAGACCCAGAATGAGTTTCTGACTCCTGGCCTCGGCCTTTCCCAGTCCTAGCTGTTGTAGAAATTTGGGAAGTGAACCAGTGGATGGAAGATATCTCTGTCTCTCCTTGTCTGCCCTTCAAATGAAATGAAAGTAAGTTAAAATTTTTAATAAAAGAAGGATCATTCTGGTAACACATTGGCAGCTGGGATGGAAGGTGTTGAGACTGGGGGGGAGGGGCCTTATGACACTGGTATTTCCCTGCCCTAAACTGCCTAATGAAGGGAGACAGTTGCCCTCTCAAAGATAGAAGCAGAATTGGAATTAGTGTCCTTGTCTTTGCCTCCGCTTGTTCAATAAGTATGAAAGCTGTAGGCAATCCAAGTGTAACGTGAACACTAATACAATGGAAGGAAAAGAAAATCCCTACTGCTCAGAAAACGGAGTTTCTCACAGCCAGTGAAATGAAAAGGCATTCGTGTATGAAATGGAGTTGAGGGAGTGGATGAAATGAAGAAGGCTTATGGGACATCCCTGTGGGGACACTGGGGGACCACAGAGGTCAAGAAACTGCTGAGAAAGCAGAAAGGACAGACGGGTAGGAAAACCCATGCCACTCAGCTATATTTTCTAACAATCCAAGAAAGTGCTGAGTAAAATACACATATAATTCCACTAGGCTGGAAAGCCAGATTGATGATGCAACCAAAACTTCTGGGCAGCTCCGAAGCTCTTGGGAAACACACGGGCCCATCCGATATTGGAACCTACATGGCAAGTAGGTGCCTCAGTGGAACCTCCACAGACATCTCCCACTCCTCTTCTCTGCTTTGGAGAGCCATCCTGTGCACTGACTGGATACGTTCTCTAAGACGTGCTGGGAATTCCCTGGATGTGGTTGTTCTATCAACCCTGCGACAAGTGAACGTTTTCTCCCCCACTCAACCAGACAAACACCACCTATTCTTAGCTTTTTCAATCCTGGACTATTTAAGTGCAGGTCTCTGAGATGTGATAATAGTACCTTTTTTTTTTTTTTTTTTTGGACAGGCAGAGTAGACAGTGAGAGAGAGAGACAGAGAGAAAGGTCTTCCTTCCGTTGGTTCACCCTCCAATGGCCGCCGCGCCGCGCTGATCCGATGGCAGGAGCCAGGTACTTCTCCTGGTCTCCCATGGGGTGCAGGGCCCAAGGACTTGGGCCATCCTCCACTGCACTCCCTGGCCACAGCAGAGAGCTGGCCTGGAAGAGGGGCAACCGGGACAGAATCCGGCGCCCCAACCGGGACTAGAACCCGGTATGCTGGCGTCGCTAGGCGGAGGATTAGCCTGACTTCCTTCTTACTTGGTACAGGTTACAAAGTCACGCCTAGGAATGGCAATGAAGCTGCCATTGCCACCGGCCACTTCTCTGCCCTATCACAGTCTAAGCAGCCAAGAACATGCTGATGTCCACACAAGACAATTTCCCATCACAGCCTCTGACAACATTCAGGTATGTTAACACGGGAGTCTTCACCTTGCAAGATCAGATGTTGGCCGGCGCCGCGGCTCACAGGCTAATCCTCCGCCTTGCAGCACCGGCACACCGGGTTCTAGTCCCGGTTGGGGCACCGGATTCTGTCCAGGTTGGGGCACCGGATTCTGTCCCGGTTGCCCCTCTTCCACGCCAGCTCTCTGCTATGGCCCGGGAGTGCAGTGGAGGATGGCCCAAGTGCTTGGGCCCTGCACCCCATGGGAGACCAGGAAAAGCACCTGGCTCCTGGCTCCTGCCATCGGATCAGCGCGGTGCGCCGGCCGCGGCGGCCATTGGAGGGTGAACCAACGGCAAAGGAAGACCTTTCTCTCTGTCTCTCTCTCTCACTGTCCACTCTGCCTGTAAAAAAAAAAAAAAAGATCAGATGTTATCCTAATTAACTTCCACCTGCTGCCCATAAGCAAACACCTGTAGAACTACAATGCTGCTTCTACTATCCAAACACACCCAAATCAGGAAATTTGGACAATGCATTTATGTAAGATTATACTGTAAAGAGATGCTCCCTTCTAATTTTTTAAAAGAGGAAAGTTAGACTTATAACCACAGTTAATACTCTTTCAGGACTCAAGGAAGATTAACTGGGATGTGGACTGTTTCCATTAAAGACTGGGTCGAGTGGCAGGTGTGTTGCTGTAGGGGGTTAAGTCACTACTTGCAGTGCCAGCATCCCGTATTGGAGTGCTGATTGAGTGCTGGCTGTTCCACTTCTGATCCAGTTTCTTGTTAAAATACCTGGAAGGCAGAGGAAGATGACACAAGTACGTGGGTCCCTGCCACCCATGTGGGAGACCCAGATAGAGTTCTAGGGTCCTGGCTTTGGCTTGGCCCAGACCACTGCAGCCATTTGGGGAGTGAACCACTGAGTGGAAAATCTCTCCCTTCCACCACCAACTTTCAAATAAATAAATCTGAACAAACAAAAAACCCAACTGGGCCGAGCTGCCCACCCTGGGGCCTGCTCATGCTCTGGTGAGCAACCCTTGTCACATCCACCTTCCGATGTAGTTGATTCTGTATCGTACAAGTAAAGTGTGATTCCCATGAAGTATGGCATTCCATGCAGGTCACAGATCAACCATTAGCAGAAATGCCACAAGGTAGAGTTCTACCACGTCAGCTTTCAGAGACCCTAGGAATAAAACATACTAATGTTTACACTAAACGGAGGTGGTATGAAGTCCATGAAATAATTTGGTCTGGTCTTGCCAAGGCAACTACAGATAGGATTCAAAATTCCTTAAATCTATAGCAGACAATTTCTTTTTGAAGATCTATTGATTTATTTGAAAGGCAGAGTTACAGAGGCAGAGAGAAAGACATCTTCCGTCCACTGGTTCACTCCCCAAATGGCTGCAAAGGCCAGAATTGGGTTGATCCAAAGCCGGGAGCCAGGAGCTTTTTCTAGGTCTTCCACATGAGTGCAGAGGTCTAACCACTTGGGCCATCTTTTACTGTTTCCCAGGCCATAGCAGAGAGCTGGATTGGAAGTGGAACAGCCAGATCTTGAACTGGCACCCATATGGGATGCTGGCCCTGTAGGCAGTGGCTTTACCCACTACACCATGACACCAGTCTCAGGCAAATTAAAAAAAAAAAAAAGATTTATTTATTTGAAGGACAGAGTTACAAGAGAGGGGAGAGAGAGAGAAAAAGTAAGAGAAAGAGAGAGAGAGAGAGAGAGAGATTCCACACACTGGTTCACTCCTCAAACGGCCATAACAGCTAGAGCTGGGCCAGGCTGAAGCTATAAGCCTAGAACTCCATCCAGGTCTCCAGCATGGGTGGCAGAGTTCCAAACTCTTGGACCATCTTCCGCTGCTTTTCCAGACACATTAGCAGGTAGCTGGATTGGAAGTGGAGCAGCAGGGACTAGAACCAGTGCCCATAAAGGATGCTGACATTACAGGCAGCAACTTGACCCACTGCACCACAACACCAACCCCAGCCGGCTAATTTTTAAGTTGAAAATTTCGTACAGCTCCCAAGTGAAATAAATATCCAAATGGCCTTTGGTAGAAAAAAAAAAAAAAAAGTTCCCTTACCCCTGCTACTAAACCATTATCACTGAAAAGCCAGTCCTATGAGGTCCTCTCTTGTTCCCATGGAATATTGTGAATATGTATTTTTTTACTTTATGAGAAAAGTTCACTTTAGTTCTCTTCTGTGGGCTGTAGGAGCATTCAAGAAGCAGTTGTTGAGTCTAGAATATATAAACACAGCTCAGTCAGTCTGTTTATTCTAAGTGAGGAAAAGAACCCCAACATTATCCCAAATTCCTTCCCCCAATTACCACAGATCTAAAGCTGAAAACAAACAAACCAAACACGAACACAAACGTCCACTGGAAAAAGGGAGCTATCTTTACCTGTAGAAACAGCTGTTCTGGTGGGGGCCTGCGGTCCTTCCTGCTAAACTACACTCCTGCCCGCACAGAGCCTGTCAAACAGGAAGATCACTTTGTGGGATCCTTCTGACTGACTTAGCACATTTTCTGTCCTTTGCTTGAACTCAGATTCCTTTTGAGCAGATTAGGCCTGGAGAAGGTGGAGAGCTTGGTACACAGAGTCTCAAGAAGGAAACCGCCCAAAACCTCCCCTAAGTTGTTGCTGAATTCCAGTTTCTAACAAGGAGTGCTGCTCCAGATTTGAAATGTCTGCTTGATTTTGCTTACCTGTTTGGGGGAGGCTAGAACCTGAGGCTTGAGTTTTATAAAGAGGCTGAAGGGATTTAGGAAACTGGAAGAGAATCCATCGTACCCCTTTTATTCCATCTCCTGTGCCCAAATCCCACAGTTTATCCTCAAAGACTAGGACACCAGTCATTCAGCCCGGACTGTCCGAGATCACCCTGATAGCAAAAATTCCACCCGCTGTCCTCATAAACACACGTGGGAACTTTCACAAGGTCACACGTCCCCATTGTGGGTTTAGGAAACACTGCCCCCAGAAAAAATGAGAAGGTGACAGACGGGGAACGCGGTCACAAAGGGCAGCTAAGCTTCACCAGGAGGAGGATGTGGGTGAAGAATCCACCCAGAGGCAAGAGTAAAACCACCAAAAGCTTCCAAAACAGCCGGGCCACCCCCGCCACCTTGGGCCTCATGCTGGGGATCTGGAGGGATTTCTTATAGTAACGTAATGATAAAACAGTGTGTTTCTGAACAACAGTCTCCCTATGTTCCAAAGAGATAAGAAGATGGGCAACTAAGAAGCAAACTTGACAAGGTGAGACGTGGCCTCCCATAAATTCCAGCTTTTATCTCCTCGGCTACTTTGGTGCTAATAATGATATCATGTGTGAAGATTGAAGGAAATATGTCCTTTTATTATTCTTTTTGTTACAGTTCAAAGCATAGAGAGGGAAAATCTGTCTTTTTTGGGTGCATTAAAAAAATTTTAAAGATTAGTTTATTTATTTGAAAGGCAAAGTTACAAAGAGAGAGGAAGGGAGAGACAGAGAGAAAGAGACAGAGAAAGATCTCCCATCTGCTGGTTCACTCCCTTGTCACAAAAGCCAAGGCTGGGCCAGATCAAAGTCAGCAGCCAGGATCTTCATCTTGGTCTCCCCAAGGGTGGCAGGGGCTCAAGTACTTGGGCCATCTTCTGCTGCTTTCCCAGGTGCATTAACAGGGAGCTGGATCAGAAGTGGAGCAGCTGGGATTTGAACAGGCACCCATGTGGATGCCAGTGTCAGGTGCTTGACCCACTATGCCACAACGCTGGCCCCTAGCTTAGATTTAATAATGAGAAAAATGAGTGATATGTTAATATTTGGATTTTTAAAAAATCTGGGGCCTGTGCCACCCACAGGGAGACAAGTTGAAGTTCCTAGTGCCTGGCTTTGGCCTGGCCCAGCCCTGCCTGGCTGTTGCAGCCATCTGGAAGTGAACCAGCAGATTGAAGATCTCTCCCTCTCACTGTGTAACTCTGCCTTCCAAATAAAGAAATAAATCTTTTTTAAAAATAAAAACAGGGGCTGGTGCTGTGGTATAGCAGGCTAAGCCTCCTCCACCCATGGCACCAGCATCCCATATGAGCACAGGTTTCTGTTCTGGCTGCTCCTCTTCTGATCCAGGTCTCTGCTACGGCCTGAGAAAGCAGTGGAAGATGGCTCAAGTGCTTGGGTCCCAGCACAAGCGAGGGAGACCTGGAAGAAGCTTCAGGCTTCAGATCGGCTCAGCTCTGGCCACTGCAGCCATTTGGAGAGTAAACCAGCAGATGGAAGACCTCTCTCTCTATCTGTCTCTCTCTATAACTATGCCTCTCAAATAAATAAAATCTATAAAAAATATTAGCTAAAAGAGCAGACTAATAAATGGAAAGGCACAAAAATATTCCAAGTTGGTAAAACTAAATATTATAAAGATGGCAATATTAACCAATTAATTTATAGGGTTAATATAATTTCAATCAAAAGTACTAGGGGATTTATCTTAAAATTTGTCAATTTTTTCAAAAGGTTATCTAGAAAAACAAACTGAGAAGCATATGGAGATTTTTTTAAAAAAAGATTTATTTATCTTTTTAAAAGGCAAAGTTACAGAGAGGCAGAGGGAGAGAGAGAGAGAGGTTGGTCTTCTGTCAGGACAGGAACAGAACAGGTGCCCATATGGGATGCCGGCACTGCAGGTGGCAGCTTCACCTGCCGTGCCACAGCACTGGCCCTGCATATGCAGATTTTTAAAAACAAAGAAGAAACTCTCACAGGGGCAGGTGTTTGTCCTAGTTGATTCTCAACTTTGGCTCCTGACTTCAGCTTTCCACTAAGGCAAACCCTGGGAGTCGGTGGCTTAAGTCATTGGGTTCCTGCCTCCCATGTGGGAGACTTGGATTGACTTCCTGGCTCATGGCTTTGGCCTGGCCCAACCATTTTGCCCAACTGGGGAGTGGACCAGTGAAGAAGAGCTCCATCTGTCTCTGCTTTTCAGATACATATATTAAAAAAAATTTTTTTAACCAACAACCAAGAGTTAAGAAGGGAATTAGTTCTATAAGATATTAAGACACATTTATACAAAAACAGGCAGCTCCTTGTTCTGTAAACAGAATCAGAAGCCCAGAAAAAGAACCTATCGGAGTCAGGAATTTATTACATAATAAAGATGTTACAGAATCGAGGGGGATGGAAGATAATTTAAGAAATAGTTGGAGACTAATTAGCTTCCAATGGGAAGAAAGATCAAGTTAAACACTTACCTCAAAGCATATACCAAGATAAATTCCAGATGGATTAGATGGCTAAATAATACAAATCAAACCAGGGAGAGGAAACAATCTAAAAGCAACAGAATCTGTCAAAGCGCTAAAGAAAGGATGGCTGTCCAACTTGGAACTGATGGAATCACATGGAAAATAAAGATGGCAGAATTGGCTACAGAAAATATTAAACCTTCTGGGAGCAGGCATGCAGCCTAGCAGTCACGACACTTGCAATCCGCAGCAGAGTACCTGGGTTCAGTATCCAGCTCTGGCTGCTCACTCCAGGTTCCTATGCAGATCCTGGGAGGCCATGGAGATGGGTCACCTGATTCAATTCCTGCCACCATGTGGGAGACCTGGATTGAGTTCTCAGATCCTGGCTGTGGCCTCAGCCCAGCCCTGGCTACTGCAGGCATTTGGGGGAACGAAGCAGTGGGCAAGAGATTCTGTCTCTTTACAGTCCTGTATCACCGTGGATACATTCTAAGAACAGGCATGCTTAGGTGATGGTGTCATTGTGCAAACTTCACAGAGTGTAACTGCAAAAACTAAGATGGCTACAATGTCACTTGGCAATATGATCTGTTTTTAAGATTTATTTATGGGGTCGGCGCTGTGGCGCAGCGGGTTAATGCCCTGGCCTAAAGCGCTGGCATCCCATATAGGCACCAGTTCTAGTCCCAGCTGCTCCACTTCCCATCCAGCTCTCTGCTGTGGCCTGGGAAAGCAATAGAAGATGGTCCAAGTCCTTGGGCCCCTGCACCCACATGGGAGACCTGGAGGAAGTTTCTGGCTCCTGGCTTTGGATCAGCACAGCTCTGGCCATTGCAGCCACCTGGAAGACCTCTCTCTCTGTCTCTCTCTCTCTCTCTGCCTCTCCTCTCTCTGTGTAACTCTGACTTTCAAATAAAAATAAATAAATAAATCTTTAAAAAAATTTATTTACTTATTTGAAAGGTGGAGTTACAGGGGGAGAGAGAGAAGCAGAGGCAGAGAGTGAGAAGTCTTCCATCTGCTGGTTCACTTCCCCAAATGGCTGTAACAGCTGGAGCTGGGCCAATCTGAAGCCAGGAGCCAAGAGCTTCTGGGTCGCCTGTATGGGTACAGGGGACCAAGCACTTGTGATGTAGGCAGGCAGATAGGAGCTGGAAGACCATGCCTTCACCACACCCTTGTGTGATCTCATCCCTCTACCAGACCCCACCTGTATGCCCACGTGCCAATCAGGCCACATAACCACTCCTCTTTGGAAGTGGATAAAAGGCCTGGAACACGGCGGGCCCTGCCTTTTTTCTTCTTCGCCCTTATTGCCCTTGTTGCTCTGTGCCTTTGGGGCACATGGCTTTCAGGTCACCCGCGCTCTCTTCTTCGCCTTTGCTTCACTGCTCATGCTAAGCTGCTTGTGACTGCTCATAACCACCACTTGCTGCATGGGGCTCTTGGCCTGCTCTCCGCTCAGTATGGACCCAACTTAATTTCTGGATTTTTTCTTTCTCCCTTAACGCCCTCACTCCCCTATGCATTTTTCTCACTAAATAAAAAGCTTAAAACTTACCATACTGCCTGGTCTGTTTGAGCCAGTATTCAGAATTCTTCTCTGAATATGTGGCAAGAACCCACACAGCTTGTTCATTTCAGAAATATTTGTAAGAAAAATGGCTTTATTTGGGCCATCTTCCGCTGCTTCCCCAACCACTTTAGTAGGGAGCTGGATCGGAAACGGAGCAGCCAGGACTTGAACCAGCACCTATATGGGATGCCAGCGTCATAGGCAGAGGCTTAACCCTCTGATGCCACAGTGCTGGCCCCAGCAATATAATCTTGCAAGACCACCAGTTACACTCAGTCTATCATTGACCACAATGTCATGCAGTGGGGCCAGTGTTATCATGCAGCAGTCTAAGCCACATGCCATGCCGGCATCCTATATTGGAGCACTGGTTCAAGTCTTGGCTGCTCCACTTCTGATCCAGTTCCCTGCTTACTCACCTGGGAAAGCAGAGGATGATGACCCAAGTACTCGGACCCCTGCTACCCACGTGAGGGAGCCGGATGGAATTCCTGGCTCCCGGCTTCAGCCTGGCCCAGCTGGGGCCAAAGAGGCTATATGGGGAGTGAACCAGCACATTGAAGATCTCTTTGTCTGTGTCTTTCCCTTTCTGTCACTCTACCTTTCAAATAAATAAATCTTAAAGAAAAAAAGCCATGCAGTACATTCATGGATTTGAACAAATTTTTCCTCTTCTTATCCATGTACACTAAGGCTCCATGCCGGGAACAGTGTTTTAGTGCTTTAATTTTGAAATCTGAACGTGTAACTTATTAATAGAAAATTCTTCAGTTATGAGGAAGTTTTAGTCAAAGGAGCTCTTTCACAGGGAACCCTGACCTGCCAGAGATTAATACAAGGGGACTTCAAACGGTTCGTGGGAAACGCCTATTATGACACAGCTTATACTTGCCGGGTCTCTGCGTATCTGAGCCTGGCCATAGTGTTCAATGATCCTCCCAGTAGCATATTCCATCCTCACCACCCCATTAGTAAGCCCTCATCTTTGGCACCAAGATAAACTTGCCTGTTGATTCCAGTCTTCCATGAACTTTGAAAAGTGCTTTTGAGTACAAAGCCAGCTTTGAGGGCACCCAGCGGGTGGAGAAGGGAGGAGAGCAGGTGTAACAAAGCTCACCATCTCTGTCAGGGTGTGCTCTGTCCTGGAGGCCCAGGGCCAGCCAGTGGCATCAGGCAGCCTATGGGCCTAATCTAAGTGGCTGGTGACCAGCACGTGCAGAGCTCAGTACAAGGAGGCATTTGTCTGTACAGCCAGCAAGCTACACATAAGGAGATTTTGCCAGGGACTTCTAGGGCTATGACAGCCCTCACAGACACATACAGCTAGGCCAGTGCATAGAAGGCACGCTGCATGTGGGAGATATGCAGGGGTTCATGTGACCATCTCTCTGGGGTGCTCTCTCTTTGCAATTCTTAGCTCTAGGATGGTCTCTTCTTGAGAAACCATGTTGGTAAATGGATCTGGACTAGAGGGAGTTTCTTCCCAGCTAGGAAAAGTAGAAACTGTGGCCAGGCCTCTGGAATAGGTTGCCAAGGCCAAATTTTGTAAAGCAGGACACTTAAGAGTTTGGGGGTGGGGGGTGCCAGTGCCGTGGTATAGCCAGTAAAGCCACTACCTGCCATGCCAGCATCCCATATGGGTGTTGGTTTGAGTCCTGGCTGCTCCACTTCTGATCCAGGTCTCTGCTATGGCCTGGGAAAGCAGTAGAAGACGGCTCAAGTGCTTGGGCCCTTACCCCCACGTGGGAGACCCAGAAGACGTTCCTGGCTCCTGGCTCCTGGCTTTAAATCAGCCCAGCTCTGGCCGTTGAGGACATTTGGGGAGTGAACCACTGGATGGAAGACTTCCTTTCTCGGTCTCTCTGCCTCTGCCTCTCTGTAACCCTGCCTTTCAAATAAATAAATAAATAAATTAAAAAAAAAGAAAAAGAAAGAAAGAAATAAAAGAGGGGCCGGCGCTGTGGTCCAGTGGGTTAACGCCCTGGCCTGAAGCGCCGGCATCCCATATGGGTGCCGGTTCGAGACCCGGCTGCTCCACTTCCCATCCAGCTCTCTGCTGTGGCCTGGGAAAGCAGTAGAAGATGGCCCAAGCCCTTGGGCCCCTGCACCCACGTGGGAGACCTGGAAGAAGCTCCTGGCTCCTGGCTCCTGGCTTCAGGTTGGCGCAGCTCCGGCCGCAGTTGTGGCCAGGTGGGGAGTGAAAAACCAGAGGATGATGGAAGACTCTCTCTCTGCCTCTCCTTCTCTATCTGTATAACTCTGACTTTCAAATAAATAAACAAATCTTTTTAAAAAAAAAGAATTTGGGGAGCTCTCTAAGAAAAATGCCACAGGACCTCATGAGCACAATGCCAGAGCCTAAGAAAGGAGTTGAGGACAGGGGCCTGCACTGTGGCGTAGCTGATCAAGCCACCACCTGCGATGCCAGCATTCCATATGGGTACCCCACTTCATATCCAGCTCCCTGCTAATGGCCTGAGAAAAGCAGCAGAAGATGGCCCAAGTGCTTAGGCCCCTGCCACCCACGTGGGGGACCTTGAAGAAGCTCCAGGTTCCTGCCTTTGGCTTGGGTCAGCCTCGGTTGTTAAGGCCATCTTGGGAGTGAATTAGTAGATGGAAGATCTCTCTCTCCCACCCCCTCCCTCTCCTGCTGTAACTCTTTTTTTTTTTTTTTTTTTTAGATTTATTTATTTGAAAGGCAGAGTTATAGATAGGAAGAGAGAGAGAGAGAGAGAGAGAGAGAGAGAGAGAGAGATCTTCTATCTGCTGGTTCACTCCCTAAATGGCCTTAATGGTCAGAGTTGTGCAGATCTGAAGCCAGGAGCCAGGAGCCTCTGACTTTCAAATAAATAAGCAAATCTTTAAAAAAAAATACAAGGAAGAGGAGGAGGAGGAAAATGAAGAAGAGGAGCTGGAGCAAGTGTAGGGTCTGAACTTTAAGTCATTTTAGCTTTATGGTCAATTCAGCTCTTCCCAGAGGGCAAAAGAGAGCATTGTGGCTTGAGAGTGGTCCAGCAGGCTTCAATTTGGGAAGTGAAAATATTGATTTATTGAGGGAGAGGCCTACAATGACCTCCTCTGTCTTCTTAGAGGAAATGAAAAATGTTAGCTCTGAGAAACTTGATGAAATTGTCAAACAATATCTCCTACCCAGATTGTAAAACAGAACTCAGGGTTGTATTCCTTCTGTACCAATTATAAACACACATACAGCACCACACACATACACCATACACACACATGCTTTTAATTATTAAGATAGAAAAGAAAAAAAAAACATAATGCTTCTTTAGCATTATACGCCTTGGCCCTTTGAATTTCCACAAGATCACTATGATCGAGTCTAACCCCACCCCCGCACCCCACCCCCATCCTTTATTTCCTTATTCTGATCAAAGAAGCCCCTGAGTTTTTGCTGGGCACAGAGCCACCCAGCTAGAGGCCACATGTCCCAGTCTCCTTGGCATCTCTGCCTGGCCTCAGTTCTCACCTGTGGGATGTGGGCACACGTGCTAGGGGAAAAGCCTTTAAAAAGAAAACTGCTTGTCTTGCATCCTCTTGGCTGATGGTGAGCCCACCTCTGTGATGTGGATGAGAACCAGGCTCAGGAGAGGTGAAGCAACAAGACAGACAGGGCCACAGCCCTAGGATCCCATGTCCGAGTGCATGCCCACATCCCAGTGGACCCGCTTCTGACCCAGCTTCCTACTGATGCACCTGGAAGGCAGCGGATGATGGTACAAGTGCTCTGGTCCCTGTCACTCATGAGAGAGACCTGGATGGAGCTCCTGGGCCTGGCTTCGGCCCAGCTACTGCTGTTGGCAGCCATTTGAAGAGAGAACTAGCAAATAGATCTCTTTCTTTCTGTGTAACTGCATTTCAAATACATAAAGTAAATCTTAAAAAAAAAAAAAAAAAAGAACCTAGGTTATGCTGAACACTGGATCTCTTTGTTAGTGGCATCTACATCTCCCCCAACCATAAGTCTCCTTTGGGGCATTTCAACATCTAAGCTCCTTTAGATGGAGGTGCGGAAAGAACCCACCTTAAATTTCATTCTAGGGGCCAGTGCTGTGGCATAATGGGTAAAGAAACCACCTGCAGTGCCGGCATCCCAAATGGGCACAAGTTCTAGTCCCGGCTGCTCTTCTTCTGATCTATGGCCTGGGAAAGCAGTGGAAGATGGCCCATGTGCTTGGGCTCCTGCACCCACGTTGGAGACCCAGAAAAAGCTCCACATTGGCACAGCTCCGGCCTTTGCGGCCATCTGGGGAGTGAACCAGCAGATGGAAGACCTCTTTCTCTCTCTCTCTCTGTATGTATGTGTGTGTGTGTGTGTGTGTGTGTATCTGCCTTTCTGTAACTCTGCCTTTCAAACAAATAAATAAATCTTTTAAAAAATTCATTCTACATCATTGTGAGCAGGATTATATTAAGATCCATTCCGAAACTCACCTTGTATCTCAGCGGAGTTGTTTTCTTGGGGACAGAAAATTCCCCACCCATGAGGCTTGAGCCTGCCATGTGGATAAGGCTCTAATTATCCTAGAAACAGGGCTGAGCTCAACCCTCCCTCTGCAGTTTGGCTCTGAGCTGCAGTTCTGACTTTCTGGAAATTAGACAGCTGCATCCCTAGGATGACAGGTATGGACTAACAAGCTGAAAGGGGGAAGACACTTAGGGCCCACAGAGGCTAAGTCCTCCAGGTAGAATGCAATTGGATATTGCAAGACAGATATCATCTTCTCTGGGGAGATCTCCTTGAAATAATATGATTTCTTAAGATTGCAAATATTATATAATAGATGAGCACTTCCCGATTCTAAGGGTAAAATACTGCCTGACCTACATTCAACAAAGAAATTAATCACTGTTGTTCTTTGGCTTTAATGATAATTGGTGTTGGAGATTATTTCTAGCACCTACCCCTAGAGCACTCTTTTAGAAATTGTTTTTCTATAGACTTGTTATTATTCAAGCCATTTTGTTATGTATCCTATAGAACTCCCATAAGCAACTCTGTGTCTCTTCCTTGCCCTTTGTCAATCTGCCTTTCAAGTAAATAAACAAATCTTAAAGGGGGGGGGAAGCAGCACTGTAGTGTAGGGGGTAAACCCGCCACCTGCATGCTGGCATCCCATATGGGCGGCAGTTTGAGTCCCGGCTGCTCCACTTCTGATCCAGCTCTCTGCTATGGCCTGGGAGAGCAGTAGAAGATGGCCCAAGTCCTTGGGCGTCTGCAACCACATGGGAGACCCTGAAGAAGCACCTGGCTCCTCCCTATTTGGGAAGCGAACCAGCAGATGGAAGATTCTCTCTCTCTCTCTCTCTGTAACTCTCTGCCTTTCAAATAAATAAATCTTTTAAAAAAGGCATTAAGGCCGGCCTGAGTGTGACAGCACCAAAGTTTGCACTACTAGGACTCAACTCTCTGGGGGAAGGTCTGAATCTAGACTTTCTCCCCACCCCAAAGATTTGCAAACTTGGTATGTGTAACAGGGATACAACTTCTTTCTCAAATTCACCTTTGTTTTAAAATGTGACATACTTTATAAAGCAAAGAATTTGGGGGCAGCACTGTGGTGCAGTGGGTTAAGCCACTGTCTGCAGTGCTGGCAACCCATATAGGTGACAGTTAGCTTCCCAGCTGCTCCACTTCTGATCCAGTTCCCTACTAATGTGCCTAAGAAAGCAGCAGAGGACGGCCCAAGCGCTTGGGCCCCTGCATCCGCATGAGAGACCTGGATGAAGCTCCTGGCTCCTGGCTTCGGTCTGGCCCAGTCCTGGCTGTTGCTGCCGTTTGGGGAGTGAGCCAGCTGATGGAAGACCTCTTTCTCTCTCCCTCTCTCTCTCCTTCTCTGTAATTCTTTCAAATAAATAAATATTTTTTAAAAATAAAAATTCTTTTGTATACAAATAATGTTGCATTTCATTTTAAAAGCCTTTGTTTAAGGCAAAACAATGCAACTATCATTCATTCATTACACAAATTTTACCAGTGACCAAGCTCAAGCTCTGCTAGCCTTTGTTAAACACTTGGTTGAACAAAACACTGCGTGGGGCCAGTGTTGTGGTGCAGCAGGTTGAGCCAGGGCCTGTGACGCCAACATCCTATATGAGTGCCGGTTTGAGTCTCCACTGCTCCTCCTCCCCTTTAACTCCCTGCTAATGTGCCCAGGAACACAGCGTAAGATGGTCCAAGTGCTTAGGCCACTACCACCCAGCCTGACCCAGCCCAAGCTGTTGCAGCCATTGGGGAGTGAACCAGCAGATAGGAGATATCTCCCTCTCTCTGTAACTCTGCCTTTCCAATAAATAAATAAATAAATCTAAAATTAAAACCCAACAACAATAGACTATGTTCCTGCCCTCGTGAGTTTGCGTATGAGTGAGTCTTGTAAGTAAACAAAAATTATGTAACTGTCTAAGTGGTCAGTATGAAATACAGGAGTCACTGGGGCTTTGAGAAAGGGAAGAGGGGTGGCCAGTGGAGGCGTCCAGGGGTCGAGAGAAGGTGCTCTGGGGCGGACATGCACTGAGATCTCAGGGATAAGCAGGAGTTCACTGGGGAGACAGGTGGGAGTGGCAGAGAACTGGAGGGAGGAGCCCCTGCCCTCCCAAAAGTGCGGCAGGAGAGGGGGAGCAAGGCGCTCAGGTTGGAGAAGTTGGAAAGGCGCAAGTCAGCAAGGCCAAGCAACCACAGTCAGGATCACTGTCTTTGAAAAGTGATTTTTTTTTTAAATGGACTTATTCATTTAACAGGCAGAGAGACAGAGATCTTCTTTGCATCCACCAGCTCACTCCCCAAATGCCTGCAATGGCCCAGAATGGGCCTGGTGAAGCCAGGAGCCCGCAACTCAGTACAGGCCTCCCATGTGGGTGGCAGGCACCCAACAACTTGGGCCATCATCTGCTGCCTCCCAGGGTGCAAATCAGAGGCAGAGCCAGGACTTGAATCCCTGCACTACAATATGGAATGCAGGTATCTGAAGTTCTATCTTTAAATACACACACACACGCATATGTATATATTCATATATTTGAAAGTCAGAGTTACAGAGAGAGACAGAAAGAGAGATCTTCCATCTGCTGGTTCACTCCCCAAATGGCTGCAACAGCCAGGACTGGGCCAGGCTGAAGCCAGGAGCCAGGAGCTTCTTAGCTTTTTCCATGTGGGTGGCAGGGGCCCAAACACTTGGGCCATCTTTTATTGCTTACCCAGGTACATCAGCAGGGAGCTGGATCAGAAGTGGAGCAGCCTGGAATTGAATCAGTGCCCACATGGGAGGGCAGCAGGTGGCAGCTCCTCAAGTGGTATCTTAACCACTGTGATAAATACCTGCTCCTGAAACTGAATTTTTGATAATGCAGAAAAGTTCAAAAGTTCACTTAGAGTTTTGCCTTTGATAAGCAGCCATTATTAAAAATGCTGGTGAGCAATATACCCAATTTTTATCTGTTATCTGTTTCAAAGTACTTTTTAACTTCTATAATCAAGTTATTTCTATTTTTGTACTACGTTTCTCGCTACTAGAAATAAGCTCTGTGAACATAAAAGCATCATATCCATCTTTTACTTTTTTGCTCAATAATATTGGTGACAAATAAAATTTTAAAAACCCCTCTCTTACCTTCACACAAGCATATACTTATGTGGCTGGAAGGATGAATGAAAGATAGATAGACAGACAGACAGACAGAAGGGTGGATAGATAGGTACATAGGTTGAATGATGGTGGTGGTTGGGTGGACAGATAAACATATAGATGATACTTCTACATCTATTGAGTCTTGCATACACGTATTGTCCTCTACTCAAGGTGAGTGCTTAGTCATGACTCCTCCTGTTCTCATTATAATGTGCTGCTCCTCAGAAGAGGAAGAAAGAACTAGAACACGCAGCCAAGATGTCCCTGACCCTCCCTGGGACCCGCCCCCCTGCAAGTGCTCTGCTCTCCTTAGCTGCACGGCGTGCCTTTGTGCGTCTGTACATATAATCTGCCTAACTCGCTCCCTAAGGAGGGGCACTGTTTCTCAGAGAAATGAAACTGTGGTCAACCCTATGCTTACATGCAATGTCTTAGCATAAAGTCCTAGAGGTAGGATTGTGGTGTTAAAACAAATGCATTTTATATTTTGATGCACAGAAAGGTGGCACTAATTGTCATTTTTAATCAACAATGTATGAGTCAGCATGTGTACTAAACCTTAACCAATACTCACTCCACTCAGTCTTTTAAAAATCTCGCCAAATGGATGGAAGAGATAGGCAGCTTGCCAATGACTGTTGTTGTATTCGAACACATTGATTGTTTATGAAGTCTGAACATCTCTGAATGTGTTTATCCAGCCATTGGCTGACTTCCTCTCTCCCTCCCTGCCTTCCTTCCCTTCTCCCTGTTTTTGTCAATGCAGTGCTAAGCCCTTGGCCTTAACTCACTGAAGTGTGGTCCCTGGCCTGGCAGCAGCACCCCAGGGAACACATCAGAGTTCCCAACAGGCCCCTCCCCTGCTGAGTCAGAAACTCAGGGTGGGCTTGGCCATCTGACACTCAGACAAGGTCCCCCTAAGCCCTGCTGGTGCCCACGTACACTGGAGAGCCTTAAGTCACAGTTTCTCCAGGGGTGGGGACTTTTTTTCTGCCAAGGGTCATTTGGATATGTATAACATCATTCACAGGCTGTACAAAATGATCAACTGAAAAATTAGCCTGCTGGAGATTTTTTTGAATTTTAAGCCCCACCTGCGGTTGACTTGGTAGGGCCAAACCAAGCGATTTTTTGCAGGCCTTATAACAGCCCACGTGCCAAACGTTCCCCACCCCTGCGCCTCATTCTCCATACAGGAAACAAGTCTCCAACATCCCCGCTAGGGACAAAAAGCCTTTTGATCAGCAGCAAGTTCAACAGTTCCTCCCCAAAGCAGGAGGAACATCATTTATGGATTGCATATCATTTACTATTTTCTTGTTTCCACAATACTCTGAATCACCTCAACAAAACTCACGGGTCCACAGCGTCACCAGCACCAGGCTCCACAGCCAAATCACAGCTGTAAGAGGTACTTCCTGTTCTGTCTTTGCAGCTCCAGGGTGTATGTGGCTTGGCCGTCCTGGCTCCATCCCCTGCTCCCAAGGCAGCGGGTGGAAAGTGACTCAGGCCTGACTAAGCATCTTCCATCCCCTTATGTCCCTGAGCTGCTTCCCTCAGTCACACTCAGCGAAGGGCAGGAAACTCAAATCCATCCAATTAATGCCTCCTGACAGCCTCCCCAGCTTTCTCGCCCTCCTGTTTCCTACAGCAAACCTGAGGCCCTCGGCAGGTTCCAAAATCATCCCGCATCCTTGGTGTGGGAGACGGGTGAAGGGCTGGCGCCACAGCCAGCAGCAGCAGGGGTCATCACCGCAGAGTGTTGGCAGGAATGCTAGGGTGTGTGGTTTCTTCCTGATACCAGGGGACAGTGCATGCAGAAACGTGACCCCGCCCTGGAATTAGCCAACAAGATGGGCAGTTTCATTCGTCACCAGCCTCTTTTTTCACAAGATGCAGCAATGACCTACCCTGATAGATTGCCCAGGCTAACGGATGCCAGGAACAGCGACCCGGATGTTGTGTGGCAATGTTCCTCTGCCTCATTCCACGGTTCCGGACACATCCGCTTGGCAAAAAGCTGCCCCGGAGAGTCCCAGAATTCCCTGGCCAACACCATCGAGGCCACACTGAAAGACCTTCCCTAACACTCAGAGACTGAGTGGACTCCTTGTCCTGGCATCTTTCTTCCCTCCACTTAGATGCTGATTTCTTCCCCTGATGAAATATTCAGAATCATTCTGTCTTACCATCTACACCTTAAGGAAGGTCAGCCACTCAGAAACATGGCTCTGAGGACGGGTGAAGCACACCACGCGAGCCTCTTCTGGCCTAAATCCACCGCACAAAACAAGCAGGCTGCAAGCAGCCAAACACGAGGAACCGATTCCTTTCCCCTGTCACGGGGCCTCCGAGGGATGAACGCGGGAGAAAGTCCCACTCTGCCCAAAAAAGGGAACAGTGTGACTCAGCTTCCATAGAGGGATTCAAACGCTGACGGCCGAGGGTGGGGAGAGGGGCCACGAGGGAGGGCAGACCAGGAGCTGTGAGGTGACAGAGCCAGAGACAGGTGATGAAGCCCACAGCCCCCAAAGCCCCCCAGGAGACAGCAACGCTGCCGCTCCCGGAGTGGCCGACCCACGGCAGCGCGGCGTCACAAGCCGGCTGAGTGGAAGGAACCGCAGAATCCTGGGTTCCAAGCTGTCAGGCTGGGTCTTCCGATGGGGGCGCCGCGGCGCAGCAGGGGGAGCGCAGTCTCCACGCTTTTGTGTGAGGAGGCCTTGTGGGAAAGTCAGGGCTGCCAGGGCAGGGCCGTGCACAGGGGCACTCAGGCTACACACACACACACACACACACACGCACACACCCCTCCACACATACAGTGATACACACATCCCGTACACTCCCAGCATCACACACACACACACACACCCCTCCACACATACAGAGATACACATCCTGTACACTCCCAGTGTCACACATACATGCACACACACGCACCCCTCCACACATACAGAGATACACACATCCTGTACACTCCCAGCATCACACACACATGCACACACACACTCCTCCACACATACAGAGATACACACATCCTGTACACTCCCAGTGTCACACACACACGCACACACACGCACCCCTCCACACATACAGAGATACACACATCCTGTACACTCCCAGCATCACACACACACACCCACACTCCTCCACACATACAGAGATACACAATCCTGTACACTCCCAGCATCACACACACACACACACACACCCCTCCACACATACAGAGATACACACATCCCGTACACTCCCAGCGTAACACACACACACACACACACACACACTCCTCTACACATACAGAGATAGACACATCCTGTACACTCCCAGCATCACACACATGCACACACACACACTCCTCCACACATACAGAGATAGACACATCCTGTACACTCCCAGCATCACACACAGACACACACACACTCCTCTACACATACAGATACACACATCTTGTATACTCCCAGCCTCACACACACTCACACACACCCCTCCACACATACAGAGATACACACATCCCGTACACTCCCAGCATCACACACACATGCACACACACTCCTCCACACATACAGATACACACATCCTGTACACTCCCAGCATCACACACACACGCACACACACTCCTCTACACATACAGAGATAGACACATCCTGTACACTCCCAGCATCACACACAGACACACACACACTCCTCTACACATACAGAGATAGACACATCCTGTACACTCCCAGTGACACACACACGCACACACACGCACCCCTCCACACATACAGAGATACACACATCCTGTACACTCCCAGCATCACACACAGACACACACACACACTCCTCTACACATACAGATACACACATCTTGTATACTCCCAGCCTCACACACACTCACACACACCCCTCCACACATACAGATACACACATCCTGTACACTCCCAGCATCACACACACACACACACCCCTCCACACATACAGAGATACACACATCCCATGCACTCCCAGCATCTCTCTCTCTCTCTCTCTCTCACACACACACACACACTCCTCCACACATACAGAGATACACACATCCTGTACACTCCCAGCATCTCTCTCTCACACACACTCCTCCACACATACAGATACACACATCCTGTACACTCCCAGCATCACACACAGACACACACACACACTCCTCTACACATACAGAGATACACACATCCTGTACACTCCCAGCGTCACACACACACACACACGCACACTCCTCCACACATACAGAGATACACACATCCTGTACACTCCCAGCATCACACACAGACACACACACACACACTCCTCTACACATACAGAGATACACACATCCTGTACACTCCCAGCATCACACACACACACACACTCCTCTACACATACAGAGATGCACACATCCTGTACACTCCCAGCATCACACACACACACACACATACTCCTCTACACATACAGAGATAGACACATCCTGTACACTCCCAGCATCACACACAGACACACACACACACTCCTCTACACATACAGAGATACACACATCCTGTACACTCCCAGCGTCACACACACACACACACGCACACTCCTCCACACATACAGAGATACACACATCCTGTACACTCCCAGCATCACACACAGACACACACACACACTCCTCTACACATACAGAGATACACACATCCTGTACACTCCCAGCATCACACACACACACACACTCCTCTACACATACAGAGATACACACATCCTGTACACTCCCAGCATCACACACACACACACACATACTCCTCTACACATACAGAGATAGACACATCCTGTACACTCCCAGCATCACACACAGACACACACACACACTCCTCTACACATACAGAGATACACACATCCTGTACACTCCCAGCATCACACACACACACACACATACTCCTCTACACATACAGATACACACATCTTGTACACTCCCAGCATCACACACACACACCCCTCCACACATACAGATACACACATCCTGTATACTCCCAGCGTCACACACACACACACACCCCTCCACACATACAGCGATACACACATCCTGTACACTCCCAGCATCTCTCTCTCTCTCTCTCTCACACACACACACACACACACACACACTCCTCCACACATACAGAGATGCACACATCCTGTACACTCCCAGCGTAACACACACACACTCCTCTACACATACAGAGATACACACATCCTGTACACTCCCAGCGTCACACACACACCCCTCCACACATACAGCGATACACACATCCCATACACTCCCAGAATCACACACATGTGCACACACACTCCTCTACGTATAGAGATGCACACATCCTGTACACTCCCAGCGTCACACACACACGCACACACACACACCCCTCCACACATACAGATACACACATCTTGTATACTCCCAGCGTCACACACACATGCACACACACACACTCCTCTACACATACAGAGATACACATCCTGTACACTCCCAGCATCTCTCTCTCACAAACACACACACACACACTCCTCCACACATACAGAGATGCACACATCCCATACACTCCTAGTATCACACACACTCCTCCACACATAGATACACACATCCCATCCACTCCCAGTATCACACACACACACACACACACACTCCTCCACACATACAGAGATACACATCCTGTACACTCCCAGCATCTCTCTCTCACACACACACACACACACACACACTCCTCTACACATACAGAGATAGACACATCCTGTACATTCCCAGCATCACACATGCACACACCCCTCCACACATACAGAGATACACACATCCTGTACACTCCCAGCATCTCTCTCTCACACACACACACACACACACACACTCCTCCACACATACAGAGATACACACATCCCATACACTCCTAGCATCACACACACACACACTCCTCCACACATAGATACACACATCCCGTACACTCCCAGCATCACACACACACACACACACACACACTCCTCTACACAGAGACACACATCCTGTACACTCCCAGTGTCTCACACACACACATACACTCCTCCACACATACAGATACACACATCCTGTACACTCCCAGCGTCACACACACATGCACACACACACACTCCTCTACACATACAGAGATGCACACATCCTGTACACTCCCAGCATCTCTCTCTCACAAACACACACACACACACTCCTCCACACATACAGAGATGCACACATCCCATACACTCCTAGTATCACACACACTCCTCCACACATAGATACACACATCCCATCCACTCCCAGTATCACACACACACACACACACACACTCCTCCACACATACAGAGATACACATCCTGTACACTCCCAGCATCTCTCTCTCTCACACACACACACACACACACTCCTCTACACATACAGAGATAGACACATCCTGTACATTCCCAGCATCACACATGCACACACCCCTCCACACATACAGAGATACACACATCCTGTACACTCCCAGCATCTCTCTCTCTCTCACACACACACACACACACACACACACTCCTCCACACATACAGAGATACACACATCCCATACACTCCTAGCATCACACACACACACACTCCTCCACACATAGATACACACATCCCGTACACTCCCAGCATCACACACACACACACACACACACACACTCCTCTACACAGAGACACACATCCTGTACACTCCCAGTGTCTCACACACACACATACACTCCTCCACACATACAGATACACACATCCTGTACACTCCCAGCATCACACACACATGCACACACACACACTCCTCTACACATACAGAGATGCACACATCCTGTACACTCCCAGCATCACACACATGCACACACACTCCTCTACACATACAGAGATACACACATCCTGTACACTCCCAGCATCTCTCTCTCTCACACACACACACACACACTCCTCCACACATACAGAGATGCACACATCCTGTACACTCCCAGCATCTCTCTCTCTCTCTCACACACACACACACACACACACTCCTCCACACATACAGAGATACACATCCTGTACATTCCCAGCATCACACACACACACACACACACCCCTCCACACATACATAGACACATCCTGTACACTGCCAGCGTCACACACACACACCCCTCCACACATACAGAGATAGACACATCCTGTACACTCCCAGCGTCACACATACACACACACACACACACACACTCCTCTACACATACAGAGATACACACATCCCGTACACTCCCAGCATCACACACACACACACACACACTCCTCCACACATACAGAGATACACACATCCCGTACACTCCCAGCATCACACACACACACACACACACCCCTCCACACATACAGAGATACACACATCCTGTACACTCCCAGCATCACACACACACTCACACACACTCCTCTACACATACAGAGATACACACATCCCGCACACTCCCAGCATCACACACACACACACCCCTCCACACATACAGAGATACACACATCTTGTATACTCCCAGCATCACACACACACACACACACTCCTCCACACATAGAGATACACACCTTCTGTACTGGCCTCCGACAACAAAGCCTGGAACCAAACAAACAGAGGCTGTGTAAGAGGCAGTCAGGTGAGTCCGGGACTGTTGGGTCCGATCTTCGAAAACGCCCCCCTCAGGCTAGTGGGTGTTTCCGCACAATTCGGCCAGTGAACACCCCGGAACAGTGTGCAGAAGGAGGACCACCAGTGCCTCAGAAACCACAAGGAATGTTCTACCCGCGCGAGGACAGACCACCACCGCACGCCTCAGAGGGGACACCCCGGCGTACAGACGGGGCAGATGTATCAAAAAAGCCCATTTCCTTCTCCTGTGTTCCCTAATTTCTCTTACATGGACTATAAATTAATACTGTCTTTGAAAGGCTTTCTCATTTTTCCTGGTCAGCACAGGAGCAGGTGGAAGGCCCAGTCTCGCTTACCGCCCCAACCTCAGGGGAAGATAGCACACGCCCCCTGGTGGCAGGACTGGAGAACAGCGCCTTGCGCATGGCTGGACACTGGAAACACCAGCCTGCCTCTCTCGGGCAGGGAGAATGCCAGCTACTCCTGAAGTCTGGGCGCCTATCTTAGTTCAAACCGTCCTCAAGGAACTGGCCAACGCCCTGCTTTGGGTATCAACCGTAAGGGTGGCCCATTGTTATTCGGGACTTGATGTGTCATCATGGTGGACCACCGGGCATTTATCAGAAACCATGTCTTCACACATATGTGATTCTCATGTGGTCAGCATGGGGCTCGACGAGGCTGTAGGTCAGTGGACCCAGGTTTGAGAAGGCAGAGGAAACGGTCATCTTCCCACCTTATCTCGCCCGAGCCTTCTTGGTTTTGTTTTCTCAAACCCATATTTAGAAACGATTTTGATGTAGCCATAGAAACATAACATTTTGCAGTTGTTAGGAAAGCAAAGTTCACAGACAAAAATAATTCAGAATAAAAACCACGGAAGGCATTCTATCTGCTCTCTATAAATGCAATACAGTACACAGGTAATTGTCTATAGAATGGGCTGGACAGTGCTTTCTCAAATATTTACTTTCCTGAAGGCACATTATCATAGGGAAAGCGCCATAGAGACTCACCTTCCAGCAAATAAACAGGAACATCTGCTGGTTTATGAACTGCCTGGGTAGCCAGCCCTTTCTGGAAAAGACTGCTAATTGTGTCTCCTCTGCTTCAGTCGGGTTCATCAAACCTGAACCCAGATCCGCCCTCTCCCAGGCCTGTTCCTTCATCTGTAGAATGGAGACAATAATGTCTACTTCATAGAGCCCACGGAAGGATTAAATGATGTAGGGGCTAAAACTCAGGGTTTGTTTGAAGAAGATTTGTTTGTTTGTTTGTTTGTTTGAAAGAGTGACAGAGAGAAAGAGACCTTCCATGTGCTGGTTCACTCCCCAAATGGCTGCAACAGCTGGGATTGAGCCAGGCGGAATCCAGGAGCCAGGAACTCCATCGGGTCTACCACTTGGGTGGCGAGCCCCAAGCCCTTGGGCCACCTTCTGCTGCTTTCCCAGATGCATTACCAGGGAGCTGAATCCGAAGTGGTGCAGCCAGGACTCGAACCGGAGCTCCCAAGTGGGATTCTGGCATCATAAGCAGTAGCTTAATCAACTATGCCATATCAGCAGCCTCTCAGGGTCTCTTACATTCCCAACTTTTATATCTCATATAAATGTATATTTTACATGGAAAAACCACTGAACATTTTATCCTATTTTTTTATTTTTATTATTTTATTTTTTTTGACAGGCAGAGTGGACAGAGACAGAGAGAAAGGTCTTCCTTTGCCGTTGGTTCACCCTCCAATGGCCGCTGCGGCCGGCGCACCGCGCTCATCCAATGGCAGGAGCCAGGTGCTTCTCCTGGTCTCCCATGGGGTGCAGGGCCCAAGCACCTGGGCCATCCTCCACTGCACTCCCTGGCCACAGCAGAGAGCTGGCCTGGAAGAGGGGCAACCGGGACAGAATCCGGCGCCCCGACCGGGACTAGAACCCGGTGTGCCGGCACTGCAAGGCAGAGGATTAGCCTAGTGAGCCACGGCGCCGGCCTCATTTTATCCTATTATCAAGGGATCTATGACCCAAAGTTTTCAGATCTGTTGCTCTACAGCGAAGTATAGAGCCCCAGGAGCTCCTCATTAGCAGTGACATGCTACGCACTCAGGTTTTTATGAGAATTTGCATTCTGAGACAGACGTATGGGTTTTCTAAGAAACAGAAAGATCCTGCCTTCGGGATCTATAGCTATGACTCTAAGGTTTCTATGTAACACTCCTGCTTGTGGTTTGACTACCCCTACCAAAACTCACGCTGTGAAGCAGCACGAGGTAGGACCAGATTCGATCTTTAAGAAGTGATTTGGTTATGAGGACTCTCCCTTAGTAGTGGAGTAATCCATTCATAAGCTCGTGGCTTAATGGGTTGATGGGTTATTTTGAGAATGGGTCTGTTTTAAAAGGCAGCTTAGGGGCCGGCGCTGTGGTGTAGTGGATAAAGCTGCCACCTGCAGTGTTCGCATCCCATATGGGCGCCGGTTGGAGTCCTGGCTGCTCCACTTCCAATCCAGCTCTCTGCTATGGCCTGGGAAAGCAGTGGAGGATGGCCCAAGTGCTTGGGCCCCTGCACCCATGTGGGAGATCTGAAAGAAGCTCCTGACTCCTGGCTTCGGACTGGTGCAGCTCTGGCCGTTGCAACCATTTGGGGAGGAACCAGCAGATAGAAGGCCTCTCTCTCTCTCTCTCCCTCTCTGCCTCTGCCTCTCTGTAGCCCTGCCTTTCAAGTAAACAAATAAAAAAAAAAAGGCAGTTTGGCCCTGTCTCTCCTATGTGTCCCTCCGGCCATGTGATGCCCTGCTCTGCCCCAGGGCCCTGCAGAGAGCACCCGCCTGCAAGAAGGACCTCACCAGATGCGGCTGCCAGACCTTGAGCCGGGAGCCAAATAAACCTCTTTTCCATGTAATTGATCTGGTCCCAGGTATTCTGTTATAGCAACAGAAAACAGGCTAAGACAATTCCCAATCATAAAAAAATAGCTCCCATGTACAAGGGAAAATATGAGATATTTGTCTTTCTGTGTCTGGTTTATTTCACTCAAGATTTCCTCCAGGTGAAACCATTTTGCAAATGATAGAATTTCATTCTTTTTTTTTTTTTTAAAGATTTATTTACTTGAAAGAGTTACCGAGAGAGAGAGAGAGAGAAGGAGATACAGAGAGAGAGAGACAGATCTTTTATCTGTTGGTTCACTCCTCAAAAGGCTCAAATGGCCAGGGCTGGGCCAGGCCAAAGCCAGGAGCCAGGAGCCTCTTCTGGGTCTCCCATGTGGGTGCAGGGGCCCAAGGACTCACACTTCCTTCTGCTTCTTTCCCAGGTACATCAGCAAGGAGCTGGATCGGATGTGGAGCAGTCAGGATTTGAACCAGCACCCATATGGGAAGCCAACATTGTGCTAACCCCAGGAACTTCATTCTTTTTTATAGCTGAATAATACTCCATTTTATACATATAGCACATTTTCTTTATCCATTCATCTGATGATGGATGCCTGGGTTGATTCCACAGTTTGGCTATTGTCAACAGAGTCGCCATACACATGGTGGAGCAAATATCTCTTTGAAACAATGAGTTCATGACTTTTGGGACAATTTCCAAATTTAAGCAAGCTAAATATTTATTCTTTTTTCCTCGAATGGTTACTAATGATATTGTCAATGGACATACGTATGATTGGTCAAGATTAATGTATAATACAAGCCAAAACAAAAATTCTGTACAAATCCTTCAGAGTTAAAAATGCTGAGAATGAAAGTGGTCAAAGTGAGGGGTTCCTGGGGTTAATAACTCTCCAAGGTCACCAAGTCTCCACAGGTAAAAGGGTTGGAGGATAAAGGAGGATTAGAAAAGGTGGTTGACCAGTTGCCATTTCTTATATAGCCCTGCTAGTACTTTCCCTGTATTATTACAAAAAATACTCTAGACTACCCATGAAACATGTGAGCCTCACAAAGCAGCCAGACGACCCAAGAGCTGCTAAAGGCACCAGCATTTGGGCAGAGGAAGTTAAATTTAAAATGCAACTTTATGACGGACTAACAGTTGATTAGGCTATCGCAAAATCTAAGAGAAGTGCCGGCGCCGCGGCTCACTAGGCTAATCCTCCGCCTTGCGGCGCCGGCACACTGGGTTCTAGTCCCGGTCGGGGCGCCGGATTCTGTCCCGGTTGCCCCTCTTCCAGGCCAGCTCTCTGCTGTGGCCAGGGAGTGCAGTGGAGGATGGCCCAGGTGCTTGGGCCCTGCACCCCATGGGAGACCAGGAGAAGCACCTGGCTCCTGCCATCAGATCAGTGCGGTGCGCCGGCCGCAGCACGCCAGCCGCGGAGGCCATTGGAGGGTGAACCAACGGCAAAGGAAGACCTTTCTCTCTGTCTCTCTCTCTCACTGTCCACTCTGCCTGTCAAAAAAAAAAAAAAAATCTATGAGAAGCGCAACTAATGAGGTCCTTTTCTTCCAATCTCCACACATCCCCCTGTGTTCACAAGGCCACCGCCTCCTGTCTGAACTTCTGGTATATGTCCTGCCTCCAATATTATAAATGAGTATTCAGATGCTTTCCTATGCTCATGTAAATTCCCGTGTAATGTTCACAGTACCTGAGCTTAAGAAGGTGGGCAGTTAAAAGTTGCTGAGTGAATGAAAATGGAAAGAAATATCATTTGTTTGGTGATGAAAATGGAAAGAAAAAAATAATCAAGGGATGTAGGAAAAATATCTTAGTATAAAATTGGCAAAGAGAAATAAACAAGAAATTAAGGAATTAAAAATGCCAAATAAACATACAGAGAAAAGTTAGCTCTCATTCATGACAAAAAAAATGTATTTTTTTTCTCTTACCAAACTGATGCAAAATGACTGTGCCCATGGGCAGGTGTTTAGTGCTACTTGGGAGGCCTGCAGCCCATACCAGAATGCCTGGATTTGAGCCCAGGTTCCTCTTCCAATTCCAGTTTCCTGCTAATGCGTACCTCGGGAGGTAGCAAGTGATGCTTCAAGTACTTGGATCCCTGTGACCCACACAGGAGGCCTGGGCTGAGTTCCAGGCTCCTGGCTTCAGTCTGACTCAGTCCCAGCTATTGCAAGTCTTTGGAGAGCAAACCAGTGGATGGAATATCACTCTGTCTCTTGCCTCTTTCCCTCTCTCTTTTTCACACTGTCTCTCTGCCTTTCAAGTAAGAAAAAACTAATTTTTTTTTTTTTTTTTGACAGGCAGAGTGGACAGTGAGAGAGAGAGACAGAGAGAAAGGTCTTCCTTTTGCCGTTGGTTCACCCTCCAATGGCCGCCGCTGCAGCCGGCGCACTGCGCTGATCGATGGCAGGAGCCAGGATCCAGGTGCTTTTTCCTGGTCTCCCATGGGGTGCAGGGCCCAAGCACCTGGGCCATCCTCCACTGCACTCCCTGGCCATAGCAGAGAGCTGGCCTGGAAGAGGGGCAACCGGGACAGAATCCGGCGCCCTGACCGGGACTAGAACCCGGTGTGCCGGCGCCGCAAGGTGGAGGATTAGCCTAGTGAGCCACGGCGCCGGCCAAAAACTAATAATTTTTTAAAAAGATGGTGCCCAGTATTGGAAAGGATGCTATGAGAATGGTATTGTCATATACTGCTGGAAGAACAATGTGGTACTATTTTGAGGGTACAAACTTGTAATAAATAGCAATATTTAGAATGTTCACATTCTCTGACCCTGTAATTGAACCTCTAGGCATGTAAGTTATTAATCAGAGATGCAAAAAGAATTCTAAAGATGTCTATTAACCATATTATTTATATGAGCAGAAACTCTAACCATCCACCTAGGGGAAAATTAAATTATAGTACCTGCAGATAATGAACCACTAAGCAAACATTAAATGATATATATATATATTTTTAATGTTTTTTTTTTTTTTTTGACAGGCAGAGTGGACAGTGAGAGAGAGAGACAGAGAGAAAGGTCTTCCTTTGCTGTTGGTTCACCCTCCAATGGCCTCCGTGGCTGGTGTGCTGCGGCCGGCGCACTGCGGCCGGCGCACCGTGGTGATCCGATGGCAGGAGCCAGGAGCCAGGTGCTTTTCCTGGTCTCCCATGGGGTGCAGGGCCCAAGCACCTGGGCCATCCTCCACTGCACTCCCTGGCCACAGCAGAGGGCTGGCCTGGAAGAAGGGCAACCAGGACAGAATCCGGCGCCCCGACCGGGACTAGAACCCAGTGTGCCGGCGCCGCTAGGCGGAGGATTAGCCTAGTGAGCCGCAGCGCCGGCTCTAAATGATATATATATATTTTTTAAAAATTTATTTATTCGTTTGAAAGGTGGAGTTACAGAGTCAGAGAGAGGGAGAGAGATCATCCATTTCCTGGTTCATACCCTAAATGGCCACAATGGCCAGAGCTGAGCCTATCTGAAGCCAGGAGCCAGGAGCTTCTTCTAGGTCTCTCATGCAGGTGCAGGGGCCCAAGGACTTGGGCCATCTTCCACTGCTTTTCCGGGCCATAGCAGAGAGCTGGATCGGAAGTTGAACAGCTGAGACTTGAACTGGCGCCCATATGGAATACTGGCAATGCAGGCAATGGCTTTACCCACTACGCCACAGCACTGACCCCTAAATATTTCTGAATTAAGTAAAAATAATATGGGGAAATGCTTATATGGCTAAAGGAAAAATAACCCTCTTTTTGTAAAATATTTGCTGGAAAAAATAGAAACTGTAGAAAAATGTGCCAACATGTTAACAATTGTCTCTGGGTGGGGTGCTTTATTTTCTTAATGATAGTCTGGGTTCTCTAAATTTTTAGATATTCTTTTTCAAAATGCACTTTCTGATCATAAAAAGAATATATGTCATGGAAATTTGGAAAAATCAGAAAAACAAGAAAATGTTTATACATGCTATTGAATTATTAATAAACAAACATTAAGAAGCTAAGTGTTGAAGAAGGAAAATGTAGCCCCCAGTGTGCCATGAGGCACCAGCAGTGAGGAGCTGTGGGCAATCACAGGAAGCTGTGGCTTCAGGCACCCAGCACTGTGTTGGGCTGCTCCCTGTGCTGAATACTTCTCCCCAGTTCAATCCAGGACGGCCACAGTGGCTTGGCCAACTCCCTGGTCAAAAAAACTTCACCTCTGGCTCCTGAAGTTAGGAGCAGACTCCCCCATGGCACCCTCCGGCCCCACCCAGCTCTATAAACTCACTGCATCCCAGCCTCTCCAATCCACTCCATCTCCATCCTCTCCTCCGAATCTCACCATCCCACGGGTACTACAGGCCACCTTGGCACCTGCTGCCCTTCCACCCGGCCTGCCTTTCCCTGGCTTCCTTCACCTGGCAGCTCACCCTTCCAGACTCTGGCAAGAGTCAGTTTCCTGGGGCCAGTGCTGTGGCGTAGTAGGCTAAGCCTCTGCCTGCAGTGCTGGCATCCCATACGGGCGCGGTTCTAGTCCTGGCTGCTCCTCTTCCCTGTATCATGAGCAAGGATAAAGGACTGAAAATCGGGTCTTTTGATGGGTTTTGTCCCCGCCTTGTAACTGAATGTCAATCAAAATTATGCTTAAAAACTAACTACCATGGACCACTTTGCGTTTTTTCCTCTCTTGGAAGCCCCCTCCCCTGCCCCGTGCTGCTCTGATTGGAGGTCTTTGACTCTAATAAATCTTGCTTTTTAAATCTCAAAAAAAAAAAAAAGATTAAAAAAATAAAATTTAAACGTAGGATTATCATATAATCTAACAATTCTACTCCTATGCACATTCCCCCCAACTGGCAAAAATCTGTACACCAATGTTCAAAACACAGTTATTCACAAGAGCCAACGGAAGGAGGCAAGCCAAGCCTCCATCAGAGCTGAGTGGACAGAGTGTGGCGCAGGTACACACAGAGACAGCATTCAGCTGCAAGAAGGAATGACATTCCGATACACGCTACAGCACAAGTCAGTCCTGAATGCACTATGCTAAGTGAAGTGAGCCAGACACAAAAGTACAAATACTGAATGATTTCACTTATCTGAGGGACTTAGAGCAGAAAACAGAGACAGAAAGTGGGATAAAAGAAAGCAGGGGCCGGGGAGGAAGACACCCGAGAGTCGTTGTGTGATGGACGCAAAATCTCTGAGCAGCGGGCTGACTTGCCCCAATTGGTAGAGTTGGAAACATACCAGGGGATTCCAATTCAATCCCATCAAGGTGGCATGTGCCAATGCCATCTCACTATTCCAAGTGATCAATTTCAGTTCACAATTGATCATAATGAAAGGACTAAGAGTCAAATGGAGCACATAAACAAGTCTAGTATCTGCTAACACTTAACCGATAGAATAAATAAAGGGGAGAGTGATCCAACATGGGAAGTGAGATACTCAGCAGACTCATAGAATGGCGGATGTCCTAAATAGCACTCTGGCCTCAGAATCAGCCCTAAAGGCACTCGGATCTGGCTGAAAAGCCCATGAGAGTATTTCAGGCATGGAAAGCCAAGACACTCTGGCAAAAAGATCTCTGTGAGTGAGATCCCAGTGGAAAGAACAGGTCATCAAAGAAGGAGGTACCTTTCTCTGAAGGGAGGAGAGAACCTCCACTTTGACTATGACCGTGTCTAAACAAGATAAGAGTCGGAGAACTCAAGGGGCTTCCATAGCCTTGGAAACTCATGACTGGTGCATAGGGAGATTACTGATGCCATAAACAGGAGTGTCAATTTGTAAAGTCAACAACAGGAGTCACTGTGCACTTACTCCTCATGTAGGATATCTGTCCTTAATGTGCTGTACACTGAGGCTTAATGCTATAACGAGTACTCAAACAGTATATTTCACTTTGTGTTTCTATGGGGGTGCAAACGATTGAAATCTTTACTTAATGTACACTAAACTGATCTTCTGTAAAAAAAAAAAAATTATCAATTCCCAACTTGATTCTCACTGGGATTAAACATGACAATAGGTCTGATCTGATTTCATCATCATTTAAAAAAATCATCTATTATTTTTCACTTTATGTTTCTGTGTGGGAGCAAACTGTTGAAATCCTTACTTAAGGTATACTAAGCTGATCTTCTGTATATTAAGATAATCGAAAATGAATCTTGATGTGAATGGAAAGGGAGAGGGAGTGGGAAAGGGGAGGGTTGTGGGTGGGAGGGACGGTATGGGGGGGGAAGCCATTGTAACCCATGAGTCGTACTTTGGAAATTTATATTCATTAAATAAAAGATAAAAAAAAAATCTCTGAGCAGTGAGAAAGTTCTGGAGTGGATAGTTACGACGGTTGTACAGTGTACTTCATGCCACCGGACTGTACACTTAAAAATCGTTACGATGATTAATTTTATGCTCTTTGACAAACAGCCAGAGCAATCTTCCTCAGAGGGTGGACCTCCACGGTCCACGGCCATGCGGCACAGCACCAGCTCATTCCCAGGCCAAATCATGTACTCTGTGGACCACTCTGCTTCTACCCAACCCAAGACTTCAGAAAGTCCACGTTCCTAGCTCAGAACAGCAGCAGCCATGGCTGGGTTTTCTTTTTGCTTTTTTTTTTTTCTTTCCTCTTCTTGATTTTCAGTACTGAAACATATACCAGCTGGGAGAAGCTCTAGGGAAAGGGGTGCAGTTGGCCACTAGAGCTAAAAGAAGGAAGAAATCGTGGAGCAGAACTGCACCTGAACTCCCTCAGGGTAGCGCTGTGGGTAGGAGATCCGTCTTACTTTTTTTAAAAAAGATGTACTTATTTATTTGAAAGACAGAGAGGGAGAGACAGAGAGAGAGCTTATATCCGATGGTTCACTCCCCAAATTGCCACAACTGCTGGGGCTTGGCCAGGCAGAAGCCGGAAGCCAGGAGCCAGGAACTTCATCCAGTCTTCTACATGGGTTCGGAGGCCCATGCATTTGGACCATCATGCACTGCTTTCCCAGGTGCGTTAGCAGGGAGCTAGATCAGAAGTGGAGCAGCCCATACAGGATGTGGGCACTGCAGGTGGTGTCTTTACCTGCTATGCCACAATGCTGGCCCAAGATTTCTCTTACTTTTAAGGATTTGTAGAGAGGGGGTTTTTCTTCCCTTAGCAACTCTTTTTACTATTTCAGTGACCATCACAGTCTAGAAGTTGTTGTGTCTAAACTCAATACATTCGCACAAGTAATTCCCTTGTCCTGCAACCATTTCCTTTTGAATTGATATCAACAGAGATGGGGCCAGCCAACTTTCCCTTAAAAACCACACATTTTCACATCCACATTTTAAAAGCTACAGCAAATGGGAACTGACGTGTTTTTAATGACAATAAAAATTGGGCGGTGTGAGGATAGTGGGCAATGCCATAAATTTGAAAGGAACAGGTTTCAGAAATGTTTATCCCTGGAGGCTGGCATTATGGCACAGCTGGGTAAGCTGCTGCCTGCAACACCCACATCCCATATGAGTGCTGGTCTGAGTCCTGGCTGCTCCACTTCTGATCTAGCTCCCTGCTAACCTGGATGGGAAGTCTTCAGCCTGGCTCACTCTGGCCATTGCAGCCATCTGCGGAATGAATCAGCAGGTGGAAGATTCTCTCTCTCTCTCTCTCTCTCTCTCTCTCCCCTCTTCCTTCTCCACTCACCCCAACCAACCCCTGCCACCGTAACTCTGCCTTTCAAATAAATAAATCTTAAAAAAAAAGTTACTCATTTTGGGCCATGTTTTTTTGGGTCTAAAACGTCAAAGCCAGCCCCTCTGTCTTCATGTCAGAGCCATGTGTCCCACCGTGACTCACCATCAGAAGGCATTTCAGCTTAGCTGTTGCTGACTGTATCACTCACCAAACATCATACAGCATGTATCGGATCTACATGATCAGCATGTTAAACAGCAAAACCACTCAAGGTTTCAGAAAGTTCTCCTGACTTTGCCACTGGCCTGCTCTTTCATGCCAGGTTCCAAATGCAAACACTGGTCTTAAAATAGAACCAGTAAGAAGTAACAACAGGTGCCTATCTTGCATTCCAGGCGAACAAGCTACACAATTACTCAGTAGTGAATTAGGCACGCACCAGATTCCCCAGTGAATCCCAGGCTCTGTGTTATGTCATTCCCCGACCTCTCCACCAGTTAGTAACTGCTTGAAGAGACCTCTCAGCCACACTGCCAAAAATAATAGCCAACTCAGGAATTCACAATTTCCAGCATTTCCTCAAACTACCGTGGCCCCCAAATACATTTGGAAAATTCACCCCAAAATTGATCACAGGGCAAGTGCCTGCGATGCTGGCATCCCATATCAGAGCAGCAGTTCGAGTCCTGGCTTGCTCAGCTTCTGATCCAGCAGAGGATGGCCCAAGTGCTTGGACTCAGGTGGAGTTCCAGCCTGCTGGCTTTGGCCTGGCTCAGCCCTGGCCATTATAGCCATTTGGGGAGTGAATCAGCAGCTATAAGATCTCTCTCTGTGTGTGTGTCACTCTGCCGTAAGATCTCTCTCTCTCTCTCTGTCACTCTGCCTCTCTGTAAATAAATAAATAAATAATCTTATAGAAAGAAAAGTGACTGCACACAAATCAGCCCCCCCTCAGAAGACACCCAGCTCATTCATGAACATGCTGCCCAAGGAACCCAGCACTACATTCAATGCACAGGTTCCTGTGCATATCAATGGACTGATAGTAACTCACTAGGTACCATGCCCTGTGCTAATAATATACACAACTTTTGCCATTTTTAAAATTTATTTTTAAATGATTTATTTGCTTTGTAAGTCAGAGAGGGAGAGACAGAGAGAGCTAGAGAGTCTCCAACTACTAGTTCACTCTCCAGATAACTGCAACAGCTGGGGCTGGGCCAGGCTGAAGCCAGGAGTCTCATTTGAGTCTCCCCTGTGGGTGGCAGGGGCCCAAACACTTGGACCATCTTCCGCTGCTTTTCCCAGGCCAGCAGCAGGGAGATGGATGGGAAGTAGAGCAGCTGGGACACAAACAAATGCCCAATGGGAAGCTGGAGCTGCAGGCGACATCTTTACCCGGTATACCACAATACTAGACCCCTAACTTTGGCCATTTTAAAGATGCAGAAATTTGCCCAAATGAAAAGTTACTTATTTTATTTTATTTAAGAGGAAGAAAGAAACAGAGAAAAGGAGAGAGAGAAAGAATGTTTGCATCTGCTGGTTCACTCCTCAAATGCTTGCGACAGCCAGAGCTCGGCCGAGCCGTAAGCCAAGAATTCAATCGAGGTTTCCTTACCAAAGCCAGCCCCTTGTTCCTCCAGCTTGGAGACTGTCGGCAGCTACAACTGTCAGTAATAACGAGTCTTAAAATCAGACATTTCGTGTTCATCTACACTTGGTTATATCTCACAATAGCATTCTTGTAAGAGATGTATCTATTAACTTGTAGTATCTGATTAAATTATTCTGAACACAAACTGTGAGCATTCTGAAACCTAATTTCAACATCAGCACATATGATTTCCACGCGCTTTTTAAAGGAAAGGAACAATAGGTTTTGGAAATGCCACAGCCGAAGTTGAACTTCCTTGCGGTCGGTGTTATCCACGACAGCCATGTGTCCGGCAGGAAACCTGCAGCCAGTGACCCTCACAATGCATCCCCCACTTTCCTGGCCCCTGGAGAGACTTGGGCTTGTATCTGTACTGTGTACAGACTCAGATAGAAAGCACACTTTTTGCTTTCCCTGTGTATTACAGTTCTGGAGTCTCTATTTCTAAAGAGCTGTACCTGTACACGCCAAGTGGTTTGTAAGCCACGCCTGCACGCGCTGATGAGACCTATAACCCCGATGCTGACTTCTCGTGTTCACACGCTCCATATGTTCACCTGGACACAGAAGGGCTGTGCTCCTAGGCCAAGGCCCACGATGGGATTTTATACGGATCACTTTTAGGTAAGGTTTGCAAAATGTAAGGTACGTGCAGAAGCTCATCTATTGGCAAACCTCTGGGAATCCAGTGCAAATGCAATGCCCGGAGTTCACTTCTTCAGCACGCATCCGAGAAGGATTCCTAGTTTCACTTCCAAGTTGCACAGGAAACCTGGCCACACAGCCCCGAAGATGAAATAAAACTTCATCGTTGGCTTAAACAATATTCTGTACTAACTCAGAGATAAAACAGCTCGTGATTCCTACACATGATCTTATGTCAACCTCCGAACAGCCCAGAAAGTCGGTGATATCATTTCCCTCCACAACTGAGAAAGCAGAGACACAGATAAAAGCTCTCCAACCCCTCAAGGACAGTGCCTAGAATTAAAGCCGCAGCTGCCTGCCTCCAAAACTCTTAACTTCACCCCAGTGTTACATGGCCTCTTTGGTTTTCAAAGGTTAAATCGACTTTGCAGCAGGCACTGTGGTGCAGCGGGTTAGGCTACTGCTTGGGAAAGCCTGCAACCCATGTGGAAGTGTGTAGCCTCTGCTTCCTTCCAATCCAGCTTTCCGGCTAAGGCACCCCTGGGAAAGAGCAGATGATGGCCCACACACTTGGGTCCCTGAAGCCCATGTGGGAGACCCAGTGGAGTTCTTGTCTCCTGGCTTCTGCCTGGCCCCACACTGGCTGTTTCTCTCTCTCTCTCCCTCTCTCAAGCGTTGTTAATTTTGATTCCTTCCTTACTTGGGAGGAGAGGAAGGGAACGGGTGTGTATTCTGCCAGCTGAGACAAAAGTGTGTTTCCTAGGACAGCCCCAAACCTCAGGTTGCAGCACCAGCTCTGAAGACAACGTGGGGGCCACCACTTTGTAGAAATGTGACCTTGGACAAGTGGCTTGATCTCTCGGTGCTAATTTCCTTATCAGTAAAATAAAGACATTAATAGAAACTAACTCAGTGTCCTTGGGGATTCAAGAACACACACACACTATTTAGAAGTGTTTTGCACATCACACACGCTCAATAAGTCTCAATGGGTCTTAACCTTAATAAGCTGCCCACACTAAGTTTGGATTTGCATCCTGTGAACCAGGGGAGGCACAGCTAACACACCTGGTATTTACATATTCACAGCACTACTTTGCATTCAAAAGACTCTCATTAGTCTGTAGCGCTCACAGGAGAGCATCAGAAAGCTCTCCTGTGTGGCTGGGGCAGCCCACATGATGGGCAGGTGCATCTTTCTCTAACTCGCTTTGACTTTGGCTGAATTAAGATAAAGGGTGTGGATTCCTCAGCGCGGCCTCTCTCCGAGACTTGCACACACTCTGAAAAGTTTTTTTTTTTTTTAATGAAAACATTTAAGACTGTTTGGGTTCTCGAGCCGTTATGAACACATTGTCTTTGTCGAGTTGCCATCTTCCAAATCGTGGCACTTGCTCTAAATCACGTTTTCTAAAAACTCCCCTTCACGGCTCGCATGACGGTACTTGGCGTCCCCAACTGTGCCTGTCCTAGAACAAAAGCCCAATTGCTGCTGCCACAACACAGCCCTGTTTCTGAGATCATCATGAGGCCCTCGGAGCAAACACGAGAGAGGGAGTTCTCGCAAGCGACAGGCGCGGAGCCGAAATTCCCGGCCGCCAAGGCCAAGGCGAGCTGTCCTAACACCCACACCTTCCTGAACACAGCTCTGTCTTGGGGAAAGTTCCCGGGTCCTGCAGGACACGTGCGCTCTCCTGCCCGGACGCGTTGCGCAAAACTCGCCCCCACCTCTCCCCAGCACAGCGCGCATACAGCGCCAGACCGCAGCGGAGTCCTGGGGGCAGAGCCCCCGGCCCGGCGCCCCCAAGGCGAAGCTGTCCCCCTACGCCAGCCCCCTGCGCCCTCCGAGCGCTAGCTCCCCGTGCCGCGAGCCGGACCCCGGCCTTCCCAGCCCTTCTGGGACAGAAAGTCTTGCGCGTTCGTCCCAGGCTGGCAAGCAGTCCCCCCAAGGTGGCCCCCGGAGAGGGATCTGGGACTCACGCGGTCTCCCCGAGCCTGGGGGACCTCTCCGCGGCGGGTTCCCGGCCCCTCGGGGTCTGCGAGTGTGAGCCTCCCATCGCTCGGAACCTGCGCCCCGGCGGCGCCCCCTGTGCTCCGCTCGCGCAGGGCTCTGCCGGGACCTCGGGCGGGGAGGCGGCGGGGCGGGAGGAGGAAGGGTGGGGCTGAGGGTGGGCGGGAGTGGCGGGGAGCCCAGCCTCGGGGTCCCGGCCGCCGGGGAAGTCCGGGGAAGCAGGCTGCCAATTTTCCCGCCCGCGGCCGGGTCTGGCCTGCGTACGGCCTTGGGCGCCCGGCGGCGAGATGCCGAAATCCGGGGGCCCTGCCCGGGCTGCAGAAGCGTCCCGGGCAGCAAGGGAGCCCTGGGGACGGAGGGCAGCAGGTGGAGCGGGCTGGAGGGCCGTGGCGCGGCGCTTCTCTTCCCGCTCGCCCTGGGTCTGCAGAGGCCGAGGAGGGAAGAGGCCCGCGGGTAGTTAGAGGAGCACCCGTGGGGGGCGGGAGCCCCGGGCCGCCCCGCGGGTGGGGCGTGGCCTTGCCCTTCCAAGGGCACAGAAAACTGGATGAGACTCTCTGTACCTGTAAAGTGAGAGCGTGTGTCCAGCCGTGTCTCTTCATGTCCCTGGCCGCTTGGGCTCTGACCACCGAGGATGAATCGTGCCCAAACTCTGTCTTAAGAAAAGAAAATAATAATGCACTCACCCTTTCCTCCTTGATCTGCCGACACCTGCCAATTTGCCCTTCTTAGGATAATATTGCATGGGCTGTCTCGCCCACACCTGACCCCCCACGCCACTCTGTCATCTGTCCTTGCCCCAGCGTGGGGGATTTTTTTTTTTCTTTTGAACAGATCGGAATGTCCTTTTCTGCTAGAACCTATTCAGGCCCCACTGAGCCCTCCCCCTGTCATGCCATTCCACATCCTGACATATGACTCTCCAGAAAACAGAGGTTTGGTATCACCATTCACCCAACACTGGCGTGTAGTGGACCCTCCCCGTGCATCACTCCAGCTCCCCGTTATCATCTTCCTTCCCAGTGCCCCAACAGTGCTTGCCAGACCCCCAAATGTGGCATTTACCAGCCTTATTTTTACTTATTTATTTGAGAGGGAACGAGAGAGAGAGAGTCCCCATTTGCTGGTTCTGTCCCCAAACAGAATAGCTGGGTCTGGAGCCAGCAGCCTGGAATGCAATCCAGGTCTCCCACAAGGGTGCCAGGAGCCCCATTGCTTGAGCCGTCACTGCTGCCTCCCCAGGTCTGCGTTAGCAGGAAGCTGGACTCAGGAGCCACAGCTGAGATTTGAACCCAGGCACTCTGACATGGGACCCAGGCATCTTAACGTTAGGCTGAATGTCTGGAGTTTTGGAATTGTTTCTTCACTTGTCTGTCTTTTGAAGGAGGAGTTCTTTAATGGCAGGGACACGTTTTTGTTTGTTTGTTTGTTTGTTTTAGAGATTTATTTTCATTTATTTCAAAGAGAGAAGTAGAGACAGAGAGAGATACATCTTCCATCTGCTCATTTACTCCCCAAATGGCTACAACAGCCGGAGCTGAGCCAATCCAACACCAAGAGCCAGGAGCTTCTTCTGGGTCTCCCACACGGGTGCAGGGGCCCAAGGACCTGGGCCATCCTCCGATGCTTTCCCAGGCACATTATCTAGGAGCTGGATCGGAAGTGAAGCAGCCATATGGAATGCTGGTGCTGCAGGCCAGGACTTTACCCTGCTGTGCCACCGTGCCGGCCCCCAGGGACACGTTCTTACCCTTGTAAACTAGTGGTTGTCTCATGGCTCATGCACAGTAAATATTTGCCGAGTGAATGAATGAGTCAGCAGCCAAGCACACAGAACTGTGGTCACCATGAATCTCATTCTGGACAGGAGGCTACAGAGAATAAAGACAAACGTGGCTACCTTTTAATTTGTCCAGACAGGATCAGAAAACTGAAAATAGAGACATATTTATAACAGATCTCTTTGTGGGCCACATTTCGGCTACCAGTTTATACATTAACTTTGGTGTACTTAGCAGTGTTACACTTAACAGTGCACTTAACAGGACGCTGCCACACTGCAGACCCCATGTGAGGGTTTTTTTAAAGTTTGCAGAAAAACAGAAATTACCAAATAAGTTAGGGGTGGGTGTTTGGTGTGGCGGTCAAGAGGCCAGTTAAGATGCTGGTGTCCCACACTGAAGTGCCTCATCTGGCGCCTGGTTCCGGCTCCTGATCCCAGCTTCCTGCTGGGGCTCACCCTGGGAAGAAGCAGGAAGGGCTCACATGAGGGGCTGGCTTTGTGGCCCAGTGACACCAGCATCCCATTTGGTAGCACCGGTTCAAGTTCCAGCTGCACTGTTTCCAATCCATCTCCCTGCTGGGCCACGCAGAAACCAGGAACCAGGGGCTTCATCCAGGTCTCCCATGTGAGTATAAGGGGCCTGAGTACTTTGGCCATGTTCTGCTGCCTTCCCAGGTGCATTAACGGGGAGCTGGATCGAAAGTGGAGCAGCTGGGGTTTGAAGGTCGCTTATATGAGATGCCTCCTCTGTGAGTGGCAGCTTAGCCTGCTGTGCCACAACGCTGACCCCTTCTGTGAACTTTTGAACAACCCCTTGTATGCATGGTTTTCAAAAAATGTTTACACCAACAATTGTATTTTTTAATTCTACTTCCCGTGAACTTTTTGAAGTAACCTCAAAAAATATATAAGGGGCCAGCACTGTGGCGTAGCAGGTGGAGCCGCCGCCTGCAGTACTGGCACCCCATATGGGCGCCAGTTCGAGTTCCAGCTGTTCCACTTCCAGTCCAGCTCTCTGCTATGGCCTGGGAAAGCAGTGGAGGATGGGCCATGTCCTTGGGTCCCTGCACCCACATTGGAGACCCTGAAGAAGCTCCTGGGTCCTGGCTTCAGATCGGCACAGCTCCGGCTGTTGCGGCCAACTGGGGAGTGAACCCAATTGGGGAGTGGATGGAAGACCTCTCTCTCTCTCTCTCTCTACCTCTCCTTCTCTCTCTTTGAAACTCTGCCTTTCAAATAAATAAATAAATCTTTATATATATATGTATATATATATGCAGAGTGTCTTGAGATAGGGAAATAAACATTTAATAATGAAAACGTAGTGAGATGGGAATTGAGATTTTTGTGGGAAGGACTTCAAATAGCTAAAGAAAAGCTGACTCTTAGGAAATGGTTTTTAATTCAAATTATTCACATGTTCTATGTGGTCATTGACTGACATGCCGTTGACAGTGCAAACAGCCGGGTCAGAGCTCTGGTTCCCTTCAGAGAGCACTCAGTCTTTCCTGGTGAGAGAGGTTTTTATTCTCTGTGGTCATTCCAAGGGAACTGGATGGGGGGAAACAGGCAAGCAGGGTGGCACTGGGAACCTGGGAATGTCTCTTGCTTTAGGTAGACAAGACGGGCCGTGGGAACAGTCTAGTTAGATTAGTGTGGGAAGGCCCAGGGTGGGGCTGCAGAGACGGCTTGAAAGGAAGGGGAGAGAGTGAGGCTAACACCCCCTTGTGCTGCAGGGAAGCTGAGACATGGGAAGAAAGGAAAGACTGGCTCACAGGCTCCAAAGAGCACCTCCACCAAGACGGCGGTGGAGGTCCGCTTACGGACCATCTTGCCTTTGATGCTGCAGTTGCAAAACCAAACCAGGAAAGTTTGGGAGATAAAGAATCGTTGCTGTGGAGCCCTGATTATCTGCTCTGAGGAAATGAAGCGCCTCCTGTGCCCTGGGGGGTTCCGAAGTGGTACACTCAGGGCCGGCAGCCCTGCTGTCCCCTGTCCCCAGGCCCGAGAACCGCATGCCAGTTCTGGGGCTCAGGACCACCGTGTAGCTGAGGCACTCTCCACCAAGCAGAGGGCAGGGAGCTAACCGCTGGACACCACCAGGCATCCCGTCTGACAGAGACTACAGTGAGGATAAAGCCTTCTATTTTTCACGTCCTGTAACTTCTGCCTGGTGGCAACAGAAGCAGAAAAGGAGGAAGAAAAGAAGAAGAAGGGAGGGAGTCTCCGGGTCGGTGGGCTGCTGAGCGAGAGGACCAGCTGGGGCCAGCAGGGACAGGTGGCCCAAGACGGAGCGCAGGGGGGTGGGATTTGGATCCAGTATTAAGGTCTCTATTAGAGTGCTATAATTCTGTTAATGTGGTATTTTTATGTGTTTATATATTTGAAAGGCAGAGTGGCAGAGAGAGAGATGGAGAGGGAGGGAGATGTGGGGGGAGAGAGAGACAGAGAGGGGGAGATTCTCCCATCCACTGGTTCACTCCCCAGATGCCTGCAACAGTCTGGGCTGAGTCAGGTCAAAGCCAAGAGCTCAGAGCTCCACCTGGGTCTTCCACGTAGGTGGCAGGAACCAAAGCACTTAAACTGTCATCTGCAGCTCCCAGCGTGCACATTAAGGAGAAGTTGGGTCGGAAGCAGAGGCAGGCACACACCTAGACACTTCATCCAGGACGTGGGCCTGGCAAGCAGCAACGTAACCCACTGTACCGTGACGCCTACCCAGTAAGGCACTTTATTTATTTATTTATTGTGGAATACTTCTTTGATTTTTTGATTAACATATAATACTTGTCCATTTCCGTGGAGTCTAGTGCCATACTTCAATACATACACACAGCATAAACCAATGAAACCAGCCAACCAGGCTTTCATTGACAATAAGGTACTTCAGATTTTTATTTATTTATTTGAAAGATTTGCAGAGGAAGAGGGTGAGAGAGAGACAGACAGACAGAGACAGATCTTCCATGCATTGGTTCACTCCCCAGATGGCCACAACAGATAGGGCTGAGCCAGGCCTAAGCTGGCAGCCAGGAGCTTCTCACCGGTCTCCTACAGTAGCCCAAACACCTGGGCCATCTTCTGATGCTTTTCCCAGGCCATCAGCACGCGAGCTGGATCAGAAGTAGAACAGCCGGAACATGAACTGGTACCCATATGGGATGTCAGAGTTGCAAGTGATGGCTTAACCTGCTATGCCACAACGTGGGCCCCCCAATAAGGTAATTCTTTTAAATTAAAATAAATGTAAGGAAAAAAAGTGAAACTCAGGATTGTCTCTAAGATGGACAAATACATCCTGCAGTATGAAACCCTACCTCCAGAATCGGGCCACACTCAGGCGGCACAGCCCTGGGATTAAACAACCCTGGGAAATACTTAGCACGCTTTATGTGCTAGACTCTAAATGCTTTAGATGTTTCACCTCCTTACCGCTTACCACAACCCCCTGGGTAAGCACTTTTTAGTGCTCTTACTTTACACGTGAGTAGGTCGAAGCACGGAAGTGCTAAGCAGGAACAAGCCCACATAGCTGGAAACTGGCAGAGCTGGGATTCACATTCAGATAGGGCGCCTGGGCTCTTGGCTGTAAATCCTTCATCCTTACACTGCATACCCTCATTTTAAGACGAATACACTGAAGTGGAGAAAGCTAAGTGGTAGAGCCTATATTTAAAACCAGTTCTAGCCGGCGCCACAGCTCACTAGGCTAATCCTCCGCCTTGCGGTGGGCGCCGGCACACTGGGTTCTAGTCCCGGTCGGGGCACCGGATTCTGTCCCGGTTGCCCCTCTTCCAGGCCAGCTCTCTGCTGTGGCCAGGGAGTGCAGTGGAGGATGGCCCAAGTGCTTGGGCCCTGCACCCCATGGGAGACCAGGAGAAGCACCTGGCTCCTGCCTTCGGATCAGCGTGGTGCACTGGCCGCAGCGGCCATTGGAGGGTGAACCAATAGTAAAGGAAGACCTTTCTCTCTGTCTCTCTCTCTCACTGTCCACTCTGCCTGTAAAAAAAATAAAAAAGTAAAACCAGTTCTGTCTGGACTACAAAGCTTATGTTCAACATTGATTTTTTTTCTTTCCTCTCATCTCAGCAATCATGCCACACGAGGATTCCCTTCAAAGGAGCCAGCTTATCTCAGAGCCACTTCATGCCTCCTCACTTGGAAGTTAAACGCCAATCTCGAGGTCACAGGATACACCTGGTCCATTCCTTCAGCACCACATCTTATCCTGGAAATCAGGTAGCAGAGGTGCTCCAAACCGCTCTCCTTTCTGAACATGGGTTGGCAATTCTAGGTCCTTCGTATGCCATCGGTGTTATGGCACAGAGGGTTAATCCACCACCCACAGTGCTGGTATCCCATATAGAAGTGCCAGTTTGAGTTCTGGCTGCTCTGCCTCCCATTAGCTTCTGATAATGCGCCTGAGAGAGCAGCGGAAGATGGCCCAAGTGCTTGGGTTCCTTCTATCTGTGTAGGAGACCTGGATGGAGTTCCAGGCTCCTGGTTTCGACCTGGTCCAGCCCTGGCTGTTGAGGCCACTTGGGGAGTGAACTAGCAGATGGAAGACCTCTGTCCTTCTGTCTTTCTGTCACTCTGTCAAATAAATAAATCAATATTGAAATCAATCAATTGGGGCCGATGTGGTGACGTAGTGGGTAAAGCTGCCGCTTGCAAAGGAGGCTTCCCATATGGGCGCCGGTTCAAGTCCTGGCTGTTCCACTTCCAATCCAGTTCTCTGCTAAGGCCTGGGAAAGCAGTAGAAGATGGCCCAAGTCCTTGGGCCCCTGCACCTGCATGGGAGACCCAGAACAAGTTCCTGGCTCCTGGCTTCAGATCAGCCCAGCTCTTTGGGGAGGGAACCAGCAGATGGAAGACTTTTCTTTCCCTCTCTCTGTCTGTAACTCTGCCTCTCAAATAAATAAATATTTTTAATGGTTTATTTCCCATGTGATTTGTTGAACTATTTACTTAGTATCAAGTTAACTGTATGTGTATAAAGTTAATTGAAAATAGAGCTTAGTAAAAAATAAGAATGGGAATAGGAGAGGGAGGAACAAGAGAGGTGGGAGTGAAGGTGGGAGGGCTAGTATGATAGGAAGAATCACTTTATTCCTAAAGTTGTATTTATGAAATTTATTAAGTTTGCATTCCTTAAGTAAAAGGTTTCTGGAAGAAATATGGGTTTATGAAAAAAAATTCATGGCTTTCAATTTTTTTAGCACTAAAATAAGTTTATCTTTTAATTCCATTTTTCCATGAACTTTTTGAATTTCTCTTATATACTGTATCCTGAAACTTTGTTATGTTTGCTTGCTGTCTCTAACAGCTATTTTGTGGGTCCCTTGGGCTTTTCTGTAAATGTAGTTTGCAATGTTTCCCATTTTCCACCTCGCCTTGTTGCACTGGCTAGGCACTCCCATACAATGCTTTTTTTTTTTTTTTTTTTTGACAGGCAGAGTGGACAGTGTGAGAGAGAGAGAGACAGAGAAAGGTCTTCCTTTTCCGTTAGTTCACCCCCCAATGGCTGCTACGGCCAGTGTGCTGCACCGATCTGAAGCCAGGAGCCAGGTGCTTCTCCTGGTCTCCCAAGCAGGTACAGGGCCCAAGGACTTGGGCCATCCTCCATTGTACTCCTGGGCCACAGCAGAGAGCTGGACTGGAAGAGGAGCAACCAGGACTAGAACCTGGTGTGCTGGCGCTGCAGGTGGAGGATTAGCCTAGTGAGCTGCAGCGCCGGCCACAATGCTTTCGTTTTTAAAGATTTATTTTATTTCTTTGAAAGGCAGAGTTATGGCTGGTGCCGCGGCTCACTAGTCTAATCCTCCTTCTGCGGCGCCAGCACCCCACGTTCTAGTCCCAATTGGGGTGCCAGGTACTAGTCCTGGTTGCTCCTCTTCCTGTCCAGCTCTCTGCTGTGGCCCAGGAAGGCAGTGGAGGATGGCCCAAGTGCTTGGGCCCTGCACTTGCATGGGAGACCAGGAGGAAGCACTTGGCTCCTGGCTTCGTATCGGCACAGCGCGCCGGCCATAGGGGCCACTTGGGGGGTGAACCAACGGAAGGAAGACCTCTCTCTCTCTCTCTCTCTCTCACTATCTAACTCTGCCTGTCAAAAAAAAAAAAAAAAGGAAGAAAAAAAAAAAGAAAAGAAAGGCAGAGTTAGAGAGAGAGAGAAAGAACTTCCAACTGCTGCTTCATTTCCCAAATGGCTGTAAAGGCTGGGACTGGACTTGGTGGAAGCCAGGAGCCCTGAGCTTCTTCTGGGTCTCCCACGTGGGTGCAGGGGCTCAGGCTGCTTTCGAAAGTGCACCAGCAGGGTGCTGGAATCAGAAGTGGAGCAGCTGGGACTTGAACTGTGTCTATATAAGATGCCAGCATCACAGATAATCTCTTAACCTGTTTTGCCACAGCAATGGCCTCAGGCCATTAAATTTTAATAAATGCCAATTCTACACCTATTTAAATAGTCACATTGGTTTTCTGCTTTATTTTATTAATTTCTTAATTACAATTTCAGTGTCACTTGATCATCACGCATAATCTTTTTTATATGCTTCTAGATTTTGTTTGCTAATATTTTATTGAAGGGGCCAGCGCTGTGGCATAGCAGGTAAAGCCGCCACCTGCAGTGCCGGCATCCCATATGGGCACCAGTTCGAGTCCTGGCTGCTCCACTTCCGATCCAGCTCTCTGCTATAACCTGGGAAAGCTGTAGAAGATGGCCCAAATGTTTGAGCTCCTGCACCAGCATGGGAGACCCAGAAGAAGCTCCTGGCTCCTGGCTGCTTTCTCTCTCTGCCTGTGCTTCTCTGTAACTTTGCCCCCCCCTACTTTAAGATTTATTTTATTTTATTTGAAAGAGAGAGTTACAGGGAGAGATAGAACCAGACAGAAAGAGAGGTCTTCCATCTGCTGGTTCACTCCACAAATGGCCACAATGGCCGGAGTTGCTTGGATCCCAAGCCAGGAGCCAGGAGCTTCTTCCAGGTCTCCCACGTGGGTGCAGGGGACCAAGGACTTGGGCCATATTCTACTGATTTCTCAGGCCATAGCAGAGAGCTGGACTGGAAGTGGAGCAGCCAGGACTTGAACCTGCGCCCCTTTGCAGGCTGGGGCCTTAACCCACTGCACCACAGCGCCAGCCCCTCTGCCTTTCAAATAAATAAATAAATCTTAAAAAATATTTTATTGAAGTTTTTTTGCAAGAGACAGGTCCTCAACTCCAGCCATCTACCTGACAGGCGGCACCAGAGGCTACCTATTTCTGTTCGCTCTCCTGAACCCTGGTCACTTTGCATGTTGTGCCCAGACTGTAAGAGTCATTTTCTGTAGGAGTGGTTATAACACTCTGAATAGCCTCACATTAATTGTGAGGTGGAGGCCACGTGCTGAGGTTGACAGAGCCTGACTCCTTGATACCAGGGAGCTCAGAGCCAACCCAACCTCCCACCAACAGAGTTCTTTTATGTGGGAGAAAAATTAGCATAGATGATATAGCCGGTATTATTTTGAGTTTTTGTAAGACTCAGCCACATCACATCTTAATCAATACTCTGATCAGTAAACAGGGGAAAAGACAGCCCCGTTATATTGTGATCCAATCACCTGTCCCAGAAGAACTGCCCTGGGCGGAAGCCTTGCCAGTCCTCCCCTGCGCTGAGCCCACCCCTAATGCTCCGAGGCCTGCAGTCCAGCCAAAGCTCCCAGCACTCATCTTTCCTACATCTACCCCCACCGCAGAGTTCCTCTGATGTTTGCATCTCTTCTCCCTCTGTCCTGAGTCACGCGTTCATTCATCCGAATGCTACTCTCACATCTGTCCCACTCTGAAGCCGTCCCAGGGGCTCTCATCAAAATCCATATCCTCACATTGTGGTGTTGATGCTGCCTAACTATGACAAAAAAAAAAAAAAAAAAAAAAATCAAAGCCAAGAAAGGGACTCACAGAGCGGAGCTGGAAGGGACAGCAGAAGCCACCTAGTTGCCCTTTCTTGTGCTAATGTAAGCAAATCAAGGTCGTGACACGGTTGAAGGTAGGGACTTGCCCAAGGTTACCAGGACAGTCAGTGGCAAAGCCAGAATCACGACTGAGGTTCCTACCCACTCCCACAGTCTTTGGTTTTCTCTTTCTCCCCCATCAGTATTTCCTTCATTCATACTTAATCCAAAGACTACAGCTCTGTTAATACAGTGTGGTTTTTTTGTTTTGTTTTGCTTTAAAACACTTCCCAAGATGGCCCAAGTCCTTGGGCCCCACGCACCCACATGGGAGACCTGGAAGAAGCTCCTGGATTGCTGGATTCAACTAGGTCCAGGCCCTGCCACTGCGACCATTTGGGAGTGAACCAACAGATGGAAGATAGGTTTCTCTCTCTCTCCCTCTCTCTCTCTCTCTCTGTAACCCTGTATCTGAAAAAAAAAAGGGGGGGGGGGCTGGTGCTGTGGCACAGCAGGTTAACGCCCTGGCCTGAAGCACCGGCATCCCATGTGAGCACCAGTTCGAGTTCCGGCTGCTCTACTTCCGGAGACCCGGAAGAAGCTCTTGGCTCCTAGCTTTGGATCAGCTCAGCTCTGGCCATTGAGACCATTTGGGGAGTGAAGCAGGGGATGGAAGGCCTTTATGTCTCTCCCTCTTCCTGTCTGTAACTCTACCTCTCAAATAAATAAATAAAATCTTTAAAATAAAACACTTCCCAGTTACACTTAGTGTCAATGGGAGGAATTACCCTTGGTGATTATCCTTTGCACGGCCTCTCAGTTTACTGCAAACAGTGAACCCTCCAGTCACCAAGACCAGAACCTTTTCTCTGGCCTGGAGGTGCGGCAGGGAGAGGGAGAACCCCTGGGACTGGAAGAGAATTGAGTCAGGTGACTGTCATGTGCCTGCTTGTATAGTGAGTTTTCAGTGCAAGTTCCCAGCCAAATGCTTTCCTGCCTAAGGGCAACTCCAGAAAGTTCTGGATGGTGGCCAGCACTGTGGCGCAGTGGGCTAACACCCTGGCCTGCAGTGCCAGCATCCCATACGGGCACCGGTTCTAGTCCTGGCTGCTCCTCTTCCAATCCAGCTCTCTTCTATGGCCTGGGAAAGCAGTAGAAGACCATCCAAGACCTTGGGCCCCTGTACCCATGTGTGAGACCTGGAAGAAGCTCTTGGCTCCTGGCTTCGGATCGGCACAGCTCCAGCTGTTGCGGCCATCTGGGGAATGAACCAGCAGATGGAAGACCTCTCTCTCTGTCTCTGCCTCTCTCTGCAACTCTGTCTTTCAAATAAATAAAATAAAATCTTTTTTTTTTTTTTTGACAGGCAGAGCGGACAGTGAGAGAGAGAGACAGAGAGAAAGGTCTTCCTTTGCCGTTGGTTCACCCTCCAATGGCCGCCGTGGCCGGCGCGCTGCGGCCGGTGCACCGCGCTGATCCGATGGCAGGAGCCAGGAGCCAGGAGCCAGGTGCTTTTCCTGGTCTCCCATGGGGTGCAGGGCTCAAGCACTTGGGCCATCCTCCACTGCACTCCCTGGCCACAGCAGAGAGCTGGCCTGGAAGAGGGGCAACCGGGACAGAATCCGGCACCCCGACCGGGACTAGAACCCGGTGTGCCGGCGCCGCAAGGCGGAGGATTAGCCTAGTGAGCCGCGGCGCCGGCCCAATAAAATAAATCTTTAAAATAAAAAAAATGTTCTGGCTGATTCCACCAGCCCCTCTAATACTGTGCTGAAGAACAGCACCTGATGGTTTGTCTTTCTTTTCTTCTTTTGTAGAATTCTGGCCGGAACAACATAAACAATTCTCTGTCTCTTCGTTTCAAGGTGAAGCAGCCTGTGCTAGCAGACATGAGCTGGTGCTGCAGACCTGCGACCCAGCCCTCTCTGCCAAGTGCCCACGTCCAGTCTGTGTTCTTGGGGACAGGAAGAGGGCAGCGTTTTCCTTTTTTAACCTTCTTTTGTTTTGCATTTCATCTACTTGTCATTTCTATTCCTACACAGTCATTCAGGGACAATGTGCCCTTTGAGTGCTTTTTATTGATGTTCCTTTTAAAAGCAGGCTATTTTTCTGTGCCCTGGCATTGTTTTCTGAGGCAGAACCTGCCTGCGATGCAGATATCTTGGGCTCAGCAGCCACAAGTGGCTATTTGGAATATTAACTCTCATACTTCTCTGGGTCTCCCATAACTTTGGCTTAGTGACCTGGGTATTTATTTATTTTAAAGATTTATTTGGTGGCCGGCGCTGTGGCTCACTTGGCTAATCCTCCACCTGTTGCGCCGGCATCCCATATGGGCACCAGGTTCTAGTCCCCGTTGCTCCTCTTCCAGTCCAGCTCTCTGCTGTGGCCCAGGAGGGCAGTAGAGGATGGCCCAAGTGCTTGGGCCCTGCACCTGCATAGGAGATCAGGAAGAAGCACCTGGCTCCTGGCTTCGGGCCGGCACAGTGCTGGCCATAGTGACATTTGGGGAGTGAACCAAGGGAAGGAAGACCTTTCTCTCTGTCTCTCTCTTTCTCACTGTCTATAACTCTACCTGTCAAAATAAAATAATAATAATAAAAAAGATTTATTTGAAAGGCAGAGTTACAGAGAGGCAGAAAGGAGAAATAGAGAGGTCTTCCATCTGCTAGTTCACTCCCCAGATGGCTACAATGGCCGGAGTGCGCTGACCCGAAACCAGGGGCTTCTTTGGGGTCTCCCACGTGGGTGCAGGGGCCCAAAGGCTTGGGCCATCTTCTACTGCTTCTCCAGGCCATCACAGAGAAGCGGATAGGAAGTGGAGCAGCCGGGTCTCAAACTGGCACCCACATGTGATTCCAGTGCTGCAGGAGGAGGCTTAGCCCACTATGCAACAGCACTAGCCCTTATAAACAAATTTTTTAAAAGAACGGAAGGCAATTGATTTGCACTTTTCCATGTTGCAGGAAGGGGGCGCTTCAAACAAGAATTTGGTCTCTCTTCTCTCTCTGCCTCTCCTCTTTCTCTGTGTAACTCTGACTTTCAAATAAATATAAAAATAAATCTTTAAAAAAGAAAAAGGGGCATCCCATACTGTGGCATAGTGGGTAAAGCTGTCGCTTGCAGTGCCGGCATCCCATGTGGGCACTGGTTCGAGTCCCAGCTGCTCCATTTTCCATCTAGCACTCTGCTATGGCCTGGGATAGCAGTAGAAGATGGCCCAAGCCCTTGGGCCCCTGCACCCACATGAGGGACCCGGAAGAAGTTCCTGGCTACAGGCTTTGGACCAGCTCAGCTCCAGTCATTGCAGCCAACTGGTGAGTGAACCAGCTGATGAAAGACCTCTCTCTCTCTCTCTCTCTCTCTCTCTCTCTCTCTCTGCCTCTCTTCTCTGTGTAACTCTGACTTTAAAATAAATAAATAAATAAATAAATAGTTTTAAAATAAGAATTTCATTTGTGTAGTCTTGGCTTTGGATTTTCCTATTTTCTTGCCTGTAGCCAGAAAGTTTTTATATCTTCAACTCCTTGACCTATTTTGCTATGGATGCTATAGCCATTTTCTCGAGCATTTGGGATCTAAAAAGGTGTGGGCAGTCGGAGTGAGAGCCACAGATTCTGTCTGCTGACTTCTTGGCGCCTCTTTAAATGGTCCCCGGGGGAAAAATGAGCCATTCTGGGACCAGTGTTGTGGTGCAGTGGGTTAAGCCGGCATCCCATAAGGAAGTGCTGGTTTGAGTTCCGGCTGCACCGCCTCTGATCCAGCTTCCTGCTAATGCACCTGGAATGGCAGCAGCAGCTGGCCCAAGTGCTTAAGGCTTTGCCATTCATATGGGAGGCCAGGATGGAGTTCCTGGCTCCTGATTTTGGCCTGGCTCATGGCCATTTAGAAAGGGAATCTGTCAGCAGGTGGAAAATTTCTCCCTCTCTTTCTTGTTTTTTTTTTTTTTTTTTAATTTTATTTATTTGAAAGTTAGAGTTACATAGAGAGAGAAGGAGAGGCAGGGAGAGAGAGAGAGAGAGAGAGAGAGAGGTCTTTCATCAGCTGGTTCACTCACCAACTGGCTGCAATGACTGGAGCTGTGCCGATCCAAAGCTAGGAGCATCCTCTGGGTCTCCCACGTGGGTGCAGGGACCCAAGGACTTGGGGCATCTTCTACTGTTTCCCAGGCCATAGAGGAGAGCTGGATCGGAATTGGAGCAGCCGGACTTGAATCAGCGACTATATAGGATGCCAGCACTGCAGGCAGTGCTTTACCCACTATGCCACAGCACTGGCCCCAATCCCTCTCTTTCTTTGCTTCTCTCTCTGCGTCACTCTGCCTATCAAATAAATAAATCAAATCTTTAAATTAAAAAAAAAATAAGCATTCTAGTCATACTTCTAGAACAAGGCAGAGACTAAGACAGTCAGTATATGAAGGGAATTTGCAGGGGCGGGGGGTGACGCTTGAGCAAAGTGGACAGAATGTGGAAAATGCAATACCTGGATTGCCTGGACCACAACACTGAAGGGCAGCCAGAGGACACAAAAGCTGACCTGTGGACCGTGTGGCCCCAAATCCCACTGCACGCAGGAACTGTCTGCTCGGCATTCCTGACTGGTGGGCAGCCAAGCTCTGCTTGCCAATCGTCAAAGCTACTTCCGGCAGACACTCAGATCCCTCTCCAGGAAGGGTCTCGGCAGCCCACTTAGCTGAGGCCCTCCAGCTGCTACGCCTTCCTGGTCTGTCCCAGCCTTGGAGCTGGGATCAGGTTCTTCGGCAGGCAGAGCATGGCCGTCCCACAGATACCTGTTTCTGCCCAACACGGGGCTCCCCTAAGGGTCAATCTTCGCCTTGGTGGAGCTCCCATGGGCTAGGCTGTATCACAGCCTGAAGTTTCTTCCACACGGTCTGGCTCTCTGTTGCCTTTCCTATACATTGCTCCTCAGTCAACCCTCCACACGGGAACCACAAGGATTGCCTAGGGTGTGAACTATTTTTTAAAATTTTATTATTTGACAGACAGAGTTAGAGAGAGAGGTAACGGCATGAGCTGCGCCAACCCGAAGCCAGGAGCCAGGAGCTTCTTCCGGGTCTCCCACATGGATGCAGGGGCCCAAGGACTTGGGCCATCTTCTGCTTCCCCAGGCCATAGCAGAGAGCTGGACAGGAAGAGGAGCAACCAAGATTAGAACCGCCACCCATACAGGATGCCAGCACTTCAGGCCAAGGCTTTAACCCGCTGCGCCACAGCGCCGGCCCCTAGGGTGTGAAACTATTGTATATGACACTATAATGGCAGAATCATGACACTGTGCGTTGATCAAAACTCACAGAGCTTTATAGCACAAATACTGAACCTTAATGTATATAAATTCACTTAGGAGGTCAGGGGATCCCAGGAAGGAACGCAGACTGTGACAAAACAATGTGTCTCACCGTCATATGAAACCAACTTCACTGAAGGGAGCATGGGGGGAAGAGACAGACCTCAGTAACTCTGGGAGAGAGCGGAGCCTGTAAAGATTAAAAGCAAAAGAAACCACAAAAGGCAGTGCAATCTGGCTGATAAAAGCTGTTTCTCAGGGCTGGCACTGTGGCATAGCAGGTTAAACCGCTGCCTATGACGCCAGCATCCCGTATGGGTGCCAGTTTGAGACCCAGCTGCTCCGCTTCTGATCCAGCTCCCTGCTAATGCACCTGGGAAAGCACTAGAAGATGGCCCAAGTGCTTGGGCCCCTGCATCCATGTGGGAGACCCGGAAAGCTCCTGGCTCCTGGATTCAACCTGGTCCAGGCCCTGCCATTGCGACCATTTGGGAGTGAACCAACAGATGGAAGATAGGTTTCTCTCTCTCTCTCTCTCTCTCTCACTCTCTTTCTCTCACTCACTCATTACTTCTCTCTGTAACCCTGCCTTTTAAATAAATAAAATAAATCTTAAAAAAAAAATATGGGCGCCAGGTTCTAGTCCCGGTTGCTCCTCTTCCAGTCTAGCCCCTGCTGTGGCCTGGGAGGGCAGTGGAGGATGGCCCAAGTGCTTGGGCCCCTGCACCCGCATGGGAGACCAGGAAGAAGCACCTGGCTCCTAGCTTCGCATCAGTGAACCAACGGAAGGAAGACCTTTCTCTCTGTCTCTCTCTCACTAACTCTACCTGTCAAAAAAAAAAAAAAAAAGAAAAGAAAAAAGAAAAAAAAACTTATCCAAATAAAAAAAAAAGCAAGGGGTGTGGTTAAAAAAAAAACAATAAAGGGGGCTGGCACTGTGGTGCAGCGGGTTAATGCCCTGGCCTGAAGCACTGGCATCCCATATAGACACCAGTTTGACTCTTGGCTGCTCCACCTCTGATCCAGCTCTCTGCTATGGCCTGGGGAAGCAGTAGAAGATGGCCCAAGTCCTTGGGCTCCTGCACCACGTGGGAGACCCAGAAGAAGCTCCTGGCTCCTGGCTCCTGGCTCCTGGCTCCTGGCTCCTGGCTCCTGGCTTCGGATCAGCTCACCTCCAGTCATTGTGGCTAACTGGGGAGTGAACCAGCAGATGGAAGATCTCTCTCTCTCTCTCTCTCTCCCTCTCTCTCTCTCTCTCTCTCCTCTCCTTTCTGTGTAGCTCTGACTTTCAAATAAATAAATACATCTTAAAAAGAAAAAAAAAAAAGAACACCAAATGCCACCACAGTGGGGCTATAACAAAGGGACACAGAAGCCAAATGAAAGAGCTCCCAATGGCCAGAGCTCTGAGTTATAATCCAGCACTACTGTATTAACTTCACGGGGCCGGCACCGTGGCACAGTAGGTTAATCCTCCGCCTGCGGCACTGGCATCCCATATGGGTGCCCATTCTAGCCCCAGCTGCTCCTCTTCCAGTCCAGCTCTCTGCTGTGGCCTGGAGAGCAGTGGAGGATGGCCCAAGTCTTTGGGCCCCTGCACCCTCATGGGAGACCAGGAAGAAGCTCCTGGCTCCTGGCTTTGGATTGGCACAGCTCCAGCCATTGGGGCCATTTTGGGAGTGAACCAGCAGATGGAAGATATCTCTCTCTCTCTCTCTCTCTCTCTGTAACTCTGCCTTTCAAATAAATAAAATAAATCTTAAAAAAGTATCCAATAAATATCCATGTGTCCCATACTAATATCAATAAGCGATTAAACAAGCAATGAAGAGATGAGACAAATGCCCACAAAGGAATTCCAAATAATTTATGTGGCTTCTGCACCCTCAGAGAGGTGGACTCCCTACTCAGCATGGCCTGTGCAGCGTGACTTCTTTCCAAAGAGTACAAAATGGAGAGAAGGAGGAAAAAAAGGAACTTTACAGGGGAGAAATCTGATAAACACTACCCCAGTCGGGTGATGAAGGCGCCGCAGGCGGAGGATTAGCCTATTGAGCTGCGGTGCCGGCCAAAAATGTGCTTTCTTATATTTAGTAAAATCTGCCTGCCAATAACGTTGAACACTTTTAGTGACACTAAAAAAATATATTTTTTTCAAGGGCCACAGTTGGTCAATAGTTCGTACCCTTGATACAGTGTGGCGACAAGGACGATTTTTCGCTGTGGCCTTTCTCCCAAAAATATCCATTATTCAATATTATATTGTAAATAATATTATGTATTATTCAAACATATGGCAAACACAAGACAATCCCCACTTGAGGGACATTCCACAAATGCTGTACCAACTGTCCTTGGAACAGGCAAGGTCGGGGCCCATGTTGTGGTGTAGTGGGTAAAGCCGTGGCCTGAGAGGCTGGCATCCCACACTGGCACCAGTTCATGTCCTGGCTGGCCTGAGAAAGCAGCGCAAGATGGCCCAAGTCCTTGGGCTCCTGCCACCCACATGGGAGGCCTGGATGAAGCTCCTGGCTCCTGGCTCCTGGCTTCAGCCTGGCCCAGCCCTCTGGCTGTTGTAGCCATCTGGGGAGTGAACCAGTAGATGGAGGATCTCTCTCTCTCCTCTCTCTGCAACTCTGACTTTCAAATAAATAAATACATCTTTTTTTAAAAAAATGTAAGTACTTCCGAGTTTGTTGTGGGCGTGGCGGCGCGGATGGTTCAGCCGTTTCTTAGGATGCCCACATCTGCTATCAGAGTGCCTCAGATGAAGCCCTGACCCTCGCTTCCCACCCGGCTTCCTGCTCACGCGCCTGGAAGGCAAAAGACAATGGCTCCAGTGCTTGGGTTCCTGACACCCATGTAAGGGACCCTGATGGAGTTGCAGGCTCCTGGCTTGGGCCTGGCCCAGCCCCGACTGTTGCAGGCATTTGAGGAGTGACACAGTGACACAGTGGCAGACCACTCTCCTCTCCCTTGTCTTTCCCTGTCACTTTGTTACTCTGGCTTTCAAATAAATACAAACTAAACAAAAACAAAAAACTGTCAAGATCACCAAAAATAAGGAAATTCTGAGAAACGGAAGCCAAGAGGAAAAGTCAAGTTTCCTAAACACAATATGGCACCTTAGATGGGATTCTGGGACAGAAAAGGGACATTGGGTAAAAACCAGGGAATCCATGGGGCTGGTGCTGTAGCTCACTTGGTTAATCCTCCATCTGCAGTGCTGGCATCCCATATGGGCGCCGGTTCTAGTCCCAGCTGCTCCTCTTCCAGTCTAGCTCTCTGCTGTGGCCCGGGAAGGCAGTGGAGGATGGACCAAGAGCTTGGGCCCTGCACCCGCATGGGAGACCAGGAGGAGGCACCTGGCTCTTGGCTTCGGATCCGTGCAGCGCCAGCCATAGCAGCCATTTGGAGAGTGAACCAGCGGAGGGAAGACCTTTCTCTCTGTCTGTCTCTCTCACTGTCTATAACTCTAGCTGTCAAATATAAAAAAAAAGAAAAAAGAAAACCAAGGAAATCCTTAAAAAGAATGGATTTTAGTGGGTCATTATGTGTCAGTATTGGCCCTATAATTGTGACAGAAGTACCATACAGATATGCAGTGTTAGTAACAGGGAAAAGCTGTGGCATAGCAGGTAAAGCCAATGCCTGCAGTGCTGGCATCCCATATGAACGCTGGTTCGAGTCCTAGCTGCTCCTCTTCTGATCCAGCTCTCTGCTATGGCCTGGGAAAGCAGTAGAAGATGGGCCAAGTTCTTGGACCCCTGCACCATGTGGGAGACCAGAAAGAATCTCCTGGCTCCTGCCTTCAGATAGACACAGTTCCAGCCATTGCGCCCAACTGGAGATTGAACCAGCGGATGGTTCCCTCTTTCCCTCTCTGCCTCTTCTTCTCCCTCTGTGTAACTCTATCAAATAAATAAATAAATATTAAAAAAAAAAAAACAGGGAAAACTGGATGTGGGGTATTATACAGAAATCCTATTTATTAGAAAGGGGGCGGGGAGAGAAATCCTATCTGCTAGTTCACTCCCTAAATGGCCTTAACGTCTGGGGCTGGGCCAGACTGAAGCCAAGAGCCAGGAACTCCATCTGAGTCTCCCATGTTGGGGGTGGAACCTCGAGCATTTAAGCCAGCAGCCGCTGCGTCCCAGGTGCATTGGCAGGGAGCCCGATCAGAAGTGGAGCAGCTGGGACTCAGCTCGGTGCCCTGACGTGGGCTGCAGGCCAGAAGGCCGGCTCCCGTCTCCACAGTTCATCTGCAAGACGAAGACAGCTGTGAAATTAAAAATTTATTTAGAAAATACTCCCTTATGTTACTAAAAACGTGCTTTCTTACATTTAGTAAAATCTGCCTGCCAATAACTTGGAACACTTTGAGTGACACATGACTGTTCCCTAGACGGCTCTGGCCCACCCCATGTCGCTGCTTCTGGCTGCCATTCAGGACTCAGCTCAAACACCATGACCTCAGCGAGGCTTTCCTAACTGCACAGCCGAGGAAGCAGCTCCCAATACCATACGCCCTCCCTATCAGCTCAGCCACGCTCCTTCCATAGTCACTGTGAGTTCTGTCTACTGCTTCATAACCACCGCCAGCCAATGAGACCTCATTGTCTTGTCCACAGCTATCTTCTCAAGTGCCTAAAAAGAAATCTAGGTACTGTGGGCTGGTGCTGTGGCGTAGTGGGTAAAGCTTCCACCTGCAGTGCCGGCATCCCATATGGGCACCGGTTCAAGACCCGGCTGCTCCACTTTCGATCCAGCTCTCTGCTATGGCCTGGGAAAGCAGTGGAAGATGGCCCAAGTCCTTGTGCCCCTGCACCTACGTGGCAGACGCATAAGAAGCTCCTGACTCCTGGCTTCGGATCGGTACAGCTCTGGCTGTTGTGGCCAATTGGGGAGTGAACCAACAGGAGGAGGATTTATTTATTTTATTTGAAGTCAGAGTTACACAGAGAGAAGGAGAGACAGAGACAGAGATAGAGGTCTTCCATCCACTGGTTCACTCTTCAAATGGCCACAACGATTGGGCTGCCCCAATCCAAAGCCAGGAGCCAAGAGCCAGGAGCTTCTTCTGGGTCTCCCACGTGGGTGCAGGGGCCTAAGGACCTGGGCCATCTTCCACTGCTTACCTATGCCATAGCAGAGAGCTGGATCAGAAGTGGAGCAGCTGGGTCTTGAACCGGCGCCCATAAGGAATGCCAGCACTGCAGGTGGCGTCTTTACCCAATATGCCACAGCATTGGCCCTGGTAAGTACTTTTAAAATAGTTTCTCAGAATGGGCATTTGGCATAGCTTTTTATTTTATTTTTATTTATTTATGTATTTTACATAGAACCACTTTTTTTTTTTTTGGACCGGCAGAGTGACAGTGAGAGAGAGAGAGAGAGAGAGAGAGAGAAAGGTCTTCCTTTACCGTTGGTTCACCCTCCAATGGCCGCTGCGGCCTGTGCACTGTGCTGGTCCGAAGCCAGGAGCCAGGTGCTTCTCCTGGTCTCCCATGGGGTGCAGGGCCCAAGCACTTGAGCCATCCTCCACTGCACTTCCGGGCCACAGCAGAGAGCTGGCCTGGAAGAGGAGCAACTGGGACAGAATCCGGCGCCCCGACTGGGACTAGAACCCGGCATGCCGGCGCCGCAGGTGGAGGATTAGCCCATTGAGCCACGGCACCGGCCCTGGCCTAGCTTTTTAGATGCCCACATCCCATGTCTGAGTGCCTGGGTTCGAGTCCTGGCTCCAGCTTCCTGCTTCTACAGATCCTGGGACGTAGCAATGATGACTCAAGTACTTGGATTCCTGCCACCCATGTGGGAAACCTGGAATGAGTCCCTGGATGCCGGCTTTGGCCCAACCAAGCCCTGTCTATTTTAGGCATTTGTGGGGTGGGCCAGAAGAGGGGAGCTCTCCATCTGTTTTCTGTCTCTCAGTTTTTCAAAAGGGAGACAGGAAGAGAGAAAGGCAGTGTGATCACAGAGGTAGATACTGGCCAGGACTACTGTCAGCCACCAGTTACCACTCCGGGTCTGAGTGCCCAGCAGGGAGCTGGGTGCTGAGGGCCTGCAGGAGCAGAGTGTAGCGCGGGGTGGAAAGTGGCAGCAAAGGCCCAGCGGCACAGACACGCAGCTTCCGCTACTTCTCAACACCACGCACCCTTGTGTGCGCTGGATTCGGGCTCTGTGGCCGCCGCAGCCTCCCGCTCCCCAGCTGTCAAAGGACGGGTTTGGGACAGTCTCCAAGACCCCTTTCAGCTCTGGCACTCGTGACTCCAGAAGCAGACCAGATGCTTTCCCAGGCTGGGCTGAGGCGCGTCTCAAGTCCTGACAGCTGCTCGTTCAGGCAAGTGCGCCCAGCCCTCCCTTTCCCATGACGCATCTCTGTCCGCAGAAGCGTGAGGGGGCGCGGTGCACGCTGTCCCTGCGCCCTCCAGCGAGGGGCGGGCGGGCCCGCACAGGGTGTGCAGACCGTCTCAGGCCTGCTGTGGAAGATGAGAGAGAGCAGACTGGGCGCTGAGAACCGGAAGGCAGGCGGCGGGGACAGTTAGGCCCTGCAGGATGGCAAATGCCAGGACCCGGCAGATGCTAATAATTAGCCAGAAAGTCAAACCATGGAAAGTTCCAAAGTTCCATGGGAGTCCCACGAATCTCGGGCATCTGCGGGTATCAGGTGCAGAGTGGGGCTCAGCAGGACCCTCTTGTCTTATCAGAGGGTGACCAAAATCCCCGGATAAAGGAAGGAGGAATCCCTGGAGACAGTGAGGACCTGCGGGGTGAGGAGGCAGAAAGCAAGGGTTCGAAGACAACCTGCTTCACAGCGTTCCCCACGTCTGGCTCACTCACGGTTACTCTGCACTTCTCCTGCGGGTGCCCTTGGCGTCTCCTGGCCACTGCTGTCCAAATGCCTGACCCAGCACTGTGCCGGCTGCTGCCTCCTGCAGCCTCCCCGCACTGCACTCTCCCCACAGAGAGAGCTGCCTCCAATCCTGGAGGATGCGACTTGCTAGAATTAGGTCAGAGTTAAGCGCCCACACCCAGCCCTGAGTTAGAACCCCAATGCCGGTACTTATTGGCATGTGTTTCTGTGTGTCTCAGTTCTTCCATTAAACCCTGTGATCCCGATTTGCAAACTGGGATAAGAAAGCAAGAGAACTTCAGAAAGTCCATGGGCGCGTATGGCTTAGTGGATAAGTTGTCCATGGGAACCTGGAGGACCTGGGTTCCACTCCCAGCTCTTGTCTCCAGTTTCCTGCTAATGCAGCCCTGGGAGGCAGTGGTGAGGGCCCAGGTGACTGAGTCCCTAATACCCCCTTGGGAGACTGGGACTGAGTTCCCAGCTCCTGGCTTTGACCTGGCCCAGGACAGATTTGGGTAGCTGGGGACTGAAGCAGACAGGAGCTCTCTCTGTGTCTGTTTCTCCCCATCTCTCTACCTCTCACAAATGTAAAAATATGCATAACTGGAATGAAAGATGAGCTTATTTTAGGGCAAAAAATTTCAAATTCGTTTGCAGGATCTTTTAAAAGTTCATGGAAAATATGTATTTGGAAAATACTATGCATGGATTTCAACATTTTTTGCACCAAAATAAACTAAAAAAAAAAAAAAAGATATACTGGAACTGGCGCTGTGGTGTAGCGGGTAAAGGCCGCTGCCTGCAATGCCAGGATCCCATATGAACGCCGGTTTGTGTCTCGGCTGCTCCTCTTCTGATCCAGCTCTCTGCTGTGGCCTGGGAAAGTAGTACAAGATGGCCCAAGTTCTTGGGCCCCTGCACCCACGTGGGAGACCCAGAGGAAGCCCCTGGCTCCTGGCTTTGGATCAGTGCAGCTCCAGCCATTGCAGCCATTTGGGGAGTGAACCAGTGGATGGAAGACCCCCCCCCCTTCTCTCTGCCTCTCCTTCTCTCTCTGTGTAACTTTGCCTTTCAAATAAATAAATAAATCTTTTTTTTTTTTAAAGATATGCTTACATATTTATCTGAAAGGCAGAGTGGCAAAGAGGGAGAGGAAGAAACAGAGACAGAAAGAGATCTTCCATCCAGTGATTCACTCCCCAAATGCCCACAACATACAGGGCTGGGCTGGGCCAAAGCCAGGAACCAGGCACTCCACCCTGACCTCCCATAGGGGTGGCAGGAGCCTAAGCCTTGAGGCCATCTTCCGCTGCCTTCCCAGGCACATTAGCCGGGAGCTGGATTGATTTCCATGAACTTTATAAAGTACCTCGTGGCACTCACCTCATAGGCAGCCATGAAGATAAACAAAAACGTGTGGGAGGTATTTGGCACGACACTTGGCTCACAGGATGTGTTTAGTAAATGCCAGTCAGTGACTTATCCCTCCCCGACTTGTTTCCAGTAAAAGCTGGCACACAGATGCACGCTGTTTGAAGATCATTATAAATTTAATCCAGACTTAGACTGTGCCCACAAATCTGCCCTTTGAAAAAGCCACAAAATTCTTTTGTAAGTCATGATCTCCTTGATGTTTTTTTAAATTAGCTATATTTAGCTCTCAAAGTTTACAGCTCAGCTGGAGATCCTAAAATCATCTTTCCAAAAACACAAGTTGTTTGGCTAATGGTATTTATTCATTTTTTTAAATATAAATATGTTTTGTTTTTTATAACATTAGGTCAGAGGTGGGACTAATTTCCATAAATACAAATATAAATAAATTATATTTACTCCATTTGATCAAAGGATCCAATTGAACAAGGCTGACCATAAACACTAGCTTTTTAACTTTTTTTCTACTTTTCCTCTTTAGCCCCCAGGGGAACCGAGTTTTTCCCACAAGTCCAAGGCTGTCTCTCAGCTCCTTCATAGCTGGGACCCGGTACTCTCGCCCACCCACCCCAGCTCAAGCTGAACTTGCATCACATTCACTGGATTCTACTTTATGGTCTCCACGCCAGCTACTTTTTAAAACATCATTAATGTATTTTTATTTATATTTTATTTTTTAAAGATTTATTTATTTTATTTTACACAGAGAGAGAAGGAGAGGCAGAGAGAGAGAGGTCTTCCATCTGCTGGTTCACTCCCCAGTTGGCTGCAATGGTCAGAGCTTCACTGATCCGAAGCCAGGAGACTGGAGCTTCTTCTGGGTCTCCCTCAAGGGTACTTGGCCATCTTCTTCTTCTTCTTTTTTTTTTTTTTTTTGGACAGGCAGAGTTAGACAGTGAGAGAGAGAGAAAGGTGTTCCTTTTTTCCGTTGGTTCACCCCCCAAGTGGCCGCTATGGCCGGTGTGTTGCGGACAGCGCGCTGCGCTGATCCGAAGCCAGGAGCCAGGTGCTTCCTCCTGGTCTCCCATGCGGGTGCAGGACCCAAGCACTTGGGCCATCCTCCACTGCACTCCTGGGCCATAGCAGAGAGCTGGACTGCAAGAGGAGTAACCAGGACAGAATCCAGCGCTCCGACTGGGACTAGAACCCTGGGTGCCAGTGTCGCAGGAGGAGGATTAGCCTATTGAGCCACAGCGCTGGCTTGGGCCATCTTCTACTGCTTTCCCAGGACACAGCAGAGAGCTGGATCAGAAGTGGAGCCACGGCCGGCGCCACGGCTCAATAGGTTAATCCTCCGCCTGCAGCGCCGGCACACCAGGTTCTAGTCCCGGTCGGGGCGCCAGATTCTGTCCCGGTTGCCCCTCTTCCAGGCCAGCTCTTTGCTATGGCCCGGGAGGGCAGTGGAGGATGGCCCAAGTCCTTGGGCCCTGCACCCGCATGGGAAACCAGGATAAGCACCTACCTGGCTCCTGGCTTTGGATCAGCGTGACGCACCGGCCGCAGTGCGCTGGCCGTGGCAGCCATTGGAGGGTGAACCAATGGCAAAAGGAAGACCTTTCTCTCTGTCTCTCTCTCTCACTGTCCACTCTGCCTGTCAAAAAAAAAAAAAAAAAAAAAAGAAGTGGAGCAGCTGGGACTCGAACCAGTGCCCATATGAAGGTGGCAGCTTTACCCACTATGCCACAGTGCCGGCCCCTAATCTATTTTTAAAGATTCATTTATTTATTTGAAAGGCACAGTTTACGGAGGCAGGAGGTGGGAAGGAGATCCTCTATCTGCTGCTTCACTCCCCAAATGGTGGCAACAGCTGGGGCTGGGCCAGCCGAAGCCAGGAGCTTCATTTGGGTCTCCCATGTGGGTGGCAGCAGCCCAAAACACTTGGGGCCTTGTTGCAGGGAGCTGGGTCAGAAGTGGAGCAGCCGAGACTGGAACTGGTGCTCTCATGAGACACCAGTGTTGTAGGCGGCGGCTTAACCCGCTGCACCACAATGCTGGCCCCAGCTACTGATTTCCAGACGTACACCAAAGTACTTCTCCTTAGGTTAACCCAACAGCTCTGTCTACACTGCAAAACCCATGTATTGAGCAACCCTTCTATGCGCTATGTAACCGAGATGGCAGAGCTGGGACTGGAACCCAGGCACCCTGGCTCCGGGGCCTGGCTCCCTCTCATTCAAGTCCACCACCTCTGAGAGAAGAGAGGAAGTTACCAGGGATGCAGCTTGGACGAGAACCCTAACTCTGCTTGTCCACCGAAGCACGCTTCCTACCATAGAACATTCTGTCCCGGTCCCGGGACTCGGCTCCTCCCCGTCTGTTCTCTGGGGCTTCCTTTGCCAAAATACAAAAGAACTACAGAAACAACAACATCCGTCTCAGCTCTGTCAGGGCTGGGCGGTGCTCAGACTTGGGGTAGGGGTGGGGCGATTAGGGCTCCCATCCCACCTGCACCGCCAGCTGGCTGGGGACCCCTGGCCCTTCCTTTAGATTCCTCTCAGCAGAGCGGGGGCCCCACAGGGCTTCCGTGAGGATTCCATGAGCTGATCTGTGAAACGGGTTGGATGACTAAGCCCTTCTCCGTAAGGAAGATCTGTCGGAAGCTGTCAAGGTAACTGCTGACATGGTCAGGTAGGGAGAAAGGACTCAGGGAGCCGGCAGGCCCAAGCACAAGCCGGCTGCCCCTCCTGCGTCCCTGAGACTGGGGAAGCCGGGCTGGCACACCGCCCTGTGCAGGGCTTTGGAAGGTCTTGGACCGAAATGTAAGTGCCATATTCCATGAACTTTTTGAAGGCCTCCCGTATAGAAGACTTGAACCCTGCCCTTATGGAGCTGCCAAGTGATGTGCCAAGTCCCCAAGGAGAGGTACACATGCTGCTACCTCCGAGGGAACTCTGAAGCTTCTCGGGTGAGAGGGATCCCTGCACACTAACACCGCAGGCTACCGCGACCACGTGAGACGCAGTGGAGTTACTAGCATTACCATCATCCCATTTCACAGATGAGACCATCGAGGCGGAGGGCATTTAACCTGTCCAGGGTCACCCAGCTGGACAACACTGGAACCAAGACCAAACCCCAGTTTGCCTTGGGCTGCCTCGGGTCAGATCCCTCCTCTGACGCTTATTAGTTTTATCTGCAGCCTCAACTTTCCCATCTGTAAAATGGGACCGATGGTGATGCTCTCTACCACCCTTAGAGTGCCATCTGGTACACAAGTGCGCAATGAGAGTTGAGCACTGCATCGCGGTCACCAACTAACAGGCGGATGACAGAGAACAGCGCCAGACACTAGGCGGGCAGCTAAGCGACAAAGCCAGCGCATTCAGAGAAAGGGTGTTTGAAGTGTCCGTTCACGACCGCTTTCCGGCGCTGCTTGTGCGGCAGCCATGCTGAGTTCTCCGGGCCAGTCCAACCCCAGCATGCAGGTTTCTGGGTAGACCAGGTAGCTGTACCACAGACAGCACCAGGAATCTGTCGATCAACGCGCAGCACTGGGCTAAGGGCCCGTGCCACCTCCCCACGTGCGAAGAACGCACTCGAGGCGAGTGTCCCCATGACGGCCCCGCCGGGCCAGGGGCAGCGAGCGCACCCTGGAGAACGCCCCTTCCCAGCCCTATTTCGGGGCGCCCTGGGTGCTCCTGACTCCTTGATGCTTCAGGGAACCCAGAAAACAAAACAAGAGCCGGCCACATCTGCTTCCCAAAAAGTCCGCGAAGGAACCTCCTCACCCCCAACAAGACGTGCGCTCCCACGGACCCAGGAAAGCGAGGACAAGTAGCCATGCCCGAGCCTCCGCCCGCACTCTCCGGCATCCCCTCGCCGCCGCCACCACGCCCCTGCGGGCACAGGCCGGGCCCAGGGCGCAGCCACGGGCGGGCGGGAGTGCGCGCAAGCCGAGCTCCTACCTGTGCCGCCGGCTGCGGGGGTCGCCGGCTCGCGCTCCCCGCGCACGGAGCGCAGGGGCGCGCAGGCTCCCGGGCCCCTGACTTGGGCCGGGGTGCGCTCTCCCGCCGCAGGCCCTGGGGCGTTGGGAGAAGGCTTGTTTTGTAACCTTCGGCTTTGATTTCCAGAGGCTGAACAGGAAACGTCCACGGGCCCGTGGGCGCCTGGCCACTCCCGCCCCGTCTGGAACGGAGCCCTTCCGTCTGGGTTCGCGTCCTTTCCCTCTTACTCGGAACTCCGGCGCTTTTCTTTTTTTTTTTTTTTTTAATGTTTAATTTTTTTTTTTTCTTAATGGAACGTCAGCTTTGCTCCCACCCTTGACATACTGGAAAAATGTTCCTCTGGTTAAACTTGGCTCAGGCACACTCTCTGCCTTGTGAGAGAATTTCTCCTGTTACCAAGTTCAGCTGGGGGAGGGGGGGCGGTGGTGGAGAGAGAAAGAGGGAGAGAGAGAGAGAGAGAAAGATGCTTTGCCAACTTTTGTACTGGGAATATTTTTGATGGATTCTAAGAAATGTACACACCCACCTCCCTCTTGCTGGGCTTTTTCTTTCGTTCTAACCTAAAGGTCACAGTGAGAGACGCTCAGAGGGTGTCCTTTAACCGTGAGCCTGTCTGTAGGGGACTGCCCAGGTCAGCCTGGGCCACGCAGCTCCGGGGCGCGCAGGGCAGTGCGCGCGAGGTGTGTGGCCGGCAGGGGGCAGCCACGTTTTCCTTAGCCCGCTCTCACTTCTAGGTGTTTCTGCCATGGTCACGCAGGATTTGGCTACCTTTCCCCGCTCTGGGATCCTGTTCCAGCTTACAAAGTGTGAAGTCTTGTGCAGCGCAGGCGCGTGTGGTGCGGGCGCAGTGGGACTGAGGGTCCCGAAGGGGTTGGCAAGTCTGCCTTGGCAGACACCACAGACCCAGCGCCTGGAAGGTACTTGTTGTCTCCCGCGGTAATACGCCATAGCTCTCCCAGGGCTAACCCGGGGTTTGTTTACGAACAGGAAGTGCCTCCCCACCCGCTGCGTTGTGGCACAGCCGGTCAAGCCACTGCCTGCCCATAAGGCCACTGGTTCGGGTCCTGCTCCACTCTGATCCAGCTCCCTGCTACTGGCCTGGGAAAGCAGTGGAAGATGGCCCAAGCGCTTGGGGCCCTGCACTCATAGGGGAGACCCAGAAGAAGCTCCTGACTAAAATAAAACCGGGAAATGCTTATGTGTATCAGAAGAAGGTGGGTAATAAGCAAATGGCTAGGGCAAGCAAGGTTATAAGAGAAGGCATTTTTTGCTAGTTCATCAGATTAGAAAGTTTCACACTTTTCCAAGCGTCTCTCTGGTACAGAAATTACACTGTCTCTATAACAGACCAAGGCCAGCAGTGTCTAGATTGTTGAGCTGATGTGCTGATCACATAGCACTGTTGGCGAGTTTGTGAAGCAAGACTGATCTGGGTGATATTTTTCTGTTCCAGCTTGAGTTTTGCACCTGAACTTGAAAGAAATTGAAACGCGTTTAGATTCTGAAATTTAGAGATTCCAGATTCATTTGAGTGTGGGGATAATCCCGTAATCAACAAAGCTCAACCCATCATTAAAGACATGTAATTAGATGTTTATTTTATGTTCTAACATATGAAACATAAAACACAGAATTTTTCATTTGGCCTTTGTCCTCAAATGAACTTAAGTGATTCTGAAAAGGCGTATATAGAATGAGTCTATTTGCTATCCAGACAATAGGCTAATCAAATTTTTAAAAATATTGATCATTCCCCCCCCCCCCCCCCCCCGCCGCTTAAGAGCAAAAGTTTAATTCCAGGGCTGGCGTGGTGGAGTAGCGGGTTAAGCCACCACTTGCAATGCCAGCATCCTATATGGGCACGGGTTTGTGTCCTGGCTGCTCCATTTCCAATCTAGCTCCCTGCTCATGTGCCTGGGAAAAGCACCAGACATGACCCAAGTGCTTGGGTACCTGCACCCAGGTAGGAGACCCAGATGAAGCTCCTGGCTTCAGCCTGGCATAGCCAAAATACTTAAATCCTACTCTAGGTACATTTGTAGTCTTGTAGGGAGAGAAAATTAACACGGAGAGAGATGCTTTGCCAACTTTTGTACTGGGAACATTTTTGATGGATTCTAAGAAATGTACACACCCATCTCCCTATTGGGTCACTATTTGACCCAACCATTCCACTCCTAGGTATATACCTAAGAGAAATGCAAACATATGTTCACACGAGATGTACACAACTGTTATTCATAATAGCTGCAGGTGGAAACAAACCAAATGTTCATCAACCGATGAATGAACAAACGAAACGTGGCCTGTCCATACCATAGAATATTATGCAACAGTAAAAGGAAATTGAGTGCACTCTAACGGGGTTTGTTTGTAGGATGGGATGAGAATTACACCTTAATAAAACTTGCAGAAACACACACCTGAAAAGTTACCCACTATTTATTTTGTAATTCATACCAGCTTCCAAAGTGTCATACTCCATGCGCTGTGTCTTGCTTCTGCGGCTGATTCACCTGAGAAATTCAGAGGGTCTGAGAGAAGAAAACACGATGTGGGAGACGCAAGGAAGGAACCAGCAACCCCACGGATTATTGGATTATTGTGATTCTCGCATTCTTCAGAGAGCTCTCTTCTTTGTAGAAAGAAGCATCCCCAGCTCTCTCCATTCTGGTGCTTACCAAAGTACACATTCCAGAAAGGATTTTAAGGGGCCAGCATCCCATAGGAGCCTCGATTCGAGTCCCAGCTTCTCCACTTCTGAGCCAGCTGCCTGCTAATGTGCCTGGGAAAGCAGCAGAAGATGGCCCAAGTGCTTGCGCCCTGGAAGACCTGGAAGAAGCTCCTGGCTCCTGGCTTCGGATCAGCCCAGCTCCAGCCATTTTGGCCATTTGGGGGGTGAACCAGAGGATAAAAGATCTTTCTCTCTGTCTCTCCCTCTCTCTGTGTGTAACTCTGCCTCTCAAATAAATACATAAATAAATCTTAAAAAAAAAGAAGAAAGGATTTTTAAAATGTGATGGCATCGATGTGATGGGTGAATTTTGTGGTTAAGACAATGAAGCCCAATCTCTCTAATTCGTCACTCCTCAAAACTGACCTCTTCACATCATTCCAGGCACTAGTCTGGCCGAGGAAGCCGGGAGACACACCTAGAGGGTGCTTCTGGGTGCCCTGACTGGATAGGCAGGTGCACTAAGGGCCGTGGAGGGCACAGAACACAAGGCTACTTGCAGAAGTTTGTGGGAAGAGGGTTGGACATCTGACCTAACAGTTAGGATGCCAGCTGGGGCACCCACATCCCATATCAGGGTGCCTGGGTCCAAGTCCTGGCTCTGCTCCCAAGTCCAGCTTCCTGTTAATGTGCACCCCGAGAGACAGCAGGTGATGGCTCAAGTGGCCGGGTCCCTGCCACGCACATAGGAGACCTGGATTGAATTCCCTGCTCCTGGCTAATTACTTTGGCCTGGTCCAACCTTGGCTGTTTTGGGCCTTTGGGAAGTGAGCCAACAGAAGGGAGTTCTCTATCCATCTGTCTGTGTGTCTAAAAAAAAAAAAAAACAAAAACAAACAAAAAAAAAAACACGGATGGAGCCTGTGTTGTGGTGCAGTGGGTTAGCCACTGCTTGCAATGCTGGCGTCTCATCTCAGAGTGCTGTTTCGAGTCTCTGCTGCTCTGCTTCCCATCCAGTTCCATGCCAAAGCTCCTGGGAAAGCAGTGGGAGATGCTAAGTGTTTGGGCCGCTGCCACCCACAGGGAGACCCTGATGAAGCTCTTGCCTCCTGGCCTCAGCTTGGCCCAGCCCCAGCCTTTGAGGCCATGTGGGGGGTGAACCAGTGGATGGAAGTTCTCTCCCTCTCTCTTTCGCCTCTCTCTATAACTTTCAAATAAATAGATCTTTTTTTAAAAAAAAAAAAAGTCTGTGGATCTGCTGATGTACAGTGCCTTTGCTGCTATGGATCAAAATCTAAAGAACCGTGTAGATAAACTTTATTGTGTAAGTAGAAAATTACTTAATTTCATACTAGAAATGGATGGATGCTGCAAGTTGAAATGGACTGTCCATTGACGTTCCTAATGTGGTAGCAGAAGAAAAATGGTGTCTTAAGTGCTTAGTGTTTGATGTCATTAATAGTTTCGTAAAACTCTACAGTGTAGAAAGATTTTGATACTAAACTGTGCATTGTACATAGTTCTAATGCATTGTATTGACCGCCAGTACTTCTAATGGTAGATTGTTTGTGCATTCAGACTTTTAAGCATTAAACATAAATAACTTCTAAAAAAATAGATCTTTTTTTTTAAAAAAGATCTATTTATTTGAAAGTCAGAGTTACATAGAGAGAGAAGGAGAGGCAGAGAGACAGAGAGAAAGAGAGAGAGGAAGAGAGAGAGAGGGAGAGGTTTTCCATCCACTGGTTCACTCCCCAGTTGGCTGCAATGGCTGGAGCTGCACCGATCCAAAGCCAGGAGCCAGGAGCTTCTTCCAGGTCTCCCACATGGGTGCATGGGCTCAAGGACTTGGGCCGTCTTCTACTGCTTTCCCAGGCCATAGTAGAGAGCTGGATTGGAAGTGGAGCAGCTGAGACTTAAACCGGCGCCCATATGGGATGCCGACACTGCAGGTGGTGGCTTTACCCGCTACACCACAGCACCGACCCCAATAAATAAATCTTTTTTTTAAAAAAAAGATTAAAGGCTTGTGGGAAGTGAATTAAAAGGTGTTTCGGTGCAGAAACCTTTGGAATCTATATACACAAATTTTCCATGAACTTCACAAAGTTCATGGAAAATGCATATGAGTAAAAAAAAAAACTATTTGTGGATTTCAACAATTATTTGCACCAACCCAAACCTCTGTTTTCATCCCACTTTCCATGAAGATTCTGACCACTCTCGGGCATGCGGTGGCTCCGGGGCTGGAGTGGCAGGCGTGGGACCAAGGAGGCCGTGTGGTCCCTGGTAGGGCTGAGGGTCTGAAGCCACAGCAGGTGATCTGCAGGTCCTGCAGTTTTGCTCTGAAATTCCTGGCAGACGAGTGAAAGAGGTCTCATTACTGTTGCTGTTATTATTATTGTCTTTGAAGGATGAAGCAGGTAGGAGCAATTTAGTCGCTGCTTCCCGGTCCCTGAAATGTCACTGAGCAGTCACGGGCGGGAAAGAGAGAATTCAGTTCTGCTTCCTTGGGAAGATAAGGGCCTCCTGGTGGAGCCAGGTGTCGTCCCCAGGGATGTCCACCAGAGGGCAGCATTGCTGTTCCAGAAAGAAAACCTCCCCAGAGTTGCTTTTCCTTATTGCTCACCGCCGCCCAGCCAGCAGCCCAGAACCGTGCAGAAGGAAGAGCCTGGGCACTGGCTTCCGATTCGGTCATGAGTGGAGAGATCGCGGCGCCTCACTGACCTCCTCCTAATAGTGAAGATTTCATGTGTCCACAACCCCTTGTCCTCCTTCCCTCCACCCTAGCCAATCAGATTTGGGCTCTGGAAAGTCAGACAGCTCCAGGCTGAGGGTGGGGGATCAAAGACCCCCCTACTGATGCATTTGCGTTACTCATTTGGCAAGCGTACCTTAAGCACCCACTATGCGCCAGACACTGTGTATGCTAACCTCCAGAAGGGGAGGCTCAGGGGTTGCCTTGGGCACTACCTGGTCACTCGGGCTGGTGCCGGGTAAAGGAAGTAACACAGGAAAGGGGAGACTGCCGCAGGTGCTGCTCCAGGGAGCGAGGGAGCCCCCTGCCTGTCCCAACACCTCTCCTCCATCCTTGCTCTTCATTTCAAAGACCACACCTGCTTGAAGGGCACCTGCCCTGGGTGAGGGATGGCCGAGGCAGCGGGCAGAAGGTGTGGTTTGAACACTGCCCACTCCTGGGCATTTCCCGGCTCTCTGGGATACACAGCATGGAGACCTGGGACCTGCACTCTGCTGCCCGTCTCACAGCTGCTTGAGGTTCCCCACTGGGCTGACACAGGTAACCATCCCGCCCCTGTCCACAGCACTGCCCGGACCCTCGCTTCCCCTCCCTCCCCTCTGAGCTCCCGGTCACATCCCAGTTCTTGCGGCTCTCCTGCCAGGCCAGATCCTGCCTGCCTGCTTTCCCTTTGCACCTGCTTAACTCCGGTTACACACTGTTGTGCAGCCTAGGGTTCAGCTGCTCCCTCCCCTTCCCTTCCTGTCCGTGCTGGGTCCTTCCATGCATCCCTGTGTGTACATTCATCGCGGCACCAAACACACCGCCCCGGAACGCTGGGTGTCAGTGTCCCTGCCCTGCCTGCCGCACAGCGCGCCGGGAGCACCTTGAGTGTCACCCTTGCCTGTGTGTCTGCAGCACCAGCGGGCTGGCCGCAGAGTCTGCAGCTCCATCAGTGTTGGCGGATGGAGTGAATGGTGGTGCAGGTCCGTGCTCTTGTGTTTATGAACGAGTTTCGAGCTCCTGGGAGACAGAGCAGAAAGTGATGTAAATCTGCAGCCACCACAGGGAGAAACCCGAGAACCTGTTTCAGTGTCAGGTGCAGCCTATGGCGTCATCCCTGGGGAACACCCTGAGCTGGAAGCCTCACGGACTGGGCTCCACCCGACGTCTGTCTTCAGCCAGCTGCCTGATCCTCAGCTGTGGAAATCCACTTCTCCCATCCGCGCGTGAGAAAGGATCAGAGGCGCTCTGGGGTCCGTTCCGAGGGCAGAGCTCTCATCAGACCTGCTGGTTCCACAGACGGGATGGACAGAGGGCTTGCAAGAAGTTCGTGGAAATGGGATTAAGAGATGCAAAAAGTTTTGCAGTTTTTTTTTTTTTTTATATATGGGATTTCAGCAAATTCACTTCTGTGAATTTTGTAGGCATCGTGGAGCCAGTGAGTTAAGGTTCTGCCTGCAATGCTGGCATCCCATATCCGAGCGCTGGCTCCAGTCCTGGCTGCTCCACTTCTAATCCAGCTTTCTGCCAATATGCCTGGAAAAGCAGCTGATGGTGGTCTGAGTGCCTGGGCCCCTGCCAGCCCAACGGAAGACCCAGATGGAGTTCCTATCTCCTGGCTTCAGTGTGGCCCAGCCCTGAGTGTTGCAGTCATTTGGGGAAATGAACCAGCAGATGGAAGATCTCTCTCTCTCTCTCTCTCTCTCTCTCTCTCTCTTCATCTCTATGTCATTCTGCCTTTCAAATAAATAAATCTTTTTAAGAAAAGTTCACAGAAAATGTGTTATGAAAAAATTGTATGTGTAGATTTTAAGTTCTTTTGCAGATAATAATAAACTTATCTTTAAAAAACTATGTATTTATTTACTTATTTGAAAGGCAGAGTTAGAGAGAGAGAGACATAAACAAAGACAGAGAGAGATCTTCCATCTGCTGGATCACTCCCCAAATGACTGCAATGGCCAGAGCTGGGCTGATCCAAAGCCAGGAGCCAGGAGCTTCTTCCAGGTCTCCCACACAGGTGCAGGGGCCCAAGCACTTGGGTCATTCTCTGTTGCCTTCCCAGGCCACCAGCAGGGAACTGGATCAGAAGTGGAGCAGCCAGGAGTCGAACCAGTGCCCATATGGGATGCTGGTGCTGCAGGTAGTGGCTTTACCTGCTATGCCACAGTGCTGGCCCCTAAACTTATTTTCTAAACTTATCTTCTAATTCCATTTTTCATATATGTGAACGTGCTTTGAAGTTGCCCAAAACGATCATGGATAATGATGCGGATGGCAGCTGATTGGAAGACCATCACATGACTGCTTCTACCCTTCAGGTCAAATGCTTTCCTGTCTTCAAGAGGGCCTCCTTATTTATTTATTTATTTATTTATTTATTTATTTTATTTATAAGATTTGCTTATTTGAAATGCAGAGTGACAGTTGGGGGAGGCAAGAGAGACAGAAAGAGATCTTCCATCTGCCAGTTCACTCCCCAGATGACTACAACAGCCAGGGCAGGGACAGGCAAAAGCCAGGAGCCTGGAACTCCACCGGGTCTCCCTCATGACTGGCAGGGCCCCAGGTACTTGGACCAGTAGCTGCTGCCTTCCTAGGTGCATTATCAGGGAGCTGAATTGGAAGTGGACCTGCAGGGACTCAAACTGGCACTCTGATATGGGATGCTGGGTAGCAAATGTTGGCTTAACTTGCTGTGCCATGATGTTGGCCCTTTAAAAATTTATTTCTGAGAGAGAGGAATACAGAGAGCATGCTTCCATCTGCTGGTTCACATCTCAAACACCCACAGCAGCCCCAGGAACTCAATCCCGATCTCCCACATGGGAGGCAGGGACCCAACTCCTTGAGCCAGCACCATTGCCTCCCAGGGTGTGCAGTAGCAGGAGGCTGGAGCCAAGACCTGCACACCAAAGACCTGGAAGTCACTCTTGCCTTCCCCTGCCTCCTCCTTCAACGACATCCCCAGTCGGACTGCTTCTCCCCACCCAGCCGCTAAAACTCAGCTGAAAGCCACTGTGGTTGGCCAGGACCGTGCAGCAGCCTCCTGGGGTGGCCCCCTGCCTCTTCTCTGGTCCCCCTCCTTATGATTCTGAGCGCAGCAGCCAGAGCCATCTTCTCCAACAGAAAGCCCGCGATGGCTCCCTGTGGCTAGGACAGGGAGACCCATCCTCCCCCCCGTGTCTGCAAGGCCCCTGCCCACTCTAACCATGCTGCCCCTCGAACCTGCGAAGCCTTTAGCTGGTCCAGGGCCTTTGAGCCTGCTACACACTCGCCCGCCCCTAACACTGTTGGGGTCCCAGCACCGGGGCACACGTGGAGGCTCACGTACCACATCTCTAAGAATTAAAAAGTCACACACAAAATATGTTCCATCCTCCTACCATGACGAATGCCCTCACAGAGACAAAACTGGCGAACGTGTGTAAACGTATGGCTTTTATGACTACAGGTTAGCAAACTATGAAAGACAAGTGTGCATAATTATGACTACGCATATTATAGTGTTCTGTTGATGGGTTGGTGATATTTGAATGAATAATAAGATAGGGACATACGTTATTCACGACCTGATGTATGTTTATTCCACAAGGTTGCTTGTGCCTGGCAGGTGTTGTGGCACAGGGGCTCAATCCACTGCTTGGGATGCCTACATCCTGCGTTGCAGTTTGTGTCCTAGCTACTCTGCTCCTGTTCCAGCTTCCTGCTACTGCGCCTGGGAGGCCGCGTATGATGGCTCAAGTGTTTGGGTCCCTGTCGCCCACATGAGTGACCTGAATGGAACTCTAGGCTCCTGGCTTCTGCCTGGCCCAGCCCAGCTCTGGCCATTGCAAACATTTGGGGAATAAACCAGTGGATGGAGAATCTTTCTCTCTCTCTCTCTCTCTCTCTTTCTCTCTCTCTCTCTCCTCTCCTCTCTCATTCTCTCTGTTGCCCCTGCCTTCCAAGAAGATGAAAATAACTAAATAAACTTTTTTTAAAAAAAATGCCTGTGCCCCACGTTGGAGTCCCCAGATTGGGTCTGATTTCTGCTTCTCCTCTCTCTAACTTCCTGCCAATGCACACCCAGAAAAGCTGTGACGATGGCTCAGGTCACTGGGTTTCTACCGCTCCTGTGTGAGATATGGATTGAGCCCCTGGCTCCCAACTTTGGCCCCACCAAGACTCATTACAAGCATCTGGGGAGTGAATCAGTGGATAGGAGCTATCTCTTTGTCTCTGTCAAATAATTTTTTAAAAAAATTAATGTTATCCTCAGTGTACAAAATTTAAGTATATCATCATTAAAATATACCTGAAAGTCAATATAAAATATTAAAAGTTTTCAATGGTTTTCATATATGCTTTCAATAGTTATTTTTTCAGGGGCCAGCCTTGTGGCATGGCAGGTAAAGCCTTTGTCTGCAAGGCAGGCATTCCTGTGGGCGCCAGTTCACGTCCCAGTTGCTCCACTTCTGATTCTGCTCCGTGCTTACAGCCTGGGAAGGCCGTAAGATGGCCCAAGTGCTTGGGTCCCTGGCACCCATGTGGGAGACCCCTAGTGAAGCTCTTGCTCCTGGCTTCAGCCTGGCCCAGTTCTGGCCATTGCAGCCTTTTGGGGAGTGAACCAGCGGATGGAAGATCTCTCTCTCCCATGCTCTAACTCTGTCTTATAAATAAATTTTTTAAAAAGTCATTTTCTCAGGTATTTAAGATAATTTATCATTAAACAATGTATATTCTATTTCATGAACATGAACATCTTCAATTAGAATTACTCAAATAGACATGAAAAACTATTTTGGAAAATTTAGCTAACTTGTATTAAATATTCTTCTAAAGATATTTGTTTATGTATTTGATAGGCAAAGCAACGGAGAGAGGGAGAGACAGACAACAGATCTTGCATCCACTGGTTGACTCCATGAATGCCCACAACAGCCAAGGCTGGGCCAGGCCAAAGCCAGGAGTAACTCCACCAGGGCCTTGCACTTGAGTGGCAGGATCCAAGCACTGTCCCATTATCTGTGTGTCTTCTGGGTACATTAGCCAAGAGCTAGGTAGCTGGATCGGAAGTGGAGCAGCTAGGACTCAAACCCACACTCCTATGTCACAAGCAGTGGCTTAACCTTCTGTGCCACAGTGCCAACCCCTAAATAGTCCTAACTTTTTAAAAAATATTTATTTACTTATTTGAAAGTCAGGGTTACATACAGAGAAGAAGAGTCAGAGAGGCAGAGAGAGAGAGAGAGAGAGAGGTCTTCCATCTGCTGGTTCACTCCCCAATTGGCCACAATGGCCAGAGCTGCACCGATCCAAAGCCTGGAGCCAGGAGCTTCTTCCGGGTCTCCCACGTGGATGCAGGGGCCCAAGGACCTGGGCCATCTTCCACTGCTTTCCCAGGCCACAGCAGAGAGCTGGATGCGAAGTGGAGCAGCCAGGATATGAACCGGCACCCATATGGGTTGCTGACACTGCAGGCGGCAGCTTTACCTACTGCGGCACAATGCCAGCCCCAATATTCCTAATTTTAAAAACATTCTTGGCTTAGTGTTTAATGTCCTCTTGGTTGTCAAGGTAAAGAATTGGTGGGCTTTGAGCATCTTCTGCCTAAACCATCTAACCCGAATTCATAGTCAGAGAACTGGATTATCTAGCGCTGCACGATACTCTGCACACGCCGTGTGCTGATGCTGCAAGCACTCGGTCCCTGAGCATCTCTGGAACACGAAGAGGGGCACAGAGAAAGCAGGCTGTCAGGCCGGAGCACAGCCATCCCACCAACGCTGCTGGGAAGAAGGGCTGAACAAATGTACACACCTGTCCCTTCCCTCCTACCCCAGCCCGCCCGCCACGCTGGCTCTTCCTGTCTGTGTGTGACGTGGGTGCTGCTGCGACCACAACCCCAACAGCATCGGGCCGAGGCGATGGAGAGGCACCTGCCTGGGGTCCCAGTGCTGTAAAGTCATCAGGGTGCTTGGAGTGTCTAAACCCAGAGCCCAGGGCAGTGGTCCCTACTGCCTTCGTCCAGAGGTCATAGTTCTGTTCACAAGGTCATATCTGTCTGTCTCTCCCATGGGCCCTCCTCCTGGAAAAGCCTTGTCTGATTCCCCACCCCCCACAACAAGAACTGCGGTGGCACCCAGCTCCCGGCCCCATCCTGTGTCCCACTGTCCTACAAGCTGTTCTACACAGCAGTGAGCACCAGACAGGACAAATGATCTGCTGATGGCTTTCGATCTTCCCCTGCGCTCTCAACAACTCCTTGTTCATGACTGAGCCCCCCTGTTGGCCAAACTGCAGGGGCCATGCCACGATGCGCGTCCAGTGAGGGGCTCACACAATGCCTGTGAGATTCGCACTGCCTGCGAACAGAGCACGAAGGCCACACACACCTGGGGCTGAGAGAGGTTCTGGGGGCTGTCATTGTGAACAGGTGGCAGAACCGAGCCCTGAAACCAGTAAAGTTCCCGGTGGCTCCCCCACCGCCTTGCAACACACCCGGCTGTGCAGCCCCTGCATTTCTCCCCCTAGGGGGCAGTAGTTGCACACACATGGACATCTGACCAATGTGGTCCACAGGACGATGGTGATGGGTGCCTGCATCTTCACCTAGTCTATTTAGTTTTTAAGTTTTTATTTCACAGTGAGAGAGAGAGAGAGAGAGAGAGAGAGAGAGAGAATGTGACCAAGCACTCCCAGTCACTGGTTCACTGCTCAGATGCCCACAATGGCTGGGCCTGGGCCTGGCTGGATCTCCCAGGTGGGTGGCAGGGACCTGACTCCCTTAGTGATCACCACAGTCTCCGAGGGTGAGCCTTAGCAGGCAGCTGGAGGCAGGCCTCAAACCCAGGCACTCCATACGGGATGCAGGCATCTTAGCTGGTGCCTTAACCACGACACCGAACGCCTGTGCCTATCTGAGTTTAGAGGACCTTGGAGGCATTCTGACTGCACCAAGATTGCAACACCACCACTTCTTCCTTGGGTCTTATTACCCTGTGTGTTTCCAGAAAGTCTAGGGCTTTCTACCTTTTCTCTGACTTCTTCAAAGAGAATTGCAATTTCAAATCACAGAACTCACAATGGGCACTGCAGGCATTTCACATCAGAATATTTTGTGATGGGTGGGGCTGTGGTGTGTGCTTGGCCTCATCCCTGGTTCCCACCTGCTAGTTGCCAGTGGCACTAACTAGCCCTGCCACCACCCCCACTTGTGACAACTCCAGCGCCTGGAGCCATCACCAGACGTTGAGGAGTGGCAGCAAAACGCACAGTTTCTCGGGTTTGAGAACCATTGTCTCATGCATTCCCCCCAAACAAAAACCAACTGACTGCCCCAGGAACAGACATCGCGGACTCAGATGGGGAGCTGTACCCCCGGAGGGATCCACAAATCTTTCCAGAGCAGGATGGCGCAGTTTCCGTGCAAACTTTTCTTCCAGCGACATTTGATCTTGCAGCATCCCCAAATGGTAATCGTTTGCGAATTCAGTGGTGTTTCCCCTTATGGCCATGAACTCTGAGCAGCATACAGGGGATCTTTAATTTTTTTACCACCTCCGCCCCCCGCCGCCCCGCCCCTCCTGGGTCTGCACAGTGCTCAATCCCTGGGAGCCATTTATCTCTTTTGTATTATTGCTCCTCACTTGGCTTCCCCTTGCACCAGACAGGCTTAATAACTGGCAATCATCGCAGGCAAGGGCACGGGGGTCGGCAGCCACCCCCGCATCCATCGGCGGAATCAGATATTTCCCAGAGCCCCTGTGCTCTGGGGCCGTTGCTGCCTTTATTTTCCACGGGGGGGTGGGGGTGGGGGTGGGGGCGACTCCTGTTCTGTCTCCTGGCTGTCCCTGAATGAAAGAGAATCTTAAAAAACATCGTGCGGCTGCAAATGGCTTTGTATAAGCTGGAAGCAGCCGTAAACAGGAAGCCGGCAGCAAAGGAGAAATAAAAGTGATCAGTCAATTAGGCTGTTAGAATGACTTAAACCGCGCCCCCTTCCCCGGGCGTCTTTGGAGAAAGCAGGGCTGCATGAATCAGGCGGAGCTGCAGGGAGGCCCGCACGGAGCCAGCAAGAGCTGTGAGTGCCAGGGCTTTGCCAGGAGAGGCGGCAGAATGTGGCCCCACGTGCACGCGCGCGACTCATCGCGGCCAGATTGGTGCCGGGCTGGAGCGAGGAGCATCTGGCATTCCTGCCCCACGCTGGACTCACATTCGGAACACACCCTGCGTCCTGAGACGTCCGTGGAGCCTCGGGTTGCGCCTCTCGGGGACCTGCTGCCTTTCTGAGCCACCACCATGGGGCTGAAGGCACTAGTGTGCGCGCGCGCGCGCGCGCGCGCGCGTGTGTGTGTGTGTGTGGGGGGGGGGGTGGGTGGGGTGGGGGGTGGTCCTGAGCCAGTGCTGTCACAGTGCTGGAGACCCTTAGTCCACCCTGGCCTGGGCGGGGCGGGCCGGGGTGGGGGTCTTCCGTGAGCACTGCATCAAAGAGACCCTGGCGGGGATGAGGGAGTGATTTATCTGATGTGGGGTCTTCAAGACAGAGGATGTCCCCCGAGAGAGAGAGAGAGAGAGAGAGAGAGAGAGAGAGAGAGAGAGAGAGAAGCAAGCAAGGCCTCCTGCAGCCGCCTTTGCCAGCAGGCAAGGTCAGATTGTGCAGTCTTGGAGTTTCCAAAACAAAAGGATGCAGGAGGCGGTGAACCAGTGTGAGGTCAGAAGGGTAAGGAACGTGTTTTTGAGCCGGTTTGTGAGGCCAGCTGGGGGAGGCAGGCTGCACAGCCCACTCCAGTTCCATCCATCTGGTCCTCCTTATTTTGTCACAGGTTACAAGGCACAACGGTGCCCGGAAGCGGCTGGGGATCGCGTCTCTATCCCAAGGCTTGGCCGAGGGTAGGAGGAGTAATTTTCAAGAAGGTGAAGCAACAGGGTGAAGGCCAAGCTGTGGCCGTGACCTCGGTGCTCCTGAACCAGAGATGGGTCCTAAGCGAGTCCTGTTCCTCCTGGTGAGAGTTTGGCAGGGCTTGCACAGGGGAGTGGCTCTCCAGAGCCGGTCTGAGCAGAAGCTCCGCTTCACGGCAGGAAGCCGGCAAGGCTCTTCTCCTCACCGCCCCAGACCTGCCCAAGCCAGATTCCCTGGTTTTATCAGCCTTGCCACGATCCCCCGTCTTCTCCTTAGGCAGTCCCGGCAGGCATCCCACCAAGACAGTTACCTTGGCAACAATGCCACGCTAATTGGTGAGCACGGGTACACGTTCTGCTGCTGTGAGGAGGGTCTCTCCGTAGAACTCTCTATCTCCCGGGTAAGCCAAGTGCTTAGAACTGACCAGCCCGTTGTCCTGGGTCATCGGTCAGCTGGAGCCCCCACCACTTGCCTGGGCAGGGCTCGGGACAGCAGAGTGTGTCAAAGAACAGACGTGCAAAGCTGATATTGTAGTATAAGGCCACATGACCATTCTGACCCTCAATGAGGCTCAAGTCTGAACATTTTTTTTTTAGATTTATTTTACAGGGAGGCACTGTGGCACAATAGGCTAAGCCTCTACCTGTGGTACTAGCATCCCATGTGGGCGCTGGTTCAGTCCAGGCTGCTCCACTTCTAATCCAGCTCCTTGCTGATGGCCTGGGAAAGCAGTGGAGGATGGCCTAAGTCTTGGGTCCCTGCACCTACATGGGAGACCTGGAGGAAGCTCCTGGTTTCTGGCTTCATATTGGCCAACCCTGGCAGTATGGCCATTTGGGAAGTGAACTGGCAGATGGAAGATCTCTCCCTGTCTCTTCCTCTCTGTCTGTAACTCTGCCTCTCAAATAAATAATAAACCTTTTAAAAATTTATTTTAGGGTCCAGAGTTGTGATGTAGCAAATAAAGCTGCTGCCTGCAGTGCCAGCATCCGATATGGGCGCCGGTTTGACTCCTGGCTGCTCCTCTCCCAATCCAGATCTCTGCTATGGCCTGGGAAAGCAGTAGAAGATGGCTCAAGTCCTTGGGCCCCTACACCCATGTGGAAGACCTGGAAGAAGCTCCTGGCTTCAGATCATCCCAGCTCTGACTGTTGTGGCCTTTTAATGAGTGAACCAGTGAATGGAAGACCTCTCTCTCTCTCTCTGCCTTTGCCTCTCTGTAACTCTGCCTTTCAAATAAATAAATAAGTAAATCTTTTTAAAAAGAATAAATGAACAATTCTTTAAAAAGATTTATTTTATTTATTTCAAAGGCAGAGTTAGAGAGAGAGAAAGGGAAAGAGATGGAGAGAGGTCTTCCATCTGCTGGTTCACTCCCCAAATGGCCACAACAACTGATGCTGGACAAGGCCGAAGCTAGGAGCCTGGAACTCAATCCAGGTCTCCCATGTGGGTGGGCAGGGACTCAAGTACTTGAGCCATCCTCCACAACCTTGCCATGGACATTAGCAGGGACCTGGATCAGAAGCTGGTATCGAACCAGCACTCTGATACAGGATGCTGGCATTGCAGGCAGTGGCTTAACCTGCTGCCTTTCAGTGCTGGCTGCAAGCTTGAACATTTACGTACAGTTACGGCACTTTGTTAATAATACCTCCAATTGTTCTTTAACTTTTCTGTCTTGGACTAGTATCACATCAGGCTATATGCTTCTCTAGAGTAGGAGGCACAACCCAAGTCACACGCAGGTGCACACATGCAAAACTTTTTTTTAAAGATTTTTTTATTTATTTGAAAGACAGAGTTACAGAGAGAGGTAGAGACAGAGAGAGAAGTCTTCCATCTGATAGTTCACTCCCCAGATGGCCACAACGGCTGGAGCTGTGCTGATCTGAAGCCAGGAGTCAGGAGCTTATTCCTGGTCTCCCACGTGGGCGCAGGGCCCAAGGACTTGGTCCATCCTCCACTGCTATCCCAGGCCACAGCAGAGCTGGATGGGAAGTGGAGCAGCCGGGACTTGATCCAGTGTCCTTATGGGATGCTGGCACTGCAGGCCAGGGCGTTAACCCGCTGTACCACAGCGCCAGTCCCACATGCAGAATTTCTAGCACAGTGCTGTGCACACAGGTGCTCGTTTGGCTGTGACCAACTGCCCCCATGAGTAGAACTGTGCAGGACGGAATGCAGTGGCACGAGGGCCCGTGTGAGGGAGCAAACTGGGTGGGCTGGAGTAGCAGGAGGAGGGAGACTTCCACGGGGATGCAAGAGGCAATTGACAGTCAAAATACCGTGGTTCGCTGTTTCTTTTTCCTTTTGAAAGCAGTGATTAAAGATAACATTTTAAAAAATTATAAAAGTGTATGTAGTCATTATGGAAAACGTAGAAGATAAAGAAAAACATAAACAAGAAAATTTAAATCGTGGGTAATTTGACGGCTAGACATCAGTGAGTGCATAGAATATATAATTATAAACTAGAACAAGAGCCTTGAAGCCACAGACCCCTAAGAAAATATACCACGGGGGGCTGACCTAGAATGGAGGGGGCCTCTCTGAAGATATGGCATTTATGAATTTCTACTTATTTTTATTTATTTGAGAAAGAGAGAGGCACACAGACAGACACACAGAGAGAGTTCCCATCCACTGGCTCACTCCCCGAATACCTACAAAGGCTGGCACCAGGCTGGGGAGGTGGAGCTGGGGCCGTGCAATCCAGGTCTCCCACATGGGTGGCAGGAGGCCGGTTGCTTGGGCCATCCCTGCTGCCTCCCGGGGTCTGCGTTAGCAGGAAGCTGGAGCAGGAGGAGACGCAGCCGGGTATCAAGCTTGGTTCTTGGATGTGGGGCACGAGTGTCTCAACTGCTAGGCTAAATGGTGCCCTGGATGTGGGATTTAAATAAGCTAAGACCGTAGGTGGGCAGGGGTTAGACTGTGAAGAGAGGAAGAAAGGGCCTAACACACAGATGGCCCTAAAGGAGACGTGTGTGTGTGTGTGTGTGTGTGTGTATACATAAGTATGTGTATATGTACATAAATATACATACATCTAAAAGTATATAGCCGGCGCCGCGGCTCACTAGGCTAATCCTCCTCCTTGCGGTGCTGGCACACTGGGTTCTAGTCCCGGTGGGAGCGCCGGATTCTGTCCCAGTTGCCCCTTTTCCAGGCCAGCTCTCTGCTGTGGCCCGGGAGTGCAGTGGAGGATGGCCCAAGTGCTTGGGCCCTGCACCCCATGGGAGACCAGGAAGAAGCACCTGGCTCCTGCCATCAGATCAGCGCGATGCACTGGCTGCAGCGTGCCAGCCGCAGCGGCCATTGGAGGGTGAACCAACGTCAAAGGAAGACCTTTCTCTCTGTCTCTCTCACTGTCCACTCTGCCTGCCCAAAAAAAAAAAAAAAAAGTATATAGGCAAATCATGACTGTCATGCAAGCCTAAGATGAGTATCTCCCAAAGATTTTACTTAACTTGTTAGTTAATGAGGGAACCAGTAAGATGTTACAGCTGTCTCGATGGAGGGTTGAGTCCCACACTTTGAACTGTCAATCAGGAATGCTGAAATAAACAAGCATGGATACTTGGAAAAATTCACAGAACTCAGATTGTTTATTTTGGTGCAAAAACTTTGTATGCCTAATTTTTCATGCTGTTCGTTTCCAGGAACTTTTTGAGGGCCCTTCGTATCAACAGATGCCAGACTGGCTGGCTGAAGATCAGCTGGCCCTCCCATGGACAGAATGTGTCGGCACACAGAGAAGAATCATCTGCATCACTCTCTGTTACCCACCACCCGCGGAGCTGTGAACCAGGCTTGAGACAATGGAAGCTGCAGATAACCAGGGTGAGTGAGCTGGTCAGGGCACCCACAATTGCCCGCCCTTTGAAAGCCTTTCACAGCTGTGTGTGACACATGGGGAAGTCCAGGGAAGGAAAGAGCTTCACAGAACGGAGAGAAGAGCTGGGTGCAATGGGCCAAGAGTAGAGCGGCTCAGAAGGGAAACACAGTGGACATTCCCACTTGGAGCCTGCTTTTGTTGTATTTATTTGTTTAGGTCGAGGTAAACCTTTCTTCCTTTTTTTTCAGACTTTATCTTTAAAAAATGTAAAAGAGATTTATTTATTTATTTGAAAGGCAGAGATAAACAGAGAGAGAGAGAGAGAGAGAGAGATCTTCCATCCACTGGTTCACTCCCCAAATGGCCACAATGGCAGGGACTGGGCTGATCTGAAGTCAGGAGCCAGGAACTTCTTCCAGGTCTCCCACGTGGGTACAGGGGCCCAAGGACTTGGGTCATCTTCTGCTGCTTTTCAAGATACATTAGCAGGGAGCTCAATAGGAAGTGGAGTAGCTGGGACTTGAACCAGTGTCTATATGGGGTGCTGGCACTACAGGTGGAGGCCTTATTCCCTATGCCACAATGCTGGCCCATTTAGGATAGATTTCTGTAAGTGGACTGTCTATATAAAATATTATTTTATTCTAAAGGTATAGATGAACAAAAACTGCTTTCAAATTGTGTGTTTTAGGAAAATATGCTGGGGCTGGCACTGTGGCATAGCGTGTAAAGCTGCCGCCTGCAGTGCCAGCATCCCATATGGGCACTGGTTTAAGTCCTGACTACTCCACTTCCAATCTAGCTCCCTGCTAATGTGCCTGGGAAACCACCCAAATGTTTGGGCCCCTGCAACCACATGGGAGACCCAGAAGAAGCTCCAGGCTCCGGTATCAGTCCCGGCCATTTTGGCCATCTGGGGAGTGAAGCAGCAGATGGAAGATATCTCCCCCCAACCCCAACCCTTGTCTCTTCCTCTTTCTCTGTAACTCTTTCAAATAAATAAATAATTTTTAAAAGATTTATTTTATTTATTTGAAAGACGGAAGTAGAGCCAGAGAGAGAGAGAGAGAGAGAGAGAGAGAGAGGCCTTCCATCCGCTGGTTCACTCCCCTGTTACCCTGGCTGTTGCCGCTATTTGAGGGGTGAACCAGCAGATGGAAGAGTCTCTCTCTGTCTCTGTCACTGTGCTTTTCAAATAAATAAATCGGAAAGAAAATCATGGTGACCTCCTCCAAGAGAGCAGTTTCAACAGAACTGCAGGGGCGGGAGTCGGCGGTTGAGGACCGAGCAGACAGAGGCACTGAGTGTCAGCCGCAGTGAGCAGGGTTTGGCAGCCAAAGCAAGAGGAAGGTCTGGGATGAACTAGAGGGGGTCAGGGTGGGGCGGGGAGTGGAGCACTGTGTGTGTGTGTGTGTGTGTGTGTGTGTGGTCCACATTCCAGCCCAGAAGCTTCTGTCTGCCTTCCTCCAGCCCCGACCACTTTCCTCTGCTGAGCTTTCCGTGCCGGGCGTTAACACGGCTTCACACGACATGCCCTGGACGCGAGGCCGGGCACAGGCGCGTGCTCGGGAAGCCACGGCTGCTGCTGATGCTTCTGCTTAGTGAGGGTCACCCAGCAAACAAAAGGCGGGGACGTGGGGCGGTGGGTCGAGTGGGCGTGGGGACGGGTGAGGAAGGGGGCTCTCTGCAGCAGGGGGATAGCTAGAAGTGCCCTGGGCCCACCTGCCGGCCTGCTTCCTGCCTTCTCATTCATTGCCCTGGGGTCAGTCTGAGCAGCAGGTCTGGCCCTACCCTGTGGGCTGTAAGAGAGAACCAAGAACTTCCTGGGTCTCCAGATTTGGGAAGAGAGTTTCATTGGGCAATCAGCACTGGTCCAACGCGGGAGCCACAGCCTGCAGCTGAGACAGAGAGAGAGGGAGGGAGGGAGGGAGGGAGATGGAGGGAGAGAGAGAGATGGAGGGAGGGAGGGAGGGAGGGAGCTAGAGGAGCAGACTGAGTGAGATCAGAGCAGGGAGGAGGGGGTGGGAGCAAAGGCCCAGAGGGGTCCACGTGTCGGGCAAGAGCTGGGGGCTGTGTGGGCTGAGCAGCACAGGGGGCTATCCTGCCTTCCCCGTAGCAAGGGGGCAGGTCACCCCACCCCGCAGTGGGCTCTGCAGCAGGATGCGATTCGTCGATTTAGTCCACAGCTCTGCGGGCCTCCCCCATGAGCCCTCCTCACCTGCTGAGGGCCAACAAGTAGCCAACTGTCCACCTCAGCTCGAGCTACCATCATGTAATCGGCATCCTGGGTTGAGCTCAGGCTCTGATGGGTGACAGTGCTCCACCTGGACACCTCTCCCTCCTTCTACGTCTCACTCCCCCCAGATGACTTCTCCCTTCTGTCTGGGTACACGAGGAAGAGGCGTCTGTGGCTCAGACGCACCCTCAGCATTCTCTGGTTTTCAGGAGCCTTCCTGGGTGGCTGACTCCTGCCTGGTGACCTTGTCAGGTGAAGAGAGGGGCTGGTTAATAGCGATCTGGCGGCCGGTGCCACGGCTCAATAGGCTAATCCTCCGCCTTGCGGCGCCGGCACACCGGGTTCTAGTCCCGGTCGGAGTGCCGGATTCTGTCCCGGTTGCCCCCCTTCCAGGCCAGCTCTCTGCTGTGGCCCAGGAGTGCAGTGGAGGATGGCCCAAGTGCTTGGACCCTGCACCCGCATGGGAGACCAGGAGAAGCACCTGGCTCCTGGCTTCGGATCAGCGCGGTGCGCCAGCCGCAGCGGCCATTGGAGGGTGAACCAACGGCAAAAGGAAGACCTTTCTCTCTCTCTCTCACTGTCCACTCTGCCTGTCAAAAAAAAAAAAAAAAAGCGATCTGGCCTCTCCCCGCTTGACCAGAGCTTGAGGTCCTGCCACGTGAGCCGACTCGGCCTCCCCACAGCTGCCCTACGGCTGCACGGGTCCTCTGAGCACTGTCTGTAGCTGCCACTGAGTTCCAGTGGGGAGATCACAGCCCATGGCCCGGCCGGCCAGCCAGCACCCTTCTCCGTGCCGGTTCTTCCTGTCTGCCTCTCACCAGCGTCACTGGATATCCGTGTCTGTTCAGTAGCAGGATCCCTGCTTCTACAGGAGCTGGCTGCCTCATCACTCGGTTTTACATCTCATCCTGGAGAAGAAAATTCTCTGTGACTCAAACTCCCCATGTGACGAGAATTTGTGAGGCCGGGGCCAGTGTTGGGGTACAGCAGGTTAAGCTGCCACCCACGGCACTGGCATCCGATCTGAGTGCTGGTTCGAGTCCGGGTGCTCCACTTCTGATCTAGCTCCCTGCTAATGTGCCTGGGGAAAGCAGCCTAAGTGTTTGGGCCCCTGCCACCCACCTGGAGACCCTGATGGAGTTCCAGGCTCCTGGATTTGGCCTGGTGAAACCATGGCTGTTGTGGCTAATAGGGGAGGGAACCCAGTGGATGGAAGACTTCTCTCTCTTTCTCTCTCTCTAATTCTGCCTTTTCAAATAAGTTAATAAATCTTCTAAAAAGACAAGAAAAACTTGAGAGTCCTTTTACTAAACTCTGCCCTTGACGTGCGTGGAAAGCATTGCCTGTGGGAGTTGCCAAGGCAACTGAAGAAAATGTTGCCGAGAGAGAAACTTTCCAATTCTTAGTTTTCAAAAGTGTGCACCGTGCATGTGTCATGAGGTAATACGGATTCTCTGAATGCGGGTGCCGCAGCCAACGAAAGCACTGACTTGTAGTCTGCAGAGACAGTCTTAGTCGCTAGTCCCAGGCAGAGGAATCACCCAGAAGGCATGAGAGCCAGGCTGGTGAGGAGCAAGCTCCCAGAGCCTCGCATTTAGGAGAAAGGAAGCTTGACAGCAACAGCGTCAGCGCGAGCAGACCCCGTCCGGAACTCGGCAACAAGCAGGTTTGCACTGGCAGCCAGTTTCAGCCAGGGCGCCCCGACTCTCGGCGGCGTCCCCCGGGGCACTGAGACGTAAACAGTCACTGGGCCAAGTCTGCAGTCAAGATGACAGACGGAGGAGGCTGTTGCTGTCTCCTCTTTATTTAAATCGAGACACGAGGTCAGATGTGACCCAGCGCGGAGCGACAGGACAGCGTGCAGCGAGGCATTCCAAGTAGTTTCTAACGTGAGTTGCCAGCCTCAGAGGCAACACTGGTCTCCAAGACTCTGCAGCCCCTGCCAGGATCTGGGGTCCCTATTTAATCACCCTCTCTGCCCGGTCCCCTGCCCTGCACCCAAGAGCCCTTCATATCAGGAGGAGTGGGACAATGGAATTAAAAGATAAAAGGGGGTTAGCCTAGTAGTTAAGACACCTGCATCCGACATGGAAGTGTCTGGCTTAGGAGTGATGGTGGCTGCCATCCGTGTGGGACACCTGGACTGAGCTCCTGGCTCCAGGCTTGGCTGGGAGCCGTGTGAGGCATTTGGGGGGTAAGACAGCAGATGAGAGCTCTCGCCCTCGGTTTCTTTTCGTCTCTATGCCTCTCAGATAAAGGAATACCAGCTTTGAAAAAGGTAAGACTATTTTGGTGCATCTGAAAAAAAAAAATCCATGCATCGTTGTTTTCAGAATATGTGCAAGGCCGGCACCGCGGCTCACTAGGCTAATCCTCCGCCTTGCGGCGCCGGCACACCGGGTTCTAGTCCTGGTTGGGGCGCCAGATTCTGTCCCGGTTGCCCCTCTTCCAGGCCAGCTCTCTGCTGTGGCCAGGGAGTGCAGAGGAGGATGGCCCAAGTCCTTGGGCCCTGCACCCCATGGGAGACCAGGGTAAGTACCTGGCTCCTGCCATTGGATCAGCATGGTGCGCCGGCGGCGGCCATTAGAGGGTGAACCAACAGCAAAGGAAGACCTTTCTCTCTGTCTGTCTCTCTCATTGTCCACTCTGCCTGTCAAAAAAAAAAAAAAAAAAAAAAATAATATGTGCAGGGGCCGGCGCTGTAGCACAGCGGGTTAAAGCCCTGGCCTGATGTGCCAGCATCCTATATGGATGCCGGTTCTTGTCCCAGATGCTCCTCTTTCAATCCAGCTCTCTGTTATGGCCTGGGAAAGCAGTGGAAGATGGCCCAAGTCCTTGGGCCCCTGCACCCACCTAGAAGAAGCTCCTGGCTCCTGGCTTCAGATCAGCACAGCTCCGGCCGTTGCAGCCATCTGGGGAGTGAACCAGCAGATGGAAGACCTTGCTCTCTGTCTCTACCTCTCTCTGTAACTCTTTCAAATAAATTAAAAATATTTATTTGAAAGGCAGAGATACAGAGAGAAGGGGGAGAGAAAGAAAAAGAGAGGGAAAGTGAGAGAGAATCTTCCATCTGTTAGTTTACTCCCCAAATGGCTACAACGGCCAGGGCTAGGCCACTCAGGAGCCAGGAGCTTCTTCCTGGTCTCCCATGTGGGTTCAGGGGCCCAAGCACTTGGGCCATCTTCCACTGCTTTCCCAGGTGCACTAGCAGGGAGCTGGACTGGAAGCGGTTCAACCGAGACTTGAACCAGCACCCGTGTGGGATGCCAGCACTACAGGCAGAGGCTTAGCCTTCTATGCTACAGTGCCAGCCCCAATATTGATCTTTTAATTCCATTTTCCACGAACCTTTTAAAAAGCACTCTTAAGTTTCTTGGGGGATAATAATGGAGGGGAAGATAAGGATTTAATGGATTTTTCTGTCTTTCCCCTACCCTCTCCCTATATTTCTATCTTACAGGGCTTTGTGAGGGATGATACCTCTGAAGGAATTGTCTCAGCTGTGGGAATTTGAGGGGACAACCTGTGGCGTGGACGGGGCTCGAGCTGGGGAGCTGATATGCCTTTGAACCACTATTCTACCCACAATAACCTACACACGAGCGCTCCCTGCTCAGAGGCTGGCTGGGCTTCCCACCCCCTGCCATAGGCTGGCAGGTGTGAGCAGAGACATGGGCACATTGCCACATATTGTTTCCTGTTGGGCGCAAAGCATCAGCTGTTCTCTATTGTTGATAGAGAACAATCAGTGCACTTTCCCTGGGTAACCGGGTCCCACACAGGTCCCAGTGCATAATTCCATGAGCTTGGCCACTGCCGGCAAGCGGCTGTTTCCAAACAAATCCGGAAGATCTCAGCTCCTTAGAGAGCCCGCAGGCCTCGGCTTCTTCTCCATGGAAATGGGAGTCAGCAGACACCCTTCCACACTGCCCCCGTGTGCTCTGGGCCTCCCTGCTGCCCTGCGTCGGACCGTGGGTTGTTCCTGTGTTAAGGAAGGTCAGGGGCTTGCTCGTTCGCTGGAAAGCAAAGACAGACAGGATGCACATGTTCCCAGAAAGAAAGCCGCACTGTGTCTCGTCAGTACCACTTCTAACTTTGAAGAGTGACGATGGCTGCTACCCCGTTTGGCTTCCTGAGGACACAGCACACCAAGGTTTCGCACACAATTAAAGGGAACTGTTTAGACGCAGTCAAGGCTGAGGGAGCGTGCCAGCCTCAGAGCCACAATGCACAGATATTTCATTAGATGTCAAGGAAGGAGCTCTTGTGAAGCTACGGTTAAGAACACACAGAATATTCTAGTCTTGTTTTTATTTGAAGCCAGTGTACACTGCATGACATGAGGCTACCCAAGAAGGTTCATGGAAGATGAAGTTGAAAGACAAGTTTCATTTGGAGGAAAATAATTTGAAATCTGCACACAATTTTTCATAATATGCACTTTCCACAAACTTTTATAAGACCTATTTAGTTATTTGCAAGGCACAATGTCATAGAGATGGGGGGGGGGGCAGAGAGAGAGAGAGAGAGAGAGGGAAAGGAGAAAGAGACACACACAGAGAAAGATCTTCCATCTACTGATTTGCTCCCCAAATGACTGCAACAGCCGGGTCTCAGCCAGGCTGAAGCCAGGAACCTTGAACTCCATCATCCTGGTCTCCCCCATGGGTGGCAGGGGCCCAATCACTTGGGCCATCTCCCACACCTTCTCAGGCCCATTAGCAGGAAGCTAGATAGGAAGTAGAGCAGCTGGGACTCAAGCTGCTATTCCAATGTGGGATGAGGCTTAACGGCTGTGCCACAATGCTGGCCCCTATGTGAAGAATTTGAAGACCCTCTCATACTTTATGTTTTGGCAAACACTTTTGCACTTACAATCTCATTTAGGCCTTAACATAATCACTTGAAGTAGGCAAGGTGGGGATATATCTTCCCCTTTGATGAATGAGAAACCTGAAGCTTGGAGAACTACCACAGGTAGCAATGACATATTTGTATTGTATTGACCATATTTGTATTGTATTGAATCACCTTTCCCTAGAGACCCAGAAAGAGCTATGGGCTGGTTAAAACCTGTAAAATCTTTTTTTTTTTTTTTCCTGACATCCTTTCTTTCAGAGTGATCCAGCCCTCAAGTCTCTAATATTCACTTAGGGATCTGGTAGGTTTCGCCACAAACTAACTGAAGATCCAGAAGTGAGGCCTGATGGGTCGGAGTATTCCATTTCTCTGGCCACAGTGATTGGCTCATGTGTGGGCACGTGACCTAAGCTGGCCAGTCCCAGTCTTCCCCGGGCCTTTTGCTAACGCTCTTAGAAAAACCTTTTCCTGGGTTCTTGCAGACGTGAGGCAAGAGTCCGTCTGGGAATGAAGGCGAGCAGAGGCACCAGAGCTGAAGCAGTGAAGGGAGGGAGAACCTTGATGCTGTTATTTGAACCACCGAGTTCGGCAGTGCCTGAAACTCTGTGAGCTAAGGAACGCCCGTTTTGCTTAAGCCAGTTGGAATTGTGTTTATATTTGCAAATAAAAGGAGTTACTGACTAAGAGAACTGCTGTTTCTGTCTCAGAACAAGAAAACACCCTCTAGACCTATTTATTTGCAGTATGCTTTCTTCCTTTCCACACACACAAAGGGGAGGCAGCTAATGAAAATAAATAAGAAAAACAGATACAAAGGCAAAACCCAGAGGCCGACTTTGATACATAAAGGACATGTCACAGTCACATGTGGATGCACAGCACAGTCTTTATATGAAATTGACAAAACCATTTTCTTAGAGTACCAAGTTGTTTTTTTTTTTTTTAAGATTTGTATTATTTACTTGAAACCCAGAGCATCAGAGAAAGAGAGAGGGAGGGAGAGACGGAGACAGAGAGTGAGAGAAAGTTCGATCTTCCATCCACTGGTTCACTCCCCAGATGACTGCAACAGCCAGCACTGGGCCAGGTTGAAGCCAGGCGCCTGGAACTCCATTCAGGCCTCCCATGTGGTGGCAGAGGCCTAAGCACTTGAACCATCATCTGCTGCTTTTCTAGGCACAATAAGGATCGGAGCGGAGCAGCCATGATTGAGCTGGTGTCCAACAGTGTCAATTACTGTTGGAGGTGTCGGAAAGGGATGCTGTTGGGAAAAATTATAAATTGGTACTTGCTCTCTAGGGAGAAATATGATAATGCATATTCACGTCCAGTGTTTGTGTAGAGCCATCCATTCTTCTAGGAATGTTTCTGGAGGACATTAATGAATAAGGACAGAGGCAAAGATTTAGCCATAAGGATGATTGTTCTGATGACCAAAACAGCCTAATGCAATGATAAGTTGTGGGTTAAAAAAATGGTATGTTCAGTGTCAGTGTTGTGGCACAGTGGATTAAGCTGCTGCCTGCCATGCCGGCATCCCATATGGGCACCAGTTCAAGTCCCAAATGCTCCTCTTCTGATCCAGCTCCCTTCTTAAGCTCCAGGGAAAGCAGTGGAAGATGACCCAACTACTTAGGCCCCTGCATCCACATAGGAGACCCAGATTAAGTTCCTGGCTCCTGGCTTTAGTTTGGCCCAGCCAAAATGGCTGTTGGGACCAAATGGGGATGGTCCAGTGCATAGAAGATCTCTCTCTCTCTCTCTCCATTGCTGTTTTTCCTTCTCTCTCTGTAACTCTGCCTTTCAAATAAATAAATATTTTTTTTAAAAAACCAATGTGTTCACCTATTGGAATAACATGTATTTATTAAAATAATGATGTGGACTTTTAATTATTGACATGAAATAGTGTTCATACACTATGGAATTATTTTGGACTAGCACAGTAGGCTGCAGCAAGATTCAAATTAATTGATTGATCTTAAACCCATGATCCTAAAAAAAAAGTCTATTTGGTATGGTAATTTAAAAGAGAAAAGTATAGAATTGTCAAAATCGCCTTCTACTCTCACAGTGTAGGCATTCTTGCTTGGGCCAAATCTGTGTCCAGATGTGACGTTTATCGTCTAGCTAAGTGCTATGTATCCACTCCTGTTTTTTAGACATTCAACCATTTACTGGGAGACTTCACTGGCATTGCGTTGGATCTCAGGTATCATCTATTCTAGACCAGTGATGACCAAAACCTGTAGATGTCAAAATAAACCACTGGCCTGAGAAGAAAATCTTAGAACTTTCCACCTACATCGAGCCTATGTTACTTCCTGTATGTTTCACAATGCACATAACGTAAGAGGAGTGTTCTGCATGGAACAGGTCTTGGCTCCCCACACTCAGGCAGACATTTAATCCTCAAAGCCTCATGTTTACAGTGAATGGATTAATGCTAACGATCGATGGATTAGGGTAGAGGCTTGATCTAATTATGACAGCCAGGAGGTGGGTTCAGTCGGAGGTCTTGAGGTCAACAAGGGCTTGTCCTAAGAAGCCAGACCTCGCAAGAGGCTTGGCCATTTTGGCTGAGTCCAGCCTCACCTCTCTGCGTCCTGATCACCATGCGACTGCTCTTCTGCACCTGTCAACGAGCCTCCAGACACCAGACTCACGGGGCCGTCTGATCTGGAGCCGGCAGCCTCCACACTGGAAGCTCAGATAAACCTTCTCCTTCCCAAGAGCTCCTCTCGGCATTTTGTTAGGCTCACCCGAAGCTGACTAACACAGAAGGCATATAACAAATACACAAACACTGCTGAAGAGCTGTAGGTGATGTAGATGTGTTCTGGTTAGCTATCGCCGGGTGCCGAGCTGAAAACCTAGTGTCGGACTGCACCTTGCTCACAGTCTCACGGTCAGGAAAGGGTGAAGGACTTGCTGGGCAGCTTATCGACACCCCAAGGAGCATCGGGTGCAGCGGCTCACAAGGGCTGGGAGGTCCATTGGCCAAACGGCTTAGTCCCATGGCGGCAAGTTGGAGCTGGCTATCTGCTGCAGCTCTTGTTCACACGACTTCTCCATTCGGGCTACTTGGGCTTCCTCACAGAATGGAGGCTGGGTTCCAAGAGACAGGAAGTAGAAATTGCCAATCCCTCAAGCCCCGGAGCAAGAAAATGCCGAGGCATGACTTCTGTCATATTCTATTGGTTCAATCAGTACGTACATCCATGCACGCTTCCAGGGGCACAGGCACAGACCCCAGGTCTCAGTAAGTACTCTGTCAGTGTGTGGCTGTCATTAATCTCACAGATAGTGGTCTTCAGATCCTTGTGACAACACGCTAATTTAGATGACTCAAACGTGTGCCAGCAGCCTCTCTCTCAGCCTGGGGTTCGTCTCTCCTTAGGTAAGGAATCCAAGGTCATTAGAAGTTCATTGCTCCCATTGGTGCAGATGACAAAGTTGTTAATCACAAATGAGGCTCAGGCTCTTCTCTGATTGGCTGATGTACTCTATGATCAGAGGTGTAGGTGTGGGACCACGTAGGGGAAAGCAAAGCTAACAGTTACAGGTGCAACTGCTCAATCTCACTTAAACTCACAAAACAGTTTGACTAATAGTAGAAATAAAACATTCATCGGGTCAGGTCTTGGGGACCATACAGATTCTTCTCTTGTACACAGTATATTGAGAGCAAACCCTTTTGAAGACTAACTTAAGCACACTCAGAATGACTCTTAGTTCCCAAAAGGATGTGACCGAAACAGTGTTCTGCCAGTAGTGTCTCGAAGCACGGACCAACACCTGCTTCTCCTTGCTCGTCTATCATGTAAAATAATCGCATCAAAACTTTAAGAGTTCTCCAATATCATAGAATATACCCTTGAGGAAAATAAAGTTGGTTACTAAACAATATAAACTCTTTGTGAGACAATGCATGTGACAGACGGAAGAGTAAATTTATTCACTATTTATGATCCTACCCCCTGCCATTAAGAAGACAGCATCCGGTGTTGTGGTACAGTGGGTTAAGCTGCCAGCTCTAATGCCTGCATCCCATATGAGCACTGGTTTGAGTCCTGGCTGCTCCACTGCTGATCCCAGCTCCCTGCTCATGCATCTGGAAAAGCAGCAGAAGATGGCCCAAGTACTTGGGCCCCTGCCACTCACATGGGAAGGCAGGATGAAGAGCCAGGCTCCTGGCTTCAGCCCGGCCCAGCCCCAGCTGTTGCGAACGTTTGTTTCTCCCTCTCTCTGTAATCTTACCTTTCAAATAAATGATAATAATCATTAAGCCTCTTGAGGAGAATCTATCACTTTCCAGAGCAGGGCAAGGGGTGAGTGTGCAAGGAGAGAAAGCAAGTTGGGATACAACTGACTTTCATGGGAAAAGGAAGAGGTAACTCTAGGGTCAGAAGCGCAGAGGATGAGCTGTTCCCTAGGGTGGGGTAGGAGCCAATTTCCCTATGTGGGCCGTGGCAATCTACCTCCAGCTTGCATAAACCTGTCTGTAAAATCTGTACAATTTGGCAGTTCTTTTTGGTGTTGGATTGTGCTATTTTGGGGATGATTTCAGGGGATGGTGATATGCACTAACGGTGACACAGGCCAAAAACAAGGAAATCTGGTCACCTGCGAGTACTATCTGAATTGAACGACTCCAAGGCACACACACAGCAAATTCTGAGAGTGAATATCCTGGGTAGGTGCATTAGCAGGGAGCCGGATGGGAAGTGGAGTAGCTGAGACTCAAACCAGTGCTCCAACATGGGACGCCGGCATTGCTTGACCCTGCATGTCACAACGCTGGCCCCTGAACTTATCTTTTAATTCCATTGTTCGTGAACGTTTTGAAGTCCTCTTGTCTACGTCTACATTCTCTAAAGAGCCAGCAGAATAAACTTGGCTTCATTTTCATCCTGTCACTGTAAGTCACACACATATCATCATCACTGTCATCATAAAAAAAAACTTTGGAGTACCTACTGTGTTCAGGCCACTTAAGTTTGCTGGAAGTTTGACCCAGTAAATGCGGCTTGCATCTCGTAGCTGAATCCAATCTGGCCCCTCCAGCCCAAGTGTCTCAATCCCTAATTAAAGACACGTTAGGGTGGGCTATAATTAGGAGTGGGCCCACATGTTCTTAATTCCCAGTGAAGAATACACACGACATTTCAGGGCTTCTCAGCCAGCCCAAGCATTCTGATGTGGGGTTGGTGCCTCAGCGCTGTCGTGTCGCAGGCTTTCTGATGTGGTTTCTCTTCCAGTAAGTCAGATGTGCGCATCTCCGCACGCCCGGCCTGCCGGTGGGTTCCGGCAGGAGGACTTGGGCTGAACGTGCCTGCCCGCGGGCGGATGGGACCACAAGGTGCCGAGGGCTGGCCCAGCGGGACCCTCATCTCAGTGAGGCCAGGCCCCACTAGCCGGGGTCTCTGGCTTGCTGCCGTGGCATCCTTTAAAACATCTTTGGTTTTGGCCTTTTCAATAGGAGGGGGGAGAAGAAAAAAACAATGAAAAACAAAACTCTGAACCCTTGCCTGTCCCTGCTTGAGGCTTACCGAGGCCAACTTGCAAGGATTCGCAGCACATCTGCACTGCCCTGGGTGAGATCTTCCCTGCGGGCCTGGTACTTATTCATTCTGTTAAGTAAATAAATAATTCATGCTTGAAGCAAAAGCAGAGGCATCCTGGGAGACTGTTACTCGCGCACACCAAAATCTGGTTGTCGTCTCTCTGGGAACACCAGCTGCTGTGTCTTCCACGTGGTCCGTCCTCCAAGATTGTTGGGAGGGAAGCTTTGCAACACGGTGACACTTTGGACGGTGGTAGAGCCTGTAAGAGGGGGAGCCTAGAGGAAGGCAGCTGGGTCATGGGGGCACCGCCCTATGGGAGTAGGGGTGGGTTAGGTCTCTGGACCCGCCCACTTCCCCCTCCACTTCTTACCATGTGATGCAGCCAGGAGGCCCTAAAGAGGCCTCACCAGCTGCCAGAATCATGAACTCAACAAACCTCTTTTCTTTATACGGTATCAGCCTCAGTATTTCATCACAGCAATGTGAAGGACATCAGTCTTCCCAGGCCTCTTGTGATTACATGGAACAAGGGGACCCCCCACCAAAATTTCTGTGAGCAACAATAACATCTACGGGGCTGGTGTTGTGGTGGAGTGGGTTAAACTGTCCCCTGCAATGCCAGCATCTCATATCGCGGTGCTGGTTCGCGTTCCACCTCTCCCTGCTAATGTACCTGAGAAAGCAGCAGATGATGACGGCCAAGTGTTTGAGTCCCTGACACTGATGTGCCAGAGCCGGAGCAAGCTGCAGGTTCCTGGCTTCAGCCTTACCCAACCCAGGCCCTGTAGACATCTGGGGAGTGAACCAATGGGTGGAATATCTCTTTTTTAGAAAAATGATTTATTTGAAAGGCAGGGTGAAACAGAGAGAGGAGAGACAGAGGTCTTCCATCTGCTGGTTCACTCCCCAAATGGCCTCAACAGCCGGAGCTGAGCTGATCTGAAGCCAGGAGCCAGGAGCTTCTTCCGGTTCTCCCATGTGGGTGCAGGGGCCCAAGCACTTGGACCATCTTCCGCTGCTTTCCTAGCCCACTAGCAGAGAGCTGGATTGGAAGTGGAGCAGCCGGGACTAGAATTGGCGCCCATATGGGACGCTGCTCCGCAGGTGGGGGTTTAATGTACTACGCCACAGAACCGGCCCCGCAAATAAATCTTAAGGAAGGAAGGAAGCGTGATAGGAAGAAAGGGCGGGGGGCGGGGGGAGGTGGAGAGAAAGAATCTTTTAGGCTGAAGCACTGCAGAACAAGCCAGAGGCCTGGTCTCTTCCTGCTGAGGACCCCCAAGGAGTCTTCTGTTTTTGGTGCTGCGCGTGTAGATGGCTTTGGGGTCTGGCGTTGTAACTTGTTATCAGGGCACAGTCTTGCCTATTCCAGCTGAGGCAAGTACCTTGTAAGCATTAGTAACACACAGAATACTCTGTGGGTTATCTGTGGGACCTGTCACTGGAGCAGAGCAAGGCTGCTTACTGGGAAAGAGAGCGGACCAAAGAAATGCTCTACACGGCAGCTTCAATCACCAACTTATGGGGGCCCAGAACCCGGAAGTCTGCCCCAGGCTGGCTGGAGGCGGGAAACACTTGCAGGTGACTGTCACTGGGGGGTGCTCGTGCAGGCAACACCAGACTCCAGGCTCTACAGTGCAGTCCAACCCAGCCCCCACGAGTGCATTCCCAGGAGATCCCGGGCTCCGATCCTGTGTCAGTGTCAGCTGGTGGCATGTTTTTAGGACCCAGAAAGTGACAGAATCTTCGTAGGTGACTTCAAGTGCGCAGGATGTTGGATGGTGATGACAATTGATCAACTGGTCTTTCTTTTCTTTGCATGGACCCCAGGTGCTAGTTATCCAAACAGGACTGAAGCCATGCTCAACCTCCATCCAGGGCTCTCTGCCACACACCATGAATCAGAAACCAACAACCCCAGCCCGCGGGGAGGCAGGCAGGGCTGCTCCTTCCATTTGTAAGCCTGAAATTATCCAGCTACCCTACTGAAAGCCATGAGTTTCAGTAAACTGGACCGAGCCAAACCTGGGGAGGGAAGGAGGAGAAACTTCTTCCCCCCGTTGTCTCTGATGATGTGGTTGGTAGTGGCAGAAGTCGGTGTCACTGTCCGGCTTCTGACTGGCTAGCCTGGCATCACCAAATTGCTCATGGTGCCAGCCACCTTCTTACCAGATCTGGAATAAGGGATGATGGCGTAGCTATCTCATGATTCCCCCGCGCAGGAACCGCCCAGCGTTTTGCACTCTGCATGGCGTTGTCTTGGCGGAAACGCACTTCTCTGAATTACCTGGGCCCTGGGGGGGGGGGGGGGTGCCCACGCTGAGATGTTCAACTGGGGCCGCGTTGTGCTGTGCTGCTTTGCAGAACGTTCATACTAATGTCCCTTGGGGTACTTTTAATTTTTACAAGGTAAGTATTCTCAAAGTAAAAAAAAGAAAAAAGGTACAGTTCTCCTTACTGAACACCTCCTGAGGAATGAGATCTTGTTACAAATGAGTTCAGTTACTCTGCTTCCTCTGTCCTAATGCACCATGCTGGCTACGCCCCCTGGGAGACAGCAAACCACAACTTTATTCCCAGGTGGTGCACCTGTTGGAAAACAATTAAATCATTAAAAAAAAAAAAAAAACAGGGAGTCTGGCATTGTGGTGTAGTAGATAAACCTGCTGCTTGTGATGCTGATATCCCATATGGGCGCTGGTTCAAGTCCCGGCTGCTCCACTTCCGATCAGCCTACTGTTAATGGCACAGAGCAGCCAAGACCGAAACCAGCAATCCCATATGGGATGCTGGCATTGTAAGCAGTGGCTTAACCCACTGGGCTATAACACTGACCTCTAAATCAGATGTTAATGTGTTGAGGCTAATGAAACAGAAAAAATGTCAATTTGCAAATACATTTAACTTTGTATTTCATGCACTTAAAAAATTAAATGCCGGTGCTTTTGCAGAAGGCAGGTTGCTAACAGCCCTCACCCCTCCCAGCCACGAGGCCTGCTCGGATTAAGTAAAGGATTGGGGTGGGCTTTAAGCACAGAGGTTAGGACACTGGCATCCAAGCTCTTGTTTCGGGGGTTGGCTCCACAGCCTCCTATCCAGCTTTCTGCTAATGCACACCCTAGGAAGGCAGCAGACAGCTCAGAGACCGGGAGACTGAGACGGACTTCTCGGCCCTGGCTTTGGCCCGGCCCAGCCCGGCCCGGCCCTGGCTATTGTAGGCACCTGGGGAGTAAACCAGTAGATGGAAGATTTCTGTGTCTGTCTGCCTTTCAAGTTAAATGGAAAAAGAAATAAAAATTCCGATAAAGGATTTGGAGAAGGCAAGCAGGATCCGTTGAAAACTGGTGGCAGGAACTAACCTAGAGATTCCTCCCCTTTTATGTCCATATTAATAGCACTCAAAGTGAAGCTGAGTGTCTTTTCGTCTGATTACTGTTTATAGCCCTTGCCTATTTTCCTGCTAGACCATGGTCTTTTCACTTTTTTTATTCATTGAGCTCTTTAGTGTAGCCATTAAGCCTTTGGCTATAATGAAAATTAAAAATATGTTATCTCGGGGCCGGCGCTGTGGCATAGTAGGTAAAGCTGCTGCTTGCAGTGCCGGCATCCCATATGGGTGCGGTTCTAGTCCCGGCTGCTCCTCTTCCAATCCAGCTCTCTGCTATGGCCTGGGAAAGCAGCAGAAGACGGCCCAAGTCCTTGGGACCCTGCATCCACATAGAAGACCTGGAGGAAGCTCCTGGCTCCTGGCTTCGGATCAGCACAGCTCTGGCCATTTCAGCCAACTGGGGAGTGAACCAGCAGATGGAAGATCGATCTCTCTCTCTCTCTCTCTCTCTCTGCCTCTCCTCTCTCTGTGTAACTCTGCCTTTCAAGTAAATAAATACATCTTTTAAAAAAAAGTTATCTAAAAAATGATAAAATATTGAGTAGAAATAATGCTGAAAGTGTACTTTGACTGATTTCCAAATGTCACCCCAATACTCTGTAAAGTAAAGGAAAGGCCCATATTCTAAAACTGAATGTTACGTTTTATTGTGCAGGCACTGCATTGCCCAAAGTTGCTCCTATAAGGATTGCTGAGAGCCAGAGGTGGCTTCCCTCTCTCAGAGCCCCAGGGCCTGAGCCAGACTGGAGCCAGTTCCAGCCACTGCTATTGCCAACGGCTGGGAGGAAGGGGCCAAGGGCAGGACCTGGCGTGGGGAGCTGTCAGTTACATCTTGTGGGTGGAAACTGTCCCCCTGTTTCCAGCTTGGCTCCATGCTTCCAGCACAGTGGCTCCAAAGGTTGGGTCCCATGGGTATCCACAGCCGAGGAGAGACCGCGTGCCTTCGTGCAGGCAACAAACAGAACTCCTCCACTCCTAGATCAAGCTTTGAAATGCATGTATGTAATCTCCACAAATTTAAAACCACACAAATACACACTGGAAGGAAGGAGAGAGGGGCCTGAGGTGCCAGAAGCATCCCTCTCCTACGCTGGCTGGGAGTAAAGTCCACTTCAGATCTCTGCTCCATTCTGGTCCAAGGCCGGTACAGAACCACGTTCTGCCAGGGAATACCAAAGGACTAGAGAGAGACTCTCAGTGGGCTCGGGTCATGCACAGCCCGCCCTCGCAGCCCACGCCTGATTGAAGGGTGCCGTGAGCCCTGCTCCCAGCCTGCCAGCCCCCGACCCCCCTGGGGGGCAGAGATTGATGTGTAGAGTGCAAACATGAACCCTGGGCTTCAGGAGCAGTCTGAGGTCAAGGGAGAACTTGTTTCTGTCGCGCCTTTCAAAGATCTGTTTTCTTAGGAGCTGAGCTGTCCATACTAACGACTCAGCAAGGCTGGGAGCCTTGCCTTGAGAGAGACGCAGTCCCTGGGAACGAGGAAGCCCGGGGCTTTTCCTAAAAAGACCGGTTAGGGAGGAAATTCACAGTTCTACGGTTGACCCTGTTCCTCTTCTCCACCCCACCAAAACCCACCCCCACCCCACCGTGGCCCCTCACCAAGATAAATAATAGACGTGCAAAGCTCAACAGTGATGCTATTCAGAGTGACTGCTTCCCATTTCCAAAGCCCAGGCCAATGTAAAGCAACCCAAGATTTCACTCCTCTTCAGGGGTCTACTGCACAGCCCCTTGGGCAATTAAGCCACGAAACCTGTGTAAATAAGATTTGGAGGGAATGCTATTTTATGGCCTGGTGAAAGTACTTCCAATGAATTCTGTATTCATTCTGACCGTTACACAGAAATGAAGTACAGGTTTTTAGTACTGATGATAATACCTAATTGTTGCCTTTCGTTTGCAAAGCATTTGTAGTGGACAAAATACCTTCACATGAATCATCTCTCTCCCTCTCCCTCTCCCTCTCTCTCTCTCTCTCTCTCTCTCTGGAACTCCATGGTAAGCAGTAAGTAGATGATTATTTACAGGAGGAAATTAAGGCTTCCTAAGAGGCTTGACTTGAGTAACAGAACCCACTGGCGCCGGATGCAGTGTTGGAACCAAGATTCCACGTCCAACACGTCTCCAATCCACTCCATCGTCTCTCCAAAAGTAATTCTCTGTTGAACACTTGAACACTTTGACATTTACAAACTGTTTTAGTTCCTGTTATTTTATTTGATGGAAATAAGAAATAGCTAACCTTTGTTGAGTCATTACAACAATCGAGTCATTGTGCTGAGTGTCAGGTGCTCAACTGAGGTAGGTAGGTATAAATTATCCCCATCTTTAGGGGTGAGGGAACCCAGGTCCAGAGAAATGTAGCAATTTTCCCAAACCACACAGCAGGCAGAGGAGCAGAGATGTGACAACAGTTGGCAGGACCCAGAGCTTACCTGGAAGCTATGCGGCTTCCGAGCCTCACATGCAGCTGATGTAGTGGGCAGGTTCATGATGTCTTTGACTGCTGGTTGAAAACTCAGGGGTACGGTTGCACAGAACAGAACCATCCACACGGCTGAGACGTTTGGCATTGTTTGGGTCTGTGTTAAATGTGCCAGCTGCGAGGTCAAGTTCCAGTCGGCTAGAAGCAAACGATCACTCTTATTTTTTATTTTTTTAAATTTACATTGATTTATTTATTTGAAAGATGGAGTTCCTCAGAACCGGCATTCTCTTCTCTCCTCGAAATCCTAACATGTGCCAGGCAGTGTTCCCATGTCTGTGCTCTCACTGCCCCCCCAACCCCGTTGTGTCATTTCTCTTATCCCCGTTTTAAAAATATTTATTTGAAAGGCAGAGTAGGGGCCAGCGCTGTGGTGTAGTGGGTGAAGCCACTGCCTGCAATGCCGGCATCCCAATGGGCGCTGGTTCGAGTCCCAGCTGCTCCACTTCCAATCCTGCTCTCTGCTATGGCTTGGGAGAGCAGTGGAAGATGGTCCAAGTCCTTGGGCCCCTGCACCCACGTGGGAGACCTGGAAGAAGCTCTTGGCTCCTGGCTTCGGATCGACACAGCTCTGGCCTTGGCAGCTATCTGGGAAGCGAACCAGTGAATGGAAGACCTCTCTCTCTCTCTCTCTCTCTCTTGCTCTCCTCCTCTCTCTGTGTAACTCTGACTTTAAAGTAAAATAAATAAATAAATCTTAAAAAAAAATGCAGAGTGACAGAGAAAAGGGTGGGGGCAGAGAGAGAGAGAGAACACGCTATCTTCCATCTGCAGGTTGACTCCCCAAGTGCGTGCAACAGTCAGGGCTGGGTCAGTCCAGTGCCAGGAGCCCAGAACTCCATCTAGGTCTCCCACATGGGTTGCAGGGACCCAAGAACTTAGATGGTCCTCTACTGCCTCCCCAGGTGCATTAGCAGGAAAGTGGGTCAGAAGCAGAAGAACGAGGACTCAACCCAGTGCTCTGACAGGGGATGCGGCGAGTTTCAAGTAGCAGCTTAACCCACTGCACCACAAGGCGCACCCCTATTCCTCTGCTCTTATGCTGATCTCAACCCAGGCATCCTCTAGTGTTCTATGAAGTCTTTTTTTTTTTTTTTTTTTTTTGAGAGGCAGAGAGACACAATGACACACATACAGACACAGAGAGAGAGAGAGAGAGAGAGAGAGAGAGAGAGAGAGAATGCTCCTGTTCATTTCCCAAATGCCCACAATGGCCAGAGCAGGGTCAAGGTACAAGTTAAGAACCAGATACTTAATCCAGGTCTCCCTTATGGTAACAAGAGCCCAACTGCTTGAGCCATCACTACTGCCCCTTAGGTCTGCACTAGCAGGAAGTTAGAATCAGGAGCTGGAGCCAGGCATTAAACCCAGGCACCCCAATGTGGGACACATATATCATGTGTACTAGGCCACAGGCCCACCCCATCATGAAGTCTTCCCAGACCAGCCTCCCTTCTTGGATTCTTATTGTTCTTGGAGAGACTAGTGTTTAATTTTGCCTAATTATCTCAATGTTATCTCCTCCACCCGAAAAGGCCAGTCCACTCTCTGGAGTAGAGTTGTCTGCCCACCTCTCTGAGCAGCTGGGGTCCCCATCTTCTCTGATGGTTCTCCCAGGCCACGGTAGCTGCTTCTCACAGGAAGTGCGGGCAACAGAGGAGTAGCAACGAGGCTAACGTGAGTCATCCAAGTGCGAGACCGCAGCAAGTACAATCTGAGTTGTAATCTCCAAAGGAGTACATTGGAGCATGGGAAGTCGCTCAGAGCAGATGTTTCAGAGCGAGCCACGAATTATTTTTCCAGAAAAGCAGCTTGCAGGACCCGGCTAGGCATTCAGAACCAGCTTGTTCAATGGTCATTCATGAAATGAAGCACAAGCCATCCACGGGACGGTCGCCCCAGGCCAGCATCCAAGGGACTAGCGCTTTGGAAACATCAACCTGATCAAAGGAAAGTTACTATAGGTGGGCACTTGAGCAAGTGTGTGGAAAATGGAATTCAAAGCTAAGTTTATTTTGGTGCGAAAATTTGAAATCCACACGTAAGTCTTTTCAGGATACACATTGTGAACTTTCTGAACCCTCGTGCTTCACGTTCTTCAGCACTGTTTTAGAATGAAGTCCTTCTGAGTTCCGAAGCGCATCGGGCTGAAACAGGGAGAACATCTTTTGAATACTAGGAATATGTTTTTCTCTTTTGTGTTTCATTGACTGTTTCACCCTTCCCATCCTGCCAGAGACACATGTTTACCTTTAGATTTCTCCAGCGCGAATGTAAAATACATTAGTAGTGAGGTTCTCACAAGCAACAACAACAAAAAAAAATATATATATATATATATATGGGATTTTTGTAGAGGCAACAGTCGCAAAAGCACGGCTTTGTTCAAGGAGAAATTGGATTTTCTGAATTTCTTTAGTTTCCACTTAGCACAGCAAGGAGCAAGCCTGGAGGTAGGACTCAGACTGTGAGTATTTCCATGCCTGCGAGTGCTGGTTCTGCCTCTGACAACCAGGCCGGGATGCTAGGTGCTTCAGGGAATGAAGAGAAAGATAGATTACAGAGGCAGGAAGCTGCCCACTGCTGTCCCGGCGCACCGCAAGGAGAAGGGAGACAGATGCTGGAGAGAGGCACTGATGCTGATTTTCCGTCTCTGGACTGCCCCGAGGGGAAGATGCGTTGGATAAATTACAACCAACACAGGGTCCTCTCCCCCATCTCTTGTTTAAGACTCGGCGTGGAAACGCAGGCTCTCCACGCAGTCCGGGGCAGCCGCATCAGAGTAGAGTCAGCAATACAGAGTGGTTAGGCAGTGGAAGGGCCGAAGGTTAGCTTTCCCAGGCTACCCTTGGTTCCTGTTTGGTGTGGAAAGAATCAGGAGCCCATGTGTGCCCCCTGGAGGGTGGAGGCAGGCCAGAGACCTTCCCAGACAGGGATGGCTGTGGTGGGAACAAGACGGGCTGTGGCCAAGGCTACAAACGGAACTGCATGGGCCCTAACCTCACTGCAGTCACAGGCAGACTCAAGGCCCACAGCGCCAAGGGAGAGCTGGTGGGGCCAAATGAGGGAAAACAGAGGGCTGGGCTCTGACTCAGCCAAGAGGGAAAATGAACCACAAGGCACCCAACGCCAGGACTGGGGCACACGGCACATCAGTGGTCCCCGTCCGAGGAACAACCCAGGTCAGCCGTCCTATAAAGGACATGGTGAGGGGCCAAGGAACACCAGATGGAATCGAGACCGCCCCTCTCCTCCCACAAGAACACGGGTGCCATCTTGGTGAGCGAGGGGAGAGACCTCGGAATCCGGGCATTTCTCTGAAAGAGACTGGATGATCTAAAGACAACTCTTCCAGAGCATGAGATCGGACCGAGAGTAGAGGGCTAGAACAAATTCACTTTCCCACGTGACAGTGTATGGGGGCTCATAGGGAAAACCCGAGTATTTCTGTAAGTCCCTCTGCATTCCACTCTGAGGGTAAGGAGAGTGCTTGGGTGGCCCTATGCCATGGTCTAGCTTTCTCTTTCTTGCTATTCTTAATTTTTAATGATTTATACTTATTTATTTATTATTGGAAAGACACAGGGGGTGGGGAGAGAAATCTTCCATCCACTGGTTCACTCCCCTAAGTGGCCACTCAGCCAAGGCTGTACCAGGCCTAAGCGAGGAGCCTAGAACTCCATCCAGGTCTCCCATAAAGGTGGCAGGGGCCCAAACACTTGGGCCATCACCTGTTGCCTTCCTAGGTGCATCAGCAGGAAGCTGGATCAGAAGTGGAACAGCCGGGACTGGAACCAGCGTTCTGACGTTAGATGTCGGGCTGTGGGCGTGCACAATGCAGGCCCCTCTCATCTCTTAAGTGCAGAAGAGAGCTCATCTGCGCCGTGTTGCCAGTGTGGGAAACACGCGAGGCAGCTGTCACTTTTCCCATTTCACAGGTGCAGAAACCCGGGCCCTCGGGTAGCAAGACCACAGTGGGGCCACGACCCCAGTTCCCTGCAGGTCCACGAGCCTCCCCAGCGGCTCTGCAGAAATGCTCACAGAACACGGGGACAGGAGGTCATGCCGACACACGGGGCCACAGTCGCATCCTCAGCCTGCTTTCCGGAGAGTGCTCTGGCTGGAGAGTTACCCTGGAACAGGTCCCCCGGGGCTGGGGGCTGGCGTGCCCAGGGCTCCAGAGCACTGCAGGGCTGTGCTTCTCTCCTTAGGCCAGATGCTCAAAACAGCCTCCGCGCTAACAGGAGGACAGCGATTGGACAAAGGGTTGCTTTTTCTTACTTTTTTTTTCTCTCTCCCCAGTATCGCTGAAAATTGGAGCCTTATTGGCTGCAGTTTTCATCCATCTGCAAAAACACATTAGAAAGAGAAAGGAGCTGGCAACCAACGGGAGGCTTTTTCCCCAGAGCGTTCCTTACCTGAGTTTATCCAGACGCTGTGCGTGTGTGTGTGCGCTCTCGTCCCTCCCGGCGTGCTCAGCGTGTGAAAGAGAAGGAGCACAAGGAATGCTTGTTATGCTGGGGACCCTCCCCCTTCCCTCCCCCCCCCACCTTTTTTTCATCCCAGGACCGGATATACAAGTTCCAAAAGAGGAATATACATCCCCAGAGTCTGAAATCAAATCTGGAATTCATATCCTCTGTAAATGTACTTTATTAAAAGCAGGAATCAAGAACGGGTTTGGAATTATTGTATTGGAGAGGCTGATTGTGCAGAGAGCACTTGGAACTAGGGATAATTTTAGACATGTTTTGCAGGCTGCAAATGCTGCACGCAAGTGGAAAAACTGGGCATTCTGGCATCGGTCCTGTCCCCAAGACCTTAAAGCCAGCCTCAAACTGTGTCGCCAAGTCTGAAAAGCAAGCAGGAGGCTCCACATGGATCTCGAGGTCACCGTCAGGTGGGCTGGAATTTTTGTAGGAGCACGTGGTAGGCAGGCATCGCGGGCACACACTGTTAGTGTGAAGGGGACCTCGACCAAAGCCACATGCTGACATTAGCGTGCTTAGTACCAGCCCAGACTGCTGCCCGGGGTTCTGCGTGCGCCTGTGTGCCCGTGTGCCCTGAGCTATGTACGGGCCCAGGTCTAGAACTGGGCTCAACGGAAGCTTCACACAAGCTACGCCAGGGCAAGCCCGATCCTGGGTTCCCGGTGGCCCTCCACTTGGGGAACAGGGGACTTGTCCACCCTTCCCTCCCTCGAGGCCTGGATGTTTTTGTATCGCGAAACTATCTCTGAACAATTTCTTCCCCTCGGTTTGGCGTCTCACCATTCCAAATACCGTAGCAGCCACAGCACTTCTCTGATGAAAACCATCCTTTCACGGGGTCGGCCAACCCAACAGCAGGAGCAAAGTGATTACGGGATTCACATTCTGGCCATAAAAAAAGAGCTGAGCCCTTCCCCTGGCAGAGAAAGGTGGGGGCCCCTGGTGCCCCAGAAGCCCTTCGACTCTCAGAGGTCCTGGAAGGGCAGAAGGGGGAGTTTGTTTCTGAGCTAAGTTCAAGGGAGCCGCTGCTGTGTTTGCCAGGAGGCCCAGGGGAGGGGGGACGGGGAGAGGGGAGACTGGAATGCTGGGGCCACCCGCTGGCTCTCGGCCACTCTCGAATCCAGGCTCCGGCACTCACTCCCCCTACTCTCCTCACACACGCAGGGTTTCTCCTCTTGCTTTAGCTGCAAAGCTCCCTTTTCCAGAACCTGTGGGAAGGTTCTGCGAACATTTGGATGGCTGAGGTCCCTGGCTTTTCATGTTGGCTGCCTTTCGAAAACTTTTTGAGTTATTGTCTTAATTATAGCAGCCACGAAGGAGAATTTGAAATCACCCCGACAGTGGCTCTCAGGAGGAAATAGCCGGGCGATCATTTTCCCCGTGTTCCTGTCTCCTGGGGAGATCTGGAGTCTCCCCAAAGGTGAGTGGAGGGGAGTGTGGCCTGGCTGCTCTGCCCCCAGGTTCCTTGCAGGAAGGGCGGCTGCAGAGATTCCAAGCTTCCTGCCTGGACCAGCAACAACGCCTACACCGGCGCGGGAAGCGGGGAGAAATGTTTGTCCTGCAAGCTCTTAGGTAACGGTGTCCTGCTCCACTGCGGGAGGCCATGTGGCTTGGAGAGGAAAGACGTGTTTTTCTGTGGGTAGCTGAGGTCACTGAGACAGGGCCAGGCGGCCACGCCGACAGAGTTCCCATTCTGCAGAGCGAGCATTGGCCGGCGGAGCCAGCGGGAAAAGAGGCTCATTGTCAAGTGCAGGCTGGGCACAGAACTCGTGGCACTCACCCTGCTGCGCACAGACGGTTTGCCCGTCTGTGGTCAGAAGGCACCGATCCGTGAGGGGCTGCTCCGTGGGATTCTCGGGCCCCTTTGCCAGAGAATTCCACAGCATTTGTTCTTCTACTAGTTCGCTCCTGGCTGCATTTTTCATTTTTACTTGGGCTGTACTTCTGAGTCCCCTCCCCCTCTAGCCCTGTTCATCCTGTTTGTTCCTAAAAGCCAGAAACTTTTCCCAAATGCGTTGGAACCAGCAGGTTCTAAGCCACGCCGGCTGCTGCTGAGGCTATGAGAAGCGAGCTCTGGCCCGGAACCCCGGGGGGCCTCCTGCTAGACCTGGCTGTGCTGAGCGCCTGCCCCCAGCCGTGTGCGGCGGGTGGAGACCCTGCCTGCCACTCTACGTGGAGGCTTTCATACTCTCGGGGATTTTCACACTGAGGCATAAGTGACAGTCGAACGCACGCATCGTAAGCATACAGCGCAGGGAATGGTCACAAATACTCAAGGGTGCTTCAAAAAGTTCTTGGAAAATGCACTTGCAGGAGTGGGTTCTGGTGGAAACAAGTTTTGAAATCCATGCAAACTTTCTCTCCAAAAAAATTCGTAGAAAATGCCTTCTATGAATACATGGATTGCAAAAAAATTTTTTGCACCAAAATAAACATCTTTTAAGCCCATTTTCCATGAGCTCTTTGAGGTGCCCTCATTCACGTTCATTCAGTCACCAGGCACAGCAAGGCTGCAGACGCTGCCTACCCCTTCTGTTGTCTAATATTCGAAGTCAACATATGCCCATCTTGTCACAGTGTTCCACTCTCCCCTTACTTTGGGATGCTCACCCTGGCCCCCCACCAACTCAGGACGCCATCCTTTGTCCCTTCCTGGCCACAGCTGGGAAGGTCGCTGGGTAGAGTCCACTGCCTTCTCTTAAAAAGAAGTTATCAACACGGGACTTGTGTTGTGGTACAGTGGGTTAAGCCACTGTCACATCTCATATGGGAGTGGCGGTTTGAGTCCTGGCTGCTCTGCTTCCAATCCAGCTCTTTGCTAATGCACCTGGGAAGACAGTGGAGGAGGGCCCAAGTGCTTGGGTCCCTGCACCCATGTGGGAGACCTGGAATGAGTTCCAGGCTCCCAGCTTCGGCCTGGCCCAGTCCCAGCTGTTGCAGCCACTTGGCAAGTGAATCAGTGCATGAAAGATCTCAGTCTCTCCCTCTCTCTCTCTCTTGCCAGGGCCCAGTTCTTCCAGGTCTGCTCCCAGGCTTCCTTGGCAGCAGGGGCACAGCCGTTTTCAGGAGGGCACAGAACTGTTGTCCTCTGGGAGAGCTCAGGGATCAGGACGCAGCCTCAGGTGGTGCAGAACAGCAGGCGCATGGAAGCCACCTCTGCCCAGGTTAGACACATCCATGTTCTGGACTCCAGGCTGCCCAGCAGGCCTGTGGCATGCGTTCTCACCTCGTGCCCCCTCTTTTGTGCCCCAAACCTGCATGCGGGGGGCACAACAGCCCTCCAATATGACTCTGCCTCAGAACTCAGCCTCAGAACTCAGGCAGGGCAGTCTGTACCTGCCTGCTCTCACTCCAGCTGCATCTTGACAAGAGCTGCTCTCTCGGGCTCCTCCACTGAAGACGGCTCATTCTACAGCTCCCAAGGGCCCGCTCCTCTCAGCAACAGATCCCTGCCTTCCTCCCAGACCTCCCTCCTGAGCTTCCTCGTCTTTGTCTTTCCTATCTGCGTGTGCTTGGATCCCTGGGTACCTTTGGTTCATGATTCTATTATTCAACCCCTTCATCTAATCTCTTGTCCTTTTCTCAATTGTCTCTTAATCTCCAGAGAGCTCAGTGGTTGTGGCTGTTTAACACAGCCCACACTCACTAAATACACATCCAAACACACCCCTGCTGCAAGGTCTTCCTTAGAGCCCGGGAGCAGGGGGAGGAGTCTCCAGTGTCCGCTGCACGCTGGCCTTCCAGTGGTACCCTCGGGGCCCCTTCCCTGGAACACAGCGCCCCTCCCACCAGTCTCCAGCTCCCTTAACAAGCTCTGCTGCTTCCGCCTGGAAAAGTCCCAACCTAGGGTCCATCGGGTAAACACCTAGTTTCTCAAGCCTTACACTGAAGGTCTCTTCCTTCCAGAAACATCCCAGCCTGTCCCAACCTCCCCTTGCCCCCAGATGCCTGCTTCCTTCTGTTCTGGCTGCCGCGTCTGTTTAACCAAGCCAGCAGTCATTGTCCTTGGAACCCGCATGGGGCTGGCTATGCACTCAAGGTGGGACCACCGTCCAGTGTATCCTGCTGAAGTGCTCTGCCACTGAGAATGTTTATTGAGCGTATTCTCTGGGTCAGACACTGTTTTAAGTGGCTTTTTTTTTTTCCTATTAGGCTTTTTGGAGAGCATATCTCCAATACGGATTACTCAGAGTGGCCTTAGAGCTGTATAGTGTGATGTGCTAGGTTTCGGAGGATGCAAGGTAACCGTCAACTGCAGTAAGTTCAACACAAGGCGCCGTCTCCCATTGACTGAGGTCTTCACTTCCTGTATGTTGGACATCTCGGGTGCTTGCACTTGAGTGAGATTTTCCCCCATAGTTTCTTTATCTTGTAAGTTTTACAAATGCTAATGAGGGATCTGAAAGGCAATGTTATTTATTTTGGCCATTTCCTTCTCATTATATCTATCGGTGTTGTGGTGTAGGGAGTAAAGCCGCTGCCTGCAGTGCTGACAAGTCTTGGCTGCTCTGCTTATGATCCAGCTCTCTGCTGTGGCCTGGGAAAGCAGTAGAAGGTGGCCCAAGTCCTTGGGCCCCTGCACCTGTGTGGGAGACCCGGAAGAAGCTCCTGGCTCCTGGCTTCGGATTGGCACAGCTCCGGCCATTGTGGCCATCTGGAGAGTGAACCAGCAGATGGAAGACCTCTCTCTCTCTCTCTCTTTCTCTGCCTCTCTGTAACTCTGCCCTTCAAATAAATAAATAAATCTTTAATAAAATAAAATTTAAAAAATTTAAAAATGTAAATAAAATCAATGGGAAAAATGTGTTCAAGATAGAGCAGTGATTCACTTGGAGTTGTTTATTTTAAAAGCAACCCATCAGGACTGTGTGTGCTCCTTCGCAGGCATTTAAATGCCACTAGGAAAGGTGCCATTTTTAGGGGTGCGGCCGTGAGTGCTGGGATTTAAGACTTGGGATAGCATTGAGGGGTTTGAGTGCACCGAGGAGAGATCAGCAGTGGATGCTTCCAGACTGCTGCTGGTCACTGGAAGGCGCCGGCCTTTCTGCGTCGACTTGAAGCCTCCTCATTTATCTCTTAGTGGGAGTGGAGACAGGGCAGCCTGCTCAGGGCAGGCATGACGTACAGTCAGACTCTGCCTGCTTACAGGGTGCCATCACTCAACCTTTCAAAGGAGTAAATGCTGCAAGACACATCATCGGTTCAAACTGCAGCAAATCGAGGGGGTAACAGTGCGCCCCAAGGGGGATCACGGGCAGGCTTCTGCACCCAGAGGAAGCTGGCAGCAGGATGGCCCTGTAGGTGTGTCAGGGGAGACGGCGCCAGTGGGGCCTTTCCTCCAAGGAGACGCAGAGGGGCAGGTGGCTGCCCTCCGTCAGTGGGGGCACAGCTCTCCTTGACCCAGGGACCAGAACAGAGACAGGGACAGAGCCCATCCCTTCTGAAAGCCTCCAGCAGCTAGCCCGGGTCATTAGTCAATGTGCAAACCCAGAGTTGCTGTCTGAAGGGGTTTCTTAAGAGAGCGGAGCGGGGAGCTATTTGTCTGGAATTAGAGGAGTTGAACTTTGACTTCGTTCCAGCCACCCCCACCTCATCGTCTCCCCTTCACCCCCATCTCAGGTTCCCATTACTCTCATGACCTCTGCCCTTTGACCCTTCTAAGGATCAGATGCATGCCATTCATGTCTCTGTGTGAAGCCAATCCTCTGGCATCTTCCAGGTATTCTGTATTTGCCATAGCCCAGATGACTCGCTCTATATTAAAGGAATCTCAGGTTGACCACGAGCTGTGTTTCTGGGCAGGTAAGAACCAAAGTGTCCTAGTTTTCAGTAAGGCCTGCCTGCAGCGTGTCAGGCTGAACTTTGAAACCTCTCCTCGTCCCCACCGGGAGTGTTTATACCTCAGGATGGAGTGCCTAGAGCTATCTTATGTGCTTCATTTACACATTAGCTTCTTTTAAAGTTGAGTTTAATTTCTCTCAAAGTTCTAGACACGCTGTTTTAAGTGGTTCTCAAAGATGGCTAAGATTTGGACCCATCTGGGAAAAATGCTTTAAGATTCTAAAGCTTAGACTGCAGCCTCTACCCCTGCAGTAAGAACCTGCCAGAGGCCCGGCCCAGGCACCTCCGCGTCCCCTGGGGATTCTCCTATGCAGCGGGGACATGAGCCATTGGCCTGAATTTGAGGAGCACAGTTCTACGAGACGTATTCTAAACTGGACCCAACCGAACAGTGAAGCCTCACCCCTACCTCCCACTGCCTAAAAACAATAAACACCTCTCCCCCAGTGACTCCTAGGCTGTCTACCCCCATATTTCTGCAGAAGGGACTTATGTTGCTACTTCTTGACCTATTGACTTCTGATTCACAGGGAATGAGAACCGGCAGCCAGAGGCGGAAGGGGCAGAGCCCAAAGAAAGAAGACAAAGCCCAGATTACACAAAGCGTAACTTATTGAGGGGCCTTACGACAGAAGCATGGTCTCTGGTGACCCTGCAACGGTGGACCTTGCACCATGAGGAGAGAGGAAAAAGGTCATCCTAGACAAAGGTGGCTGGCTAATTTGAACACAGCTGGGCTTTTTCCAGAAATATTAACATTCATAAGACACTCAGATAAGAATGTCAGATAAGGGTGGCCTGTTATCTTAATGGCTTTGTTTACCCTGACAAGGGGCTTAGGCTGACCTTCAGGGTTACCAAACAACCACCATCATGGCCAGCTGGATCCCTACGACTTCCCACTTGGGAGGATAAGATTTCACTCCCTCCTATCACCAAACCTTAAAACCCACACGTCCCAGCCCCCACATCATCCCAACACAGTCACACTTTGGCTACAGTGATAGTCATATTATGACGATCTTCTTTTTGTCCCCTTAGGCTTCAATGTACTCACCACAAATTCAACCCCACGGGATCCTCCAAATTGTTCTCCTCACAAGAGGTCAAAATCTCTGGATGAAATGACTCTGGCTGCTGGTGGCCTCCAGTCTGGACTGGTCCCTGGTGGGCTGCCATGGGGCGACACCCCTCGCATCAGTCGGGGGCTCCCACCCTTGCTTGGTTGGAAGACCCCGTCTTCCTCGCTGTCCTCTTGTCTGCCTCCTGGTTTCTGCTGAGTCCGTCTCCCAGGAGCAATGGAGGAAAGGGCACAAGGGGTCTGCAAAAAGTTCATGGAAAATGTGCATTATGGAAGAATTCTGCATGGATTTCATAAAACTTTTTGCATTGGGAAAAACTTGTCTTTCACTTCCCCTTTCCCACAATCTTTGAAGTGCCCTCGATCTCTATGGCAGTAGAGTTTTTCAGACTTGGTCTGTCTGAAAATGCACCCTTCTCTCCTCGAGAGAGTTTCGGGCAAATGCAGAAGTTTAGGCTGGAAATAATGTTCCCTTGGACGTTGGAAACTATCACTTCCTTGCATTTTAACTTTCTGGGTGGCTATTTGGAAATCGAGGCCATTTTGATACTTGATAACTTGCACAAAGCTGCTCTCTCTGTCCCTCCAACCCCTGGATAACCCTTTGGGTCTCTTCCTTGACCCCCACATTCTGGAATTTCATGACAATTTGCTTTTCATCCACTGTGCCATACACTCAGGAGACTTTTTTCTTTTCCTCTCTCTTTTTTTTTAAACATTTATTTATTAACTTGGAAGAGTTAGAGAGAGAGAGAGAGAGAGAGAGAGAGATCTTCCATCCGCTGGTTCACTCCCCAATTGGCTGCAACGGCCGGAGCTGTGCCGATCTGAAGCCAGGAGCCAGGAGCTTCTTCCAGGTCTCCCACGTGGATGCAGGGGCCCAAGGACCTGGGTCATCTTCTACTGCTTTCCCAGGCCATAGCAGAGAGCTGGATGGGAAGTGGAGCAGCCGGGACCCGAACCAGTGCCCATATGGGATGCCGGCACTGCAGGTGGTGGCTTCACCCGCTACACTATAGCGCCGGCCCCAACATCTCTTTTCTTTTCTTCATTAATTCATTTGAAAGGCAGAGTGCCAGAGAGAGAGAGTGAGAGACAGAGAAGCAGAGATGTTTCCATCCACTGGTTCAAATGCTTGCAACAGCCAGAGCTGGGCCAGGCTGATACTTGGAACCCATCTGGGTCTCCCACGTGGGTGGCAGGGGCCCAAGTGCTTGAGCCATCACTGCTGCTTTCCAGATGCATTAGCAAGGAGCTCGATTGGAAGCAGAGTAACTGGGATTCCAACCAACACTCTGATAGGAGATGTGGCAACCAAGTGGTGACTTAGCTTGCATCCTAAATCAGAGTGCTGGTTCGAGTCCTGGTTGCTCCACTCCCAATCCTGCTCCTTGCTAATGTGCCTGGGAAAGCAGTGGAGGATGGCCTCTGTCACCCGGGTGGAAGACCCAGGTGGAGTTCCTGGCTTCAACCCAGGTCAGCCTGGCCGTTGTGGGCATTTGGGGAGTGAACCAGCAGATGGAAGCTCTCTCTCCCTCCCTCCCTCTCTGTGTGTGTGTATATCTGGGTCTTCCTCTCTGGCACTCTGCCTTTCAAATCAATCAGTCATACACAGAAGCCAGTAGTCAGAAACTCAATCCAGGTCTCCCCTACAGATGGCAGGGGCCCAATCACTGTGCTTATCCTATTAACCTCGTATGTAACAAATATTGTGCTAAGTGCTGGGGCACCAAGTTGGATAAGATACAGGTCCTGTCCTTCAGCTGCTTATAATTTACCTGAGAAGAAAAGCATTTTTTTTAAAAAGGCAGTGTTCTGGCCGGCACTGCGGCTCACTAGGCCAATCCTCCGCCTTGCGGCGCCGGCACACCAGGTTCTAGTCCTGGTTGGGGCGCCGGATTCTGTCCCGGTTGCCCCTCTTCCAGGCCAACTCTCTGCTACGGCCTGGGAGTGCAGTGGAGGATGGCCCAAGTGCTTGGGCCCTGCACCCGCATGGGAGACCAGGAGAAGCTCCTGGCTCCTGCCTTCGGATCAGCGCGGTGCGCCGGCTGCAGCGCGCCAGCCGCAGCGGCCATGGCCATTGGAGGGTGAACCAACAGCAAAGGAAGACCTTTCTCTCTGCCTCTCTCTCTCACTGTCCACTCTGCCTGTCAAAAAAAAAAAAAAAAAAAAAAAAAAAAAAAAAAAAAAGCCAGTGTTTTGTAATCTGTTATAAATATAATATATGAACAAATGTCTTAAAAGTCTATGGGAGAGGAGGCGCTGGCGTGGTGGCACAGTGGATTGTGCCGCTGAGTTTGATGTCTGCAGCCCATTTTGAGGGCTGGTTTGAGTCCTGGCTGCTCTGCTTCTGGTCCGGCTTCCCAATGTGCCCAGGAAGACCATGGCAGATGGCCCACTCACTTGGGCCCCTGCCACCCACGTGGGAGACATGAATGGAGTTTCAGGCTCCCAGTTTACCCTGGCTGTTGCCGCCATTTGGGAAGTGAACCAGCAAGTGGAAGATCTTTGTGTGTGTGTGTGTGTCTGTGTGTGTCTCTCTCTCTGCCTTTCAAATAAATAAATAAATCTTAAAAGAAAAAGACAATCTGAGGATATTACTAATTCCTGGAGAGGAACAGCAGTGAATTTTCACAGAGAAGTTCACAAAATCATCTTCACTGTTTTTGAAAATTGTAACATTTCAAGAAAATTCCAACAAAATATGATATGTAGAAAGTGAAAAATCACCCTAACCCCTTTTCCATCGGGACATGAGTGGTGCTAGTGTGGTGTTTATTAAGAGAGGACACCTGACTTTTATTTTAAAGAACGAGTGGAGGGTTATCTGATATGAACGGGAAGGGGGAGAGAATTCCAGGCAATGGAAGCATCATGTGAAGACTGGGAGGTGGAAGGGTGCGTTAGTCCACTCTGTTACTATCACAAATACCTGAGGCTGGGGCATTTGTAAAGAAAAGAGGTGCACTTAGTTCCCAGTTCTCTGGAGGTCCAAGAGCTTGGCTCTGACACCTGCTTGGCTTTGGGCAAGGGCCTCAAGCCGTATCCACCCAAGGCAGGGAGCAAGCGTGTGGAGGAGAGCAAAGACCCAGGGTAACCTAACAACCAGTCCCATGAAGCCTAACTCACCCCTCAGAGAAGCAACATAGTCTCTCAACAGACATTAACCCCTTCAGGAGGGTGGCATCCCCATGGCCCAGTGATCTCTCAAAGATCCCAGTACACTCTATACTGCCACATTGCTGACCATGCATCCCCACCGAGTTTGGGTGGGGACAAACCATATTCAAATCACAGCACATGGTAAGAAATTGCCAGAGGTGGTGGGGGCAGGCGGCTGTCAAGAAACAAAGCAGGCGAGCACAGCAGCTGTCAGAACAGGAAAGATTGTCGTGTTGAGGACTCTGGACTGAGTTCTGCAGCAACAGGGGATCCCTGGAGTAGCTTCCTAAGGAAACAGTCAAGCTTGTGTCTTATATGCCATGCAGGTGTCATTGTGGAAGCATTAAGGGTGAGATGAAGCAGGAGTGAATCCAGAGACACCAGGAAAAAAAATAGTCTCAGTGCAAATGATGAGCCTACACTAAGGTGGCAGAATGAAGACGGAGGTGGGAGGAGAGATTTGACAGACTTCAGGGACACAGTGCTAACAAGGAAGGAAAAGAGGAGTGTCTCAACAAGGAGCAAGAACACATGGTAAGAGGCAGGTGTGGGGGACAGGATAATGCTTCCAAAACTGGCCATGTAACGATCCCATTCACACTTGCAGGTGGCTCCTGGGAGATGTGCTAGCCAAGGTGGGCCGAGCTGGACCAGGCGAAATGTTTACCTGGTACAGTAGCTGTGGGGAGCAACTCAGACTAGACTAAGTTACTGGAATTAAGACTTATTCTATGCATCTGCTCTCCCACAATATGGCGCTGAGAAGGGAGAAACAGCTTCTACACAGCTGCCTCCAGTTCAACCAATAAACAGCAGGACTTGCTCCTGATTGGAGGAGAGCAGCGTACTCGGCGTGTGGGCAGCCGAGTTGGGATTGGCGGAGGAGGACTATAAAGGAGGAGAGAGACGGCATGCACCAGGAACATCTAAGGGGAACATCTGAGGGAACATCTGAGCAGCCCCCGAGAGAGCCTGCCGGCGGAGTGCCGCTCCCCTGCGGAAGTGGGGAAAGTGGCCAGGGGGAACCGCCCTTCCACGGAGGTGGAAGGGACAGTAGCCAACCCGGGAAGAACCAGCAGCAAACCCGGGGAGGGCCGAGCAGACGAAAGAACAGCGCAGGGTTTAGTGTCGTTCCTCCACGAAGAGGGGGAGCGACATAATGGTGCCGTGACTCGGATATGAAGCCTAGGCAGGGTTTAGTGTCGTTCCTCCATGAAGAGGGGGAGCGACAAGTAGCAAACCTCAGAAGTCTGGATGTCTCAGAGGTCTAGAAGTACTAGCAGAATAGTATTCAGCATCAGACCCAAGCAGGGTCTAGGAAACCATAAAGGGAACCGACTCCAGGGTCAGGAAGGCAGGGGTAAGGAACAGCATAGGAGCAGGATACAAATGTGTATGTAAAGGCTGCAAGAAAGACAACCGTAACAGATCCTCTTTAAAATAATTAGCTCTGACTGCTGAGCGGGAAGCCCACGTGCCAGGCTGATGGCATCCTCCCTGGCCCAGCAAGCTCAGGTCTTCCCCAAGGAAACCGCACGCCCTGAGCCAGAGGAGCGTCTTCCGAGTCATCCCCAGCCCTGCCCTGCACAGTGAAGGGCACAGAGAAGCTGGGGACGAAGGTGAAGGGGCAGGTTCCGGGTCCAGGAAGACGGGTTTGCTGTCAAGGTTATTTTGCTCTGTGACAGGCTGCCAGGCCTCCTCAGGAAACTGTCTCCAGGCTTGAAAGGGCTGCAATAATTTCTCACTTCCAGACCAAGTGGACGACTTCAGTGTGCCCATGTACAGGCCTAAATCATCACCAGAGCCTTCTTTTGGCCAGGGAGGTGGTCATGCTTAGGGTATAAAGGCATGGGCAGGTGGGCCAGGAAAGGCCAGACCTGGCACAACATCTTTTTTTTTTTTTTTTTTTTTTGGACAGGCAGAGTGGACAGTGAGAGAGAGAGACGGAGAGAAAGGTCTTTCTTTTACTGTTGGTTCACCCTCCAATGGCCGCTGCGGCCAGTGTACTGCGGCTGGCACACCACGCTGATCCGATGGCAGGAGCCAGGTGCTTCCTCCTGGTCTCCCATGCAGGTGCAGGGCCCAAGCACTTGGGCCATCCTCCACTGCACTCCCTGGCCACAGCAGAGAGCTGGCCTGGAAGAGGAGCAACCGGAACAGAATCCAGTGCCCCGACCGGGACTAGAACCCGAGGTGCTGGCGCCGCAGGTGGAAGATTAGCCTAGTGAGCCGCGGCACCGGCCGCAAAATATCTTGAGCCCTTAAAAGAAATTTGCTGCAGCCAAAATCAAGACAATGTGTTGTCCTTCACAACTGGACTGTACCAATGCAGTGGGGACCTCAAGAGGGTCCATCCCACAGAGTCCTGAGGGGCCACGTCCAGGGAGAATTTCAGGTGGTTCTGTTCATGAGGCTGAGCAGTGATGCACAACTGGAAGTCACGGCAAGGCTTCCCCCTTCCACTCTCCTGAGGGCATCGGAGCTCAGGATTCCCCCCCACCAGCCCTCTGAGCTATTTAATCAGGTCAGGAGGGCTGCAAAAATTTCTGAGCACCTGCAGGAAAGCAGACTGGTCCACAGCACTTGGTGTGGCCTGCGCCCTAGCTTTAGTGACAACTTCCCCCATCCTCACTCCCAGGAGCAAAAACCCAGCCACTGCATTCCCAGGTTAGCTCTGACTCACGCTGGGTTGATACGGTGTTGGCTAAACCCAGGGCAACCTACATGTTCCCAGATACCCCAACCCCCTTCATCTCCCTCTCATTCCCCTGTCCGACACATCTCACATCCAAAAGTGCAGAAAAATAAGAATAGGGAGTGAGCACGGGAACACAGGAAGGGAGCAGAGAGGGGATACACTTACGACTTGAAGAGAAAGGAGTTGAGAGATTTCACCTGAAGGCTCTGGAGTCCTTGGGTGGATTAGAAAAACTACCAAGTCCAAGGTCAAAGGAATGAGGGCCTTGGGGATGCTGAGAGAAGCAGCAATGGGGTGTGGTTGTGAGGGAGGGGCGTGGGAGGCGGGGAGTCACTCTAGGCACCAGCTGGAAGTAGAGGAAGTTGAAAAGCAGAAAGCAAGCTGGTGTGGTAGGCCGAGCAACACCTCCCCGAGAGACACCCACATCCTGATCCCTGGAACCTGCTCTGCCGATGAGATTCTCCTGGGAGACTGGATACCAGGATACCAGAGACCGTGGTGGCAATGCGGCCACCAACGTAGAGAGTGCAGTGATGTGCCCCAAGCCCAGGACTGCCAGCAGCCTCCTGAGCTGAAAGACACAGGACTGTCCCCAGTGGTGCCCGAGGGACAGGTGTGGGTCCGGCCAGCACCCTGATTTGGGCTCTGGGGTACTGATTTTGGGCTCCTGGTCCCTAACACCAAGAGATAATAATACATTTGTGTATTTTAAGCCATCAAATCTGGTGATTTACGACAGGTTCCTGGGAAGCTAATGCATTAGTTTAGGAAGACGGAGTCACAACTGAGTGCTGCAGAGTCACCCGTCACAAGAGAACTGTTCTAGAGGAGAACACACGCCCACCTGCAGCTCTGTGCTTACTGACAGTGGAGTGGAAGGGGAGTGAAACCCAAAGAAACTTCATGGGCACTCACCAGGTGCTCCAACTAGACACCTGCAATGCATTCTCTCGCTTAGCTCTTGTAACCATCTCCTAGGGTAGGCTTTCTTATCCCATTGCTTTTAAAAATGTATTTATTTATGTTCACTTTATTTGAAAGAGAGAGAGATTTTCATCTGCTGGTTCACCCCCCACAATGCCCACAATGCCCAGGACTGGGCCAGGCTGCAGCCAGGAGCCTGCAGCTCCATCCAGATCTCCCACATGGGTGGCAGAGACTCAAGTACTTGAGCCCTCACCTGCTCCTCCCATAATGCACTAGGAGGTTGGACTGGAAGTGGAGGAGCTGAGACTTGAACTAGACACTTCCATACGGGATGTGGTGTCCCAAGCAGTGACTTAGACCACTGCACTAAACACCAGCCCCTACCCCAGGGTTTTATACAGGTCAGAAGGTTAAGTGCAGAATGATCAGAAGCCACAGTGATCATGGAAACAGAATATGAAATCCCATCTCTGAATCGGTGTTCTGTCACAGCACTCAGCGAAGCGGAAGCTCAGCTGATGAGGTTTCACAGCATGAGGGCAGAGCAGTGATATGAGTAGAGTGGAGAAGGCTCAGTCTCTTCAACAAATGCCAGACTCTTCATCTGTGCCTGACAGTTGTGTGTGCTTTGACAGGTGCAAGAGGAGTGCTGGGTCCCTCACTTGAGAAGGGCTGAGGGGCAGGGGTCTCATCCGGACAAATCCAGGTCTGCTATGACAAGGGGGCAGTTGGGGCTCAGTCCAGAAAAGCTGAAGATGAGTGGAAGGTTCTTGGCTATGCAGCTGGAAATTGCAGAGGGCACAGGGAAAGGGGTCAGCGAGGGAATCTCAGAGACTGTCAGCTCCCGCAAAACGTTGGTCATCCGTCCCCATGGAAATCTTCCCATACAAACACCTGGAGGTTCTCTAAAGCAAAAGATAACGCTTTTCTCTTTTTAAGGTTTATTTTTAAGGTTTATTTGTGTATTTGAAAGTCAGAATGAGAGAGTGAGAAAGTGGGGGAGAGAAAGGGAGAGGGAGAGGGAGAGGGAGAGGGAGAGGGAGAGGGAGAGGGAGAGGGAGAGGTATTTCAACTGCTGGCTCATTCCCCAGATGGCTGCTATGGCCAGGTCTGGACCAGGCTGAAGAAAGGAGCCAGGAGCTTCATCCGGGTCTCCCACATACTTGGGCCATATTTTGTTGCTTTCCCAGGCATATTAGCAAGGAGCTGGGTAGGAAGAAGAGCAGCCAGGACATGAACCAGTGCCCATACAGGACTCCAGAGTTGCAGTCAGTGGGTTAACCTGCTATGCCACAACGTTGGCCCCAAGATCACTCTTTTAAAACCTATGAATGACAAGAACAGCCAAACTACCTCCTTAAAAAACAGCTAAAAAACTTGAATAGACTTTTTTTCCAAAGAAGATGTACAAATGACCAATAAGCACATGAAAAGACACTAAACTAGTCATTAGAGAAATGCAAGCCAAAACCACAATGAGATACTATTTCATATCTACCATTTTTGTCCTACTATCAAAAAAAAAAAAAAAAAGACAACAACAGAATTGGCAAGGATATGGAGAAACTGGAACCTTTGTGCATGGCTGATGGGAATGTAAAATGTTACAGACGCTGTGGGAAAAATGTAGTAGTTCAAAACATCTAAAATACAGCCTGCGTTGTGGTGTAGTGGGTTAAACTGCCACTTGGGATGCCCGCATTCCATATCAGAGCACTGGTTCAAGGCTCTGCTGTTCTACTTCCTATCCAGCTCCCTGATAATGTGCCTGAGAAAGCAGTGAAAGATGGCCCAAGTGCTTGGGCCCCTGCCACCCATGTGGGAGACATGGATGGAGCTCCAGGCTCCTGGCTTCAGCCTGGCCCCGCCCCAGCTGTCGTAGGCATTCAGGGAGTGAACCAGTGGATGGAAGATCTGTCTCTGAATCTCCCCCTCTCTGGAACTCAAATAAATAAATAACTCCTCAAAAAATATAAAGTAGAATTACCATATGATAGAACAATCCCACTGTTGTACATACCCAAAAGAATTAAAAGTAGGGACTCAAAGATATATTTGTAAACCACGTAGCACTACTTGCCAGCATTATTTGCAATAGCCAACAGGTGGAGGCAGTCCTAGAGTCTGTCAGTGGGTGAATGGATTCAGCCTCTCGACAATGCACACCCTGGGAGGCAGTGGTGCTGACTCAGCAACTGGGCTCCTGCCACCCGTGTGTGAGAGCCGGCGTGGGCTGCTGGCTCCTGGTCTCAGAATCAGCCCAGCCCGGCTATTGTGGGCACTTCAACCAGAAGATGGAACTTTCCATCTCTCTAGATCTGTCTCTCTGTCTCTGAAATAAAAAATGATTGAATGGTAAATTTTGTCACTTGTATTTTACCACAATTTTTAAAAAATTAAATAAGTAAACACATATGGACAAGTTTGAAAATGGAATTCTCACATGCTGAAGCAAAGAGAAAGCTGGACTAGAGCAGCAGGCCCAGGAACTTGTGCTGCGGTGCCCAGAGGAGAGGATCGGATCCGTCATGGCTAAAGGCGTGGGTTTTATTTTATTATTCTAGTTTAAGATTTATTCAATTTATTTGAAAGGCAGAATGACAGACAGAGACAGATAGAGACAGAGAGATCTTCTATCTGCTGATTCACTCTCCCCAAATAGCCACAACAGCTGGGGCTGGGCCAGGATGAAGTCAGGAGCCTGGAGCTCCATCCGGGTCTCTAACTTGAGTGGCAGAGGCCCAAGCACTTGGGCCATCTTCCTCTGCTTTCCCAGGTGCATCAGCAGGGAGCTGCATCAGAGGCAGAGCAGCCAGCACTCAAACCAGCGCTGCAATGCTGGATGCCAATGTCACAAGTGGCTGTTTAATCCGCTGTGCCACAATGCCAGCTCCAAGGGCGTGGTTTTAACATTCAGGCAGGGGACAAGAGATGAGGCTTTAAGCGCTGGTGGAATGAGGGGTTGGGACTGAGCCCACTACATAAAACCCCAGTGCTCTACAAAAAGCCAAACAGTAACCGAAAGAGATACCGAGGAAGCTCACCTTTGTCTTGGCTCCGAATGGGGAAAAAAAGGGCCCCCACGAAAAAAAAATCAAGTCCTAGCCATGTGCCTGGCGCACATTTAGACCAAATATCTACTCACAGAGGAACCTCCAGCCAAGAAAGGAACACAAAATTGGTCCTTAGCCAGGGATACCCCTGGGATACCTGGCAGGAGCAAATATAAAACCACTCTTAAATTAAACTTCAACACTCCAGGCCACAGAACATTTGCAGAGGGAAAAATAAAGCCCAGTGAGTACTGAGATATAATCTACCAGAGCGGGCGTTTAGCCTAGAAGTTAAGACACCCATCCCATACTGGAGCGCCTGGGTTCAGTTACCATTCTGGCTCCTCACTCCAGCTATTGTCCAGTGTAGACCCTGGGAGGCAGTAGCGATGGCTCCAGTAATTGGGTTCCTGGCTGCCACGTGGGAGTCCTGGTTTGTGTTCCTGGCTGCAAGGTCTGGCCCCAGCCCAATTCCAGTCATTGTAGGCATTTGGGCAGTGAACCAGCCTATAACAGCCAGGGCTGGGCCAGGGCTCAATGGGAGCTCTGCCCGTCTGTCTCTCTCTGTATCTCTGTCTCTCAAATAAATAAATAAAAATCTTTAGAAAGTAAAAGAATTCAACGTTTTTTTTTTCTTAGAGAGATGTCATCTACCATATACAGTAGTCAGTAAACAAAATAAATATCAGGTTTAAACTTCCAAAACTTCAGATGGCAGAACTATTAGATAGAGACTGTGAAATTAATATTTTAAGTGATTTCAATGATCAAAGAATGGTATTTATTTTTTTAACAGTTTTATTTATTTATTTTGAAAGTCACAGAGAGAAAGAGAGAGACAGAGACAGAGAGAGATCTTCCATTCACTGGTTCACTCCCCAAGTGGCTGCAATGGCCAGGAGCTTCACCCAGGTCTCCCACATAGGTGGCAGGGGTCCACCCACTTGAACTATCCTCTGCTGCTTTCCCAGGTCATTAGCAGGGAGCTGGATCAGAGTGGAGCAGCCAGGACACGAAACGTATGGGATACTGACATCTGAAGTGCGGCTTCACCGCTGGGCACACAACGCCAGCCCCAAAGAAGGGCATTTCTAACAATAGCATAAGACGCTGTTTTTAAAAAAATAGAAAGACCTAAAATGACCTGACATGACTTCTTTTTTCTTTTTTTAGATTTATTTTATTTATTTGAAAGGCAGAGTTACAGAGAGAGAGGGAGAGACAGAGAAAGATCTTCTATCTGCTGTATATTCCCCGGACAGCCGCAACAGCTGGGGCTGGGCCACGCTGAAGCCAGGAGCTTTTACCAGGTCTCCCACGTGGGTTCAGGGACCCAAACACTTGGGCCATCCTCTGCTGCTTTCCTGGGCCTTCAGCAGGGAGCTGGATCGGAAAGGGAGCATCTGGGACTCAAACCATAGGGATGCTAACATCAGAGGCAGCAGCTTCACCCACTACTCCACAACACCAGCCCCAAGAACTTGTTAAATGAAAAATCAGGTTACTGAAATTGTAGGCTCTAGAGGTAGGCTCACGGATGAGAGAATGAACAGAATGGAAGCAGGATCTGAGCAAATATCACAGAAGACTCCAGACAGGGGAAGAGATTGAATATGTGAAAGAAGGGCTGAGGCCAGCGCTGTGGCACAGCAAGTAAAGCCTTCATCTGCACACCAGCATCCCACATGGGCACCAGTTCAAGTCCCGGTTGCTCCCTTTCCAATCCAGCTCCCTGCTAAGACACCTGGCAAAGCAGCAGAGGATGGCCTGGCCCAGCCCCAGTTGTGCCACCTTTTGGGGAGTGAATCAGCAGGTGGAAGATCTCTCTCTCAGCAGGTGGAAGATATCTCTCTCTCTCTCTCTCTTCTACCTCTGTCTTTCAAATAAATAAATAATTTTTAATCGAAATCTATGCATCCAAGTCTTCAAAAAGTTCATGAAAATGCATATGATGAATAAACTAGGCAAGGCAAAAAATTTTTTCACCAAAATAAGTTTTATCTTTTTGTTCCATTTTCCACAAACTTTTTGAAGTCCTCTCATATATATATAATATATCTTTTTTATTTTTATTTATTATATATATATCTTTCAAAGCAAAATATTGAGAGTTTGTTTTTTACTACTTACAAACCCTTACCCAAAGGACTACTAAAGGCTGCACTTTAAGGAAACTGACACAGAAGGGAGACAAGGTAAGCAGGAAGCAGTCAGGAGAGAAGGAGATATTGGGGCTGGCGTGGCATAATGGGTTAAGCCGCCACCTGCAACGCTGGCATCCCATATGGGCACTGGTTCAACCCCACTCCACTTCTGATCCAGCTCCCTGCTAATCAGCCTGGGAAAGCAATGGAGGATGGCCCAAATGCTTGTGCCTCTGCACCATCCAGGAGAAATGGATGAAGCTCCCGGCTGCAGCCTGGTCCAGCCCAGCCCCGCCCCTGGCTGTTGTGGCCATCTGGGCAATGAACCAGCAGAGAGGAGATTTCTGTCTCTGTCTCTCCTGCTCTCTGTAACTCCGCCTTTCAAGTAAGTAAATTTTTTAAAAACCTTAAAAAAAAAAAAAAAAAAGAAGAAGAGGATCTTGTTGGGGCAGGGGAAAGGGTGGGAGAAGAGGGAGGAGAAAGAAGAGACCGGGACTGGGTGGGCAATCATCTGCCCACAGAAGTCAAGACGGGTGCAAAGGGGTTGCATGGGAATTTCTTGGGGAGGTGTGAATGAGGTGACAGGGCTGCACAGAGCTCATCAGAATCGTGGCAAAGGGATACAACATCCCTTCTCAGAATTTTTAAAAGATTTACTTATTTTATTTACTTGAAAGGCAAAGTTACAGAGAGAGAGAGAGAGAGAGAGAATCTTCCATTTGCTGGTTCACTCCCCAAATGGCCACAAAGGCCAGAGCTGATCCTGGGTTGGAAGCCAGGAGCCAGGAGCTTCTTCCGGGTCTCTCCCATGGGTGGCCGGGGCCCAAGGAGTTGGGTCATCTTGTGCTGCTTTCCCAGGTGTATTAGCAGGGAGCTGGATCAGAAGTGGAGTAGGCGAGACTCAAACCAGTGCCCACACTGGAAGCTGGCGTCACAAGCAACAGCTTTACCTGCTAGACCACAATGCCGGCCACTCGGGATTTTGAGGGAAGCGAGCAGCCTCCTGGGCTCCCATGTAGGGACTGGACTTAAAGAGTCCTGCTGGCCCTCCTGGCTCTGACATTGTACAACACTGGAAAGAGCGAGGGACAAGAGGAGAGTAGCTGGACTCAGTGGGTGGAGCCTCTGACACCTGGAAAGAGGAGGTCACTCTGTTTCTGAAAACTGATATCAGAAAATGAAAGTCCCCACCAGAGGAGGGGAGGCCCACGGCACTGGCGGGAGTGGGGCATGGCACTGAGCACGGAGCAGGCGTAGACCACAGAGGCAGAAGATGGGGGAAGTCCTAAGAAGCCACATCCCGGCTTCCAAACCACCTCCTAAAGACTCCGAGTTGGAAAGAAATCCAAACATGTCTTGTCTCGGGCACTCTCCCCTCTAATTTTCAAATGGATGAATATTTTAAGGGAAATTTGATCCATGTGCCTCTGAATTATGTACAACAAACCCTTCTCTGAGAGTCACTCAGTGTTGAGAGCTTTTATGAACTTGGAACAACTTGGTCCACGATGCTGTTTAAAACAACCACCACCACAAAGGACCCAGTTTCTATTTCTCTACCCAAGGCCCCAGATTTCTGGCGGATTCTGGGAACCTGCTGCATGAGGTCTGTTCCCTCCTTTTCCTCCTCTTCCTTGGTGGCCAAAGGGAATTCATCCAAGCCATGGGGGCATGGGGCTTGGTTCTGTCAAAGGAACAATGTGGTCCTTGATGCTGGCACTTCCAGGGCCTTAATTTGCTTCTCCTGCACAATGGCTGTGTTTCAGGCAGGGCTGGCAAAGAGCGCTCCAGTTTCCAAGCCGTGTTTCCTTAGGTTGCGGCGAGAACTCCACCCAGCCTCATTATACAGTGGCAAACCTCGCAGCCACAAGTCGGTGGTTCATATGTGCCTGCTGACCAGAGCCCGGCCCCAGAGTCTCCGGGACAGGAAGGTGCTCCGCCAGGATGGGGCTGCGCAGTATTTTCTTCCAATTGTTCTCCAATTCTGCGGGCTAAGAGCCCGCGGTCCCAGCTGACCCCAGAGCTCCAGCTGTCCTGCGGCACACCACATTTCCAGGAATCTTACCCAGCCCGGGGCCGACAGCCTCGTCACGTATTTACCCACGGGCTGGTTCCGAGACGGAGAAGCACTGGGAAGAATTTCCAGGTTGCCGCTTCGGGCCCCACGGTTTCGGCGTGCCCTTTCCAGCTGGTCATGATACAGGCGTTCCTTGGAGTTTGATGCTTTCACATTCTCATGGATTTACCTTTTTAGTTGATATTGCATGGGTGCCGCAAAGGCCAGCAAAAACGAAGAGTCAAACCTTGCCACACGGGGCCTGCACTGTGGTGCAGGGTAGGCCTCCCTCGGCAATGCTGGCATCCCATATGAACACGGGTGGTTCAAGTCATGTCTCCTCCACTTATGATCCAGCTCCCTGCTTATGCGCCTGGGAAAGCAACAGACAATGGCCCCAACACTTCAGTCGCTGTCACCCACGTGTCTGGCTCAGCATCGGCCCTTTGGGGAGGGAACCAGCGGACAGAAGACCTCTTTTTCTCTGTCTCTGTCTGTCTCACCTCCTGCCCCTTCTATAAAACCACTAAAATAAAGTGAAACACAAAACCTTGCCATGTGAAAAGCAACAGGGGGGCTAAAAGCTGCTTCAGGACCAGTGAGCTCTCTACTATTCTTCCCCTTCAGAAACGGAGTCCCTCCAAGGCAGTGCTTACGAGGCACCATTTCAGGGGTGACCTTCCCTCAGTACTCTTCTACAGCGACACAGGCCCTTGCATTGCTGTTAGCAAGCTCGTCTGTGGTCAGACTACTTGGCGGAGGAAAGAGGGGACCTTGGAAAATTCTTGGAAATCAAAGCACACCAGGCCCGATGTAGGTGAGCTCCTTAGAGCAGGAAGCCCAGTGGTGAAGCAGAAAGGATCCTGGGCTTGGAGTGCAGGGACAGCATTCTGGCTCCAACCGCTTTCTCTGCCTCAGTCCTCGTCTTCAGAGGGGTGCCAACCATGCCCGTCTCAGCATACGGCTGCGATTAAAACTGAAGACATGGGGCCAGTGCTGTTGACTCGGGCAGCGGGGAAGGCTGCCACCTGGGACGCTGGCGCAACACGTGAGTGCCGTCTCCGCTTCCAGCTGCTCTGCTTCTAATCTTGACTCCCTGCTAATGCACCTGGGAAAGCAGCGTAAGATGGCCCAGGTGCTTGGGCCCCTGCACACACATGGGAGACCTGGAAGAAGCTCCTGGCTTTGGCCTGGCCCAGACCCTGCCATTGTGGCCATTTGGGGAATGAACTAGCATATGGAAGATCTGTTTCTCTTTCTGTCACTCTCCCTTTCAAATAAATAAGTAAATATTTTAAAAATAGAGTTAAAATGTGTATGCCCATGGAAATATTATGCAATAACTCCGTGAAGGCCAGGACATCCTGAGAGCAGGGACTGAGGGGAGGGAAGGAGGCAGATCAGGGTTCCAGGATTTGTTGAGGGCGCAGGCACTGCAAAGCCCTAGGCAGCTGCCCCTCGTCCAGCCTTCCCCCCAGGGAGGCCTGAGGACCGAGACAGAACCAAGACAGGACCGAGGGGCACTCCAACACACCAGCAGCCTGCTGCACCTGTCAGCCCGAGGCCCTCTTCCCAGGCGTGCGTGGGCCCCTCTCTGCCGAGTCTCCCGGCTGCAGGGCTCGGAGAGGGGGCTGAGCTCCTGTTTTACTGTCACTTTTGCTGACCCCTAGGGAGGGAAGCCTGCTCGGCTCAGCCTGGGGACACCTTTCCTCTGGCTTCATTAAAAGAATGGAGGCCCAAATATAAAGTGACAACAGCATGGCCAGGTGGTGGTGAGTGAGGAAAGACTCCAGGACACGAAACGACAGGTTCTCTGGAGCCCTGGGTCAGTCAGTCTAGCGGGTTGTGTTTGTGACTTATTTTCCAGGCGCCCGGAGCTGCCGGGCCCGGGTAGCCGGGTGACACGGGAGCTGCCACGCGAGGCCCAAGCAGCAGCAGCCGAGGACTCCATCTCACCTCCAGGCTTGGACGTGCAGCAGCCTTTTGGGAGGGAGCCTAATTGATTCTACCGGTGGCAGTACTGTGGTGGAGACCCCTGGAAAGAACAATGTTTGGGCCAGGGTACCAGCGCCCAAGGCGCATACACTTCCTTTAATTAACAGGAGCACCGTGCCAACAAACACACCGGCGCATGGGAAGTGGGGGAGACTCCAGCCCAGCCCTGACTTCCTCAGGGGGTGTCCTGCCAGCCGGGATTATCTTGCTGTTCTTGTTTCCTCTCTCTCTCACACAAAGAAAAGCCCCTTTTTCTTGGCTGAGAGGCCAGGCAGCAGGTGCTGGCAGACCCCCAGTCTGGCCGCCCTGCCTGAGCTTGTCTCCCCGCCTCTCTGGGAGGGAGTGCTGCTCGGAATAGCTGGTTTGAAGCATTCAGAAAAGCCAGGGGGCCTTTATGAGGATCCGCTGGCCTTAACCGGGCATCTTCCACCTCCCTTTGTCTCCCCCTCACTCTCTACTGCAGGAGTTTGGCCCTTTCTCTTGATAAACTTCATCGCCTTCTCCCTCAAGACCTCCATCCCAGACCTTCTAAATCAGAATCTTGGGAAAGGAAGCACAGGAAGAGGTGTTTTTTTTTAATTATTTGTTTATTTATTGGAGAGACAGAAGAAAAACTCCCTTCAGCTTAGCTTTCACTCCCCAAATGCCCACAACAGCTGAGACGAGAGTAAGTGGAAGCCAGGAGCCAGGAACTCAGGCCAGGTCTCTGACACAGGTGGCAGGAACAGGTGCCTCCCAGGGTCTATGCCAGCAGGAAGCTGGAGTCAGGAGCCAGAACTGGGGATCCAACCTGGGTGCTCCAGTGCACCCTGTGGGCATCTTAACCGCTAGGCTAGATGTCTATTCCTCAGGAAGTATTATTCTAACACATTTATTGTGTTATTCTAACACATTACTCAGATGATTCTTGTCTACACCAAATCTTGAAAGCCACTGTCCAATTTGAGAATCTCTTTCCTAGGAAGAGTGCATAGAAATGATGACATTGAGGGCGTTTGTGTTTGTTTTAAAAGTAATTGTCCAGGGGGTTAATTTGGTAGAGTAGGGAGGGAGCTTACTGCTCTAGTCTAGGAGAAGATAGTCTAAAAAAGTGGAGGGAGTGCAGTCTCAGGAACAGTTAGGGAGAAACTGGCAGAGGAAACTCCCTGCAAATCAGAGGGACACTGTGGGCCCCCCCAACACCTCCCCCCTTCAGGACTTCAGCAGCTGAGAGCTCACTAGGCTAATCCTCCACCTGCGCCACCAGCACCCCGGGTTCTAGTCCCAGTTGGGGCACCGGATTCTGTCCCGGTCACTCTTCTTCCAGTCCAGCTCTCTGCTGTGGCCCGGGAGGGCAGTGGAGGATGGCCCAGGTCCTTGGGCCCTGCACCTGTATGGGAGACCAGGAGGAGGCACCAGGCTCCTGGCTTCAGATCAGCATAGCACCAGCTGTAGAGGCCATTTGGGGGGTGAACCAACAGAAAAAGGAAGACCTTTCTCTTTGTCTCTCTCTCTCTCTCACTGTCTAACTCTGCCTGTCAAAAAATAAAATAAAATAAAAAAATCTGATCACAGGATTACATAGAAGTAATCAGAAGCAAATGCACGAACTAATGAAATCTGTTCATGACATGAAAGAAAATTTTTCTCATGAAACTGAGATCTTGAAGAGAAATCAAAATGAAATCTTAGAAATGAATAATTCAAAAGAACAAATAAAAAATGCAGAGGAATGCTTTAACAACAGAATTGGTGAAGCACAATAAAGAATATCCAACTTAGAAGACAAAGCACAGGAAATTAGACCAAAAACAAGAAGAAATTAGAAAACTAAAAAACACTGTTGGTAATCTACAGGATACTATCAAATAACCCAACATACAGGTTCTAGGAGTTCCTGAAGGCAAGGAAGGTTAGAAAAGAAAGAAAAGATTAAGAGGCCTTTTTAGTGAAATAATAATGGAAAAATTCCCTAATTTGGAGAAAGAAAGGGACATCCAAGTACATGAAGCACATAGAACTCCTAATAGACATGACCAGAGAAGATCTTCACCACGACTCATTGCAATCAAACTCACCACAGAAAACTAATAAAGAAAAGATTCTAAAATGTGCATGAAAGAAATGCCATATTACTTTCAGAGGATCTCCAATTAGACTTACAGTGAACTTCTCATCAGAAACCCTACAGGCTAGGAGAGAATGGCGAGATATATTCCAAATCTTAAGAGAAAAAAACCATCAACCCAGAATACTATGCCCTGCAAAGCTCTCATTTATGAATTAGGTGAAATAAAGACCTTCCATAACAAACAGAAATTTAAAGAATTTAAATTCTTCCCAGTTTCCCATGCAGAGACCGGGAAGAAGTACCTGGCTCCTGGCTTCTGATCGGCGTAGCTCTGGCTGTTGCAGCTATTTGAGGAGTGAACCAATGGAAGGAAGATCTTTCTCTCTGTCTCTCCCTCTCACTGTCTGTAACTCTATCTCTCAAATAAGTGAAATCTTTAAAAACAAAACAAACAAACAAAAAAACCTAAGGGGCCGGCACTGTGGCGTAGTGGGTAAAGCCACAGCCTGCAATGCCAGCATCCCAAATGGGTGCTGGTTCAAGTCTCAGCTGCTCCACTTCCAATCTCACTCCCTGCTGATGGCCTGGGAAGGCAGCGGAAGATGGCCCAAGTGTCAATACCTGTCCAGCCCTGCAAAAGATGCTTAAGGATGTGCTGCACACAGAAACACAGAAACATGGTCATTAGTACAAAAGAAGGTAAAGGAAAAAAATCTCCCTATAAAGTACAAAGGAAATCCAAAGTAAAAAATAGGATTATTTATGGAAAAATGGCAGAGCAAAGTCATTACTTATCAATAGTCACCGTGAATGTAAATGGCCTCAACTCTCCAGTTAAAAGACACAAACTGGCTGAATGGATTAAAAAAAATCTATTTTCTGCCTACAAGAAACACATCCCAACAAAGATGTATGGAGACTGAAAGTGAAAGAATGGGAAAAAGATGTTCCATGCTAACAGAAACTAAAAAAGAGCTGGTGTAGACATGATAGCATCAGGCAAAATAGACTTTAATATAAAAATTGCTAAAAGACACAAAGAGGGGCACAATGTAATGATTAAGGGATGAATTCAACAGGAAGATGTAACTATTATAAACCTATATGTGAGGCTGGCACCGTGGCACACTAGGTTAATCCTCCGCCTGCGGGGCTGGCATTCTATATTTGGCCGCCGGGTTCTAGTCCTGGTTGTTCCTCTTCCAGTCCAGCTCTCTGTTGTGGCCTGGGAAGGCAGGGGAGGATGGGACAAGTCTTTGGGCCCCTGTACCTGCATGGGAGACCAGGAAGAAGCACCTGGCTCCTGGCTTTGGATCAGCGTAGCTCTGGCCATTGTAGCCATTTGGGGGGGGGGGTGAACCAATGGAAGGAAGACCCTTCTCTCTCTCTCTCTCTCTCTCTCTCACTCACTTTTTGTAACTCTACCTCTCAAATAAATAAATAAAAATATTTAAAAAATAAATCTATATGTACCTAATTACAGGGCATCTGGTTATTTAAAAGAAATGTTAAGAGATTTAAATGGAGAAATAGACCCAAATACAACAGTAATGGGGGACTTCAATATCCTACTTTCAGCAATAGACAGTTCACCCATACAGAAAATCAGCAAGGAAACAGCAGAGTTAATCTACTACAGACCAAATGGACCTAACAGATATCTACAGAATTTTTCATCCTACAGTTGCAGAATACACATTCTTCTCACCAGTACATGGAACTTTCTCTAGGACTGACCACATGCTAGGCCATAAAGCAAGTCTCAGCAAATTCAAAAAATCAAAATCATTACCTGCATCTTCTTGGACCACAATAGAATGAAGCTGGAAATCAGCAACTCAGGAATCTCTAGAACAAATGCAAACACATGGATACCGAACAACATGCTGCTGAATGAACAGTGGTTCATAGAAAAAAATCAAGAGAAATAAAAAATTTTCTGTAAACAAATGAATATGATAATACAACATATTAAAACTTACGGGATAGAGCAAAAGCAATGTTAAGAGGAAAGTTTATAGCAATTGATGCCTACATCAAGAAATTGGAAAGGCACCAAATAAATGAACTATCATTGCATCTCAAGGACCTAGGAAAAACAACAGCAAACCAAACAAAAAACTAGTGGGAGAAAAGAAATAATTAAAATTAGAGAAGAAATCCACAAAATTGAAATTAAAAAAAAGATCCGCTAAATAAAGAGCTGGTTTTTTGAAAAAATAAACAAAATTGACACACCATTGGATTAACTAACCAAAAAAAAAGGACAGAGAAGACCCAAATCAATAAAGTTAGAAATGAAAAAGAAAATGTAATGACAGACATCACAGAAAGAAAAAGTTATCAGAAATTACTACTAAGAATTGCATGTCAACAAACTGGGAAACCTAGAAGAAATGGATATATTCCTGAACACATACAACCTGCCTAAATGAAGCCATGAAGACACAGAAAACCTAAACAGACCCACAACCAAGATGGAAATTGAATCAGTAATGAGGTCCCTCCCAACAAAGAAAAGCCCAGGACTGATGGCTTCACTGCTGAATTCTACCAGACAGTTAAAAAATAACTAACTCCAATTCTTCTCAAGTTATTCAAAACAATTGAAAGGGAGGGAATCCTCTCAAATTCTTTCTAGTGATCGAACATCACCTTAATTCCTAAACCTGAGACACAACAGAGAAAGAGAACTACAGGCCAATTTCCCTGAAGAACACAGATGCCAAAATCCTCAACAAAATTCTAGCCAATTGAATCCAATAAACAACATCAGAAAGATCATCCACCCAGACCAAGTAGGATTTATCCTTGGTATGCAGGGATGGTTCAACATTCCCAAATCAATCAATGTGATACATCACATTAACAAATTGAAGAACAAAAACCATATGATTATCTCAATAGATGCAGAGAAAACATTTGATAAAATACAACACTCTTTCATGATGAAAACTCTAAGCAATTGGGTATAGAATGAACATTCCTCACCAGCGCTGTGGCTCACTTGGCTAATCCTCCACCTGTGGCACTGGCGCCTCGGGTTCTAGTCCCGGTTGGGGTGCCGGATTCTGTCCTGGTCGCTCCTCTTCCAGTCCAGCTCTCTGCTGTGGCCCAGGAAGGCAATGGAGGATGGCCCAAGTGCTTGGGCCCTGCACCCACATGGGAGACCAGGAGGAAGAACCTGGCTCCTGGCTTCAGATCAGTGCAGTGTGCTGGCTGGAGTGGCCATTAAGGGAGTGAACCAACGGAAGGAAGACCTTTCTCTCTGTCTCTCTCACTGTCTAACTCTGCCTGTCAAAAAAAAAAAAATAAGAAAAAGAAGAAGAAATATTCCTCAATACAAACCCATGGCAAGTGTCCTATTGAATGGGGAAAACTTGCAAGCATTCCCACTGAGATCCGGTACCAGACAGGGATGCCCATTCTCACCATTGCTATTCAATACACTCCTCAAAGTTTTAGCCAGAGCCAATAGGCAAGAAAAAGAAATCAAAGGGATACAAATTGAGAAGGAGGAAGTCAAATTATCCCTATTTGCAGATGACATGATTCTATATACATAGGGGATCCAAAAGACTCCACCAAGAGATTATTGGAACTCACAGAAGAATTTGGTAAAGTAGCAGGATTGGGCCGGCACCATGGCTCATGGTTAAACCTCTGCCTGTGGCGCCAGCATCCCATATAGGCACTGGGTTCTAGTTCCGGTTACTCCTCTTCCAGTCCAGCTCTCTGCTGTGGCCTGGGAAGGCAGTGGAGGATGGCCCAAGTGCTTGGGCCCCTGCACCCACATGGAAGACCAGGAAGAAGCTCCTGGCTCCTGGCTACGGAATGGCACAGCGCAGGCTGTAGCGGCCATTTGGGGAGTGAACCAACAGAACGAAGACCTTTCTCTCTGTCTCTCTCTCTCTCACTGTCTAACTCTGCTTGTCAAAAAAATAAAATAAAATAAAGTGAATATATAGATATGATTAAGTGTTAAAGTGATCACATAAATAGGATCAACTGTCTGGTAATAACAGAATCATAAAGGAGAGGATGTAACCATCCTAACATAGAAAGTAATCCATACAGCAGACTCATAGAATGACAACCTCTTTAAGTAGAACTGTGACCTCAGCCCTTAAGGCATCCTGGTCAGGCTGAAAAGCCCATGAGAGCATTTCAGGCGTGGAAAACCAAGACACAGTGGCAAAAAAATGTTCTACATGAAGAATCTCTGTGAGTGAGACCCCAGCAGAAAGAAGGGGACATCAAAGAAGGAGGTACTTTTCTCTGAAGGGAGGCGAGAACTTCCACTTTGCTTATGGCCTTGTGTAAATACTGACGGAGTTTGTGGATTCAAAAGGCTTCCACAGCCTAGGCAGCTCATGTCAAGAGCCTTGGATGGTCACTGACATCATACATAAGAATATTAATTGTTAAATTAACAACAGGAGGCCGGCGCCGCGGCTCACTAGGCTAATCCTCCGCCTTGCGGCGCCGGCACACCGGGTTCTAGTCCCGGTCGGGGCGCCGGATTCTGTCCCGGTTGCCCCTCTTCCAGGCCAGCCCTCTGCTGTGGCCAGGGAGTGCAGTGGAGGATGGCCCAGGTGCTTGGGCCCTGCACCCCATGGGAGACCAGGAAAAGCACCTGGCTCCTGGCTCCTGCCATCGGATCAGCGCGGTGCGCCGGCCGCAGCGTGCCGGCCGCGGCGGCCATTGGAGGGTGAACCAACGGCAAAGGAAGACCTTTCTCTCTGTCTCTCTCTCTCTCACTGTCCACTCTGCCTGTCAAAAAAAAAAAAAAAATTAACAACAGGAGTCACTGTGCACTAACTTCCCATGCAGGACCTCTGTTTTCAATGAGTTGTATTATGAGAGTTAACTGTAAAACTTGTTCTCAAACAGTAAAAAAAAAAAAAAGAAAGAAAAGAAAAAATTGACCTTAATTCAACTTTGATTTTTCTTGAAAGAAATCATCAAATGATATTTTTATTAACTACCATACATATAAGGGTGTATATACATACTGGCCCAGTTTTATAGGTCACTAGCTCATAAAATTTGTGTAACCCTCTTTAATATTCAATTATTATTATTTTTAATAAAGATTTTTTTTTCACAGGCAGAGTTAGACAGTGAGAGAGAGAGACAGAGAGAAAGGTCTTCCTTCTGTTGTTTCACTCCCCAAATGGCCGCGACGGCTGGCGCACTGCAGCAATCGGAAGCCAGGAGCCAGGTGCTTCCTCCTGGTCTCCCATGCAGGTGCAGGGCCCAAGGACTTGGGCCATCCTCCACTGCACTCCCTGGCCACAGCAGAGAGCTGGCCTGAAAGAGGGGCAACCGGGACAGAATCCGGCGCTCCGACCGGGTTTAGAACCGGGGTGCCGGTACCACGGGCAGAGGATTAGCCAAGTGAGCCACGGCACTGGCCAAATAAAGATGTTTTTTATTTACTTATTTTAAAGGCAGAATGACAGAGAGAGCAAGAGACAGAGAGAGACATCTTCCATCCATTGGTTCATGACCCAAAAGCCTAGGTTTGGGCCAAGTTTGGGCCAGGTTTGTTCTTGGGTTTTTTTTTTTTTTTTCTTTTTTTGGAATTGCCATACTATTTTCCACAGTGGCTACAACGTTTTACATTCCCCATTCCCGCCAACAGAGTGCAAGAGCTCCAAGTTCTCCACATCCCCATCACATCTTCTTTATAACCATTCTGATGGGTATAGACGGTATCTCTTTGTGGTTTTGATTTGTATTCCCTTAATGAGTGGTGATGTGGATCACCTTACCCTGCACTTATCACCATTTGTATATCTTTTCAGGGGGTGGCATTTGAGTTTTGAAGGATGAATGGGACTTCTAAGGGGAGATATGAGGAAGGAGGTGTATAGTGGAAGGAACAAAGAACCTAAAGCCCCTGGAATATGGAGAAGTGCACTGAGAGACTGCAGCACACACGGGCTGCTGGGAGGCTCTTGTGTGACACTGCAGTGGACATTGGCCCCCTGGCCACCCAGCATCCAACTGCCACCCTAACATGTCCCTATGGCTGGGCGCCTGTCATGAGCTGGACCACACCAGAAACGCCAAGTGCTAAAATTCTCTCCGCTGGGATGCTGAAGAAGAAATGAAGTGAAGCAGGACACATACTTGTATACAAAGAACGTTCAGAGAGCACTTAGCCCTGTGTAGTACCTGGTCAAAATTCCTGCTCTTTCTCTTAAGCTAGCTCCATTTGATGGTTTGCAACCAGAAAACGTTGTTCAACATGAACGCAAAGGGAGTCAAAGAGATGGAGTCCTCAGCGCTTACTGTGTGCCAGGAGCCTGCATACATTAGCCTAATTTCTTTTCTTCCGGCTTCTGCTATTTTGCAGACATAAAAGTTAATTGTCTCGGAGATGGGGAGGGACTGTGTCTTCCCAAATAAGTCATTTTCTCTGCTCTTGGTCTTGGGGTTTCTAGAATTGGAGGAGAGTTACTATTCACTTGGGGCTTTGTCAGTTGCTTTTGCTTGGCTAATGACTGAGAGAGGATGTGGAAAACTTCTTTGTTGAGGGCTTGCAAGGCTGTTTGAGAAGAGGAGAGGAGTTGAGAGCCCTGACAATACTCAGAAGGACAGGCCTGCTTTTCAAAAGGATTTTGGTAAACCTGCAGAACCTACTGTTCTTTGAAAACAAATCACTCAAGGACAGGACTGAAGAATGACTGAGTATGGATGGAGAGATAGAGGTTACAGCCTATAAGAAGTCCAATAACTGGAACTTAAAACACACATAGTAACATAATAGGAGGACACTTCATAAAGCTCTTGGAACATGCAGTGCTAGCGTTGTGGTAGAGCACTAAGCCATCTCTTGGATGCAGGCATCCCATACCGGAGTGCTAGTTCAAGTCCCAGGATGGCCCATGTGGAGACCTGGATGGACTTCCTGGCTCCTGGGTTTGGCCTGACTCTGCTCTGGCCAGCGTAGCCACGTGGAGAGTAAACCAGCAGATGGAAGACCTCTCTGTTGGTTACTCTGACTTTCAAGTAAATAAAGAAATCTTTTTTTTAAAGTATACTGGTAAAAAAATTAATACTAAAATAGACATCTTTTAATTCCATTTTCCAAGAACTATTTTTTTTAATTTATTTATTTGAAAGGCAGAATGACTGAGAGAAAGAGAAATGGAGAGATCTTCCATCCACTGGTCTATTCCCCAAATGGCCATAACAGCCAGGACTGGGCCAGGCCAAACCCAGGAGCCAGGAATTCCATCCAGTTCTCTCACATGGGTAGCAGGGGCCCAAACACTTGGGCCATCTTCCACTGCTTTCCCAGGTCCTTGGCAGGGAACTGGATCAGAAGTGGAGCAGCTGGGACACAAACAGGTGCCCATATGGGAGGTGGCAGTTGACCTGTTTCAGTACAACGCTGGCCCCTAGCAGATAAAGGGACCTTGGAAAGTTCGTGGAAATGTGTGTCATGAAACATTCTGCGTGGATCCTGGAAGGAGAAGACCATTGTGACTACCCTGAAGGCACAGCATCCAAGACACCGAACCAGTACTCTTCTCTCTCCCCCATGGTCCACTGGGGCTTCCCAGTCTGGTTCTTTGCTACCCTCTCAAAGGACGACAAGCCCTGACACAGTCTAGTCACTTTGAAAACACCAACAGCCTCTCATCCTTGGCCAAAAGAAATCTGTGTGCTCAGCAAGTGCGCTGCCAGGGGCAGGATTGCACCACAATGCCTGCGGGCAGCTTCGTGCTTCCGGATTCAGACCATCCTCGCAGCTGCAGAAGCCACTGGAAGGTCTCTGGCTGTGCGTCTCATGCTCTCATGTCCAGCACTGCGGGGAAGGTGGGGATGCCATTCCTTTGAGATTTTTTTCTTCTAGTTGGTAGGTTTCACAGACCACAGAGAAGACCACAAGTCACATCCAATCAGCAGGCTGTACTCAAGCTTATGCAGTGCCAGCGTTGCTGTGTGCTGCTCCCACAGCTGGGCAAATCTCTGTCTCCTGAAAACCTGGAGCAGCCGCAGAGCTGATCTGACCACAGAGAGGAGCCTTGATAACCCTGAATTTTAAAGATCTTGGTCCCAAGTGGAGGTGTTGCAATCAGATGTCCTGGTTCTACCAAGCCTCAAGAGGGAAAAAGCAGAGCCTTAACTGAAGAGTGGGATGCAGACAAGGGGTTGGCCTGGAGGGAACAGTGCTCAGGGATGGCAGCTTAGAACACCCATCATGTATTATTACCCAGGAGCAGCTCGGCTGAGCGGTTCTCGCTCAAGGTCTCTCTTGTAGTCCACAGCGCTTGGCCACAGCTTCTGTCACGTGCAGGCTTGACTGGGGCTGAGGGCGCCCACTTCCACTGCCACTCATACGGCTGTTGATAGATGGTCTCAGCTCCTGGCCATGCGGGCCTCTCCATATTGCTCCTTGTGGGGCTGCACATGGCAGGTGGTCTGCCCACTGCAAAACAGAGGGGCAGAGAGGCGAGACACAGATGGAAGCCACAGCATCTTTTCCAACCTAAGAAGTGGCATGCCATCACGTCTGCTGTATTCACAGTGTGAGAACCACATGAGAGCGTGAATACCAGAAAAGAGGAGATTGCCGGGACCTCTCGAAGGATGGCTACCATGCATTTGCAGTCCTGGGGAGACCTCCATCCTCTAGTGCACCTGTTAGAAGGCCAGAATTCAACCTGTGATGCTCTTCACCTGTTTTGTCATCTCTAGGGCTCCTGCATGCTGCCCCATACTGGACCAGCCTCTCCTCTTTGCTCCTAGTACCAACCCCTCTTCTCAGTGCAACTTCCAGTCCTTATAGACCGCACACTGTACAGTGTAGCACTACGTTTTCTTATTATCTCACATGTTCTTCCCCAAGTGGACGGTAAGAGAAGGGACCATATGTCTTCTTTTTATTTGTAAGGGACTTCAACAGCAAGCCCGGCGCTAGACATATGGTGGTTGTTTAATCAAGAGTTATTCACTCACTGATTGACTTAGAGGCCCTCCTCAAATCCTCCTTTTTATAGTCTGGGAATTTGAGGAGTCAGCAAGGAAAAAACGTGGTCCGCTGAATCATCAGTCAAGTCCAGAGCAAAGCTCCATGAGCAGCTGCTTATCCCAGCTGGGGGACAAAGGCCAGCTCTCGGTCCCAGGCCCTGAGGCTGCCTGCTGCATTTAGCTGGGGCTGAGGATCAAGCCTTTCTGGCCCTGAACTACCCCAGTAACACCCGAGCTGCAGGTAGCCTTGCTCCTGTGCAACCTGGGCTGGTTATGCGCAGCCTGCCAGGCAGGCACTATTGCTTCCATTGACTTCCATCTCTCCATGACTCGTGAAATGGCTCTGCAGTGGGAAGCCTGTCGACTCTGCTTCCCATGAACGCTCACCTTGCACAGTGTGGGCAGCACACATCTGTGACTCAGGGTGGATCTGACTCCCATCTGCCCCTGAGTACTGGGTCACCCAACAGTCAGTGACTAGGGGAGGCATAGCCCAGCACTGGCGAAATAGACAGTGGTGCCAAACAATTGCACTCTGAGTTGACAGAGCTGGGCAGCAACATCTTGCATCTCAAAGTGGATCCCAGGGAGGAGAGCCACACCCTTGTCGGTTTTGCACTTGGCTTGGATTTACCTCGGGATCATGGGTCCCTACTATAAGTCTGATCCTTCAAAATGACCTTGGGAAACTTGTGCCTTTTGTTCTCTCCGTGAATTTACCTTGGTGCCTGCCTGCATTGTCTGCAGCTCCGGTTTTTGGTGTTTTTTTTTTTTTTTTTTTCTTTCTTTCTATCAGTTGTTTTGTGTTTGTGGCAACTGCAGGGAGAAAGCCTGTGAAAAATGCTTTGTTATATTACATTGCCCCCTGGCTCCAATGAATTGCTGTGTAAATCATGCTATTGTTAAAGTGTCCTAGGAAAAGGAAATCACTTCTGGGTCTCAGAGAACACAAGGATATTAATCAAAGGCAACCATTGCAGAAGGAACATTAAAAAAAAAAAAAAGGAAATAAATAAATAACTAACACAGTTTTTCATGTGCAGAGCTTGGAGAAGAGCGTACGCTGGGACTGGGGCCAAACCAGGATATCTTTGCTCTTTCATAAATACTCTGATATAGGAATGCATTATCTCCGAACACTTTAAATCCATTTGGTTTTATTGCAAAACAAGATTGAACACCTGCTGCATCTTAATGATCAAGCAGCACAGGGTGAGAATGGGGGAGGGGCGGGGGGCTCCATAAATCAGGAAGAGCCTCTAATGAGATTCAGCTGGGACCTGCAGCAGGCCCGCGAGGATGACAGGCACAGGCATCGCACAGATAGTCCTGAGAGCACCTGTCCTTGCCGGTAGCACTCCGGCTTCAGGTGCAGACTTCGGGGAGAAAAAGTGGGAGCCACAGTGTGGGTTTCTCAGATTACCGCTTAGGACAACCAGTCAGCAGGCCAGTAACCTTCATGGGGTGCCCATAAACCACTCCGCACTAGGTGCGACGGAAAAACACAGCCAAAAAAAAAGGCCAAATTCTACTGTAACGAATTCTGCACACTGGAACTTCAGTCAACAAAATAGTGCTCGCTTGTCTTCTCGTTGCTCAGACTTCTTGTCCCAGGGTTTGGTCCCTAATGGAGTCTGACTTACAGTAGACAGCTTGTGCCCTCGAATGACTTATCACCTAATAGTATGTGACAAGCACAAAAAAAATTTCTGTCCCTAAACATGCATTAGAGACAAATTGTTTAAATCCCAGGCCTCCTAAACAAGATTTTATGAGTGGGGAGAGGGGAGGCTGCCATTGATTGCAAAAAAAGAGATGGCCACAAAGGTCAGCCTCCTCACATCCCTGCGATTTCTTCATCCTCTTCATTTTCCAAACACACAAAGAAAATAAAGGTCACTTGAAATACCACACACCTTTCAACAGCGTGGTACATACGCCCATGATTCAACAGACACACCCTGGGGTCAGCAGGCCTGGGTGTGAGTCATGGCTCCATGTGTGCATGGGCAGTCACATTAATCCTCTAGACTTCGGCTTCTTCATCTGTAAAATGGAAATAATAATAGCACTGACCTTGCACTACGGTTGTGAGAATAAACTAAGATAATCTAATAAGGGGCTCAGGAACTGGTAAATAATCAATCATGCTACTCTTATAAGGATTATAATATATACAGATATTTCGTATTATTCATATATACATATTTGGTAAATTTTAAGCTTATAATCTATTAGGGACATTTGTTGCATCACTAATCTCCCATAACATCATGTTAATTAATTAATTTGTTTAATTTCAGAGGCAGAGAGACAAAGGGAGAGGGATCCCATCTGTTGGTTCATTCCCCAAATGCCCATGCCAGCCTGGTCTGGGTTAGGCTGAAGAGGGTTGCTGGGATCTCAACCAACATTTGCCATGTTGGCATGAAGCCAATTTCTTGAGCCAGCACCACTGCCTCCAGGGTCTGCATTAGCAGGAGGCTGGAGTCAGGAGCCAGAGTGAAGTACCCAGCCCAGGAACGTGGAGGTAGGACACAGACATCCTAACTGCCCAGTTAACTGCCTGCCCTCATAACACCATTTTTAACGCTGCAGAGTATGCCATCAGAGAAACGTCCCCTAATGTGCAAGTGTGTAGGCAATATCTTCTTGCTGGACATTGGTTGTTTCCTGTAGTTGATGACATACGTACCCTGTGAGGAGCTGCCTTGCAGAGGTTTCTTGCACACCTCACTGGTCCCTGCCTTAGGATGAATTCCCAGAACCAGGACCACTGAGTCAAAAGAAATGCAATTAAAATAGTCTAAAAAGAATAAACACACTACAGAAAAATAGGCAAAAGAAAAAAATGCAATTCCGCCACACTAATGTATCTATTAATATAATTTTGCTGATTTAGATATGCCAAGGATTTCATTTTTCCTTAGAATACCTAGAAGCTTCAAGTGAAAGATTGGAAAGTGCTTATAATTTTCCCCCTTCTGTGATCCACTAAAATCAAGACAGGAAACTAAAAGTGCATTAATCCATGATGTTAAAGAAGAGAATGGAAAAGTGTATGGCAACAGCCAAACAATATGAACAAAACCAGGAGAGCTGGAAACAGACCAGATGAGTGGTTCAAAGGAAATGCAAAATCCATGCCTGGTGGGCGTTCATTCCCTTAGGATGCCCACATCCCACGCTGGGTGCCTAGGTTTGAGTCCTGGCTCCACTCTCCATTTCTGCTTCCTGCTAATGCCCACCATGGAGGCAGCAGTGATGGCTCAAATAATCGGGTCCCCAATACCCACAGGGACTGAGCTCCCAGGTCCTGCCTTCAGCCTGGCCCAGTTCTGGCTATCATGGGCATTTGAGGAATAAATCAGTAGACGGCAGACCTCTCTCTCTCTGTCTGCATTTCAAATAAATAATTTTTAATTTTCTAAAAATGAAAATCTGTGCCATGATGTAATAACCATGACCATTATTTAAAAAAAGAAAAAAGGCAGCTAGGCCCTAGACCCTCCAGATGATTCCACAGCCCACAAGGGGACAACTGACCTGCAGGCTGGACCAGGCAGGCTTTGCATGAGCAACATGAGGCACTGCTGAGGCGTCTTAAGTTAGGTGAGAGTTAGCGCATCTCCTTAGAGGCAAGACCCCAGCTCCTACTCAGCTCACTTCCCACAACACATAGCAAGGCCCACACCTCCGCTCCCCTAGTCCAACCCTGCTCTCAGAGAGGAGACTGGAGGATTCTTCATGAGAATCATGTTAGGTCCAAGAGAGAAGACAGGGGAGCTTCCCCAAGGAAACGTCCCCACATCAACTGCGGCGAAGCTGCCTCCACTCCACACAGACTGGAAGCACTAGATGTTCGAGAGAAGCCCCTGATGCAAAATGCACCAAATCAAACCAAACCACCAAAGAGGGGAACTCAGCAAAGCCAGGCAGAAAGCAGAAGAAAAGTTCTAAAGAAGGAAAAAGCATTGCCTCTATGGAATGAGAACAGGAGGCTCTGAAATAACTAGAATATACGAAAACACCGTGAGTAGGTGAATATGTTAAGAGTGTGGCGGGGGAATCCACATTTCTTTTGAAAGATTGTTGGCCGGCGCCGCGGCTCACTAGGCTAATCCTCCGCCTTATGGGACTGGCACACTGGGTTCTAGTCCCGGTCGGGGCCCCGGATTCTGTCCCGGTTGCCCCTCTTCCAGGCCAGCTCTCTGCTGTGGCCAGGGAGTGCAGTGGAGGATGGCCCAAGTGCTTGGGCCCTGCACCCCATGGGAGACCAGAATAAGCACCTGGCTCCTGCCATCGGAACAGTGCGGTGCGCCAGCCGCAGTTGCTGGCCGCGGCGGCCATTGAAGGGTGAACCAACAGCAAAAGGAAGACCTTTCTCTCTCTCTCTCTCTCTCACTGTCCACTCTGCCTGTTAAAAAAAAAAAAAAAAAAAAAAGATTGTTGAGGAAATCTGGAGGAGGGGAACAAAAAGCTAAAGGTATGGAAATAAAGAATATAGTCATGGGCTGGTGCTGTGGTGCAGGTTAACACCCTAGCCTGAAGCACCGGCATCCCAAAGGGGCACCAGTTCGAGATCTGGCTGCTCCACTTCTGATCCAGCTCTCTGCCATGGCCTGGGAAAGCAGTAGAAGATGCCCCAAGTTCTTGGTCCCTGCACCCATGAGGGAGACCGGAAGAAGCTCCTGGCTCCTGGCTTCGGATCTGCGGAGCTCCGGCCGTTGCGGTCAATTGGGGAGGGAACCATTGGATGGAAGGCTCACTAGGCTAATCCTCCACCTGTGGCGCCGGCACACCGGGTTCTAGTCCCGGTTGGGGCGCCGGATTCTGTCCTGGTCGCTCCTCTTCCAGTCCAGCTCTCTGCTGTGGCCCGGGAGTGCAGTGGAGGATGGCCCAAGTGCTTGGGCCCTGCACCCGCATGGGAGACCAGGAGGAAGCACCTGGCTCCTGGCTTCAAATCGGCGCTGTGCACTGGCCGCAGCAGCCATTTGGGGGGTGAACCAGTGGAAGGAAGACCTTTCTCTCTGTCTCTCTCTCTCTTTGTCTAACTCTGCCTGTAAAAAAAAAAAAAAAAAAAAAAACCTCTCTCTGTCTCCCTTCCTCCCTCCCTACCTCTCCTCTCTCTGTGTAACTCTGACTTTCAAATAAATAAATCTTTTTTTAAAAAGTATATAGTCATAATGTAAAGGAGAAGAAAATATAAGACAGATGTTATAGAAAGAGAGAACCAAGAGAATCATTAAAGATTACTGAAGAAAGAACAGGCATTTAACCCAGCAGTGAAGATATCCACATCCTATACAGAGTGCCTGGATTAGATTCCTGGCTCTGGCTCCTGACTCCAGCTTCCTGCTAATACATACCGTAGGGCAAAGGTAATGGTTCAAGCACGTGGGTACCTGACTCTTCTATGGGACCACCAGTAATAGCACTTGGAGTCACTCGAGAACTTACTAAATATGTAAATTCTTACCTCCCAGCTCCATATCTAATAAGAAACTAGAGGTAGAGCTCTGAAACCCATGTTCTAACCAGACTTCCAGGTGACTCTGATACGCGCTGAAGTTTGAGAATGATTAGCTTAGGGCACAACCACGGTCTGACTGCAGGCCCATTCATTTCCCTGCTCAGCGGAAGGAGACAGCGTCAAGGTTACTGTGGAGCGGCGCAGGAAGTGGCATAGGTTGCTTTCACTTGCATTCATGTGGCAAAGCCTCGCTCCACGGAGGAGTTGGGAAATGCAATCTTACTACGTGTTACGTACGATGTTATCACAATGGAAGAAGGAAGGAACAGATTTGGGAGGATGAACCGGAGTTTCCACCACATGTATAATCCAGGCAACAGGGACCCTAATGCAAGGAAGCAGCGAAGATAAATCCTGGGATGACGTCGCAGGGACTCCCAGAATGTCCTCCTTCCAGGACTGGAGCTGTAAATCAGGCCACGGAGCAACCCGTCGGATGGAAACAGGAAAGCTGAAAAGCCGTATCTGAATGTACTGACAGGAGATTTTTGTGGCTGAATTAATAATAGGTATATAGAGAACTACACAAAATACAAAAACGGAACTATGTATTCATTCCAGGGAAAACAAAAGGTTGAATGAGAAAGGAAACATAATTATAGGATTCTATGTGGCTTACCTGGGAATAATATTTACATAGTCATAATGTAAATATTTCATGTTGATTTAACCAAAAAGGGGGGTGATGTAACTATATTGGGAGCATGAACAGAGGAAAAGTGTATGCAGTCCAGTTTATTTTTTTATTTTTCTTCCCAGAAACTTTTTATTTAAGGTATACAAACTTCATAAATTTCATAAATACAACTTTAGGGAAATAGTGATTTTTTCCTACCCTGCCCATCCTCCCACCCACACTCTCACCCTTCTTCCTCCTCCCTCTCCTATTCCCATTCTTATTTTTTACTAAGATCTATTTTCAATTAACTTTATACACATAAGATTAATCCTACAGTAAATAAAGTGCTCCTCTTCCATTCCAGCTCTCTGCTGTGGCCCGGGAGGGCAGTGGAGGATAGCCCAAGTCCTTGGGCCCTGCACCCGCATGGGAGACCAGGAAGAAGCACCTGGCTCCTGGCTTCGGATAGGTGCAGCACCGGCCGTCGCAGCCATTTGGGGGGTGAACCAACGGAAGGAAGACCTTTCTCTCTGTCTCTCTCTCTCACTGTCTAACTCTGCCTGTCAAAAAAACAAAAAGAGTTCAACAAATAGTATAAAATAGTATGAAAAGAAAAACCTCAACAGTTGAGACAAGGGCTGTTCAAAGTCATCACATCTCAAAGTGTCCATTTCACTTCTACAGATTACCTTTTAGGTGCTCTATTAGTTACCACAGGTCAGGGAGAACATATGGTACTTGTCCTTTTGGGACTGGCTTATTTAACTAAGCATAATGTTTTCCAGTTGCATCCATTTTGTTGCAAATGACAGGATTTAATTTTTTAAGCTGCTGTGTAGTATTCCATGGTGTGTACATATCCCATAACTTCTTTGCAGGACAGTTTAATGCTGATAATAGACAATGTTTATATATACAGTACTGACTATATTATTCTGAGCGCCCTATAACATTCAACTCTTAATCCTAGTGATCACTCTGTGGTGATGATCTATTATCATCCATTTTACACATGATGAAACTGAGGCCTACAGCAATTAAGCAGCTTGTCAAAGTCACATAACCAGTAAATTCTGGAGAACTCAGATTTAAACCCAGGTAATTGCTCTCCCGAGTCTGTGCTCCCTCTACTATGCTATATAGTCTCACTTTCCATAGTGGGAAGCCAAATGACTGTATTTAAAGTCAGTAAACCAATTAAAACAGGATACGCATGTTATTTATAAAGAAATACATAACTACCAAGAAGAAACAGATAAAAGAGTTGACAGAGGGAAACTGGGAGTGGTCAAGAGATTGCTATGCTTCTTGCATAACAATCTTTTAAAAAAATCACTTTGATCAAAAGAGATGTGATAGAAATGATATGCCTGGCTAAGTGAACCTAGAAAATAGAAACAGAGGGGTCAGTGATGTGGCATTGCAGGTTAAGCTGCTGCCTGTGGCTACAATATAATCATCTCATATGGGCTCTAGTTCGAATCCCCGCTGCTCCACTTCCAATCCAGTTCCTGCCAATGCTCCTGGGAAAGTAGTGAAAAATGGCCCAAGTCCTTGGGCCCCTGCACCCACGTGGGAGACCCGATGAAGCTGCTGGCTCCTGGCTTCAGTCCTGGCCCTTGCAGCCATTTGGTGAGTCAATCAGCAGATGGAAAATTCTCTCTCTCTCTCACTCTGGCTTTCAAATAAATAAGTAAATTAATCTTAAAAAAAAATGAATGAGGGGGACCCAGAAGAGGAGGTTAAAAAGACCCTAATGGGTAAATAATGTAAGAAGAGAGACAGGTTGCCACAGAGAAGTGGAAACAAAAGGATAATACTCCTGGAGACATGGCAAGCAGACAATGAGAGAGCCAGAGAGAATGAGAAGGGAAGAGGTTGAGTAAGACTGGGCGGAGGCTCCTCTTCTGCACATTTGTCATGGGGCTGGGAACCCAGAAAGACAGTCACATCATGGGGACCTGAGGGCAGAGTCATGGGAGTGACAGGGGCTTTATGAAGAGTGGGCTTGATCCTGACCTCTGCCATGACACTCCTTCCTCAGTGGCCAAGCCAGCTTTGGATTTAAAACTGAAGTTAGGCGTTGGTACTACCAAGCCCTACCAAGATGACAGAAAATCCCTGCTTCTGTGTCAATATCAGCCACTCCAAAGGCACGCATCAAACAGGTGCATCCACTCTGGGTCTCACTTGTTTTCCAAACGTATAACAAAGCACACGCATGCACAGCGCATCCTACCTCTCAAAGCCATTTTTCATTTCCCACTTCCCTGAGCCTTTTTTTTTTCCAGGTGGTAAAACGAAGTGCATGGCAGAACCTGAATTCTAGTTTTACACTTGATTCACTTCTCTTCGTAAGCAGTGTCTCAAGGAGGAACCAGAGAACCGTGCAAAGCAACAACTACATATAAAGCATATACCCCACGACTCCTGGCTCCTGCACAGACACTAATTGTGAGCCAATGGGACAACACAGGTAAGAGAGAGAAGCGATCGCTGCTCGGGACAAGCCGGCCTGAGTGGGGTACGCATCCTCCCCCACAGCCCGTTCTCAAATACTCTGTCGGCTTTGCAGAACATGCGTCTGCCTGAGGGTCCGACTTGGAAACTGGGATCACAGGAATGAATAGTAACCGCCGAGACTGAGCGTGCTGAGTCCCGCTGGTGGATTCACGAGCAGAGGGAGGAAGAAGGAAGTTAAGAGGAGGCCAGGCTGAGGACAGCGGCGCCCACACGGCCCTGCCCGAGCAGCCCCTGCAGCCCCACGCCCACCCCGGCAGTCCCGGGGCTGCTCCGCCCTCCCGGCCGGCGGAGGCCTCAGGCCCACTCGGCTCCGTGTGGATACCTTGCAGCTCGCACGGGATTTCTTCCGAACGCCTCCCTCCGCGAGGAAAGAGCCGGGCCGCCCGGGAGTCGGGACCGCGGCTCAGGCTCGGTGGCTCCGCGCAGCCTGCGCCGCCCACCCTGCGCCCTGCGCCCTGCGCCCTGCGCCCTGCGCCCTGCACCCGGCCCGGCCCGGCGGGGTCGCCGCCCCGGAGCTGCAGCGAGGCTGCGCCGCCGACTTCCTGTGGAGGCCGAAGCCCAGCGCCCGGGTCCGAGGCCCGCAGGCCCCTTCCAGACCCCGCTCGCTGCCCCCCACCGCCCCTTCAACAGGGGGACGCTGACAAGTTGAATACGGCGGGAATAACAGCCATTTGTTCTGGTTATCCCTGCCGGTATTGAAGCCAGATGTGTGCCTCGCTGACATTGACATGGTACATCTGGCTGGGTTTTTGGTTTCCATCGCGGAGTTTACCACATCCACCCTCGTCTGCTGGAAGACAGGGGGGCGAACATCTGGAAGTCATTGCAGCTGTCACGCTTCAAGGGGATCCTGTACCACAGAGAGGAGAATTCAATACGTAACGGAGCAAAATTAGCCAGCTCGTCTTGTCAGTCCAGATTTTAAACACATGCAGCAAAATGGCGGCTCTGCTATGGCGCCTCCTCCCTCTCACTCCTGCGGGCTCGGGAGCTCGGGAGCCTCGCCTTATCAGTAGACAAGACCTGGCTGTAAGGTCTTGTTCACCGCGGAGTTTCCGAATCCTGGGTAGGCAGGGCTAAAATTAGGCTCTTCCTGTTGTCCTACTGATCCCAGTTTGCTAGAAGTTTCAATTAAACATCAATTAGACTTTCTCCAACCCTCTTCCCTTCATACTTTCTCCTTCCAGGGCATCATTCAATGCTCCACCCTACCCTATCCGTTCAGCTCTGTCTCCTATTCCTTCCCTAAGGCAAATACTTACTGTTCTTCAAGACTGAAATAAAGTCAAGCTTATCCTGACCTTGAACTTTGCGCCTGCCTGGAAGCTGCCATTCTCTTTAGGTCAATCCACGTCGTTTCAACCCTTCCAGGTCCACCCCAAGTTTATTTTTCCTCAGTGAAGACCAACGTGAGCTCTCAAATGTCCACTGATCTTCCCCTCTGTGTGTTTCCCTGGTTTAGTAGGGTACTTCAAAAAATTCATGGAAAATGGAATTGGATGAAGTTTAGGCTTGGTGCAGAAATTGACATCCATGCATACTTTTTTCCTGATGCACATTTTCCATTTGCTTTTTTGAAAACCCCTATTTTCCACGAAAAGGAAATATATGTATCAGTAGCCCATGTTGTGTGTTGAGGTATATTAAGCTTTCCATAAACCTGTGTTGAATGAAAGCATGAATTGTGTTTTCTTATCACCTATTCTCTTCACATAATTTTCTTGTTATCTACTTTACCCTTCCTGGCAAGACTCAATTCCATGTGTAATGTGTCCTGAACAGTTTGGAAAGATAGCCCTAAAAATTTACTACAATAATAATAATACCTGAAGGATTCCAGAAATTGGAAATTCCATTAATTTGGAGTTCTACTTGCTATCATACATCCATAACTGATTTTTTAAAAGTGAAGTGTAACAGAAAGAGAACAAGGTTACAGTTCAGGAGATCTGAAACTTGTTCCCAAGAGGGTTCCTGACATACTTGATGATCTTAGATAATCACCTTCTTTCTATCTCTAGTCTCCCTGTGTAAGAGGAAAGCGGTGTGGCCAATGGCTTCTTCGTGGCAGTGGGCAGAACTGGGGGCACCTTCCTGAGAAAAGATAGGTTCCTGTCAGTGCTTTTCCCGCCCAGCACCCAATCAACATGCTTACACAAATGACTTGGAGGACGCGCAGAGTAAGGAAGGGACATGAGTAGCTGCACGACTTCGTCTTTGCAGATGCCTAGCATTTCCAACATCAGGACGAGCCATTGCAGCAAGTGCTGGGAAAGACCAGGCAGCCCAGGCACTGACAGACTCTCTCCGGTATTGTCCTGCCTCTGTGCGATGATGGAGATGCAAAGCCCCCTGCTCTAGCCTTGCTATATGTGATGGGGAAGAACACAGGACAGAGGGGCCGGTGCCGTGACACAGGTTAATCCTCTGCCTGCAGCGCTGGCATCCCACTTGGGCACCGGGTTCTAGTCCCGGCTGCTCCTCGCCCAATCCAGCTCTCTGCTGTGGCCTGAGAAAGCAGTAGGAGATGGCCCAAGTCTTTGGGCCCCTGAACCCACATGGGAGATCAGGAAGAAGCTTCTGGATCCTGGCTTCAGATTGGTGCAGCTCTGGCCATTGCAGCCATATGGGGAGTGAACCAATGGAAGGAAGACCTTTCTCTCTGTCTTTTCCTCTCACTGTCTGTAGATATTACCTCTCAAATAAATAAATACATTCTTTAAAAAAATAAAAAAAGAACACAGGACAGAAATAAAGGAGAGGATCCCGATGGAAGGCGGTGACCATGGAAGAAAATAAAGTATGTCTGGTGGGCTGGCTACCCAGCCAAGAGGATGTTTAGCTTCCATGGCAGAAGGCCATGTAGCAAGTTAAGAAGGGAATAGTGGGCCGGTGCGGCAGCTCACTAGGCTAATCCTCTGCCTAGCGGCGCCGGCACACCGGGTTCTAGTCCCGGTCGGGGCGCCGGATTCTGTCCAGGTTGCCCCTCTTCCAGGCCAGCCCTCTGCTGTGGCCAGGGAGTGCAGTGGAGGATGGCCCAGGTGCTTGGGCCCTGCACCCCATGGGAGACCGGGAAAAGCACCTGGCTCCTGGCTCCTGCCATCGGATCAGCGCGGTGCGCCGGCCGCAGCGCGCCGGCCACGGTGGCCATTGGAGGGTGAACCAAAGGCAAAGGAAGACCTTTCTCTCTGTCTCTCTCTCTCTCTCACTATCCACTCTGCCTGTCAAAAAAAAAAAAAAAAAAAAGAAGGCAATAGTGTTGACAGGCCCAGGGTTCCAGTCTCTGCTGTCTGTGTAGGCAGGTACATTTTCCTCTCTGGTCCCCAACTACGAAATGTAGGACTTGGATGAAATGATCGCTAAGGTCTGTGAACTCTTATATAACTCATTTAGAACCTACTTTGCATCCAGTTCAGTTTCAGATGAAACTCCAAGGGGCTGGCATTGTGGTGCAGTGGGTTAACTTGCCACTTGCACACTGGCATCCCATATCCAAGTGTTGGTTTGAGCCACGCTACTCTGCTTCCAATTCAGCTTCTGGCTAATGCGCCTAGGAAGCTAGCAGAGGATGGCCCAAGTGCTTGGGCCTTGTACCCAGATAGCAGACCAGATGGAGTTCCTGGATCTTGGCTTTGGCCTGGCCTCAACTAGCCTGTTGTAGCCATTTTGGGAGTGAGCCAGCAGAGGGAAAATGTCTCTCTCCCTCTCCCTCTCCTTCTCTGTTGCTCTGCTTTTCAAATAAATAAATAAATAAATCTTTCTTATAAATAAACTCCAAATCCCTATACTAGTTCGTCCTCAGTGCATGGGGCTCTAAGACACCCTCCCGGAAGGGAACTTTGGGCATTAAACTCCTGAAATCTTTTGCTTCATTCCTTCGAATGGAAGAAGAAACTTTTTCTCCTTCTCCCAGAGAATGGTTGCAGCAGGAAAATTGCAGATTAGTGACCTAGAAAACCTTCCTTAAATGGAAAAGGTACTTAATTAAACTCCATTAAATCATAACTCCTGGCTTCTATTTTTGGCCTCTTACGACTGAGATCAGAATTGAATCATTTCACCATTCCCGGGGCTGTTGAATCAGAAGCGGCTGAGCTCTGAGGAACAACCTGCTAACCTCCACTGCACCCACAGCCACCCTCCTTCCTGTCCGATCATTCCTAGGCGTGTCTGAGTCCTCAGGAGACAAGATGGTCATTTCCAGTTTGTCTTGGTTTATGAGCAATTCGGCAGTTTGGCTAACTACTGAAGAGCCAGGACCATATCATCCTCTCATAAAAAGCTAATAAAAAAGGCTATTGATGCAGCCCATTAGCTGGAGGAGAATGAGAGGTTATGTAACGGGTATCTGAGTGGAGAGGCCTTGAGCTCTCTAGGAAGAGCTCACGCTGCACCCAGGGTCACATCAAAAAGGAAGTTGGTGTCTTTCTGCTCACAGGTGCAGGGCTTTAAGCATCTTGCCCCTTCCTGAGCTATTCTGTCTCGAGTGTGCTTCTTGTTCTCCGTATAAAATGCCTCTCTCCACACTCACTCCAAGGACACTTCTCTGATATCTCTGCACTGTGCTCTCCTATGGACAAAGCACTAGAAGCCTCCATGTTCGTGGCAAACAAAGTGCTCGGAACTGCAGGGGAGGTACTCAGGTCGGCTTTACACGGAGTTGAGCAATCTGAGTGGTTCCAAAGAGGCCCTCCTTTCTCAAACAAAACAAAAACAAAAACAAAAAGCAGCCCTGTCCTTAATTCTACCGCTAGATTCCTTGGGGACCTTAAGTTTTCCATTATTCAATAGTTCTCTCTTAAAGACCCTGGAAAGGGATTATGCATGCTAAGGGCTCTTGTCTGTGCAAAGGGCTCACTGCCTTCTCTGAAGTCCTAGCATCTGCATGATTTATCTAGACTTTTCAACCAGGGACTTACTCTGTGGCCTTGGGCAAATCACCTTTCCTCTCTGAACCCCAGCTTCCCCCTTTGTAGTATGACTAAGAGAAGCTCTGCTTGGCAGCAGGAAAACTTTATCAGCCCCACAGACAAGCTCTGCCTGCAAGGACAGGGAGAGAATGCAAAGTCTGAACTATCTATATTCTATTCCAGCTCTGATCATAGGGGACCAAGCACCCTGAGATGCTGTCATCTTTCTGTACACCTTGTCTCCCTTACCTGTGTATATGGAAAGAACCATCAGGGACAATGGTCTTTGAGTCCCATCCACTGCCTAGCACTGTCCAGAGCATGAAAGGTAATGTGTCATTGGTTTAATCTTATGATCAATGTATTTCTTTAGTTATTTATTTATTGTAAAGGCAGAGTTACAGAGAGGTGGGGGGAGGGAGAGAGAGAGAGAGAGAACGTCCATCTGCTGGTTCACTCCCCAAATGGCTGCAACAGCTGGAGCTGCGCCGATCCGAAGCCAGGAACCTGGAGCTTCTTCCAGGTCTCCCACGTGGGTGCAGGGGCCCAAGCACTTAGGCCATCTTCCACCGCTTTCCCAGGCCATAGCAGAGAGCTGGATGGAAGTGGAGCAGCTGGGTCTCAAACTGGGGCCCTTATGGGATACCGGCACTGCAGACGGTGGCTTTACCTGCTATGCCACAGCAACAACCCCTCAGTTTACTTTCAATATGGCTCCAGGTGTCTCTATCAAAAGATCATTTTAAATGGAATCCATCAGAAGGAACTAGAAGAAACAGATGGATGTAGGCACCAAGGATGTTCTTCTGAGATTTTAGCAATGCATTCGACCTCAGCAGCTAAAGCACAGTAAGTCACATAACAGATTCCACACTTCCTAGGATAGTGGCTCAGCTGCTGGGTGGTTGGGAAGACGAAACATTGACAGGCAAGTCCCAGAAGAATAGGGAAACAGGGTGGGTAGCTAGAAAGGCTTTTGGAGGAAAGAAACCCTGAAACTAGCTTCAGGTTTCCCTGTTCCAACTCCACTTCTGAAGCTCTGTCCTTCTAAGAAATCCCCACAATGAAGGCAGGCCGTAGCATGGGTCCAGCATGCGAAGCATGGCCGTAACTCCACTGGCCACTGGCCACGAGCCCAGCTGCTCTCTGGAGCCGTTCCACCCCAGGAGGGAACTCCACCTGAAGGAAAATGTAGCGCTTTCTCTTTTACCCAATCACATACCAGCACTCACAGAGCGCTCCTCATTAGACTCTGCCACTGAGTTGAAGGTTAGGGTTAGGGTTAGGGTTAGGGTTAAGGTTAGGGTTAGGGTTAGGGTTAGGGCTAGGGTTGGGTCCAGCATCCTCCCACCAACAGCCAACTGTGACCCCCTCCAATTCCGAGACCCTGCCATTTTTCGATTCATTCATTCGGACCCAAGATCAACCCCAACTGCCCTTGTGCGAAATATCACTGTTTGGCCTCTAACCTTTCCCTGGTTTTCCAACACACGGAGCTGTCTTTGCCTTTGCCACTCCTCAGCGCCCACATTCCCTCTCAACTGGCACTTTTACAAAGCATTTTCGCTGCCACTCCTTTCCCAGAGCCAGGCTTCGTCTTCTGCAGGGCCCTCACAAGTATTTCTTTTCCAGTAGAGGAACCAGCTGGGAAGTCCCCACAACCCTTCCTGCCACCTCCACCACCTCACTTCTGTATAGAAACTGAGTTCTCCTTGCTCCCAGAGTGCCATGGCCACACTAAGGCCAACAAAACAGCAGGGCATGACCTTGTCATTTCGTCCAGCCTCCTGCTTCCAGACAAGCCTATTCCAATCTTCCCGAGACAATTATTCTACCCTAACTATGCTGACTTCTTCCTGCCCTAACTTAGGCACCGGTTCTCATCCCCATCCTCGGATTCTGTGATAAATAACCGGACAACTGCTTCGTTTCTGCCCTTGGCCTTCTCTTCAACAGAGAAAGTTTCTCCCAGAAATAAAACTCTGATTGTTCAACTCCTTCCTCCCCACTTGCCTCCTTAAGCACCCTCTAAATCAGAGCCAAGGTTCCAGAGGGAGTAATATCCTTTCTCTCGCAGCTGGTCTGAGTTTTGTCGTCTGGGAGACTGGGCTTAGAACAGCTTGAAGTTAGTACAGAGGCGAATGAAGCCTTAAATCTCCAGCACTTAGCAGCCTCTCTGTAGCCCCAGAGTAACCGCACTCCCTCGCTGGCTTCCTCTCATCTCTATATATATCCACGCAGGCTCTGTGCTCTGGAGCCTGACTTCAGCCCTCTGTCTGCATTGCTTTGCCCGCGCTGAACGCGGTTAGGCTGGGGGAAGAAAAATTAATAGGCACAGACCCATAAAAACAACGGGCTCTCTAGGGCACACATGAAGAAATAATTAAACAGATTAAACTTGGGGGGTGGAAAGAGAGGGACAGGGGGTTAGCAGGCCAAGACTTATGCCTCTGATTCTCACTTCCAAAGGGGCTGCGGCTCAGTGGGGAGGGATTTTTTGTGCTTTTTTCCCTTCGTTCTGGTGGTTTGGGTTCATAGCTGAATAACACTGTTCAGTCACTAAGCTCCTTAAAGCTGGGGCCGTGCCTTCTTTCTCTTTGTATTTCCCAGAGGCTCTGCGCTCTGTGCCGCACCCGAGTGAGTGGAGGAAATCTGATATTTATTGGGATTCCTTGTGTGCCAGGTTCAATATTAGATGCGCCGCGTCCTAGTTGGTTATCAATAGAGTGTGTTTCAAGCTGCAGAGCAGAGAGCAATCTCTTTCCTGTGACCTAGGATAAGCACCACCCAAAGAGCTTGTGATTCTGAGCCGGAAAAGCGGCTCTTCACACCTCTCCCTGCTCTCTCCTTCCCCTCTCCCTTCCTCGGGCAGAAGCTTTGGCTGTACTGCAAGAGGGAAGCAGGTACTGAAGACAGCCGGGCCTCACGTTCTGCTAACGCCCCAGGCTAAGACGAGGACTGGGGAGGAGGCGGTGGAGGGCCCCTCCCCTTCTCTCGGGACACCGTCCCTCTCGTCCCTCTCGCCTCGCTCCTTTCAGCCCTAACATGAGGACAGATAGGAAACGACGGGGTTCAGAAGGCAGGCATCTTCCGCACCGAGGGAGGCAGGGCCTCAGCCAAGTCCCTGGTGCAGGCGCTGGCGAGCAGAAACACAGGGCACGGGGAAGGAGAGAGGCTGGTTTCACGGCCCGGCCCCAGAGGGCGCGGGAGCATCTTTCTTGGGGTCTCTCAGAGGCTTCAATTTTTTGAGCAGTTTCAGGGTTACAGAAAAACTGAGTACAGGGTTCATAGTTCCTTTAAACCCCTTCACGCCCCTTGCCCTACTTTTCCCCATAATTGACCTCTTTGTGTGTTGTACCCTCTATGAGTCTGGACAAAGGTATGAAGACGTGTGCGCGCGATTACCATATCCTACAGAACAGTCTCCCGCCCCGAGGATCCGCTGCGCTCCACCCACTCATTCCTCCCTGCCTCCCCCCGCCCTAACCCTTGGAAACCACCCATCCTTTCACTTCCTCTATATTGTGCCTGTTCAGGACGTCACACAGTGGGAGCCGTCCAAGTGTATCCTGTTTCAATTTGGGCTTCTTCCACTGGGCAAGGTGCCTTGAAGGTTCTTCAGGTCTTTTCATGGCTTGATAGCTCATTTCTTTTTATCATTGAATCTCTAATTTTTTATTGAAGCATAACCTACTCAAGGGTACTTCAAAAAGTTAATAAAAAATGAAATTCAAAAATTTGGGGGGGGAGTTCAAAAAATTTTAAATGCACACTTATTCTTTTTCATATGTGTTTCCATGAACTTTTTGAAGACTCTTTACATACAAAAAGGCTCAATGAAGTTTTGCAAAGTGAACATTCAAATAAAGATATAGAAACTTATTGACATTCCAGAACCTTATGTTCCCTCCCACTTAGTACTGCCTCCCTAAAAGTAACTACCATTCTGACTTCTCTCATAAATTGATTTAGCCAGTTTTTGAAATTCATATAAATTAAATCACACAGCATGTATTATTCCGTGTCTGACTTCTCTTATTCGGTTTTTAGGTTTGTCTGATATAACAGTAATGTGTTCTTGGTCATTCCATCATAAATCACAATTCATTTATTCATTCTATTATTCATTCTACTATTGATGGGTATATATGTTATCTCCAGTTTGGGGCTATTGCAAATAATGCAGCTATTGAACATCCTTATATATGTCTTTTGGTGAACATACACTCACATTTTGCTTGGATACAAACCCAAGAGTGGAATTGCTGGGTCACTGGGTATCTGTATTTTTATAATGCTACTTTACCAAAATATTGGTACCAATTCTCACTCCCACCACTTCTCAACCTCACCAGCACTTAAATCTTGTATTTTAGATTTTAGCAGATGGTGGTTTGAATTTGCATTGCTCTGGTGACTAATGAAGGTGATTGCTGTCTCAGGTCAGAGTTCCTGGAGACCCAGACTGAGATGGAGATAGGCATGGAGGGAGTTCTTTGGGAAACGCCCTTCAATGAACACCTACCATAGAGCAAAGGCAACAGGCCGCACATCTGAGTGAGACTTTGGCAGACGCCACATCGGGCTCTGGAGCTGGCCTGAGCCTTCAAAGTCCTTTTCCTCTAGGCCAAGGGGCTAGGCCTTCCTCCCCGGTATTGAACAGTCATTGGCTGTGCCAGGGCAGAAGTACCTGAGTGTTATCTTCTAGAAGCTTTGTTGTTTTACTCTTCCGCTTTAAGTCCATGACTCATCCAGAATTGATTTTTCAGGCACGGTATGTGGTAGGGATCAAATTCATTTTTTGCATTTCTGTATAATGAATTTAGCACCGTCTACTGAGAGATCATCCTCATCCCTTCACATTTTAGCGACACCTTTGTCCTAAGCCAGGTGGCCAGGTACACACGGGTCTGTTTCCGGACTCTATTCTGCTCTGTGGGCCGGCCGGCCTATCTTTGTAGCACTTCCAGCTCTCGTTTTAATTACCATGGCTCTAGGAGAAGTCATAACATGTGATCAAGCAACTCTTCCAACTTTGTTCCTTTCCTCAAGATTGTCTTTGCTATGGAGAGAGAGCTCTTTCCATTCCCACAAAGATTTGAGAATGAGCTTGAAGATTTCCACCAGCAAAATGAAAACCTAGGATTTCTCTGGGATTGAATCTATTGATCGACTCTAGAACTGTCTCTCTACAGTACTGAGTACGGCAACCCCTGAACAGTACACATTTACCTCTGCTTTCATTTTTCTCTCTAACGTTTTGCTATTTCAGGGAAAAGACCTTGCACATCTTTTGTCAGAGTTATTCCTAAGCATTTGAATTTGTTATGTCCTTATAAATGGTATCATTAAATTTTTTTACTAAATGTTTTATCCTAGAATATAGAAATAAGTTTGATTTTTGCATCTTGCTCTTATAGTTAGTGACTTTGCAAAACTCACTTCCTAATTCTGAGTTTATCTGAGGACTCTCTCAGATTTCCTATTTATATATTGGTATGATCTGCAAGTGATGACAAGTTTTGTTTCTTCCTGTCCAGTTCTTTTACTTTTTATTTCTGCTTATTACCATTGAAAGTGACAATTAAAAGAAGTATCTGTAAAATATCGACTATTGAAATATCTGTTGAGTGAATGAATAAGTGAATATATTATATGAATGGCCTATCCCTAGACAAAAAGAACAATTTATCAGTGTGTTATTCATGTATCCTTACGTGTTCCTGTGTGCTCAGCTAAGGATGGAATACAATAAAAGCAGAATACACTAAGAGCAGCACACTGGGGAGAGATGGGCGGTGACACCATCCATTCATTCATTCATTCATTCATTCAAAGGAACATTGATTAAGTGGGTCCTCAGTGCCAGGGTCTGTCCTTGGGCAGAATCGGCCCCTCATGGAAGGTACATGCCATCAAGTAAGAAGTTAAAACAAGATAATAACAGCGTCTGGAGAGCCCAGACCTTGAGCACTCGCCTCAGGGCTTTCACGTGCCTTTGGCCTTGACGGTCACCTGGCCTATGCAGATTTTGAACTCTTCCCCTTTGGAAATGGCAGAAATTTCCGTGAGAGTTGCCCCACCCACAGAAGTTCTCTTTTCTGCCTCCAAAGCTCCCTTTGGTTCCAGAAGAGGCCAGACTGGTGCCAGGAACAGGAACCGCAGCCCAGTCCCACGGTGCACCCATTGTGAAAGACCTGAGGCCCTGGGAAATCTCCAGAGGCCTGAGCCTAGAGTTAGCCCACTCAGGGCGGACTGAGGTGTTCCGGTCTGTGTTCCTACCCAAGAAACTTCGGAGATCCCTGGGATGGAGGGAGATCACTGAGCTGGCCTGAACCAGTGCCCCTCCCACCTTGTGAGGGGGCATCTTCCCATGTGGCCTGAAGCCACCTGACTCCACTGGTCCCAGTGGCCAGCACAGGACAAGTTGACTCTCCAACATGGCCCTCACCACTAGACAAAGAAGTCTTCTCCGTTTCTGTCTTAAGGACCTACAGAGTCATAAAATAGCCAGACTTGATCAGCTGGACCTTAGAAGGACCCCTCCCCGCCACCGCCCACCCCCGGTGACCCTCACTAATTCGGAACTCCACCCACGTGTGTGTCCCAGACACTGTGACACAAAAAGCACGCCAACACTGACACTGAGAGGAGTAAACCGAGGCTCGGGAGGGCCAGCTTGGCTTTCCCAAGACCTCGCTTTTGGTAAACGGGCGAGACAGGGTTCAAAGCAGAATCTCCCGCTGAGAAATGTCCCGGCTCCAATGCCAAGTTCTTTGCGGGGGGGGGGGGGGGGGTCGGAGGAAGACAAATCTGGCAGGCTTGTCCACACACGGCCAGACCTGCCAGGCCCCCACGGAAGTCTTCCTCCAACTAGCAGTAAAGCCATCTTCTAAGGCTCTTGTGCTTGTCCAAGGGGACAGATGCCAAGGCTCTTCCCCACTCTATTTCTTGTGCTTTGCCACTGGGTAGTTGGACGGCCAGAGCGTGAAAACTGGAGGCGGTTCAGGGCGAGGTGGCCATTGTCCTGATGAATGACTGCCTACTCGGTCTCCTAGGCCGGATGAGGAGCCAGCTGCCATGCAGGCCAGTCGGAGACACCCCTGCCTGGCTGGCACTGGGACGTGGGACACCCCCTGCCCAGGGTGTGAGGCGTCTGTCTGTGCTGAAGCATCCGGCTTGAGCTAATGAGCTGTTGGCATGGATGGGCAATTATTTTAGCTCTTTAAAAACCTGCCAAACTCTCTTTTATGGCCATGGCATTCCCTTAATGACTCAGGCCTGAAATCAAACCCTCGGTGCAGAAGGCAGCAGCTCTGCCCTGGGGCACTCCCCCCCCCCCAGCGCCGCCTCGAGCTGTGGGCCCAGGGTTAGAGTGGCCTGGGCCCAGTGCAGCCTCCCGGACCACGTCATCTCCCCCAAGGGCAGAGTCTTAGGGAGGGGCTGGGGTGGCTGGGTCTGTTCCAGGAAGTCCCAGACAATCCCAGGAGCACTAGACTGGAAACAAGGCCCAAGGCCCCTGGCTGGGCCCTGTCGCGCCCTGGTCATGCTGAGCTGTCCTATGGGGATGCAGGGCCACTCCGGCCCCTCCTGCCCCCTACCCTCCACCCTGAAGCCCACGCACTAGGACTACAAACGTGGGTCGCTGGAGTGTGGTGCCAGGGAGAAACAACCGTCCCCCTACAAAATCGTGCGTTCTCACACAGTTCAGAGGGAGCAGCCTTGACGTGGTGGCGTCTGAGGCTGCACTGAGCACACACCGGAAGGGACAGCATGTAAGCGAGGCTGTGCGAGGCCCCGCAGTCTGTCCCAGGCTCAGTCTGCCTGGCGCCTCTCAACTTGCAAGCAACCAAGTTCATAGGCTGCAGCGGACCCCCCTTTCTGCTTCCCAGGGAAAGTCATCATGCGCACCCCACTCCTTGCCGCCCTTGGCAACCCGGCAGCTCACCCATCCCCTGGTCACACACTCAGCTGCAACCCACCCCGTCCCCCCCGCAACACACACACACACAAATGGCCCGAGGAATTGCCTTTCCTCTCCCTCCACTGGCTTGGCCCATTTTCTGTGGCTGTAGCTGAATTCCCGAGAGTGGGCAATTTATAAAGAAATTCACTTTTTACAATTCCTGGCAAGTCCCAGGGCATGACGCTGGCAGCCCATGAGGGCCTCCTTGCTGCGCTATAACGTGGCAGGGAGCGTCACACAGAGAGGCCGGGCAGGCGGGCTGGCTCAGTGCCTCCTCCTCTTCTGTGAAAGCCAGAAACGCTGTCACAGGCCCCACCCTCCTGACCTCCTCTAACCCTAATCACCTCCCAAGGCCCCACCTCCAGAAACATTAGCAAGAACTTCAAGATTGATTTCCAACACATGAACTTTTGGGGGACACATCCAGATCACGACACCCACTTTGTGGTCTTCTTTCTCCTCTGCTCTTCCAACACGTTTCTTCTTTGCCTAATCTCCTTTCTCCCTCTCTCCTTCCCTTCTCTTTCCTTTGCCCGTCCCCCCTTCCTCCTTGCCTCTGCCTTCCTAATTTTTCTCTCTTCTCCCCCTTCTTCCTTCTCTGATTTTTTTTTTTGGAAAGGCAAAGCAACACACACACACACACACACACACACAGATATTTCATCCACTGTTTCATTCCCCAAATGGCCACAACAACCTGTTCTAGGCCAGGCTGCATGTGGGTGCAGGGGCCTAAGCACTTGGGCCATCTTCCACTGCCTTCCCAAGCACATTAGCAGGGAGCTGGATTGGAAGTGGAGCAGCTGGGTCTTCCACCAGTGCTCTGATAAGGGATGCTGGCGTCCCAAGTAGTGCCTTAACCTCCTGTGCCACAACGCTGGCCCCTCTGACAATAATATTTCCATCACGGGAAGTTAGAGCTGGAGCCAGGCGAAGTCCTGCCTAGAGATGATCCCTGCTTCTCTACTTACACTCTGCACAGCCTACGCCTCGCATATAGCAAGACTCTGGGGTCCTTGGTTTCCACAGAAGATCAGGCCGTTTCCCTGTGTAACAGGTGGGCTAAGTTTCCATGTGTGGAACATTCGTGCTGGGCAGGCTGCCTTTCTCTAGATCGATCCCTACGTTGACCATTGCTCTGTGCCAGGCCAGAGCAGTGGGAGCCACAGTGATGACACAGACAGTATCAAGCCATGGCTAAAAGCACCCGCCACAGTCCCACAGACCTCCCGATGAATCACTTTCTGTCTCTGTGACTCAGATAAGTTATTCCAAGCCTCTGCTCGCTCCTTTACACAATAAGCTTCAATCTCATTAGATGACATAGTGCACCTTGCGTGGTGCTGGCACTCGGTCAGCTCTCAAGACGCTGGGTGATGCTGAAGATGGAGATGGTGATGAAGTGGCAGGTGTGAGTCTCTCTCGTGTAGCTTTCCGTTCAGAAAGGGAGGTGGGGCAACTCAAGGCAGAGCAGAGAGCCAGGGAGGTCCTGATGAAGACCCCTGGGGATGAGGGAAGAGCAGCCCGGGCATGGGGTGGGCTGGGGAGACTTTGGGAGGAAAGCAGCACTTAGCAGAGGTTTTGAGGGCAGAAGTCGGATGCTCCACAGTGAGGGGCGGGCCCTCTGCTGGAGGAGGCGCTGTGAGCCAAGGTCCTGAAACAGGGACAGCTGGCGACTCACTCAGGGAAGGGATGGTGTCTGCAAATGCGGGTGCGTCGCCGAGGCAGAGGGCAGAGGACCGGGCTGGGCGGCGGGGGACCGGTGGCTCCTTCGGGGCTACAAAGCCAGAGTCCTGGTGCCCTGCCTTTGTGCACAGCAGCAACCCCTGGGCCCATCCCAGGACGTCCCTCCAGCATCACCCCATCTGCCCCTGCACTAGTGAGGTTTCTCCTTTCCTGCGTCATCCCTGCCAATAGGCAAACATGCTGTTATTCTACCTGTCTCAAGACAAAACATCAGAACCTGCTCAGCCCCCTTCTCCGCCGGTTTAGAGCAAAGCTCTGGGAAAGTCAGCTGCACCCACTGTCTCTGATTCTCCTTGTCACCTCTCCCATCCCACTCCTGGGCTTCTGTCCCCTCGCTCACTGAGGATGATCAAGGTCACCAGTGACTCCCACAAATCCAATGTTTGTCTTTCTTCAGCCCTTGAAAGCACTGAGCCCCTCTTCCCTTTGTGTGTTTTTTTTTTTTAATAATGATTTAATTTTTTTAAAAGCACAGTTACGGGGAGGGGGTCTTCCATTCACTGGCTCACTCTCCAGATGGCCACAGTGGCCAGCACTGAGCCAGGCTGAAGCCAGGAGCCAGGAGCTTCATCCGGGTCTCCCACATGGATACAGAGGCCCAAACACTTGGGCCATCTTCCACTGCTTTCCCAGGCCATTAGCAGGGAGCTGGATTGGAAATGAAGCAGCCAAGACTTGAACCGGTGCCCATGTGGAATGCCAGTATGGCTTTACTCACTGCACCATAATGCCAGCCACCCCCTTTCCTTTGAAACACGATTGTCACTTGGTTTCCAGACACCATGCTGTCACTGTCCTCTTCGTGTCTCATTAGGAGGTCTCCCTGACTCCTCCCATTAGAGCCTTCCAAGGCTCTGGCTTGTAGGCTTTCCTTTTTGTTTTTCAAGCAAATGCTTGCTTATCTTAATCTTTTCTCTTGCATTTAAAAAGTGTTTGGATCGTGGTAAAAACGTATATAATATAAAATTTACCATCCTAGCTATTTTCTTTTTTTTTTTTTAATTTTTTTTTGACAGGCAGAGTGGACAGTGAGAGAGGGAGAGACAGAGAGAAAGGTCTTCCTTTGCCGTTGGTTCACCCTCCAATGGCCGCCGCGGCCAGCGCGCTGTGGCTGGCGCATCGCACTGATCCGAAGGCAGGAGCCAGGTACTTATCCTGGTCTCCCATGGGGTTCAGGGCCCAAGCACTTGGGCCATCCTCTACTGCACTCCCGGGCCACAGCAGAGAGCTGGCCTGGAAGAGGGGCAACCGGGACAGAATCCGGCGCCCCGACCAGGATTAGAACCCGGTGTGCCGGCGCCACAAGGCGGAGGATTAGCCTAGTGAGCCACCGCGCCTGCCCCTAGCTATTTTCTTTTAAGATTTATTTTACTGGGGCTTGCACTGTGGTATAGTAGGCTAAGCTTCCACCTGAGGCACCAGCAACCCACGTGGGCATCAGTTCTAGTCCCAGCTGCTCCTCTTATGATCCAGCTCTCTGCTGTGGCCTGGGAAAGCAGTGGAAGATGGCCCAAGTGCTTGGGCCCCCGAACCCACATGAGAAACCTGAAAGAAGCTCCTGGCTTCTGATTTTGGATCCGCTCAGCTCCAGCCATTGCAGCCACTTGGGGAGTGAACCAGCATATGGGAAACCTTTCTTTCTGTCTCTCCTTCTTGGTCTGTGATTGTCTCTCAAATAAATAAATAAAATCTTTTAAAAATTATAACAAGATTTATTTCTTTGACAGGTAGAATGAAAAAGAGAGGAGAGGCAGACAGACAGACACATATACACACACGGGGGGGGGGGGTGTCTTCCATCGGGTGGTTCACGCCCCAAATGGCTGCAACAGCTAGGGCTGGGCCAGGCTGAAGCCAGGAGCCTGGAATTCCATCAGGGTCACCCCCGTGGGTGCAGGGGCCCCAGCACTTGGGCCATCATCTGCTGCTTTCCCAGGTGCATTAGCAGGGAGCTGGATCAGAAGCGAAGCGGTTGGGACTCCAGCCAGCTCTCTGATGTGGGATGCTGGCGGCCAAGGCATCACCGGCTCACCCCTTTGCACTACGACAGCCCCGTCATCTGAAACAGTCACAAGTGAGCAGCTCAGTGGTATGGAGCACATTCAGGTGGCTGTGGAACAGATCTGCAGATGTCCCATCCAGCGAACTTGAAACTCTGCCCCAGTCAGCATCAGCTCCCTCTTCCTTCCCCAGCCCTGGCAACCACCATTCTCCTTCCTGTTTGTGGCAATCTGGCTACACACGGGGCCTCATGTAAGTGGACTCAGGCAGCACTTGCCTTTCCGTAACCATCACATTTCACTTGGAGTAACGTTCTCTACGTTCGGCCGTGTGCCGCACGTGGCAGGATTTCCTTCCTTTTGGTCTCTGAATAGTATTCTTCTGTTTGTCTACCACATTTTGCTTATCCACTCAGCTATCGATGGATGCTTGGGTTGGTTCCTCCTTTTGCACGCTGTGAATAGTGCTGCTATGAACACAGGTGTGCAGTCATAACTCTGAGACCCTGCTTTCAGTTCCTGGGGGGCATACTCTCAGAACAGGGACTGCTGGGGCACGTGGGGGGCCTCTTCACCTTGCCTTCAACACCCCTGTGGTAGCCAGTGAGTGAGAAGCTGAGGGCTGCCAGCAGCATGCCCCCTCCATACCCCCTTCCACGCCCATCAGCTGGAAACATCCAACATGACTGCGGGTTCAGCACACCTGTTCCCCTTCGTGCAGCTGAGCCTCATTTCCCATCATGCACGAGACAACACCATAACACTTCCCTAGAGAGGATCACGTGCATTGCTCCAGCCCTACATGGAGACGCCATGACGCCTCCGAGATTTCCAATAAAAAGGGGGGGATGCAGAAGTGAGCGGTACTCAAGCCTGGCCCTCACTCTACCGCCTTTGGGTATCCAATTAGGCACCCTGCCCTGTGAAAGGATGGGTCAGCAGCCCTTCCTTCCTGGTGGTGAGAGGTGGCCCACAGTCACCTCTGAGCGTATGCTATCCCTTTCAATAACTCTTGCTTTCCTGTATACCTTGACTTCTTTTTCTCATGTAGAGGCAAAAGCTTGGAACAAGACCAGCCAGAGGTGGCACCCAACAAGAGTCTTGCTCAGTCTCCTGACTGCATACGTAGTTGCTGATGACGTCCACATTTGCATCCAACTCACACCTGTCCCTGGACTCCAGCCTTGCATATCCTGCTGTCTACTTAAATCTCCACGTGGATACCCACCAAGCATCTGGAACTTGGTCTTTCCCAAACTGAACTTGTAGCTTTCTCCTTAAGCCCGAGCTTCCCCAGCCTTCCCCATCTTGGGCTTTTCGCCATCCCTCCACAACACGCTGAAGTTGTCTTTGCTTCTCTCTTTCTGTCACAGCTCGCGTGCAACCCATCAGGAAGTCCTGTTGGCTCACTTCAAAGCATGGCCATGTCGCAACCTCGTCCACCAGTGAGGCAGCTACTCCCACGGTCCAATCACCAGGATTCCCCTGCTCCCGGATTATGAGTGTGCTTCTCATGGGCACTCTCCAGACGACAGCCAAAGCCAGACTGCATCTCTCCCCTCCTCGAGAGCCTGCCGTGACGTCCCTCCTCCGTCCGAGAAATGCCAAAGAGCTTTGCTAACCAACAAACCCGCGTGATCTGGCTCCCGTTAGCTCCGTGATCTCATCTCTTGCTAGTCTCCCTCGGCTATTAGATATCTACAACTGCACAGTAAATTATCCCCAAACTCAGTGGCTTACGGCAATGAACACGGATTATCTCGGTGGGGGGCTGTGGTTTAGTGGCCTGCTGGCTCAGAGTCTTGCACAAGGCCTAATCAAGGTGTCGGCTGGGACCAAGGCCACCTCCAAGCCATCTACTTCCAAGCTCCCTCGCCAGGTTGCTGCCAGGGCTCACTGTCTTGTGGGCTACTGGCCTGAAGATCTCAGTTGCCCTCTAACTCCCTCAGTTCCGTCTCATATGGGTCTCCCCATAGGGTGGGCACGTCATAGCAGGTGGCTGTATCAGAGCAAGTGAGTGAGAGAACAAGAGAACACAAGCAACACAGGTAACCTATTCTTAGAAGGGATGCACACTATTTTTGTCTTTTTGTCATATTCTACTGGTTGAAAGCAGGCCACTAGGTCCGGCCCACACCCAAGGACAGGGGCACTACACAAAAGCATGGGTCCCGAGAGGCAGAGACCCCTGGGAGCCATGGTAGAAGCTGCCTGCCACACCTCGCCTCTTCATCCGCACTGGCCTCCTTGTTCCTTGACCCTACTACCTACGCTCCTGCCTCAGGACCTTTGTCTCAGCTTTTCTCTGCAGGAATGCTCTTCCCACGTGGCTCGCTCACCTCCTCTAAGCTTTTGCTCCAACGTCACCCCTTCAGTGATGCTTCTCTGACCTTACTGGGAATCACAGCAATCCCTTCCCCCCTCCCCATGCCTTTTCACTGCTTTATTTTTCCCCATAACACTTAGCACCTCCTCACACACTATAATTCACGTCTTGCTGGTTTGTCTCCCCGATTTGAACACAGGCAAATTGGGGCAGGGATTGTTTTTTGATCTGTTTGTTTCACTGCTATGCCTAGAACAATAACTGGACACAGCAGGTGTTCAGCAAGCAAAGACATCTTGTAGGCCAGTGATTTGCAACTTTCTGATGTATACCCCTTTCTTCAACAACAACAACAAAAAATCCCAGTGTATAAGACAGATGAAAGCAAAGGGAATGGCTCTGTTAGAACTTGAGGGTATGGGGCCGGTGCTGTGGCTCAGTGGGTTAAAGCCCCGGCCTGAAGCACCGGCATCCCATATGGACGCCGCTTCAAGTCCCGACTGCTCCACTTTCTATCCAGCTCTCTTCTATGGCCTGGGAAAGCAGTAGAAGACGATCCAAGTCCTTGGGCCCCTGCACCCATGTGGAAAACCCAGAAGAAGCTCCTGGCTCCTGGCTTCAGATAGGTGCAGCTCCGGCTGTTGTGGCCATCTGGGGAGTGAACCAGCAGATGGAAGACCTCTCTCTCTGTCTCTACCTCTCTCTGTAACTCTTTCAAATAAATAAAATAAATATTTAAAAAAATAAAAAAGAACCTGGGGTGTGGGGAGCAACTGGGAGCAACTCGGACTAGACTAAGTTACTGGAATTAAGACTTATTCTATGCATCTGCTCTCCCACAATATGGCGCTGGGAGAGGAGGAAACAGCTTCTACACAGCTGCCTCCAGTTCAACTAATAAACTGTAGGACCTGCTCCTGATTGGAGGAGAGCAGCGTACTCGGCGTGTGGGTAGCAGAGTTGGGATTGGTGGAAGAGGACTATAAAGGAGGAGAGAGACAATATGCACCAGGAACATCTGAGGGAACACCTGTGCAGCCCCCGAGAGAGCCGGCCGGCGGTGTGCCGCTCCCCCGAGGAAGTGGGGAAAGTGGCAGGGGGAACCGCCCTTCCACGGAGGTGGAAGGGTCGGTAGCCAACCCGGGAAGAACCAGCAGCAAACCCGGGGAGGGCCGAGCAGACGAAAGAACAGCGCAGGGTCCTGTGTCGTTCCTCCACGAAGAGGGGGAGCGACATAATGGTGCCGTGACTCGGATAAGAAGCCTAGGCAGGGTTTAGTGTCGTTCCTCCATGAAGAGGGGGAGCGACACTGGGGGTAGCAACCCAAAGCCTTGCTGCACCTGCCCCCACCCCCTGTCCATTAATCCTGTTTAGAGGAGGCTCCCTGTTAGCAGATGGATCCAAAGGTGAGAGGGAGAGAGCTCTCTGCTATGGCCTTATGTTCCATCATTGGGAAGCTCCACTTCCATCCCACGATAGCCGTCAAGGAGCTGGATGTGCCCACCCAGCTCTCTCCTAGCAAAACATGATTCCACTCCTTCTCTCTGAAATGTGAGGAACCATCCGGAGACACCCCCTCCCCCAGAGAGTCATAGATAGCACTTCCTGTAACCTCTGCCTCAAGGTTTTCCATCATTAATTCCTTTGACAACATTGAGGCCCTGCTGTCATGGGTGCCAGGCCCTGTATACAATGGTACTCCAAAAAGCAGGTGGAAAACGGAATTAAGAGATAAGTTTATTTTGGTGTAGGACAATTTTGAAATCAGTGCATACAAGCACAGAGATAAAAAGCATAGTGCCAGGGCCAGTGTTGTGGTGCAGTGGGGTTAAGCCAGCTCCTGCGACACCAGCATCCCATATGGGCACCAGTTCAAGTCCCGGCGTCTCTGCTTCTGATCCAGCTCCCTGCTAATGTGTCTGGGAGAGCAGCAGAGGATGGCCCAAGTGACTCGGCCCCTGTACCCATGTGGGAGACCCAGATATAGCTCTGGGTTTCAGTCTGGCCCAGTCCTGTGCGTTGGGACCATCTGGGGAGTTGAACCAGCAATGGAAGATCTATCTCTCTGTCTATTCAGCTCTCTCTGTAACTCTGCCTTCAAATAAATAAATAACCAAAACAGAGTGCCTATCTTCCAGAAGCGCAGGGAGGAGACAGCAGACACTGAGGTGCTCCCCACATCCCCTCTGTTTGACCTCCTCCGGGGCTGGGGAGCTCACCACCTCCCAAGGCTACGCAGTACACTGCCCCGCGTTCCCAGCAGCGAGACTGTTCTAACAGAGTCCCAAATCTGTTCTCTTACAACTTGTGCCCTTGGCCTTAATTTAGTCCTCTGGCTCCACACTGAATAAATCCATCCTTCTTCCAAATGACAGCCTTTTAAGTATTGGAAAACAGTCATTAAGTCCCACAGAGACAGCCCTCATAGACTTGTGGCTGCCCCTACGCAGTGGGGCAGACCGGCTGCTCTGGGCCTGCAGGGATCCCCATGCTAGGGCTGGAGGGTGAAGGGGTCACACAGGGGTGCAGACTGGCTGCTCCTCTGCCCCCTGCCTCAAGAGGGAGCCTCTCCCCGCAGTGCAGCCCTGGGGTCACCAACCCCAGGCCCCGAGCTGAGCCCTCCTGGGGGAGGGTGGCTGCTGTCAGGAAGGCAGCAGCCAGGATTCACTGGGGTTCTATTGTATGTCCTTTGTTTCCACAAAATGTCATTTTCTGAGGAACTGCTGCCTGACGCAATCGGGACTGCGGGGCCTCCGGGTGCAAAGCCTCCCGACAAGAGGGCCGTTTTGTGCCTTTTTCCTGCAAGGCCCAAGCCCAGCTCTTCCCCGGGGCCAGCCCACCAGGTCTTGAATTCATTAAAGTTTGGGCCACTTGGCCAAGCTGTCTCGGACACTCCTGCCAGAGCCGTGGGGCCTGCTGGGCACCGCAGCGGCTGCCCTGGTCCGCAGGAGGCCAGGCTCAGAGAGGAGGCTGTGGCGCTGGGGGCGGGCCTGGGAGCAGGGAGACGGTTGGCTTCCAGTCGGCTGGAAGCAGCACCAGGAAGCAGGTTCTCTGGGGGAGCCGGGCTCCCAGGCCTGCACATTGCCTGGCCTTGCTGCTCCCCAGCGTCCCCTTCTCACTTTCCTCACGCACTTGTTTCCACTTAAAATGGAAAGAAAGAAAGAAAAACACTCTCTCTGCTTCCTCCCCGCACTCCTGCCTCGCCCCCCAGTTCCCTGCCCAACTCAGGTCCCGCCCACCCCACCCCCAGCCCCACTTCCGCAGCAACACACCTGCCTGCCGCCTGCTGTGGCCTTGGGGACATCTGGGGGCCGGAAATGAGCAAAAAAGGACAAAAGATCTGCCCTCCGAGTTTCACAACGTCAGCCTGCTGGGGAAGGACTGCGTTCGACATCTGTTTGAAGGCTGCCATTGTGAAGGTACCACCTGCGCGATGCCGGCTGGGGCAGGCTGCTCCACTTTCCCGTCGGGAAGATGGCCCCTGGTGCTTGGGCTCTTGCCACCCACATGGGAGATGCAGATGGAGTTCCTGGCTCCTGGCTTGGGCTTGGCCCAGCCCTGGCTGCTGTGGCCATTTGGGAAGTTAACCAGCGGATGGAGGATCTGTGTGTGTGTGTGTGTGTGCCTCTGTCTCTAACTTTGCCTTTCCAATAAGGAAAAAAAAAAAACTTAAGAAACCTGTTGAAACACCCATCACAAGGCATCACCCACACTTGTCAATCAATCCACGTGGACCCCAGGCTGATTTCCAGTAGAGAAGGCCCATTCTGGTCCACACAGGCCTATAGAACCCCAGAACCACCCCCTGGTTGCTGTCCTGGTTTGTAAAACCTCCTGCCTCTACCTTAACCTCACAGCTAAGCTGGCAAAACAAGCCCCTGGGGTAGCTCTCCTAAACTCCAGCATTTACACTCACATCTGAATTACACACCTTGTGTTGGGTCAACCTAGAGGGAGGTACAAGGGTACTTCAAAAAGGTCATGAAAATGGAATTAAAAGGGCTGGTTCTGGTCCCAGCTTCTGATTCAGCTCCCTATTAATGCACCTGGGAAAGTAGCAGAAGATGGCCCAAGTCTTGGGCCTCTGCAGTCATGTGGGAGACCCTACAAAAGCTCCTGGCTCCTGGCTTCAGACTGGCTCAGTCCTAGCTGTTGCCACCATTTGAGGAGTGAGCCAACAAATGGAAGACCTCTCCTATCTCTCCATAACTCTGCCTTTCAAATAAGCAAATAAATATTTAAAAAATAGAATTAAAACATAAGTTTACTTACTTTTCATGCAAAAAAATGAAATTGTATGTATATATAAATGCAAGGAGTTTTCAAAGGGTTCATGAAAATCCATATTACTGAAAACAACAACAACAACAAAACCATGCATGAATTTTAAAATTTGGGGCAGCAAAATATATGCCTTTTAATTCCATTTTTCTGAGAACTCTTTGAAGTATCCGTGTATTTTCCTTTCCGTCTTCCCCAATTGTGGGATTTCAGCTTTTAGTATCTCTTCAGGCAGCAACCACCAGAAAGAGGGAGTTTTAAGGGGTGCAAAGTTCTTTTCATTTTCCTTATGTAGGTTATGTGAGGGGGCTTCAAATATCCATGGGAAATGGGATTAAAAGACAAGTTTATTTAGGTACAAAAATATTTCTGAAATTCATGCAGAGATTGTTTTAAATAATGCACAATCTGTGAACTTTTTAAAGACCCCTTGTGTGCGTGGACTTTAAAAAACTTTTTGCACCCAAATTAACTTTTAATCCCATTTTCCCATAAATTTGTGAAGTCATCTCCTACAGGCAGCTGCACATTTATGTTTCCCCTGAGGCCAACCTGGATCCCAGTCCCATGAAACGGTATTAAGCCTCTTGTCCCCACTTTGAGGTAGAGCAAGGGCTGAGAAGCACCACCAATGAGGAACAAGAGGACTTGTGAAAGCTACCCCAGGGTCTGGAGACAGAACTCGGTGTTCTCATCACAAATAGATGGACCTAGACACATCCCCGCGTGGACACGGAGTCCTGGGCTGGACTCCTGGGTGCCCCGTGACTGTGGAATCCTTCACTGGCCCAGCCCACAGCTTCTACCCATGCTAGAAGAAAATAAGAAGCCCTAGCCCATCATGCTCAACATTGCAGCCGTGCCTGCAATGTGTGGTTAGTACCACAGAGAAATGTCTGTCCTTGACTTCTATGTTCGACCCCACCAGGGAGGTCTTCGCTGAACAGTGTTATCACCAACATCATCATCCAACAGTCTTCTTCTTTTCCCCCCAGGGATCCAGATGTGCACGAGAGCGTGATGGGCCAGCGAAGCTGGGCCACTCTGTAATGTCCAAGCTTTCTCTTGGGCACCGAGAGCTGTTGTTCATTAGATACTTATTCCATTGTGCTCAGACCCACCCTCTGCACCACGTGCTAGCCTAAAACTGGAGGGCAAAAAACAAAGCACAAATATATAAACAGGACAAAAATAAAAAACGTTATCTTCTCCAAAAACCCTATGTAGAGGTCTTGGGGGGACCTCGCAGAGGCGACACAGGACCCCACTTGATTTGCTTGGTGGTCTCTGCCACAGAGCTAATGAGCTCCAAGTCCTCCTCTTCAAAGGCAAAGGCTGAGCCTTTGAAGCCCGCGCTGGCCCGCCTGGAATACCGCAGCCGCAGCCCTTCCAGGCAGAGCGGGGAGCGTTGCCGGGGATGGGAACCGGAGAGTGTCCCTCGCGTGGAGCGCCGGGTGGCCCCAGCCGGCCGTCCAGGGCACACCCAGCCAGGGCCAACCTGCCACAGAAGGGGGGATCGTTTTGTGTTGCACCCCACTTTCTGAGCAGGACAGGAAGTGGGATTTGCTGAGCAGTTGACTGCACGCCGGCCCCGTGCGTGTGGCGTTTCTCTTACTGCCCTCACAGATCTTATTTTAAAGATATGGAAACACAGACACAGAAAGGTTCTGTAATTAAACCAAGATCACACAGCCAGGACTCCACCCTCGTTCTAGCTGACTTCCAAGACCACACATTTCAGCATATGGCAAATTAATTTCATTTCTGTAAAACCCTGGAAATAAGCCTTGATCCACATGTGTATGGCATCCATGTGCTTAGGGCCGAACAGAAATCCGTCTGTGTCTCAAAGAAACCAGGCTTCAGGGCTGATGAACATCTCTGAGAGAATGGGGCGGGTGGGGGAGAACATGTCCTCCCATCTGGCTCTCCTCCCCGCTGGCCAGCCGCACATGTGTTTGGTGGGAAGAGTTCTGAGCACGCACACTGTCAACTTCTAGTGAAATTAGGAACAATAAGGACCGTAGGTGGCATTTGGACTGCAGATAAGATCTCTGTTTCCTAATGATTTCCGAGAATTAGCCTCCTGCTTGGTTCCTGCACAAGCGCAGTCAGGCTGTTAGGACTAGAAGGTGAGAGTCAAGCAGAAGAATTAAAGAGAAGCCATCGTAGAAGTAGCGTGAGGGCAGGAGTCATCACATAGCAGTGTACTGAGTCCATCCTTAACAAGCGCGAAGCTCGTAGCAGTGTGCCGATGTGAGCAGGAGTCTGTTTTCTGTTGCTGTAACAAAACACCCAGGCGTGAGTATGAAGAAAAGAGGTTTCCTTAGAGGTTTCGGAGGTCATCTGCTGACTCTATAGGGCCTTCTGGCTACCTCGCAACGTAGCAGACGGCATCACACTGGTAGGAGTGCAGGTGGGACCCAGAGGGAGGGATCCCATGGTGAGACAAGAAGCCAAGGCATTCAGGGGCCAGGCCTGCTCCCCTGCTCCTGGGGTCCCTTGAGAACTACATGAAATCCTTGGGCAGCCAGCATCCCCAGGGATCTAACCACCCCGCACGAGGCCCCACCTCTTAAGGTTTCCAGCACCTGCCAACACCACCACCACACTGGAGACGGAGCATCCAACACAAGGTTGCTCCAGGTTGCTCTCAAGCCATATCCAAACCCTGCCCGTGTATGTGTGCGTGTGTGTGTGTGTGTGTGTGTGTGTGTACAGGCTCGCATGTGCTGGGGCAGAGAGGGCGGGGGGAACTCGAGAAACAGAATCTCACTACGGCTCTTCCAAGCTAGCTGAGGACAGAAGATCAATACTAAATATAAAGTAACAGCCAAAAGCAGTTTGCCTTGCTCTGTGGGCAAGGGCTGGGTTACTCGGCACAGAGGATAACTGCAGTAGAGTTCCGGTTGGTGTGACGTAGACCAGTAAGAGGTGCTTCATGCAGGGTGAAGGGTGCTCTAGTTGACCCCTGAAGGTCGCATGAGACGCAATCAGGTGTGGAGGGAGGCAGAGGCATTCCCGCGGAGAAGCACACACAGCAAGGCTATAAATAAAACTCCAGATCTGCATGTCACTGAAAATCACAAGCTCAAATCACAAGTTGTTCAGAGGCCACGTGGGTCAGCCCTTCCCTTTGCTGACAAGAAGACGGACACCCAAATAAATAAGCTGCTTTACCTCCCTGGGCTTAGCAGGTCTATGTCTCCATGGAACTGGGCTTGCCGTGTAGACAAGATCTCAGTTAACCTAATAACATCTTTGGGCACCAGTCAGGGAGACTGAGATAGTGATGGGAGCAGCGGTGGTAACTTGGGTCTTTGTATTATGCTGAGCTGGAAAAGAACCTGGTCCCCCCAAACCCGCCAGCTGCAAACCAATTGGAAAGGGAGTGTTGTAAAATGGGTGGAAGATAAGGAGAGGTCTTAGCCTCCCAACCAGCATCCATCCATGGCATCCCAGGTGGGCGCCCGTCTGAGTCCCAACTGTTCCACTTCCCATCCAGCTCCCTGCTAATGCTCCTGGAGAAGCAGCAGCAGATAGCCCAAGTGTTGGGGCTTCTACTACCCATGTGAGAGACCGGGATGGACAACCAGTCTCCTGGCTTCTGCCTGGCTCAGCCCTGGCCATTGTGGCCTTTTGGAAAGGGAACGAGTAGATGGAAGATCTCACCCCCACCCGTACCCCCACCTCCACCCCATCTCTTTAACTCTGCCTTTCAAATAAACTTTCAAGTAAAGTAGAACGTTGTACAGCAAAATTCACCCATTGTAAGCACAAAGTTTGATGAAATTTTTGTGCCTCTATACAGTTCTGTAAGCGTGACCACAATCAAGATATAAACTTTCCATCTCCATAAAAATGTGTCTCATGCAACCAATGCTACCCATAGCCTCCCCTACCCTAGCCCAAGGCAACCGCTCATCTCTTTCCTGTCACTATAGTTTTGTCTTTTCTATAATTTTATATAAATGGAAGCAGACAGCATGCAGTTTTTTGTTTTGATTTCTTTTGCTCTGTATGGTGTTTCTGAGGTTCATTCATGTTGCATGTGTTGATATTTTATCACTGATTACTGGATGGATAGACCATGGTCTGTTTAATCTATTCAGCAGTACAATATACAGACATCTGGGTTCTTTCCAGTCTTGAGCAAGTTTGAATAGAACTTCTGTGAACATTCATACACAAGTGTTTGTGTGCACATATATTTCATTTCTTGGGCAAATCTCTGAGTAGGATTGCTGGGTCATAGGGCAAGTATATATTTAACTTTTAAAGACTCTGCCAGACTGTTTTCCAAAATGGCTGTACAATTTTGCATTTCTGATAGAAGAGTGCCATTGAGATAGGCTGCGGTAAGATGTAGCTTCACCCACCAGGAAGTAGCAAGCAAAACAACCGGTTCTAGTCAGGTGGACCTAAGATGGCACCTAAGCTAACCTCAAGGAGACCAGAACCTTCATTAGAATACATTAGCATAGTAAAAATCACATCCGCTCATGGCCGATGTGGCACAGTGGCTTAGGCTGCCAACTGGGTTGCTGGCAGCCCACCGAGTGCTGGTTGGAGTCCCAGCTGCTCCTTTTCTAGTCCAGCTCCCTGCTAATGCTCCTGGGAAGGCAGCAGATGATGGCCCCTGGCACTCATGTGGGAGCCCTGAAAGGAGTTCCTGGCTCCTAACTTTGCTCTGGACCAGCCCCAGCCATTGTGGGCATCTGGGGAATGAATCTGTGTGAAATACGTCTTTCTCTATCTCCTCTCTTTCCGTCTCTCTCTCTCTCTCTCTGCCTTTCAAAGGAATAAATAAATCTTTTAAAAAAATCACTCCTTCACATGATAGTTTAAAATTGCCTTGACAACCTACAAAAGTGACCATACAAGAAGAGAAAATTAGATCCTCAATTCCCAGGAAGTTTCCTATTCCCAGAAATAAAATGAATAGTCTGCCCAATATTAACATATATTTTCTGGATCCCATAAATGGAGAACTGTATTCACTTTATCTGTGGAGTAGCCTGCTCTTGTTGCTTTATTTAATAAAACTCTTGCTTCGGGTCTGTCCTTATGGTGTAGCAGGTTAAGCCACTGCCTACGATGCCGGCATCCCCTATGGGCACAGGTTGAATCCTGGCTGTCTTCACTGCCAAACTAGTTCCCTGCTAATGGCCTGGGAAAGCAGCAGAAGATGATCCAAGTACTTGGGCCCTTGCCACCAACGTGAGAGACCCGGATGAAGCTCCTGACTCCTGGCTTTGACCTGGCCCAGCGCTGGCTACTGTGGTCATCTGGGGAGTGCACCAATAGACAGAAGATCTCTCTCTCTCTCTCTCTCTCTCTCTCTGTCTTCTCCCCTCTCTCTCTGTAACTCTGAGTGTCAAAATAAATAAATACATCTTCTTTAAAAAAATTCTCTTGCTTTCACTTTGATGCCTTGAGATAGATCTCTATGTCTTCCTAAAGGCAAGAACCCTCTTGAGGCCAGCGGGGACCACACAGGTGATGTCAGCTTTCTGACATCATCACTCATTCCACATCCTCACCAACACCTGACTTAATCAATCTTTAGAATTTTTACATATTCTGATGGATTTGTGGTACAGTACCTCCCTGCCTCACTAGCCAGTGGTGCTAACATCTTTCCATACGTTTATTGGCCATTCATGTGTCTTTTTTTGACAAGTGTGTATTCAAATCTTTTTCCTTGGTTGAACTGGCTGCTTGTCTTATTATTGAGTTGTAAGAGTTCTCTGCATATTTTCCATCCTACCATTCTAAATACAAGTTTTATGTCACATATGTGCTTTGCAAATATTTTTTCTCAGTCAGCAGCTTGTCTTTTGTTTTTTTCTTAACTGCCTTTGGAGAGTAAAAGTCCGATTTGTGTGTTATTTTTCTTTTGCTACCTTCAAGATTTGCTCTTATCTCTGACTTCCCATTGTTTGACAATGACACATCTTTTTCTGTCTCTATTCTACATCCTGGGTAATTTCTAGTGCTCTGTTTTCAAGTTCATGTGCCACTTCTCTATCATCTCTATGGCGAAAGTTCAACCAGTAAATTTTTATTTCTTCTATTGTATATTTTCATTTCTAAAATACTCATTTTGTTCATCATTTCTCTTTCTCTACAGGGCTTTCCCAACTTTCATTCATTAATGGGCACAGAGAGCGTATTATCTTACTTCATTGAGGAGAATTAGAATAGCCGTTGTAAATCCCTTGTCTGTTGATCCTCGTGTCTGGATCATCTCAGGTCATTTCCAGTTAATTATTTCCTCTCTTGAGAGAGCGTTCTGTCTTCACAGCTCTTTGTATGTCAGGTAGGTTTGAACTGTATCCCGGTCACTGCAGGTGCCGATTCTGTAATTTTTCTCCGAGGACAACACCATACTGGGTCCTGTGTCTGCTCAGATATTGTCCCTTCAGTCTCTTCTGCACACGGATGGTTGGAGGAGCTGATCCCTCCATTCTCTCCAGCAGCCACAGGATCCTGGCTTTAGCTCTCTGGCTTCCCAATCCAGAAAGATCCCAGAAGACCAGCACCCCTGCCACCTTTAGAGCCATAGTGACTGCTCCTGACCCCAGGGAAGAGGTACAAAAATGACTCCTGACTTTGTAAAACTTCCTCCTCCAAGCAGGTACCTCCCCCCGAAAGTCTTCCTGTTTCTGTTCACCCTCTAGTGCCCACGGTGGCTGCTGCTTATCTAGATTTTTTTATTTAAAAAAAAAAAGATTTATTTTATTTATTTGAAAGACAGAGTTACAGAGAGAGGTAGAGACAGACAGAGAGTTCCCATCTGCTGGTTCAGTCCCCAAATGCCCACAATTGCCTAGATTGGGCTCAGCCAAAGTTAGGTGCCAGGAACTCATTCCACGTCTCCCACAAGGGCGGCAGGGACCCGATGACCTGAGCCTTGATTGCTTCCTCCAGAGTCCATATGAACTGGAAGTTAGAATTGGGAGCCCGGGCTGGGACACGAACCCAGGAACTCTGATAGGGGACAGGGATGTCCTAACTGGCAGCTTAGCCGCTGGGCCAACCACCCACTTCAAACTTATCTTCTAATTCCATTGTCCACGAACTTTTTGAACTCCTTTCTTTTCTCTCACTCTCTCTCTTTCTTTCTTTCTTAGATTTATTTATTTATTTGAAAGGCAGAGTTACAGAGAGGCAGAAAGACAGAGAGAGAGAAAGGTCTTCCATCTGCTGGCTCACTCCCCAAATGGCCACAACGGCTGGAGCTGTGCCGATCCAAAGCCAGGAGCCAGAAGCTTCTTCCAGGTCTCCCACGTGGGTGCAGGGGCCCAAGGACTTGGGCCATCTTCTACTGCTTTCCCAGGCCATAGCAGAGAGCTGGATCAGAAGTGGAGCAGCTGGGACTCGAACCAGTGCCCATATGGGATGCCAGCACTGCAGGCGGCAGCTTTACCCACTACTCCACAGTGCCGGCCCCTTGAACTCCTTTCACACACATGGCACATACATCACAATTCTTATTATACAAAATTGGCTCATGCGATTAGAGGATCTGAGAAGTGCCACCATCCACCATCTGCAAGTTGGAGGCTCAGGAAAGCCAGTGGCGTCGTTCAAAGGCCCAGAGAGCCGGGGGTGCAGGCTACGCCCTGCATCTGAAGGCAGAAGACCCACGTTCCAGCTCAAGCCATCAGGCAGAGTAAACCCACCCTTCCTTCCTCCACCTCCTGTTCTGTTCAGGTCCCAAGCAGATTACATGATGCCACTCACGTAGGGGATGGCCACCTACTATCCTCAGTCCCCAGTTCATATGCTAATATTAAGAAACAACTTCAGAGATGCACCGGAATACTGTGCAAGCAGCTCTCTGGGCATTCCTTGGCCAACCAAGTAGACCCGAACCACCGCAGCACCCTCTGTCCGAATCTTGAGGATGTTTCGATAGAGGCCATTTACAAAGAGAGGTTGAATGAAGAGAGAGAGACTAACCAAAGTGGGGCTCCGCTGAGATGCTGGGGCCTGAATGAGCACAGAGAAGGACAGGTGTCACCAGAACCAAATAAAAAGGTGGAGCCCTGGAAACGGGCCAGAGGAGCTGCTGTGATTGGAGGGAGCCCCAGCCAGAACCTCAGCACCAAGCGGGGCGAGAGCAGGAGACGTTCCCTCCCCGTCTCCTCTCTGTTCTCTGTTCCTGCTCAGGCCTCCCAGTGTCCGGACCCAGCTGGCAGCCAGAGGGCACTGTGATCTTTAGCAGGCAGCTTCCTGGGCCGCGGAGGACAGAGGAGGACCTATCCTGGCCTGGCCGTACCCTCTTCTTTCCCGCAACACAGGCATCCTGGGCATCTTTCACTCCCTCAGATAATTCTCTTACGTCCTTGGCTCATTCCTCCAACCCCAACGTTACCGGGCTCGCACTGTCAGCCTAAGCCTAAATTCCCCAAGGAGGCCTTTGATGGCCCCCAGGCTGGGTAATGGCTCGCTTTCATGTATGCCTAAATCCCCCTCTACGTCTCTGTTACAACACGTACTTACTAGGGAGTAGTGAGCCATGCAAGTATGATGACTGCTTCTGTCTCTAGTATCTGCCACCTCCAGCAAACTGTGCACCAGCGAGGGCTCTGTTTCACTCAGCACTCCACCTGTAGGACTGCCCACACCTGGCACAGGCGCTCTATAAGCGTACGGCGATTGATTAGCTGACAGGTCTGTCTCTCTGGAATGTAAGGGAACTGACCGTGTTCTATTAATTTCCTTTTTTTAAAAAGATTTATTTATTTATTTGAAAGTCAGAGTTACACAGAGAGAGGAGAGGCAGAGAGAGAGAGAGAGAGAGAGAGAGAAAAAGAGAGGTCTTCCATCCAATGGTTCACTCCCCAATTGGCTGCAAAGGCCAGAGCTGTGCCAATCCGAAGCCAGGAGCCAGGAGCTTCTTCCAGGTCTCCCACATGGGTGCTAGGGCCCAAGCACTTGGGCCATCTTCTACTGCTTTCCCAGGTCATAGCAGAGAGCTGGATCAGAAGTGGAAGAGCTGGGACCCGAACCAGTGCCCATATGGGATGCCAGCGCTTCAGGCCAGGGCGTTAACCCACTGTGCCACAGCGCCGGCACCATGTTCTATTAATTTCTACATCCCCATCTCCAGCTCTGTGCTTAGCACACAACAAGCCCTCCAAAATGCGAGTGGACATATTAATGAATACACAAAGCTAATTCTATGTTAAACCTCCACTGCATTTCCGAGTACTGAGTCTCATTAATTTGATGCCCCCTCCGTGAGAAGTCATCGTTGTGTTTATTTGTCCTAAAGTTGCCCCATCCAGGCGTTGGAGGCTGCTCTCCTGCTCCCAGGTTTGGGATTCTCAGACTTGGTAGCCATGTCTGTGTCTACCACCTTCCTTTCTTTCTTACTTTTTTTTTAAGCTGTATTTATTTATTTGAAAGGCAGAGTTACAGAGAGACAGAGGCAGAGAGAGACAGTGGTCTTTCATCTGCTGGTTCACTCCCCAATTGGCTGCAAAGGCCAGAGCTGGGCCGATCCAAAGCCAGGAGCCAGGAGCTTCTTCCAGGTCTCCCACGCGGGTGCAGGGGCCCAAGGACTTGGGCCATCTTTTACTGCTTTTCCAGGCCACAGCAGAGAGCTGGATTGGAACTGGAGCAGCCAGAACTAGAACCAGCACCCACATGGGATGCCAGCACTGCAGGCGGTGGCTTTGCCCACTATACCACACTCCTGGCCCCTCTTTCTTCCTTTTTAAGAGTTATTTATTTCCTTGAAAGGCAGTTACAGAAAGGGAGACACACACACACTTCCATCTACTGGTTCACTCCCCATATGGCTGCAATGGCCAGGGCTGGCCTAAGCCAAAGTTGGGAGCCAGGAACTCTATCCAAGTCTCCCTTGTGGGTGCAGGGGTCCAAGCACTTGGGCCATGCTCCACTGCTTTCACAGGCTACTAACACAGAGTTAGATAGGAAGTGGAGCAGCCGGGACTCAAACTGAAACCCATATGGGATGCAGCAGCTTAACCTTCTGCACTGCAGTGCTGGCCCCTCCACGATGTTTCTGCAGCCTTTACTTCTCCCAGCTCACATACCCTTGACTTTCCAGCCCAGGGGGACTTTCTTTATACTTGGCCGGACTTCAGCTTCCAGAATATCTTATTCTTCTCTTCTAGAATTGTTCAAACTCTATCATGTATTATGAACTATCTAAAATCAAAAAATGTCTACAGCACTGTGTTCAGCTTCTAGGTTCTTACACCAGAGAAAGAGCCTTCCCTTTCCTTCAGCCCTTGTCCTAATAGGCAAGAGCATCAGATCTTTGGGGAGTCAGCAGTCTCTTCATCAATAAAACAGCGGTGATATCTACTATACCAATTAAATGTTGATGAATAACAACCCACCCCAAAATGTCATGGCTTAACACAACCATTTTATCTGCTCCTGATTCTACAGGTCAACCATCTAGGCTGGGTTCTGCTGGTGGTTCTTCTGCTGATCTTACCTGGAGTTACATCTCCAGCTGCACTCAGCTGGCAGTGCAGCTGGAGGCTGGCTGGTTTAGGGGAACTCAACTTGCGAAATTAGATCACAATCTGCTCCATTAGGTCTCATCCTCCACAGACTAATCCAGGCTTCCTCATATAATAACAGAGAATTTCCAGCAAGAAGAGAAGGCAAAACCCCCATACACAAGCACTTTTCAAGCCTATGCATTCATCTCATTTCCTATTGATTAAATTAAATCATATGGCCACACTCAGAGTAGATATGGGCTGGACATTTGGCACAGGGCTTAAGTCACCCCTTGGGGATGCCAGTGTAGACATCACAGAATAGCTGAGTTCAAGCCCCTGATTCCAGTTTCCTACTAGTGTGTACTCTGGGAAGCAGAAGATGATGGCTCTAGTAGTTAAGTCCCTGCAACCCACATGGGATACACAGATTAGATTCTGGACTCTGGGCTTCAGCCTGGCCTAGCTCCAGCTGATGTGCTCATTTTGGGAGTAAACCAGTACACAGATGATCTCTCTATATCTCTTTCAAAAAATTAAAATTAAAAAAAAAATCTTGGGGGCTGGCTCTGTGGTGCAGCAAGTTAAGCCACTGTCTACAGTGCCAGCATCCCATATGGGTGCCAGTTCAAGTCCTGGCTGCTCCACTTCTGATCCAGCTCCCTGTTAATGTATTTGGGAAGGCAGCCGAAGATGACCCAAGTGTTTGGGCCCCTGTATACACACGGGAGACTCCAGTGGAGTTCCAGGCTCCAGGCTTCAGCTTGGCCCAGCCCTGCCTGTGGCAGCCATTTGGGGAGTGAACCAGTGTATGGAAGATCTGTGTGTGTGTGTGTGTGTGTGTGTGTCACTCTGCCTTCCAAATAAATAAATAAATTTTAAGTCCCTTTGGGATGATGTTATAGGTTTAATTGTATTCCCCCAAAAGGACATACTGAAACTCCTTAGAATATGACCTGATTTGGAACTAGGGTTGCTGAACATGTAGTCGGGTAAGTCACCCTGGAGTAGAGTGGGTCTTTATTTAATTTTTTTAAAGATTTATTTATTTGTTTGAAAGTCAGAGTTACACAGAAAGAGGCAGAGAGAATGAAGGGGGGGGGTCTTCCATCTGCTGGTTCACTCCCCAACTGGCCACAATGGCTAGAGCTGCGCCGACCCAAAGCCAGGAGCCAGGAGCTTCTTCGGGTCTTTCCATGCAGGTGCAGGGGCCCATCTTCTGCTGCTTTCCCAGACCACAGCAGAGAGCTGGATCAGAAGAGGAGCAGCCAGAACTCGAACCAGCACCCACATGGGATGCCAGCACTGCAGGAGGCGGCTTTACCCGCTATGCCACAGCACCGGCCCCAGGGTGGGCCTTTAATCCAGATCACTGGTGTCCTTAGCAGAAGATGGCCACAACAGAGAAATGCACGGGGAGACACCGTTAGAGACAGGCGGCGTGTGAAGTTGTGCTGCCACAGGTCAAGGGGTCCCTGGGGCCACCAGAAGATGAAGAGGAAAGCAAGGCTATCACCATGGAGATGTCAGCATGACCGTGGCCGCCTCAACACAGGCACGTTGAACGTGGAGCTCCAGAATTGCGCGAATGAAAGGCTCCATGGTTTTGAGCCACCAGGCTCGCGACACCTTGCTCCTGAAGCCCTGGGAAGATCAATACAGACGGGAACTACCTTATCCTCCATCAGCTTCCTCAGAAGAGGCAAGAGGTGGGAGAAAACCAAGGCTCTCTGACTGCGAGTCGGGGCCCAGGCCACTGATCACCTATCTGTGGGGCCTGAGCGAGTCACCTCATCTTTCTGGGCCTTGGTTTCCATACCTGTCCAGAAAGAGGACTGCAGACGCACTGTGTTTCCAAAGTATGGTCCGGGTGCACTATGATCAGAGGTATCTGGGATGATTTTATATGTGTAGGTGGGCAAACATTTAAAAATTTTAATGTCTGATATTAATCTTGATTCTCTTAAATGCAAGGCAAGTAAAGCTGGTTTTCCATTTATGTTGGTAATATAAAAGCACACAAGGTTTTGCAAATTTTTTATTTAAGTAAAACTATGAGTAAATAATAGAACAGTTGGCATATGTATATCGCAAAAGCTGTGAAAGTGGTACATGAAAAACCGACATTTGGGGAAACATTGAACTGTATTCTCGAAAGATCCTTCCATCAGAAATACTAGGATTCTGTGGCTCGGTAACGATGCCTCCTAGAATGGAACACAGAGGCAGATAGGAGGCAGTTAATGGAGAGATGAGAGAAGTCTGGGGAGTGCTGCAAGGACTCAGAAGGGGCAGTGAGCCCCTCTCACTCTTGCAAAATGTCCTCTGATTCAGGAGCTGTATGGTCTGTATCCATCATCAAGTCTCACCATCTCACCAGCTGCCTTACCCTGAGACACGGCTCACCCTAAGAAGGCTTCTGCGACTGTCAGACCCAGATCCCGAGACACAAGAAGCAAAGGGTAGTAACTAGCAAGTTGGGAAGCTGGGGAATCTCACAGCTGGCCTTGATGCTAGGCTGTGTTCCGGTGCTCACTCTAGGGTATAATTGGAGTCCCAGTTGACCATAAGTGGCTAGGGCTGGCTGAGGAAAGAGCAAGGAGCATAAACACATGAGTCATAGTCTCACAGAAGCCCCCGGGTGCTGGAAGGAATCCTGGCGGTCATCTGGCCTCTAGTACATCCTGTTGGGAGTCTTCCAGCTCCTACTGAAACAACCCCATTGGCAAGGTAACCCTTCCATTGAAATGGCATGAGAATTAGAAATGTCCTCGTGACGGGCTACAGTCTCCCTTCTGCTAACTTGGATGAGTGGATCTCAGCCGGGAAAGAGCCCAGGCAGTGATCTGTGTGATCTGGCCCGCCTTTGAACAGGGCAGCTCTGTCCATCATATTTTCCATAGGAAAGAAGTGAAAACCTGAGAGCGTAATTGACATCTTCCAGTTCGGTGACTTCCTGGAAGACTGCAATGTTTCCTGCACATCCTGACTGGAGAAAAGCCCTCAGCCTTCCACCCCCAGGGCAGGTGTCTCACCTATGGCGGGCTGGGTTTGTCATCATGCTGACTCCCATCCCTCTAGCCCCCAGGCTGCTTCTCACCACCCTCCACCAACCTGCAGAGAAAACCTAGTTATCAGATTCGCCTGTCTGGTTCTCTATCCATTTTTGGTGCTGACTTGGGTTTGGTTACTGCTTGGCCCTCGTTCTGCCTCCAGCGTCTTCTCCTAATCAGCTCTTACAGCCAGCAACACAACACTTCACAAGATCCGGCTCCTAACCAAGCAAGTCTTTTCTTCCCTGGACGAAACACTGCCAACTCCCTCAACTGTTCCCCAGGTATATTGCTTCCAAATCTAAGCAGTGTTATTGGGATCTTCTGGAATGGTCTCACTAGGTACCTGGAACTGAACAGAGAGGCTGGTGTTGGGGCACAGCGGGTTAAGCCACCTCCTGTGACACCAGCAACCCATACTGGAGCCCCGGCTCATGTCCCAGCTGGTCCTCTTCTGACCCAGCTCCCTGCTTATGCTCCTGGGAAAGTGGTAGAAGATGGCTCAAGTGCTTGGGCCCCTTGCCACCCATGTGGGAGACCCGGATGGAATTCCTGGCTCCTGGCTTCAGCCTGGCCCAGCACTGGCCATTGTGGCCACTTGGGGGACGAATCAGTGCATGGAAGATTCTCTCTCCCTTTCTCTCTGTGTATCCCCTTCTCTGTGTGTTTCTCAGTCACTCCGCCTTTCAAATAAATCTTAAAAAACAACACACTTGTATCCCCCAGCCCAGCTCTGCACCGGGCACGCTCAGTGTGGCATTTTGGGGGGTGGGTGAATACCGCACCCATGTGCTAGCCCTAGATCTTGAAGATTAAGAATGTTTCAAAAATATGTAAGTGGGATGGCAGAACAAGCTCCTTCATAGATTATGATTTACTGACCTTTCTTAATAAGTCGCATTAGGATTGGACCTTACAGGAGGCCATGAAGTCTGAGTAATGATTGATTGTCTTAGTTAATGAAATTGCAAGCAGTTATTTCTCACTCACTTCCATTAGCATGGTGGCCCATCGTGATCCCACACTCTAATTGCTCCACCGTCTCCTGGCCGGGCCAGTCGCCCTGTGAGATTTTATCTGCGACACGACCCAGGGGAGCAGCCACCTGCTGGGGAAGGGAGTCTGGCGAGGAGTCTCCCAGAAGAAAGCTCCAACCCTCTAATGTGAGTTAATTAGGTGCTATGTGAAACAGGCTGGCAGGGCTTGGGTGAAAGGGATTATTACAGACTTCCAATGGTTGGGAAGCGATTGATTAGTGTGGCACCGTATTTGCATGCAAGACAGAAAGTCACGAATGATGCAGAGTGGAGTTTTGCAGGCAGAGGGCCAGAAGGTTCAGGGCCACAGGGTGGGGGTGGGGGGGGAGTGCGGAGGAGGGAGGCACTGCAGGGTTTTCTTTGCATCTTTCCTGCCTTCCACTCCAGGAGCCTGCGTCAGGGGAGCAAAGGGGCACTCGCCTTCCAAACAGGGGCTCCACTTACAGACTGGCTCCCGCTGGGCCACACACTGGTCAGCAGCCTGCCACGTCTGTCCAGTCTTCCTCCCTCGCTGGGTGGACACTAACAGCAGCCTTTAGGTGATGCTCACCTAGGCACAGGTGCCGGGCTGTTTGCAAAATGCTGTACTCATTTTGTCCTTATGACAACACTGGAGGACGGTGCTAAGAGCTGACTTCTTTTACAGTCGAGGAAACTGGGGCACTCAGCAGTCAAGTAGCAAACTAGTTAGTGGCTACTAGTTAGTGGCAGCTGTAGGATTCAAATCCTACTAACCTGGCCCCAACAACCTGCCCTTAGCCACTGTGCCAATCGTGACTGAGCAGAAGTCCCCTCATGGAAGTGGCATGGTTTATCCTTGGCTTAGTTCAGAGCCCAGTTTCTCAAACCCTCTCATTTTCTTCTCCTTCAGAACCCTGGTGCCCTGAGTTTCTGCCTCCTGATTCTCTTAAATGAATCTGGGCTTAGATCCCTCGCTCGCACTAAAGTGTAAATGATTGCCAATCTCTTACAGTGCCAACCTCCCTGAGAAAACGTGGCCAGAGCCAGAATACTTAACAGAAGGGACAGAGCTGCGAGGAAGAAGCTCAGGCAACTTCTCAGGGGTCTGTTGTGGGGTATTTGGAGGCTTCAGGGTCACACCACGAAGACTGGCAGAGACGCAAGTGCACGAGCGCCCGGAGACGCAGCGTCTGGCCTTCCTGGTCGTTGTGGGAGCCAGAGAGCCCTGTGGAGCAGAGCAGCCGTGGCCCTCACCAACTCCACCGTCGGAAACCTGGTGTGCGGTTTATAGCATATTTCACAGCTTTTAAAGCATTTGTTTGATATAAATCTCCAACGACTGGGTCCTTCCGCCAACTCTACGGCCGTCACAGACACGCGGAGGTTTCAATATGGCAGCCCTGCAGCTGGGATCAAAGGCAGGGGTGGGGCTTGCTGGTGACAGCAATGGCCTCGTGGAGGGCGGGCCCAGGGAACAGAGGCCCACTGAGTGGACACTCAGCCCAGAGCCCCAGCAGGTGTCACTCCACAGGTGGCCTGCAGAGAAGGAGCTCTGGATGGAGTCTCGGGGAGCCCAGGGCCGCAGGTGGGGGTCACGAGACGTCTGAGCTTCCGAGACGCCCTCCGCATGGGACGCGGGCCCCGCCCGGGCCCTGTGACTCGTGTGTGGCCTTTATGAGCCGTGACCAATGGCTCAAGGCCTGGGCTGGCAGCCGCAAGCCTCCATCCTAGCCAGGAATCCTAATTAAACTGGGGCTCCTGGGTCTCACTTACAAAGAGCTCTCCACCAGACCCTGCTTTTAGGACCCCCACCAGGGCCCTCACATTTTTTTTTAACACCACCAGGGGAGATGTGTGGCTCAGGAGATGTGTGGTGGGCTGCAGAGGGCCGTGGGCCAGTGCCAAGATACCTTCCTGCTGTGCGGCCACTCTTTCGTGTGTGTTGTGTTTGTCTCTTTCCTCCACAATGAACTGTGTTGGTTTAGGTGTTTAGGGGTCCAGGGAAGCTCAGGGTGGTGGGGTTCTCTCTTGTAGTTTCCTCTAAGGCATCAACAGGGGAGGTTCCTGGTCAGCGGCACCTAACTGAGTAACAGGTGAACCATGAATCACCAGCATTAGTCTCGAGCTCCAGGGTCCATGCTGGGGCATAACAGGTTAAACCACCACCTGGGATGCCAGCTTCCCGTATGAGCACCAGTTAGAGACCCTGTGGCTCCGCTTCTGATCTGACTTGCTGCTAATGAGCCAGGGACAACAGCAAAAGTGGCCCAAGTACTTGGATCCCAGCTCTGGCCGTCACAGCCATTTAGGGAGTGAACCGGTGGGTGGAAGATCTCTTTCTTTCTCTCTAACTCTGCCTTTCAAATAAATGATTGTTTTTTTAGAAAGAAGAAAAAAAATCCAGGCTCCTGAGAGACGGATGAGGAAGGAAGGGCTTTCCAGAGAGCCACGTCTGAGGGGTGGCAGGAGCTGTGCGGGCAGAGCGGAAGTCCAAGAGGCAAGGAAACAGCCTCTCTGTGCCCACTAAGTAAATCACAGGCCGATCTGCACTTGAGGCACCCCAGGCAAAGAGCTGCAACGGCTCGCTCCCCGTCCGCACTCACTGTCCAGGTTATCCTGTTCGTTCAGGCCTGATTTCAGCAGCGTACAACGTGGATGTGGTGCTTCGCACCCAGCTCCCTGCTAACGCTGGAAAGCAGCAGAAGATGGCCTGAGTGCTTGGGCTCCTGGACACGCCTGGGGGACCTGGACAGAGTTCCAGGCCCCTGACTTTGGCCTGGCCCAGTCCCAGCCGTTGTGGCCATTTGGGGAGTGAACCAAGAGATAGAAGATCTTTCTGTCTCTCCCTCTCTCTGCTATTCTGCTTTCCAAATAAGTAAATAAATCTTTAAAAAAAAATATATATGGGTGTGGCTGACGGTGGGGGGGTGAGGAGGAGGGGGACAAAAGATCCCCGCAAATTTGGCTGTTACGTCTACAGGGTGTCACTGTAGCCGCTCTGCCCCCATGCCCCACCTGTGCTCGTCACAGCCTCCCCCTTCCCAAGCCAGCCAGGCCCGGGTCCCCGTTTCAGGCTGTCTCTGAGTCCTGTTCACTGGTGGACAAAGCACTCAGTGGAAAAGCTGGGATGCAAGCAGAGGCCCCAGGAGACCTGGCACTGCCTTCTGGAAACAGCTCCCTGCTCCTGTGGGAACACACCAGCTAAGGCCTGGGCCCTGAAGCCTCTGCAGCGAGTCCAGAAGACACCCACACACCCAAACCGCCGGGAACGTGGCTTGCTGACCTTGGCAGGAAGGAGGGCTGAGTCGGCCTTTTGCGTAATACAAATACTCAGCGCAGCTGCCTGTGACCTGCCCACTCCCTGTCCGCTCCAAGACGGAAGGGACCTGCCAGCCAAACCCTCTCTCCCGGCAGACGCCAGACCCCAAGGACTCGGGCTCTGCTCACGGTAGGAAGTCGGGGCTGTCCGCTCCCCAGAACTGGCTGCAGATGGAAGGAAGCCCCAGCGGGACGGCCAGCCAGAAAACCCACAGAGCCGCCTGCTCCGCCTGGGGGAAAAAAAGTCTGCTTTGACACACAGGCTTGGGGAGCTATGAACTCTGGGAAGGAGCGTCTGGGTCTCCCTGCCATGGCTGATCTAGGGAGAGGAGGAGACAGGAAATGACAAGCAGGTCGGCTCAGCCAAAGAGGTCCTCTACCCCACCCTCAGCGTGGCTGACGGAGCCCCCACCACCTGCCCAACCCCTGCCCTGGGGCGCTCCCAATCTGGTCCTTCGTTTATGATGCGCTGTCACCACCCCAGCCCTAGTCACTGGTCACCAGGTCCCCCTTCCTCCCCTCTGCTGGCCTGGGCCCGACACATCCTTCTGGATCTGCCTTGATTTCTCTCACTTGCTCCGATGTCCCTCTTCCAGGGACACTTGTCACCCTGGAGTCAGTCTCACACACAAGGTTAGCACTCACTTTTCTCTCCAGCAGTTGGGTGAACATTAGTTCTGTGTTCCCAGCCACTGTCACCACTGAGAGAGCTCAGCCCGACTGTGGTGGGCTTGGAAGGCACAGGCTGACAATGGACCCCCGGGGAAAACGGCAAGTCTTTCCTGCAGACAAGGATTGCCCATGGTGCCCACACTCCAGGGCAAATGAGAGGAGCGCCTTGGGGCCTGAAATTTATTTATATGTTTATTTAAATGCAGAGTTACAGAGAGAGAGAGAGAGGAGAGAGAGAAAGAGAGAGAGATCAAAATTCCATTTGCTGGTTCACTCCCCAAATGGCCACCACAGCTTGGTCTGAGCCAGGCCAAAGCCAGGACCCTGGAACTCCATCTGGGTCTCCCACATGCATAACAGGGGCCCAAGCATTCAGGCCATCTTCTGTTGCCTTCCCAGGTGCATTAGAAGGGGGCTAGACTGGAAGTGGAGCAGAAGGGACTTGAACTGGTTACCCATATGGGAAGCCAGCCTTGTGGGTGGCGGCTTAACCCTCTGCATCACAGCACCTGGCCCCTTGGTCCTGAAATGGAGAGGCCCCAGTAGGAATGAGAGCCGAGCTGACTGATGTCTGCTTTTTGCATGGAGCCTGGTTTGGGGGAGTTAAGGTCATAAGACTGGGGTCTGATCCAGTAGGATTTCTGTCTCTCTCTGTCTCTGTCTCTGTCTCTCTGTCTCTCTCTCTCTCTCAGCACACACACAGAGAAAACATGCCGTCTGCAAGCCAGAATCCAAGCCAAACCCGGCTGGACTTTGATTGTACTTTACAGCACCAGAACTGTGAGAAAATAATTCTGTCATTGAAGGCACCCAGTCTGTGGCTTTGTCAATGAAACACCTACATTTTCTCCACTTTCTGATCCAACCAGTACTCACTGAGCCCTTTCTCCGTGCCAGGAGCCCTTGAGTGCTGAGGATGGAGCTGTGAGCAAACGGATAAAGGCCCTCTCCTCAAGGAGCTTACAGTCTAAAGTGGGAGGAAAGAGTAAAACAATCTATTAGCAAAATAGCAAATAGCGCCCCAAATGGTGGTAAGTGCAAAGAGAAGAGAAGAATAAAGAAGGAAGAGGAGAGGGCTAAGGCGGGGCTTGTCCAAAAAACCTCACTAAGAGACAGTTAAGCAAAGACCAGAAGGAGCTGAGCATCAATATCTGAAATTCGTAGAAACTCTGTCACAGGGCCAGTCCAGCACTGTGGAGCAGCTGTAAAGCCGCTGCCTGCAGCACCAGTATTCCATGTGGGTGCGGGTTCAAGTCCCGGCTGCTCCACTTCCGATCCAGCTCCCTGCTAATGCACCTGGGAAGGCTGCAGAAGATGGCCCAAGTGCTTGGGCCCCTGCACCCACGTAGGAGACCCCGATGAAGCTCTTGGCTCCTGGCTTCAGCCTGGCCCAGCCCTGGACCCCTGGATGTTATTGCCATTTGGGGAGTGAACTGGTGGATGGAAAATTAGATTTCTCTCTCTCTCTCTCTCTAACACTGTCTTTCAAATAAATAAATCAATCATTCTTTAAAAATATGGAAAAAATGGGGCCATTGCTGTGGCATAGTGGGTAAAGCCGCTACCTGCAGTGTTGCCATTCCAAACGGACGCAGATTCGAGTCCTGGATGCTCCACTTCTGATCCAGCTCTCTGCTATGGCCTGGGGAAGCAGTAGAAGATGGCCCAAGTCCTTGGGCCCTTGCACATGCATTGTAGACCCAGAAGAAGCTCCTGGCTCCTGGCTTTGGATCAGCACAGCTCCAGCCATTGCAGCCACTTGGGGAGTGAACCAGCGGATGAAGACCTCTCTCTCTCTCTCTCTCTCTCTCTCTCTGCTTCTGCCTCTCTGTAACTTTGCCTTTCAAATAAATGCATAACTTTAAAAATCAGGGGAAAAGGCTCTAGGTACTTCTGATACTAATCCCAGCCCCTCCCGGTCAGCTGCCCGGTGACTGACTTTTAGGCAGCTGTCCTCACCCTGTTCCCCGCTTGCTGTATTGTCGGGGCCACGGGAGCACTTGAGGTCTGAGTCACACAGTTCAGGACTTAACTGTAATGGCCTCAGAGCTGACTGATACATCAGCTAGGCTGGAAGCTCCCTGGGGACAGAGTTCGCTGCTTCTTCCATAATAGCTGAGCGAGACCTGTGCCAACACTTCCATCCTGGGCTGACCCAGACCAGGGACAGCCAGAACTGCTCCTGTGTCCTGCTGGCTTGCCGTCACACGTGGTGTTTTTCTTTTTTTTTTAATGTTTTATTTATTTATTTGAAAGGCAAGCTACAGAGAGAAGCTGAGAGAGAGAGAGAGAGAGAGAGAGAGAGAGAGAGAGAGAGAGAGAGAGAATGAATCTTCCATCAGCTGGTTCACTCCTCAAATGGTCACAACCGCCTGGAATTCCATTTGGGTCTCACATGATGCAGGGGCCCAATGACTTGGGCCATCTTCTGCTGCTTTTCCAGGCACATTAGCAGGGAGCTGGATTGGAAGTGGAGCAGCCAGGACTCAAACCTGTGTCCATATGGGATGCCGACACTGCAGGTGGTGGCTTTACCAGCTATGCCACAACACTGGCCCCAGCAGTGTTTTTCAAACTGGAGCCACTGTTTGAAAATGGGACAGAAGGGGCTGGGAGCTCCACGGGGAGCCAGGCCGAGAAGAAGGTCTGAGCATGGCCCCTCTGTGGCACCTGTGAGAACACTGCTCAGTTACTCTCCTCATGGTCACAGACAGGAGTGCAATTTCTTGGACTTGGTCCTCTTAGAAGTGCCCAGGGTCTTACCACTCCAGGCAGGATACAGAGCTGGACTGGTTCCGAGCCCTCTCTGTAGCCCTCTCCTCCCCAGCCCTCCACCCCCGGCACCAGCACCCACTGCCTCTCTTGTCCCAGGGGAATTTGCACTGAGAAAAGATGAAAGCTTAGCCCGCCCACACGTCATTTCAGGAAGGGGAGGGGGAATCCGAGGGGGCAGAGGGATCGCTCTGGAGCAAACCCTTAAGCTAGACAGGTCAGCTGTGCTGCCTGTTGACCGCTCCTGCAGGCCTGGCCCGTAGCCCCACTGAGGCAGCAGTGCTGGCTGCTCTACCCAGGGCTGGCCTGCAAGTGGACCAGAGCTGGGCACCTGGCCACAGGCTGGCTGGCATCTCTGGAGGTAGCCTGGAATGTCGCCTGCTCATCGGACTGGCTCCCTCTAGGCTCAGTGTGGAACAAAAGAGATCAAGGTGGCCCAAGTGGGAGACCCAGAAGAAGCTCCTGGTTCCTGACTTCAGCCATGTCCAACGCTGGCCATTGCGGCCATCTGAGGAGTGAACCAGCAGATGGAAGAGCTCCCTTAATCATTGTCTCTCCCTCTCTGTGTAACCCTTTCAAAATAAATAAATCAATCTTTTTTAAGAGAGAGCAAGTGAAAGATCGGGCAGCCAGTCAGAAAGGAGACACGGGGCTGGCGCTGTGGTGCAGCTGCCGCCTGCCGTGCTGGCATCCCCATCCCATATGGGCGCTGGTTCCAGTCCCGGCTGCTCCACTTCTGATCCAGCTCTCTGCTATGGCCTGGGGAAGCAGTGGAAGATGGTCCAAGTCCTTGAGCTCCTGTACCCATGTGGGAAGATCCGGAGGAAGCTCCTGGCTCCTGGCCTCAGATCGGTGCAGCTCCAGCTGTTATGGCCAATTGGGAAGTAAACCAGCACATGGAAGACCTCTCTCTCTCTGCCTCTCCTTCTCTCTGTGTGTAACTCTTTCAAATAAATAAATCTTTTGAAAGAGAAAGAAAGAAAGAAAGAAAGAAGGAAAGAAGGAAAGAAGGAAAGAAAGAAGGAAAGAAAGAAGGAAAGAAGGAAAGAAGGAAAGAAAGAAGGAAAGAAGGAAAGAAAGAAGGAAAGAAGGAAAGAAAGAAAAGAAAAGGAAAGAAAGAAGGAAAGAAAGAGAAAAGAAAAGGAAAGAAAGAAGGAAAGAAAGAGAAAAGAAAAGGAAAGAAAGAAGGAAAGAAAGAGAAAAGAAAAGGAAAGAAAGAAGGAAAGAAAGAGAAAAGAAAAGGAAAGAAAGAAGGAAAGAAAGAGAAAAGAAAAGGAAAGAAAGAAGGAAAGAAAGAGAAAAGAAAAGGAAAGAAAGAAGGAAAGAAAGAGAAAAGGAAAGAAAGAGAAAAGAAAAGGAAAGAAAGAAGGAAAGAAAGAGAAAAGAAAAGGAAAGAAAGAAGGAAAGAAAGAGAAAAGAAAAGGAAAGAAAGAAGGAAAGAAAGAGAAAAGAAAGAAAGGGAGAGGGAGGGAGGGAGGAGAGAGAGAGAGAGAGAGAGAGAAAGAGAAAGAGAAAGAGAAAGAGAAAGAGAAAGAGAAAGAGAAAGAGAAAAAGAGAAATGAGACACACGCTGTGACAGGGATACCTCACATCCCAAGAGAGCGTAGGGCCAGAAGCCAGTTCCTAGAACTGTATTGGCAATAAGCAGACCCCTGGTCCTGGTCCTAAAGTCCCACAAGCCCCTGTTGTCCAGGTGTCCTGGGAATGCACTCTGTCTCCACGAACGACAGAGCCTCCAGATGTGGAAGGGGGGACAGATGTGAGGCCTCACCACCTCAAAGCAGCAAGGCTAAGCTGCCATCTATAGTGCCAGCATCCCCGATGGGCACCAGTTCAAGTCCCAGCTGCTCCACTTCCGATCCAGCTCCCTGCTAATGCGCCTGGGAAAGCAGCGGAAGATGGCCCAAGTGCTTGGGCCCCTGCACCCACATGGGAGACCCCGAAGAAGCTCTTGGTTTCGGTCTGGCCCGGCCCCAGCTGTTACAATCATTTGGGGAGTGAACCAGAAGGTGGAAGCTCTCTCTGTTTCTCTCGTTTTCTCCTCTGTAACTCTGCCTTTTGCACAAGTAAATAAATCTTTGAGGGAGGGAAAAAAAAAAAAAAAAAAAAAAAGGAAGAAGCAGCCAACTTCCAAAACCCCAGGACTCCAGGGCTATGTTTCCAGACTCTTCTGCATGACCTGGGCAGCAGAGCTCTTTGAGGGCCATCAAACCACAAGCCCTGCTCTGTGGAAAACGGGCAGCCCCTGAGAGAGGGGCAGGGAGGGCACGGGTGGGAAGGCGGGATTCTGCGGAGAACTGCCTTCCACCTCGCCAGGCCCAAGCGAGGCCCGGGCTGACTCCCCTCACTTCCCACCCACCTCAGGCCTCACCCTGGAGTGTGACCTTTTTTTTTTTTTTTAAGATTTATTTATTTACTTATTTGAAAAGCAGAGTTACATAGAGGCAGAGAGAGAGTCTTCCATCTGCTGCTTCACCCTCCAAATTGCCACAAGGGCCGGAGCTGCACCAGTCCAAAGCCAGGAGCCAGGAACTTCTTCTGGGTCTCCCATGTGAGTGCAGGGGCCCAAGCACTTGGGCCATCTTCCACTGCTTTCCCAGGCCATAGCAGAGAGCTGGATTGGAAGTGGAGCAGCCGGGACTCGAACTGGCGCCCATATGGGATGCCAGCACTGCAGGCGGTGGCTTTACCTGCTACATCACAGTGCAGGCCCTGACCCTTTCTCTTGCAGTTCTCTCTAGATGCTTACAAAAGTGAGACTTCCCCCACTTTAAAAGAGAAAAAAAAAATCGATTCAGATAACGAAACACCACAATGTTGCCCATTCCACTCTGTTGTCCCCCAGGGGCTGTCCCAGGCCCAGTCTTCTCTGGAGGCCAGATGGGCTTCTTTCTGGGGCAACATAGATCTTGGAAACTGGCACTCCTAGAAGAGGAAGCAGAGCCTTAACAATACGGCTTCAAGTCTTTTCATCTCAATACTTTCAGCTTTGCCTTATCCTTTTCCAGTGCTGCCTAGGAGTCCACCGTGTAGCTGTTCCCTTCTTTGCATTAACTAGGCTATGGCCATTTGATGGGTAATTGTAGTTTTTGCACACACAAAAATGAACACAATCCTCCACTTCTCTCTGTATCCGTCCACCTTGGCAATACGATTTGAGTTCTCGTTGACAGGTGGAGTCTTATGCCTCTCACATCTGGGCTTGCCCTGGGGTTTGCTCTGGCCAATTGAAAGCAGCAGAAATGATTCTGTTCTGGTTCCAAGGCCAGGACTCAAGAGGTCACGCACATTTCAACTTGACCTTTTGGAGCCCTTGTTATCTCATGTGCACAAGCCCCAGTTAACCCGCTGGGTGGTGAGCGTTACATGACAGTCGTCCTTGTCACCCCAGTCAACCCCAGAGGCCAGGGCTCCAAGCTGACCTGCAGCTGACCACAGCTGCTCAAGGAGGCCCCGCTGGCTGGGAGGAACCCTTGAGCCGCAGACCACACGACAATAAATGGTGATCTAAAGTCACTGACTTTGGAATCCTTTGCTGCATGGAGGTGAGTGGCACATTTGCTGTTCCCCAAGTTTTGTCACTACAAACAAGGCTGCAGTTAATTTTCCTGCACACATATTTTGCAGGCCTGTGCCAGTCAGTATCCATAGGACACATTCCTAGAAGAAATACCACTGGATATTCCGTACAGCTCACACCAACTGCCACTGTCACTAGCGATCTATTACAGTTCCTTATTTCCTCACACCTTCTCCCAAACCAAACATCAGATTTTTTTGGTTTTCGCCAGTCTCACACAATCTCAACAGACATTAAGTTTCAATTTCTTCAATGAGAGCCATGGCCGATTGTCTCATGTGACTTTAGCTGCCTTATTCTGTGAATTGTCTGCGCATGACCTTCATCGACACTGGGCTTTGATCTCCCTCTCCCTGACCTGGAGAAGCTCCACACGATGAAGGAAACCAGCGTGCTAGCTGTGTGTGACGTGGATATTGTTCTGTCTGTGGCTCGGGTTGTTATTTGGCCGATGGTATTTTCCGCCAGGTAGAAAGTGTCGGCCTTTAGGTAAGCAAACGTATCAATCTTTGGAGTCGTCTGGGTTTGTGTCTTACTGAGTGAGACAGGCTTTCCCACTAAGCGACTATTGAATCTGACAGGTGGAGGAAGGGCAGGGAGAGTGGGCCCAAAGCTCCATATAAGTCCACTTGATTAAGCTGAGTAATTGCATTATGCAAATGGTCTGTGCTCGTACTAATTTTTTTTTTTTTTGGTCTGATCCATCTATTAATTGCCAAGAGACATGTAAAAATCTATCACCGTGATTATACCATCACCGATTTCTCCTTGGATGGCTGGCCGTTTGTGTTTGTGTGTTCTGAGGCTGTGCTTCTGACGTGTACCTGCTCAGAACCGCTGTTGCCCCAAGGCTCGGCATCTTACTGTTATCCATCTCACCCTACACATGCTTTTCTCTTGAATCCTACTCTTTCCAGTTACACACAGCTACGTCAGCTTTCCGTGAGCTGGTGTTGTCTTTTAGATTCAGCTTTTCCTCTAGACTCATATTTTAGGTGTGCTTGTTAACAGCATATGGGTAGATGTCGCTTTCTTTTCTGCCAAAAAAACCTGACAATCTCATTCTTTTTTTAATTTCCATTTTTAATCACCAAATAATAATTGTACATATTTAAGAAGTATAACATGATATGTTCATATGTATATTATGGAATGATTATAGTAGGCTGATTAACAGGTCAGTTTATATAATCTTTTTTTGAATGAAACAATTGAAAATCTATTGTTTTGGCAAATTTTTAAAAAGATTTATTTCTTCATTGAAAGGCAAAGTGACAGAGAGACAGAGTGAGAGAGAGATCTCTCAGCTGATGGAGGATCTCTGGCTCTCTGCCTTTCAAATAATTTGATTAAATAAATTTTTAAAAGAAGATATTAGAAAATAGCAATAATTTTGGAACAATTTTTAAATCCTTCTATTTTTTTCATAATATGCATGCACCTTTTGAAGATTCCCTGTGTTAACTCCGGTTGTTACACTGTGCACCAAATCTTGCGAACTTTAAGCAGGATCTCTCCATTCCCCATCTTCCCCCACTCCCAGCCTCTGGTAACCAACATCCTAGTCTCTATGTCTACGAATTAGCCTTTTTGAAATTCTACCTATAGGTGACATCATACGATATTTGACAATCTCTTTTTTACTGCCAGGACATATTTTACCTTTATTTCTATCATGTTTATTGCTTTTATATTTTCACTGATTTTTCTCTCCATACTAAGTTGATTGTCTTCCTTTCCATTAACATTTTTTTTTTTTTTTTGGCCAGGCAGAGTTAGACAGTGAGAGAGAGAGACAGAGAGTTATAGACAGTGAGAGAGAGACAGAGAGAAAGGTCTTCCTTCTGTTGGTTCACTCCCTAATGGCCGCTACGGCCGGTGCTGCGCTGATCCGAAGCCAGGAGCTGGCCTCCCGGTCTCCCATGCAGGTGCAGGGACCCAAGCACTTGGGCCATCCTCCGTTGTCCTCCTAGGCCACAGCAGAGAGCTGGACTGGAAGAGGAGCAACCAAGACTAGTACCCGGTGCCCCAACCAGGACTAGAACCCGGAGTGCCGGCGCTGCAGGCGGAGGATTAGCCAAGTAAGCCACGGCGCTGGCCTCCATTAACTTTTTTAAAGATTAATTAATTTATTTGAAAAGCAGAGTTACAGAAGGGCAGAGGAAGAGACGCGGGTGGGGGTCTTGCATCCACTGGTTCACTCCCAAGATGGTCACAACAGCTGGAGCTGTGCCAATCTGAAGGCAGGAGCCAGGAGATTCTTCTGGGTCTCCCATGCAGGTGCAGGCTTTCCCAGGTCATAGCAGAGAGCTGGAGGGGAAGTGGAGCAGCCAGGACATGAACCAGCGCCCATAAGGGATGCCAGCACTGCAAGTGGCAGCTTTACCTGCTACACCACAGCACTGGGCCCCTTTTCTACTATTTTTAGAAGTTATTTTTTCTATTTCTGTTTTGTGCAGTGTTTCCCTAACATGTTTAGTGTGTGCCACAAGGCTGGGTTCTCCAGGAAGCAGACACTAAATGGACTTAGGTGTGCAAACAGATTTGGGAGGAATAATACTGTAAAAAAGGAAAGAAGCAGAATGGAGAGACCAGAGCTGCCCCACAATGTCTCTGCCAGGCCAGAGGGAACTATGAAATCTCTCCTCCTGGTAGAAATGGCCAGGCCCTTTTGCACCACCCTAGAGACCACTGCCTCACTCAGTCAATGGCCAGTGGCTGCTCTGAAAACAGGAGGACCTTGGCTTGAAAGCTGAGGCAAATTCTCATTCTCCACATTAGCGGGAAGCTGGAGCCAGGAGACAAGGCTGGGAACCCAACCCATGTACTTCAGTGTGGGATACAGGCAACTGAGCTAAATGCCCACTTCCATTCTTGCCTCTTAAGTCTTCTGTTTCCAATTTTATTCTTCCTGAAGTACATCCTCTGCATGTTTCCAGCGAGACTGTTAGTATTTCTGTCTTTGTTCTGAAATGCTTTTATTTTACCCCCTACTCTTGAATGATAGTTTATCCGGGTATAAAAACATTTTTTTTTTTTTAGGCATCATGGTGAACATTTCACTACATGATTTTCAGACTTCATTGTTACTGTTGAGAAATACAGTAACAGCCTCATTGTCACTCCCTTGTGAACTGTTTTGGTTGCTTTTAATGTTTCCTGGTAGCCTCTGAGGTTCTGCACTTTCACCACTATGTGGTAGGCTTAGTTTAATTGATTCTGCCTGAGACCCTTGTGATTTCTGAATCTATGATTCATGGTGCTCATCAACTCTGGAAAATTACCAGCCATTACTCCTGTAAATACTGAATCTCTCTCAGTCCTTTTATTTTTCTTTCTGGAAACTCTGTTAACTATAAACCTTTTAAGTCAGTTCCTCACATCTTTCAACATCTTTCTAGTATTTTATATCTCTTTAACCCTTTGGAACCTGGACACTATTTCTAATAGTTTACCTTTTGTATAAATGTAGAATTTCATACAACTATATTTTAATTTCAGTGCCTATATTTTCATCTCTTATGCCTGTCATTTTTCATTGTATTTTTTTTTTACTTCTCTTTCATTGTACATGATTTCATTTATGTCTTTCATTTTGAACTTTTTTTGTTTTCTTTATTTTTAATGCTGGAGCTTTTCTTAACTTGTTTTTTTATTTTAAAAACTTTTCTCAGCATGTATCTTTAAGAATTCCAAGCTTGCATTCTTAAGTCGGAGGACACATGCTTGGCAGGGGTTGTTTCTTTAATTCTGAGCCCATGAACTCCATCTGCGGGAGCCTGGCAAGGCCTAGGCTAGGGTGTGTCCTTCCTGGGGATTCTGTTTGCTGCTGCGCATCTCCTCAGGCTCCTAGCATGGTCAGCCTTGGGCTACTATCTCAGCTTGAGGATCCCTGGACCACCCCGGTCGAGTAAATTAGGACCAAATTCAGCCAAGGAACAGGCTGTGACTGCAAATCCTCAGGAGACACAATCCCAAGCAGACCCAAGGCAAAGCAGACAAGTGTCCTTGCTGGCTCCTTCTGCCAGCAGAAGAACATGTTTTAGTCCATTACGTCATTAACCATGGAACCCATCCACGATCCTAGCTTTAAGCCAGAGACTCAATTCCAATCCCTCTGCTGGAAGGGACTAACCATGTGTCTCCGAGGAATTCTGGACCCACCCTCTAGTTATCACCAGTGCGATAACAAGCCGCCCTGCTATGAGGGCTGCCACAGGCTCTGGTCACATACGTGGTCAAAAAGTTCATGGCAAACAGAACTGAAAGATAAGCAGAAAATTTTGAAATCCATGCATACTTGGGGTCTTCCAAAGGTTTGTGGAAAATATGTATTATGAAAAAACTATGCATGGATTTCAAAAAGAAAACTTTTGCACCAAAATAAACTTACCTTTTATTTTTAATAAAATCCTTTAAAACATCTATTTAGGGGCCAGTGCTGTGGCACAACAGGTTAAAGCCACAGCCTGCAGTGCCGACATCCCATATGGGTGGCAGTTCGAGTCCCAGCTGCTGCACTTCCATCCAGCTCTCTGCTGTGGCCTGGGAAAACAACAGAAGATGGCCCAAGTCCTTGGGCCCCTGCACCCACGTGGGAGACCTGGAAGAAGCTCCTGGCTCCGGATCCTCTCAGCTCTGACCATTGTGGTCATTTGGGTTGTGAACCAACAGATAGAAGACCTCTCTCTCTCTCTCTCTCTCTCTAGCTCTGTTAACTGTCTTTCAAATAAATAAAATAAATCTTAAAAAACAAAAGCACATTTATTTATTTTCATTATATCTGAAAGGCAGAGAGACAGAGCTCTTCCAGCTACTGGTTCCCTCCCCAAATGCCCACAACAGACAGGGTTGGGCCAAGCTGAAGCCAGGAGCCTGGAATTCCATCCAGGTCTCCCATGTGAGTGGCAGGGATGCAAGTACTTGAGCCACATCTGTGCCTTCTCAGGGTGCACTTTAGCAGCAAGCTGGCTTGCAAGTGGAGCCAGGACCTGAAGCAGGCATTGTGCTATGGGAGCCAGGACCTGAAGCAGGCATTGTGCTATGGGATACAGGACCTGAAGCAGGCATTGTGCTATGGGATACAGGACCTAAAGCAGGCATTGTGCTATGGGATACAGGACCTGAAGCAGGCATTCTGCTATGGGATACAGGACCTGAAGCAGGCATTGTGTTACGGGATACAGGACCTGAAGCAGGCATTGTGCTATGGGATACAGGACCTGAAGCAGGCATTGTGTTACGGGATACAGGACCTGAAGCAGGCATTCTGCTATGGGATACAGGACCTGAAGCAGGCATTCTGCTATGGGATACAGGACCTGAAGCAGGCATTGTGCTATGGGAGCCAGGACCTGAAGCAGGCATTGTGCTATGGGATACAGGACCTGAAGCAGGCATTGTGCTATGGGATACAGGACCTGAAGCAGGCATTCTGCTATGGGAGACATCAAGCAGCATCTTTACCACTGTCCAAACCCCTGCCGCTCCAGGAACCTCCTGAAGTACTCTCCTATTTTCCCGTCTGAATCCCACTCCCGGGGATTTCTTTCTATAATAAACTCAGCTATGTGTTTAAAGGACTACTTGATAGAACCAGATTTCTGGGTGATATACAGCAGAGAAATTTTCCAATTGCACTCATATTAGCTCACTGCATTGACAAATTAAGATCTGACTCTCCTCACAGCTGTTGCTTCCTCAGACACTTCACGGCCCCCATATTAATAAATTTATTGCCTCGGCTGCTTCCTGTTGAATACTTGGTCTCTCCCTCTCTGTTAATTAAATCCTCACCAATAGGTACTTGATTGATCCTGTCTGGACAGAGCTCATCACCCCAAGGCTCCCATAGGCCCTGCGAGGCAGTTCCAATGGGATGCAGCTGGGGAAGAAGGAGGAGGGTGTCCAGCACTGACCCAACACGCCCTCGAGCAGGAGAATTTCCTGAGAAGGGTCCGTGGACCCAGAGGCGCCACCAGACACATTTCTAACACAGTCCCCCTATGAGGAGACCGTCACTACTGAACAGCATTTTCCCCACGAGCAAATGGGCGAGCACACAGCTAAACAGCTGGTTAACCAGCCCACGGCCAACCGTGTCGGCTAACGTAGGTGTGGGTTTGAAAGGCAGTCCCTAACGAGCTGCTGGTCTACATTTTTGCTGATAAGTTGGACACAGAGATCAGAGCCAGTTTATACACTCCACGCAGGACCCAGCGTTGAAAGGGACTGGTCACACATTCCAGAAATGAGGTTCAGATGGCTTCAACCGATCGGAATCAACGAGATTAAACTTAACACAGATTATGTAAAGCCCTTAAGTTAGGTCCAAAATACCAACTGTGAATCACGGGGCTGCTGTGACCTGAACTGGCAGAAACTCAGGGACCAAGGGTCTGGGGGTTTTAGCGGCAGTAATCTTAACCTGGCCCCGACAGGTCTCCCTCAACTCCTATGCAAATTCTCCCGGCCCCAGTGGGACACGTGGGTCCCACGGAAACAGGCCTTCCCAGGGGCCGCCCGGCCTCTGTGGGCTTGGATCCGAGATTACCTTGTTTCGTCAGCCCCACGTTTGGCTCTGCCTCTGCCCGTTCTCTTCCGCACGTCGACTCGGCCCTGCCAATTCTATGCACGATTTGGTTTCCTGGGCCCCGCTTTCATTTCTCTGCTCCTTGGTCATTTTACGCACCGTCTTCCAGGTGCTGGAAAGCCAGCTCACGTTAAGAACTTCGGAAAGGACCAAGGGGCAGAGACCACGGGACGCATCATGCATCTCCAAGTTAGAGAGGAGAGGGCCTGCCTTGCTCCGGCCAGCAGTAAGGGAACCAGAGCGGAGAGAGTATGCAGGACCAGGTGTCTGTTCACACAAGCCATTACTGTATGAAAGGCGATAGGTGCTTTGGGCCTTGCAAAGGGAGAGCTTTCCAACAAACGGGATGCATTTCATCTCACTGGAGTGCTGCAGGCGGGTCCCGGACCTCCTCCTGGGAATACTGCAGGGCTCATTGCTGCAGTGAGTGAGGGGACTAGACTCCTCTAGTAGCGAAAGCGTGGTCCTGTCGTACCATGTTGAAGCCAGGCCAGCTCTCTCTGAAAGACACCCGACCAAAACGAATCCTCCGGGAGAGGTGGTGGACTACAGGCTGTCACGGCTGCAGAAACACCTGCAAATACTTCTCTACCTGTCCACTCTAGCCCTTTAAGTCAGCCCAACCCACTCACGGGTCGCACCTGCAGAAGATAAAGGCTGGCTGAAAATAGCCACGGGTGTTCGAGCAATTTCCCAGAAACTCCGTCCTCTGATTTGGCTCAGATTCCATCTTACCCTCCTCCAGCCCCCTGGCTCTGACTTCCTCTCAGTTATTTGAACCTTGGATTTACTGATCCTGCAGACAGGTTTTCAGACTCAGTGACCATGAGACTCACCCAGGAAGTGTTAACGCGCAGTTTGCTGTGCTGGGCCCTATGCTAGGGGCGGTTAAGCAGGTCTGGGGTGGGCCCAGGAATGTGCTGCTTTAGCAAATCCCCAGGTGCTGCTGAGGCTGTGGCACAGCTCCCTCTCTGCAAGAACCTTCGTCTGTCTAGCCCCACGAAAACCTGCCTCTGCCTGCCTGCAACTCTAACCGGGTCTCCCACATGGGTGCAGGGGCCCAAGCATCTCCTGCTGCTTTCCCAGGCGCATTAGCAGGGAGCTGGATCAGAAGTGGAGCAGCCGGGACTCAAACCAGTGCCCATATGGGATGCTGGTGGAGGATGTCCAACCAGACAGCTGAAAGTAGACAGTGGGAGTCAAATAGAATAGCTAGCTCTGATCTATGGCAGGCCACCATAAACACTTTCTTAATTGTTTTGATTTACTTTCATTTTATTTGAAAGGGTTAGAGAGGGTAGAGATAGATCTTCCACCTGCTGGTTCATTCCTTTTTTTTTTTTTTTACTGGCAGAGTGGACAGTGAGAGAGAGACAGAGAGAAAGGTCTTCCTTTGCCGTTGGTTCACCCTCCAATGGCCGCTGCGGCCGGCGCGCTGTGGCCGGCGCACCACGCTGATCCGAAGGCAGGAGCCAGGTGCTTCTCCTGGTCTCCCATGCGGGTGCAGGGCCCAAGGACTTGGGCCATCCTCCACTGCACTCCCTGGCCACAGCAGAGAGCTGGCCTGGAAGAGGAGCAACTGGGACAGAATCCGGCGCCCCGACGAGGACTAGAACCCGGTGTGCTGGTGCCGCAAGGCGGAGGATTAGCCTAGTGAGCCGCGGCGCCGGCCTCATTCCCTTCTAATGCCCTCAACAGCCAGGGCTGGACCAGGAGCCCTGAGTTGCCACCCAGCAAGTCTCCCACGTGGGTGGCTGGGGCCCTAGTACTTGAGCCATCATCCGCTGCCTCCCAGGGTCTGCATTAGCTGGAAGCTGGATTGGAAATAAAGCAGCCAGGACTTAACCCAGGTACTCTGATGTGGGATCCGGGTGTCTTAACTGTTGCTCCGAACTCCTATCCCCCAGAGCAAACCTGTAAGGAAGATAATGCTATTATCCTCTTTTCGCTGATAGGAAAATTGCAGTACAGAGGGGCGGCACCTGGCGTGATGTCACACAGATGAACACGATGGAGCCAGGACAAGCCCTGAGAGAGAGCCCTAAGCCTGAGCGCCCCTCACCGCGCAGCAGGGCCTGGGCTGACTTACGCAGCCTCTGACGTCTGGGCTCAGCCTCCCTGTTCTGCTGAAATGTTTGCCAACACTCCACCCCCACCCCCACCCCTACCCTCGGGATCTAATTTTCTTTCCTTACCACCCCCATGCCCCTTGAAAGGGTCTTGTTCCCTGGTCTAGGAATTTAATTTCAAGCATCAGCAAGCAGAGAAATCAGGGGGTGTCCAGGGCAGGGCCTGAGAGCAGGCCAGGCACATCCACTGGCCATGAAAGTGAACCTGACTCCAGCTCAAGTCTTCACTGCTTTTCAGCAACTTTGTTGAGGGGGCACTGCTGGGGGCGGGGCACTGCTGGGGGCATGGCTCCCCCAGGGGCTGTCCTAGAAATGGTAGAAGTCAAGAGAGGTCTTGGCAACTTCTAGGTGGTTTTTTCTTTATACAAGATTTTATTTATTTATTGTTTACTTGAGAGTCAGAGTTACACAGAGAGAGGAGAGGCAGAGAGAGAGAGAGAGAGGTCTTCCATCCAATAGTTCACTCCCCAATTGGCCACAACGGCCGGAACTGTGCCTATCTGAAGCCAGGAGCCAGGAGCTTCTTCCGGGTCTCCCACATGGGTGCAGGGGCCCAAGGACTTGGCCCATCTTCCATTGCTATCCCAGGCCATAGCAGAGAGCTGGATTGGAAGTGGAGCAGCTGGGACTAGAACCAGCACCCATATTGGATGCCGGTGCTTCAGGCCAGGGCGTTAATCCGCTGCACCACAGCGCCAGCCCCATCTAGGTTGTTTCTTAAAAAAATGATTTATTGGGGCCGGCTCTGTGGTGTACAGAGCTAAGCCTCTGCCTGCAGCACTGGCATCCCATGTGGGCACCAGTTTGAGTCCTGGCTGCCTCTCAAATAAATAAGTCTTTTAAAAAATATATTTGCTTTTATTTGAAAGAGCAACTGAGAAAGAAAGAGAGAGAGAGATCTCCCAACTGCTGGTTCACTCCCCAGATGGCCAGGCGAGGCTGAAGCCAACAGGCTAGAACTCCATCCTGGTCTCCCACATGGGTGACAGGGGCCCAATCACTTGGGCCACCATCCACTGTCTTCCCAGGCGTGCTAGCAGCGAGCTGGAATGGATGTGGAGCAGCTGGGACTCCAACCCAGGCACCCCAATATGGAATGCCAGCTGTCGCTCCCCGCCTTCATGGAGGAACGACACAGGACCCTGCGTTGTTCTTTTGTCTGCTCGGCCCTTCCCGGGTTTGCTGCTGGTTCTTCCCGGCTTGGCTACCATCCCTTCCACCTCCGTGGAAGGGCGGTTCCCCCTAGCCACTTTCCCCACTTCCACGGGGGAGCGGCACACCGCCGGCCGGCTCTCTCGGGGGCTGCACAGGTGTTCCCTCAGATGTTCCCCTTAGATGTTCCTTATGCATGTTGTCTCTCTCCTCCTTTATAGTCCTCTTCCACCAATCCCAACTCTGCTACCCACGCGCCGAGTACGCTGCTCTCCTCCAATCAGGAGTAGGTCCTACAGTTTATTGGTTGAACTGGAGGCAGCTGTGTAGAAGCTGTTTCTCCCTTCTCAGCGCCACATTGTGGGAGAGCAGATGCATAGAATAAGTCTTAATTCCAGTAACTTAGTCTAGTCCGGGTTGCTCCCCACAGCCGGCCATCCCAAGAGATGGTTTAAGTCGCTGCGCCAGAGCCCCAGCCCTCATTTCCAGGTTCTGAGGATATCTCCAAAAGAGGGGTTTATTACAAACGTTTGCATGAAGCAAACCATCAGATTTAACACCCCAAACAGACCAGCTGGGCGACATAACTGCGATTTCACAAGATGGCTGATCACAGCAGTACTGACACTGCCCGGAAGCCAGTGTGCCCCAGCCCAGAGGCGAGCTATGGTCTCCATGGAGTGCTGTGTGCGGACGTCTCCCCCGCCTGGCGGGCAGCTGGCTCCTGTCAGGGACACCCACCTGCAGGCACAATCCAGGGCCGAGGTCTCCCCTCTGGCCCACCCCTGATGGCACACAGGCTCCTTCTTGGGTTCCTTGCAGAGTCCAATCCAGATCCGCCTGCCCCAGGCCGGGTTCCCAGCCAGCTTCCTCCCTTCTTAAGCCCCAGCTGAATCTCTCCCAGCCTCATTCACAGCTGTCCTGAAATTGAAAACTCATCAGGCTCGGGCCCATTGGCCAACAGTTTTTTTTCTTTTTTTTTTTTTAAGATTTATTTATTTATTTATTTGAAAGTCAGAGCTACACAAAGAGAGAAGGAGAGGCAGAGAGAGAGAGAGAGAGAGAGAGAGAGAGAGATCTTCCATCCACTGGTTCACTCCTCAGATGGCCACAACAGCTGGAGCTGCGCCGATCCAAAGCCAGGAGCCAGGAGCTTCCTCCAGGTCTCCCATGTGGGTGCAGGGGTCCGAGGACTTGGGCCATCTTCTACTGCTTTCCCAGGCCATAGCAGGGAGCTGGATTGGAAGTAGAAAAGCCGGGTCTCGAACCAGCGTCTACAGGGGATGCTGGCACTGCAGGCAGTGGCTTTACCCGCTATCCCACAGCGCCTGCCCCTGGCCAACATTTTAATTGGCATCTAATGGTCCCTGTGATCCTGAGGATTCCTTGCCTCCTACTGAGGGAGCACACTGCGAAGCCACTGTGTGCTTTGCACCTCTGGCTGTGGACCTGGACCCAGTGGAGTCCACGGCCTGCCTCTTCTTTATTAACAGAGGGGTCACTGTTTTGTTTTCGTTTGCTGACCTAGCCTTTCCGAGAAGCTGTGGGCGCCTGTCCCCACCCAATGTCTGGCACAAGACGACTGTGGGAGCAACCTTGGGCTGTTTGGGTACCAGCCAGCTGCGGGACCAACAGCTGAGTCTCCACCCGCCCCACTCCTGCTGCCACCATAGCAGCCAGGAGTAGGTACATCCTAGCCTGTGGATGAGGTTAGCAGGTGAAATGGGACACCCAATTAAATTTGAATTTCAGAAGAACAATGGACATATTTTAGCATAAGTATATCCCCTGCACTCCTGGGGATTCACTTATACTTTTAAAAGTATCCATTGTTTATCTCAAACTCAAATTTAACTGTGAGTGCTATCTGTATTTTTATTTGCTAAATTTGGTAACACTAAGAGTACATCAAATACTCCAGTTAAATAAAAGTTCAGTGGAAAGTATTACCAATGAAAATAAGCATCCAGGCCAGCGCTGCAGCTCACTAGGCTAATCCTCCGCCTTGCGGCGCCGGCACACCGGGTTCTAGTCCTCGTCGGGGCGCCGGATTCTGTCCCGGTTGCCCCTCTTCCAGGCCAGCTCTCTGCTGTGGCCAGGGAGTGCAGTGGAGGATGGCCCAAGTGCTTGGGCCCTGCACCCCATGGGAGACCAGGAGAAGCACCTGGCTCCTGCCATGGGATCAGCGCGGTGCACCGGCCGTGGCAGCCATTGGAGGGTGAACCAACGGCAAAGGAAGACCTTTCTCTCTGTCTCTCTCTCACTATCCACTCTGCCTGTCAAAAAAAAAAAAAAAAAAAAAAGAAAAGAAAAGAAAATAAGCATCCAACCAGCCTAGCAAAAGTTACACGCCTGCCCATGGCTAGGGAGCAGCAGACATCTGGGGAATGACTACAACTGACCCTGTGTCCAGAGGAGAGGGGACTCCCCATAATGACATTGCAATGCCACTCACAAAAACAGGTGAAACGCAAAACACTCAAAGGTAACAGAGCCTGCCATGGCTACCACTTACCCTTTATGAAGATGATGTGGGGTGAGTGAGAGAAAAAATCAGAGCAGGGTGTGTGCCATATAAAAGTCTAACTCCCTAGGGCCAGTGCTGTGGCACAGTGGTTAAAGCCCCAGCTGCAGCGCCCGCATCCCATACAGGCACTGGTTCAAGTCCTGGCTGCTCCACTTCTGATCCAGCTCCCTACTAATTCGCCTGGGAAAGTAGTGGAAGATGACCCAAGTCCTTGGGCCCTTGCACCCACATGGGTAACCTGGAGGAAACTCCTGGCTCCTGACTTCAGAACAGCTCAGTTCTGGCTGTTGCAGCCATTTGGGGAGTGAACCAGCAGGTGGAAGACCTCTCTCTCTCTCTCTCTGTCTCTACCTCTCCCTGTAACTCTTTCAAATAAATAAATCTTTTAAAAAAAGATCCCTATCTCTCCTCTACCGTAAAGGCACTTACATCCCCCAAAAGTAAAGGAGGTTGAGGAGATCTCGATCTTGCTCTACTGCAGGACTGGTCACTCTAAGTTCCTCCTCCCTGAACTGAGTGGTGGCAGGGATGCACCTCAGACCAACAGGGAAGGAACGAGCCCCATTGGAAAACCTTTTCAATTGAAAAAGAAAAAAAAGTTCATCCGGAACATTCGCAAGAGGATTTTTTTTTTTTTTTTTTGTCAAATGATGCAATATTTTTAAAGCAATAGTGACCATGCTTTTGAAAACCAGGGCTGATTACCAGGTGTATTAAAAACGGCCTTGGGGAAATCTCTGTGCAAATATTTCTCTTTTAGTTTAATTTCAAAGACAACTTAAAAGGAAAACGGAGAGATGTCTGCTGTAGAAAAGTAGCAATCACTCGCACCTGGACAGCCTGCGTTCCATCCCAGAATCTGCAGTATTCCGTGCACAGATGGGAGAGCCTGAGTGTGCAGCAGGAGACACAGGGCCCAGCAGGCACACGGCAGAGAGGCGAAGCGGCTCCACCAAGGTCAAACACAGACACAGGTGGACCTGAGAGAACTGCTCCCGCCCCGTGGCCATCACACAGCTCCCAGAGCTGGAGAGAGAGGGGCTGTGCAGTGGGAGGTCCCTGCTGGCCCCAGGGTTGAAGCCTCTGCAGCTGGAGCCAGTAAGGCCATGGCCAAGTTCACGGAGCACCTGCTGCAGGCATGGCTTCATCAGCACCGCAGGAAGAATGAAGCAGACGCGCATCCTGCCAAGGAGCATGAGACAAGCTCACAAGAAAAAACTGGCTCACATATACACAGTGGCTTAGTGCTCTCTGACAAGAGATGAGAAGGGAGCTGTCAGGGAGGCTGGGAGGGGGCATACAGGCCTTCCTCTGGGCCTGCAAATGTAGCAGTGACTTATTTTTCATTTTTAAAGATTTATTTGAAAGCCAGAGTGACAGAAAGAAAGAGAGCTCTTCCATTCACTGGTTCACTCCCCAAATGGCTGCAACAGCCAGGGCTGGGCCAGGCTGAAACAAAGAGCCAGGAGCTCCATCTGGGTCTCCCAGGTGGGTGGCAGGGGCCCAAACACCTAGGTCATCTTCTGTTGCCTTCCCAGTTTCATTGGCAGAGAGCATGACGGGAAGCAGAGCTGCTGGGACTTGAACCAGCATTCATATGGGATGCCGGTGTCGCAAGCTTTGGCTTGATCTGCTATGCCACAGTGCTGGCCCCGTAGGTGACATTGAGCTGTTGCTATAATAGAATATAGCTAGAAACTCTCCTATGATAGCACAGAACATTTCATATTGTTTCCTCAGGCCTTATACTCTACCCGACTGTTTTCTCTGCCGCAAAACTAGAGAACTCTGGCCCTTCCCGCCAATAAATGCAAAATACGGGGCCTGTGTTGTGTCACAGCAGGGTAAGCCACCACTCTGATGCCACCAACATCCCATGTGAGCACCAATTCAAGTCCCTGAAGTTCCACTTCTGGTCCAGCTCCAGGCTAATGTGCCTGGGACGCAACAGGCGACGGCCCAAGTGCCTGGGCCCCTGCCACCCGCCTGGGAGACCCAGATGGAGCTCCAGGCTCCTGGCTTCAGCCTGGCCCAGCCCTGGCTCTCGCACCCACTTAGGGAGTGAACCAGCAGATAGAAGATCTCTGTCTCTGTCTCTGTAACTCTGCCTTTCAAATAAATAAAATACTCCTAAAAAAAAAAAAAAAAAAAAGGAGCGAGAGAAAAAAAATGCAAAATAAGCTCCAGGCTGACCCCAGACCTTGCCAGAAACCAGACGGGTGGCCTCCTCCAAGGAGTTCAGAGGGTTTGGGTTAGTGTGTTCCTGTCCTGTTTGTGTTTCGCTCGTTTCTCACCCCACCCAGTCCTTTTTTTGACTCTCTCTCTTTTCTTCCTTTCCTTCCCACAGAAGAAAAACTCACGATCAGACCACAAGACAAGGAGAGCGAGGAGGCTCTTGGATTCGCGCCCATTTGGCTGAACTCTGGGGGCAAGCGACAGTTCCTGGTAGGGCTGTGCCTGTGCTGGAAGAAGAGGCAGACTGACCAGGACAGGACCCCCAGCTGGGCATGTCCCTCCCCATCCTCTGAAAGTTCGTGGAACGCAGGACGAGACGGAGGTCAGCAGATGGCCCCCACCAGTGGCGCCCACCATCTCTGATGGCCACAACAATGGCCACCAGGCAGCCTGGATGTTCTGGAAGTTTCCACCTAGATTTCCATGCTGGGGTTGGCACTGTGGTGCTGCGGGTCAAGCCGCCACCTGAGACATCCCATGCTGCAGCACCAGCTTGTCCCACCTGCTCTACTTCCAATCCAGCTCCCTGCTAATGCACCTGGGAGGGCAGCTGAGGATGGCCTAAGCACTTGGGCCCCTGTCACCCACATGGCAGACCCAGATTGAGTTCCAGGCTCCTGGCTTCAGCCTGGCCCAGCCCTGGCTGGCTCTTGTGACTACTTGGGGATTAGAAGATTCCTCTCCCTCTCTGTGCCTCCCGACTCTTGTCACTCTGCCTTTCAATTAAATAAATAAATAAATAAATAAATATAAAAAAAGTCATGCTCAGGGCCGGCACTGTGGCACAGCAGGTTAAGCTGCTGCCTGCAGTGCCAGCATCCCATATGGGTGCCAGTTCCAGTCCCTGCTGTTCTACTTCCAACCCAGCTCCCTTGCTGATGCGCCTGGGAAAGCAACAGAAAACAGCCCAAGTGCTTGGGCCCCTGCGCCTACATGGGAGACCCAGATGAAGCTTTTGACTCCTGGCTGCAGTGTGGCCCAAACCTGACTGTTGTGGCCATCTGGAGAGTGAACCGGCACATGGAAGTGCTCTCTGTCTCTCTCTCTCTAACTCTGCCTTTCAAATAAATAAATCTTAAAAAAAAAATGTCATGTTGACCCCATAAATATTCCAAATGGCCTGATTTAAAACAGTTCCAGGTCCAAACTTCAAGTTCAAAAATACTCCTTCCAAATCAGGTCCTTTGGGGTTTATCCCCACTTGGTAACTGAATGCCAATCTGATTGTCTGATTGTCAAGTTTTTTTTTTTTCTTCAAAGTTGCACTTAAAAACCCCAATGCTACAAGATTCTTTGGGTTTTTTCCTCTCTTGGAGTTCCCCCTCCATGCTGCTCTGGCTGGAGGTCTTTTACTCTAATAAATCTTCCTAAATCTAAAAAAAAAAAAAAAAAAAAAATGCTCCTTTCATGCTGAGAATTAGTACAAAATTCTTCATCAGCCCAAAGCTCCTGGCCCACGCTAGAGGCTGACTGGAAGTGCATGCTTTTGGCCTCCACACCCTGCACACACATTTCCCACCTTTCAGCTCCTGCTCTCCCCAAATGCACGACACCTGCCACCCAGCCCCTCCCTCCTCCAGAGGCTCCCTTCTGCTGAGGCCCCACCCCTCTTAGGAGCTGGCAAGTGCAGAGCCAAATGACTAAAGAGAGGGACGTTTGCATCCTAAGGAGGCACGGTGTCTTGGAATAAATAAATGAAATCCTATTTAGGAATCAGGGGATAGTGGAAAACGGGGTGGAAAGGAAGTGAGGCGTCTCTCTGAAGAAACTGAAATCAGCATGCCAGAGACACCTGCACTCCCAGTTACTGCTGCACTGTTCCCAGTTGCCAGGCTATGGGCCCAGCCTAGGTGCCCACCCATGGGTAAAGAAAATGAGGTATTTGTACACTGTGGAATACGAGTCAGCCATGAAAAGGCATGAAATCCTGACATTTGCAGCCCAATGGGTAGAACCCATTGTTGAGTAGAATAGGCCAGACACAGAAAAACACTGCCTGTTCTCTCATATGTGGAAGGTTAAAAAAAAAAAAAAAGGTGAATGGAGTACTACTGAGCTGTAAAAAAAAATATCAAGGCTTTTGCAACAAAAGGGATCAACTGGAAACCATTACACTGGTGAAATAAGCCAGTCCCAAAAAGACACATATCTCATTTAAAATAAATTTAAAAGAAAGTGGTGATGTGAACATAGAACAGGAATTACTAGAGACTGTTTTTATTTTATTTTATTTATTTATTTGAGAGGTAGCTACAGACAGTGAGAGGGAGAGAGAGGTCTTCTATCCACTGGTTCACTCCCCAAATGGCAACAATGGCTGGAGCTGTGCTGATCCGAAGCCAGGAGCCAGGAGCTTTTTCTGGGTCTCCCACACGGGTGCAGGGGCCCAAGGACTTGGGCCATCTTCTTCTGCTTCCTCAAGCCATAAGCAGAGAGCTGGATCAGAAGTGGAGCAGCCAGGACTCGAACCGGCACCCATATGGGATGCCGACACTGCAGGCTGAGGATTAACCTACTACACCACAGCACCAACCCCTGGAGGCTGTTAATACTGGAGGCAGAAGAGACAGAGGGAGGCTGGGTCACAATGGAAGCACTGTCAGACAGAGCTAAGGAGCCCTGGTGTTCCGCAGCACGTGGGTGACTACAGTGCAGAGTGTAGGACTGCATACTGCACAAACCATGGCGGGACAGCGGCTGGTAGGCTCCAAACACAAGCAAAAGGTGAAGAGATGGGAAGGCTGGCTGCCCGATTTGAACAGTCTGTGCCATATACATGTGTTGAAATATTGTACAGTATTCCAGAAAAAATGTGTGCAAGTATTCCATGTTCATCCAGATTTGAGAATTTTTTTAATGTAATAAAAGATGTCAAAGGGAAAAAGACAGAGATGGGTCACTCCAGGCCCCCGTGAGGCTGAGTGGCCACTCCCTGCCCTACCTCTACGCCACACACAGTCTCCTGTCTCTGAGTGAGGGACCCGCAGCTACCACCAGGGAAAGCAAGAGCAGGTGTCAGGTAGGTCTGAGAGTCCCTCAGACCGTGGCCAAGCTGGACACTGCCCACTGGCCACATGCACTTCCAAAGGAGGGGCTGCTGGGCGGGAACAAGCCCCCTTGATGGCCTGGCCCAAAGGCCAGTGGGTGCTGGCTGGAAGCCTGCTGGGGACTCCAATGCACTCCTTGCATTTCCACACCAGTGATGGCAGGAACCTGACCGGCCAAAAACTACACAGAGGCTGATGGCGCAGCAGGTGTTCACCCCAGAAAGGGGCCAAGCCAGCCCCTGCTGATGGTCTCTGTGTCCTAGGAGTCACAGACTCAGGAGGCAGGCTCACACCTTGGCCAGAACCTGAGACCTGAAACCTGCACAGCACAGTCCCCAGGCCTTGCCACAGGCCACCTCTAAGGCACACCCCGCGTGCCTCATGTCGGGGGCTTGGGCTGTGAGCGGCCACATACCCTGAGCTCCCCTCTCTTCACTGTCTCCCTCTGCTCTGCCTCCAGCCCCTCCAGCAGGGGCCTGACCTGCGCCTCCCTGGGCTCGTGTCTTGATTCCATTCTCCGGGCTTTCTAACTCTGCACTCCTTGCCTTTTGACGAGACACTTCCATGGGCGGCTCTGATTTCATGACCCTTAGCTCTTGCAAGCCCTGAGACACAGCTTCCCCAGGCAGACGCCCCACAGGGAGGTGTGCGGAGTGAGCCAAGAGAGACATTCAACCTGTGTGATCTCTCTCTGCTTTGTTCTTCCCGCTGTGCACAACAAGGTAAACTTGACCCTCTCCCAGTCCGCCACTGGCACAGACCACCTGACAGTCCTGGGAAAAGGTTGTCTCGCCCTCAAATGTTTCCTCTGCCTTCTCCTGCTAAGATCTGAAAGTTCCACAATTAAAAAATAATTCCTGAGGCCGACGCTGTGGTGTAGCAGGTAAAGCCACTGCCTGCAGTGCCGGCATCCCATATGGGTGCTGGTTCAAGTCCCGGCTGCTCCACTTCCAATCCAGCTCTCTGCTATGGCCTGGGAAAGCAGTGGAAAATGGCCCAAGTGCTTGGGCCCCTGCACCCACATGGGAGACCTGGAAGAAGCTCCTGGCTCCTGGCTTCGGTTCAGCCCAGCTCTGGCTGTTGCGACCATTTGGGGAGTGAACCAGCAGATGGAAGCCCCCCCCGCCCCCGTAATTCTTTCAAACAAATAAATAACCCTTAAAAAAAAAAAAAAAAAAAAAAAAAAAAACAAAACAGAAATTTGTTCCTTTGAACTTTTTTCTGCTAAAATACAATGACTCCCATGAATCCTTTTGCTATCACAGTTACCAAGAATATACTTTAAAAGGCAGTATGCTCAATGCAGCAAATAAAATATTTTTTAAGCAGTGATATTAAACACACACACAAATAAGCCTGGGAAAGGTCTCCGCAGTTGTGTTGCAGAGTAAATATCCTCACTCTGAGACAGTATTTTGATAAGGAGAGAAAGAATTCTAGAGTCCCTGGGAAAGAGGCCTCAAAGAAAGGAGAAACAGCTTTGGAACGGAAAGATTCCACGGGGGCGGGAGGGGCGGCCTGCGCCCAGCATCCTCTCCCTCAGAGTTCTGCAGGAGCCAAGCTGGTCTAGAACGGGCTTCAGATCAGCAAAAGAGGGGAACCATCAGAGCCAGGTCAGGCGCTGACTACAGCGGCTTCCTCCAGGGGCTAGGAAGGCACCACAGGTGCAAAGAAAGTACGATCAGCCAGGGCACTCGACAGAGAAGGAAAGGCGTGTGCTTTTCCTGGGTGGGGTCAGGACGTTCTGGCCCCACCAGGGAGGGCCCCAGGAGCGGGCATCTGATGCAGCTTGGGGAAGGAGGGGGCTGGGACACCAGGGCTGGCCCTTCCGAGACAGGGGAGAAGTGCCCGGCCTGCCTGGAGAGGGAACAGGATAGCCAGCCGGGGCAAGAGCGCACGCAAAGCCTCATGGGAAGCAGAGTTCTACGAGGGCACTGGAGAAACTGCGGATGGGGTGGGTGTCTGACCTAGCACTTAAGACGCCAGTTGGGACGCCAGTATCCCATACTGGAGGGCCTGGGTTCAAGTCCTGGTTCTCCTCCCCATTCTGGTTCTCTGCTAACGCAGAATCTGGGCGGCAGGTAATCAGGTTCCTGCTGTCCACATGGGAGACCCAGACTGAGCTCCCAGCTCCTGGCTCAAGACCCAGCTACTGCAAGCACCTGGGGATTGAACCAGCAGATAGGACATCGCTCTCTCTCTCTCTCCTCTTCCTCCTCCTCCCCCTCCTCCTCCTCTTTCTCTCCTTCTCCCTCTCCCTCTTTCTGCTTTTCAAATAAATAAATCAATAAAGGAGCCAGAGTTGTGGTGCAGAGGGTAAAGCCACGGCCTGTGACACCAGCATCCCCTAGGGGCTCCATTCATGTTTCGATGATCTGCTTCCAAGCCAGCACTCTTTTACTAGCCTGGGAAAAGCAGCAGAAGATGGGCCGAGTGTTAGGGCCCTTGCTACCCACATGGGAGACCCAGAAGAAGCTCCTGGATCCTGGCTTTGGCCTGGCCCAGACCTGGCTGTTGCGGCCACCTGGGGAATCAACCAGCAGACAGAAGATTTCCCCCCTCTTTTCTCTCTCTCTCTCTTTCTTTCTCTCTCTCTCTTCCCCTCATCCCATAACTCTGACTTTTAAGTAATCTTTGAAAATAAATAAAAATATAAAATTTTTAAAGCCAGCAATTCAATTCTTCTAAATTGGAATTGCTTATTTTTTAAAAGTTCATGGAAAAAATGAATTAAAAGATAAGTTTTATTTTTATTTTGGTGCCAAAAAATGTATGAAATCCTTGCATATGAGGGGGGTCTTCAAAAAGTTCATAGGAAATGTGTATTAAGAAAAATCTATGGGGGCAGGTGTTTTGGCACAACAGATTAAGCTAATCCACTGCCTGCAACATCAGTATCCCATGAGAGCACTTGTTCAAGTCCCGGCTACTCCACTTCCTGTCCAGCATCTGGCTAACGTGCCTGGGAAAGCAGCAGATGACGTCCTGGGTGCTTGGCCCCTGCACCCACATGGGAGACCTGGACGGAGTTCCCAGCTCCCGGCTTTGGCCTGGACCAGGCCTAGCTATTGGGACCATTTGGGGAGTGAACAAGCAGATGCAAGATATCTTTCCTCTCTCTCTCTGTATCTCCCACTGTTTCTCTCTCTATATATAATTTCAAATAAATAAATCTTTAAAAAATAGAAAACTTTGCATCAACTTCAAAACCAAGTTACCTTTTAATTCCATTCTCCACAATCTCTTGACTTCAAAAAGGGGACGCCACCCTCACATGTGGCTGGAGTCTAGGTCCTTAAGTTGACGGAAGATGAGGTTCCTGCAAAGGTATGTGGCACTCAGAGCATCACGGACATGCTGGGGAGCTTCAACCTTATTAGAAAAGCAACAGGAAGGGCCGGCGCTGTGGCGCAGCAGGTTAACGCCCTGGCCTGCAGTGCCGGCATCCCATATGCGCGACGGTTCAAGACCCGGCTGCTCCACTTCCTATCCAGCTCTCTGCTATGTCCTGGGAAAGCAGTAGAAGATGGCCCAAGTCCTTGGGCCCCTGCACCTGCATGAGAGACCTGGAAGAAGCTCCTGGCTCCTGGCTTCAGATCGGCGCAGCTCCAGCCATTGTGGCCATTGGAGAGTGAACCATTGGATGGAAGACTTCTCTCTCTCTGCCTCTCTTCTCTCTGTGTAACTCTGACTTTCAAATAATAAATAAAATAAATCTTAAAAAAAAAAAAAAAGCACCAGGAAGTAATGAGAGCTCAAAGCAGGCAATGGTGTGGGCGATTTCTATGTGGACTCTTTGCTGGGAAGGCTGGCAGCCGATGGAACAGACAGGAATGAGGCCAGTCCAGGTGACAGGAATACAGTCAAGACCAAGGACTAGCCCACGGCCAGGGCAGAAAGCATGGGGAAAGAGCCGGAAGTAGCATCCTTGAGGCCTGGAGACCGATACGGGGCTGAGGAAATGTACAAGGATGAAGATGGTGCTTAGATTTCCATGAGGGCCGCTAAGAAAAGGAATGCGGGGGCGGCATGTGTGGCAAAGGTAACAGTAGGAGGAAAGTAACATCTCCTGTGGCCAATGCTGCACTTTAAAATCTCTTAAACTCCTCCATGGAGTACAGTAGAGATCCCTGTGGCTCTGGCTGGATCGGTGACACTCCAGTGAAATGCAGATCTTGGCACTCCAGAGTCACACTGGGCACAGAGAGATGTGCGTGGCAGGAGCACAAGGAAGCAGGATCCCCCTGGGGAGAGAAGAAGCCCATCCTGCACCTCGTCCTGCCCCAGGGCTTCCAGCACGGGCACAGGGCTGCACGAACTCCCCGCACCATGTAAGTCAGTGGTTCCTGGCCACGGCTGCACAGTAGAATCACTTGGTGAGATTTGCAAAATATAAGGTGCCTGGGCGTCACCCCCAGGGACTCTGATTTTTTTTTTTTTATTTAAAGATTGTACTTATTGGAAAGGCAGAGTCACACAGAGAGGGGGAGAGACAGAGAAAGAGAAAGATCTTCCATCTGCTGGTTCACTCCCCAAATGGCCACAATGGCAGGGGCTGGGCCAGGGCGAAGCCAGGGGCCCAGAACTCCATCCAGGTCTCTCACAAGGGTGCAAGGCCCCAAGGACTTGAGTCATCTTCCACTGCTTTCCCAGGTGCATTAGCAGAAAGCTAGATCAGAAGTGGAGCAAGCAAGACTCACATGGGTGCCAGCATCACAGACAGAGGCTTAGCCTGCGGTGCCACAGCGCCAGCCCCCAGGTCCCCAACTTAACCCCTCTGAAGTGCAGCCTGGGCATCAGAATCTGATGTTCTAAGGTGCAGACGGTGTTCCCTCTCCTTCTCCGCATGGCATCCCTTGAATTCCCATAAGTTAAAGGGCAAAGGTTGAATTCCGTTTGGGACTCATGGTGACGGAGACGTTGAAACAAAGACATCCTCTACCCTCAGCTAATGATCCCTCCAGATCTTATAAATGTTTACCGAGGCAGCCCTGGGTTCGCCAATGGCTTCTGATTGCCGGGTGCCATGGCCAGGACGGGGAAGAGCGTCTTCCAGACAGTCGTTCCAGACAGCTTGGCTCTGAAACACAAACAAGCAGAAAATAGTCACTCTGCCTCCCAACCTGCAAGGCAGCGGGCTGGTGGTGGGGCAGGGATCGGGGCAACATTTCAAACGAGGGCAACATTTACTAGACTTTTCCAACCTGTGCTAGAGTAGTCATTACTGCAAATAGCCGTTCTGGCTGCCACGAGTCTGTAATTTCACCCTCTGAAGTAGCATGTTCTCAGAGCTCTGCTATCTCATTTGGTTGATGCAACGACGAAAATCCAGGGACAGGACTGCAAGCAGGTCCTCACCCTCCCCGCCCCGCCCCTGGCTGGTGCCCTCATGTTTACCTGGCTCTTGGAAACCAGGCTCCAAGACAGGATGACAAGGAAGAAGCTTCGGAGTCTAACTCTGGGCTGAATTCTTCTTCTAGCCATCCACACACCATCTCCTTAGAAAGGCTATTGTGGGCCTGGAGTTCTGGTGTAGTGAGTTAAGCCACCACCTGCAGTGCCAGCATCCCATATGGGCACCAGTTCCAATCTCAGCTGTTTCACTTCCGATCCTGCTCCCTGCTAGTGTGCTGGGAAAGCACTGGAAGATGGCCCAAGTGCTTGGGGCCCTGTACCCATGTGGGAGACCAGATAAAGCTCCTGGCTCCTGGCTTCGACCTGGCCCAGCCCCAGCTGCTGCAGCCATTTGGGGAGTGAACCAGTGGATGGAAGACCTCTCTGTCTCTCTCCTTCTAACTGCAGAGCTACAGAGAGGCAGAGGCAGAGGCGCAGAGAGAGAGAGAGAGAGAGGTCTTCCATCTTCTGGTTCACTCCCCAAATGGCCTCAACAGCCAGAGCAGGGCTGATCTGAAGCCAGGAGCCAGGAGCTTCCTCCCACATGGGTACAGGAGTCCAAGCACTTGGGCCATCTTCTACTGCTTTCCCAGGCCATAGCAGAGAGCTGGATCAGAAGAGTAGCAGCTGAAACTTGAACCAGCACCTATATAGGATGCTGGTGCCACAGGCAGAGGCTTAGCCCACTACACCACAGAGCCAGCTCCATAAAACAAATCTTGAAAAAGAAAGAAAGAAAGAGAGAGAGAAAGAAAGAAAGAAATAAAGAAAGACAGACAGACAGACAGACAGACTATTGCTTCTCCAGGCTTCCTCTCTCTAGCATCCTTGACACTCTGTCTCCACAGAGGTCGTGGAACCTGCGGCAGGGCACCCAGGGGTACATGCAGTGGCCTTCTGGCTCAGCATCCAGAAACGCCACACAGAGGCCGGCATGGAGGGCCCCAAGCACAGCGCAGACCTTCCCCTGCGCTACTCCGTGCTGCCCTGACCCTGTGGACACTGGTGGGACCTGAAGCCTCTGAGCCTTCAAAGCCAATCCGTGCTCATCAAGCTCCAGGAAATGCTCACTCTCACCTGAATCTGAGGGGCCCCAGGCCGCTCTGCTTTTCTACAGCTGTTGCTTTACCTATGGTGAAGGCAGCTCTACTGGGGGCAGCCCTGGTCCAGCCAAAATCCAGCCGTGAGCCACAGCAGGTGCAAATGCCACCCTGTTGACAAGGAACTCTGAGACAGGCACCTCCTAAGCTGACGACAAGGGACAGGGACTTGCATTCTCGTCCCCACAGCTCCAGTGGCTTCACGGGGTGGCTGTGACGTACTGAAAACAAATGCCATTCCTATGCATTTTTACTAAAAAAGGAATTAATGTGGGGCTGCTGTTGTAACATAGCAGGCTAAGACTCTACCTGGGATGCCAGCATCCCGTGTGGGCACCAGTTCGAGACCCAGCTGCTCCTCTTCTGATCCAGCTCCCTGCTGGTGCATCTGGGAAAGCAGCAGAAGATGGCCCAAGTGCTTGGGGCCCTGCACCCACATGGGAGACCTGGAAGAAGCTCTTGGCTCCTTGCTTGGCCTGGCCCAGACTTGGGCCCTGAAGCCATCTGGGAAGTGAACTAGGGGACGGAAGCTCTCTCTCTCTCTCTCTCCTCTCTCTCTTTTTCTCTCCCTCTTTCTCTCTCTCTCTCTCCATAACTCTGCCTTTCAAATAAATTTAAAAAAAAAAAACCTTTAAAAAAGTTAATGCAAAGTTGTAGCATATTTTGTGGGGGCCAAGAGGAAGGAAAGATGTCACAAAACTGACAGGTTTATACGGTTTAATCACGCCTCTACACCCACCATCTGCCAAGTTCCGTGTGACATCCTGGAGCTACACACTATAAGAAGACAGGCCCCCGGCCGCTGCAGAGTCTTGGTTCGGCTGAAGAGGCAGCCGATTGTAACCCTGTGTGTTAACCACTGGGGCAGTGGTGACTGGCAGCCCATGGTGGGTGGGTAACACTGCCTGCAGGTGTCAGGGAAAGGCGGGAGAAGACTGGTGGGCATTCACCAGGACCCAAGCACAGGAAGGCTAGGGAGGGATCTCAGTCCCCTTTCTGCTGCTGAGACAGAACACCTTCAACTGAGTAATTTACAAACAAAAGAGGTTTATCTGGGCTCAGGGTCCTGGAAGTCTGAGAGCATGGTCCCCACATCTGCTCAGTTTCCGACGAGAGTCCCATGGATGGCAGAAGGGCCAGTGGGCTCACGTGAGGGAGAAGCACTCGTGCCGGAGATAGAGGTGGGTGCCAGACTCTATCGCAATCCACTCTTGTACCTAATCCAGTCCCACCAGAACCAAGAACTCCCCCTGCAGAAAACCGTCTTGTCGTTTCTCAACACCGACACAGGGGACCGAGCCTCCACAGGAGCCTCCAGCCACAGCAAGAGAGATGGCTCGGGCGCAGACACAGGGCTTTGTGAGAAGATGGCACCTTTGGGAGGCAACTTCCTAAGGCAGGGACCTCAACCTGCACGCCCAGCCAAAGTGAACTGTGTTACACCTGCGCCCTTCCTGGCCCAAGACGAGGCCCCTTCCCTGGCGTCATTCTGTTGAAATTTCTCCTTGGCCTCACGCTGGATCTGTGTGCATATGTCTGATAAGCACAGATCCAGGTATGGGCCTTGGAAGTCACATACGTCATCCTCTGCAGGGAGCTAAAAATAGCCTACCCATCTGCTGCCTGCCGCCTCACCTGCTCAGACAGAAGTTAGCCAGGTTGGGCCCTGCCAGGAAGCAGGAGCTGGCGGTGGAGGGCTCCGGCCACAGTGCAGTTTGACTAACTGTCCACCTTCTTACCAAGGGCCTCAAGAGGCACGAGTCTGGCCACACAGAGGCACCCCAGAGAATCCTCCAGAGGGGAGGAGAGCTGGCACGGATGGAGCAGCCACTCTGCCCACCCGACAGGTATGACTGTCGGCTCTACTTAAGGAGGAAACGGATGCCTGCACAAAGCAGGCATGAATCAAACAGCAGAGGAAGCCAATGCAAACCCCATGGCCACACCTAGTGGCACACACGTGCGCTCTCTTCCCCACTCCAGCGCACGGCTAACCCCCTCTGGCCAAATTAAGGGTGCAAGCAGGCTCCACCCCGCCACCACCATCACCCTCGCTGCTGCGGACTGAGGGCCTCCTTCCTTGCACTGTGGTCCTTCCTTGGTTTGCAACTCCTCCTGCAGGGAGTGATCAGCAACAGAAACAGGCAGGCCAGATTCAAAGCAGGCGTTTTCAAATCTTCTGAGCAACTTTTTTTTTTTTTTTTTTTTTTTGGCAGAGTTACAGACAGACAGACAGAGGGAGAGACAGAGAGAGGTCTTCCATCTGCTGGTTCACTCCCCAAATGGCCACAATGGCCGAAGCTGAGCCAATCCGAAGCTGGGAGCCAAGAGCCTCCACCTGGTCTCCCACACAGGTGCAGGGGCCCAAGCACCCAGACCATCTTCCACTGCTTTTCCAGGCCATAGCAGAGAGCTGGATTGGAAGAGGAGCATCTGGACACAAACCAGCACCCATATGGGACGCCAGCACCACAGGCAGAGGCTTAGCCCATTACGCCGGCCCACAACTTGTTTTTAAAAATGGGTATATGAGGACTCTTGTAAAAGTTCACGGAAAATGCATATTACCTAAAAACTCTGCATGGATTTCAGGCTTTTCATACCAAAATAAACTTAAAAAAAAAAAAAAGAGGGGGCAGCATTGTGGCACAGCTGTTACAGCTGCCACCTGCAACGCAAGCATCCCGTATGGATGCTGCTCCATGTCTGATCCAGCCCCCTGCTGATGGGCTGGGAAGGCACAGAAGATGGCCCAAGGAATTAGGCCCCTGCACCTGTGTGGAAGACCCAGAAGCTGCTCCTGGCTCCTGGTTTCAGAACGGCGCAGGGCCAGCTAGTTAGGATGCCTGGGTCCTGTATCCCAGTATCTGAGTTTGCATTCCAGTTCCAGCTCCTGCTTTCTGCTTCCTGCTAATACAGACCTGGGAGGCAGCGGCAGCAGCTCAAGTACTTGGGTCCCTAACCACCCATGTAGAGACCTGGATGGTAGTCCCTGTCCCAGGCATTGCGCGCATTTGAGGAGTGAACCAGCAGACAGGGGGAGCTCTCTTTCTCCTTCTCCCTCTCTCTCTCAAGTAAATCAATAAAAAGCAAACAAACACACCCCAGCTGCTGCACCCAAGCAAGACCCAGATGCTTCCCAATCTCAATCACTGGACGGACCTCGTCCACGCCTCCCTCACCATCCTCCCTGCAAGACTCTACCTTCTTGAAAAGTGACACCAGCCGGCAGAATCGCGGCACAGGACCTGCACCTCAGGTGCAGCTCCACAGGGGACCTCCCAGAGCCTGGGGCACCCTCGCAACATTTGCATGATTTTTAAGTGTTCAGCATTTTTTTCAGATTTATTTATTTATCAAATAGTGATAGGGGAGTAGAGAGGAAGAAAGATCTTCCATCCATTGGTTCACTCGCCAAACAGTCCAGGCCAAAGCCAGGAGCCGGGAACACCATCGCCCACATGGGTAACAGGGGCCCAAGCAGCAGGGTCATCTTCTGTTACTTTCCCAGGTGCATTAGCAGGGAGCTGGAGCAGCAGTGGAGCAGCCGGGACTCAAGCCGGTGTTCATATGGGATGCTGGCATTGCAGGCGGGGGCTTAACCTGCTGGGCCACAATGGTAGCCCCATGTCTTTGCTAGTCTAAGCAAGACAAAAACCAGACATTCTGGTCTGATTGTTTCCTTTAAGATAAAGGCCCAGAAGTGAAGATGGAAGGCCGAAGGAATTCATATTTTATATTTTGTAATGCCTCTCTCTAGGTCACCTTCCGGGAAGGAAGCCATCACGAAGGTCCTGTGTAAAAAGGGATTTTTCCCTGGACCTGGCGCTGTAGTGTAGCAGGTAAAGCCACTGCCTGCTGTGCCAGCATCCCATATGGGCGCTGGTTCGAGTCCCGGCAGCTCCACTTCCCATCCAGCTCTCTGCTATGGCCTGGGAAAGCAGTAGAAGATGGTCCAAGTCCTTGGGTCCCTGCACCCATGTGGGAGACCTCGAAGAAGCTCCTGGCTCCTGGCTTTGGATCGGCACAGCTCCAGCCATTGTGGCCAATTTGGGGGTGACCCAGCAGATGGAAGATCTCTGTCTCTCTCTCCCTCTCCCTCTCCCTCTCCCTCTCCCTCTCCCTCTCCCTCTCCCTCTCCCTCTCCTTCTCTCTCTGTGTGTGTAACTCTGACTTTCAAATAAATAAATAAATCTTGGGGAAAAGGGTTTCATTCCTTAAAAAAAAAAAAAGGTTTTTCCCAAGTATCACGACTCCCAAAAGGGGAACAGCAACTCCAGTCCCCCTCTCCAAAAAGACCCACCAGGGGGAAACAGAAGTGGGAACATCCTCTCAGGCTTCCTGTGCCTTACCACAGGCAAAAGCCAGGCAGATCCTTGAATTATGGCCATTTTTTAAAATTCCCAGAGTTTCCCCTTCTATTTCCAACCACCCCTTTGCTCACACGTTCCAAAGCTTTCCTGGTTACTTCCCAACTCAGAGGATCTTGCTGCCTTCTGAAACACAGGAAGACATCCCTGGAGAAAGCGTGCAGCACACACGCACAGAGACACTGGAGTTTAGCACCAGTGCGAGCCTGTGTTGAAGGAATGAGGGAGAGCGCGAGAATGACTCTCCTAGATCTCAACAGGTCACCTAATTCTCTCTCTCCTCTGCCAAAAACGTTCGCTTTCTGAACTTGGCGTTCAAGACCCTATCCAGTCTGAGCCCCATCGTAAATTTAAAGCCGCCTATTCCCTAAATAAACCCCGTTCTCCTCGACTGAGACAGAAATCGTTGCCCAAGCACGCACTTTCCTGCTTTTGCAGCTAACAATAAAAATGTGCCGTCGTTTCTTGAACATCTATTATGTGCCAGGCACCAGGCTCAATGCTTTACGGAGATCTTAGCTAATCCTTAACAACAGTCTTCTGAGGTGGGCGCTATTTCTCCCCGTGTGATAAATGCGAAAGGCTTAGTCACTTCCCCAAAGCCACAACTGCAGAGAGAAGTGGCGCCAGCATTGGAAACCGTGTCCTCCTGACACCAACACTTCTGCGCTCAATGTCCACCTGCCTTGCCCCATTCCCCCGCTCGCTCCAGCTCCCAGCAAGCCACACCCTCAGGACGCCGCTCAAATCCCGGCTCTCGGGGGCGCCCCGCCTGCCAGCAACTGCAAGTCCTTCTTCACGGCTCTGAAGCCGATGGCCTGGACTCCTTGCTACCGGCTTGCCCCACTTTCTGTTGGATTCGTTCTGCAGACAGCTTCCATCAACACGTTCCCCTGGAGAGCAACTCCCAGGAGATGGGCCAGTTGCATCTTCCAACTAGATTGGAGGCAGCGCCCTGGAGGGATGCCCTCCTGTCTTGCACAGCTACGCGAGCCCAGGCAACCCGCAGCAAGTACTTCCGGTTCACTGATGCTTTGGATGGAGCCCAGGCGACCCGCAGCAAGTACTTCCGGTTCAATGATGCCTTGGGTGATGCTAGCGGTTGGGCCGCTGTGGCTCTGCCTGTGCCCGGTGACGGCTGTTTGTACACTCGGCTCTGCCGGCTCCGAGGCCTTTCGCGTCTCTCCAAGGAGGCTGCTCTGGCCAGGTCATTTATCCCCGCGTGCTGTCTTCTGGAGGAAAGACTGTGGTGCCCGGCAGGTGCCTGATAAGAAGCCCATGACGCCTGATAAGAAGCCCATGACGGCTGTCTCCGCACTCCAGCGCTCCACGTGGGCTCCTGGACGCTCCCGAGTGTTTATCCGCGCTTCCCAGCAGCTGCGTGGCGGTGGCGGGGTGGGGAGGCGGGAGTCCAGGGCCTGCCTCTTCTGTGAGGCAAGCAGCAGAGACTACACCTGGAGCTCAGGTCGCTGCAACAGCTGGAACTGCGCGCAGGCCGGCTTCCCTGCCTCGCCGAAGAGTTAGGGTCACAGAAAGCCACCGTTTCACGGGAATCCGCCGCTCTGCCTTCAGTTTGTTCCTCTGTCTCCAGCACTTGCACCCTCCTGCCTGGCTTCCCAGACGTGAAACCCCCCAAGAGAACACGGGGAGAGGAAAAGCAAAGGAAGCTGCCCCTGATGGGGGCACCGGAGCAGGTGGTCCCTAATCCCCAGGGTGCGGCTGGAGAGTTACCAAGCAACACCTGTCACCAGGGCCTGGAAATTCAAACCTAGAGTTGTTTCTGGGATGGCCCAAAGTCCCCCGCTATGAGAAGCAAATACTAGACATCCAGGGCTGGTGTCATGGCCTTGGTTTAATACTCTCTTGTCACCATCCTGAAACTTTCCATTTTATGTAAGAGGCAGACAGACAGAACTCCCATCCTCTGGTTCCCCTCCCAAATGCCTGCAGCAGCCCCTGGCTGGGGCCAAAACCAGAAGCAGGAATTCAATCCAGGTATCCAAGTCAGGGACAGGAACCCAATTCCTTGAGCCATCCCCACTGCCTCCCCAGGTCTGCATTAGTAGGAAGCAAGAGGCAAGAATTGAACTCAGGCACTCCCATGCGGAATGCAAGGGTCTTAACTGGGAGGCCAAACAGCAGCCCCGCTGAGATTCTTAATACTTTTTTTTTTTTTTTGAGAGAAGGGGTGGGAGCTCCTATCCAGGGGTTCACTCCCCAGCTTCCCACAGCAACTGGGGTAGGCTAGGGCTAAAGCTGAGAGCCAGGAACCCAATCCTGGTCTCCCATGTGTAGCAGGGACCCAGCAACTTGAGCCATCACTACTGCCTTCCAGGGTCTGCATTAGTGGGAAACTGGAGTTGGGGGGGTGGTGAAACTGAGAATCAGACCCAGGCACTGCAACCTGGAACAAGGGTGTCTCAACCCAAGTCCTAACCGCTAGGCCAGATGCCCAGCCAGGATCCTTACACTTTTTTTTTTTTTTTTTAAGATTTATTTATTTTGTTTGAAAGACACAGTTACAGCGAGAGGTAGAGGTAAACAGAGAGAGGTCTTCTATCCACTGGTTCACTCCCCAAATGGCCAGAACTGAGCCCATCCAAAACCAGGAGCCAGGAGCTTCTTCCAGGTCTCCCATGTGTGTGCAGGGTCCCAAGCACCTGGGCCATCTTCTGCTGCTTTCCCAGGCACATTAGCAGGGAGCTGGATCAGAAGAGGAGCAGCTGGGACTTGAACCGGCACCCATAAGGGGTGCTAGCACTTCAGGAGTTGGCTTTATCTACTACACCACAGCACTGGTCCCATTAGCACTTTTTAACAAGGGATGCTGCTTTTTCCTTTTGCATTGAGCCCTGAAAATGAGGTAGGTAGTCCCATGGGCCGCAGAGGGTCAGGCTCCCCAGGAACAGGATGAAGGTAGAACCAGATCTTCCTGGAGGTCAGAGGTTGGCAGGAATTGACAGGGCTGTGGGAAGGCTCACACCAGTTAGACCACACCCAGGGAAGCTCCGGGAGCAGGACGAGGCTCTGCCAAACTCAGCTTCTGGCCTCTCCCTCCCCGGCCCTTTCCAAGTCTCCAAAGCCAGCGGAGTGCAGAGCTGAGGGCGTCCGGGTCTCACTGTGTCTCAAGGAGGACATCAGAGGCGTCCCCTGCCCGCAGCTCTGAAAGCACACAGCGCCGCTGACCTGCAGATCCTTCTGCAGCTGCCAGGGCCATCGCAGGAGCAACTCTAAGAAACATACTGCTGGGGCTGGCGTTGGGCACAGCAGGTTAAGCCACTGCTTGCCACACCAGCATCCCAAATGCCATCCCATATGGTGCCAGTTCGAGTCCCGACTGCTCCACTTCCAATCCAGCTCTCTGCTGTGGCCTGGGAAAGCAGAGGAGGATGGCCCAAACCCTTGCTTGGGCCCCTGCACCCGCGTGGGAGATCTGGAGGAAGCTCCTGGCTTCTGGCTTCAGATCAGCACAGATCCAGCCTCGGTGGCCATCTGGAGACTGAACCAGCAGACAGAAGACCTTTCTCTCCCTCTGCCTCTGTCTCTCTATAATTGCCTTTCTAATAAATACATCTTTAAAAAAAAAAAAAGGAAGGAAGAGAGGAAGGAACTTCTGCTGTTTACTGGGCGTCTCCAGCTTACAGGAAACTGGAAAGGGAGTCCACCCCTCACCAGGCGTGACCCCACTGCGGAGGCAGCACGTTCGGGAGATCACAAGAGAGGATGCACTGCCAACATCACTCCCAGCAGAAGCCCCGCTCCCCGTTCTCTGCAGAGAACGAGGGCTTCAAGAGGTTCGGTCACCCCTGTCTCCCAGCCTCCAGCCCAGGGCAGGGAAGCAGGGGTTACCAGGGTTCAGAAAGGAGCCCAGGACACCCTCCTGTCTTAATTCCTCCAAAACCGCCTGTCAGATTCCACCACGGGTATTTCATTCCTTTTGGCCTTGAGAAGCTTTTAAAACCCAAATATCCCGGAAATGGGAATGCTACGATCTTTCTTCCAGGGAGATAAAGGTTGAGGGAAGCGGGGAGGAGGAAGGCAGGGCGGGTGGGAACACGGGAGTGACCAGCAGAACTGTTGCACGTGTCCTCCACCTAGCCAGCAGGGTCGGGAGAGGCCTGCACGTGGTGACTGTGGCCTGGGGCTGCAGAGTAGACTGCGTGTGGCTTCTGAGTTGCTGTTTGCTGAGTCTGCTTCTCCGAAGCTCCTTCTCATCCCCACATTCCCGGATTCCTCCTCTTTTCGCCAGCGATCAAAAAGAACAGGGCCTCCCCTCGGGAACGGAGGGAGCCAGCCCCAGTCACGTGGGCGGTGGGAGCAGGGACCCCTGCCAAGCGTCATAACCCTGCCCTAGGCCCCCTCGGGGGCCCTCTGCACACCCACTGAGGCCGGGCTCAGATGCATCTCCTGCCGACGTCACAGCCAGGAGGGCATTAACCGGGCAGAGCAGGAGAGGAGTGGCTGGAGGCGGGGCTCTGACACTCGCTGGAAATCCAATCCCGCACCGCCCAGGAACGTGACCTCATTAAGGGGCCTGCTGCAGAGAGGATTAGGCATCCCGGTGAGTTCTCGTCATGTGGTTGTTATTATCAGTAGTTTTCATCAGAATTCAGAACTCATAATTTAAAACCGGTGCCCTCTCGCCAGCTGCAGCGGCCAGGGATCAGCTGATCCGAGTGGGGCTCCCCCACGCCTCCCGCCTGCCTCCAACCGTCATCCTCAACCCTTCTCAAAGTGATGGACGGCTGGTGGGCTGGTGGGCTGGTGGGCTGGTGGGCTGGTGGGCAGCAGGGGCCAGGGCCCTGCACAGTAGGCCCTTTAGTACCTGCTTCTGTGCCTCGTTCGCTCCTGGACAGCCTGGATGTCTCCCCGTACCCACAGCTGCCCCTAGAGCGGCAAAAGGCATTTTCCTGGGAATCCTAGAGATCCAAGCCGTCCTAACCGTCCCAGAATTCCAGGGTAGATCTGGCAGCGAGGAGAGTGAGCCCCAGTTCCTGCCCACGCCTGCGCCAACCTCCAGGGCCCTCCACGGCCTCTCCTTCCCACCTTGCTGTGGTTTGGATGTGGTTCAGTATCCTCCAAAGCTCTGGGCAGTGGCAGGGGGAGAAGCTGTGGATCCTTCTGGAAGTGGGGCCTAGTGGGAGGCCCGAGGGGGCCCTGCCCTTGTGAGGGTTGATAGCAGTTTTGGGGCAACCATGGTAGTTCTCACAAGAGAGTCATCACGGTAGGAGCAAACCCAGCCCTTCCTGCTCTGTGACTTCCAGTGTCCGCATGTGCCCCTTCCTGCCCCCAACACACGCTCCTGCCATCACCATCAGCCAAGCTGCGATGCAGCCTGCAGAGGCCTTTCTGGGGGGCTGAGCCTCTGCCTGCACCATGCACTTGAAGCTGCAAGCCCAGCAAACCTCTTTTCTCCATAAAGTTGGGCTGTCTCGGATAGTTCCTTACAGCAGTGGGAAGATGAACAATGCACCCCTCACCCTGAAGGGTGGGGCCACCTCCTGCAGGGACCCCCAAGCCTGGGGCGGCCGACAGCCCGGGAGCCCCCTGCACAGTGTGCCTCTGCCCTGGAGGGGATGCTCATCTCCAGGCTGGATAGAGGCCACGTTGCAGGGTAGCTCCTGGGGAGGATCTTCCAGGCTAGAGCTCCAGTTCCCTCACTCATTCGTTCATTCATGTAGCAGAACTCCTGAGCCCTTGCTCGAGGCCCAGGGCTTGTGCCAGGACCGTGGATACAGAGGTAAGGGGCGTGTTACCCCCCTGAGCTCAAAGCCTAAGGCAGGAGGTGAAGAACAGACAGGTAGGTCGATGTGTGGGAGGCTTGAGGGGCAGGCTCCTCGCCTCCCAAAGCTGACACCATGTGATACGCTTAAGAGAGGAGCCAGCATTTAAGTCTCCATGGACACAGAAGGGAGCAGCCAGCCTGGGGGGCACCCACACCTGAAGACGGGAAGTTTGCCTGGAGAGACAGGAGCAGTGACATAAACAGAGGCCTAGAAACTTCTAGAAGGTCAAAGAGTTAGACTGGCAATGGTTCTGGGAGCCAGAGGAAACAGGCTGTCGGCAGATGCCATGAGTGGTCACATTTACATTTTAGAAGATGGTTGACAGCAGTGAGGGCAGATTAGAGATGAGACAGCTGAACAACAGCAGTGCAGGTGGGCGGGGACCACACAGCCGGGCAGATGCGATGGGTGAGGAGGTCGGTGGGAGGATGGGACGTGCCACTGCCTGCGTGCGGGAGGTTATGCAAGAGGGAGGGGGATGGGGCAGGTGTTTGGCACAGTGGTTGCTATTTGGGACACCCACAACCTCATGTTGGAGTGCCTGGTTTGAGTCCCAGCTGCTCTGTTTCCCATCCTGCTTCTTGCCAATGCACCCCCTGAGAGGCAGAAGATAATGGCTCAACCCTCTGGGTCCCTGCCACCCACATGGGAGATCTGGATGGAATTTCAGGTTCCTGGCTCCAGCCTGCCCTAATCCCGACTGTTGTGGGCATTTGGTGAAGTAAGCCAGCAGATGGAAGATCTCTTTCCATCCGTCTCTTTTTCTCTCTCTCTCTGCCCTTAAAATAAATAAGTATGTTAAAATATGGATCACTGAAGCTTTACTTTGACAAACAGAAGGAAGATGACATCCAACTTCTGGCTGAAACACCAGGATGGGTAGTTGAGCTCATTAATCAAGGTTGGGAATTCAGGATCAGGAACACATATGTGGCAGACGATGAACACTTCAGTCTTGAACTTGTTGAGTCTGATGCATTTGTGGGACAAATGAGAGATGTTACCAAGCTGCTGCATATTCCTGCCTGGGCTGTTGGTGTCACAGATTTGAAAGGCAGCGGTGTGGCAAATGTCATCATGGAAGACATCACCAGGTTTGTGACAACAAGGATAAACCTCGGAGGAGCACCATCATACAAGAGAATGGGAACAGAACCTGGACAGCGCAGAGGGGAGTGCCCAGAGGGAAAAGAAAAAAATCAGAGGAGGGGCTGGCATTGTGGTGCAGTGGGTTAAGCCGCTACTTGCAACACCACTATCCCATATCCAAGCGCTGGTTCCAATCCCAGCTGCTCCACTTCCAATCCAGCTCCCTGCTAATACACCTGAGAAAAGCAGCAGAGAGGATGGCCCAAATCCTTGGGCTCCTGCACTCAAGGGAGACCTGGATGGAGCTTCCAGCTCCTGCCTTCAACCTGGCCCAGCCCCAGCCATTGTAGCCATTTGGTGAATGAACCAGTAGATTGAAGCTCTCGCTCTCTCTCTCTCTCTCTCTCTCTCTCTCTGTCTCTCTATAATTCTGTCTTTCAAATGAATAAATAAATCTTTAAAAAAAGAAAGAAAAAACCAGGGGAGATAAAGAGCAGGTACATTAGGATTTCTTGCATGCTTCAGAAACAGCCGATTCAAACCGGCCTACATCATAGAAGTGATTTAAGGCATACACGCCTAGGAATACCGGCCAGTGCCGGCTTCAGGTTGGGTTCAGTTCAGCTGCTCTTTGGAGGAACATGATGGATCCCCTTCCTTTTGGTCCTCTGGCTCTGCCTTCTGCAGGATTAGCTTTACTTGAGTGACAGCTGCCAGGTTTCCTACTTCTTCCTCCAAATCCAGGGTAAAGAGACCCTCTGACCCAGAGACCTCCCTGAGGAGCAAGGACACTTCTACCCAACTCATTGACTCGAATCTGGTAACATCCCCCTAAAACAATGTCTCTGATTCGCTGATGCCAACGCCATTTTCTGCAGACTTAGAGCAAGGGATGCAGTTGATTTTCCACAAAGCACAGAGACGGAGCAATAGAGTCCTCTAATAGCAGAGCCCTTACCCTATTACCAACAGAGAAGGGACCTTGCAAAGTACCCAGACAAGAGTTCACAAGGGGGAGGAAGTTGTCAACAGGATCACCCACCCAGAAGGTGTGTGTTTTGTGTGAGGTGGGACTTAGTGGTGCTGGAGGAGGGGCTCCCTCAAAAATTCTTCCTGAAAATTGCAACCCCAGAAGGGAGTTGAGCCAGGAATAGGCTTTAGATGATGCGAGTGCATGCCTGCCACGTGTGTGTATGCGTGTGTTTGTATTAGTGTACGTTCCCGCAACGCTTACATAGGGAAGGAGGGGTATTCAGTAGAGGGAGGGTCTTGTGCAAAGATCCAGAGGCAGGGCTGACGCTGTGGCTTAGCAGTAAAGCCCCGCCTGCAGTGCCGGCAGCCGATATAGGCACCAGTTCGAGTCCCAGCTGCTTCACTTCAATCCAGCTCTCTGCTGTGGCCTGGGAAAGCATTGGAAGATGGCCAGGAGACCCAGAAGAAGCTCCTGGCTCCTGGCTTCAGATCAGCGCAGCTCCAGCTGTGGCAGCCAATTGGGGAGTGAATCAGCAAATGGAAGACCTCTCTCTCAGCCTCTCCTCTGTGTAACTCTGACTTTCAAATAAATAAATAATCTTTAAGAAAAAAAAAAATCCAGAGGCAAGGGTGAGAGCACCAGTGAGGGTAAAAACAGGAGCCCAGCATGTGAGGCGGGAGAGGAGAGCAGTGAGCAGAGCCCCACCCCACAGTTAGCAGAAGAGCCGCACAGAGCCTCGCGCCCACTGCCGTGAAGGCTGCGGGACCTGCTGCAGGACCCCGATATGGACGGCTCAGCCACACTGCGGTTGACAAGGATCACTCCAGCTTCGTGCTGGGAGTTAGGGAAGGGGCGAGACCGCAGTCTGCAATGCAAACTAGCAGGAGCCCAGGGCAGGTGGGGGTGGCAGGGAGTGGTGAAGACAGAGTTAAGGCAGCAGAGGGGACAAGAGAACAAGGCTGGGGAGTGGGTGATGTGGAGGGTGTGAGGAGGAGGCTCTGGATGTGAGGGCAGGGCTGGGCCCCTTGGGCCACCATCCAGGCTAAGGGCCCTGCCTGCCCTCTCCCCACGCCCACGCATTCGCCCACCTCCGAGATACCCCGTTCCGTTGCAAGGTGCTGCCCCAGTCAGGATGACTGACGACTAATTGTGGAAAGGAAATGGCATAAACACAGGTGGGCTCGCTGCAGGCTCCAGCTGACTCCACAGGTGGGGTGGAGAGAGGGGAGGGGGCTCGGAGAGGAAGGCACTGCTCCCAAGGACCTGGAGGTGAGGCTTTTATCAAAGGCAAGTGGAGGCCAGCGCAGCCACCAAGGAGTCGCGGGAGCAGGGGAGCAGGGGGACAGGATCCGAGGTCTTCATTCTGGAGCAGCTCCCTCTGTGGCGGTCATTTTTCTTCGTGAGGGTGAAGTGCTTGCGATCCCTGCTCCAAGAACTTGGACCCCACGTCCGATTTCCTGTAGACTTTGGCTCCTGTTGAATGGGAGACACTGGAATCCTTGCCGCGGGGGACTGGAGCACATTGCACTCTTGGCTGCACTTCCTTGGCCCTGGCTCCGGTTCTGGGGAGAAGAGGAGAGGAAGGCTCAGGGATTGATGGAGACAGAACACCCGAGGGAGAAGGGAGAAGGAATAAACAGCTCTTCCTAGGAGTCCCTGCAAGAAGACAGAGCCGGCGAAGCTGCTTAATTCTCAGCCTCTGGTTTCTCGCTCAGTGTCTTCAGCCCTGCAGTGTGGGCCTTTGTGTGACTCCGGTTGGGGGTGGAGGAGGGGGAGGGGGAGGGGAGGAGGAGCTGATGACAAAGCCTAAAGCAAGCCACCACTTTGGAAGACACAGCCCCACCTGCCACGGCCCACACAAGTGGACTTGCCCTATTTTCCTCCCTGAGATATGGTCCACGTTCAACCCCGACGTCCGAGGAAAGAGGACAGGCGGTGGGGAGGGGCTGGAGTTGGTGGGCTCAGGTGGCAGAGGCCAGCACTCCACGCTCCGGCCCTCTCTCTGCTCCGACGTCACAGAAGCGTCTGGAAAGACAGCGGCAAGACATCCTGGCCTCTGTGAGAAGACGCTCAAGGGAATCTCTCCTCCCATCTCTGCACCTCTCCGCCCAGTCACGGGAAGGCCACCAGGTCAAGAGCACCCTCGCTTCACTCCCCACCCCTTCTTCCCCCACACTGAACACCAAGAATAACTTCCTGCTGGGGGTGAGGCGGAGGTAAAAAAAGATTTAATTACAGTGTGTCTTTCTGACCTCACTCCCCTACCCCCAGGAGCTGCCCTGTGGCCCAGCCGGCTGTGGTGTCAATGGGCAGGACCTTGGCCTAGCTGACACCAACCTCCGGCCAGGCGCCACCCAGTGAGAGCCTCGGTGCCTGAGGGTGGGCTCCAAGCCAGGCTCACTCACTCTCCCAGCAATCCCAGAGCCAGCGCCGGTAGACCAGAAGATTCTGTCTTGGGTTCCTACTTAAGAACCCTAAGGCAGGCTGGAAAGTGCTTCTAGGTTTTTGGAAGACAGGGTCATCTTCCCCCAAGACGTTTCCTGGACAACATTGTCCCCACCTTTAATTTCCTATTTATTATTATTATTATTATTATTACTATTTGAAAGGCAAGGAGACAGAGAAAGATCTCCCACCCACTGGTTCACTCTCCAAGTGTCCACAATAGCCAGGGCTGGGCCAGGACGAAGCCAGGAGCCGAGAATTCCATCCAGGTCTCCCACATTGCGTGGCAGGGGCCCACGTATCAGAGCCGTCACCTGCTGTTCTCAGGATGCATTAGCAGGAAGCAGAGCTGGGATCCGACCCAGGAACTCCAGTGTGGGATGTGGGCACCCCAAGCAGTGTCGAACCCCCCTCCTGCCACCAACAATTCCTAAACCTCACCCTCCACTCCCACCCCCACCCACTCTTGCTGTCCTGTGGCTGAAGGCCACGATTGCGTCACACTGGCTGCCTTTTCCCAGTCAGTTCTCAATGGCATCAAAAGTAACTTCCTAGTGTGGGGCTCTCCTTCCTCGTGGGTGAGCCTGGACACACAACTGCCCTACTCACCTTAACCCCCAGTGCCCAGGGGAACCTCAAAAATGCAATGGCTGCCAAGCAAACATTCTGCAGGGGCCATCTCTGCATTCAGCCGGCTTGCAAGCGTCTTCTTAAATGCTGATAAGCTGGTGAGGAGGGGCTTTTCTCTGTCCACTCCCACCCCCCAACACACACACACAACCTCCTAAACTCCTCTGGACCCCTTTGAACCCAGCCCTCAGATGTTTCTGAACGCTGGGGCAGGGCCAGGCGGAAGCTCCTAGGGAGCTCCGTGAAGACCCAGCTTTCTGGTTTGGGACCTCACCCACCAGGACTCCGTTAACTGCCTTTGTTGTCCGAGAAGCTGAGTTAGGAATCCCAGCTCCCTCCAGGAGGTAGGAGGTGATTAAGATGAAGAAGAGAATAAAAGCTTTTAGACAAGATCCATCCGCCTGCGCCAAGAACAGCTCTCTGCAGCCCTACAAGTGCCCGCAGGACCATCAGAGAGAAGCCGGCGCCCGGGTCTCTGTTTGTTAACTCAGGGAACGGCTCTGTCTCGGGATTACGGCCATTGAAAACATCTCCTCGACCTGAAGTCTTTTCTCTGTCAAGCGCACAATCGCATCGTTCATATTTTCAGAGGAATCTGTCACCAGTTCCATAGGCTGCCTCCACCAGCAGGGAGGGCAGGAAAGCAGTGTGCCCAACCCTCTCCCACTGGGACGAGCTGAGGATGGGGTCCTATGCTACCAAAGCTACCAAAGTGTGGTCTCTCCCTCCCCACCAATCCTGCCCCTGTCCCCTGCTCTCTCCTAAGAACCAAGGCCAGGGGAGAAGGACAGATGTCATACTCCTAGGGCCAAGAAGAGGAAGATGAACTACGTAGCATAGCTTCTGAGTGCACTTGATCTTCACAGCCAGCCACTGAGGCTGGTCTTTCACAGAGAAGAAAATGGTCCAAGGGGCTGGAGCTGTGGCGTGATGGTAAAGCTGCTTCCTACAGTGCCGGCACCCTATATGAGCACCGCTTCAAGTCCCGACTGCTCCACTTCCAATCCAGCTCTCTGCTATGACCTGGGAAAGCAGTAGAAGATGGCCCAAGCCCTTGGGTCCCTGCACCCACGTGAGAGACCTAGAAGAAGCTCCTGGCTCTTGGCTTCAGATCAGTGCAGTTCCGGCCATTGTGGCCACTTGGGGAGGGAACCAGCAGATGGAAGACCTCTCTCTCTGTCTGTCTGTAGTTCTGCCTTTCAAATAAATAAATAAATCTTTAAAAAAAAAAAAAAAAAAAAAAGTGGGCCCAGGCCACAGCGGCAAGAGCAGGGTTTGAACCCAAGTTCCACTGGCTGATAATGAAAATGTGGGCCAGGGCCAGGGTTGTGGCTTAGTAGGTAAAGCCACCGCCTGCAGCACCAGCATCCCACATGGGTGCCAGATCAAGTCCTGGCTGCTCCTCTTCTGATCCAGCTCTCTGTTATGGCCTGGGAAAGCAGTAGAAGATGGCCCAAATGCTTGGGCTCCTTCACCCACATGGGAGACCTGGAAGCAGCTCCTGGCTCCTGTCCTCTGGGTTGGCCCAGCCCCTGCCATTGCAGCCATTTGAGGAGTGAACTAGCAGATGAAAGACCTCTCTCACTCTCTCTGTAACTCTGCCTTTCAAATAAATAAATAAATCATTCTTTTTTAAATGTGGGCAGACCACTAGGAGTTTGAGCTTTGGGTCCCATCTCAGCTGTGCCAGTGGCAGTAGTGCCTCCCTGACCACCCCATAGGCCCCAGGGGGAGGGAAGTTGGGTGCAAGTGCTAAGTGCAGGCACCAAGTTTCCGTCTACCATGCAGTGTTTGTCAAATGCAAACTCTCAGAGCCAGGCGAGCTTTCCTTCATTGTATCCCCACCACTCAAATCAGCGCCTGGGACATCTGTGGCTCTTGGAGGGGAGGGAAGCAGTGTCCAAGCCCCATCCCATGGGAAGCAGGTGAGAGAACTTGTGGTGGTCTGGACGGTCCAGGTTGGCAGGAGTGGCAGGGAGGCAAGGTGTCACATGACACACTACCCCAACCCAAGGAGGAGCACACAGTTCTGGGGGTGGGATGCAGATAAGGGGACACCCAAGCCCAGTCTGTTAGATCAGCCATATCCTGATGCCCAAAGCATACCACGCTTTTTAAGGTTTCTGTTTAGTTATTTGAAAGGCAGAGTGAGTGAGTCAGTGGGGGATGGACAGGGGATATCCAGTGGTTCACTCCCCAGATGCCCACAACAGCCAGGGATAGGCCAGGCGAGGCCAAAGCCAGAAGCCTGGAACTCCACTGGGGGCTCCTACATAGGCGGCAGGAACCAAAGGACCCAGGCCATCACTTGCTACCTCTCAGGCACAGTAGCAAGCTCTATGGGAAGCAGAGGCAGGACTCGCTCCCAGGCGTTCCAGTATGGGATGTGGGTGTCCCAAGAGGTGGCCAAGGCTGCTGTGACCACAATGCCCACCCCGACGCAGCATACTTTCAGTGCAAGCCTGATGGTGGAGACCAGCAAAGGGTTCACCCCTGCCTGTTCCCAGCCCCCCCACAAAACCTCATGGCTCCTGACAGAGGATGACCCTGGCTCATCTAAGAGTGAAACAGGAGACAGCGCTAGGGGCAGGCTTTGCCGGGGAGCGAGCCAGAGAAGTGCCAGGGAATCGGTCCCCGCAGAGGGCATCCCTGACAAACATGGCTGTCCCCGCCTCAGGGAACCCTCTGTCACTCCAGGGCTTCTTACCTGTCCCTGCTGTGGGACACCAGCTGCAATCCTCTTGCCTCTTCCTGTGGAACTAGGTGCAAGACCAGGGACTTGGTGTTCTGCATCCCTCTTCATAGACACACCGTAAAGTGAACACAGGGGATGAAAGAAGACCAGAAGGGGCCCCACTGGCCACCAGGACTTGCAGCTCCATTGCCCCTGTGCCCTGCGCATCCCCTGCTGGCCTCAACCTGCAACACTGTCCACTGGGGGTCCTACTCACACTGGTAGGGGGCAGGGCAGGCAGTGGGCAGCCTCTGAGGCAGGAAGGCAGCCTCTCCCTGGGCCGCCATGTGTGCCTGCGCCTGCCCAGCCAGGCAGGAAGCGACCGTGCCAGATCCCATCTGCAGAACCACAAGTACGCCTCCCTCCCTCCAGTGATTTGTGTGTCAAAACCATGCCAAGGCTGTAAATCAGGTGGTCGGAAGCTCCTGTTTTCCTGCTCAGAGACAGAATGTACTGCCACCAGCTCCCAAGCCTGCCTGATTTCAGGGAATTTTGAGCAGGCACTAACCCTGGGGCAAGGCTGGGGGGAGCTTGATCTTGGCCCTGGTCCTGGCTCTGGGCTCTCCTCCTCCCCGCAGCCAGGGGCTTGGTGGGCGGCGACCTGGAGCCAGGTGCCTTTCCCCCGTGTTAACTGCTCGCAGCTCCTACCCGGCAGGCTCCGGCAGGGAATTTTCCACTGCCTGGTTGGATTTAGCTCATTTAGCGCGGCTGCCTTGACTTTTCGCAGTGAGGGGCGCTGGAAGGTGGGGGCACCCTCCCTGCGTTGGGGTCTTGGGGGCGGCATGGGTCTGTGTGCGTTTTCACCTTGGCCCTGAGAGCAACTCCGCACTGGGTCCTGCAGCCCTGGGGCGTGGGAGGCGCTGCAGCCCAGAGAGGAGAGCAGAGCCCTGCTGCGTGCGCTGCGGGGGGGTGCAGAAGCGGGTCAGCCCCCTCCCCTGAGCCTCCTCTCAGGAAGTCTGGAGATGCCCTGTGTGGGTGAGGGGCCCCTCCCTCCCGGAACCGCCACCGCCCCCCAGCCCTGGGCCGACGATGCCCTCTGGGTTCTGTTTTCATTCCAGGCTGTGGATCCGGCCGTGGGAAGCAGGTAGGAAACCATGGATTCTGGGGGTTAAATGAAGAAATATATTTAGTGCTCACAGAAAGCCAAATATTGGGTTAGCAGCCAGGAATGGAGGGGGGGGGGACCCAAAGCAAACACCAGAGGAAAGGCATTCCTCCCAAACAAGGTCCCTATTCATTTTCCAAATTGCAGGTGCAGGGGCCCACAGGGGAGAGAGCTGCTGGGTCTGGGGCTTTGATGAGACCCCCCCCAAACACCAAGGGGTGCCCAGTGCCCTCCAAAAGGCCCACCATATCTGGACTGAGAACAGCACCCTGGCGCTGGCTCGCTCCCTGAGCCGGCACCTAAAGCTGTCTGGAGCCTGCAGAAGTGGGGAGGAGGAACCACAAACAAACACTCCTCGTTTGACCTTGAGTAAGTGACTTAGCCTCTCTGGCCCCATCTCTGGAATGTAAGGGTTGGAGTGGGGTTTCACAGGTCATGAAGTCCCACTATCCTGTGCCTGCCTAAAGCAAGCAAGAAGAGGGAGCGTGAACAAGACCACAACAGCCAACAGATGGACCTTGCTCCAGGAGCCACAGGGACACCAGTTGACCTATTCCCACTCAGCTTTCTGTGCCTTGGCCCTCTGTGGACAAAATGTAGGGGTTCTGACCTGACTCCTCCAGGACCCAGACTCCAAGGCCCCACCTCTGCAACCTGCTCAGGCTGACTCTGGGCAGGGGCTGCACCGCCCAGCCTGGCCTACTGGGCAAGCAAAAGAGGGGTCAGGGGTCCTGGACAGGTTGAGGGGAGGGGGAAGAGAGCAGGCGCCCCCTGGACACGTTCCGTGGGATCTCAGGAAAGGCACGGTTTGTCCACCTGACTCCAAGACTGATTTGTGCCCGGGGGATCCCCTCCCCTCTGGTGGAGGTGGTTGGGGGAGCCCAGCAGTAGCAGGTGACAAGGGACATTCAGAAGCAGAAGTTGCCAAAGGACTGAATCATAACCAAACAAAAGAAGGACAGGGAGTCCTCCCCCGGGTCTGTCTCTCTTTTTCCTGGTCTTTCTTTCTCATGCTCTGTTCCCCTCTCTCTGGTTTTCTCAAAGGGCCTCAAGCTCTGGGGGAATCTGGGTACCCCCCCCCCACCTCATGGGCTGGAAACACCTACCTGAGAACCGCTATTTCCTGCACGCTGCCGAAGGCCCACTCCAGAGAGCCCCAGCCTGGAGGTAGCCCTGCGCACTGGTGAACGCCCTACCTGTCCCTTTCTCCCCAGGTTCCAGTCCTGTCCAGCACGGAGTCAGCAGGCACGCACCTGTCCTGTGAAGCTTGGGAGAGGATACGCAGAGGCAGCCACTGACAAAACTGTCAACAAATAAATAATCCCAACAAACTTGCTTCTTCCCCCGCATTGCCTAAGGTCTGTACTGCACCATTAGAAATCATCCTTAATATCCATCCAACGGGTCGCCTGCTATTTATCTTACAAATCCCCCCCTAACCATCTGCCATCCCCACTACCACTGCCCCTGTGGGCCCTTGGCATCTATATTAATCAGTTTTTCTGCTGCTGTAACAAAACCTCATAGAGAAAAGTGGTTCCTATAGCTCTCAGTTCTGGAGGTTGAAAGTCCAAACAGCATGGTACAGGCCCTGGTGAGAGTCCCATGGCTAATGAGGACAGGAAGCCAAACTGCTGAATGGGGCCCAGCTTGCTGTTGGTTGTTTTTTAAGATTTATTTATTAATTTGAAAGGCAGGGTTAGAGAGAGACAGAGAGAGGGAGAGACATAGATAGAGGTCTCCGCTGGTTCACTCCCCAAGTGGCCACAACAGCTGGAGTTGGGCTGATCTGAAGCCAGGAGCCAGGTGCTTCTTCTAGGTCTCCCATGTGGGTGGTAGGGGGCCAAGCACTTGGGCCATCTTCTGCTGCTTTGCCAGGCACATTAGCAGGCAGCTGGATGGGAAACGGAGCAATCAGGACTCCAACCGGTGCTCATATGGGATCCTTGCTGTGCCACAATGCCAGCCCCTCCAATGTTTTTGTTTGCACCCAATTCCCTGTATTAAATCCCTTTCTGCTCGAAACACTCTGAGTGATTTGTGTGTTCCTGACTAGCAAAGATATAATGGCTGTGTTTGAAGATACACTGTTTTTTTCTCAAACAAACAAACAAACAAAACAGAGCAGTAACATGAGAGAAACAATTAGGGTACAGGAGAGCAAGTCCAGGAGATCCAACATTCAAATTATAGGAGTTCTAGAAACAGAACTCAGAGGAAAGGAATACGTCAAAGAAATAGTTCAAGAAACAGTCCCAGAATGAAAGGACATACATTTGCACATGGAAAGGGCCCACCTAGTGCACCACACATAGAATAAAAATAGAACCAGCCGGAGCTGGCTAATCCTCCGCCTTGCAGCGCCAGCACACCGGGTTCTAGTCCTGGTCAGGGTGCTGGATTCTGTCCCGGTTGCCCCTCTTCCAGGCCAGCTCTCTGCTGTGGCCCGGGAGTGCAGTGGAGGACGGCCCAAGTGCTTGGGCCCTGCACCCCATGGGAGACCAGGAGAAGCACCTGGCTCCTGCCATCGGATCAGTGCCGGTGCGTCAGCCGCAGTGGCCATTGGAGGGTGAACCAACGGCAAAGGAAGACCTTTCTCTCTCTCTCTCTCTCTCACTGTCCACTCTGCCTGTAAAAAAAAAAAAAAAAAATAGAACCATGTCGAGCACGTCCTAGTTGAATTTCATGATGTTAGGGCTGAAGAAAGGATCCTTCAAGTTTCCGGAAGAGGGAAGACACAGTCATAGCCTCATTATCAAGACAGAATGCATTCAGATTTCTCAAAAGCAGGAATGGAACCTAGACATCCACTTCTGATCCAACTTTCTGCCAATGCGCCTGGGAAGGCAGCAGACGATGGCCAAGTGCTTGGACCCCTGCTACCCACGTGGGAGGTTCCAGACGGAGGTTCTGGCTCCTGGCTTCAGCCTGGCCTGGAACTGGCCATTGCAGCTATTTGGGGACTTAGTCAATGGATGGAAGATCTTTCTCCCTCCTTCTCCCTCTCTCTGTCACTCTGCCTTTCAAATAAATAAAATAAATCTTAAACCATAATTGAAGTAGCAATCACATCTGAGAAAAACCACTTTTCCATGTGTAAAGAATTTAATAGCTTTATGTATTCATTCATTCATTTGAAAGGCACAGCAATAGAGACAGAGAGCTCCCATCCGCTGATTCAATTCCAAATGCCTGCAATGGCTAGGGCTGGTCCAGGCTGAAGCCAGGAGCCGGGAACTCCCTCCTGGTCTCCCACATGGGTGGCGGGGGCCCAAGCACTTCGACCATCATCCACTGCCTTCCCAGGCACATCAGCAGGGAGCTGGGTTGGAAGTGGAGCAGCCAGGACTCAGAACCCTGCTCTGATATGAGATGCTGGTGTCACAAGTGGCAGGCAATTTAACCTGCTATGGCACAACACTGGCTCCCCAATAATTTTTCAAAAGTATTTCCTAAGCACTGTCTCTCAGGAAGCTACCAAAGAATGTGTCACACCCAAAATAAGGAAGTAAATCACGAAAGGGAAACCTTGGAATACGAAGAAAAAAAAAAAAAAAACAATCCTGGGAAGAAGTTAGGAAATTCCTGGGATGATGAAGGGAGATACCAGAATGACAGCTGTGTAATTAGTGTAGAACGCAACCAATCCAGACTGGAGTAAATCAGGAGGCTCCAGGAAAGACTGTCTCCAGAAGATACGGGGCCAGCACCGTAGCACAGTGGGTGAAGCTGTTGCTTGTGACACCAACATCCCATATGAGCACTGATTCAAGTCCTGGCTGTTCTACTTCCAATGCAGCTCCCTGCTAATGCGCCTGGGAAAGCAGCAGACGATGGCCCAAGTACTTAGGCTCCTGCCACCTATGTGGGAGACCCGGATGGAGTTCCAGCCTCCTGGCTTTGGCCTGACCCAGCCCTGGCTTTACGGGCATTTGAGGAGTGAACTGACAGATGGAACCTATCTCTCTGTTTCTGTCTCTCGTCTTTCTCTGTCACTCTGCCTTTTGAATGAATGAATGAGTAAATAATTTAAAAATCTGCTTTAAAAAATTAGAAAATATCCATGTAAAATCGACCAGACAGATCTCTAGCAAGCCTGACCAATGAAAATGGAAAGGATACATCTCCATTTACACAGAAAATTTTTAAATAGTGTGCTGTCTGGTGTTGTGGCACAGTGGGTGAAGCTGCCCCTTGGGATGCCATATCAGAGCCCTGGCTCCAGTCCAGGCTCCCCTAGTTCCGATCCAGCTTCCTGCCAATGCACCTGGGTGGGGGTGAAGTAGATGATGGCCCAAGTACTTAGGCTCCTGCCACCCACATGGGAGACCCGGATGGAGGTCCTGGCTCTTGGCTGCAGGCTGGCCCAGTCCTGACTGTTGCAGGCATTTATAGAATGAGCCAGTGGATGGAACTCTCTCTCTCTCTCTCTCTCTCTCTCTCTCTTCCTATCTGTCTTGCTCTGTTACTTCATCAAGTAGATGAAAATAAATAAAAATTCACCTTTAAAATATTGTGAACAGGGCCACTGCTGTAGCACAGTGGGTTAAAGCCCTGGCCAGCAGCACCAGCATCCGATATGAATACCGGTTCGAGTCCCCAGCTGTTCCACTTCTGATCCAGTCCCTGCCAATGCTCCTGGGAAAGCAGCAGAGGATGGCTCAAATCCTTGGGCCCCTGCACCCACATGGGAGACTCGGAAAAAGCTCCTGGCTCCTGGCTTCGGATCGGCTCAGCTCCGGCCATGGCAGCCATTTGGGGAGTGAACCAGTGGATGGAAGACCTCTCTCTGTCTCTACCTCTCTGTAACTTTTTCAAATAAATAAAATAAATCTTTAAAAAATATATATTGTGAATAACTTTATGTACTCAAGAACTCGAATGAGACAGATAATTTTCTAAAGACAATTCATGGCCGGCGCCGCGGCTCACTAGGCTAATCCTCCACCTAGCGGCGCCGGCACCCTGGGTTCTAGTCCTGGTCGGGGCGCTGGATTCTGTCCCGGTTGCCCCTCTTCCAGGCCAGCTCTCTGCTGTGGCCCGGGAGTGCAGTGGAGGATGGCCCAAGTGCTTGGGCCCTGCACCCCATGGGAGACCAGGAGAAGCACCTGGCTCCTGCCATCGGATCAGCGTGGTGCACCGGCCTCAGCACGCCAGCCGCAGTGGCCATTGGAGGGTGAACCAACGGCAAAAGGAAGACCTTTCTCTCTGTCTCTCTCTCTCTCACTGTCCACTCTGCCTGTCAAAAATAAATAAATAAATAAATAAATAAGTAATAAAAATAAAGACAATTCATCGGCAAAATTGATGCAAACATAAGCAGAAAGCGTAAGTAAACCAATAGCTATTAAATTGTTGGGATTGCTAATCACTGCTCTCTTACCCTAAAGGACACCTGCCCTTCTCTTACACTTGAAGGCATAAATAAACTCCGCCTCTTAGGGACACGTTTTCAGTTGTGGTGGCGGTTGCCCTCCCAGACACCCCTCTGGGGAGGCTGTCTGTAGGACGTAGGGCAGCTGCACACTACATTTCTAACTTCCCTTTCCACTAGGTGTGTCTGGATGACTAAATCCTCACCTTTACTTGGGAGCCAGCGTGTGTGCTGCTTCTCCATCACTCACTGTTTGTGTCCTGGCGCCACTGCTGACCAGGTGCCCGTGGTCTGGGGGCGTGAACAACGGGGCTCCTGTTCTCACAGCTCTGGAGGCCAGAAGTCCAAGTCAAGGTGGTGGGAGGCTGGTTCCTTCCCTGCATCCCCAGGGGAGCGCTCTCCTGCCCCTGTCTGCTGTCTTCAGATGCTGTGCCTGCAGCCAGGCTCTCCTGTCCAATCTCTGCCTGCACACTCACAGGGCATTCCCCAGCAGGTGTCTGCATGTCTGCTGCTGTGTGGAGACTGGTTCTCCTGGATTAGGGGCCCCCCTGCTTCAGCGTCGCTGCTTCCTGAGTGTGTCTGCAAAGACCCTGTTCTCAAGACAGGTGGCATTCTGGGGGTGCCTGGAAGGTGGGGCGCCAGAGTGTCAGTGAGGGGGGATGCAGCGATGTTTCTCTAAAAGGAAACGCTTGCTCGCTGCATTCTCTGCCCCGCCCTTCCTGTGGGCAGCACGGACTCAGAGCTGCAGTGCCTTTAGGTTAGGTAGATAAAGACAAACACCTTTGGAGATGGCAAAGAAGCAAAGTGGGGACACTGTGGGTCTGCATCGAGCCAGGACCACCCCACCAGCCTGGGCCCTTTATTTTATTTTATTTTATTTTATTTTATTTTATTTTTGGACAGGCAGAGTTAGTCAGTGATAGAGAGACAGAGAGAAAGGTCTTCCTTCTGTTGGTTCACTCCCCCAAATGGCTGCTGCGGCCAGTGCACTGCGCCGATCCGAAGCCAGGAGCCAGGTGCTTCCTCCTGGTCTCCCATGAGGGTGCAGGGTCCAAGCACTTGGGCCATCCTCCACTGCACTCCCGGGCCACAGCAGAGAGCTGGCCTGGAAAAGGAGCAACCGGGACAGAATCTGGTGCCCCAACCGGGACTAGAACCCTGGGGTGCCGGCGCCACAGGCGGAGGATTAGCCTAATGAGCTGTGGCTCCGGCCCTGGGCCATTCATTTCTACACTGAGCAAGAAGTATGCTTCTTGCTGGATTTAAACACCTGTACTGGGGCGGGGGGCGGGAGGAGGTTGGTCACTGATGTCAGAGCTTAGCTCTTACTCTTAGGAACATGCTTCTACTCAACTCATCTAATAAGGATCTTAATTTTATTCCCCAAACCCAGTAAGCACCAAATTTTTAAAAATCGTAAACTAGTATCATTTATGATCATAAATGCAGAGGTTCTAAATGAAGTGTTAGCAAGTTACATTCAAGGAAACATGTATACTTTTATGGTGACCTAGTTGTGTCTATCTCAGGAATTCAAAAATGGAATGGTTCAACATAATATAATCTATTAACATATATTTCTTTAAGGAGAAAAATCCACTTAACACAATAGATTAAGAATATTTGCTAAGATCTAATACTCATACAATTGAATAGGTAAATATGAAATATATAGCTAATACAAAGGAAATAGTTTAAGGTTTGTTTATTCCTGATAATGGTACTACAGTTATTTTTCTTTTTTAAAGAAATCTTATCTTTTCATGATACACACTAAAATATTGACAGATAGCATCATGTGATGTCTGGGATTTGCTTCAAATAACAGAGAGGGGAGAGGTTAGCAAAGATTAACCAGGAGCCAAAAGTTATTGAGACTCTATAATGGGCACACAGAAATTTATTATTCTAGTCTACCTACTTTCTAAAAAAGAAAAAAGATTTATTTATTTGAAAGTAGAGTTACAGATAGAAATAAGGAGAGACACAGAGATCTTCCACCTATTGGTTCATTCCCCTAAATGGCTGCAAAGCCAGGGCTGGGCCAGGCCAAAGCCAGAAGCGTCATCTAGGTCTCTCACTTGGGTGGCAGGGGCCCAAGCACTTGGGTGATCCTCTGCTACTTCCCCAGGGAGCTGGATCAGAAGTAGAGCAGCTGGGAGTCAACCAGTCCCCACACAGGAAGCCAGGGTCGCAAGCAGTGGCTTCACACTATGCCACAATGCGCCCCTAGTTTACCTACTTTTATGTATGTTTAAATTTTTCTGTATGCTTAAAAGAAAATATAAATTCACTTATAACTTCAAAAGAAACTAAAGGCTTATGTACGTATGTGTCATTTATCAAAAGATAGATACACAGGTTTTTTAGAAAGATTTATTTATTTATTTGAAAGTCAACATTACAGAGAGAGGAGATACAGAGAGAGGGAGATACAGAGAGAGAGATATTCCACATGATGGTTCATTCCCCAATGGCCACAACAGCCAGGGCAGGGCTAGGCCATAGCTAGAGCTAGGAGCTTCTGAGTTTCCCACGTGAATGGGAGTAACCACTACACACCCATTAGGATGGCTAATAATCAAAACTAGAACAGGGGGCCAGCATTGTGCAGCAGCAGCTTAAACCACCACTCGGAACACCGGCATCCCCTATTAGCACCAGTTCAAGTCCCGGCTGCTCCATTTCCAATCCAGCTCCCTGCTAACGTGCGTGGCAAGGCAGCAGAAGACGACCCAATTGCTCGGCCCCCTGGCAACCGTGTGAGCATTTGGGGAGTAAAACCAATGGATGTGCACTCTCTCCCTCCCTCCATCCCTCCCTCCCTCCTTCTCTCTTTCTCTCTCTGCCTTTCAAATGAGAAGAAAAAAAAATTTTTAAAGATGGAGAACCAAAAATAGTAAAAGTCTGGTTCAAGTCCCAGCTCTACTTCTGATCCAGCTTCTTGCTAACACACACCCCGGGGAAGGCTGCAGGTGATGGCTCAAGTATTCAACATATAGAAGATTTCTCCCTGCTAGACTTTCAAATAAAAAAGCGAAAATAATTAATTAATGTAAAAAGCCATGCAAAGAGATTTAATTTAAAAACTCAGTAGATAAATTTAAATGGAATACAAAAATCATTCACATAATCCAAAAGAAGATAGGAAAGAGATACAAGGGAATTTTTAAAAATGCTAAAAAGAGAGGCCAGCGCTGTGGTATATCAGGTAAAGCCACCACCTGCAGTGCCAGCATCCCATATGGGCACCAGTTAAAGTCCCGGCCGCTCCATTTCTGATCCAGCTCCCTACTATCCAGCTCTCTGGGAAGGCAGTGGAGGATGGCCCAAGTCCTTGGGCCCCTGCACCAGCGTGGGAGACCCAGAAGAAACTCCTGGCTCCTGGCTTCAGATCAGCCTAGCTCTGGCCATTGCAGCCATCTGGGTAGTGAACCAGTGGATGGAAGACACCTCTCTCTCTCTCTCTCTCTCTGTCTGTCTCTCCTTCTCTCTCTGTGTAACTCTGACTTTCAAATAAATAAATCTTTTTTAAAAATTGCTAAAACGGTAGAACTGACTTCAGACATATCAATACTCACATTAAATAAAATGGTCTAAAAGATTGTCAGGCTAGATTTTCATACAAACAAGGGGGGAAAAAAGTAAAACCCAATAATTTACTGTCTACAAGTTTATGGTAGAGGTATATTTTAAGCAAAAGAATGGAAGAACTTTGTACCATGCCTACACCAATCCAAAGAGTGCTGGGGTGTTTCTATGAATATTAGACAGAAGGGGTAGGTACCTGGAATGGTGGTTAAGATGCTGTTCCAAGTATCCATATCTCATATCCGAGTACCTGGGTTCAAATCTTGGCTCTGCCCCTCATCCCAGCTTCTTGTTCATGTGCACCCTGGGAGACAGCAGGAATTACTGAAGTACCTGGGTTCCTGTTACCCACGTGGGAGACCTGGATTGAGTTCTGCGCTCCAGACAGCCTCACTCAGCTCCGGCTGTGGCAGGCATTTGGAGAATGAACCAGCAGATGGGAGACCTTTGTCTGTCTGTCTGTCTTTCTCTCTCTCACTCTCTGCCTTTCAAATACATAAGAACTGGCTTATTAATTAAAAATTTTAGGGGCTGGTATCATGGCACAGCAGGTTAAGCCGTTGCCTGTGATGCCTGCATCCCATATGGCACTAGTTGGAGTCCTGACTGCCACTTCTGATCCAGCTCCCCAAAAATGTGGCCTGGGAAAGCAGTTGAAGATGGTTCCTGGCACCCAAGTAGGAGACCAGCTCCTTGCTTTGGCCTGGCCCAGCCCTGGCCTTATGAGCATTTGGGGAGAGAACCAGCAGATGGAACATCTCTCTCTGTTTCTGTCTCTCCTCTTTCTCTGTCATTCTGCCTTTTGAATGAATGAATGAATGAATGAATCTGTTTAAAAAAAAATAGAAAAGATCCATGTAAAACACTGATCCTTGTAGGGAAACTTAATCAGCCAGACAGATCTCTAGCAAGCCTGACCACTGAAAACACAGCAGCACAGTTGCTGATGCAACGCCAGGTCCCATACGGCCGCCAGTTTGTGTTCCAGTTCCTTCGCTTTCACTCCAGCTCTCTACTAATGGCTGGGAAAGCAGTGGAACGTAGCGCAAGTGCTGAGACCCGTGCCACCCACTCGGGAGACCTGGAAGAAACTCCTGGCTCCTGACTTCAGCCTGGCCTAGTGCTGGCCATTGGGGTCATGTGGGGAGTAAACCAGCTGATAGAAGGTCTCTCTCTGTCTCTCTTTCTCTCTGTGTGTAACTCAGGATTTCAAATAAATAAATCTTTTTAAAAATACAAATAAATAAATATTTTTTCAAAAAGGCTGATCAAAGCAAAAGGAGACTTGGAAGTGTCTACAATTATAGTAGCTATTTCAATACTCTTCTCTCAGTAACTGCTATAAAGCAAGCCATCAGAAAATCAGCAAATACAGTACAAGGAATTGAGCTATTCCACCTGCCAACTGGATCCAACTTTGATTTACAGAACACTCCACCCACAAAACAGAATCTGCCTTCTTCTCAAATACACCTGCAATGTTCCTGCGGTAGATTACATCCATGGTCATAAAACAAACCTTAATAAATGGAATAGCTTTCAAATCATGCACAGTATATTCTCTAAACATAATGGAATTAAACAGGCAATCAATAACAGAAAAATAACCTGAAAACCTCCAAGCACTTGAACTATGGTTCAAAGAGGGAATCTCAGGGAAACAGAAAATACTTTGAACTGAATGAAGACAGAACACATCAGAATTTGTAGAATGTGGCTAAAGCAGTAGTTAGAGGAAATTATATAATATTTTTTAAAGATTTACTTTATTTATTTGAAAGACAGAATTACAGAGAGAGGTAGAGACAGAGAGAGAGATCTTCCATCCATTGGTTCACTACCCAGATGGCCGCAAAGGCCGGAGCTGCGCTGATCCGAAGCCAGGAGCCAGGAGCCAGGAGCCTCTTACGGGTCTCCCACGTGGGTGCAGGGGCCCAAGGACTTGGGCCGTCTTTTACTGCTTTCCCAGGCCATAGCAGAGAGCTGGATCAAAAGAGGAACATCTGGGACTAGAACCGGCGCCCATATGGGATGCTGGTGCTTCAGGCCAGGGCTTTAACCTGCTGTGCCACAGTGCTGGCCCCCGGGAACTATATACTATTAAATGTTTGTATTTGAAAAGAAGCTCTCAAGTCAATATTCTAAACTTAAGAGATTAGAAAAAGAAAAGTAAAAGCAAATCAAAAGAAAAGAATATGTATAAGAAAGAAACCAATGAAATTAAAAACAATAGAGAACATCAATGAAACTAAAAGCTATTTCTTTGAAAATTTTAATAAAGATTTGATAAACCTCTAGTTAGACTAGCAAAATCTCAAATGAACTAGAACACCACTATAGACTCCACGGTCATTAAAAAAAAGGGGGACTATTACAAGCACTCAGCAATAATAAATTTGGTAACAGATAAATGAACCAATTCCTGAAAAGTCAGAAAGCTCAAATAGTCTCATATCTATTAAAGAAATTGAGCTCAGAGTTTGAAATATACTATTTATTGAGGTAATGATACAGAATTTAGAATTCTCTAAATATTAGGCAAGAACCCACTCAGGCTTATTAATAATGGGGATTTATTAATAAGCATATGGTGACATCATATGGCACCCCAAATTCTGATAACATATGTGGCATCCCAGGTGGGACTCCTGGGGAACTTTAGAGGGGCACATTTTCATATGTATTTTAGGGGGTTAATTCCAATATCAGTAATAGATCAGCATTCCCATTGCTGTGGTGGTTACACAAATCTACACATGTGTTAAAACTTAGATCTATATATACCACCTCCCTTTAAAAGTCAGTGGTGGGAGGGGCCAGCACTGTGGCATAGCAGGTAAAGCCAGCTCCTGCAATGCCAGCATCCCACACGAGCGCCAGTTCAAGTCCCGGCTGCCCCACTTCCGATCCAGCTCTCTGCTATGGCCTGGGAAAGCAGTAGAAGATGGGCCAAGTCCTTGGGCCCCTGCACCTGTGTGGGAGACTCGGAAGAAGCTCCTGGCTCCTGGCTTTGCATCAGCCCAGCTTTAGCCATTGTGGCCATTTGGGGAGTGACCAGTCAATGGAAGACCTCTCTCTCTCTCTCTCTGCCTCTGCCTCTCTATAGCTCTGCCGTTGCAATAAATTAATAAATCTTAAAAAAAAAAAAGTCAGTGGTGGGCCTGGAGTTTTGGCATAATGGATAAGGCCACCACTTGCAACAGCAATAGCAACATCTCATACAGACGCCAGTTCGTGTCCCCGCTGTTCCACTTCCCATCAGCTCCCTGCTAATGGCCTGGAAAGCAGTGCTTGGGCCTCTGCTTCCAATGTGGGAGACCTGGATGGAGTCCTGGCTCCTGGCTTCAGTCTGGGGCAGCCCTGGCTGTTGTGGACATCTGTAGAGTGAACCAGCAGAGAGAAGATCTGTCTGTCTCTCTTTGTCTGCCTTTCAAGTAAAATAAAAATGTTTTTCTAAAAAGGTTTTTAATTAAATTAAGATTGCTAAGAGTTACTCAAAGGCCAAATGAATAAGTGGATAATAGTAAACAGGAAATTCTCAGAAAAAAAAAAAAACAAATGAACAAAAATTGCAACGATATTCAAGTTTGCTGGCAATCAGAGAATGCCATTAAAATATGACAGTGAGAAAACAGTTCATTCCCAAGGAGGGATGATAGCGAGCAGTGGCGAGAGCAGCGGGACCTACACGTACTGGGGTGGGAGCAGTGCTGTGAAGCCCCTTTGCAGTGGCATTTGAGGAGAAGAAAATGAAAATGAGCCCACCCTTCCCCTGCAATTCCCCTTCTAAATATTCTTCTAGGAGTGCAAAAAGGTTCGTTGCAGCATTGCCTACAATAGCAAAACATTTTTTAAAGCCATTGAATTTAAACATGGTAGTAGTTCATGATATGATGGGATATGAAATCAACATAAAACTTGAAACCATATGAAATCAATGTGAAACTTGCAAAATAAATTTAAAAAAAGATTTATTTACTTGGAAAGGCAGAGTCACAGAAAGAGGGAGAGACAGAGGTCTTCCACCCACTGGGTCACCCCCAAATGGCTGCAACAGCCAGAGCTGGGTCAAGCCAAAGCCAGGAGCTTGGAACTCCATTTGGGTCTTCTCCATTGGCGACTGGGATGCAAGCACTTGGGCCATTTTCCACTGCTTTCCCAGGCTCAACAGCAGGTAGCTAGACCAGGAGTGACACAGTCAGGACACGGACTGGTGTTCATATGAGATTTTGGAGTCACCAGGCAACAGTTTAACCTGCTGCACCGCAACGCCAGCCCCCAAAATACAATACTGAATGAGAGAGCAAGCTGTAAGATGACATTAGTTACATAAGTTTGAGAACACATAAAGCAGTGCAAATACTTGATGAGCCTCAAAAACATGCCTGTGAAATATAAACACAAATGCAGGACAGTTGCTACTGCTAGGGAACAGAGGGCAAGGTGTTCAGGGTGGAACACACGTTGCTCCCGGCCTTTTGGCTAAGACAAAGTGAAGGGCAGAACACACAAGGGGCCTTCAATTGTATCTGGAATTTCATGTTAAGAACAAGCCAGCAAGGCAAAATACTGAAATTCAATGGAGATGGATGGTGGGTTCTCAGAACTTCATCATGCTATCCTTTGTATATTTCTTGGTATTTAAATATTTCATAATCAAAATAATAACTGCCTCTTACACAACACTGCACCATCATAGTGCATAGCCCTAGCTGGGAGCACCGGATCTAAGTTGCCTGGGCTCTGATCCCATTCCTACTGCTCACAACCAATGGAACCCCGGCAAATCAATGACCTTCTCTGAGCCTCAGATACCATAACCATAACACAAGGCTAACAATACAAGTACTTTCCTGATAGTATTTTTTAACATGTCTTTATTTGGAAGGCAGAGAGAGGGAGATCTTCAATCCAATGGTTCACTCCTCAAAACCCCCACAACAGCCCAGAGAAGCCAGGAGCCAGGAATTCCACCTGGGTCTCCCACATGGGTGGCAGGGGCCTAAGCACTTGAGCCATGTTCTGCTGCCTCCCGGGCGCATACGCAGGAAGCTGGATTGGAAGCAGAGTAGCGGGGACTTGAACCGAGGCTCCAGTATGGGATGTGAGCATCCCAAATGGCGGCTTAACCCACCTCACCACTGCCTGCCCCACCTTTTGTATTTTCGTGGAGATCAAATGCATCGAAATGCAAGACGTCTAGCATAATGCAAGGCACAAAGCAAATAGGACCTCTTTTTTTTTTTTATATTATTCTTTATGCTTTGAAACTCAGCTGTGATCCGTGTGAAACCTTCCCCAACACCGTCCCCTCACCAACCCCGGGCCAAGGAGAGAGAACCAGGCATTTTGTCCTGACTTTTTACCTTACTTAACTGTGCAGCTTAGCTACTCATTGGTCTGCCTCTCCATTTTCTTTTCATTCCAAACATCTGGCAATAGCAGGAATATAAAGATCATCACGGATAACTAACAGTACAAATGGATGAACAAATGATATCCAACGTCATCAAAACCACTGGTGTTCCTCTCCCGAGCCCCAGGCCTCTTCCCGGGGGTCCTCAACTCTAATTCTAATAGCCTGGCTTAAGTCCCTCTAGTCCCAGAGAAATACTTCACAAAAGTCATTACTCTGAATAAACACTCTTCTAGGGTAATAAAAGAAACCCATCAGTAGAAGACAAGCCTCAAACAAAGGCAAGAGTCTCTAATGGTGGAGTTTCAGGTCCTAAGGCACTTCTTCCTCACTCCTACTCTATTATCTGCTTCTTCTCTGTGAAGGACGAGATTTGGAAGATAATGTGAGAACAGAGCTCTTGGGGAAAAAAACTTGTGAGTGTTCCCTTGGAAAGTTGTGGGTGAGTCACATTTTTAAAAACACAAATCACATTTTGAATGAGTACAAGAATGTTTTTAATTTACTGAAGGAGCTGGCTCCTTAAATCCCATTGTGAATTCTTTCTTAAGACCGAAGCAAGGAATTCTTTTGTTAAGTAAATATCCAGGCCCTTCCTTGCCAAAGAGCTTTTGAAATCTTTGCTGTAATTATGCTGATGTTTTCTGTGTTTATATGTTAAATGCCTAGAGCTTAATTGTTAATGGGTAAATAAGAGAAGCCTCCAGATCCTTGCCAAGAGAGGCCCAGTGGCTGAACAAAGGCTCTGCAGGACCCTGGTGGAGAGGGTGGAGGGCCGTGAGGGTACAGCGGCAGCCCAGGCTGTACTCTCGGAGGAGCCGAGCTGGGAGGACGAAGGCCACCGTCACGTAGTACTGCAAGGTGTCAGGCAGCGGCCTGGCTCGTGTTTCCTTTCTCCCTACCCCAGGAACTCCTCCTGCTCTCCAGAAAACCGCACAGAGAACAGGGCCCTGTTGGAAGCGGTTTTTCTATCTGTAGGCGGAGAGCTAGGGCCACAGGCTAACTGCCCAGCACAGGTGGCCCTGGGGTAGGGGGTAGGGGGTTCAACAGAACCACCTTGAGTGTAACTTCAACTCCTGTTTTCAGGGTCCCCTGCGGTGACGTGGGACCAAGAGTGTCTGTCTTGTGAGAATTAAACAAGTAGATCTTAGAAGAAAATGCTTAGAAGCGTGTCTGGCATGCAGTAAGTTAAATTCTTAGCTGTGAGTTAAATCGGGTTAGAGTTCCATTGACCTGAATCAGGTTTGTCCAGAACAGGCGTGCAAACGGCATCCTACAGTTGTGCGTGGTGGGCTGTTTGCAGGGAACCCGCACCCATGTGTTTCATCGGGGCCACCTTTGCATCAAGGCCCCTTTAAATATGTCGGGGTTTTCCCGTGCCATGTGGCCTCTGGAATAGGACACAGACAGGACAGGGGTTAGTGAGCAACCATCCGTGTGCTTCTATTGAAACTCAGATCAACCCTTGTGTTTAAATGCCCAGGGGACGAAGATCTCTGCCTTGGGGATTGGGAGCCGGGTCTGGCGGAAGCAAGCTGGGACCTGCTGAGCCTGCATGGGGATCTGCAAGATAAGCCTAGCTCTTCCAGGCAAAGTAAGCTCCACTCGAAGGTCAACAGATCAGCTGTGAGGACTGGCAGTCTCCCTGCGTCTGTTTGCACAGGGAGTCTTTCCAGTGTGGAAGTGGTGCCGAGTGCAGGAGAGGGTACAGCCAATGCCGTCTGGGTCCAGAGCGGGAGCTTAGCAAGTCCCTCCCCAGGGACTCTTTCCAGCTGCCCCAGGAGCAGCGTCTGCCGGTTTCCCCTCTGGGACCTCATCGGGGGACCTGCCCTGGCAGCCCCTCCTCTGCAGCACCCCCCCACCCCGTGTCACCTTCAATTTAGCAAAGCAATAGGCATATCTATGATCTCACCTTGATCGCCATCACCCCATCTCTGGAGCAGGCAGAAAGGTGCAATTAGGGGCTAAGATAACAAATGCCTGCGGTCCCTCCTCCTGCAGTAACCAGAGCCAGTGGCCACATCCATCCATGTGAAGGGGGAGAGGGGCAGCCACACACAGAGACCTGGGCACTCAGAGCCCCTCTGTCCCCCTACTCAGCTGCCCTCTCCAGGGTCCGTGCCAGGCCCCTCGCAAGAGGACGTGCAGGAGCTTCCTCCCTCTGCTTCTCCAGAATCAGCCAGTCCTGCTCACCTGCCAGGTGCAGGTTCTCAGGAACCCCAGTGCCTCCATCTGCCTGGCCTGCTGGGAAGGGAGACCATGGTCCCGGCGATGCCCGCGTTTTGTGTCAGACGCACACGTACTGGAGACCCCCCTCTCTGCCAGGACCCCGTGCAATAGCAGGGAAGGGGTGCTCAGGTCAGGAGGGGAGGAGAGACACCTGTAGGGGAAAGGACTGCTCACAGGCTAAGTAGGTTTCTGGAAACAAAGAGTTGGTAATGGCCTCGACCTGGCTCAGCCGAAAGAGCTGGCTCAGGAGCTTAGGAGCAAGAGACCAAACCCAGCCTGGAAGGGGGAGGAAAGGGCTGGAGCCACACAAAGAACAGGCAGTCCCCCGCCAGCCCAGGTCCACGTCACAGTGAGTGTGAGCCCGTGTGTGTGAGCACCGCCGCTGACTCAGCCGTGTGTGTCACGCTCGTGTCGGCTGCGAGTCACCCAGTGAGTGTCCCCTTGCACAGGCGGCCGTGGAATGTGGATGGGAGCCAGAGCGCGCTCCCTGGGAGGCTGTGTTTAAAGGGCACCACGCTTCATTCACACCGTACATCACACACCACGCTTCTGAACACTGTCCAAAGGAAGCCATCTGTCCCCTCTTCCTGCCGAAACCACCCGACTCCGGCGCAGCAGGGCTGCAGGCTGCAGGCTCGCAGCTTGTTTTCAGAGACTGCCACGGTCTGTGCACCCCAAGTTCCAACCCCTCCTTTTGGAGAAGGAGAAACTGGTGGCAGAGGACGCTGACACAAGGGTGCTGGAAACAGACCTGGCTTGTAGCAAAGCCAGTGCGGCCCCAGGAGTCTGCCCCGTCCCTGCCCTCACGGCACACAGTGTGTCCTTCTCTCTCTCTCCAGAATGGTGATGACATCACTTCCTTGAAGCACAGGGCACCCAGATTGTGCCTTAGAGAACACGAATGTCGTGTCCTAAAGGCTGGGGTCTTTTGTGTGTGTGTGAGAGAAATGACAGTGTCTGTGACAAGGAGGGAGAGAGAGAGCGTCCATGTGCTCTGTGTATGCCTATGAGTAACCCCAAAGGCAAAGATGGGGCACCTCCGGCCACACATTAGACAGAGCATCACTGACCTCTTCCTAGAGCCTTGCTCTTGCCCCACCCACGCCAGGAGGAACTCCCAGGGAGACCCATAAGTCAGCCGGTTCCTGGGCAGCCTCAACGCTGCATGATTCAGAAGTCACTTAGCACACACTGAGGATCTCCATCTGGAAGACGACTCCAGGTTCTTCCACCTGCCAAAGTACCACAGTGCCCAATTTCACCTCCTCCCCACACTCAAAAAAAAAGAAAGAAAGAAAGAAAGCAAGAAAGCAAGAAAGCAAGAAAGCAAGAAAGAAAGAAAGAAAGAAAGAAAAGTAAATAGAGGTAGAGGATTTAACAGTCCTAGAAAGGGCTGAATAGGTTACCAGGTGAGGAGCTGAGCCTGTTAACCATCACCAGGAGCTTCAATGACCCATTCCATTCATTCTTCTCGGATGGCTCAGAGCGCAGGCAACTTCAAAGGCAGCACCCCAGCCTCTGGAGTCATCGCTCTGATTCCATGTTAATTAAGTAGTTACTACACACACGGCACCATTGAGGACACCCAATAGGCACAGACGCTGCCCTGCGTCCCTCCCCAAGCCCAGGGATTATCTGAGTTTATCCCCACTTCAAAGGCCCTTCGCTCTAATCACAGCTTGTCACCCACGGTGGAGGGGCGAGGGGGGAGGGGCAGGGGGGGGGAGGGGCAGGGAGATCATTGCTGTGGGTCAGGTCGGACCAGGAGCGAGCCTGGGCTCTGCACCTCTGAGATGGTGTTTTCCAAAGAGTGCTCTCCTGAAGGCATGCCTTAGCAAAGGGAGTTAACAGGAAGCTGTCTCTGCAGAGAGACTGACAGACTCAATGCTGACACAAGGGCGAGCACTGTGGCGCAATGGAGACGCCTGCATCCCAGATCAGAGAGCCTGGTAAGAATCCCGGCTGCTCCACTTCCCATCTGGCTCCCAGCCAATGCGCCTGGGAGGGCAGCAGGTGATGACCCACGTAGTTGGGCCCCTGCCACCCACGTGGGAGACCCGAATGAATTTCTTGGCTCCTGGCTTCAGCCCGGCCCAGACTTCACTGTTGCTGCTATTTGAAAAGTGAACCGGTGAATTGAAGAACTCTCTTTCCCTCCCTCTCTCCCTCCCTCTCTTTCTCTTGCTCTACCTTTCAAATAAACACATCTTTTTAAAAATGAAAAAACACAGTAAATAATATGATTTTGTTTTGCATTAATGAGTGAAAAGGGGCAACCTGTAAGTAGATGTATCTATTCATGTACGTTTAAAAGTGTGGGAAAACATATATATATGTGTGTGTGTGTGTATATATGTATATTATATATGTAGGAAAGTGTGTGCAAGGGAAAATACATACGGAAAAACATGAAATGCTGTAATGAATTCAGTTTACTTCAGAGGCTGGGCTTGGAATGGGTAAGAAAATGAATTTTTGCATGCTCCATATTGTGTTCTGAGTATGAATTTTTATAACTTTGGTAAAGAAGAAGAAAGAGCATTAAAATGTAAAGAGAATAGAGGGAACCGGGCTCATGGACGCTGACCGCACCCAAGCCGCGCCTGCCCGGGTGAGAGCCTCACCCACCCCGACATTTGGAGAGCTGGCAGCCGTCACTCGAGAAAACATGGCCCATTTGGCCTCTGCTGCAGCATCACGGAGGAAACAGAGACCACGGCTGTCAGCTCAGAAGGAAAAAACTGCTCTGCATAAACATATGTGACATAAATGTATTCAATGACTAGGTATTTCAACAGATAAAATTCATTAAAACTCATGCAAATTTCTGGCCACCATCCTCACCACGCACTGTCGATGCAGAGCGCTGGGACCTGGAATGTACGGCGGAGCCCTGCATCAGGCTCTGAGTGAGGAGGGGAAGGTCAGCTGCATGGGGTCTGCCGAAGGCTCCCGGAAAACGCAGATTATGGGAAAACTACGCCTGGGCTTCGGAATTTTTTTGCACTAAAATAAACTTGCCTTTAATTCCATTTTCCTTTTTAAAAATTATTTATTTATTTGAAAGGCAGAACTGCAGAGGGTGAGGGAGAAACAGAGATCTTCCATCTACTGTTTCATTCCCCAAATGGCCACAACGACTGGGGCTGGGCCAGGCCAAAGCCAGAAGCCTGGAATTCCACCCTGGTCTCCCCTGTGGGTACAGAGGCCCAAGCATCTGGGCCATCATCCGCCGCTTTCCCGCTACATCAGCAGGGAGCTGGATTAGAAGTGGAGCAGCCGGGACTCAAATCCAGTGTCGCAGGCAGCAGCTTAACCTGCTGTGCCAACACCAGACCCAAAAAATAAATCCTTTTTTTAAGTTTTTTTTTTTTTTACTTTATTTATTAATAGGGAGCTGGGTTGGAAATGGAGCAACTAGGACTCAAACAAGAGCTCTGATAAGGGATGCCAGCATCAGAGGCTGTAGCTAAACTGGCTGTACCACAAGGCTAACCCCTTAGTTCCATTTTGACATCATCTTGGATGTGCCAGATACTGGGCTGAGCAAGGAGCACACACGTCCCAGTTGATCCTTACAGTAGCCCTGCAAAGTAGACAGAAAGGGAACATGCGCACACACACACACACACACACACACATGCATGCGTGCATTGATGACTAGAGAACAGAGAGGAGGCAGCCAGGTAGGAGTGGGAGACCAACAGCAGCAGAGCCTGGCATCTTGGGGATGCGATACCCCTAGGGCTCCACAATGAGGCCAGGCCAGGCCAGGGGAGCAGTGATTCCAGGGTCTCTTTGGTCACACAGCCAGGAGCCTGGCTAGCTTGGCACTGCCTGGGTTCACTTAATCCCCCCTGGAGGCCTACACTTGACAGGACGCCAGGACTGTCTTCATTGCGAGGGACTGCTGAAACCCAACTCAAACCAGCAAGGCCCTGTGCTATTTTGCACTCATAATTAAAAACACCCACGAGCAGTTGGCTCCTGGCTCAACGGGAACAGGGTTCAACCATGCCGACAAGGACTCCTTCTGCTCCTCTTCCCCCGGGTGTCGGCCTCGTTTTCTTAGGCAAGCTCTGTGGACAGGGCAGCATAGATGGCCCCAGAAATTCCATGTTACTTGGTTTCTTGGAAGGCACTTCTTTTCCAATAATTTCAACAACAGTGCCCATTCCTGAATGAATTACCCTGGTGATGTGACAGGGCAGGCTGGGTCAGCCCTTCCCAGCTCACAAGACCTGGAAACAGGGATGTGGTCCCCACTCCACCACCAAAACTGGGGGGCTGGTACCCTACGAAGGAGGGGCAAGCACGCCTGAGAAGCACATCTCCATGTACAGAGGAACCCACAGACAAGAGGTGAACTGTAAGAAACCGCAGGTGTCGGTGGTGGATAATGGCCACTTCTTAGCACCCCACGAGGCCCTTGGAAGTTGCTCAGCACAATGACAGAAGTTCTGAAGAGTCCAGGAACGCTCTCTCTCATTGCCAAGGTTAAAGGTTCAGGAGGGATGCCCAAGGCCTCGGGCAGTAAGCCCCGCAGGCCCTGATTCTGCAGGCCATGCACAGGGTGTGGGGAGCACCAGCTGCATAAAGAGCTGTGATTACAGATGACCCAGAGGCTAGAAATGTCCTGGGAAGAGCTCTCAGCCCAGAGTCCCAGCTCTAACAAGTCACGCCACCACCAAAGTGAGCCTGGCGGTCTCCGGGGCCAGAGCTCTTCCACGTGTAACGCAGAGGCCACAAAGCAAAATCACAGCTGGGGTTGCCGCCAGCTTCAAGTGCTGATCTAGGGAAGGGTCACAAGTTGAAAAAAAAACTTTATGGGTAAGTAAACTTTTACACACAAACAGGTGAGAAAAAGGTGAGCTGAAAACACCATACCACATGCACCAGCCGAGCCCATAACAATTGGAGCAGTAAAATAAGTGATAACGGTTATGGGATATAACCCAAGAATCCATCCATCCATCTACGCATCCATCCACCCATGAGGAAGTAAAAGCTCCTATGGGGAGAGATCAAGTAGCAAGTAAACAAGAAACTGTGGCATTAGAAAACCATCAATAGGAGGAAAGCGCTATGGCATCGTGGGCCAGGCCTCCACCTGCAGTGCCGGCATCCCATATGGGCACTAGTTTGTATCCCAGCTGCTCCTCCTCAGATCCAGCTCTCTCCTATGGCCTGGGAAAGCAGTGAAAAATGGCCCAAGTGCTTGGGAGACCTGGAAGGAGCTCCTGGCTCCTGGCTTCAGATCAGCCCAGCTCTGGCCATTGCAGCTATTTGGAGAGAGAACCAGCAGATGGTAGACCTCTCTCTCTGTCTGTAACTCTAGCTCTCAATTAAATAAAAAAAAATCTTTAAAAAAAGAAGAGAAAAGATCAACAGATATTAAAACTACTAAGTAAAAGTTTGATAAGAAATGGGACATATATGACATCTCAGGATATTTCCCCTTACATGTTTCTTATCACTTAAGAGGGGAGAGAGAGTTATTTTGCCATGCTGAAGGCTGGAGGCCTCCACCTTAGCCAGAGACCACAGTTAACAGAACATCTTAGAAGAGACCAACATCACGTGTCTTTGATACAGCACTCTGAGAAGTCCACAGCATCCCATCAGGATTTTTCTGCCCAGAATATATAACCTGAATCTATTCATAAGAAATCGTCAGAAAAACCAGATTGAAAGAAATTGTATTGGAGAGTTGACCAGTACAACTTTAAAATGTCAAGATCTAATTTGAAAGTTTTTACTTTAAAAAAAAAAAAAACAACCTCAAGGTTGTGAAACATAAAGAAAGGCTAAGGAATTGTTGAGTTTTTGAAAGAGATCAAAGAGGGGCCAGTGCTTGGCAGAGCAGGTAAAGCCACCACCTGCAGTGCCAGCATCCCATATGGGTGTCCCCGTTTGAGTCCCGGCTGCTCCTCTTTAGATCCAGCTCTCTGCTATGGCCTGGGAAAGCAATGGAAGATGGCCCAAGTGCTTGGGCCTCTGCACCTGCATGGGAGACCCTGAAGAAGCTCCTGGCTTCAGGTCAGCGCAGTTCCAGCTGTTGTGGCCACCTGGGGAGTGAACCAGCAATGGAAGACCTCTCTCTCGCTCTCTCTCTGCCTCTCCTCTCTCTGTGTAACTCTGCATTTCAAATAAATAAATAAATAAGTCTTTAAAAAAATAGATTTCATTATACAGTGTGAAACACCATAGAAGATACCTTAAGCAAAATCAAAAGATAAAAGACTAAAGGAAGTTACTGACAACATGAAAGAATTGACAGCCCTGGTATACAAAGATTGCCTACGTACTGATTAGGAGAAGACAACTGGACAAGGGGAAAGAGTATAAATAAAGATAATTCATCCAAGAGGCAACACACACGGACACGTTGTTATGAGAACACGAGCGAGCTGACTCCCGTCAGAAGAGGAGACTATGATGGGGAATCCTTGTCAGGACATCAGAGTCACAGGAAAAGACTGACGTCTCCAGTGCTGAGGAAGGGGTGGGTGGGCACTGATGCACAAGTTGGGCAGAAATGTGAATTGCAAAGATAGTTCTGGGACATTAGCTACAAAAAAAATCCAAGATACACAAACCATTGACGCACAACCCCCCTGCAAGGAATTCACACTGCCCGACATCATATAAAGCATCTGTGTATGATGAGAGACGCACAGAGACATTTGTTACGGCATGGCATGAGGCAAAGAAAAAGCAGACACACTCCATGTTCGCTGCCTGAAGAATGCATAAGAAAACAACTGGACAACTGAACGCCGGATCAGCATGCAGTTATCCAAATGGTAATAAATGCGGGGGCTGGCATCACGGTACAGAGGGTTAAGGCCACCACCTGCTTCCTGAATCAGAGCACTGGTTCAAGTCCTGGTTGCTCCACTTCTGTTCCAGCTCCCTGCTCATGTGCCTGGGAAAGCAGCAGAAGATGGCCTGAGTGCTTGGGGCCCTGCCACCTGCATGAGAGACCTGGATGGGATTCTAGGGCCCTGATTTTGGCCTGGCCCAGAACCAGCTGTCATGGCCATTTGGGGAGTGAACCAGCGGATGGAAGATCTCTCTCTCTCTCTCCCTCCCTCCCTCTCTGTAACTCTGCCTTTCAAATAAACAAATCCATCTTTTTAAAAATATTCAGACATAATTTTAAAAATATATCCATAAATGGATCTTGATATATCCTGACTTAGTGGCCTAAACCCAGGATTTCCATGATAGTTCAAAAGCGCAGTGTAGTATGATTCCCTTTTGCTAAAACACTTATTTAAAAGAAAGCAAAACCAAGTAGACTTAACACTGGTTTCTCGGCAGAGGAGAGCGAAAGCTTACCCAGGGTTCATTGCTGGTTGTTCTTGTATCCCTATTTAATTTGCTTTACAAAGCATGTCACTTTATCACTTTCACAATGTAAAACATCAGGGAGAGGGAGGCTGGTGTTGTGCCGCCCTAGCGAAGCTGCCACGTGCAATGCTGACACAGGGATCCCACATTAGCTGTCCGGATGGCGTCCTGGCTGCTTTGCTTCCGTTCCAGCTTTCTGCTAATGCTCCTGGGAAAGCAGCAGATGCGTTTGGGCTCCTGCCACCCATATGAGAAGCCCAGATGAAGTTCTTGGCTCCTGGCTTCAACCTGACTCAGCCCTGGTTGTTCCAGCCGTTTGGAGAGTAAACCAATGGATGGAAGATAACTTTCCCTCTGTCTCTCCCTCGCTCTCTGTCACTGTCTTTCAAATAAATAAAAAACCTTTTAAAAATAAATAGTTATCTTTTTTTAAAGATTTATTTTATTTATTTGAAAGAGTTACAGGAAGAGGTAGAGACAGAAAGAGAGAGAGCGAGGCATTCCCTCACTGGTTCACTCCCAAATGGCCACAATGGCCACAGCTGAGCAGATCCAAAGCCAGAAGCCAGGAGCTTCTTCTGGTCTCCCATGTGGAGGCAGGGACCCAAGCACTTGGGCCATCTTCCACTGCTTTCCCAGGCCATAGCAGAGAGCTGGATTGGAAGTATAGCAGCCGGGACTCGAACCAGCACCCATATAGGATGCTGGTGCTTCAGGCCAGGACCTTAACACACTGCTCCTCAGAGCCAGTCCTCAAAATAAATAACTATCTTAAAATGAAGAAACTTCTTTAAATTCAAGGGCGTTACATACAGTTGTTCGGGTTGAGCACTGTACGAGGATGCAGGGTGGGAGGTAGTATTAATGCTGTAGATATGGGGGAATGAAGGGACAGGTGGAGACGCCAACCTACATTCTCAAGCTGCAGGGTTGTCTTCTGCTAACCGAGACCCACACCCCTAGCCTGGACACACACACTCAACAGCACACACACGTACGGCAGGTCCACTCTCCACTGCACCCCAACCCTGTCCCAGCCGCATTCCATCTCTTGCTTGCCCTTCCCTCTCGGAAATCCAATTCCCTATGCCTCCCTACCCAGAATCTGATGTAACCCCTGTACTTGGTGGGGTTACAGAGGGCATGCAGAGAGATTGGCTACCAGGGACAGCTAGGTGCCATCCTTCAAGTTCCTCACTCACGTTCCAAATTTAACACAGTTTTCCCAGAGGAAGGGGCACTGTTTTCTAATTAGGCCAGAGAGCCAGAACTCAACACCAGCCCCAGCCCCTCACTGCCAGCCAGCACTGGAGGTGCAGTGTTGTGGTGCAGTGGGTTAAGCCACCACTTGCGATGCCGGCAGCCCGTATCGGAGCACCGGCTCAAGTTCCGGCTGTTCCAGTGCCCTGCTAATGCACCTGCGAAAGCAGCAGAGGACGGCCCACGTGCTTGGGCCCCTGCACCCACATGGGAGACCCAGAAGAAGCTTCTGGCTCCTGGCTCAACCTGGCCCAAAGCTGGCTGTTGCGGCCATCTGGGGAGCAAACCAGCAGATGGAAGACCCTTCTCTCTCCCCCTTGCTGTCTGTACCTCTGACTTTTAAATATATCTTTTAAAAAAATAAGGAAGACTCTCTCCTTTGAAGTTCCATGTCCAGAAAAATAGCCTTCATTATAGTCTGTCGTGCATGTGAACTGTGATGTTGTGATCTCCCGGACGGAGCACAGCAGAGGGGCACTTGGAGGCTTTAATCACTTGCTGGGACGGGAAGGTAGATAGGAGACAGCAGTTTGGAAGGACATCTTTGAACAGGGTCTTGAAGAATGAATAGGAGTTCACAGAACTCTTCCAAAAAGCAGTGAGAGGAAACAGAATAAGAGGAGTTGCTTTCAGTATCTTAGGTTTGCTTGACAGCAGCCACCTTCCCGAGTGGACAGCAATCTGACGCAGATACAAGGAGAAGACCCCAAATCAAAACCAGCTGATTGGCAGAGAGAACACGGCTTGCGACCCAGGTGCTCATCAACCGGCTCACCCTTTGGGCTCTGCAGGGCCTGGCACTGGCCTTTACATACTTTCAGTTTAAAGGTATTTGGAGCCTGGCTGGCGCCGTGGCTCACTTGGCTAACCCTCCGCCGGCGGCGCCGGCACCCCAGGTTCTTGTCCCGGTTGCTCTCCTCTTCCAGGCCAGCTCTCTGCTGTGGCCAGGGAGTGCAGTGGAGGATGGCCCAAGTGCTTGGGCCCTGCACCCCATGGGAGACCAGGAGAAGCACCTGGCTCCTGGCTTCAGATGGGCTGGCTGTGGCAACCATTTGGGAGGTGAACCAATGGAAAGGAAGACCTTTCTCTCTGTCTCTCTCTCTCTCACTAACTCTGCCTGTCAAAATAAAAGATATTTGGAGTCTTTCAAATGATGCATATTATAATTTTTTTCCTTTGTCTAGAAAGGAAATGTGTTTTTAAGTCAAAGACCCAGCTTCACCACAAGCAGCCTCAGGAATTTTGTTTTGGACCTGGGAATTCCCCCTGAGGCCTGGAACTCGGTGTCTGTGTTCCAGATTTGGGGGTGATTGCGGGACTCCCCTCTCAGAACACACCCCCGCCCCCACGCACCCCTGCACCATCTGCTGCGCAGGGCACAGCTTCTCAAAGGCCTGGGTCAGCGCTCTCCTGGGAACTCTACCTGGGGAGAAAGGCAGCTCCCCCGCCCCAGCAGATCAAAGATAAGCGCAAAGTGTTTACAGTATCAGCTTTCGCTCCCCGGAGGGAAGCACTGGATCTGTCTCTGTGGCTGCAAAGCCATCTGCAGCTTTGTGCAGGGCTGGCCCGGTTGGCACCTCCAGGCCCAGGAGCCCAGCTGCTGCCCCAGCCCAGCCCCCGGGAGGGAGGGAGGCGGAGGACAGGAGGCCCAGCGGGGAACAAAGCTATCAGACTCATCTCCTCATCTCTGCAGGGTACCAGCCTCGCCCTCACACCTGCCAGGCGGGGGGGGGGGGGGGGGGGGGGGGGGGGGGGGGGCTTCTCCTTCTTGGTTAACTGGTTCAGCCCTGAGCACAGCGCAGGTCTGAGATGGCAGAGCTCTGGACAGATCTCCGGGGATGCTCTTCTTCCCCCTTTGATTGCCCTGTTTCCTCATCTCTGAAACGGTGATGACAATCACACCTGGCCCGAGACTCACACACGAGCCTGGTCACGGTGTGAGGTGGAGGCTCAGGGCTCCGCCTCCGGTTTATAGGAAAACCCTGTGCTACTTCCTGGTTACATAACCTTGGGCGGGTTAGGAACCTCTCAGTAGATGGATTCAATGCGATGATGCTAATAAAGAGTCAAGCACAGTGACTGGCACAGAAAAGTGTTTCCTTATTTGAGAGGTAGCATTACGGGGGGGTGGGGGTGTGAGTGGGGGGGACAGAGAGAGAGGTCTTCTGTCCACTGGTTCACTCCCCAAATGGCTGCAAAGGCCAGTGCTGGGCTGATCCGAAGCCAGGAGCTTCTTCCGGGTCTCCCACATGGGTGCAGGAGCCCAAGCACTTGGGTCATCTTCCACTGCTTTCCCAGGCCATAGCAGAGAGCTGGATCTGAAAAGAAGCAGCTGGGACTCCAACCGGAGCCCAGATGGGATGCCGGGGCCGCAGAGGAAGGCTTAGCCTACTTAGCCACAGCGTCGGCCCCTGGCACAGAAAAGTTTACCTTGCATCCACAGAAGGTGCTGAGGTTATAGAGATCAATCATAGGTTATAGAGATCAATCATAGGTTATAGCACTAGGCAGGGTTTTGTGGCGCAGTGGACTAAGCCACCGCTTGGGATAACAGCGTTCGGATTCAAGTCCGGGCTACTACTCCGTGCTTCTGATCCAGCCTCCTACTAACGCGCCTGGGAAAGCAGTGGAAGTTGGTTCAAGTAGCTGGGCCCCTGCCACCCACGTGGGAGACCCAGACAGAGTTCCAGGCTCCTGGGTTCTGCCTGGCCCAGCCTTGACTGCTGTAGGCATTTGGGGAGTGAGCCAGCCAATGGAAGATCTCCCTTTCTGTCTCTTCTCTCTGTCACTCTGCCTTTCAAATCAATAACTTAAAAAAAAAAAAAAAAAAAAAAAAAAGCCCAGCACTCACACCTTGGTAACTGCGAAGAGAATCTAATGAAATTCCAGTGGCATAAGCGATCAGGCCATCACCCTAACACACCCTACTTCAAACACCTCTGCGCACGCATGCCTGTGTGTGTGTACGGTGCGCATGTGCCCCCACCCCCACCCTGGGGGCCCGCCTGCCTCTCCTTACCTGCGGCCACACTGCCCTCCCTTCTTGTCCTTGAATCCCACAAGCTGGCTTTGCAAGCCTCTCTGCTTTACACGGAGGCTCCTGACCGGGCGCAGGTGGTCCCAGGCCAGGCCACGCTCTCCGTTCTTCCCGCTCCCCTCCCCCGCGCCCTGCTCCTCCCGCAGAGCGCCTGCGCCAGGGGCGCTTTGCCAGCCGGCCCGTGTTTCCCTCCCTGACTTGTCCTTTGGTTTGGGACCAACGAGAAGTCTCTTGAAGCAGCCAGTTTGGAAAAACATCCACCCCCATGGGAACGGTTCTGGATGGGCGAGATCGGAAGATCCGGGGGCAGGCACGGTCACTCGCACGGAGTTCCTGGCGAGCGCAGGGCCTGGCACAGGTGAGCCTGCTTAAGTGCAGACACTCAATCACTTGGGGATATTTAGCACCTAATGGAAAAGCAGCAATGGGAAAGCTGTAATTAACACCTATGTTCTAATCTCCAGAGGAGCTAAGTACAGACTTAAACATAAACCCGGGAGAACGAAAGAAAAAAACTAGAAAGATGGCCTGGAAAAGTTAAGTTGGTGATACCAAAGAGGGAATATGGGGGTAGGGGAGGGCAACGGAGTTATATTTTCTGCAAAAAGAAGAAAAGAAATCAAACTCACCGGTGAGCAGCTATTGTTAAACAATCCGTGGATGCATAGATCAATGCAAGTGTCTTGCTGACGTGTCTGGGTCTGCTTTACTTGGGCAGACACTGCCACACTCACCTGCCAGGTAGCAGCTTCCTCCCCGTAAAAGCAGAGAACCTAGAGAGGTGTTGTGGCACAGCCAATTAAGCCACTGCCAGCAAGAATCCCAAATGGGGGCGTCACTTGTGTCCTGGCTGCTCTGCTTCTGATCCAGCTCCCTGCTAACGCACCTGGAAAGGCAGCAGGAGATGGTGGGAGCGCTTGGGCCCCTGCCACCCGCATGCTGCACCCAGCCTTTCCTGTTGCAGGCATTTGGGGAGCCAACTGGTAGGTGGAAGATCTCCATCTCTTTCTCTCCCTCACCTTCCCCCCCCCGTATCACTCTTCCAAATAGACAAATAAACCCTAAAAACAGACCAACAAACCAGATAACCATGGAGAAAGGAAAGGTTTCCACATGTATTGCTTTTTTTTTTTAAGATTTATTTATTTGAAAGTCAAGTTACAGAGAGAGAGAAGGAGAAGCAGAGAGAGAAAGAGAGAGAGAGAGGTCTTCCATCCACTGGTTCACTCCCCAATTGGCTGCAACAGCCAGAGCTGAGCTGATCCAAAGCCAGGAGCCAGGGGCTTCTTCTGGGTCTCCCATGCGGGTACAGGGGCCCAAGGATTTGGGCCATCTTCTTCTACAGGCCATAGCAGAGAGCTGGATCGGAAGTGGAGTAGCTAGGACTCAAACCGGCACCCATATGGGATGCTGGCATTGCAGGCAGCAGCTTTACCCATTATGCCACAGCGCCAGCCCCCACAGGTGCCACTTTATCCGTGGGAATGCAGTGAGGTTATGAGCCAGGACGCCAGACCTCCTCATGCTGTCCACTGATTGAAGAAATAATGCGATTGTCTTGGGTGGGGGAGGGTCGGAGGAGTCAGGGACAGAACAACGAGGCGGGAGGAACATCAGTGTACAGCCAAGAGGAAGAGAGTCCGGCGTGTGTCTGAGCCTCACCGAACAGAGTCTCAGTCCCCATCGCGGGGTCTGGCCAGGGACAGCACTCACAGATCAGTCACTTACTGAGCAAGCGGTCTTCACCAACATCCACCCTGCACACCCCGGGGGGCCGAGAGCCAGGAGGATGACACAGCTCCCTCATGTGCACCTGCTAAATAAAAGCCCTGAGGTTGGAGTCCAGAGTGCTAACTTTCCATCCAAGCTCTTCCCAAGCCACCATGGCTGGCTGTCTGGTCTAGGAAGGTCCTCCTGGAACCGGAGCTCAAGCCCTCCCCTGTGTTGATGGAGGTTTCCTCTCAAGGCTGATTTGCCTGGGAAACTGCTTCTGGGGAAACCTGACTCCATTCCTGGCTGGCAGGCTCAGTGCACCCAGCAAGGGGCTTCCCTGGGGTTGTGGTCACAGAAAAAGCACCCCCTCATTTGCTCTTGCTGGAGGGTATGTGAGAGAGAGAAAGAGAAAAAGAGAGAGCGCGCGCACACGGGAGAGCTCAGAGAAGCAGGAAAACACAATCTGGGGACCCCAGGGGCTGCTATCCCGTCTTTCCTCGTTGGGCTCTCCCCAGGGAGAAGCGGGGCACCCACTTGTAAATGCACACCCTGAGACCCTGGACTCCAGGGCGCGGGGGGAGGAGGGGTCCCTCTCCTTCCCTGCCACTGAGCAGGCAGCAGAGTAAAACCAACCACAAGAAATCAGAGCAGTTTGCTCAGCAACAGTGGGAGAAGCAGGTTTACTTACGCCAGGTAAATAATGCATGAGCCGGGGCTGAGAAAGACAGCAGCCAAGTTCATGTTACTAACGGGTTCACTGAACCTCATGGCTGGGCTCCTGAGCCAGAGTCCCAGGGGATAAGGTTGCAAGTCCCCGCTGCCCCCTCCTCTCCAATGGAATCCTTTCTGTGTGCAGGGTTTTTGTTTAGAGGGTGTTTTTTCGGTCTTGGGGTTTTTGTTGTTGTTGTTGTTGTTGTTGTTGTTGTTGTTTTGTTTTTCCTGGTCTCACTTTGCCAGCTCCTACTCCCTCTATCAAACAGCCTCTGCCCAGGAGGAAGCCCCCACCCTCTCTATGTCCCACCTTTAGAGAAGGGGTCAGGGAGAGGCCCTGATTTGCAACGAGCAATGCAACAGAGGCCAAGCATGGGGCAGGCTCCCCAGCCTTCTCCCATCTGCCAGAAGATGGTTTGTTTCCAGACCCATTAGCTATACCCGATAGGTTGGCCCGGTCCCCACGCTCCCTGGCACCGACAAACCGTGCCCAGAAGAAATGTAAACTGAACCAAATCGTGAAAGAACAACTTGCGATAAGGACCGCGGGCTCCTCCCCCACCGCCCCGAGTAACTGATACCACATCTCCATCTCTCTGCCCACCCACCTGCCCCAGCCCAGAAGGGGCTGGTGAACACCGTGGTCAAAGCACTGGGCTCCTTTTTCTTTCAGTTCTGTAAATGCTGAATGATAGTGTGTGTGGAGACAACGTTTTCCCGATTTGACACACACCCCACGACTCCATCCCAAACAGAGTCACTCACTGAGATCATTCAAACTCCAGGCTCAGAAGCTTTCCAACGCCTGTCATGGTAAGCTGGAAGGTTTTACTGGGGGGAGGGCAAGAATCGGTGAAGATTTGGTCCCTGCCCCAAAGGGCTTGCAACTGGGGGATTCTCCCAAGTTGAGTGAGAGGAGTGCTTTTCAGGTGTATCTGGTAACCATGGCAACGACAGTGTCCTGCCCATCTGCACCAGCAGATGTGCAGAGGGAGCTGGGGCTCTATTTATCTTGCGCATCCCCAGCGCTTGGCATGCCGCCCCGCCCACGGCAGATACCATAGTAAAGCAAAGCCTATGAAAACATCATCTGGTTCCCATGGAGGAAAAAAATGGAGAAGTTGCCTCAACACAGCCAATGAGGTTTCTGTCACTGTGGCTGCTCGTTGTGTCTGTTCTAACATATTCAGGGTTTTATAGAACCGTCTGACAGCAGCACAGGGTGAACAGCAACGTGCTCAGGAGTAACCATCTATGAAAATGCTCCCATTACAAGCCTTCCTGTTACTCAGGTGGAGAGGAAGTAATTCACATTGATAGCAAATACCACTTTGTGATTGCAAAACGAGGCAAGTCTTCAGGGAGTAGCGTAGCAACCTTATTCGTCTGTGAAAATTATAGCTGTTTTGCATTAAAGCTGGAAAAACCAGCAGCCAAAACCATAGGGAGAAAACAAAAAAAGGAAAAAGACAAGCAGAACATTGAAAACACCTTCCGTTACCTACGGAAGCAGGTTAGGTAAAATCATGCAGAAAGCAATGTTTCACTTGTGACCGAAGTGTTTGATCCGGATGGAATATTTGTCTAGCTCACCCAGGATCATGCATTCACCACTAAGTATTACGACAGGCACATAAGAAATGAAAACTCGTTCAATAACAACCCACTGACGAAATGATTGGAGGTAAACTGGAGGCCACCTTACGCGCCTCAGACGACGCAAACAGGTATGTAAGGATGGCGTTAGCCCTCAACTGCGAGCTGATAAATGGATGCGTGCCGTACGATCACACAAACTGAAAGGTGCTTTGGAAAATCACCACTACCAGGTGCACCGGGATGGAGTTCTGACAGCAGATCAACACAGCCTGTCCAACCGAGCCAACAGTCCGTCCGTGAGGAACAGGAACAATTGCGGTGCAAGTTATTGACAGAAGCACAAAAAGCCTTAGTCGCAACATCACAAAGCCCATTCGAAACCATGGAACGATGCAAGCCCCTGGCAGAACACTCTAGAGCCAACAACTCCTGCAGTCGTCGGGAGGGGTTTCCAGGTGCTCGGGTGTCAGGACCCAGCATGCTTTAGCTGCCTCCTCCGTGTGACACGCCTGTCCCAACCACAGATCACTCCCACTTTGTTGACTAATACGAAGATAACTCTAAAAGGTTGTAGCAAATGGAATGAAAAGATACACTTGTACCATGCAAACAATTTTTGAAATTTGGAGTGGGTGTTGTGGCACAACAGATTAAGCCTTCCCTTATTTTGCCTGAATCCATATCGGAGTGCCTGGGATCAAGTCCCACCTTTGCTTCTGATCCAGCTTCTTGCTAATATGCCTGGGAGGCACCAGATGGTGGCAAAAGAGCTCGGGTCCCTGCCACCCATGTGGAGACCCAGATCAAGTTCCGGAATCCTGGCTTCAGTTGGGTCCAGCCCTGACTGGACATTTGGGGAGTAAACTAGCTAGTAGAAGACCTCTCTCTCTCTCTCTCTCTCTCTCTCTCTCCCCTCCCCCTTTCAAATAACTAAATAAACAAAATTTTGAAATCCATGCATACAAGGGTCCTCAGAAAGCTCATGAAAAATTACTATTAGGAAAAGACTGCATGGATTTCAATTTTCTTTGTACCATATAAGATTCTCTCTCTCTCTCTCTCTCTCTCTCTCTCTCTCTCTCTCTCTCTCAAAAGTTTATTTATTTGAAAGGCAGAGTGACAGAAAGAGACAGAGAGATTCACTCCCCAAATGGCCACAATGGCCAGGGCTGGATCAGGCCAAAGCCAGAAAGCAGGAACTTCATCCTGGTCTCCCACATGGATTCGAGGGTCCCAACCACTTGGGTCATCGTCCTCTGCTGCTGTCCTAGATCCATTAGCAGGGAGCTGGTTCGGAAGTGGAGCAGCCAAGACTGGAACTGGTGCCCTGATTTGGGATGTTGGTCTTGAGGTTGACAGTTCAACTTGCTGTGCCACTATGCCAGCCCCTAAACTCATCTTTTCACACTATTTTCCCACAAAACTTTCTTTAGGACCCTCATCCAGTTGGGATTGTCGTTAAGTTACACAAACCCAGTAACGTCAGACTTTAGACATAACCAGTACTTTCAAAGCACACGTGCACTTTTTTTTTTTTTTATTAAACTGATGCTTTCTTTTTATTCTCTCATTTCACTACCCCGAGGAAATTGTGGGACTTGCTGCAGTAGCATTTTTAAAAAATTTGTTTACTTATTTGAAAGTCAGAGTTACACAGAGAGAGAAGGAGAGGCAGAGGAGAGAGAGGTCTTCCATCTGCTGGTTCACTCCCCAAATGGCCGTAATGGCTGGAGCTGCACCGCTCCAAAGCCAGGAGCCAGGAGCTTCCTCTGGGTCTCCTACATGGGTGCAGGGGCCCAAGGACTTGGGCCATCTTCTACTGCTTTCCCAGGCCATAAAAGAGAGCTGGATTGGAAGTGGAACAACCAGGACTCAAACCAGTGCCCATATGGGATGCCGGCACTGCAGGTGGTGGCCTTACCAGCTACACCACAGCGCCAGCCCCTGCAGTAGCATTTTGTAAGGGAGAAAGCTAACGCACAGTGGGGCCTTCGGTGCCTGAAATTACCTGGCAGTTTCAGGCCTGGCTCTGTGGCCCGGTCTGTCAGATGCCACAGCTGTCCCAGTTCGGTCCCCACTGGCCAAATGCTCATACACGTTGCATACTTTCCTCTGTGTTACCCTAATAGCTAAGAGGGAAAAAAGGGAGAGAGAGTCTGGGGCGCTAAGCTGGAGCTGCCAGATGTGGGGCTTGGGGGTGTGAGTTCTAGCCAGTTCTACAGCCTCTGCTTTGCGTAGCGCCAGGCACAAGGCGTAGTCTTGCAGTGCTCTAAGACCTGCTGGACGACCCACTTGCTCTGACTCGCCATGCGGCAACCACACGGAGCAGGGCAGAGTCTGGTGTGAGAGTGCCAATCAAGGCGGCCCTGGCAGAGGTGGCCCCGCAGAACCACTGGGGGGTGGGGGAGGGGCAGAGGCGCTCGGGCCAGGGCGGTGGGCTGCAAAGGGCACCCAGCACTGGCTGAAGCTCACAGAGACTGCTGCCCCACAGTTCAAACCAGGCGGAGGCCTCTTTGGAGGGCCAGGGGTGTGTCCTGAGACTTAAGCTTATGATGGGTCCTTAGGGGGTCTGGGGAGGAGTGGCACAGCCCCCCATCACGGTCAAGGGGCCTTGTCTGCTCCCCTGGACGGCACAGCGCTTCGTGCTTCCTCCACTGGGCTCTCCTTGGCTGGATTTCACTCCACGTCCCCAAGCGGGGCTCCTTTCCCAGTGTTCCCAAGAATCCTTTCCTGCTCTTAAAATATCAAGAACTCCAGTGTAACTGCACCGTCCCCTGCCCAGACCACCTGCCCTGCCCTTTACTACCCGCTCAGTTGAAGCCCCCGCCTCTCAAATCCCAACTGCCAAGGGGCCTAACCTACTCCCTGACCCTGACATCTGATGGAAGGACTCAGAGGACTCAGAAGATAAAAGCCTGTAAAGGGGGGCAGGCGGGGGGCGGCGCTATGGCGCAGCGGGTTAAAGCCCCAGTCTGCAGTGCCAGCATCCCATATGGATGCTGGTTCAAGTCCCGGCTACCCTACTTCCCATCCAGCTCTCTGCTATGGCCTAGGAAAGCAGTAGAAGATGGTCCAAATTCTTGGTCCCCTGCACCTGTGTGGGAGATCTGGAGGAAGTTCTTGGCTCCTGGCTTCGGATCAGCGCAGCTCCGATCATTGCAGCCAATTGGAGAGTGAACCAGCAGATGGAAGACCTCTCTCTCTCTCTCTGCCTCTGTAACTCTGCCTTTCAAATAAATAAATCTCAAAAAAAAAAAAAAAAAAAAAGCCTGGAGCCAGGACCAGGAACTCTATTCCATCTCCACCTCCCCTACCTACCCCTAACACACGGCCTCAGCCCCACCCCTGGGGGCCAAGAGGGCACCCTTTACAGCAGTCAGCACTGTCAGGTCTCAAGTGCAATGCAACAACTCTGCAGGGCGGGCACTGGTACTGCACACATGTGAGGAAACAGGCACAGAGAGGTTGAGTGCATAGTGTAGAACGGCGGCTGGCACAGCAAGTGACAGAGCAGGGAAGGCGCCCAGGTCCCAGCCCAGTGCCCTCCACTGCCCTACAGCACCTGGTCGTCGCCTTGCACATCTTTGGAAACTGAGGCATGCATTATGCCCCTGCCTGCAATGGTCAGCAGCCCCAGGAGGTGCGGGGGCTGTACTCATGCAGAACATGCGAGGACACAGCAGGCTGGAGTCCAGCTGGGAGCTCCTGGGACTGCACAGGGAGGGAACACAGCCCCACCCATGACATCAGGCCTTGCTGTGGGGCCCCGCCTCTGCTGGCCCCGGCCGCTGCCCACTGTGCACTAGCTGGGCTCTGAGCCTTGAGCGGCCTGATGGGATGCAGATTGGAAGTTGCTCCCGTAACGATGCATTATGCATAGGCTTTCTGTTAGGTTTCACTGGGAACCTCGTCATCCATCACTGGAGAGGACCAGCGCCGCCTCAGGCCTGTGTCAGCAGTTCCTTTCACTCGGTGTGTGCGGCCAAGCTGGGCTCCCTTGGCCGCGGGGTCTAGGGGACTCCGAAGGTTTGGACTGTGGCCTGGGCAGACGGGAAACCACCTTCCGGCATCCTCGGAGGTTGTCCAGGAAGAGAGGGGGCGGGGCCGGCCTTACCGGGACCTGACGGCTCCCTGTGCCGCGTGGAGCCTGTGAGCTGGCAGAGACAGACAACATGGGAACTCCTCAAGCTGACCAGAGTCGTCTGCTCAGGGTGGGCCAGGTCCACACGGTCTGTCACCCACGGGTGTGAACACAGTCCCGAGTCTTCTATGCCATCAGTAGGGAGTACTCCTCCCCACCCCCCACACTTGCTCATGCAGACACACACCCCTTCATGTCCATCTGCAACCTACAGCCCCCTAGCCCTACACATGGGCAATGACAACCCATCCACGCCCCTCACTCACACTCACCCACCCCGACTCACACACGGTCTCATAGGTAGGATGCCCAGACACAGCACGCCGTGCTCATAGGCACCCACACGCACACCAACACGTACAACACTGCACACACTCACAGAGCACACACAGCTTGTACCTGTCCCATACTCACACCCACAGACACACACGTGGGACACCCAGCCCCTGTCACACACTCACAGACACACACACACAGCTTGTACCTGTCACAAGCTCACACCCACAGACACACACGTGGGACAGCCAGCCCCTGTCATACACTCACACAGCACACAGCTTGTACCTGTCACAGGCTCACACCCACAGGCACACACAGCCAGCCCCTGTCACACACACAGCACACACACGCACACACACGCTCACTCATAGACTCACACCCACCACTCAAGCAGAGGTTCCAGCAGCGAGCCTCTCCTCATTCATGAAAGCCTGGGCAGGGAACTTTCCAGAGTCGCTAAGACACAGCCAGACACAGTGGGTGTTTCTGGAGCAGCAGTGGACGAGTTCCAAGCTCCTTGGGAGCGGTGACTGGGGACGTGGGAGTCGCGTTCCCTTCCACACCATCTTCCCATCGAAGAAAGGCGGCTGGAACCGTCAGTGAGGCATCGGAGGCATGGTCTGCCGCCGGGGAAGAAAGCGAGGCTCAGCCCGTGAAGATGGGGGGAGCCGATCGTTTCATCAGCCACTTCTAACCGAGCTTCTACTGCGTGCCAGGGCTGAGCTGGCGAGGCAGCGAGACCCAGCGCTGCCTGCCAGGAGGAGACGTCAGACTGAGTCACAGAACAAAACCCAGGGCCCAGGGCAGACAGGGCTTTCCAACCAGAAGACGAAGTCAGTGTGGACGGCAGTGATCAGCAAGGAGGCGAGGGAGAGCATTCCAGGTGAGCTCAGACTTAGAGGTAAGATGATGGCGGGTAGGCGGTGGGGAGCCAGCCTCGAGGAGTTGGGTGTTAAGAGTTTGGTTTCTGAACTGCACTGAGGTTAGGTTTTAAACTCACTCTTGCCCCATCTGAGGAAGGAAAAAGAGCTCTGCCTATCTCTCCGTCATTTCCAGGGTCACCCCTACAAAAGGTGACAGGTCTCCCACGCGGGTGCAAGAGCCCAAGGACCTGAGCCATCTTCACCTGCTATCCCAGGCCATAGCAGAGAGCTGGATCGGAAGTGGAGCAGCCGGGACTCGAACCGGCGCCCCTATGGGATGCCGGCGCTTCAGGCCAGGGTGTTAACCCACTGCGCCACAGCGCCGACCCCTCTACATTTTTTCTTAAACTTCTTTATTTTTTATGTATTTGAAAAGCAGAGCATCAGAAAGAGAGAGACAGAGGAGACAGAGAGATCTTCCATCCACTGACTTACTCCCCCAAATACCTGCAACAGCTGAGGCTGGGCCAAGCCAAAGACCAAAGGCCTGGAACTTCCATCCGGGTCTTCCAGGTGGGTGACAGGAGCCCAACCACATGAGCCATCATCTGCTGCCCTCCAGGGTGTGCGTTAGCAGAGAGCCGAATCAGAGGCAGAAGCAGGCCTAGATTCTAGGTACTCTGAAGTGGGGGCAGGAGTTCCAAGCCAAGGCTTACCCCAACCCCCGCCCCGTGATCGGACGCTGTCTTGATGCCACGCGCTCCAAGTGGCCCTTGCCTCCACTAAGCAGAGAATCCCAATGCGGGGACATTCTACCAAATAGTGACCAGTATTCTTCCAAACTGTCAAGGTCATCCAAAACCAGGAGGGGCAAGGAGACCATCCCAGCCATGAGGAATCCCTTAAGGGTCTCCTGAAGACATGACGACTGGATGTAACGTGGCCTCCTGGATGGGATCCAGGAACAGAAAAAAAGTGGAAAAAAAAATAAAGGAAATCTGAATAAAGAATGGGCTTCCATTAGCACTGTCTCAGCATGGGTCCATTCATTGTAACCAATGTACTGTATAGATGGAAGGTGTTACTAACAGCGGATGCTAGGGGCCAGTATTCTGATTAAGCTGCTGCTCATGACGCTGACATCCCATCTGGGAGCACTGGTTCTAGCCCAGGTGCTCTGCTTCCCATCAGGCTCCCTCCTAATGCACCTGGGAAAAGCAGCAAAGGATGGCCCAAGTGCTTGGGTTCCTGCCCCTGCGTGGGAGACCTGGATGGAGTTTCTGGCTCCTGGCTTAAATCTGGCCCAGCTCTGACTGTTAAGGAGTGAATCATTTGAGGAGTGAAACAGTAGATGGAAAATCTCTCTCTTGGGGCCAGTGCTGTGACGCAGCAGGTTAAAACCCTGGCCTGAAGCACCGGCATCCCATATTGGCACCAGTTCGAGTCCTGGCAGCTCCACTTCCAATCCAGCTCTCTGCTATGGCCTGGGAAAGCAGCAGAAAATGCCCAAGTCCTTGGGCCCCTGCACCTGTGTGGGAGACCTGGAAGAAGCTCCTGGCTCCTGACTCCTGGCTTCAGATCGGCACAGCTCTGGCTGTTGCGGCCAACTAGGGAGTGAACCAGCAGGTAGAAGACCTCTCTCTCTTTCTGTCTCTCCCTCTCTCTGTAATTCTGTCTTTCAAATAAATAAAATAAATCTTTTAAAAAATGAATAATGAATGCTGGGTACAGATATATGGGACCTCTCTGTACTATTTTTGCCATGTTTCTATAAATCTAAAGAAAATTTTATTTTTTAAAATGTATTTATTTACTTACTTAATGTGAAAGGCAGAGAGATAAGACAGAGAAAGAGATCTCGCATCTGCTGGTTCACTCCCCAAATGCCCACACAACCAGGACGGGACCAGGCCAAAGCCAGGAGCTGGGAATCCAATCTGGATCTGCCACATGGGTGACAGGGCCCTAACTATTCAGTCCCTCCCAGGGTGGGCATTAGCAAGAAGCTGGACTGGAAAAAGGAGCCAGCACTCAAAGGGACTCCAATAAATGTTGCACCTGTCCCAAGTGGTGGCTTAACCCTGCACTAAACTGCTGCATCAGAAAAAAGCATTTTCTGACAATCTATTCATTTATTTGAAAGGCAGAGTTACAGAAAGAAGGAGAGATCTTTATTCCACTGGTTCACTCCCCAGATAGCCACAACAGCTGAGGCTAGGAGCCTGGAACTCCATCTGGGTCTCCCATGTTGCTGGCAGAAGCCCAATCATGTGGGCCATCTTCTGCAGCTTCCCCAGGGGCATTAGCAGGCAGCTGGATCAGAAGCAGTTGAACTGGCACTCTTATGGGATGCTGGCATTGCAGGATATGGCATAACTACTGTGTCACAATGCTGGCACCTGTAAAAAAAAAAAAAAGCACAATTTCAATGAAAAAAATTGCCTTGCAGCAGTAAAAGCACTGTTCCATTGTTAGTTATTCTTTTTTTTTAATATTTATTTATTTGAAAGGCAGAGTTACAGAGAGGCAGAGGCAGAGGGAAAGAGAGGTCTTGCATCCATTGGTTCACTTCCCAGATGGCCACAACAGCCGGAGCTGCGCCAATCCGAAGCCAGGAGCCAGGAGCCCCCTCCGGGTCTTCCACGTGGGTGCAGGGGCCCAAGGACTTGGGCCATCTTCTACTGCTTTTCCAGGCCACAGCAGAGAGCTGGATGGGAAGTGGAGCAGCCGGGACTAGAACCTGTGCCCACATGGGATGCCAGCACTGCAGACAGTGGCTTTACTTGTTATGCCACAGCACCGGCCCCTAGTTATTCTTCGTGTCAGCAATAGACTTGCAGTGCTGTGCTCACGCTGTTCCATCACGTGGGGGCTGGATATTTCACCTGCCTCCTGACACTCTGACTTGTCTTGTTCTGTCGCCAGTGGCAGTTTGGAGGAGAACCATACAGGCATTTGGTGGAATGTTGGGTGTTCTAACACACTCCGTCTGAAGCCTTCTGGAACTCAGGAGCCCCCACAGAGCTGAGCCACTTCCTTCCCCAGGGGGGAAGATGAGGGAGGCAGGCACCTGCTCTCATCCAGGCAGTGGGTGAAGTGGTGCTGCTGGGAGCACGTGCGCTGAGAAAAAGCATGAGTGCCCGGGGGCATGCCCAGCTCTGGCTCCTGCCTAATGCACACCCTGGGAGCCAGCAGTGATGGCTCAAGTGGTTGGGTGCCTGACACCCACATGGGAGACCTGGATGGAGTTCTTAGTTCCTGGTTTCAGCCTGGCCCAGCCTTGGCCATCTCAGGCCTTTGGGGAGTGAACCAGTGAATAGGAGCCCTCTCTCTCCCTCTGTCTCTCTGTTTCTCTGTCTCTCTCTCTTGCACATAAAAAGTAAATAAATAAAGACAAGCCTGGCATCCCAGCTCCGCCAGTGCGGTACCTGATGCTTCTCTCAACGTTGCTTCCTGGGGATGATCCAGCCTCCGGCAAGGATGGGTCCAAAGGGGAGAATCTTGGGCTGAGATTGAATGTTTCAGGGGCCTGCTCTCTGCTTGTCTCCCTCTAAGCCTTCTTCCTCTGCAGCTGGCTTTGTGGGTCCATGGGGACCGATGGCACTGCGGATGCTGGGAACCTCAGGAAGTTGCCTTGACAACCCAGCTTCCAGGTGTGGGGGAGAGAGGAAGAATGCCTGCGTGGGTTCCATAAAGGACAGGACTCCAGGATGCAGAGCTGCCTCTGTGCGTGCTGTCATCCTTAGCCTCCCCTGGGTGCCCTTGTCGTATCATGTCCTAGCCTCAGTTCTGGGCTGCCAGCCCCTCCCTGACAGACTCAGCCCCCAGTGAGGGGGGAGGCAGGCACCGGGCATTGAACTGCGTGGGTTGGACAGAGCTGGCAGGCAAACTCAGTGTGCTAAATCCAGTGGACCGTTCGAGATGTCTAGACAGGAAGCCAGGCTGAGAAAAAAGCAAGGACACGCCCCTCTCACTTGGGCCGGGGCAGCCATGCCGCTGCTGCATAGCCCAGAGGGTCATGGTACGTGGTGATGGACATAAAGGGTGTGCCTTGACCCAGCCGGAGCCCAGCCGGAGAGTGCCCAGTGGGGCAGCTGCACTGTCAGCAGTGGAAGTGGCCCCGCATGACCTTGACATTGAGGCTAGGAGAGCAGACCTGGCATCAGGACTTCAGAGCTCGTCCCAGAATCAGCATCAGGCACGCCTGGAACGCCAGGGAGCATCCAAGGGGGAGGGGGAGAGGGAGAGCAGAGCCCCAGGGTCCAGCTCAGCTTGGACGGCACCCAACACTGGGACCTTGAACAAGCGCGTCTGTGTCTCACTTTCCCCGGTTGCAAGGTGGTGCTGGTGCTTGCTACCTCGTGGGCAGGAAGAGGCACGTGAAGGGAGGTGAGAGGGGCGAGGCAGGCGTGACTCTCAGCGATGTCTAGTGCTGCAAGGCTCTGTGCCGTTCACCTGGGAGGGGGCTTCTCCCGGCTTGGACAGGGAAGACTCCTACTCGCTTACCCAACATGCCCATCTTGTCCTGGAAAAAAAGTAGACTATGGGGCCAGTGTTGTGATGCAGCCGGTTAAGCCAGCACATGTAGTGCTGGCACTCCTGTAAAAGCGCCAGTTCGAGTCCCAGCTGCTCCACTTCCTATCCAGCTGCCTCCTAACCTCCTAATGCACCTGGGACAGCAGTTTAAGATGGTCCAGGTGCTTAGGCCCACGTGGGAGACCTGGCTCCTGGCTTCAGCCTAGCCCAGCCCCTGCTGTTGCAGTCCTTTGGGGAGTGAACCCGCAGACGGAAGATCTCTCTCCCTCTCTTCTTTCCCTGTAACTCTGCCTTTGAAATAAATAAATAAGTATTTGAAAAGCAATTTAAAAGCTTCAAGGAGATGTGCTCCTGTGCCCTCCCCAGGGTCCCAGAACAAGTTGGTGCCTGAGCTGGGGCTCAGACACTCTGCATCTCCGGCCGCGGCTGATTCCTCCGGCACCGAACTCCCTCCATCTCACCTCCGGCACCAAGAGCCCAACAGCCGTCATTTGCATTGTAGTGCACCCCCCCACTCCCTGCCAGCTTACCATATAACCAAACACCCAGGCTAGACTTCCGGATCTTTAAGGAAACACAAAAGAGTGAAAGACACAACAGAAGGCTGATAACCGAGCGTTCCTTTGGCGCTGTGTCAGCGTGCAGCAGCAGCGTGCCTGAATCTCCTGCCCTCAATCTGTTCACCAAACTGTGTCTCCCTCTCGTTCGAGCTGCTCCTGGAAGAAGTTACTGGCAGCCTCCATGGGCTGGCCCTGGCTGAACCTCGTCGATGTCTGGGTGTTGCTCACCCAGCGCCCACCTCCACAGAGCTTCAGCTTCAGCCTCCCCTGCCAGCTGCTGAGCCTCTCGGGGCTCCAAACAAGCCCATTTCCCTCCCCCGCCTCACCTGCTCTCGTCCACCCCGATTCCACCCCTGCGCTGGACATAGATTGATGCCAGTTCCGCGTCGTGTCGGGAGGTAGTCACCTCCTGCTTGATTTCAGTCGCAAGTTTGCCCTTGCTTTGCTGCTGCGCACTAAGACTTAGGGGGTCTCGTTGACTGCATCGCCAACCGCCCAGGTTCCACACGGGACCCAAGCCCAAGTTGCATCAGCAGTGCTACCTGGATTCCTGCTTGGAGGTCTCCTGACACAGGAGTGACAATTCTCTTTCATTTTTTTAAAAGATGTATTTATTTATTTGAAAGGCAGAGTTGTGGGGGTAGGGGGGAAGGGATGCGGGGGTGGGGGTGGGGGTGGAGAGACCTTCCATCTGCTGGTTCACTCCCCCAAGCGGCTGCAATGGCCAGGGCTGGGCCAGGTTAAAACAGGAGTCAGCAACTCCATCCAGGTCTCCCACGTGGGTGGTACAGACCCAAGTACTTGGGCCATCTTACTCTGTTTTCCCAGGGAGCTGTATCGGAAGTGGAGCAGCCAGGACTCAAACTAGCACCCAAATGGGTGCCAGCACCGCAGGCAGTGGCTTAACCCACAACACCGGTCCCTGATTTCTTTCTTTTTTTATTCAAACTACTATTCAGACAGACAAGTCCATTTTTCTTCTTCCGTCTTTCTACTTACTCTAACCTTATATTATCTGATGATAGTGTGGTTGAAACGGGGCCCACAGAAATGCTACCATTTGTCTAAAAAGGAGGAGAAGCAGAAAATACACTCACAGATGAGGGTACTCGAAAAGTTCATGGGAAAATAAATACATAAAAGATAAGTTTGCTTTGGTGCAAAAAATGTTTGAAATCCACACATGGTTTTTTCACAACATACACTTTTCCTGAATTTTTTGAAGACCCCTTATATGCTTGAGTTTCAAAATTCTTTTTACCCAGGGCCGGCGCCGTGGCTCACTTGGTTAGCCCTCCGCCTGTGGTGCCGCCATCCCATATGGGCACCGATTTTAGTCCCGATTGCTCCTCTTCCAGTCCAGCTCTCTGCTATGGCCCAGGAGTGCAGTGGAGGATGGCCCAAGTGCTTGGGCCCTGCACCCACATGGGAGCCAGGAGAAAGCACCTGGCTCCTGGCTTCGGATCGGGGCAGCGCTGGCTGTAGCAACCATTTGGGGGGGTGAACCAATGGAAGGAAGACCTTTCTCTCTGTCTCTCTCTCTCTCTCTCACTGTCTATAACTCTACCTGTCAAATAAAATTTTTAAAAAATTCTTTTTACCCAAAGAAACATCTCTCTTTTTTTAATACATTTTTTCTTTTTTTTTTTTTTTGGGACAGGCAGAGTGGACAGTGAGAGAGAGAGACAGAAAGAAAGGTCTTCCTTTGCTGTTGGTTCACCCTCCAATGGCCGTCGCGGCCGGCGCGCTGTGGCTGGCGCACCGCGCTGATCCGATGGCAGGAGCCAGGTACTTCTCCTGGTCTCCCATGGGGTGCAGGGCCCAAGCACTTGGGCCATCCTCCACTGCATTCCCAGGCCACAGCAGAGAGCTGGCCTGGAAGAGGGGCAACCGGGACAGAATCCAGCGCCACGACTGGGACTAGAACCCAGTGTGCCGGCGTCGCAAGGTGGAGGATTAGCCTAGTGAGCCGTGGCGCCGGCCAATACATTACTTTTTAAAATCTAGTTACTTTTTACTTTATTGGAAGGGTAGAGATACAGAGAAAGGGAGAGAGAGAGAGAGAGAGAGAGAGAGATGGATTTTCCCATTTGCTGGTTCACTCCCTAAGTGCCCACAGCAACCAATGCTAGGACAGGCTGAAGCCAGGAGGCAGGAAGTCCACCCAGATCTCCCATGTGAGCGACAGGGACCCAAGTATCTTCCAGTACGTAGATTAGCAGGAAGCTGGATCAGGAGCCAAGGCATGGGATGCAGGCATCTGAAGCGGTGACTTATTCCAGCATTCCACTACACCCCTCCCCAAGTGAGCATATTCTAATTCCATTGTCCATGAACTTGTTGAAGTATCCCTGTATATGCTATGTACTCATGACCATGTATATATGTGTTTGTTTTCACTGTCAAATATAACATCTCTGAATGAGGTAAATAAATTATCTGTGCAGGTATGTATTTTCTGTAAATCAAGCACAAAAATCTAAACTATCAGCTGCCTTTGGAGAAAGGTTTTTCTACCTTGTGAACTTGTTTTTTAAAGATTTATTTTATTTGAGCCGAAGCTACGACTCAATAGGCTAATCTTCCACCTAGCGGCGCCGGCACACCAGGTTCTAGTCCCTGTCGGGGCGCTGGATTCTGTCTTGGTTGCCTCTCTTCCAGGCCAGCTCTCTGCTGTGGCCCAGGAGTGCAGTGGAGGATGGCTCAAGTGCTTGGGCCCTGCACCCCATGGGAGACCAGGAGAAGCACCTGGCTCCTGCCTTTGGATCAGCGCGCTGGCCACGGCGGCCATTGGAGGGTGAACCAACAGCAAAGGAAGACCTTTCTCTCTGTCTCTCTCTCTCTCACTGTCCACTCTGCCTGTCAAAAAATAATAAAATAAAAGATTTATCTTATTTACTTGAAAGAGTTTCAGAGAGGGAGAGACACAGAGAGAGAGGTCTTCCATCTGCTGGTTTACTCCCCAGATGGCCACAATGGCCAGGGTTGAGCCTACCCGAAGCCAGGAGCCAGGAGCTTCCTCTGGGCCTCCCACACGGGTGCAGGGGCCCAAGGAGTTGGGTCATCTTCTGCTGCTTTCCGAGGCCATAGCAGAGAGCTGGATGGGAAGTAGAGCAGCTGGGACTTGAACTGGTGCCCATATGGGATGCTGGCACTGTAGTCCAGGGTTCTAAACCACTGTGCCACAGCGCCAGCCCTACTTACCTTTTAAAGCTTAAAACTTTTAAAATAATGACTTCATAGTCACAAAGACTATGGAATGCATGTGGGGTCATTGTTGAGGAGCAGCGGTTCAGCCACCACTGGCAACACTGGCATCCTGCGTCAGTGTCGGCTGGGGTCCCTGCTGCTCACATTCCTGCTAACACGCTTAGGAAGTGCCTGGGCCTTTGCTACCCACATGGGAGACCAAGATGGAATTCCTGGCTCCTGGCTGAAGCTGAATGCGTCAAACAAATGCTTTTTTAAAATGTATATATATAATTTTTATGAACAATATCCATAATAAAATTGCTAAGAATTCATGTCTGGGTATTTTGTATTCTCCCAAATTTCATGTTGGATAACTTGGCACATAACCATACTTGAAAATTAGGTCTTAAGAAAAAAGCTTTAAGTGATTCAGTTGAAGTAAGGATTTGGGGTTTTGTTTTTGTTTCGTTTTTTAGGGCAGCTCTAAGCCAACCTAACTGGTGTGCTTATCAGAAGAGGAGTTAGGACACAGAGAATGCAGAGCAAGGGACAAGCACATGGGACTCAGGGGGAACGTGGACACCCATAAGCCCAGCTGGGGAGCCCTAGAAGATTCCAAACCTGGTAACAGCTTGATCTCAGACTCCCAGCCTCCAGACCCAGAAGACAGCCAATGCCCGTCATGAAGCCCCCCGCCCCATCTGTGTATTTTATTATGCCCTGGCTGATTAATCCCAGGAGTAACTTACAGTTTACACAGCACATCCACATCCGTATTTCATGCACTCCATCATCAAATATTAACCAGGCACATCCTGGGTCAGAGGGCACATTGCTTTGTTAAATTCTCACTTCAATCTCTCAAGGCAGGAATATGATCCCTGTTTTCCAAACGAGAAACTGAGGGCCCAGCACCGTGGCATAGCAGGTTAAACCTCCACCTGCAGCACCAGTATCCCATATGAGCGCTGGTTGAAGTCCCGGCTGCTCCACCTCTGATCCAGCTCTCTGCTAATGTACCAGGGAAAGCTGTGGAAGGTGGCTCAAGTGCTTGGGCCCCTGCACCCATGTGGGAGACCCAGATGGAGTTCCAGGCTCCTGGTTTCAGCCTGGCCCACTCCCAGGTGTTACAGTCATCTGGGAAGTAGACCAGCAGATAAAAGATCTCTCTCTCTCTCTCTCTCTCTCTCTCTCTAACTCTGCCTTTCAAATAAATAAACTTTTTAAAGCTAGCAAGAGAAACACTGTCACTGTCAGAATCGTCTAAAGACGGAGTAGTCCTTATAGAAAGTGGACAAGCACTAAATGAGAGGTGTGTGTGCGTGTGTGTGTGTGTGTGTGTGTAGAAGGTGAGAGCTACACTTCAGGTGTACGGTGGGATGACATCACAAGGAATTAGCCAGGTATCTGAGTGCCAGTGACAGGTGAGCAGTGCGCCACGGACACGGTCTTCTAGACCTTTACTCTCGGGTTTTTCCACCACGCCAAGCCCAGAATCAGCAGCCTGGCACGGTGGAAGGTGGCTGGAGAAACCTACAGGCCAGCAGCACTCACTCAGCTGCTAGGAACAGCACCCAGTGGCAGGGAATCTATACAATTGTGTTTTTGTTTTTTAGATGTATTATTTGTTTATTTGAAAGGATGAGTTACAGAGAGAGAGAGAGAGAGAGAGGTCTTCCATCAGCTGGTTCACTCCCCAAATGGCCACAACGGCTGGGGCTGGGCCAGGACAAAGTCAGGAGCCTGGAACTCCATCCAGGTCTCCCATATGAGTGGCAGGGACCCAAGCATGTGGATCTTCTGTTGCTTCCCCAGGCGCATTAGCAGGGAACTGGATCACAAGTGGCGCATCAGGGACTCAAACCTGCACTCACGTAGGATGCTGGCATCCCAGGAGATGGCTCAACCAGCTGTGCCTCAACACCAGCATTTGAAATGAGACAACACATGACTCCCTTTTCCCAAGTCTGGCGTCCCTTTCGGGAAGTTTCAGAAGGAAGGCGAGCAGTAGGGAGGGAGCAGTTGTGAGGACCTGGTCTTCCATGTGCCTTTCCTTTCCTCAACCTTCCGCAGTGGCTCCAGCTATACTCTCCCCCCTTCACAGACGTGCAAGCTGAGATGCCCAAAAGCGACACAACTACAACGCTGGGTCACAGGAGCGACCTCCCCCGGATTCCCTAACCTCGGTCTGTGAACCCACATCATTCACATCTTGTTATCAAACACGCTTTCTGAACGTACAGGCTTCATTGAGCCCAGCAGTAAACCCGGACTGCCGCCCTTCAGCCCTGAGTCCTGGGGGAAGCAGTCTGCTGGAAGAGCCCACGCTGGGGGGCCAAGGTGGGAGCCTTCCCTCCTATTCTCTGACTCACACAGTGCACAGGTGACGTGCAGGCTGCAAACCCTGGCTGCCAACTGACCGGACTCCACAGTGCAGTTCTGCACAAAGTGTTCTCCCCTCCTTTCCTCTATGAATGCTCCTAAGGCAGAAGATAGTAACACCCACTTCCAGCAGAGTCTCTCAATAGGAAAGGGTGGCTCCCCTGGACAGAGCACAAAGGCCTGAATGGGCCTGGTTCAGGCTCAATGATCTATTCAGCCGCCATTGATCCGCGGACTGGGCTGCGAGCCCTCGACGCCGGCCAGCACTGGGGCCTGGGAGCAGGAAGCATTCTGTGATCTTTCTTTTTCCATTATGTTTGCATGCGCGTGCCCAAGGCCACGCGTACCCCGTGGTTTGAGTCTGAGCCCCACCCTCCTGGGTCAGGACAGTAAAGAGCTGGTAGCCCTTCTCCCAGACAGTAATAATGCCAGGGGGAGGGGCACCATCATTGTTTTTGCTTAGGAGCTGGAAGCCCGGGTGAATCCAATCCTCAATGCCATAGAGCCTGCCAGAGGAGAGGTATCTGGGAAGGTTCCAGAGTAGGAAGGGACGCTCTCCCCTTGGTCAGCTTTTCCCTGACATCTGGGACCTTCTAGCTCCAGGAACGTGACAGCCTAGCTCCTTGCCAGTGCAGCCCCATCCTGGAACTGCAAGGGTAGGACTGCTCTCTGCTTTAGGGTTTGCGGTTGGCTAGCACGGAGCTTCCCCTGCCTCCACCCCCAGCTGCAGGCTGCCATAGTATTCAATGCACCTGACCTTTAAGGAGCAGGGTGGATTGCATTGTTACAGATAATAGACCCGAAGGGGTGGAGAGTTACAAAACAAAGAGAAGAAAAAAATTTTTTTTCCTCTCCTCTGGGAAGATGAGTTCAGATCAGGTGAGCTCAAAGCTAAGCCCATCAACTACAAAACGAATGAGCCATTGCATGGCACAAAGCGTGTTTAATTCCGGTCAGTCTGGGGACCACTGCTCCGTGTGACTTTCACTGCGGCCTGTGGGGATGGCTTTGAAGAGGAGGCGGGGGCTTGGGGCTGCCATGAGGGGGAGCATGGAGCCAGTATTTGCTACACATCCACCCACCGAGGTGCACAAAAGCCCCAGCGTGGAAAATGGACCCAGCACAGCAGGGGCTCAATGGGTTAAGCTGCTGCCTGTGATGCAATGCTGGTTCTGTCTCTATCTGGTTATCAATGCTGGTTCTAGTCTCAATTGCTCCACTTCCATCAAGCTCCCCGCTAATGCTCCTGGGAAGGCAGCAGAGGATGACCCAAGTGTTTGGACCCCTGCAACCCACAAGGGAGACCCTGATGGAGTTCTGGGTTCCTGGCTTCAGCCTGGCCCAGCCCCGGCTGTTGTGGCCATTTGGGGAGTGAATCAGCAGTTGGAAGACCTCTCTCTGTCTCTGCAACTCTGTTAAATAAGTAATAAATAACCCTTTCAAAAAATGTTGGTAACTAATTGACAATTCCAGAGGCACCGCCTAGCTCCAAGATTCAAATCCCAAGTGCGCAAGTTGCCTGAACTTTTTCTGAACTGCTGTGTCTGAGGGTGGCTCCAGGAGAGAATCGGGGTGCCGAAGCCTGGAGCGTAGCAATGCCCCAAGAACAGAGGCGGCTGCGGTCTGTGCAGGTGCCCCTGCCACCTGGAATGCAACTGTGGTTCCTCTTCTTTAGCTATCAGTTGTCTCCGGCACCCTGAGGTGCAACAGAGGCTTCCTCTGCAGGTTTTGTGACACTGTGAAGTTCCGGGTTGGGTGCTGCAAACGAAGCTGGGAACTGTCCCCTTTCTTTCTCTTCCAGAGGCAATGAGCCACTCAGGGAGGGGCTGTGTCTCACCCACCTCGGATACCCTTGCAGCATTTGCACAGAAAGCCTTCCCATTAACCTATGAGGAATCTTCCAGAAACTTTATGGAAGATGCTGTCACAAAAACAAAACAAAACTACCTGGGATTCCAGTTTCTTTGCATCAGAATAAAGTTATCTTTAATTCCATCTTCCAAGTACCCCGCATAGGTTGCATTTCAGCTCTGTGCTCTGAGGTCTGGAGAGTCTAACGGAATAGTCTGACTGCAGACCACAGAGCCCACTCCGAGGAGGCTACAGGCTCTGGAATTTAGCACCAGAGCAGCCAAGGGGGTGGGGTGGGGGTGGGGGGAGGGGCCAGCACACCTCCCTGGAACTCTCCCTCTGATCCCAGAAGCAACCCAGGAAGCAGCAGCTCCCCCACAGCCCCAGGAGCCTGGGCTGGATGGCCGGGCAGCTGCCCTGCCATACCGACCCGCGCTGGGCCTGTCTGGTGGCACTGCTGTCTGAGACCATGCAGCCCGTGTGACTGGCCCTGGTGGGTCCCTCTGGAATCCCACAGTGGCCACGTGGCGGAGGCTCCCCCAGCAGGTCTCTCTGGTCTGGGCACTGACAGTTGTGTGGTCACCTCCCTTCTTCCCCACCTTCGTGCCTCTCCCTGTCCTTTCTTGCTTGCTCCCTTTGTCTTTTATCTCCTTTCATTCTCCTGTTTCCTTTGGAGCTCTTGAGTCTCCACGCCTGCCTCTTTCTGTTCCTTCTTGGATACAAAACTCACCCTTTCCTTGCGCCACGCCCCACATAACACCCCGGCCTGCTGCCCACTGCGCTGCCCCCATGCCGGCCACCCCCTACCCAGGGAAGCTTTTTTTTTTTCCTTTTTTTTAAAGATTTATTTATTTATTTGAGAGGTAGAGTTACAGAGAGAGAGAGAGAGGTCTTCCATCTGCTGGTTCACTCCCCAAATGGCCTCAGTGGCTGGAGCTGAGCTGAAGCCAGGATCCAGGAGCTTCTTCCAGGTCTCCCAGGTGGATGCAGGGGCCCAAGCACTTGGACCATCTTCTGTTGCTTTCCGAGGCCATAGCAGAGAGCTGGATCAGAAGAGGAGCAGCGGGACGTGAACTGGTGCCCGTATGGGATGCTGGCACTGCAGGTGGAGGCTTAGCCTACTGTGATACAGTGCCACCCTGGGAAGCTGCTTTTAAAATCTCCCTTTCCCTGCAGCTGGGAGTGTGGAAGAGCCAGCACGTCTTAGGGACAGAAAATAAAAAAGCACCTGCAGCGAAAGCTAACTGTACACGTGCCACTGCCCCCACCCCACCCCACCCCCGTGATAGCGAGGTCCCCCGGGGTGTATGGGGGGAAGCAAGGTGGTGTCTTTTTCCTGCCTTTGAAGAGACCTGGACAACTCTGACTGGGAAGGTGGTCATAAGGTCCATTTGCCTTCCTGCTCTCCCTTCCTCCACGGGCAGTCATGGGTGCCGTGGACGCCCATGGCAGAGTCAACCTCTGGCATCAGGGGCTTGGCCACATTTAGGGCATCTCCTGGGTACCGCTGGACTTCAAGGAGCCACAGTGCTGGGGGGGAAGGGATCAGCTCTGCCCCCTACTTCTCTGCACCTTCTCCCTTCCCCCCCGCCCCCGCCCCCACGTCCCACCCATGACCTCCCTGGAACCCGTGCTGCGGAAAAGCCAGCCTTGATGAATGGGGATTATGGAGCCCTGTGTTTGACAAAATGTGGTCAGGAGAGGCTGGGGTCCTGCCTGGCTCACCAGGAGTTCCCTAGAGGAGAATAATGTAATTGAAGAGGGATTGGAAGGGCTTCCTGACGAGGGAGGAGGAGGGGGGAGGAAGCCGTTCTGTTCAGGAGGAGAGAAGACAGGCAGAGGGCACAGCCAGCGCCAGGAACACTGTGGACTCCATAAATCCTCAGCTCTATGCCGCTCATGTAAAACCTGGCTGTGAGGCACGAAAAGGAGAAAAATCTGAGACCAGACAGAGAGGGAAAGGCTGAGACAGAGAGACAGGCAGACTCAGAGAAAGAAAGAGACAGGGAGACAGACAGGAAGAGAAAGAGGTATAGAAATAGAGATTGAGGCAGACACACACACACAGAGGCAGAGAGAGACCGACAGGGAGACTGAGGCAGAGACAAGGATCGCCAAGGAGGCTGCTGAGACAAAGGCCGGAGAATCCCAGCCTGCTTCCCTTCCACTCAGCTCTTCTTCTCTGCCCCGATCCCTTTCTCTCTGACGCCTGCCTCTGTGAGACCTGGGTGCAGGACGCAATGCCGACTGGGGTCGCCAACAGAGGAAGGCTCTGGATGGCCGTAAACAAGAGCAAAGATGATGAAAGAAGCCGGAACTCCAAGCAGGAGTCTACCTGGGGAGAGCTTTAGGATGGCTCATGGGGCGGTGAGCGCACATGCACGCGCACACACACACACACACACACACAGCATCCAGGGGATGGGCTACAGCTGGGCTCAGCTTCTCCTGCCCACTTCCGGGTCCCGGCACACTGGACAGGGACCCAGGTAAGGGCAGTCCCTACTCACCCCGCACCTACTATGTGTCGAGCACCTTGCTATGGGCTTTGGGTACATTGGTTCTCAACATCTGCACACCTCTGTGTACCCATTTCACAGTCCAGGACATGGAGGCCCCAGTGAGACCACTCTACTTACCAAGGTGACAAAAGAAAGAAGCTCCTATGGCACACAGACCAGTGCTTACCTAGCCCCTGGAGAAGACTGAACCATCCAAGAAGCAAAAGGCAAAGGAGGCCTCGGGTGGTTCTGTGTCTTGACCAAGGATAGCAAAGACTCCCTCAGATCCTGCCGGAAGCAGAGGCACACAAAGGAGGGCAGGGCGGGACAGGAGTGCTCCTGGTCCCAGCACCCTCCCTCGGGTCTGCGCCAATGTGTTCCCCAGCAACTCTACCTGTCATCAATACTCTGCTTCTGCTGCCACCAACACAGGATAATCTGATCTGGAAGGGAGGAAAAGAGAGTGCAGTATCTGTAGCAACAAACATCATCAAATGTCCTGGCTCCCTTCCCGGGGCTTCCATAAAAACGCAGGAAGGAAGAAGCCACGGAGTGGAGCCGCATCAGCAAGTCTTCCTCGCGTCTCCATTAAGTCATTAAGGGAGGACTTTGCAGCTCTGGGGATGACAGCCAGGGTGCTGCTTCGTGGGGCGGGGGGCGGGGAGCGGGGGGAGGCTCCTGTTAGCAGGACAGCTCAGTGACAAACAGGGACACAAAGAGGTGTGGGGGGCATTTGTCTTCCTGGATTGTTCTGTCTCTCCACTCCCATATGCAACATTTTGCCAAAACCAGCTTTAGCCCTGATTGTTTTAATCATGCTTACCGCATTTAAGACCTTGGTTTTGAGTCAAGGTTTCACATACGACTCCGAACTGCGTAACCAGTGTCCTGATTTCTATTCTTGGAAAGGTGGGAGGCAGCAGGGCAGGGGGGATACTTCTAGGATCTTTCACACAAGATTTTTTTTTTTTTTTACTTATTTGATAGGTAGAGTTAGACAGTGAGAGAGAGAGAGAGAGACAGAGAGAAAGGTCTTCCTTCCGTTGGTTCACCCCCCAAATGGCCGCCACAGCCAGCATGCTGCACCGATCCAAAGCCAGGAGCCAGGTGGTCTCCCACACGGGTACAGGTGCCCAAGCACTTGGGCCATCCTCCACTGCCCTCCCGGGCCACTGCAGAGAGCTGGACTGGAAGAGCAGCAGCCGGGACTAGAACCCGGCGCCCATACGGGATGCTGGCGTGCTGCAGGCAGAGGATTAACCAGGTAAGCCACCACGCTGGCCCCTCATGCAAGACTTTTTCAAGAAGTTCATGGAAGCTGGAATTAAAAGATTAGTTTGGTGGTGCAGCAGGTTAAGTCACTGTGTGTGATGCTGGCACCCCACATTGGGGTGCCTGTTCAAGTCACAGCTGGTCTGCTTCTGATCCAGCTCCCTACCAATGCAAATGGGAAAGCAATGGAAGATGGCTCAAGTACTTGGGCCCCTGCCACCCATGTGGGAAACCTGGATGGAATTCCTGGTCCCTGGTTTCATCCTGGCCATTTAGGCCATTTGGGGAGTGAACCATAAGATGGAAGATCGATCTCTCTCTCATTCTCTCTCTCTCTTTCTCTCTGTCACTCTGCATTTCAAATAAATTAACAAACCTTTAAGAGGTCAGTTTTTGTGTAAAAAATATTGAAATCTAAGCATATGATCAATCTTTAAAGAGTTCACAGGAAATGCATATCTTGAAGAAACCATGCAAGATTTCAAAATTGCACCAAAATTAACTTACTTTTTTTTAAAGCTTACCTTTTAATTCCATTTTCCATGAAGTTTTTCAAGTGCCACCCTCAGAGAGGAAAAAAACCCACTACAGTGAAACAAAGTTTCTGGTGAGGCTAAACTGGCAATGAAGTCTTTTTTTTTTTAAAGATCTATTTATGTATTTTAAAGTCAGAGTTACACACACACAGAGAGAGATAGATGGGGGGAGGGGGAGAGAGAGAGAGATTTTCCATCTGCTGGTTTACTCACCAAATGACCGCAATGGCCGTAGCTGGGCCAAGTCCAAGCCAGAAGCCAGGAGCTTCTTCCAGGTCTCCTACATGGCTACAAGGGTTAAAGCACTTGGGCCATCTTCTGCTGATTTCCCAGGCACATTAGCAGGGAGCTGGATGGGAAGTGGAGCAGCTGGGACTCGAACCAGCACCCATACAAGACGCAGGCATCACAGGCTATGCCACAACACCGGGCCCCACATAGCCATTTCTTTAATCACAATACTGGCCCCTGCTCCTCTGCTCAAAATGCTGAAAGACAGAGGGAGATGGAATTCCCCATGGGCAGAGAGCATGGAAAAAGATAAAAATGAAAAATAAACTTGAAACCTACCTAGCAGAAAGCACATTTGATTTAAAAGTTTCCATCTCAATTCTCTGTGGGCCTCTTCATAACAGAGATATGGTTTCTTAAAATACAATTTCTACCCTGGCTGGCTGAGTCTGCTTCAAAAATGCCTTCCATATTTTTGCTGGCCCCTGCTTCAGCATGAACCCGTAAGTCCCGAGCAACACCTCCGACGGGACCAGGCCAACTGGGACAGATAATGTGGCCCTAAAACTGGTGACAACCCCAAGTGACACTGAGAGTGGGCTCACAGGTGTCAGACTTTCCTGCTTTTCTACCGCTCCCTCCACTTCCCTCAACACACACACACACACGCACACGCACACGCACATGCACACACACATGCACACACAGTCTCAAGATCCTAACAGGCAGAACGATTTTAGAAAAATGGCCCTGCGGCCAATGTCATGGTGCAGCAGGTTAAGCCGCTGCTTATGTTGCCAGCATCCCACATTGGAGTGTGAGTTCCAGTCCCAGCCGCCCCACTTCCCATCCAGCTTCCTGCTGATGTACCTGGGAAAGCAGCAAAAGATGGCTTAAAAGAGAAGATGGCAGGGGTTTTGATTCAAGCAAATCAATAACAAGTTTTCTTTAAACTTGTTATTATGCAAACGGTTACAATGTGTTCAGTGTAGTTAAACTTTCTGAATTTTTGAAGAAAGGATGGTTTTAAACTTCCTGCTGTAGACCAGGCTACTCAAGTCCGGTCTCTTCCCCTTTAGTGGAAAGGCTGGTCTCAGAGGCCCTGGGGTTTGCCTGCCTGGAGTAAAAGGCTTCTGTCCTGACCTCACCACCCAGGGGACTATTTGCTCCCCTCAAGCCTCAGTTCTCTCCCACTGTGAATTGGGGCTAACAGTGGTATCTCATCATTGTAAGATTTCAACAAGATAATTGTTGTAAAAGCTTTCCGCATAGTGCCAGCTCATAGGAAACACTCTTTAAATATTCGCTATCATGTGCTCACAGAATCCAAATAAAAATATTCAGGTGAGAGATCAAGGCTGACAGGGCTATTTGTATTTTCTATACACTTTTTAAAACTTAATTTTTGGGGCCGGCTCTATGGCGCAGCGGGTTAAAGCCCTGGCCTGAAAAGCCGGCATCCCATATGGGCACTGGTTCTATTCCCAGCTGCTCCTCTTCTGAGCCAGCTTTCTGCTATGGCCTGGGGAAGCAATAGAAGATGGCCCAAGTCCTTGGGCCCCTGCTGACGCTTCTCCGCGAGTGGAGGAGCGGAACCGGACCGGACGCTGTTTTTCCCTTGCTGTAGGTTTCTTCTATAGCAACGCAAGAACAGGTAAAGAGAAGACCGAAATAACGAGCTCTCCAGCGAACTCTCCAACCAACCCCCCCCCCCGAACTCTCCACCAGCCTGGAGACAGTAGTTGTCCCAGAAAGTGCAGTTGAGTCCCCTTTTATAGTCCTCTTACTCTGTGCTCTGCTGCCCGCGTGCTGAGCACACCGCTTTCTTCCAATCAGAGGTTGGGTCAGCTCCTGCAACTCATTAGTCAAGTTGATGAAGCAGCCGAAGCCGCTGTGTAGCACTTGTTTACTCCCTCTCAGCGCCATGTTGTGGGAGCCGGGCCCTGCTTCCCACACCTGCACCTGCGTGGGAGACCCGGAAAAAGCTCCTGGCTCCTGGCTTCCGAGTGGTACAGCTCTGGCCGTTGCGGCCATCTGGGGAGTGAACCAGCGGATGGAAGACCTCTCTCTTTGTCTCTACCTCTCTCTGTAATTCTTTCAAATAAATAAAATGTCTTTTTAAAAACAATTTTTTTGACAGGCAGAGTGGACAGTGAGAGAGAGAGAGAGAGAAAGGTCTTCCTTTGCCGTTGGTTCACCCTCCAATGGCCACCGCGGCCGGAGCGCTGATCCGATGGCAGGAGCCAGGTGCTTCTCCTGGTCTCCCATGGGGTGCAGGGCCCAAGCACTTGGGCCATCCTCCACTGCCTTCCTGGGCCATAGCAGAGAGCTGGCCTGGAATAGGGGCAACCGGGAAAGAATCCGGCGCCCCGACCGGGACTAGAACCCGGTGTGCCGGCGCCGCAAGGCGGAGGATTAGCCTAGTGAGCCGTGGCGCTGGCCAAAAAAAGCTTAATTTTTAAGATTTTATTTTTATTCATTTGAAAGAGAGTTACAGAGAGATCTTCCATCTGTTGATTCACTCCCCAAATGGTTGCAATAGCCAGCGCTGGACCAGTCTGGAGCCAGGAGTCAGGAGCTTCTTCCGGGTCTCCCACATGGGTGCAGGGGCCCAACCACTTGGGCCATCCTCCACTGCTTTTCCAGGTGCATTAGCAGGGAGCCAGAATGGAAGTGGAAGAGCTGAGACTCGAACTGGACCTGTGCAGAAGGTAGGCATGGCAGGTGGCGGATTAACCTGCTGCACCACAAGAGGGCCTCCTGTATATGTGTCTAAGAGTCTAAGAAAGTAGGTTCACATGCTTGGATTCCCATCAGAGCCAAACATGTAGCTTAAGGAACAAAACAGTGAATTATCAGCCCCTCTGTGGCTTTAGTAAGAAACTTCCGGGAAAGCCTAGGAGGACCTAACACCCAGACTGCCTTCTAGATAGGTCTAACTACCACCACCACCACCCCCAGCCGACTCAGCAAAGCAAGCCCAAGGCACGGTTAGGAGCCAACCCTGCCCCAGACCAAAGCAAACTCTCATCACCTGGGGGGGGGGGGGACCATCCAGCCCAGGTGAAGTCATTTGGTCAGGCTTGCCTACACAACCGCAATGGCAGGTGGGACTCAATCAATAAATGTATCTAGCAGGCTAATTTTTATGCTGATCACTTTGTATGGCCACCTGCTGGTTCACTCCCCAGACGGCCACAACAGCCGCCAGCCCTGGGCCAGCCAAAACCAGGAGGAGCCTGTTACTCCAACTGATAGCTTTGTACTATATATGTCTTTTGTGCAAAAAACCAAGGCACACCCCGACACACGACCCCTCCCCCACAGATACCTATGTATATACAGTATACACAGCCTTTCTACATAAACTCGAAGTCTGTACAAGAAATTTGTAGAAAAGGGAGTCAAAGAGTATATCAGTGGTATATCTATGGAATGTTGATAAACATTACTAAATGACTCCAAAATTCTCTAGCTGATACACACTTTCCAACAATGGTTTTGAATGCTCATTTTCCCACAGCCTCTACCATACCATTACCATATAAACGTTTAAAGAAATACGTATACATATTAACCTAACTGGGAGAACACTGTATTTTTCCCCTTTCTCTCTGACCTTATCCACCCCAATGTCACCAAAACTTCTTCACATCCCCCACAAGTCATCTGCAACTTTGTTAACATATCCTTGGATGGAATCCACTTCAAAGTGGAATCTTCAACTATCCAGGGCTAACCCTGAAACTTTGATCTTTGTTCCCTGGGCCAGGCAGCAAGCAGCCTAAGGAACTGGGTCCTCCCCTCCTGGGGGTGTCCTCAGAAATGCAAATGGTTCACTGTTCTGCCCTGGCCTCCTCCATCACCTTCCAGCCCCCAGACCCCAGCTGGGTGGCTTTCGCTGGGAGAGAGCTTGTTTGCACTTGGTGTTATGGACCCTGAGGTCTGTAAGCCTCCCTAGCTTCTTGTCGTTTTTTACCTTTTGCTTCACAACACCTCCAACCCAAAGGGCTGCTTATGGGGGGGTTCAGCAAGGACTGGGGAGATGAATCAGAAAATGTTTGCATTTTCTGCAGCCAGGATCCAGAGACACAGGATGCGTTGGCAGAAGTGAAGATGGTGAAAGTTACAAACGGTGCAGAGGCTACAGGAAAACAGCTCCCAAAAGAGGCGTCCTGGGCTTGTCATCTTACAGAACGTCTTCTCCGAACCTGCTTCCCAAGCCCCCTGGGTGGCACCACCTGTGCTGTGTGGTCTTCCCCGGCAGCACTGGGAGCAGTCCCCAGGCTGTGCCCTTGTCTCTTTCATCTCTGGATCCCCTGTGCCCAGGACAGTGCAGAGCAGGTGGGCTGCGAGGCTCCGTGAATACATGTGGCATGAGGGCCAGACGAGCCGAGCTGCCACTGTTGCTAGCCAGCTCTGCTTCCCGCTCCCAGCTGGTAGGACAGAGAGAATGCTATTTATGAAAACACCAAGCCAAACAAGGCCCTCCCTTCCCTGAAGCCGAAGCTGTGCTGGGAACAGCCAGGGGTCACCAAATGGTGGCCAGATGGCAACTGACTGCTGCTCCTGAGCTCGAGGGGCCGCCCACCTGCTCCCAGAGACCTGCGAACGAGCCACTTGGTGGGGGAAAACTCAGACGGCCCCCACCTCCTGAATCCCCTGCTGCACCCACGTCTCAGGGCTGAGGCTTTGCCAGTTCCCAGCCTGCAGCCCAACCTGGCCCCTAGAGGTGCGGCTTTCCTTCCCCCAGGTTCTTCCCTTTCAGGGAGGCCCCGTTGGGTTCGCTACAGGCAGCGGAGGCGGTGGGCACCGGGCCCAGGCCAGGCAAGCCGGCAGAGGCCGGGCACACTCCCTTGGTGCGGCAGCTCGGAGGACACGGTGGCCGAGGAAGAGGGAAGGGTTTTCCTGCCATGTTCTCCAACAAAGAGAGCTGAGCGGGCTTTGGGGAGAGCTCTGTTTCCCTTGGTTTCATTCAGCTCCGGTCTCCTCCTCCCACAGATCTGGGAGGCGAGCGGCCCCCAGCTGGTTATCAGGTCCCTGAGCGTGAGGGCCTTTATCTCCCCTCAGACTGTGGAGCTCGCAGGCCAGAGGCCTACAAATCCTCCCTGACCCTCCTGCCTCTTTGTTATCTCGGAGGGAAGATTACATTTCTGTGTGGAGAGGCAAGGTGCCAGGAGCGCTGGAGCAGGAGTGGGACGAGGCAGGCAGGCAGGGCCGCAGGCTGACCCCTGCTGCCTGTAGAGGCTCAGGGCTGCCCTGGGAATGGCTCCCTCCACTGGCCCGGGGCCTTCCAGAAGTGCTGGGGTCTGCATTTCACCGGCGGTGCGGCCAGGTGTTTGCTCCGCCCTCGGCCCAGGCATCTGCGGGTTTCTCGCAGTCTCCGCTCTGCCTGTGGCTGCTTCCCTGAGAACTGCGGAGGGTACTGCTGGCGGGCTGGCTGCTTGCTTCCATTTTGGTTTGCTGGACGTCTTGGAGGAATTTGTTCGGCAGCCGGCCTACGCCCCTGGACACAGAACAGGCGTTTAGATCATACTCTTTCTGTCTGAAGCAGGGACACGCTCTTCAGCCTCCTCTTTGGGCATCGAGAGACTCCTACAATGGTTCCAAAATCCAAAGAAAAAGAAAAGGCTGGCACAGTGGTTTCAGCTGATGTTTGGGATGCTCAAATCCCTGGGAGGGAGCCCCCCCCCCCCCCGCTTCCCTCCAGCTTCCTGCTAATGCACCCGGGGAGGCAGCACACACAAGAGAGACCCTGTGAGCCGCAGCCAGGGCCAGCTGTTGCAGGCATTTGGGTTGGAAGATTCTCTCTGTCACTCTGCCTTTCAAATTAATTAATTCTAGAAAAAAGCCCTTAGAAGAAGAATTACGGAGACGAAGGGAGATGATGCACTATTCTTGAGGAACAGAGGGAGACAGTAGTAGCGCTAGCGCGTGTTCGCGTCACAGCCTGGATGCTCTACGGCTTGCCTTCCCAATCACACCCTCTCCTGCTGTCTTTCCTCCTCCGGTGTATCACACTGCCCAACTCCATCAACTGCAAACACTTAGGGGAAACCTCCTGGACGCAGTCCCAAGCTGGGTGGGTGGATACGGGGGATCCCTGTAGGGGTTCAGGAACTCAGGAGGCCGGGACTAGTAGGGAAGGCCTCTCTGAATTGGGGTGGGGTGTAGTATGGCCTGGGATAGAGTTCGTTCAAAACACAGGAGGCCTACAGGGCAGGCAGCTCCCACAGGAAGATAAATGGAGACATCCCAGGGGCCTGAAGGGTTCCAGGGCAGAGAGAGGCTACCAGGGAACAATAGTCCTACAAACAATGGCTGCAGTTCGATTCCACATCTATGCCAGTTCTTGCTTTTACTCATGTTTTTCTTTTTTTTATTTTATCCCTTTTTAAAAACAAATATTTATGGAATATCTACTCATTTCTTGAGTACCTACAACGTGGTTGACACTGTGCTGCTCATGTTCCTTCCCCTGCTTGTCAAGTAGAGAAATTAAAATCTTTCCCTCAAATGCAGGGGGAAGAAGCATGCTCTCATCCAGTATGGGAACTTCCTCAGCAGGGGTGAAGCAGGGTGGGGATGAGGGCCCCCACTCCAGCTGTAACATACACAGAGACTTGTACTTGCACAAGGCTGAGTTGCGGTCTGTGCTCCATTCTGGGACAGAGAACACTGTCTTGATTTTATCAGAGTTTTGCAGGACAGGTGCAAAACCTGTTCATCCATTAGTGGTGGCACAGAATGGCAATGTCCTTTATACCTGGTGTGGCGTACTTCCCACCCCAGTCCGGCCGCACACCACAGGCACCCAGAAGCCCGTCCTGGCTCCCTCCTGGGAGCGCCTGATCCCTCCTGCATGCATTTTGCTTCTCAGGAGCTTCCCAGAGGGCTCACATTGGTCTGGATTAGGGAACCACTCAATCGATCGATATCATCCCACTCTGCAGAAGGACTCACAGCAAAGGGAGTGTTGGCCTCTTTCCTGGGATTCCATAGACTCCTGGAGAGCGCTCTGGCCAAGCTCTGATTAACTTTCTTTGGTCATTGTTGAAGAGTTTATTTATTCATTTGAAAGGCAGAGTTACACAGAGAGAAGCAGAGACAGAGAGAGATGGATATCTTCCACCTGCTGGTTCACTCCCCAGGTGGCCATAGCAGGGCCAGGCCAAAGCCCAGCGCCTGGAACTCCCTCTGGGTGGCCCACGTGGTGGCTGGGGCCCAAGTGAGGGGGAGCTGGATCCCAAGCGGAGCAGCTGCCAGAACAGGAGCCGGTGGGCACAGGGCTCACTGCAGGGTGCCGCAGGGGCGTAACCTGCTGCACCCCAAGGCCAACTGGCTCTGATGACTTTTCAGACCAAATCCTGACACTCATTCTTGATTTCTGGAGACTTCTGGAAGCCAAGATCGGCCATGTAGAATGCACATGGCTCAGTTCCTGGGGGACCAGACGACCTAACTGGGGAAGGGCCTGGGGAGACGGGAGACCTTCTCATAAGTAAAGACAGCTTGTGTGTAATGAGCGCCCACAACGTGCCAAGCCCTCCCTCATTCCCCAGCGCGACTTAGAAAGCCATACCAGTCCCTTTTACGGATGGGAAAACCGAGATTTAGAGCGGGAAGACCGTTTCTCCAAGTACAGGGTCAGACTGGAGGGCGCGGCCACCGCGCAAACCCCCCGGGGCCACAGCCGTGCCCCGACCTCAGCCCTCGGCCGGCCTGGAACTCGGGCGCCCTCCGGGCGGCGCTCAGATGCAGGGGGGCGCCAGCGCCCGGGGGAGGCCGGACTGCAGGCGAGCGCAGGGCCGCGGCTCGGGAACTACAAGGCCCAGCAGGCAGCGGCAGGGGGAGGAGGAGGAGGAGGGACCAGCGCGGGTGGGAGTGAGAGAGCCCTCGCGCCCCGCCGGCGCACAGCGCTCCGAGCGCTCCAGCGGGCAGCGGGCGGCGGCGAGCGGGAGCCCCGGCGCCGGTCCAGCCGCAGCGCGCGGAGGAGCCCCGGGCTGTGCCGGGGGCCGGCCGGCCACGTCCGGACGGGACCGAGACTCTGCCTAGCGCATTGCGGCGACCTCGCCTTCCCGGCCGCGAGCGCGCGCCGCAGCTGGAAAAGCAGCAGAGCCCGAGGACTTTTCTCTCCGGTCCGAGAGGCGCCCCGCAGAGCGCACCGTACCCGTGCTGCAGTCGGGCGCGCCGCGGCGCCAGGGTCTCTGCAGGGCCATGGAGCCCGGTCTGCAAGAGGCGTGAGGCGCCGCCGCTGGCTTCTGGAGAGGGGGGCCGCAGGGTCTGGAGACCCCGGGCGGCGGACGGGAGCCCTCCCCCCGCCCCGCCTCCGGGGCACCAGCTTCGGCTCCATTGTTCCCGCCCGGGCTGGAGGCGCCGAGCACCGAGCGCCACCGGGAGTCGAGCGCCGGCCACTGGGTTCTCGCGACCCCGCCAGGACCTGAACGGAGCCCGGGGGGCGGCGGGCCGGAGCGGGGAGCGCGGGCAGCGGCCCGCCCGCAAAAGCCACGGCGGACTCTCCAGGGGCGGCACCGCAGCGCCAAGGGAGGTAAGAGCCGCGGCGCCCCCTGATCGCGGCTGGCTCGGCGTCCCGAGCGGCCCCCGACTCTGGAGCCTCTCGGCTGCGCACCTCGCTCGCCGCAGCGAGAGCGGGTCGGGCGCCTCCCTCCGCTCGTTACCCGCCCGCTCCACCCTCGACGCCCTCCGCCGCGCTCTGCGCCCCTCTTCGGGCTCCCCTCCCGCCCCTCGGCGCGCGTAGCCCGCTGCGCCCCCTCCCCGCGCGCGTCCCGCCGCCCAACTTTTCCGCCAACTCGCGCTCGGGAGCTGGCGGGGCGGCGGCGGCGGCTCCGCGGTGAGCCCGGGCAGGGACAGGCCGGGGCGAAGGCGTGGAGGCCCTCGCTTCCCCCGGACTGGGGAGGAGGGCGGGAGTGGGCAGCGCGATGGGGGCGCGCGCGCGCGCGCGGGGTTGGGGGAAGTTGTTACATTCCACTCCGTCTCCTTTTGGTCCGCTGGTGGGGATCCACCCCAATTCAGCAGGTAGCTTTTGGGCGGAAGGTTTAAGAATCCGGGATTTTTCTAAGTCGATTTCCATCTCCGGGAAAAGTCTGGGATCCGGGTTGGGGGGCATGGAGATGGGAAGGAAGTGGAGGGGATGGTTAGCTTCTTTGGGAATCGGTTTTAAGAAGGTGTCGTCACCGAGGGGCTGAATCAGCGTTAGCGGAGGCCGAGGGAGGATTCCTCTTTCCAGAGGCGGTGATCCACTTGGACCTCGTTTAGGGTCTCGGGCTTGGGTCAGGAGAGGGCGCGCGGCCCTGGGCGGCGGCAGAGGGCGCCGGGGTCGGCCTGCTTTTGGGAGGTGTGGGGGAAGGGATGGGGTTTTGTCCGGTGCGGGTCGCCTGCCGCCGAGCGCCTTGCTCCTCCGGCCCAGCCCCCGCTGCCCTCGGCTCCGCGCGTCCCGAGGTGGGGGGTGGGGGAGAGAGGGGCCTGAACGCGCATTTGCAGAGGGATTCATTGACACCGTAGATGGGGCCCCCATTAAGCACTCTATCCCCTTGGAGGCGGCCAGACACCTGGGGGCGGGGTGGGGGAGCTTGCTCGCTTCGCCCTTCTGGACTCGAAAGCTGTCGGCCCCCCTGGGAAAACACTTCCACTCCGCCTCCCCCCTCCACCCCATTCCTAAACGCCGCGGCCGCATCTGGTTCCATTTCACCCCACACGGGCACACGGCAGCCGCATTATTACTGTGCCTCCTCCCCTCCCCCTGCTCAGACGAAAACTGGGATTCTTCCGCTCGTCCCTGCCACACCTCTCCCGCACTCTGCCCGAGACTTGGAAGTGGGGGAGAGGGAAAAGTTATCCTGGATCCCAAGTTACTGAGGATCCCATCGAGCGAATGCGTTCTCTGCGGTTAGCGTGGGTTGTGCAGAAAGAGGCATCCATCTGGGGGCAGATGGGGCCAGGGTTGTAGGTGTGTGTGTGGGGGGGTAGCGCTTGTGAATAGCTCTGGCCCCGAAAGAAGTTTCTGGAACCAGAGCATTGCCCTTTCTGGCCTTCCGGGAGCCCCCTGACTATTCCGTCCCGAGCCCCCTTCCCAGCCTCGCTGGGGCGAGCCCGGCTGCAGCCGCCCAGGGCGCGCTTGTCCCTGTGCGTCCTCTTGGAGCGATCCGGGCTGCCCCAGCCCCCTCTCGGGAACGCGAGTGGGGCGTGTGACTCCTAAAAGACCGGCCTCGGGGTTGCCAGTGGGGCTGGGTGGGGTGGGGTGGGTCTGAGTGTGCAGTCGGTTTTTTGTGGTGTTCCTGGAGCCCGGAGGAGCTGTGCGGAGTGGGGAGCGTTGGTCGCTCTTCTTCCCGGTCGCCTTCAAATTGAAAACACTTCTCCTGGCTTCCTTCTCTGGGCGGCAGTTTTGGAGGCCGTAATGAATTCGCACTTTCTCTAGACATGGTAATTATGTGACTGTTTCCTTCGCAGATGTGCCCTGCCCGCGGTACCTCCGGACCAGTGCTTTTTTTGGAATCCCGTCTAAATTGTACAACCTTAGCCTTGAGACCGTTTAGTAGAAAGTGGCCATTTTCCTCCCTCGGCCCAGGCTCGCGTTTCCTCTCTGAGGCTTGTTTAAGAGCTAAGTAGCAGGGCCCCGTGGGACGTGCCTTGGTCTGGCTAATTACCCCCACGCCCGGGTCTCTCCCTGCCTTGCAGTGACCGGGGGCTGGCAGGCTTCGCCATTGCCGTCTGCGCGCCCCGGCTGCCTCCCTAATGACTTGTTTACGTATCTACTCCCACCGGCCACCCCCAGTTGGTTGGGAGAAGCGCCAGGGTGTTTGGGGCCCGGCTCCAGCTGGGATGGTTATGCATTGCATTGGTGCCCGGGCTCTCTTTGAAATAATCTGTTGCATTGACTCTTAGTCATAGCTGGGTGTCAGCTTTTTAATGAGGGTCGTGGATCCAGAGCTTTCATTTCACTGCCTGCTTTTTCCATGCCTGCAGAAGTGCCCCGGGGTGGGGGTCGGGGGCAGGTATTTTCACAATGGGGATTTGGGCCAGAGTGAGCACCACTGCCTTGGGTTCCAAAGTAGACAAGACAAGTCTGAGAATCTGGCCCCGGAAGGGTGTTGGAAGCTAACACTAGGTGCCTTTTGCATAGGAAGTGAAGCACCCCCCCGCCCCCCCACCCCCGGTAGAAGTGGAGAGGGAGCGTGGTAGATGCTGTCTTGCCCACCCCAACTTTGGAAAGGGTTAGGGTGCACCCAGGTATCTCTCGTGTCTGCTGTTGTTTCTGATGGACTCGGTGGGCAGGAAGATTGACTCCAGCCTTGGGCACCCAGGAAGATCTTTGGGTTTTGCTTTAGCGCAGTGCTTTTTGCTTGTTTTGCGGGGGTGGGGTGGGATGGGGGGGTGTTGAACATTTGCTCCTGCTAGCTTGGGGTCTTAGCAGGAAGCTCCTTTGGATGCTTTTTATTTTCTTGCCTCCATTTTTAAAGTCTCTTCCATCCAAATGGATGTCCGTGAAAGCGCACCCCAGGAAAGCTGGAGCCTCTTGGCTTCTGGAGCAAAGGGACTCAGAATGGATTCCAGCGTCCTGTTCTGAAAGGGCCCTCCCGTCCCACAAGATGAGTTTAATTTCCTCTGGGGAAATTTGCTTTGCATCTGCCCTCCCCAAAGCTTTCTAGAGGCCAGCGGCGGCAGGCGCTGCTGGGAGCCCAGATGCAGAGATTTCTGGTGTTTCCACAGAAGATTTATGACCAGACGTGGCCTGGCACATTGGCATCTACCCTGCACAGAGGCTGCTCACCACAGCTGCCCCTCCCCCACCTAGGGAGAGAGCATTCACCGCGGTGACCCCCTCTTATCAGTGTGGTGATGGTTCACTAGCACAGGGCGCTCCAGAGGTTGGAATGACAAGATCAGTTTATTTTAAATGTGCAGAATAGTTCGTAAATCCATGCGTGCAAGGGGTCTCCAAAAAATCCATGGAAACTATGTGTTGGGTGGATTTCAAACATTTTTAGTAGCAAAATGTATCTCTTAATCCCATTGCTCCACAAATTTTTTTTTTTTTTGAAGTACCTTCATATATCCTGTCCTCCATAGCAAAGTTTCCTAGATGATGTGGAGCAATTAAGGTTTACTTGTTCCTAATTTGGGGGGGGGGGGTATACTTAGTTCAAGGACATCTGGACACTTTTTACGGAGACTCAAAATAAACAGTTACCATTTTCCCTTGGACCAGCTAAAATTTTGCAAACGGAGCTTCGGGACTGTTTTCAAATGTTGATTAAGTGCTTGCCCTGCCCTGTTAGCGTTAAGTAGAGAGAGCTCTTTTGGGAAGAGTGATGATAAGAAGTCAGCCTTACCCCTAGCTAAAGGGGTTTATGTTTTGGTGCTGTTTCCTCAATTCTGAGGAAGCAGAATGGCTTGAACATTTCCCAGAGGTATTCTTTGGAATACAGTGTGGCTGGCAAACAGTGGACTGGCTATTGATTTTCTGTGGTGCCCTCAATCTGCTTTCTGGAAGACTATCTCAGTTTTTTTTTTTTTTTCATCAATCAGCATCTTTTTCTTTCATTCATCTATGTATCTGCTTAACAAATAGGCCAGCATCTGCTCTGTACACCCTATGTGCTAGGGAAAGATTTACTTATTTATTTGAAATGCAGAGCGACAGAGAGGGAGAGAGAGAGATCTTGCATCTGCTGGTTCACTCCTCAAACAGCTGCAACAGCCAGGGCTGGGCCAGACCAAAGCCAAGAGCCCAGGACACCATTCAGGTCTCCCACATGGGTGGCAGGGACTCACATACTTGGATCATCTTCTGCTGTTTACCCAGGCACGTTAGCTGGGAGCTGGGTTGGAAGCTGAGCAGCCGGGACTGGAGCCGGCACCCCACATGGAATGCTTGTGTCCCAAGCATCAGCCTAACTCACTGTGTCACAGCGCTGGCGCCCATGCTGAGGGTGTCTGCGGAAGGTGGGTAGACACAGATCCTGCTCAGAAGCAGCGTGGGGAGAGAGCTGGGAATGTAAATAGCAATCATATAAGACGATGTAAACACTGCAAGAGAGAGGCTGCTTATGTGTTTTGGAAATTCTGAAGAATGAGGTCCTTCATCTTGAAGGCTCAAGAAAAGACTTATGGAAGAGTTGGTTTCTTAAGACTGGGCTCAGAGGGTGGGGAAGACCTGCCCCATTGAGGAGGAAAGGAGGGAAGGAGGGAAGGCTTGGTGGTGTCCCAAGCTCTGCTGTCCCATGGAAATAGGACATTAGGTTTTCTTTTTTTTTTCTTAAAGGGCAAGACAGTTTTTGGTTGTTTTTGTTTGTTTAAGATTTTCTTTGATGGGTAGTTATGGAGAGAGAAAAGAGCTTCCATTTGCTGGATCGTTGCCCAAATGGCTGCCACAGCCGGGGCTGGGCCAGGCTGAAGCCAGGAGCCTGGAACTCCGTCTGCATGTTGCATGTGGAGGGCAGGGCTCCAGGCATTTGGGCCATTTTCTGCTGCTTTCCCAGGTCATTAGCAGGGGACTGGAACGCAAGCGGAGCAGCTGGGATTCATATGGGGTACTGACATGGCGGTCAGTTTAACATACAGGACAGCAACACTGGGGCGCCCCTCCCCCCATAATCTTAGATGTTCTAGTAGCCGCATTTGAAACAAAGTAAAAAGAAATGGGTGAAACTCATTTTTACTTAATGTGTCTAGATTTTAATTATATGGTTGATGTAACCCAATATATTCTAAATATTGCCACCTGAACATGTGTTTGTAGGATACTCTTTTTAAAAAAATTTGTATATCTTTGAAAGGCACAGTTACAGAGAGAGAGAGAGAATCTTCCATCGTCTGATTTACCCCCCAAATGTCTGCAACAATGGCCAGGGCCAAGCCAGACTGAAACCAGGAGCTTCTTCATGGTCTCCCATGTGGGTGCAGGGGCCCAAGCACTTGAGCCAACCTCCACTGCTTTCCCAGGCACATTAGCAGGGGCTGGATCAGAAGTGGAGCAGCTGGCATCGAACTGGCATCCATGTGGGATACAGGCTTTGCAGGTAGTGGCTTTACCTGCTGTGCTACAATGCTGGTCCTTGTAGGATACTTGACGCTCTGTTTTTTTTTTTTTTTTCAGGATCTGATGTGTATTCTTCACTTAGAACACATGCCAGGGCCCGGCAGCCACATGTGGATAGGGACCACTGTGTCTAGCTAGGTTGGAAGTGTAGGGTATGAAGGTGGAGAGTGAGAAATACCTTTGGAGAAGCAGGAAGTTCAGGTCCTCTCCTAAGAGAGCTATCAAGAAGTGACTCAAAGGACAATGTTTGCAATTCCTAGGGTTTGAATAGAGAGCAGGCGCCTACACCCAGCCCCATCCTCATAACCCCTGGTGATACAGGCGGGGCAAACACACTTGCCTCCAAGGCTTAGGCTAAGCGACTGTAGAAGGCAGAGATTCCCTTGTGACTTTATCTAGTGAACAGAAGGAAAAAAGAGTTGGCCACCAGCTCACCTGCTAGTTCTCCTGACATCACTTTTTGACGATCTGATGTTCGTAGGATCTGTACTCTTAGAACCTGGGGGCGTTGCGGGGTCGCAGGAGCTGGCCACCACTTCCTCACCAGAGGCTCTCCTGTCTTAGGTTGAATTCGTACTCTGGGGAGGAGGCAGCAGGCACATCCACCCGCGCTGCCCGTTAGCTCCTCCTATGTGGGAGAAGAGATGCTGTGTTCCCTTCCCCGTGCACGCCCAGGACCTCCCTCCCACCCAGGAGGGTTGAACCTGATATTGGAGAGCCGGGAGAAGGGACAGCCAGCTGCAGGGTCTCCGCGGAAGCTGCTGTGTGCACCTGTGAGGCTGCAGGTCACATCTGTCAGGGAGTGAAGGAAGGAGGCTGTTCCCGAGGGATTTCAAGAATTCATTAATTAGTAGAAGGCGAAAAAGGTGAGAGGAAGGAGGAGGCGGCAGTTCACAGCCGATGGTTTGTGTCACTGCAGGTGTGTGGAGTGGGGTGTGTGCCACGCACCCTCTCACTGCAGGAGCCACAGTTTCTCGCACCATCCTTGTCTTTATGGCTGTGAAACCGGAGACTCAGAGAGGTAGGAGAGGAAGAGAGTTTTGCATCTTTGTTTTGGAATGAGCCGGGGGAGAGGAAGCTGCTAGTGAGCTGAGGGCCGCCTGCAGCCAGTCCACACCTGTGAGAAAGGCAGGCTTTCAGGGGACAGAGTGAGTGAGTGAGTGGCCTTCACAGCCACGCTTAATCATCTCAAGGTGATGCCACCCTTTTCCCAGGTTGCTGAAGTTCCGTTGTCTGCGGGGTCATCTTGGGAATCAGGTGTTCTTAGCCTGTCCGGGTGACAGGCGGGCATCAGTGTGGTGTATCGTTGGGATGTTAGTAAGATGTGGGTTGTGGGTTTACAGATGTTGTCATACAAAGTTTCATTTTAAAAAGATTTTATTTCTTTGAAAGACAGAATGAGAGAGACAGATGGCTACACTGCCCAGCTGGGGCTGGGCCAAGGCCAAAGCCAAGAGCCCAGAACTCCATCCAGGTCTCTGAACACATGGGCCATCTTCCACTGCTTTTCCTGGTGCATCTGCAGGGAGCTGGATCAGGAGTGGCTCAGACTACAACAAGGGATGCTGCTGTTGCAAGCAGTAGCTTCACCTGCTGTGCCACAATGCCAACCCCTAGGCAAGCGTTGTTTCTACCCCAGGCCCAGGTCGGAGCCTCATCTTATATCCTGATAAAGCTTATGTGAGGTGCTTTTGAGGGTCCTTCTTTCAGAAGGAATCAAGCCTCTTTCATCTACTTTTGTTTTTAATGATATGGGATCCCCATTAGAGACCCTGAGTTTGTACCAGATTGAGCTAATCGTCCTGGTTTGATTGTCTCCACCCTGTCCTCTTAACATCTGAAAACCTGGGTGATAAGAGGCCTGGTGTTTGTCCTTAGGCAAAGTTGTTAACCTCTTTGTGTTTGGGTTTCTCCATTGCTTAAAGGGAACTGATTCCTTTCCCCCCTAAATTTGTAGCAAGGAATGAATGAAGTTGTATGGTTATAAATTAATCGTACCCAGTGCAGGCTTGGCCCATGGTAGCTGTGCAATTAATACTTATTTCCCTTCCAGGTCAGTACTTGGGGAACTATGGGTTAAGCCATGCCTGCATCGTCTGCATCCCTTATGAGCCCTGTTTCCAGTTCCGGCTGCTCCGTTTCCAATCCACTTCCCTGCTAATGTACTTGGCAGGGCAGCAGAGGATGTGGCCCAAGTGCTTGGGCCCCTGCACCCACCTGGGAGACCCAGATGGAGATCCAGGCTCCTGGTTTAGTCCTGGCCCAGCTGTTTGGAGAGTGAACCAGCAGATGGGAGATCTCCCTCTCTCCTTCCTTCTCTCTCTCTTTCCCTCTCTCTCTCTCTCTCTGTCACTTTGCCTCTCAAATAAGTACTCTAAAAATATTTTCCTTTTTTCTCTTCCTACACTTTGGAAGATGGAAGAATTGTTTGCTCATCTTCTGATTTGCAATTTTTAAGCATTCTAGCGAGCTAAATGGAGCTAGTGGTGGTGTCTGTGGATCTTGCTGGCCGAGGGCACCTGGACGAAGCCAAGAATTTGGGGGTTTTCTGCCAGCAGGAACTGACTCACTGGAGAGGGGGCCCTGCCTGGCTCCGGGGGAGGCGGGGCTGGAGTGCCACATTAGGGCATGTTCCGGGGAGTGGATTCCCTGAATAACTTGGATGGTTCCCTGGAGCATTTAGGACAAAAGCCACCTGGAAGCCAGAGATGGGCAGCCCCACACTTGAGATCTCATCACTTGGTCAAGTTGAATAGCAACTTGAGAGTTTAGGGAATGGTTTTCCATTCTGCTCTAGACCTGGAGAGGGGGCCAGGGCTGCTTTTCCCCTAGACTCTGTCCTGGAGAGCCTGCAGGCTGCAGCCAGCCCTTCCCCCACCCCGGTTCCTGGACTCCTTTCCTGGGTGCGCCAGTTTCACCCCTTGCTTCCTGCAGCTGGTGAGGGATGTGTTCTCAGTGGGGAGCTGATGGAACTAGAGTGCCAGTGCAGGCGGAAGAAAGAACCCTGGAGGCGATTTTTTTTTTTCAACTTCCCTCACTGCACTGGTCCAGGGAGGTACAGCGTCTTAGTAACCTATTCCTGCGACTCTAACTAGTTGCTCCTGCACTTGGCTCCCTTTTCCTGGTCCTTGGCTCTTTCCCCCGTATTTCATCTCCTTTTCTCACTCGAGGGATTGGTTTGCCCTGGGCGGGGTGAAGTCTTAGGCAGTGAGCATCATCAACACATTGAAGTCTCCTGCAGTTACAACACCAGGCTTGTGAATCCTGGCTCCCAAGCTATTTGGAACTTTTTGTTTTTTAAAGTAATTATTTATGTTTGAAGGATTTACAGAAAGAGATGGAGAGACAGAGAGAGCGAGGTCTTCCATCCGCTGGTTCACTCCCCAGCTGGCCACAATGGCCACATGGAAGTCAGGAGCCAGGAGCTTCATGCAGGGTCTTCCATGTGGGTGCAAGGGCCCCAACATTTGGGCCACCTTCTGGTTGCTTTCCCAGGTGCGTTAGCAGGGAGCTGGATTGGAAGTAGAGCAGCCAGGTCTTGAACCGGTGCCCATCTGGGATGCCAGTGTCGCAGGCGGCAGCTTAACCTGCTACGCCACAGCGTTGGCCCCTGCTGTGGGCATTTGGGGAATGAACCAGCAGATGGAAAATCTCTCTCTATCCCTCTGTGTTTCAAATAACAAATAAATCAATAAATCTTAAAAAAGCATCCCCTCTCCCCGTCTAATTAAGATCTCAATTCTTGCTTGTGCTTTAATTAAGGAGTTGTCCCTCTCCCCTAGACCAACCCTCTTAATATCTTGCTCTCCTCTTGCCCTGCAGAGTGAGCTTGAGACAGCGGATCGAGCTCCAGGCGGAGTATCCATGGAGATGTGGAGCCTTGTCACCAACCTCTAAGTGCAGAACTGGGATGTGGAGCTGGAAGTGTCTCCTCTTCTGGGCTGTGCTGGTCACAGCCACGCTCTGTACTGCCAGGCCAGCAGCGCCCACCTTGCCTGAACAAGGTAAGGCACAGGCGGAAGGTCCGCCCACTCCGGGGAGCCTTGGGACCAGGGTGGGCTGGCAACAGGTGATGGGGCTGACCCAAGAAGGCTGCAGTGGAGAGCTCTCTCCTCATAGGAGAGACTCAGGAGGTGCCAGGGCTGGTTGTGCCCTGTTTGTAAGTGTAACCAACTCCCATCAGACGCCGGGGTCCCAAGGCTGGTGTGGCATTCATTTCCCAGGGGTGATGGACTTGGGGAAGGACATCCGGGGGACTCTGGAACCAGCTCCTGAGCCTCCATGATGTGTAGAAATAGGACTGGGTGCTGTCGGGCAAGTGAGCAGCCTGTGAATTGGGTTTAGAACTTGGGTTGGATGATGGGGGACTTTGTAGGAGGTGAGGGCTTGATAAAGACCTGGTTTCCACAAAGTTGTTTGGAAGACACATCCTGGGGGGGGGGGGGGCCTGGCCTTTGCCTGTCATTTGGCCTCCCCTGGCGCTGTTTCAGAAGCTCTGTTTGGGGGGCTGCTGAGCAGCTGGCTCTGGATATGACCTGTCTTTCGGAGAGATTGAGAACCAGGAAACGTGGCAGGACACGGAGACCTACGCCACGTTGGAAATTCTGAGAGGTTTTCATGAACAGGCAGGACCTGCTCACTGCTTGTGGGATTTGCTTGAGTCGTGGAAATGCTTCCTGGAGATTGCGAGTCCTGTGTGCTTGGTGGCGTTCAAGGGACTTTGAGAACTCATGTGTTTGGGCATTCCTGCTGCCCAGGGATAGTGTGGCTTGTGACTCACTGCCGGGTCACATAGAGAAAGTTGGCAGGCAGTGGATAAAAGGTTCGGGGTACTTGGGATGGGGCTGTGGTTATAGGACCATCAGTCTAGGTTGTCAGGGGCCTGTGCGATGGGTGAAAATGTGTTCAGTTGCTTGGTGGCGGCAAAGGAGCAGGGAAGCTTGTGAGACTTTTCTAGAAGGTGTTATGGCTGGAGTGGGCGTGGTCATGTTGCATTTGGGGACCGCAGGCAAGAGCTGAGCCAGACATGCTGGAGACCCAGAGTGGGGAGACAGGGGCGGAGAAAACTAAATGCAAGGTCAATCTGAGATGGGTGTGGAAAGATGCGTGGCAGCTTGGGAAGGGGGACAAGAGGGGTCGTCCAGGCTGAACAGTGAGTGAGGGTGCAGAGAGAGGCAGGATGTCGGAGGTGTAGGCAGAATGGAGGAGCTGGGAAACATGTAAGCTGGTTAACATAATGCCCCACTGAAGAAACCGTCCATGCATGGGAAGCCTATGATGTTCTGAGCAGGGACATGAGCCAGCTCTCAGGAAATGAATTTGGTGAGAGGAGGGACCTGGCCCGGTGGACCTGCTCTTGCAGCCTCCTGTCTCGCTTGTTAGCTGTGGTACTCGTCTCGATAGATTACTCAGACATAGCAGGCCTCGGTTTGCTCAGCTATAAAATGGGAACGCTAATGAAGGATTAACGGAGAGAGCGTTTACAAAACTACTTCCAAAAGTCTGTAGCAGGTGAGTATTTAACCTAGCAGTTAAGCTACCCGATCAGAGGCACCTGAGTTTGATTGACAGCTCTACCTCTGACCCCAGCTTCCTGCTAATGCAGACCCCAGAAGCAGCAGGTTGTGACGGCTGAAGTCACCCACATGCGAGAGAGAGCTGGACTGATTGTCTGGCTGCCTTCCTCAGCTCTGGGTCATTATGGGCATTTGGGGAGTGAACCAGTGGATGGGAAAACTAGCATACATAGCTCACTCTCTCTTTCTCTCTCCCTGCCTTCCCCATCCCCCCTACCCCTCTGTCCCTCCCCTTTTTCCTCACCCCATCTCTTCCTCCCTTTTCCCACCCCCTCCCTTCTTTCTGTCTCTTTGCCTCTCAAAATTGTGTTTTAATTGTTTTTAAAGTTGTTGGAAAACGGAATTAAAAATATTTATTTTGTTGCAAAATATTTTGAAATTCATGTGTTGTATTTTTATGATACACATTTTCCGCAGATTTTTTGAAGACTCTCATATGCCTGGATTTCAGATTGTTGTGCACCAAAATAAACTTACTTAATTTCATTTCCAGAGAATTTTTTAAAAAGATTTTTTTTATTTATTAGAAAGGCAGAGTGAAAGAGAGAAACAGGGAGAGAGATCTTCCATCCATGGGTTCACTCCCCAAATGCCCACAATAGCCAGCCAGGAACCTAAAATTCTGTGTAGGTTTCCCACACGGGCAACAGGGACCCAGGTACTTGGACCATCATCTGCTGCCTTCCCTGGCACATTAGCAGGGAGCTGTATTGGAAGCCGAGTAGCTGGGACTCGAACCAGGCACTCTGGCATCCTCAGGGGTTGCCTTGTCCCAAGCTGGCAGTTTCCCCTGATGCACCCCAACAACACTGCCCCACCTGCAGACTTTGGGAAGTGCCACGTGTTTGTATGTGAGATGCCAGCAGTTACGGCAGCTCTGCCACCCCTGTCAAAAAGATGGGTTAGACGTTAGTTCTGAATGTCTAGAGGTGAGGTTAGGAACCTTGGGTGGGGGCTGTGAGACTATAGAGGCAAGAAAAAAATAGCAAAGACTCTAGAAATAGAATGTGTGGGGTTAAGTAGGTGGGATGTGACAAGTGACAGAGACAAGAGTGAGTGGGCGTGAGTCAGGGTGTGAGGCTTGCGGGAAGTAGAAGAGATTTGGATCAGCCACCGTGCAGACAGTCACAAGTGAATTCAAGAACACGCAGGGTTTGGGCAAGGTTTTGAGAATGTGAATGATGGAACCTAAAGCACCATAACCTAAAACACTTTCTTTTTATTTACTTTTTAAATATGTATTTGTTTATTTGAAAGGTAGAGTTACACGGAGAGAGGGAGATACAGAGAATCTTACATCTGCTGGTTCAGATGTAAAATGGCCAGGGCTGGGCCAGGAACCAGGAGCTTCCTCTGAGTCTCCCACGCGGGTGCAGGGGCCCAAGCACTTGGGCCATCTTCTACTACTTTCCCAGGTGCATTAGTAGGGAACTGAATCAGAAATGGAGCAGCCGGGACTCGAACCAGTGCCACATGGGGTGGTAACCTGCCACAACTGGCCCCAACACTTTCTTTTTAAAAGAAAAACTCAACCTTCTCCTAACAAACTCTTTGCAGCCCAGGTTCAGAGGGTGGAGGCAGAAAACAAAACTGGGTGTCAGGGCTGAGCACTTGTCAGCAGGAAGGGGCCTCTCCCAGGGTGGAACATAACGGAGTCCAGTGGGCAGGAGTAGAGGAGAGTCAGTTGTGGGGAGCAGCTCGGACTAGACTAAGTTACTGGAATTAAGACTTATTCTATGCATCTGCTCTCCTCTGTGGGGAGCAGCTCGGACTAGACTAAGTTACTGGAATTAAGACTTATTCTATGCATCTGCTCTCCCACAATATGGCGCTGGGAGAGAAGTAAACAGCTTCCGCACAGCTGCCTCTCACCAACTTGACAAGCTGCAGGACTTGCTACTGATTGGAGGAGAGCAGCGTACTCGGCGTGTGGGCAGCCGAGTTGGGATTGGCGGAGGAGGACTATAAAGGAGGAGAGAGACGGCATGCACCGGGGAACATCTATGGGGAACATCTAAGGGAACCCGTGCAGCCCCCGAAGAAAGCCGGCCGGCGGTGTGCCGCTCCCCTGCGGAAGTGGGGAATGCGGCCAGGGGGAACTGCCCTTCCACGGAGGTGGAAGGGATAGTAGCCAACCCGGGAAGAACCAGCAGCAAACCCGGGGAGGGCCGAGCAGACGAAAGAACAGCGCAGGGTCCTGTGTTGCTCCTCCACGAAGACGGGGAGCGACAGTCAGTGAAGCTGCTGGCTGTGGGTCCAGCCTGGGGAAGGACCCAGAGGTGGGGACGGAGAGTGGGGCCGGGGCTGAAGGTCAGTCAGAGTTAACAGAGAGAGGTCTCCCATCTGCTGGTTCACTTCCCAGATGGCCGCAGTGGAGGGGGCTGAGCCACGTGAAGCTGGGAGCCAGGAGCCTCTTCCAGGTCTCCCATGAGGGTAGCTATACCCTTAGACTGTCTTCTACTGCTTTTCCCAAGTGCATTGGTTGGGAACTGGCTCGGAAGTGAAGCATCCAGGACTTGAACCGGCACCCATATGGGATGCTGGCACTGCAGGCTGGGGCTGTAACCTGCTGCGCCACAGCGCCAGCCCCTCTAGCTTACTTCTAACACCTGAGAGATTGTCAATGCTGTGTAAATAGACAAGAATTCCGTATCTGTTCAGTACCGAGCACCTTTTTGCTCTGAGTGTTTGCCATCTGCAGTTGGCCGAATCTGTGGGTGGAGGGTGGTACTGTGCTGGCTCTGTGGACAGGAGGGAGGTAGGGCAGGGAGGCAGGGACTACCTGGGAGTTGTGCAGCAGGGAAGCCTGGAGTCAGATTGCCATTTTAAAAACCAGTTTCATTGAAGTATAATTTACTTATTTTTTTGTTTTGTTTTAAAACTTATTTCAAGAGGAAGAGACCTCCCATCTGCCAGTTCAGCCCCCAAAGGCCCGTTAATGGCCAGAAGGCCAAAGCCAGGAGGCGGGAGCTCAGTCCTGGGGGTCTCCAGGTGGGTGGGTGGGGGCAGCATTGGCAGCGGGGGTGGGACAGACAACTCTGCAGGGACTTGAACCCAGGCACTCCAGAGGTGACTTAACCATTGCCCCAAAGGCCCACGCAGGTGACTTCATAAAGTGATTATTCAGAATTTTCCTCGGTTATTTAAACCTTCAGCCATCTGCTGACTGCTCTTGGCATCGTCAATGCCCCCTCCCCCAGTCGCCTCTGGCCTCCAATGGGACCAGAACAGATCTGTGTGGCTCTGAAGCTCCCTTCATCAGGCCCCAGTCCATCCTTAGCTTGTGGTTCCTGTGCCCACTCTGGCTGCATGTCCGTTCCATTCAAAGATTCCAGGGGTGGGTGGCCAGGTTGGATTCCCTTCTCCTACTTCTCCCCAGGCTTCCGGGTTCTGCAGCAGAACCACTGGGACAAGGCTGGGGTTCCTTATGTGGGTTTGGGGCTAGGACTGCTGGCAACTTTGCAAAGTTCACATCCAAAGCACTGTTGCTGAGCCACGCTCCCAGGACCTCGGAAAACCCCTTTGGGTTATTACGACCTCCACAGCAGGGCAGGCATACAGGTCTCGCTGCCCAGCTAGCACCAGATCTTGGGACTGCTGTCTTTCTTTAAAGATGTATTTATTTATTTATTTTTATTTGAAAGTCGGAGTTACACAGAGAGAGGAGAGGCAGAGAGAGAGAAGTCTTCTATCTACTGGTTCATTCCCCAGTTGGCTGCAACGGCTGGAGCTGGGCCGATCCGAAGCCAGGAGCCAGGAGCTTCTTCCAGGTCTCCCAAATGGGTGCAGGGGCCCAAGCACTTTGGCCATCTTCTGCTGCTTTCCCAGGCCATAGTAGAGAGCTGGATCGGAAGTGGAGTAAGCCGGGACTTGAACTGGCACCCATATGGGATGCCGGCACTGAAGGCAGTGGCTTTACCTGCTACACCACAGCGCCGGCCCCTGGGATTGCTTTCAACCCCTGCAGCCATCACAGACAGGGCCAGGAACCTGCACCCCCCTTCCTCCCCAGTACTTGCTGCCAATCTGATCCGACCCGTGGAACTCCAGCTGCAGCGGCTGACAGCCTGCAAGCTCCAGAGGAAGTTGAGGTTCTCAGATATGATGTGCAGGGTGGCCAGGAGGCCGTGAGGAAAGCGTGGTCGGGATCTCCCAGCAGCCTTTCTCGGCTGTGAAGGTGTAATTCGTACATGTAAAATATACCCAATTTGTTAAGTGTGCATTTTAATGGGTTTTGGGTACCTCTCTACACTCCATGCAGCTACCACCTTAGTCAAGAGAGAGAGCCATTGTCCCAGACCCTTATCTGATGCCCCCGTGTAGTCAGCTGCCTTTGGCACAGAGCCCTAGATGCCACTGCTGTGCTTTCGGTCACCATAGATGAGCTCCAGAATTTCATTCCGTGCCATGACACTCTGTGTGCAGAGACCTAGGTCCCTGCTGTGAAATGGTGCAGGAATTGCATATAACCCCCTATAACCCTACGGCCGGTGGGGTTGTCAGCGGCTTTGGCCATTATTAATAAAATGCCATGAACATTTGTGTGCAAGTTTTCCCTCGACTGGTGTGGTTTGAATGCCGGGTGTACTTCTTAGCGATGTCGGCTTTCTGGAACGTTCCTGTCTGTGCATCTCCATGAACTGTATGGCGAATGAATGGGCAGTGCTTGTCTGGTCCTTGTGTCACATGAGAATCTGAGAACCGTGCCTCTACGTAGTTGGTGAGCAGTCAGTGGAAGTTGTGTGTCCATTTTCCTGGGACCCAGCAGGACTTGGGTGGCAAAGCTTGGTGTCCCTGTCTGAGAGTGGCACTTCAGCTTTGTGTCTTCCTCCCGTCCTGTCTCCTGCCACCCTCAGAGGCCCGCTGTGACCGTGAGGTCCGTGGGGACCTCTAAAGAACTATAAAGAACCTTACAGATGTCAAGTGCGGTCTTTACCCTGCTGGTTATTAAGTAATAATGCTGCTATTGTCCTCAACAAAAAAAAAAAGTATAATCTGTGTATAAAAGGGTTTGTCGGAAAGTTGGAAAGGACGACGCAAAAGCCCTGCTCACACTGCGAGCCCGTCCCCACTAGAAAGACTTGGCCCGAGTTGTGTGCGCGCCTAGCCCCTCCCCCAGCTGCACGCAACCCTAGCCGCCGGCTGCAAAAGCTCCTGTGGGACCCGGCGGGGGCCTGGAGTTTCTGGCTGTCCTTGGAAAGTTGATTTAATAAGGGTTCCAGGAAAACCGGCCTCCCTCCTCCTCCTCCTCCTCCTCCTCCTACTTGCCCGCTCCTTCCCGGTTTGGGATTGTAGAGTGGGGGCTTGTTTCGGATCTGGCTCTGAGCAGGGAAGGGGGAGGTGTGTGGATAGACTGGCAGCAGGGCGGGGTGGGGGCAAGAGGCGGAAGACCCCTTTAAAAAAGACGAGCCCCCAACTAGAAAGACATACTGAGCTTGAAGAGGATTGTGTCTGTGTTTGAGAATAGAACGTAGGGGGAAAGGCAAGTGGGTGAGTCCAAAAACTGCTTGCAAGGCCGCTTGGGGCAGTTGGGGGTGGGGTCCCGGCCCCTCCCTGCCTTTCAGCTCTCACGTGGGTTGAGGTCACCCCAGACGCAGTCTCCACGCTCAGAAACCTGCGACTCATCAGCGGTTTAATGGGCTGGGGTTTTACAGCTCCTCCTGACCCACCCAGATTCGGAGGCGTCTGGTGGCCGTTGTCGTCGTCACAGGGGAGGAGAGGGTACAGTTAATGGAAGAGCTGCACGTTTCCACTGCTGGCTGCAAGCCCCGTGGACGCCGTGCGCGCACCACAAAGTGGGGCTTTGTCTCTGATCTGCAGAAACCTGTGCCTGTGGGGGAGAGGCTCCCAGTGGTGCCAGCTCCAGTTGTGCAGCCCTGGAAGCCCCACCCCGGCGCACCCTGCAGCCCACCTGTGGCCTTCGGGGCTACAGCAGAAGGAGCTCGGTACTAGAGGGGTCCTACTGCTAGATATGGCGTGATCCCGCCTGCTGTGGCTGGGCCGCCCTGAAATGCCCCCACATAACGTCTTGTGTGCAAAGAACCCGCTGGCGTCGCACTCCCAGAGAGTAAGAGGAGTGGCTTCACCAAGACGAGGGGAATTGCGTGGAGCAAAAGGTGACAGGCATGCACGGTGTGCTGTGCCCCACAGCCCCTCCCCAAGAGAGAGGTGGTTCCCTGGGAGCTGGGGGCGGGGGCGGCGTGGGGGGCGGGGCGTGCGGGAGAATGTGAGGACGCTCACGTGTCTGCTGACCGAGCGCTGGGGCAACTGCTGCAGAGCCACTCCAGGGCTGTGTTCTTGGCTCTCGCTGCTGCATTGCTGCACCATTAGCTTCACTGATTTTCCACTCCTGCTTTGCCAACCCGCTCCCCGAAGTCAGGGAGGAGGGGTTTCTCAGAGCAGAACAAACGGCTGTCCAGAGGCTTGCTGCGGGAGGGGCGGGGGAGGGGGCCCATACGAGGGAACGGGGTGGGGGTGGAGAGTGGGCAGCAACCTGAGAGGGTCGTGGAGCCTGCGTCTCCGGCATCCCAGGCATGGATGGGTGTCTGCCCTCAGTCGGGCAGAGTGTGAGTGACGGCTTGTGTCTGGGGCAGTGATGGATGGCCCCGGGGAGAAGTGAGTTCTGGGGAGTCATTAACCGGGAGGGCAAGGGTCAGGGGTCAGAGGGCCTGACCAGCAGCTGCGCCCTGTTTTTGCAACGCCGCTTTCCTCTGGGGCCGCTGGGGGCTCCGGCTCACCCAGCGGACACCACCTCTGCCTCCTCCTCGCCTCCCCTGGCAAGGAAGCGACTGTTGACTGCGGGAAGTCCAGCTGCTCGCGGTCTCCTGGGCTCCCGAGTTCAGACGCCCAGCCCAGCCAGGCCTTCCTGTGCGTTCTGGAGAGGGGCCGGTTCGCAGCCTTGCAGCGCAGTGCAGTGCGAGCTGTGGCCCCGCACCCCGCCTGCCCTGCCCCCACCCGCACGCCCGTCCCTAAGTGGCTGAGCTGAATGTTCAGCGCTCTACCTGCGCTTTGCCTGCGGGCAGCCTGCAGCCTGGGCCACTCCCCTAAGACCTCGTTGGGAACTTGATGCTCTCTCACTTGCAGCTGGGGACAGCCACTGGGGGGGCTGCTGCCAGGACTCCACCGAGAGTTCCCCTCGCCTGTGTCTTGGCTGACTGCCTTTGCTGGATGCCACTGCCCTCGTTTAAAGGGGTTGAGCCCTGCGTGCTGGGGAGTGCTGGAGTGAGGCAGCTCCAGGCACCGAGAAAGATCGGTTCCAGCAGAGGCTGGAGCTCAACTCTTTTCCCTGTGCCCGAGTGTGGCATGGCCCAGCCTCCTGGGATGGTTGTGTAAAGTCCGCGGATGCTGGGGCCTGGGACCCTGCATGGCACCAGTTGGACCTCTGTGTTGTAGGCGCGCTGAGCCTCAAGTGGGTGAGAGGATCAAGGAGCTCCGGATAGGGGACTCGGCGGCTGTGAATGTGGACAGCGGGAGAGGTTTCAAAACAGCGGCACAGCAATTCAGAGTTTAGCCCTTTCTCACTTTCCTGTGCAGTCAAAAAAAAAACCAACATTGGCTGTCACCTGTTCATTCACTCATTTGATTAATTCATTCATCATTCTTCTGGCTAAACAAGGTTCTTCCTTTTTCCTTGCAACAATGTAAACTGTGTGTGTATGTATATATCTGCCTATAGATATCTATATATATTATATATATCCTTTTTTAAACATTTTATTTATTTAAAAGACAGTTATAGTGAGAGAGACATACACAGAGAGAGAGACAGAGAGAGGTCTTCCATCTGCTGCTAGTTCACTCCCCAAATGGCCGAAACTCAGCAGCCGCTGATCCTAAGTCAGGAGCCAGGAGTTTCTTCCTGGTCTTCTGTGTGGGTACAGGGACCCAAGCACTTGGGCCATCCTCTGCTGCTTTCCTGGGCATATTAGCAGAGAGCTGGATTGGACGTGGAGCAGCCAAGAGACGAACAGGTGCCGATCTGGGATGCCGGCAGTGGCTTTATTCACTATGCCACAGCACCAGCCCCCAGTGACATTAAAAAATGTGCAAATTAAAAAATGTACATTTATTTATTTGAAAGGCAAAGTGATGGAGAGAGAGAGAGAGAGAGAGAGATCTTACTTCTGCTGATTTATTCCCTAAGTGCCCATAGCAGCCAGGGCTGGACCAGGAGCTTCAGCCAGGGCTGAAGCCAGGAGCCCGGAACTCTATCTGAGTCTCCCCTCTGGGTGGCTGGGACACAAATACTTGAGCCATCATTTGCTGCCTTCCCAGGCACATTAGCAGGAGGCTGGATCAGAAGCAGAGAAACTGGGACTTGAACCTGTACTCCAATATGGAATGCTCGTGTCCGAAGTGGCAGCTTAACTCACTGTACCACAACACCCATCTTACTTTGACAAAATTTGCCCTTGTACCAAGGATAGTTGCATTTTTAAACTTTTGATTGTATTCCTATACCAAATTGGCCTCAAGAAAGATTGTATTGGGGCCAGCATTGTGATGCAGCAGGTTAAGCCATATGAGGGCTGATTCCAAGTGCCCACTGCTCCACCCCTGATCCAGCTCCCTGCCAATGGCCTGGGAAAGCAGTGGAAGACGGCCCCAGTGCTTGGGTCTGTACCACCCACACCGGAGACCTGGATGGAGTTCCATGATATCACCATATTCTGCACACTTTACATTTTATAGTGAGCCCATGGACATAATATTTAATTTCCATAACCAGATGAGTACCCTGAAGTTCAGGGCATTAAGTAAATTATCTAAGATTATACAGTTGGTGAGGGTGCAGCCAGGGTTCAAACTCTGACATCAGTATTTTTTCCCCACTATATTACACTCCATCCCTGTATCCAATTGGGGCTCCCCATAAAATTCAGGCAATGCAAATGTTTGAATTTAAGCATTGCTAACTGTATCTCACAGCAGCTGGGTGGGATGGACCTGTGTGTGACTCCAGGAAGAGCCAACGGAGGTGCTTGCCTTGCCTTGCATGCTCCTCTTGTGCCTTTTGCCTCTTTCCTAGGAGGCTGTTGTGTGTCAGTCACAGGCCTGTGAGCCTCCCTAGCGAAAGTGGGTCCTTTTTTTTTTTTTTTTTTTTAAGATTTATTTATTTGAAAGGCAGAGTTACAGAGAGGAAGGTCTTCCATCTGCTGGTTCACTCCCCAAATGGCCACAGTGGCTGGAACTGGGCCGATCCAAAGCCAGGAACTTCTAGATCTCCCACATGGGTGCTGGTGCCCAAGCACTTGGGCCATTTTCCACTGCTTTCCCAGGCCATTAGCCGGGAGCTGGATTGGAAGAGGAGCAGCCGGGTCTCCAACCGGCATCCATATGGGATGCTGGTGCCACAAGCAGAGGCTTAACCTACTACACCACAGTGCCAACCCCAAAAGTAGTTCCTTAGCCTAGAATAATCAGAACAAAACCCCAGTGACTCCGACTTTCCCATGGCAGTCAGTGACCTCCTGCTTGGATGAATCTAGCATCAGAGGCTCCCCCAAAGCTGGGTACCACACCTTGGTTTTTCTCATTGTTCTCACACAGTCTTTCTAGAAAGTAATGGGATGCCTGGACACAGAGGCTTACCTGGCTTGCTTCTAAAACAGATGTTACCCGTAACGTGTGATGGACGGAATCAAACACCTTGGAAGTTCCCGAAAGGCTAGGGCGATCGCCTTTTTTGGGAAGATATCAGTGTATTTTAAAAAAAGAATTTTAAGATGGATAAGTGCTTGGAAAAAAAAAAGGATTTTGTTTTCCTTAAGTGTTTTCTATTTCACAAATTAATGTTGTAAACAAAAATATACATTACGGTGTAGTTGGATGAGACACAGGATAATTACAGGATTTTAAAAAATGCTTCGGAGCTGGTTGCATGCTCTCTGCATGACCCAGGGAAGAATGCAGATCAGCTGAGAGTTGCTGGGGTGGGGAGTTCTGCAGTTGAGGATGTCTGTAACCTCTTGGGAGAAAACAGCAGTCTTAGAGACCCAGCTTCTGCTATCCCCACCTGTGGGTTGGGCCCCGCCCAGACAATGTTACTCTTCCTGTAGACTTCTGCAGATGCCGCGGATGGCTGATGGAGGAAGTGTCACCTGAGGACCACATTGCATTAAGACCCAGGTTATAAAGACATCTGGAACCACATGGGGTGGTAGGTGGTTTCCTCCTCAAGCGTTGTGGGCTTCCACTAGTATACACAGAGAATCCTTGACTAACATGGATTTCTACTTTATAAGCAAAAAAAAAATTTTTCTGGGAGCTTTGCAGTGATTTGAACAAGTTCACAGACAAATCACATAACCTAGAAATATTGAAAAAAAATGTTAAGAAAAAAGTACATGACTGTCTCTTTTATCATTTATTACTATGTGCTGTACACTAATCTATTAAAAGTTAAATTTGGGGCCAGTGTTGTGGAGTAGTGGGTAAGGCCACCTGCAATGCAGCCATCCCACAGGAGCACTGGTTGGTATCTGGATGCTCTACTCCCAAGCCTGTGCTGATGGCCTGAGAAAAGTAGTGCAAGCTGGCCCAAGTGTTCAGGCCCCTACTACCCATGTGGAAGACCTGGTTGAAGCTCCTGGCTTTGGCCAGGTTGCGGCCATCTAGGGAGCCTAACTAGCGGATAGAATATCTCTCTGTACCTTTCCTCTCTGTAACTCTTTCAAAATAAATAGATAAATCTTTTCCTATAAACATTAAAAGTTAGGGGTTGCTCTTGTGTGGCGAGTTAAGCTGCTGCTTAGAATGCTGTATCCCATATGTATGAGCACTGGTTTGAATCCCAGCTGCTCCATTTCTGATCCAACTCCCTGCTTCAGCAATGGAAAGACAGTAGAGGATGGCCTAAGTGCTTGGGTGCCTGCTACCTATGTGGGAGACCTGGATGGAGTTTCTGGCTCCTGGCTTTGTCCTGGTCCAACTCCAGCCACTGTGGGCATTTGGGGAGTGAACCAGCATCTTATTTTTTAAAAAGTTATAATTTATTAAAACTTATGCACACAGATTATACATGGCACCATTTGCAGCCAAGAGAAAGGTAAACAAACCTAAAGATGCAGTATTAAATTTTGACGGCAGTAACACAGCCCTTCTTTGTATCCGCTTCTTATTGTGGTGAACACAGTGTTGAGAGGCTCTCTTTAAGATGCCCTGTGACTCTTTTATCTCCTCCCAATGAGCTTTCTCTCCAGTCAGTTGTACAGTGCAGTAAAAAGTGACCCCTTGCAGTTGGTGGATTTTTTTGTTTTTTACTATTTATAACAACAACAAAATTCCATGTTTGCATACATACATGCAGTGATGTCATTGATGGAGATTTATCTGTAGATTTGAAAGGCAGATCTTCAGACAGATCTTCCATCCACTGTTTCACTTCCCAAATGGCCAAAAGAGCTGCGTCTGAGCCAGAAACTCTATCCAGGTCTCCCCCGTGAGTGGCAGAGGCCCAAGTACTTGGGCCATCTTCCGCTGCCTTCCCAGGGGCATTAGCAGTGAGCTGGACCTGAAACAGAGCAGCCAGCACTCTGGTGTGGGATGCTGGTATTGAAGGTAGCAGCTTAACCTGCTGTACCACAATGCTGGCAGTGTGGTCGGTTTGTTACCAGCAGCATTAGCATAACTGCATGAATAATAGATTGCACTCTGGTGTCACTAAAGGGTAGGAATTTTTCAGCTGTGTTTTAATTCGATATGACTGCCATCCTGCGTGTGGTCTATTGTTGACCAGGATATCCTTATGCAGTGCATGCTTGTGTATAGATAAATGGATAGATGCTGCTTGTCTTACTATGGTGTTACCTCCCCATACAGGTGTTGAAAGTGAAAATACTATGTCAAAAATACATTTAGGGACTCGCATTATGGTGCAGCAGGTTAAGCTGCCACCAGCATCACTTTTGAAAAGCTGGTTCCAGCCCTGGCTGCTCCACTTCTGATCCAGCTCCCTGCTTATGTGCCTGGGAAAGCAGTGGAAGATGACCCAAGTGCTTGGGCCCCTGCCACCCACGTGGGAGACCCGGATGGAAACCTCATAGCATAGTCTTGCCTACTTTAATTGTGCTTGGAACATTCACATTAGTCTATAGTTGGGTCAAATCATCTAACACAAGACCTATTTTATAATAAAGGGTTGAATGTCTCATATGATTAAGTAAATACCTGGATCCAGAAATGCTGGTGACATCACACACTGTAGACAGTTGGTTGTTTCCCCTCCTGATTATGTGACTGATGGGAGCTGTGGCTGCTGCCACCGCCCAGCATCCAGAGAGTGAGAGTGAGAGAGAATATCAAACCTGCCTGTTTCTAGCCAGAGAAAAAGATCAGAATTCAAACTATGGTTTCTGCTGATTACATGTAACTTTCCCATCATGTTAAGTTGCAAAACAGTAATTTGAGGCTTCATAAGTTGAGGGCTGTCTGAACTGCATAGACAATGGGACTCCCATAAGAGTATAACCTCCGTGGCTCCTGAGTTCATGCTAAGTACTCTCAGGTGGTCCCGTGATGAAATCACCCCAAGATGCATTTCTCAGAAAGTGTCCCGCCCCAAAAACCCGCCAGGTGGCAGTTACCCTTTCCACTTAACAGCCTAGGAATCTGGCATGGGGGTGGGGGGTGGGTGGGGACTAGCCACGGTTAGAAAGCTGGTAAATGCTGGAGCCCATTTAGACCCAGGTGTAGCTTTTACTAGTGCTTGTAGCTCTAGCCCCAGTGCTGGCTCAGGGCAGGTGGGACAGGGCTGACTCAGTTTACCATGGGGGTGGGAGTGGTGGCGGGGTGCATGGGAATCAGAAAGTGGCCTCAAAGCTTCAGAGATTCAAAGGAGGAGACCCTGTGTGTGACCACCGCCTCCGAAACGCTCAGCGGCACTTTGGAGCAGAGTCCTGCTTTCACATTCACAGGAAGCTGCATCAGGCTCCGACAGAGGAGCCAGGACCCCGAACGTGGAGTGCTGACTTCCCCAGTGGCAGCTTGAGCTGCTGTGCCAGGAAGGTGCCAGTGGCCTGAGCTCTGTGACAGAAATGAGTATCTTTTTCCTAGGACATCCGGTAAGGGCTGCTGCCTCTCATCAGAGCTCCTGGCAGGAGCCGTTGGAGATGTCGGGGAGCGAAACCTCCCCACGTAGGAGGGCCCAGCTTTAGGGGACTTGGGTTACAGCTACAAGAGACCCAAAGCTTGTCGAGGCTACCCAGCCCCTGGTTTCACAGTACAGGAAACAGGCCAGATGGGGCAGTGACCTGGCCCAGGGGCACACAGCTGAGAGCCAGGCAGACATGGGAGTGACATCACTCTGAGGCTCCCCCTGCTGTGCCCAACCCTCTATGGCTCCAGCTGCCTGGTGGACTAAATGGCTTTTGCAGGGCCCTGGAAGGAGGACACCTGCAGTGTTGACAGGGCCGGGAGCCGAGCCGCAGTCACTCCCCTAGGATTCTGTCTCCCTCTTCCCCCAGGACATCTGAGCACAGGAGCCCCAGCTAGCGTCGGTACTGAACTTTGGCTTCCTTCTTCCACCTGTTCTGCCTGAGAACCGCGCTGTCTCCGGTGCAGAAACCTTTTAGTTTCTTAAAACAGAGGGAGCCCTGGGGGAGGGGAGAGGTGGAAGTGGGGGCGACCTTGACATTTGGCCTCATCGTGAAGATGCAGCTTGGGGTGCCCAAGTCTCAGTCTGTCCCCTATTCCAGCTTCCTCCTGATGTGTGTGCACCCTGGAAAGCAGTGGTAGCGGCTCAAGTACTGGGGTCCCTGCTACGCATGTGGGAGGCCAAGTTGAGTTCCCTGCAGGCACTTGTGGAATAAACAGCCAAGAGAGATCCGCCTGCTTGTCTGACCGTCCATCCATCCTTCTCTCTCTGTCTCTCAAATAAATAAATAACACTTGGGGGTGTGTGTGTTGGGGGGGAATGCTGGACTTTCATGCTGTGTGCCTGCAAGAGAGAGATGGACAAAATGAATACGTGGTGCGTGGACGGATGGGATCCACTGAAGCCACTTGTGGGGGTTCCTGGGGATTGGCAGAGCTGCCCTGTGGTCCCAGGTTGTTGTTGTTTTTTAGTGTATCCTTCTGTGGCAGGCAGAGGACATCCACGGCCATAGCTTTTTCTGTGCCAGCTCCCTGTCCTTGGCCCCTTGAACCTCTCTATGCCATTTTGCTGAAAAAGGATGTTTTGCCATCTTTATGCTCATATCATAAGAACATTTCTTGGCATTGGAGAAAATGCTGCTTGCTGACGAGCCCCCTCCTGCCTGGCCCTGCAGTGAGTGGGCAATGGCCCTGTTTACCCAGGGGTCTGTGACCCAGGTCCAGAGAGGGGCAGAGGGCAGATAGCATGGGGTCTCGAAGGCACCCTTCTATGATTTAGGGTGTGTGTGTGGGGGGGTACAAAAGGCCCATTCTGAAACAGCTAGCAGCAACTTCTTCCTACCCAGCTGAAGGCAGTTCCTTCCCAAAACCAGCCTGGCCGTGTGGGGGAGGGGAGAACGCTGGGGTTGGGGCTGCAGGGCCGGGGTGGGGGTGGGCAGGACGCCGTTTTCTTTGAGGAACCTGAGCGGACTTAGGGTCAGAGTGGGAGCTGCAGGGTTACCTCTCGCTGCAGATTCCCTGCTCGCCTCCTCCCCCCACCCTTAATGATCTTTCCATTACAGAACCCAGACCAGGAAGTGCATGACAGGTCGCAGCTGCAGACACATGGCTGGGAGGCCTGGGCTCGGGGCCAGGGCTGGGAGGGTCTGAGCGCCCCTCCCAGCAGCGGGACCCATGCACACGCGCACACGCACGCACCACCTGGGCTCACGGCTTAGTGGAAGATGCTCTCTTCCTTGTGCATCAGCAGTTGGTGACCAGTTGTACTTGTGCTTGGAGTAAGGCAGCAGAGAAGGACCCCCGCCCCAGGGCCTGCGTCCTCCCCAGCTGACAGAAATCTGGGGCTCCTCTGGGGGGGCTTTCCATACTGAGCAGAGGCAATGCTTCCTTTCCCTCCCCCAAAACGGGACTCACTTGAGTCAGCCTTAGAAGGTGGGGGCCGCTTTGCAGGGCACAGACCTCAGCCTCCCAAGCAGCCTGTTTTGCTCTGGTTCAAAGCTTGCTCTGGGGCAGGTCTGTGTGCAGGCGCCTGGGTTCCCGCTGGCGAGCTGGGCCTCCCTCATGCTCCAGTCCTCCGGGGGAAGGGGATTGCTTTTCCCCCTTACACGTTGCTCAGGAAATGTTAATTTACCCAGCACTGTTGTCCTGGGGGGCGGTTGTCACACAGCGGAGTTTCTGTCTCCACCGCCAGCTGTGTTGTTGGCTTGCGTCCCTGAATCTGCCAAGGCTGGATTCTCCTGGTGCCAAATAGAGAGATGGTGACACAAACTTCTAGGAACCAGGAGCTATGGTGGCCCTGCCCCACCGTTAGCCAGCGGGCATCTGGTCTACCTCTTCTCGCCTCAGGTGAGAGCACAGATTCACCTCTTCCCAGAGTGGTTCCTCCTTCCTGGTGACACAGGACCAGGGGAAGTGAGTGCCCTGGAAACATTCGGGGCCTCAGGCCATGGTTCTGGCTCCGTAAACAGAGAGAGAGAGAGAGAACAATTCTTGGGTGGATTTCTTTGTTGAATTATTTAATTACAGTCTTCCCATTGTGGGGGTTGGGAGAGGCCGGTGCCCACTGGAGGGGGAGGAGAATGATGTCGGGTCAACCCTGGATGGGGAAGCAGGGACCCCAGACTGTGATGCGGTGTCAGCCCTTCTGACGCCTGGGCTGCCTCTGCCGGTGCAAACGTGGGCAGAGAATCTCTCTCTCTCTCTCTCTGGGCCGGCCTCCTCCCTCCCGGCTCTGGGGGAGCTGTTTTTGGGGGGTCGTAGGGCGGCTGTGGCCGGCGCAGGCGGCTCTGCGGTAAATTACAGTGACGAGGTGGGACACACAAAAGACCGAAATCTTTTTTTAATAAAAACAAAACAAAACTCCCGGCCCCAAGCCCCTGGGCTGCTGAAAGGAGATGGCTTCCTGTCAGGATTAGCCGGGCAGCCTGGGCCTGTGTTCGGGGCCTCTCTCCTCAGGAAATACCTTTAGTGAGCCCCGGTGGGGTCCCCATGGCAACGCGCGAGGGGACCTGCTGGCCGCGGCCATTCAGCCGCCATTGTTCCCCGGCCTCTTTGTTGGGAGCTTTATGGCTGGCCCTCCGGCAGACACAGCAGTTTGCACCGTTTTGTCAGGCTGAATGTGGCGTTTTTACATTTTAATGGGCTCTGCTGGCGGAGGCCCATTTGCATGTAAAACGTTCCTTCTTACTCCTTTCCCTTTTTCTATTTTTTTTTTAAAGCTCCACTCCTAAATCCCCTGGTTGGAGGATTGCTGATTGCTCGTGGTTCGGGGTGCCAGGCCCTGCTAATTAATTGGTGTTCTGTCTCCCTGCCACACACACCTGTGCCCCCCCACCCTGTTCTGCAGTTTCTCAGGTAGCTGGGGGACCCCCGGGAGCTCAGGGAGTCTTGTGTCTTCAGGGGACCCGCCCTCTACACCCCAGCCAACCCTTCCTGGGGTGATGGCCGGCCGTTGTTATCCTGGGTTTGAGTGAGAGTCCTCGCTCTGGACTGGCTGCAGGCCGGACTCAAGTTAAGTTTTCAGTTCCATTTCAAAGCCAAAATAATGTAATAAAAACCCTCTGCAGAGGGCTCCCGGAGCCCCGCTGAGCTGTTCTGTGTTCCTTTTAAGTTGCTTTCAAAGCCACCCCGAGTTCCTCCCCCACCCACAATTGCCCCCTCATTTATCTCTGGGGAGTTTGTGCCAAGACTGTAAACATGCCTGGACCCCACTGTTCCCCCACCCCTCCGCCCCCATTCCTTAACAGGGTGGCCTCTCCCCGAATTTTCTTGACCCAAGAGTCCAGAATGGAAAAGGTTGGGGGCCAGGTCCTGACCTCCCAGGGGAGGTGAGGCACATCCTTATGACCCACAGGAGTACGTGCAGCAAAGCTGCAAGTGTGTTCAAGTCCGGCAGAGGCCACATTCAGAATGAAGTCGGAGACCATAGCTGAGCTGGCCTCCAAGGAAGGGTCTGCAGGCCTAGGGAAGTGACGGTGGAGTTGCTTGCTTGTGTGTTGGGGAGAGGAAGAGAAAGGCATTTTAGGAAGAAGCAAGGCCTTTTGGGTGGAGCAGTGAGGATACTGGCTAGGCCAGAGAGGGGACAGCGAGATGGACCTCTGGAGCATCAGAGCTGGAGAGCAGGGGCCTCTGAGGATGTGATGGGCAGAGCTGGCCAGCCCCTTCTGCCTGATGTTCTCAGCCTGCTCAGTGGGGCATCCGGGGTCGTCGGCTGCAAGCTGTAACCCAGGGCCAGGGCCTTGAGAAGAGAGAGCGAGTTATCAGGTGACAGGTTGGGGACTGAGCCAAGAGGAGAGGAATGGCTGTGCTGTCCACCTGTGACCAACGCAGGGCTGGGTGAGAAGCCAGATGCTGTGGAGGGGCCCCGGGACCTGGCATCTGGAGTCAGTTGCTGATCCCTGCTTTCTCCCTGTGTTGTAAAGAGGAATGAACACAAGCAGCGAAAAATATCAGCCGCGACACCATCAGGGTGTGGGACAGTCCCAGCGTGCCCCTCCCCCATCGCCTCACCTGTAAGGGGTGGGAGAGCAGGGACAGGAAAGTACTTTTACAGGGTCACAGTTGTGATATGAGCTGTGAGACTGAGGCAGTGAGAGAGGGAAAGCAAAGCCAAAGCCACCAGTTTGAGACTCTCCCGTGAGGAGGTGGGAAACATAGGTACCACTAGACAGGGTCAAGGGCAGGACCAGAGGGGGCTTTGTCACTCAGTGAGGTTGACAAAGACATGATAAAGGTAGAGCTGAAATCTGGACATGTGTGGATTCTGGAGGACCTGGCCATCTTGGTGGCGATCCCAGCCCTGCCACGTACTACCTAGGTGGGCTGCCTGGGACAAGTCGGGACCCTCAGTGCATCAATTTCCCGTTTGTAAAATAAGCGTGATAATAGTGTTTCCACTCTGCCAGGCTGTTGTGGGGATTCAGTGAGTCACTCTTGCTCCCACATCCAGGGAGAACAGTATAGGGTTGCCATGAGAATGGAATGAAATGGTCTGGGTTAAAAGCTCTGCACTGGGGTGAGTGTTTAGCACAGCAGTTAAGATGCCAGTTAGAGGGCCACAGTTAGGGGGCCAGCGCTGTGGTGCAGCAGGTTAACGCCCTGGCCTGAAGCGCCAGCATCCCATATGGGCACTGGTTTGAGACCCAGCTGCTCCACTTCCAGTCCAGCTCTCTGCTATGGCCTGGGAAAGCAGCAGAAGATGGCCCACGTCCTTGGGCCCCAAGACCAGGAAGAAGCTCCTGGCTTCAGATTGGCACAGCTCCAGTTGCGGCCAATTGAGGATTGAACCATCAGATGGAAGACCTGTCTCTCTCTCTCTCTGCCTCTCCTCTCTCTGTGTAACTCTTTCAAATAAAAATAAATCTTTAAAAAAAAAAATGCCACTTGGGGTGCCTGCATCTCCTATCAGAGTCCCTGCTCAATTTCCAATTCTTGGCTTCTTTCTGATGTGTTCCCAGGGAAGCAGCAGGTGGTGGCTCAAGTACTAGGGTTCCTGTCACTCATGTGGGGGACCTGGATTGAGTTCCCAGCTCTTGGCTTCAGCCTGGCCCAACCCTGGCTTTGTAGGCATTTGGGGAGGGAAAATATATTCTTTTTTAAATAGAAGCTTAAAGAGTTTAAATAGAAGTTTAAATAGAAGTTTAAGCTGTGGCATAGGGGTAAAACCACCGCCTGCAGTGCTGGCATCCCATATGGATGCCGGTTCCAGTCCCAGCTGCTGCGCTTCCGATCCAGCTCTCTGCTGTGGCCTAGGAAAGCCATGGAACATAGCCCAAGTACTTGGGCCCCTGCACCCAAGTGGGAGACCCGAAGGAGGTTCCTGGCTCCTGGCTTCGGATCAGTGCAGCTCCAGCCGTTGTGACCAATTAGGGAGTGAACTGGCGGATGGAAGAGCTCGCTCCCTCCGTCTCTCCTTCTCTCTCTGTGTAACTCTGAGTTTCAAATAAATAAATAAATCTTTAAAAAAAAATAAAAGCGTTGCACGGTACATGGGCTGTCATAAGTGCCCTGTTGCTGTCAGCCAGCATTGGAGTTCTTGCTGACACAGTTGTTTAAGGATCCCTGGATAATATACAGGAAGGCACATGGTAAACTGTAGCGAGCTATGCAAATGTGTTATTCTTCGCTGGGATCTCTTCACTAGGCTCGTGTGAAGTTGTGGGGTTTGGGGCTGGATACCTTCCAAACCAAACTGGCCCTCGAGGGCCTGGGTCCACCACAGGTACACCTGTCCATGGCGTGAGTGGCCCGCATTCATAAGAGGTGTTCCCTGTGACCTCTTCGCAGACTGTTCCTTTTTAAAAGTATTCTCTACCGTGAACCTTCTGTCCGGAGCAGGCCATACACTCTGGCCTCCTGCTGCCCCTCCTCCCACTGCACACCCTTGCTCAGGAGCACCTCATTCTTTTGTGACCCCCCAACCCCTACCACTAGGTTTTCTCTCCAACCTCCTTTCCCTGCCCTGCCAGTGTGTCCAACTTTAGCCATGGATCCTGTCTGCTCTGACCGCGGGCGACAGCCTATGCAGAGCTGCCTGCACTTGGGTCTCCTGTTCCTGCATTGTTGCAGCATTACAACATGTGGTGCTTTATGCAGGGCAGGGTGATATACATCGTACCACCCTGGTTAGGATGAGACGTACACAGGAGCTTCAAAATTCATGGACGGCGCCGGTGCTGTGGTGTATCAGGTGAGGCTACCGCCTGCAGTGCCGGCATCCCATATGGGTGCCAGTTCAAGTCCCAGCTGCTCCTCTTCTGATCCAGCTGTGGCCTGGGAAAGCAGTAGAAGATGGCCCAAGTCCTTCGGCCCCTGCACCTGCGAGGGAGACTTGGAAGAAGCTCCTGGCTCCTGGCTTTGGATTGGTACAGCTCTGGCCATTGTGGCCATCTGGGGAGTGAACCAGCAGGTAGAAGACCTCTCTCTCTCTCTCTAACTCTGCCTTTCAAATAAATAATTAAATCTTTTTTTTTAATTCATTGAATCCAGAATTAAGTTTATTTTGGTGGGAACGTTTTGAAACTCATGCATGTGAAGAGTCTTCTAAAAGTTTGTGGAAAATGAAAATTATGAAAAAATATGGATTTCAAAACCTTTGTGCACCTAAATGAAATATCTTGTCTTTAAAAATGCATGTATTTACTTGAAAGACAGACAACAGGAAAGGAGGCAGAGAGAGAAAGAGATCTTCCATTGCTAGTTCACTGCACAAATGCTTGCAACAGCTAGGGCTGGGCCAGGCCGAAACTAAGAACACCATTAGAGTCTCCCGTGTGGGTGCAGGGGCCCAGGTCCTTGGGCCATCTTCCACTGCCTTCCCAGGCACATTATCAGGGAGCTGGATGAGAAGTGGAGCAGCCAGGACTCTGATACTGGATGCTGGCCTCATGAGCAGTGGCTTAACCTGCTATTCCACAACACTGGCCCCAAAATAAGATCTTTTAATTCCATTTTTCCGAGCACTTTCTGAAGTCCCCTTGTACACCCTCTGTGCCTCTGTTCAGCCTGTTTCCCACTGTTACCCTGACAAAGACTCCCATGATAGCTGCTCAATTTCCCCGTCTTCTATTTGTATTAACAGTAACTAGGGTCTCAGACTTTTGTAAGTATAACAGGGTCTGGGTGGGTTTGGGCTAGTCCTGCCAAAAACAAAATCCCACGCCTGTTGGCTTGTTGGGGTGGCACGGCACATTCTTTAGGGGAGAGGGAGTCTGTAGGGCTTCAGTTGGCATTAACCTTGTTCCTGAACTTGGAAACACCACAGGAGAGCGCCTTCTGCGCCCTTCTCTGTCCTGTCTAGCTGCTTCCTCGAGGATCAATGAAAAAGGGTGTCATCATTTGTTCCCGGGTCCCCGAGGGAGTGGAAGGGCTCCTTGAAGGAGGCCTGTGGGCTTGGAGGGTGGGTGCCTTTCACTCCCACTAAAGGGAGTGCCATGTGCAGCCTGCACAGCTTGCCACTGTCTGCTTGTCATTACCTTGTGCTAGGACCCGGCTGGGGGCTAAGGGACCTCCTCCGTCCCGTCAGCAGCTCAGCACGAGCCTTTGCCCTCTCTTGGTTTTCTGGAGTGCTGTCAAGGCCTTGGACGCGAGCTGGGCAGCCTGAGTCCTCCCAAGGAAGATCACGTCGAGCCCTGACCCTAACCTTCCAACCCCATTTGTGAAGGTCATGGCTCTGTTCTGTCGGCATTGAAGCACGATGCGTTTTGTTCAGTGTGCTTGGAACTCACAGCACCTAGAGCCTGGCGTAGTGAACTTTGTGATAAGCAAACGTTTGGTGCCGCATCCCCCACAGAAGCCCTTGCTGCACATGTTAAAGACTCTCTTTGGACCTGATTCCAAGTGACCAGGCTCTCAGAGCCACAATGCTGGTTTCAAGTGGCTGAGCAGTAAACTGGTTCCCTGTCTTCATCTTCCACGTCCAGTGAGCTCTTCTCTTGGTGACCAGTCTCACGACAAGGATAAATCTTTTTATTAAAAAAAAAAAAAATTTGAGTGGCAGAGAGCTCTAGTCACTGGTTCACTACCCAAATGCACACGATGGCCATGGCGGGGGGGCGGGGGGAGGGAGGAGGTAGTCAAAGCCAGAAGCTGGGAACTCAATCCAGGGCTCCCGCTTGAGTGGCAAGGACCCAACTATTGAGCCATCACTGCTGCCTCCTGGGGTCCACATTAGCAGGAAGCTGGAATTGGGAGTGGAGCAAGGACTGGAACCCGGGCACTCTGGGATGGGATGCATGTGTCCCAGCCAGCATCCCCAACTTGCTGAGCTAAACACCCTCCCTGGCTGGTTGATCTTCACCAGAGAAGAGTCAGCTGGGCAGAGCCAGAGCAGGGGCTACGGGGCCTGCCTTATAGGACAGAGTGAGGGATACTGGGAAGGCCAAAAGGTTGTGCTGTGGTCTGCAGGTAAGCAGTGGCGGGCTGGAATCTGACACCTCCCACGGAACTCCACAGAGCAGTGCAACAGACAGGCCCAGTGAGAGATGCACAGGGGGTTACCTTCCCTGCCCCAAGCAAGTGGAGAATCCGTGACAAGCATCCAGGGGCAGTGTGCTCAGTGAAAAAGGTCGCTGTGACTTCGGAGCCCTGGGCCAATTTTAGATTCCTCTGACGATGAGCTTTTGCCAGATGCTAAGTTCGTTCAAGACCTTTGGAGTGGTTTCTGTGTTTCTAACGTTGCTTGGCACCGTGGGAAAATCGTAACAGGCAGCCCCGCTCTGAGTCTGCTTGCTAGTTCTTAGGAGAGGCAAGACAGGGACATTGTTGACAGTTAAGAAACTACACCCAAGTGGCTGCCAATGAGCGGCAGGAATGTAGAGTATTCATCTGGTGCCGTATTATGAGGCTATTCAAAGGACTGAAGTCTTGAGATGCAATATGGAAGAACCTTGAACATATTGTGCCAAGGGAAGATTCTGCTGATGTGAGATCCAGAATAGCAAACCTGTAAAGGCGGGGAGAGCAGACAACCTGCGAGGACAGGGGACGGGGGGGTGACTGCTGTAGGTGCCGGGTTTCTTCTTGGCGCGCTGGAGTTAGATTGTGGTGATGCCTAGCCTACTGAATCAGGAATACTCAAGGAAAAGTCACGTCTGTACTGAACACATACAGAATGGGTTTTCTTGTCATTGTTTCCTGAACAATACCATATCATAACTCTTCGCATAGCATCTACACTGGAGGTGGTTTAGTATGTGGGAGGATGTACATAGGCTGCCTGTAGATAATGTGCCATTTATATAAGAGATTTGAGCATCTGTGGATTTCAGTGTCTCAGGTCCAGGAACGCCGTACTAAACACAGTTGAGATATACCCTTTAAATAGGTGAACTTTACAGTGTGTGAATTATCTCTCTGATGTTAAGAGAAAGAAACAATATAAAATGGTGTGTAATTGGGTATAAATTTATATAGTGCAGACAGTAAGTGTTCTTCAGAAAATTAGGGAGAGATGCCAGTGTAAACAGAAGACTTCCTGGACATTGTAAAAATTATTAGTCAGTCAATTTATTTACTTGAGAGCCAGAAACAGAAAGAGTCATCCACTGGTTCACTCCCCAAATGCCCACACCAGCCAGGGCTGGGTCAGGTCAAAACTGGGGACCAGGGACCAGGAATAGTCTCCCTTGTAGATGGCAGGGACCCAACTACTTGAGTCATCAGCTGCCACCTCCCAGGATGCCTGGAAGTTGGAATCAGGAGCAGCACCAGGACTATAACCAGGCACAAGTGTCCCAACCAGTGTTCTGCTGGGCCACGCACCTGTCCCTTCCAGGGCATTTCTGATGGAGGACCTGCTGAGACAGTCCTCGGCAGGGTAAGCTTTGTTGTGTCAGGGCTCAGAACAGGCAGCCATGGAAAACAAGGCAACTGGCTGCAGAGGGTGGGGTCAGATTTAGGGAGCCTTGACTGAAGGCAAAGCAAGGGTGTTGGGTTTATTCATCCCATAAACAGTGTAGGAATTTTTTAAAAGATTTTTTAATTTATTTTTGAAAGTCAGAGTTAGGGAGAGATAAAGAGAGAGAGAGATCTTCCTTCCACTGGCTCAGTCCCCCAGATGGTCACCAACGGCCAGCAATGGACCAGGCCAGAACCAAGAGCTTCTTCCAGGTCTCCCGCATGGGTGGCAGGGGCCCAAATGCTCGGGCCATCTTCCACAGCTTTTCCTAGGCCATTAGCACGGAGCTGGATCGGAAGTGGAGCAGCCAGGGACTCGAACCAGTGCCAATATGGGATGTTGGCATTGCAGATGGCAATTTACCCACAATGCCAGCACTCAGTGTGGGGATCTTGATCAGGAGAATACAGTACATACAGACTTGAGAGCAAGGTGGGGTTGGGGGTCTTGACCCCAGGCATTGGAGGTTCTCCAGAGGTGAGGTGCAAGGAAGGAGAGGATAGAGCAGACTGAGACATGTTAGGAGACGAATCCAGGAAAAGAGTTGGCCCTGGAGGCTTTTTATAGATCCTGTACAAGAGTTTGGTTTGCACGTCTGGTTGGGATGGCGCCAGCTGGGCCAGGTCTCTGCCGCCTCCTCTTGATGGGGGTGGGGGGGATGCCTGATTCTGCTCCTTGCTGCATTTTGTCTTTGGAGTTCCTTTTTGTCTCCCGGACCTGTGGAAACAGGCTGTGTGATGCCAGAGGCGAAGAATTTGAGTTTGCTGTTGACCAGCGGCCGGTACAAGTCATGCACTGCAAAATATTTAATCAGTGAGGTCATTTGAGGGGAGCGAGATTTGATCAATAGGAGTGTCTGCAGTTTTCCTTAAGGGTCAAGTCCAAACGGATTGTCTAACACTTTCATTTGGCAAAACCACAGTCCATTAAAACTGGGAAGGGTCGGTTTTTCTGAGGCCCACAAAGGCTCATTTTTAACCCACTCACTTCTGCGGTGTCCCCTTGACTGGACTCACAGGAATAAACCACATGCTGGCCTTGTGGTTCCAGAACCCCTCATAATGCAGCACCCAGTTTTCAATGACCCAGTATTGGGCTGACACGGGCCAGGGACTGCAGCCCAGGCCACCCAGCCTTACCTGTTCGTCGTGGTCCCAAGGACCCATTGGAGCAAACCCCTGTGGGTCCCTGGTGTTGTCCGGTGCCAGGGGACCCCTTTTCCATTTATAGGGTGTTTAGCAGAAACCTTTTGAGCACCCCCAAAATGAGAGGTGCAGGAGAAATGGGAGCGCAGAAAGGGGCACAGTGAAGGGGCGTGCAGCTGCCCCAGCAGGGGCTGAGATCCTGGGTGCTGAGTGGCAGACCAAGTGCTACAGATTCAAAGGTAAATGCGACTCTCATCCCACAGTCCCACCAGGCGGGCATTGCAGGTGGCTTCCTGGAGGAGTCGCCAGCCAGAGCCAGGCAAAGAGACACACAGGGGCCCCTGCGGGGTGGGGTGGTGGGTGGGGGTAGCCGCAGGTGAAGCAGGGCTGAGGGAGAGAGGGCACGTGTGTTCTGAGTCAGAGCCTCAGGGCCAGGGGCCTGCAGGGCATTTTCTGGGAGCGGCTTAGGCTCAGCAGGAGTGCGGAATCGGCCTGATGGAAGAGGCTGCGATCTTAGTCAGGCGGTGGGTGACAGACACCAACTGTGTGCGTTCTTTTGGTGCAAGAAGAGGCCAGGGATACCTCTGCACAGTCCTTACAGGAAGCAGGACCCCCATTCCCCCTCTTTGGTGCAAAGGAGCGTACAGGCCAGGATGGAAGAGGTGCTGTGGCCGGAGGGTCAGGAGAGGGTTGGGTGCTCTGGGTAGCATGGGATCATGTGAGTTCTGGACACCCTGGGTGGGTCCGGTGCAGGGGACAGGCAAAGTCGAGTGGCTGAGACAGCGCTGGGGACAGAGGAAGGTGGGGACACACAAGGCGAGCTGGGCGGTGGGCCGAGGAGAAAGGAGCTTTGTGTGCAGCAGCGTCTGCTGCCAGAGCAAGTGTGGGTTTGGGGCAGCTGCGGGCCTCCCTTCCTTATATAGGCAAAGGCTCCAAATCCTCTGGCCCAGCACCTGTCAGAGAGAGGCTCCCCTGAGCTGACCTCGCCTCTGCCTCCTTGGAGGCCAGACCCCCACACACACTGAACCACGGGAACTGCGCCCCCCCCCCCGTGACAGACAGGGGTGGGGGCTGCTGGATTTCGGAGGGGCAGGGCTTGTCCAACTGTTGTTAGGGGAAGGGGTGTCCCTGTGGGGGCAGTGGCCACTCCTGGCAAAGAACTGGGCGTGTGCGGGGCAGCATCTGGCCACAGAGGAGGCCTGGGGAGGGCGGCCTCTCCCTTAGGATGGCGGGAAACGCAGTGTGATCCGCTTAACGCTGCTGCAGCTGCTTCCTAACTTTGCCTCTTTTCTTCCTTTGACTTTTGGAGGAGCGGGGTGGGGGAGAGGAGCCAGGGGTCCCAGGCCGCCAGCTGTCTTCCCACTGACCCGTATTCCCAGCCCCAACGCCAGTTCGAGGAAGTGAGGCCCGGTGGTGGCCAGCGTAACTCCCCCTTTGTCTCTCCCTCCTCCCTCGCCCGCCACTGCCTCCTCTGCCCGTCCCTGGGGTGGCTGCAGCCCAGCCCTGGGGAGCCCCTGTGGAAGTGGAGTCCTTGCTGGTCCACCCGGGTGACCTGCTGCAGCTTCGCTGTCGGCTGCGGGACGATGTGCAGAGCATCAACTGGCTGCGGGACGGGGTGCAGCTGGCAGAAAGCAACCGCACGCGCATCACGGGCGAGGAGGTGGAGGTGCGGGACTCCGTGCCCGCCGACTCCGGCCTCTACGCATGCGTGACCAGCAGCCCCTCGGGCAGCGACACCACCTACTTCTCCGTCAACGTCTCAGGTTGGTAGCAAAGCCCCGCCCTCACGCTCTCCCCGCACCTACCCCCTCCGGCCCACTGTTTCCGAGGGAGCGAGCCTCTGCCCCACGCTCTGCTTCCGATCCGCTGCCCACTAACATTGCTCCCTGCCCGCCGCGTGGCTTGGCTCTCAGAGGGATGGTCAGGTGGAGCAGGCCTCAGCCAGAGATGCCCTCGGGGCGTTAAGGCCCTGCGGTTTTGCCACCACAGCGTGGCCCAGAGCTCCATCCTGCCACTGTCAGTCGGTCCGGTGGGTCTTGGTACTCTAACAGAGGAGTTAGAGCCCCAGACATTGTGGCGGAGGTCCCTGCTGTGATGATGGGGAGAATCCGGCGGGGCTGCACCGCCTCGCCTGCCCGCCCGCAGGCTCTCCAGGAAGCAAGCGCCTGGCCTCTAGCTTTGGAGCCATGAGGGCAGCCAGGGAACCCCAGAGCTCTGTGACTTTGGGAATCTGCCAGTTTTGGAAAGCGACTGTGATTGCAGGAAGTGAGCTGAAATGTTCTAGAAGCTATTTGTGCAGCCCAGGGAGGCGGGCCGGGTGTGCAGCCCGTAAGCCTCCCCTTAGGTGTCACTTTGAACATGCCCCCATCTTCCCTCTCCCCCACCCTGAAAGTGCGGGGCAGGCTTGGGAAAAGACCTGCCTTGAACCCTGATTGGTGACCACGTGTTTGTGGAGCCTGTTCTGACAAGGGGTGGATGCTTGGTGGGCAGAGGTGTCGGCAGCTGCAGGCCGGGTGCTGGGGGCGGTGCCCAAGCCTGAGCAGGTGACACACAGGAAAAATTCGGACTGCAGGTGTCGGGACCCTGACTTTGAAACTAATTGCTGCTCTTTTTATTTAAAAACATTTGTTTATATGAAAAGCAGAGTTACAGAGAGAGAGTTAGAGACAGGCCAGAAACTCCATCCAGGTCTCCCACGTGGGTGGTAGGGGCCCAGCCCAGGCACTCAGTCCCTCTGCTGCTGCTCTTCCAGACGCATTAGCAGGGTCCTGAGTGAGAAGTGGAGCAGTCGGGACTTGAACCTGCGCTCATATGGGCTGCCAGCATCACAGGTGGCAGCTTAACCAGCTGCGCCGTGTCCGTCCCTGCAGCTAGCGTCTAGCTCCACTGTGTCTCCATCAGCCTGTGTGGCCCAGTGATTGGCAGCACAAAGAAGGACACAGGTTTCCCAGGTTGTGGTTCTGAGACCCGGGGTACTGTGAGTTAAGGGGGGAAGGGTGGAGTCCAACAAAAGAGGACCCCACTGGGGAGAGAAGGGCCAGGCACAGGAGCAGGCAGTTCTGGAACGCCGAGGGAGAGTGGCCGTGGGAATCCATATGGGAGGGCAGTCAGTGTTGGTCCGTATCGGTAGCAGTCTCAGTGGGGTGACCGCTGATAGGCATGGAGATCCAGAGCTGTGTCAGAGGGGACCTCAGTGCGCTGCTTCTTCCCGTAGATGCGCTCCCCTCGTCGGAGGACGACGACGACGATGATGACTCCTCTTCGGAGGAGAAAGAGACAGATAACACCAAACCAAACCGTATGCGTGAGACACTGTTTCCTATCTTACGGGCCTGGGAGTTTCGTTGGAGAGGGAAGGGAAAGGCTTGGCTGAAACTGGAGGAGGAGGAGGAGGAGGAGGAGGAGGAGGAAGGAGGGGCACGTGGGGTCCTGGTGCCTGACTGCAGCCCCTGGAGTGTCCCTTGACGCTGGATGGTGGCAAACAGGTGCTGGGCAGATGGGCGAGGCAGCTCCCGCTCCTGCCTGGGCCCTTGCTCGGAACCTGACCAGCCCCCTCGTTTCTTGGCTCTCCCCGGGCAGCCGTAGCGCCGTACTGGACATCCCCTGAAAAGATGGAAAAGAAACTGCACGCCGTACCGGCTGCCAAGACCGTGAAGTTCAAGTGCCCTTCCAGCGGGACACCGAACCCCACGCTGCGCTGGCTGAAAAATGGCAAAGAGTTCAAACCTGACCACAGGATTGGAGGCTACAAGGTTAGTACACATAGATATGAAGGGAGAGGAGGAGGGATGGGACAAGGGAGTTAGAAAATCCTCCCTCATATGCCTCTGTTTTAAATAGTAGTGCTTTCTAACTAATGCATTTAAAAAGTTTTTAAACACATAGGGCTGGTGTTGTGGTGCAGCCAGTTAAGTTGCCACTCGTGATGCCAGCATTCCATATGAGAACACCTGTTCGAGTCCCAGCTGCTCCACTTCCAATTCAGTTCCCTGCTAATGTGCCTGGGAAAGCAGTGAATGATGGCACCCATATCAGAGTGCCAAGTGCTAAGCACTTGGGCCATCTTCTACTGCTTTCCCAGGCCATGGCCGAGAGCTCGATCAGAAGTGGAGCAGCCGGGACTCGAACCGGCGCCCATATGGGATTCTGGCACTGCAGGCAGTGGCTTTACCTGCTATGCTGGTAAAGCACCGGCCCCGGGCCAAACTCTTAACAGGAGCCAGGCACAGAGGCACAGGGTTGAGAATATTCCTGGTATAATTTGGGAGAGTTTGCAGAAGACAGCTTGGTTAGACCATGGCTGGCCTTGAGCACCACGGGGAAGACTTCTAAGGCTCACGCTCATCTGCCAGTTTAATGGACGTGCTCGTTTGAGTGGACCTGGGCTGAGCACCACGTACTCTGTTCCTCCTCCCAGCTACTCTGCAGTTCTGATGGGGGAGCTGAGAGAGGCAGTCCCACAGGCACCAACACGGCCCCATGGCCTCTGCCTGCATTTTCCTCCAGACCCTCAGTGGAGCCCTTTGCCTGTTCCCCACAGGTCCGCTATGCCACCTGGAGCATCATCATGGACTCCGTGGTTCCCTCCGATAAGGGCAACTACACTTGCATTGTGGAGAACGAGTACGGCAGCATCAACCACACCTACCAACTGGACGTCGTGGGTAAGAGGTGGTGGCGCAGACCTAAGGTGCTTAGGGTATGGAGCGGGCATCAGGGACTCCCGGGATGGCGTCAGGATTGCACTTGCCTTGTCACCTTGAGCGGGTCAGCTCCTCCGTTTGCACTTTACTTTTCCCTATCTGCAAACCAAAGAGCGTTAGGTGAGAATGTGTCCCAAAGCCAATGTCGCCGTGAACTGGAAAGCACTGTTGACAGTCTACCCTGAAAGACGTGACTGGTTGTTGGGCTGTTACAGGGAGTGCAGTGGTAGCTGTGGCTTGATGAAGGCTCTTGCAAATCTGCTGTCATCCCCACCAGGCAGGCACGCGCCCACTGTACCTGCTGAGGCTCAGAGGTCAGGTGCCTGTGGAATTCCAGGCCCCTGCCGGCTGCTGGATGAGCACCATGCTTCTCAGGGCTGCTCCTGCAGCCGGTCCTAGAGCAGGGGTGGGAACGTCCAGCCCGCAGGCTGTACGAGGCCCACAAAATCACCTTGTCTGGCCCTGCCAGGGCAATCCCAGACGGGACTTTGAAATTCAGTACATGTATAGCAGGCTGATTGTTAAGTTGGATCATTTTATATGGTCCACGAACGACGTTATAAATATCCAAGTGGCCCTTGGCAGAAACAGAGGCTTCCCATCCCCGTTCTGGAGGTAGAGTCCAGCACGCTGGAGATGGAGAGGCCCAGGGACTCTCCGCCAGCCTCCCATCTTGGTGCTGGCCACGTGGTCTCAGCAGGGGGATGGGGTCCAGGCTCTGAGATCCTGCCTTTCTGACTCTCTCTCTCCCAGTTGGCACTGGTGCTGCTGTCCCTGGGCCACACTTTGAACAGCAGTGGTCTCGGCAGCTCTCTGGGAAGCACGTTGTGCTGGGATCTCAGGGTGTTAAGTCCTTTAAGCTACAGGAGACTTATTACTGTGCATAAGTATGGAGCGTGGCCTCGAGGAGGAGTTCCCATGGAGCCTCGAGAGAGGACTCAGGGTGGAGGCACTGGGACCCCGCGGAGATGCAGGACATGCACTGCCCCATCCCCGGGAAAGCCGAGGGGGCACTGCAGGCCCACACGTGTCCTTTCTTCCACAGAGCGGTCGCCTCACCGGCCCATCCTGCAGGCAGGGCTGCCTGCCAACAAGACGGTGGCCCTGGGCAGCAATGTGGAGTTCATGTGTAAGGTGTACAGTGACCCTCAGCCTCACATCCAGTGGCTAAAGCACATCGAGGTCAACGGGAGTAAGATCGGCCCAGACAATCTGCCCTACGTCCAGATCTTGAAGGTAATCACCCTGTCTGCTTGGGATGGGGTGCCAGGACAGAGCCCGCCAGCTCCTGGCGGCTCAGGTTCTGTGGTCAGGCTCAGGGCCTGGGATCGGGACCCAGCCCCTTTCCCAGGAGTGGGGAGAGATGACAGAGTAGAGGTGAGCTGGGAATAGGGGGGCGGTGCTGGTTGTGAAAGCTTTGCCAGTGACTTTGCTTGGAGGGGGATGAAGGCTTTGAAAGGGCGAGACCCCACCCCCACCCCAAAGAAAGAAAGGGGAGCCCTCCAGGTGAGCGTGAGGTCCCCTGCTTTCTCACTGCCCGGGACCAAAGCCTTGGCAGCCAGCCCCTCATGGGCGCTGCCCTACTCCCCGAGCTCTGCTCTTGCTTGGAAGATGCGATGGAGGATGAGGGCACACAGCCTAAGCAGGCTTGGGAAAGCAGGTGCCGCATATAAATTCTACGCAGTGTGAGGAGTAATGGCATTTTCTTCCTTTTCCCTTTCACTCCCAGACTTTGATTGTCCCTGAATGCTCCATTAATCCAGGGAAGGTAATTGCCTAAATCTCCCGTGGATCTTGCGACAGGAAGTGGCCAGAAGCTGGGAAAGCTGTTTACCACCTTGTCCCACAGTTAGACCTCATCCTCCCCAGGCTGCCCGTCCCGAAGATTTACTAGCTGTCCCTTCTCTTGGCTACTGGTGCAGAAATTGTTCTGAAGGAAATGGGGCAGGGGCCTTGGGCTTGGCCCCGTGTCCATTTACAGTCCCTGCCCCAGTCCTGGAGGATGGATTTCACACAGACAGGACATGAGATTTGGGACAGTGGGTGTTTTTGTTTTGTTTTCTTTTCCTTTATGAAATGCTTGGGGCTTTTGATGTCAGCTTGTTCTGTTCCACTAAAACAAGGAGAGATGCAAAGTCCCTTGGACCGCGTCCCTTGCCTGGAAGGTACATGGGAGCAGAGGACGGCCAGGTGGCCACGCTTGCGCGACTGACTGGTGTGTCGTTGGTTTGTTCCAGCATTCGGGGATTAATAGCTCGGATGCAGAGGTGCTGACCTTGTTCAATGTGACAGAGGCCCAGAGCGGGCAGTATGTGTGTAAGGTTTCCAATTATATTGGTGAAGCTAACCAGTCTGCGTGGCTCACTGTCACCAGACCTGTGGCAAAAGGTAATGGGGAGACGGATGGGACCCTGTGCTGGGAATTTCATGTCGGCCCCACGCCCTGGAGCAGTGGGAAGCCAGCGCCGGACTCTCCCTCTTATCTTCTGTATCCTAGTGCCCAGAGCCATGGAAAAATACTCGGCCTGGGAGGCTGGTTTGGTTTAGTTCTGTGTTGGTGTCTGCTGGTTCCCTCTGTGCCTTATGTGTGTCCCCTGGCTGGGTGTGTGGCTGTGCGTGGACTCCTGGGGACACAGCCACGCTGTGCTATGAATGATGCTGCAGATCAGAAAAGGGGCCAGGTGTTCCCTTGCAGAGGCCCAGGTCTGCAGGCTGCGTATGTGTGTGTGTGTGTGTGCGTGCACCCTTCCATCCCTCCTGTGTGCCCCCCTCTCCACTTATCTCGACCTGAAACCAAACAGCCACCTACTGGCCGGGCCCCATTTCTCCATGCCGCCCGCTGCCCGCATGCTGGGATGGGCCAGTGGCTGCCGGCGCCTGGTGACGGGTCGTAACCAGCCGTGACCTGCTGGACTTCCTCCCCAGGGCCGCACTCTCTTCCTCTCTAACAGGTCCCGCTGCTGGTGGTTTCTATGTGTTCCTTGTTGCAAAGGAGACGCTGGGGAGCATCTCCCGCTCTGGTGGCCTCCCCTCTGCGCACTCCCCCACCCTTCCCTGTCTCGGTGCCTCCTCGAGGTCTCGCGTCCCGCGCTTGTCCATTCCGCTTCCGTTGTCTCTTCCTAGACTGCCGGAGTTAACACCACTGACAAAGAGATGGAGGTGCTTCACTTGCGGAACGTCTCCTTCGAGGACGCGGGCGAGTATACGTGCTTGGCGGGTAACTCTATCGGACTCTCCCATCACTCTGCATGGCTGACCGTTCTGGAAGGTATACACTGCACTGCTCCTCTCGCTGTCCTGCCCTCGCCATGGGCACGGGGGAGCATGCATTGTGGGGCCGGCGGGGGAGACACAGAGCCCCGGGAGAGAGAGAGCAGTGGGCTCTTGCCTGCCGCACGCCCTGTTGGCTGTGGCATTGAAGGCTCGCTATGGAGCTTTCCTGGTCTTGCGGGAACAACAGCAGCCTCCCACTGGTGCACCTGCGTCTGGCTCTGTCCCCTCCGTGGCCAATGCAATGCATGCTGGGGATCTGGATTCATTTCGGCAGCCGGGCTCTCCTGCAGGGCAGGCTTCTCCTGTCCTTGGGTCCTGCAGCCTCCCCTAGGTCCCTGGGTGTCTGAGATACCTGATTTATTTATTTATTTTATTTTTTTATTTTTTTGCACCAATCCCAAAAGTTTGAGAAAGAGCCCTGCTCTTCACACTGCATGTAGGCCCTCAGCCCAGAGGTGCTCAATGCTTGTAGGGAGCGGCACTTGTCCAGCCTGCATGCCAGGTCCTCTGGCTGGGGAGAAGCCACCTTTCTAGACAAGTGAACACGACCTGCTCTAAGTCAGGCCTGCCTCAGGCAGCCTCGGTGGGGCCATGGCAGTCCCCCTGCATCCTCTCTGGCTGCTGTCCCCGGCGGGAGGTCTGTGTCGAGCCAGGAAGGAAGAAGCCTGCAGCTGTGCAGGGTGGTGGTGACCGGAGCTGGGTGTGCTGCATCTCCGCGTGTCCCGCATGTGGGTCTGGGTGCCATCTGCTCTCCTGTCTGACTCCGCCCCCTTCTGTCCTCACCCCCCTCCACTTGAGGCACAGAAGTGTTCTCTGTTTTCATCGTCGTCCTGTCTTCGTCCCGTCTGTCTGTGCACCCCATCATTTGTCTTTTGTTTCTCGACGTTGGGGAAAGGAGTAAAACAGAAACACTTCTGTCATCAGCTCTGTCGTCTGCCGGTCAGGCCTTGAGGTCCTCAAGGGCCTGGGCCTGGGCCTTGTCCTGTGCCTCTCTCTGGGTTGGGGTGGGGATAACTCCCGCCACCTCTGTGGCTGGCTGCAGGGTTTCTGAGGGGCGGATCAGGAGGGGAGACAGCGGTGACGGGAAGAGGGGCCCCTCGCGAGGGTGGGGCTGGGATGAGAGTTCTCTACCGGGTACAGACAGGTGGGCTGAACTGGCTTGGCTTTTGGGGGGTGGCAGTGAGTTCCAGATGGAAAGAGGGCAGGCAGAGAATAAAACAAGGCACCTGCCGCTCCCTTTTCCTTTGTGAGTGTTTGTTAGGAGGTAAAGCCCGTGAGTAGAACTCTTGTGAGAACTACACAGAAAAAACAATTCAGACACGTTGGGAAGTGGAATCCCTTTGCAAGTGGCTTGGCTAGGTGTAAATATTTACATGTCTGGTCTAGTGGAGGTGACTGACACAGGTGTCAGGACACAGGCCGGGTGCCGCCGCCCACACTCAGGTGCTGGGGCAGACACAAGTGACCAAGGCCTCGGCCCTGCCTCTGGGACCTCATCAGAAACGGTCTGTCCCCATGGGATAAGTGTCCGAGGCTCTGCAGTGACACTGAGAAAGGCATCCAGAAGTGACTTCTCAGCTGCCCCTCTCGGGATACCTGAGAGGGGATACCTGGTATCCAACCATCCCCCCAGCCGCAGCTGAGTGAGGAGGCTCCCAAATGAGAATAGATGTCTAGTGCTTAGCACTTAGGGACTTTGCATCCGGTTAAGGACGCCTCAGGGATCCCAGGATGCCTGACCCTCTCGGTGCCAGAACCCCACCCCTAGCTTACATCTTCTGAACACCCCTAAATGAGGCAGAGGAGATAGGTGTTGTTTTTCTAATGCAGTGGGGAAACCCCTTGTCAGCCTGGGGCTCCCCTGCACCTGCTAACACCCTGTTCACACCGACTCAGCCCTGGAAGAGAGACCAGCCGTGATGACATCGCCCCTGTACCTGGAGATCATCATCTATTGCACGGGGGCCTTCCTCATCTCCTGCATGGTGGGCTCCGTCATCATCTACAAGATGAAGAGTGGCACCAAGAAGAGCGACTTCCACAGCCAGATGGCCGTGCACAAGCTGGCCAAGAGCATCCCCCTGCGCAGACAGGTAACAGAAAGTAGATGGGGGATTTGCACGCTTGCGCTTTCTCTTGCTGTGCCTCCGGGGACATCCGCAGGGTCCCCCGATGCCTCAGCCTCTCCACCGTCCCTCCTCTCCCCCTTTAGGCTTTGCTTTCTGACTTCTGGGCCAGGCGTGTTAGAAGAAGGGCCTAAACCCAGTGTTCCAGAGTCAGTTTCACACTGGTCTAGCCTAGAAAATTCCCTGTACCCTCCATGCCCCTGTTGAAACGACCCTGTTCACATGCATGGGGAGAGAGTCCTGTGTGGTCTGTATGTGTAGCTGATGCCGTGCATCTGAGCACCTCCCAGGGCCAGCTGAAGGGACAGAGAAGCAGGGTAGAGAGAAGAGGACCCAAGTCAGTTCCCAGGTCTGAGTGGCGGGCACTCAGAACCCTGTGCAAACTCTGGAACTAACTTTGGGCGTTAGAAATCCATCATCCAAGGCAGGGTCTTTGCCAGGAATTGGGGCACGAATGAGAGTCATTACTGCAGTGTTGCGTTGTGGCAGGTCATGCTGGGAGAGGTGTGTGTGGTCTGCTATTTCCAAGGTGAGTGAAGCCCAACACGGCTGATCAGTGGCAGAAATAAGTCAGGATGAGAACACGGATCTCCCGGCCTCCCGCAGTCTTTCTGCGGCTCCACGTTGGGGAAGGAACCTCAGACGCAAGAGACTCAGGCTTCTGCGGCTGCATCCCGTCCCCTTGCTAGAAGGTAACCCCACTCTTCCCTATAGGTGTCGGCTGACTCCAGTGCATCCATGAATTCAGGGGTTCTTCTGGTTCGGCCCTCACGGCTCTCCTCCAGCGGGACCCCCATGTTAGCTGGGGTCTCTGAATATGAGCTGCCCGAAGACCCTCGCTGGGAGCTGCCTCGAGACAGGTGAGGACACCCCTTTGTTGTGGCTCTTAGGGTGGAGATTGTGGGTGCCAGGACCTTCCGGGGAGTCAAGGCGTGTGCAGTGCCTCCAGACAGAATCTTGTCCATTTCTTGCTTGCCTTTGGGTATCCTCTGTGTGTTTGGCATTTACCAACCCTGACTCTTGCCAATTTTTCTCCCTCCTCCCTGCCAAAGACTGGTCTTGGGCAAACCCCTGGGAGAGGGCTGCTTCGGGCAGGTGGTGTTGGCGGAGGCCATTGGGCTGGACAAGGACAAACCCAACCGTGTGACCAAAGTGGCCGTGAAGATGTTGAAGTGTGAGTGATGCTTGTGTCTCTGCGTAAAACAGCCCCTTCCCGTCTTCCGAGCAGACTGCGTGCAGCCGCCCGCCGAATCGGACCCCTCCTCTGGTGCTTTCCCTGCCCCTGCCTGCTCCGCTGCCTCTTGAGCTTACCTGGGAGTGGGAGGGGCGCTCTGCACTGCGAGAGCAGTGTCTCCTCCCTCTGTTCCTTGCACACCAGCCTGGGCTGTAGTCAGGTGTGTGTTTCAGCTTGCTCACCGTTGCCCCTGCCTCACTCACAACAGTGCTCCCATATGAGAGCAGGGAAATGAAGTGTTTGGTGGAGGAGCAGAGCGGGAGGGAGCCTCTGCACAAAGGGGTCCCTCGGACACACAGTCTGCTGGTCCCCTTGGCTTTTATCCTGCCCTGCTCCCTCCCAGAGCAAAGGAGTCTCATGCCGTTTTCTGGTTTGTGTGTAAAGCGGATGCAACAGAGAAAGATCTTTCCGATCTGATCTCAGAAATGGAGATGATGAAGATGATTGGGAAGCACAAGAACATCATCAACCTGCTGGGGGCCTGCACGCAGGACGGTAGGCACAGAGCCGGGCTGGCCCTCCCATCACCTGCAGCAGACCGACCAGGCTGGCGGGAGGGGGCTGCACTCAGAGGGGAGGGAGGGAGGCCTGTGTAGCAGTGACTGCAGAGTATCTCCTCGGGTCTGGGCTGCTGTCCATTGCTGCTCCAGGACACAGACACTGGAGTCCCACACATGATGTGTGGGCAGGAACAGGTGAGCCAGCTGTGACTTCAGCAAGGGCTGTCACCCCCCAACCCCCAGTTTTGCTCAGGAACTTTGGATTACGTTGGAAAGAATCTCTTTTTTTTTTTTTTTTTTAAGAATAATTATTTGGTTGTTTGGGTTTTTTGTTTGTTTTAATTTTGAGGGCCAGCACTCACTGTGACATAGCAGGTAAAGTTGCCGGCTACAGTGCCGGCATCCTGCCGGTTCGAGTCCCAGCTGCTCTACTTCTAATCCAGCTCTCTGCTGTGGCCTGAATTGTTGCGGCCAATTGGAGAGTGAACCAGCAGAACATTTTATTGATTGATTGATTGATTGAAAGGCTGAATTAGAGAGATCTTCTAATTACTGGTTCACTTCTCAGATGGCCACAACAGCCGGAGCTGGGCCAGGCCAAAGCCAGGAGCCTGGAACTCCATCTAGGTGTCCCGCGTTGGGTGGCAGGGGCCCAAGCACTTGGGCCATCCTCTGCTGCTTTCTGAGGTACATTAGGGAGCTGGATCAGAAGTGGAGCAGCTGGGACTTGAACTGATGCTCATACGGGATGCTGGTGTTGCAGGTGGCAGCTTTTAACCACATTGCGCTACAACACCAGCCCCAGGAGGAATTCTTTCCCTGACTTTCTTTGGGGAATAGAATGACTTTCCCTGGTCCCCCAAAGAGGAAGCAGGAAGGGGAGCAGATGTACGGTGTTGGGGTACCACTTCGTTGTGACACAAAACCTGCTCACCTGCCCCTGCCTTGGTGACTGCCTCCTGTGCTCCCAGGTCCCTTGTACGTCATCGTGGAGTACGCCTCCAAGGGCAACCTGCGGGAGTACCTGCAGGCCCGGCGGCCCCCGGGGCTGGAATACTGTTACAACCCCAGCCACAACCCCGAGGAGCAGCTCTCCTCCAAGGACCTGGTGTCCTGCGCCTACCAGGTGGCCCGAGGCATGGAATACCTCGCCTCCAAGAAGGTACTGACCCGAAGGACTCCCCAGGGGGAGGTCGTCCGTCGTGGGAACCGAGTCCTCCTCTGCTTCCCCAGCCTGTGTAATCTCCATTCTCCGCGCGCTGTCTTGGGCTGTCCGGGAAGTGGGGGGAGGGGCAGCACAGCAGTCAGACTCGATTTGATTCTCGTCTGTGCGGTCCCACTTTCTGCATGGCCTCAGGCAAGCCACTTAGCACAAACTGAGGCTAATACTGATGTCCGGGGGCACCATGGGACAGCGCCTGTCAGAGTTCTGGGTGGCTCTGCTGCAGGTGGGAACATGGAGCTTGGCGCACACAACCCTACAGGCAGTCACAGACATGAAGGCTCAGCCAGCTAAAACTAAGGACGCAGGGAAGTGGGTTTGCTGAGAAGCCGGGATCCGTTTCCCAGTGGTGGTGCCTCACCTGCCCGGCGCCCTGTGCTCTGTACTCTCCGCAGTGCATACACAGAGACCTGGCCGCCAGGAACGTCCTGGTGACGGAGGACAACGTGATGAAGATCGCCGACTTCGGCCTAGCACGAGACATTCACCACATCGACTACTACAAAAAGACGACCAACGTGAGTGCCCAGGCTGCCGCTGCTCCCGCCAGGCGGCTCCTCCCACTTGGCTGTTTGTTTGAATTTTTAGCCAGGGTGGACAGCTTTGGCCGAGAAGCTGGGGGGTAGTAGCATAGGCTGGGTGTGTGGCACCTGCTGAGCCACCCCTACTCTCCACCTCTCCCCTCCGTACTGCCTGCAGGGCCGGCTGCCCGTGAAGTGGATGGCGCCCGAGGCGTTGTTCGATCGGATCTACACCCATCAGAGTGATGTGTGAGTCCGGCCAGGGGACAGCGGGAGAGGGGAGTTCCAGGACCATGCCCTCCTGGCCAGCCTTTGTGGCCGGAAGCTGGAAGGCCAGCGTGGCCAACCACGGCGGCTGTTCCTCTGCTCCAGCCCCCCGGGCCCTCCCTTTTTGGGGGAAGGGAGGCCTAGGAGGGTGCACGGGAGACAGGGAAGCCTGAGCTGGCGCCAGGTGCAGTGGCCGTGTGCGCATCCGCAGGTGGTCTTTTGGGGTGCTCCTGTGGGAAATCTTCACCCTGGGCGGCTCCCCGTACCCCGGCGTGCCTGTGGAGGAGCTTTTCAAGCTGCTGAAGGAAGGCCACCGCATGGACAAGCCCAGCAACTGCACCAATGAGCTGTAAGCCGGCCTCTGAGGTCTTGGGGGAGCGGGATGCTGTGGGGCTCCTCCCCTTCCGGGGCGTGGCCATTCGAAACCCGCCCCCGGAAGGCCACCTTTCTCTCGCGCTGGTGCCCTTCCGCCCTGACTGCGCTTCCGCTCTGCTGCCGCAGGTACATGATGATGCGGGACTGCTGGCACGCAGTGCCCTCCCAGAGGCCCACCTTCAAGCAGCTGGTAGAAGACCTGGACCGCATTGTGGCCTTGACCTCCAACCAGGTATGGCTGCCCCAGGCTGGCGCACGGGGCCCGCCATGGCATGGGGACTGGGCTTGAGTTCCGGCACCTGTGTCCCGTCGCAGGAGTACCTGGACCTGTCCATGCCCCTGGACCAGTACTCGCCCAGCTTTCCCGACACCCGAAGCTCCACCTGCTCCTCGGGCGAGGACTCCGTCTTTTCTCACGAGCCGTTGCCCGAGGAGCCGTGTCTGCCCCGACGCTCGGCCCAACTTGCCAATGGCGGACTCAAACGACGCTGACCACCGCAGCCCGTCTCTCCCCGCCCAGACTCCCACGGTCAGCCGTGGCCCTTGCCCACAGCCCCTGCTGGACTCACTGCCTCTCCTCACGCCCTTTCCTGCTGGCGGGAGCCGGCTGCCCACTTGAGGCCTTCCTGCGAGGCTGCCTTCGCCGCCGCCCCCTACCCCGGGCATCCCTTAGCTTCTCCTGCTCGTGAGAGAGAGAGAGGAGCCAAGGGGCAGGTGCTCGCTGAGGGGCCGCTCCGTTCCCTCCCACGGGATGGACCAACGCTCCCCTGCCGCTTGCCGCTGCCCGGAGGGTCGGGCGCGGGGCCAAGCGGGCCGGCCAGGGACAGCTCCCTAGGCTGCTCGCTTCTGTCGGTTTGTCCGTGTCACCGGAAGCCCCACAGCCCTTTCTCGCTGGTGGCGGGGGCCTTGTCCTCAGGGCTACAGCTGCTCCGCATTAGATGGTGCCGGTGGCTTATTAATTCCAATACTAACTCGCTTTGCTGACCAAATAGCTGGCACCAGAGGAGACAGACAGGCTGGGAGCAGTTTTGTGGCCCTGGGGCCCAGCCCTGAGAAACTGGGGGCTTTGTACATAGCTATGAAGAAAACACAAAGTGTATAAATCTGAGTATATATTTACATGTCTTTTTAAAAGGGTCGTGACCAGAGATTTACCCACCGGCTAAGATGCTCCTGGCGGCTGGGAGGCATCGGTTGCTATATATTAAAAAAAAAAAAAAAAAAGCAAAAACAAAAAAAAAAGGAAAAAAAAGGAAAATGTTTTTAAAAAGGTCATATATTTTTTGCTACTTTTGCTGTTTTATTTTTTTAAATTATGTTCTAAACCTATTTTCAGTTTAGGTCCCTCAATAAAAATTGCTGCTGCTTCATTTTTATATGGGCTGTGTGAAAGGGGAGAGAGTGTCCAGTGGAGAGAAGGGACACCCGTGGGCCCAGGGCTGGGTCCAGAGGGCACCGCGTGCTCCCCAGTTTCCTTGAAACGTCTTCCTCCTGGTTCCTACACCCAGACCCCTGGTGACAAGCCTCCTACCCGTGACCACGCTTGGAAAGGCTGAGGGGCAGAAAAGCTGCACCAAGGGCAGGTGGCGCTGGGCAGAGCACCACGCCACTGCAGCCTTTACCACAGGTTGTTTCCTCAGAGGAAACGGGGCTGGGAGGGTTGCAGGAGGAGGGGGGACCTTGCCATAGCCAAGGGCTAGAGCTCAGGTGATAACAGAGGGAAAGTGGTTTATCCTCGAAAGATCTGCAGAAAACTCAAACCTAGGTCCCAGTTTCTCCCCCACCCTCTGCCCATGTGGGCGTGGCTTCATCTCTGCTGGGTCCTGGGAGGGAAAACTTGTCACCTAAAAAGCTGCTTCATTGTCTTCCCACAGATAGTTCTTCTGTGACCAGGCCACCTTGGCTGGGGCAGTCTCTGAACTTGACTTCCTGTAGCTGTTCCTGTATAAACTCCATCCCATCCCCCAGGAAAAGGGGGAAAAATTCCCTGAAAGGGTTTGGGTTTTGGCTGCTTGGAAATTTACTTCTGCCACCTGCTGGTGTCGCTTGTCCTCACCCAGCGGGTCCTGAACCCTTAATGGTTCAGGCCCCTCAGCCTTCTCAGTGCAGTCTCGTTTCTGCAAGGGAAACGGGGTCACTGCTTTAAGTTCCCTTTCTAGCTCAGTGGGTTTTTTTTTAGCAGCTGCAGTGTTGGTCCCACCATTGGGAGAATCTCATGTCTGTAAATGTTAGCATTTATGTTTAAAGAGGGCATGATTGGGTGAACAGAGCTAGGAAGTGGATTTTAGCTCTCAAAATCATTTCCCTCCAAGACCGAAGGGTGGCATGTCTCCCTTGTATGGCGGCGGTGATTTCTGCCTTGGCCCTTGGTGGTGTGAGTGCGTGGAGAACCTGCGAAGACCTGTGTGTGCTTTCAGCAGCGGCACTAGAGAAGTAGAAGGCACTGTTATTTGTGACAGTGATGTCCTTGCTGTTGCTGCTCAAGTCACCCGCAAGGATCCCCAGAGACCTGGCTGGCTGTCAGATAAAAGGTAGTGACATTGACCTGAGAGAAAATGAAATGGCCATTTTACTTAGATGACCAGATTGGGTCTCCTGGGGAAGGAATCCAGTCTGTAATGAAGACTTCTGTCAAGGCAGTGAATCTCTCTGGTTTCCTGAGGGTTAAGGCTGGGGCCTGGGATCAGCACGGCATTCATCCATTGCCGTCCCGCCTCTCCTAATTGCTGTAGGCTGGGGATCATCAGTCCCTTGGCACTGCTAATGTAATGTATTGATCGCAGGTAAGTAAGATTGAGTATCAGAAGAAGCAGAAATTTTATCTTAATGGTAATGAAGTCGCTGTGTTTGTCAGCTGCCACTGGGGGGAGCCAGCAAGCTAAATGCTCAGTCAACATCAGCTCATGGGCCAGCCTTTCAAGTCTGAGCTGCCTGCATACTAACATGTGCTGGTGGTGGATGGGAAATCTTTAAACCTAGGTTTTAGCACTAAAAGCACAGAAATCTGGTTGGGCATTAGGCATAGGAATGCAGAAGCTGCTTGGGATACCTGCATCCCACCTCGGAGGGCCTGGGTTCAAGTTTCTGCTTCCAACTCCAGCTTCCTGCTAATGGAAGGCAAGGGATGATGGCCCAAGTACTTAAGTTCACCCTCATGAGAAGCCCAGTTCTCAGCTTTGGCCCAACAATAGCTCTTGAAGGCGTTTTGGGAGTGAACCAGTCAGTGGGAGATCTGTCTCTACCTTGCAAGTGAAAAAGGATAAAGAATTCCTAAACTGCCTGGTGAGGTTATTGGCAGCTGGTCGAGCCAAGGCATCTGTGTGTCGGGCAGGGTAGAGAGCTGGGGAAGGGGAAAGCTTGGGAGCCTCCTGACAGCTTTCCACCCCTCCGCTGTGGTAAGAGCCAGGAAGAGGGTAGGCAGCAGGTCAGGGCGGATTCCCTCTAGATGGGCACCAGTGTTCGGGACCGTTTATACTGTACTGCTGCCCAGATCCAAGTCTTGACACCTCAGAGTGATGTATTTGGGGAACTTGGTGCCCAGCCAGTTCAGTGGGTTTAACTATCTACTCCAGGAGGGCCAGGGCGGGGGTGTTCTGGAGCTGGCTCTCAAGAACCGGTTGTGTGCACCTCTTCCCAGCTGCATTGTTCAGTGACTTGGTTTTGACAGCTTGACATCTCCCACGGTGGGAGGCTGTAAGTGCTACAAATCAGGCATTGCCCCACCCCACCCCGGTAACTGAGCTGGCTGTTGGTAACTTACTGGAGCCACCACCAGCTAGGTTTCAGCATGGGATTCTGTCTAATAATGGTAGAACCCAGTCACTGAGCACCCTAGTGATAAGAGCAAAGCAACATCTGTGACTTCCTGCTGTTGCAAGAATGGGAAGAGGTGTGTCAGGCGTCTCCCATGCCAAGCTTCAGCAAAAACACAAGACCAGGGTCCCTTGACCTAACCATTCCCATTCTGCTCACAGAGTGAGCCAGAAAAAATTGCAGGACAGGCCAACAGCATGTGGAAATAACTCAGCGGAAGCAGGACTGAGCAGCTGAACTACTGATACCTTCCCCACACTTACACACCTGAAATAAACACCTAGCATCTTGAAGGTGCGGAGATTTATTGTGAGTGGCCTCGCCAGGCCGGTGGCAGGATCCATGGGGACTGGTCACCTCGAGGACTGGAGTTGTTTCGTTTGCGGGCAGGGGTGGGGATGGGAGTGGAGGAGGGGCTTGTCCCCTGATAGAGTAGTTTAGGAAGCATCCCAGAATGCACCTTTGCTAGTGACATTTCTCGTTTAGGTGATCCCAGACTGGGCAGAGTGGAGTTTTCTTTTTGGTTTAATGGGATCCCGTGTAACTGCCTTCAGTTTCACAACAAGTAAAGAAATCTAATTTCAATCGCCCACAGGCCAAAATACCTTTTCCCTTCTAACAGCTTCCCCAGGTAAGAAAAGTTCCTGGTCAGCTGCTGTCAGTATTAACAACACTAAAAGCAACTGAACGTCAGTCTGAATGGAATACTTGTTCCTGGGGAGCACAAGGATCATCTCCGGCTGTAAGAGCCCCGTGACTGACTAATAGTCTTACTTGTGAAAGACAAACCGACCAGAAACACACTCAGCACAAACAAATGGTTAAGCCTTAAACCCTTAATTATGTTCCCTACAAAATGGTGGCTAATGAAAGCCACATGTGCTGGGATAGTGGCCACCTCCCAGATTCCTGTAGCCTCTGCAGGCCCCAGAGGAAGAGGTCAGTCAGAACAGCTAAGCCATAGCCAAACCTTTTTTGACTGCCAGTCTCTTAACTCCTCATTTTCTCCTCTAAGAAGTGAGCCCTTTCTTTCCAGAGAGACTTCCTGGGGAGTTGAATTGTCCTGTTTCAGAAGGCACTTCTGTTTTCAAAGCCACTGTCATGTATGTGGCATTCTGGAATAGTTGGCCAGGTGCTCTTAAAATGGGGTTTGGAGCTTCCTGAGTTCTTAACTTGGATTCCAGGCCATGGGAAGCAGAGGTATGTTAAGGTGCCAGGCCGAGTCCATTATGCAAACCATTTCCCCTCACGGGCATGCACAGATGTGCACTATTTGCAGACCGCACAGTGGGGGTGTGGGTGGGTGGAGGGGTTCACACGGTCTGGTGGGATCCCCGGTGGTACAGAGGAGATGAACTTGGCAGTCCTATCCATCCACATGCTCTCAACCTAGTCTTGCTGCCAACATCATCGGGAATGGTTATGAGGCCACCAAGGACTGAACCCCTCTGTCTCCAGTCACACACAGTCAGTCGTAGCTGGGAGGTCCCGGATGGGTGCCGCTGCTGAGGGCTGGAAGCTGGAGAGAGTGAGCTTGGTCCTCACGGCGTCCTTAGGCTCCCTTTGAACTAGCCTTGCTGTTCTGGGATGTCTTCTGTGATTTGGCTTGGAGTGTCTAGGAATAAAACATAAGGACTCCCAGGCATGGGTTACAGCTATGGGGGGAAAGTTCTGGAGGAAGAAACCCTCTTTCATTATAATCAAAACAGCGGCAGACCACAGAAGTCAAGTCAGTCGCTGATTTACCTTGGTGATGAAGATAGGCCCAAACAAGGTCCCTTGCCTCGCTGTGTTCTGGAGGCCGAGCCCAGCGTGCGCTCGGTGCTCACGGTGGTGCTTACGGTCGCAATCTACCAACAGTGCCTTTGCGCCTCAGGAGCTGCTCGGTGACTCAACTCTCCCGGGGCCTCCCCACTGTTTACTTGTGTCATGCTTTCCGCTCTAGCCCCAGATTTCTTCACCCAAGCAGGCAGAGTGGATACATAAGTAATATCTTATCTACACACATTTCTCCTAAAATTTGAATTGCCTTTCTGCTAGTGTTCCCTGACATCAGGAGCCTGTGTAAGTCACAGCATATGGAAACGATTTCCATCTGGTACGTAAGGAAATCGGGACCTGCCTATACTGTAATTAGCTTTTAGATTTAAGATGTTTAGGTCTGCTTCACCACTTGCATTGGTTGATAATTTTTCTGTTTTTCACTCTAGGATAATTGAAGTTAAAAAAAAATACAGTGGTTACAAGATGACTATAGTTCAGCCTACAGCTTCCTGTTTGGACAACAGGAAAAATCTTGCTGGGTTTTGCAATAGTTAGAGTTCTAGATTCTTACTGCCATTAAAGATAAATTATAGGAAGAGGGATTTCTTCTTTTAGACACTTACAGCTTCTTTAGAAGAACTGATGGGTCCTTCAGGTAATGGAATAGGTGTTGACGGTTTGATAGGTGGTGGTGATACCGGTGGTGGCACTTGTCTGAGTTCTTCATCCTTAAACATCAGAAGTGAGTGGGAGAGCGCTGTGACTACTGGGAACTTGTAACAGCTATTTTCATATTCTGGTACAGGAGTCAAGAGGGTGGGGAAGCTAGTCACCCATAGCCAGATGCTGGAAGTTCTTAGAAATAGGTCAAACAGTACAGTGAGTATTTCTCATTGAGGAACACTACCATATTGAAATTTGGTTTTGTCAAAGGGATTAAAAATAGAGGAAATTAGCACACTGTTATTTTCACTTTATGTCCTCATCAAATGCAAAGTAGCTGGGCTAACCTTAGTGCCCTTTAGCTGAGAGGCAGGGTCCACCATGTTCTCTTTTGACTCAGAGGAAGCAGGCGATGCCGTAGGAACATCTGTCTTTGGAGCCTTGGGAGAGAAATACCTTATATAAGCATCATCTTTCTGCTCTCCCTGAAATGCGGAAGCTCTTTTGCAGTAGTCAAGGCCTTTTAACACAATTTGCCTTCCACCAAATCTCCCAACTTCCTCCTCTGACTACACCCTTCATGAGTAACAAATGAAATATGTCCCTGAAATAACAACTTAGCATTATTCTTCTTTGAGTTTTGAGTACTCTATATTCCAAAGTTAAATCCTAATTAGATTCCAGTGTTTAAAATCCTCAGTCATTAACAAGCTACTGACTGCCAATTCTGGTCCTATTCTTCCTCCAAAAAATATATAAATAAAATAAGTTGCCATTTGTCCATCATTCATCGGTTTGTAATAATCTTGGTGTAACTTGTCAAAATTGATTTCTATTTTTAGTATCTAATAATAAATTAGAAATTTGTCTTATTTACTTAACAGGTAGCCAGTCACCTAAAAGAGGCTGTCAACTGGTATGTTCAGTTTGATGTCTAAATTCTTTACACAGTCCAGCATGCTACAGGCTTTTATTTTGCATGTGGGACTGGCATCCCTAGCAGGGTACCAGTTCCCTTGGAGCTGGGAGTCTGATCAGCAAGGACCCAGATGATGCCTGCTTTTTTGGAACATGGCCTTTCCTCCAAAACTTCTCACAGTGTCCCTAAAATCCACCCAGGACAAAGCCTCCTCTACTCAGCTTACTCTCTGAGAACAGGGAAAGAGAAAGCAAGGTGGGCTTTCCTGAAGTAACTTTTTTCATGCTGGACTTCAAATAGTTCCCCTTGGCTTGTCCTAGGAGTCAACAACATAACTAAGACCACAAATGATTGGCCCTCATTCCAGGTATGTAGATGAATGAGCTGAACCACATGGGCAACATCTTCTACAATGGCCTTTCCTTCCTTGCACAGAGGTACCAGGTCAAATGGAAGTTTATTTGAAAGGCAGAGTGAGGGAGAGAACAGAGAGGTCTTCCATACACTGGTTCAGTCCCCAGACGCCCACAGTGGCTGGGGCTGGGTTTAAAGCCAGGGGGCAGAAACTCCATCCTGGTTTCTCACATGAGTAGCAGGGACCCAAGAACTTGAATGGTCACGTGCTGCTGAGAGGCCATTTCTGATGAGCCCATGCCAAGATACTCTAGTGCTTGGGTCAGTCCTAGGTTCTTCAGTGAAATACCAGGAGGAAAAAAGTTGCTGAGATACAGGCAAAAAATGATGAAGGAAATGAGTTAAAGGAAGACAGAAACTTTACATTCTAGTTTAGTCATCCACTGCTTAAAAACAGGAGTCTGGGGGCAGACTGGCACAGGGGTTAGGATGCCACTCTGGACATCACATCCCACGACTAGATGCTTTGAGTTTCCACTCCACTTCCAATTCCTGCTGCTTACTAATGCACACCCTGGGAAGTAACAGACAGCTCAAATGCTTGGGTCCCTGCTACCCACACAGGGGATACAGATCGACGCCTGGGCTCCTGGCTTCAGCCTCGCTCAGCCCAGGATGTGGGCGTTTTGAGAGTGAACCAACAGATGGACGATCTTTATGTGTCTGTCTCTGCCTCTCAAATAATATAAAAAATATTTTAAAAATAGGAATCTGGGCAAAAGAAATAGATACAAAAGAACAAGAACCATTGAGTTTAAAAGGAACAAGAGCAGCAAGTGTCTGCTAACGAAGAACAGGTGATGAAGAAAAAAGAACCAGCATTGTGGAGTAGTGGGCAAAGCCATGGCCTGCGACGCCAGCATCCTGTATGGGCACTGGTTGAGTCCTGGCTGCTCTACTTCCAATCCAGCTCCCTGCTAACGGCCTGGAAAAGCAGCAGAAGATGGTTCAAGTGTTTGGGCTCCTGCATCCATGTGGGAGACCTGAATGAAGCTCCTGTCTCTTGGCTCCCACCTGCCTCAGCCCTGGCCACTGCAGCCATCTAGGGAGCAGACCAGCAGATGGAAGATTCTCTCTCTCTCCCTCTCCCTCTCCCTCTCCCTCTCCCTCTCCCTCCCTCCCTCCCTCTCCCCCCCTCATCCCTCCCTCCCTCCACCCCATCTTTCCCCCTCTTTCTAACTTCAAATAAAATAAATCTTTTTTAAAAAAGATAGCAGCACTATGGCTAGAGGTGGTGTAAGTGGCTTTCATTGTCTCAAGAATTTTTAAAAGACTTTAAAGCCAGTTGGGTCAACCTGCAAAAGCAGCACCTGCTGTGGCTCTAAGGAGAACATTGTGGAGAGGCCCAGTTTTGGTGGAATCTGGACTCTCTGAATCCAGTGACTCACCTCCCCACTTTGCGGTATCTCAATTGGCTTCGGCTTCACATCTATCAGGTAGAAGGTGCGGGACAGGAGCAATAGAGAAGGAGGGACATTCTCCTTCAGGTGGAGATCCAGCCACTGGAGAAGGAGGGGGATAAACAATGATCAACTCTCAGAATGACAGAGCCACAAATGGCCCCGGCCAGCAACTCCCCTCTGCCCCCGCTCATGCTGACACCCCAAGGTGGGATGGAGATAAGGACGCCAGCCTCCCGACTTTTGATCTGGGTTCCATGTGTTTCCCTTGCACTGCCCACCCTCTGACATGTGGTCACTCTCAGATTGGGGAGGGAGAGTTCCACTGAACTCAGCCCAGCTGTGCATCGCAGCAGCTAAGTGTTCCCTTAGACAAAAAATAACATGAGAGAATAGTCAACCTCATCATATTGGCCAAGCTTTCTCTTATGTGAAAGATTTTTTTTTTTTTTTTTTGACAGGCAGAGTGGACAGTGAGAGAGAGAGACAGAGAGAAAGGTCTTCCTTTGCCGTTGGTTCACCCTCCAATGGCCACCGCTGCAGCCGGCGCACCGCGCTGATCCGATGGCAGGAGCCAGGAGCCAGGTGCTTTTCCTGGTCTCCCATGGGGTGCAGGGCCCAAGCACCTGGGCCATCCTCCACTGCACTCCCTGGCCATAGCAGAGAGCTGGCCTGGAAGAGGGGCAACCGGGACAGAATACGGCGCCCCAACCGGGACTAGAACCCGGTGTGCCGGCGCCGCAAGGTGGAGGATTAGCCTATTGAGCCACGGCGCCGGCTGAAAGATTTTATTTAGAGGTCCAAATGCTTGGGCCCTTGCACCCACATGGGAGACCAGGAAGAAGCTCTTGGCTCCTGGCTTCAGATTGGCCCAGTTCCGGCCGTGGTGGCCATTTGAGGGGTGAACCAATGGAAGGAAGACCTTTCTCTCTCTCTCTCTCTCTCTCTCTCTCTCTCTCTCTCTCTCTCTCTCTCTGTGTGTGTGTGTGTGTGTGTGTGTGTAACTCTACCTGCCAAATAAATAAATAGATTTTATTTATTTGAAAGAGTTACAGAGAGAGGCAGTGATGGAGAGAGGTCTTCCATCCGCTGGTTCACTCCCCAAATAGAACAGCCAGAGCTCAGCTGATCCAAAGCCAGGAGCCAGGATTTTCTTCCTGCTCGTGAGTGCAGAGGCCCAAGGACTTGGACCATCTGCTGCTGCTGCTGGATTGGAAGTGGGGCAAGGGGGATGCAAACTGGCGCCCATATGGGATGTGGTCACTTTAGGTAGTGGCTTTACCCACTATGCCACAGCATCAGCCCCCGGCCAAGCTTTTTAAAAAACATTCTGAATCAATAATGCACACATGAGACAAAATTCAAAATGTAAATGTATTTGATAAAAATAAGTCTGCCTTCTCTTCCTGTTCTCCAGCTACCCTCTTGCCTAGATGTAACCACCAGTTCCTTGTATAATCTTCCAGAGATATCCTATACATACATATGTGTGTGTTATCTTTACACAAAGGATGACATAAGGGTAGGCAAGCATTTTGCCTTTTTGCCTTTTTTTTTTTCCACTGAAGTATCTTGGACACTGATTCACATCAGAAGATGTAGATCTATCCCTTTTTAAGTATCTATAAAGAATATTGGGACTGGCATTGTGGCATAGCAGATTAAGCTTCTGTCTGCCATGCTGGCATTCCATATGGGCACTGATTCAAGTCCCACCTGCTCCGCTTCCAATGCAGCTCCTTGCTGATGTGCCTGGGAAAGCAGGGGAAGATGGCCTAAGCACTCAGGCCCCTGCATCCACATGGGAGACTCAGAAGAAGCTCTGGGCTCCAGTGCCGGCACCCCATATGGGTGCTGGTTCGAGTCCCAGCTGCTCCACTTCTGATCCAGCTCTCTGCTATGGCCTGGGAAAGCAGTAGAAAATGTCCCAAGTTCTTGGGCCCTGCACCTGTGTGAGAGACCCAGAAGAAGTTCCTGGCTCCTGGCTTTGAATGGGCCTAGCTCTGTCCATTGCAGCCATTTGGGGGAGTGAACTAGAGGATGGAAGACTCTCTCTCTCTCTCTCTCTCTCTCTCTCTGCCTCTCTGCCTCTCTGCCTCTCTGCCTCTTCCTCTCTCTGTAACTCTGCCTTTCAAATAAATGAATAAATAATTTTTTTAAAGTTACTATAAGATTCCATAGCCTTCCCTGGTGTGCCTATGCCTTCTCCAGTTACTCAAGCACTCTTCTGGGCACTTTAATGAAGGGATTTTGCAGACAGAATCAGGGTTCCAAGTCAGTTGACCCCTTTTTTTTTTTTAATTTATTTTATGTATTTGAAAGACAGAGTTACAGAGAGGAAGAGCACAGAGAAGCAGAGGCAGAGAGAGAGAGGTCTTTCACCCACTGGTTCACTTCCAAGATGCTGCAATGGCCAGGGCTGGGCTGATCCGGAGCCAGGAGCCAGGAGCTTCTTCCAGGTCTCACACACAGGTGCAGGGGCCCAAGGGCTTGGGCCATCTGCTTTCCCAGGCGATAGCAGAAAATTGGATAGGAAGTGGAGCAGCTGGGTCTCGAATCAATGCCCAAATGGGATGCCGGCACTGCAGGCAGCAGCTTTACCTGCTATGCCACAGCGTTGGCCCTGTCAATTGACCTCAAGACAAGGAAGTTATCTGGGTGGACCTTTATCACAAGAGACTTTTAAATCGGGCTAGCTAGAGGTCAAAAGGGAAGTTGGGTTTGAAGCTGGAAATTTGGCATTTGCTGGCTTTGCAAACGAAGAGGGCCAAGAGGTAAGGAAAACAGGTGGCCTCTAGGAGCTGACAGTAGCCAGGACCTGGTAGCCAGTGAGGAAATAAGGACCTCAGACCTACAGCTGCAAGGAGCTAAGTTCAACAAAGGGCAGAGCTTGGAGGCAGGTCCTTTACCCACAGGCCTCCGGGAAGGAATGTAGTCCATACTTCTGACCTGTGGAACTGAGAGCTGAGAAGTGGGTGTTGTTTTAAACCTCTAAGGGTATGGTACTTTGTAACCCATCAGTGGAACACGAGTGTGGTACCCTGTCCCTGAGTGAAAGACAAACCCAGCTTCTTCAGTGCCCCAGTGCTCAATGAAGCAAGACGGAGGAGGTAACACAGTTCACCTGCAAGGCAGGAACCACACAGCGAGGTCTGCAAAATGAGGGCACAGGGCTCTGGTGCAGAGAGCACGGCGACTTGCCTCCGCGAGCTGTTGTCTCAGCTGCTCCTCCGTGAGACCCAGAGATATCATCCCTCGAGCCCTGCAGGCGGCTTGTAGTTCTGACACACACAGAGTTCCCAAGCCTTCTTTGGCAATTATCTGAAGGAAAAAAAGAAAGAAAAGAAATGCAAGGAACTGTGCCGGATCTTCCGATTCCAGTTTCACCTAATCTCTACATTCCAGCAAATCTGTCAAACACAGAATCTGACACTTTGATACTGTGTCCCTTTCACTGGCTCCTGCAAAGGCCAGGAGCCCCCCCCCCCCCAAAAAAAAAAAAAACAACGAAGAAGGTGACAGTGAGATGGGGGAGAATCCTGCCAAGAGGTATTAATAACATATTTACATAACTTCTCCCCAACATTCTGTCAGCAAAGTGATTATTTCCCTCTTGATGTGCGGCTTTTCCAAGTTGTGACATCTCCACTCCTTTTCCCTTTCATGGCAGTTCAAGGGTTATTAGGAAAAATATTTCACTTGAAAAGCTTTCAATGGGCCATTTGTTGCATGTCCCAGTGGGGCTCTTCCCATTTCCCCTCCCCTCCAGCTGCCCCCCCCAAGCCCCCAGAAATGGCCCTAACTCCTTGGCCCACAAATGGCTTTAACTCCTTGGCCCACAAAACTCCTTCGATAAATAACACAGTTTCTCTTTGGTGTGACCCAAAACCGTGGCACTCCTGGGACTAGTGTTTATTCCCAAATTCTGCAGGCTAAGCCGGCCAAGGGGCTCAGGCTTTCTGCGTGTTCTGGGAAACCTGCTCCCTGGGCAGAAGGCCTGCTAGCAGCTGATTCAGATTCAGGGGGCATTCTTTCCATTTTTAAAAGGAGTCCAATTAGTAGTTATGGTCCAAATGGTGCCTTTATTCCCCAAGCCGTCTAGGCTCCGCATTGTGCTTTGCCCCTTCTCACCAGGCCAGCTCACTCAGCAAAATATTTACTTTGGCACCAGCTCCTCAGCAGGGGAGCAGAGGTGTGGGGGTAGAGCCTTGTAAGAAATCCGTGGAGCTGCTATTTCCTTCCCAGCAGGTCCTAACTGCTTTAGTTTAGGCCCAGCTAAGACATCCAAATGACTGCTTATGATGGTGTTCTCACTTGCAAACGGGTCAGGGTACCACAAACAAGCCCCCAAAGGAGCAGTCTAGGTTCAAGTTGTCATGGTAATGGTTTTTGAGAGCCAGAACAGGTCATGACCAGACCCCACAGAAAACACTTCAACACGGACCCATCCCCAGATCTCTGCCGATGCCTCGCTAGTCCCCTGCAGTGACGGCGGCGGAGCTCTTACTTCATCATCTGCTTTTATAGACTTCAGGGTCATCAGCAGCTGAAAGCGGAGCAAGTTGTTGGTTCCAAAGGTCTGCAGCTCCAGCAGTTTGCACAGGGCGACCAGCTGGGGTCGGTCCAAGTGCACCAGGGCGAGCTGGTCCTCAAAGAGTTTGGAAAAGCGAACTATCTCCTTAGTGCTGGGCTTGTGGCCCGTCTGGACCTAGGCAGTAGGCAAAGAGGCTAATGAAGGCGTGTCTCTTACTTTACTTGGCCTTCCTGGTAGACTGTCTGCAAGAAACATCAAATCACGAGTGGACTTGGGGCCAGCGTTGTGGTGCAGTGGGCTAAGCCCTCACTTGCAATACTGGCATCCCATATCTGAGTGCCGCTTGCTTCCGGTCCAACTTCTTGCTAATTGCCTGGGAAGGTAGCATTTGATGGCCCAAGCGCTCAGGAGACCAGGATGGAGTTCCTGACCCTAGCTTTGACTTGACCCAGCCCCGGTTGCTGCAGGCATTTGGGGAATGAACCAGCATGAAAGATCTCTCTTTTTCTCTCACTCTCATTCTCCTTCACCATCTCTCTGCCTTTCAAATAATTTTTTTAATTTTTTTAAAAGCATATGTGGACTCTACAAGTATCTGATATCTAGAAATGGATCCTAAGTACAAAGAATAAATAAATATGCCTGAAATCAAACTAAAAATTAGTAGTAGTCCAGCAGTTTGGTGCTAATTCCATTGTTCTTTCCAAGAAGTTATCATCTTCAATACATTGATTATTTTAAGGCTTTTCTGCAAACTACTATAAATGTTTACATACTGTATGCTGATGACTACATATTTGTGGTTTCAAAGACTGTGAACAATTTGGAAAGTCGATGATAACATGCATTTTTCACGTAACTCCCAGCCTGAAAGACATGGTATTATATAAAAGGCTGACACCTGTTTCACATAGGATGAGAGCTGTGTGGAGGCATCTCCCAACTGGGCTCTGTTCCTCCTTGCCATTTCCGTGATTGTTTCTTGAAGAAATTTTGCTAGTTCCAGTTTTGCAGCCATTTTCTTTCTCTGTTTTTCTTCCTTAATAGAAAGGGAAACAAAATCAATAAAACCTTCATGATTGCAACTTGGTAGACAAAGATGAGAATGGGGTCAGCGTTGTGGCTCAGCTGGTTAAGCTGCTTGTAACGCTGGCATTCCACATCGAGCACCTGTTCAAGTCCCAGTTGCTCTGCTTCCAACCAAGCTCCCTGTCAATGTGCCTGAGAAAGCAGGAGATGGCCCAAGTACTTGGATGGAGTTTCTGGCTCCTGTGTTCAGTCTGGCCCAGCCCTGGCCTTTGCAGCCATTGGGGAAGTGAACCTCTCTCTCTCTCTTTCACACTCTCTCAATCTGCTTTTCAAATAAATAAATAAATCTTGAAAAAGATCAGAATGACTATTACCTCACTATTGCTTATCCCTATATCATGTATTATTTTCATGCCCAATTGAATGAGTTATGTGAGAACTGGAGCAAATAAAAAGTAGTCTCTATGAGGAATTTTTGTCACCTTAATCATACCTTTTATTTTTCACTAATACATTGATCATAGGCATTTGGTGCATACAAAATGTCCTCTAAATGAGTGGGTTTGTGATTATTTAGAATGAGACAACCTGGTACAAACCATTTCGGCTGCTAGTCAAGTCAAACTGGTCTGAGTGGCCTTGGATTTTGCTTTACAAAGAAAACTAGGAAATTATGCTAACGTAACATGCAGTTTAAATAGAAAACAGATGTAATTAATGATAATACAGTGAGTTAAACGTTATAACAGATATGAACAAAGCACTACACAGAAGACAGATGCACACTCTCAAAACACTATATTGACTAGTATTCCTTCATCCTCGTTCATCATCAGAAACAGTGTGGGACCATTTTCAGAATAACCGTGGGCTTGAGATGGTGCTGTGGCACAGTCAATTGAGCCACTGCTTGGGATGCCCACGTTCATCTCTGAAATGCTGACTCAAGTCCCAGCTACTCTGCTTCTGATCCAGCTTCCTGTAATGCACCTGGGAGGCAGACAGAGGGTCAAGGGTGTGGGCCCCGGCCATCTACAAGGGAGACTCAGATGGAGTTTCAGGAGGTTAGGGTTAGGGTTAGGGTTAGGCCTAGGCCTAGGCCTGGCCCAGCCCTGGCTGCTAGAGCATTTGAGGAGTGAGTCAGAAAACAAGCTCGCTCGCTCTCTCTCTCCCCTTCACTCCCTCCCTCCGTGTGTGTATACGTGTGTATGTCTTTCAAGTAGATGAAAATAAGTAAAAATAAATAAGTAAACATTGAAAAGAATGGTCCAGACTTCAGGAGGGTAGAGAGGAACCAAACCATGTCTTTCAAATAAATAAAAAAATAATTCTTAAAAAAAAGATTTATGTATTTATTTGAAAATCATAGTCACGCAGGGAGAAAGAGAGAGAGAGAGAGAGATAGTGAGGTCTTCCATTTGCTGGTTCATTCCCCAATTGGCCGCAACAGTTAAAGCTGCGCCAATCCGAAGCCAGGAGCCAGGAGCTTCTTCCGGGTCTCCCACATGGGTGCAGGGGCCCAAGGACTTGGGCCATCTTCTATTGCTTTCCCAGGCCATAGCAGAGAGCTGGATGGGAAGTGGAGCAGCCAGGACTTGAACCGGTGCCCATATGAGATGCCAGCACTGTAAGTGGCGGCTTGACCTGCCACACCACAGTGCCGGGCCCCTCATATGGTATTAATTCCAGATTCTGATGACTTTAAATTGAAGTAAATGAACCACTGTCAGAGAGTTGAATATTTTTATCTTTAATGTATTGTAATGTAACCCTTTAAAAGTATCTCAGCTCTGTCCTCAAGTCTGTATTGCTATTGTCAGTGTCATCATGGAGGCTCTGTGGTTTCTCCTGTGGACTATTAAAGCTGCTTTCAAGTTGCCTTCCCTCCTGTGGCTCAGGCCTCCTCCGTGCTTCCTGCCAGCAAAAGGATTTTTCTAGAACACAGATACAGTTATCACCCACCCTTGCTGAAAATTTCATCTTCTGGGGCCACCATGTGGCACAGTGGGTTAAGCCACTGCCTGTGATGCCAGCATCCCATATGGGTACTGGTTCAAGATCTCCACTTGTGATCCAGCTCCCTGCTAATGCGTCCAGGAAAGCAGAAGATAGCCCAAAGTGCTTGGACCCCTGTATACATGTGGGAGACCCAGATGGAGTTCCTGAGTTCCTGGATTTGTCCCAGCCCATCTGGCCATTTCAGCCTTTCATAGGGTGAGCCAGTAGATGGAAGATTCTCTCTCTCTCTCTCTCTCTGTGTATATATATATATATTAATCTATTTGAAAGGCAGAGTTACAGAGAAAGGAAGAGAGACAAAGAGAATCTTCCATCCACTGGTTTATTCTCCAGATGACTGCAATGGCCAGGGCTGGACCAGGCCAAAGCCAGGAGCCAGGAGCTTCTTCCAGGTTTCCCACGTGGGTGCAGGGGCCCAAGCACTTAAGCCATCTTTTGCTGCTTTCCCAGGTGCATTAGCAGGAAGCTGATCCAAGCAGAGCATCTGGGACTCGAACAGGCACCCATATGGGATGCTGGCATTGCAGGTGGAGGCTTAACCTGCTATATCACAGCGCTGGCCCCAAGAAATAGTCTTTCCAACGAAGTGGTGAGCGTTGTGGTCCTGTGAGTTAAACTGCTGCTTGCAACACTGGCAGCTCAGTCTGGATCGCCTGTTCCAGTTCCAGCTGCTCTGCTTCTGATCAGCCCCCTGCTAATGTGTCTGGGGAGGCAGTGATGGATGGCCCAAGTGCTTGGGCCCTGCACCCACCTGGTAGACCGGGATGGAATTATTGGCTGTAGCCTGGCCTAGCCCTGGCTGTTGCGGCCATTTGCGGAGGGAACCAATGGATGAGAGAAGGCTCTCTGTCTTTCCCTCTCTGTGTCACTATGCCTTTCAGATATAACACATACATATTAGATAAGTGGTACTGGGAAAACTGGATCCACACACACAAAATCTAGATCTCAACATTACACTTGTCACATAAATTAATTCTATATGCATCACAGACCTAAATAGAAACTATAAAACTCTTGGAGACAACAAGAGAAAAGGGCAAGCACTGTGGAATAGCTGGTTACGCCACCACTTACGATGCCTACATCCCGTATTGGAATGCCTGGGATTGAGCCCCTTCTCTGCTTCTGACGTAGCATTTGTGCTAATGCACACTCTGGGAAGCAGCCGATGATGTCTCAGGTACTTGGGTCCCTGCCATCCACACAAGGAGAACCCATGGAGTTCCTACCTGGCCCAGCTGTGGCTACTGCAGGCATTTGGGGAATGAACCAGCACATGGAAGAATCACAAGAATCACACACACACACACACACTCTCTCACAAACACACACACACAAGAAAAATTAATAACCTCAAAAAGAAAAACCAGAGAACGCTCTAGGTGACCTTGGGTTTGGCAATGAGGTTTTAGCCACAACACGAAAAGCATATCTGAAAGAAAGCTGTAAGCTGAACTATGTATTGCTCTGTGAAAGACATTGTAAAGGAATGAAAAGCTAAACCACAGACTACGACAAAATATTGGCAAAGTACATATCTAATAGAGAGCTTTTATTCAAAACATGTAATGCACTCAAAACCACCCAATTAAAAAGTAGGCAGGGACAGGCATTGTGGTGCAGTGGGTTCAACCACTGCTAGGGACACCTGCAGCCCATAGCTGAGTGCCTGGGGCCTAGTCCCACCTCTGCCTTCTGACCCACCTTTAACCATATAAAATTGCTACAAAAAATAGCAAAATATCTAACCAGGCACCAAAGAAGATACACAGATGGCAAGCTGAGTATCATATGCCATTACGGAATTGCAAATTGAAATGAGACCCCACTACACACCTACTAGAATGGTCTATATCCAAAACACAGACAACAAGTACGAAATGCTAGACCAGGCACACTCATTCTTAAGTGGTAGCAGTGCAGAATGGTACTGCTACTTTGAAGACAGTTTAGCAATTTATTGTACAACTACACACAGCCTTACTATATGATCAAGCAATTATTCTCCTAGGGATCTACCCAAATGAGTTGAAAGCCCATATCCATAGAAAGACATGGACATAAATGTTTATAGCGGTTTTCTTTATAATTAACAAAAACTGGAGGAAACTGAAATGTCCTTCATTAGGTAAATGAATAAAAAATGTAATAGAGGAGCAGGCATTTGGTGTAGTGGTTAAGATTCTGGTTGATACTCCCGCAAACCATATCAGAGTGCCTGGGTTCAAGTCCTGCCTCTGCTTCTGATCCAGCTTCCTGCTAATGCAGACCCTGGGAGGCAGCAGATGATGGCTCAAGTTCTTGGGTCCCTGCCACCCACTGGGGAGATCCAGATGGAGTTCCTGGCTGTTGTCCTAGCCCCACCTTGGCTGTTGCAAGCAGATAGAAATCTGTCTATTTCTGTCTCTGCTTTTCAAGTAAAATGAAATAAATTAAACAACAACAACTGTAGTATGTCCATACAATGGACTGTTAGTGATAAAAAGAAATGATCCATGAAAAGACAAGGGAAAAATCTTTTTTAAAAGAGTTATTTTAAAAGGTAGAGTGACAGAGAGTGAGGGAAAGAAAGAGACAGATCTTCCATCTACTGGTTTACTCTCCAGATTCCTGCAGCACTCGGCTGGGACAGGCCAAAGCCAGGGGTCAGGAACTCCATGCTGTTCTCCATATGGGTGGCAGGGACCCAAGCACGTAGGCTATCACCTGCTGCCTTCCCAGCTACATTAGCAGGAAGCTGAGTTGGAAGTAGAGCAGCTGGGGCTTGCAGTGGCCCTCTGATACGGGATGCGGACACACTCCAAGCGGTAGTTTATGCCACAACATTAACCTCAAGGAGAAACTTTAAATGCATGTGCTAACTCAAAGATGCCTATTTGAAAAAGCTGCACACTATGATAGCCTGGAAAAGACAGACCTTAGAGGTAGAAAAAAGATCAGGGGTTGTTGTGGGCTGGGGGAGGAGCAGGGGAGGGGCCAAGAGGTGGACCTCCAGAGATTTTCTAGTGCAGCAAAGCTATTTCGTATGACATTGTGTTGGTGGGTACATAACATTATGCATTTGTAAAATCCACAGACTTGGGCCGGCACTGTGGCATAGTGGGTATAGCCACTGCCTGCAGTGCCGGCATCCCATACGGGTGCCAGTTCAAGTCCCGGCTGCTCCAGTTCTGATCCAGCTCTCTGCTATGGCCTGGGAAAGCAGTAGAAGATGGCCCAAGTCCTTGGTCCCCTGCACCTGTGTGGGAGATCCAGAAAGAAGCTCCTGGCTCCTGGCTTCAGATCAGCACAGCTCCAGCCGTTGCGGCCATCTGGGGAGTGAACCAGAGGATGGAAGACCTCTCTCTCTCTCTCTCTCTCTCTCTCTCTCTCTTTCGCTGCCTCTCTGTAACTCTGCCTTTTAAATAAGTAAATCTTTTATTTTATTTATTTATTTGACAGGTAGAGTTGTAGACAGTGAGAAAGACCGAGAGAAAGGTCTTCCTTCCCTTGGTTCACTCACCAAATGGCTGCTACAGTCGGTGCTGCGCCGATCCGAAGCCAGGAGCCAGGTGCCTCTTCCTGGTCTCCCATGCGGGTGAAGGGGCCCAAGCACCCGGGCCATCCTCCACTGCCCTCCCAGGCCACAGCAGAGAGCTGGACTGGAAGAGGAGCAACTGGGACTAGAACCCGGCGCCCATATGGGATGCTGGCGCCACAGGTGGAGGATTAACCAAGTGAGCCACGGCGCCGGCCCGAAATAAATCTTTTTTTTTTTTTTTTAATCTACAGACATGTACAACACAGAGTGAACTCCAGTGTCAAGTAGGTATGAGCTTTAATTAATAATGTGTCAACACTGGTTCTTCAGTTCTAACAAACATACCCCACAGGAACGCAGGGATTAATAATACGGGAGGAAAGGCATATGGGAACTCTGTACCTTCGGCCCAGTTTTTCCCTAAACCTAAAAATTGTTCTCAAAATAAAGTCCATTATTTTGTTTTAAGAAAAAAAAGGTTTAGAAAACTCCCACATACCTTTTTGGATTCACTTTCAAAAGTTGATGGCAACATTTCTGGGAAGAGTTTCAGAAACACTGGTAGTAAGAATTCCATGAAGGGTACAATTATGAACACCATAAATGGAACCAGACGGAAGAAATCAGCACAAGTTCTCAATAGCTAAAGAATGAAACACATACATTCCATTGTTTTCAGACAAAAACAAAACAAACAAACACCAAACGCCTTGTTCCTAAAGAGTTAAATACCCAAGACAGGCGGCTGGCATTGTGGTATAGCAGGTAAAGCCACCGCCAACAACTCCAGCACCCCATATGGATGCCGGTTCGTGTCCTGGCTTCTCCACTTCGGATCCAGCGCCCTGCTAAAGGCCTGGGAAAAGCAGCAGAAGATGGACCCTACCACCCACAAGGGAGACCCTGATGAAGCTCCTGGCTCCTAATGACGTCATGGCCCAGCCTTGGCCATTGTGGCCATTGTGGGGAATGAACCAGCAGGTGGAAGAGATCTCTCTCTGTGTCTCTCCCTCTCTCTCCGTAACTCTTTCAAATAAATAAATAAAATCTTAAAATAAGTAAACACCCAAGACAGGTTTCTGTAGCTGATTGGAAAGGTGGAATTTTCCTCACCGAAGATCTGAAGTAACATTTATAGGATATATTGAAGCAAATCATGACAATCCTACTATTGGTATAAAAGCTTCCAACTAAGTTAGGGGGCCCACACTTTAATAACACAGTGCCAATTTAAATTGATTTTTAAATGCATATGCTGCATATATTAACAACAGTTTGTACTTCAGATACACAGATAAAACCTGAAGCTTCTCAACTCCTCAGAGAAGCTGAAACACAGTTACAGCTATTCTGCAGGCAAATGTGTAATGACTGTAAGCACACTGCCTGAAGTTGTCTAGCAAGGCAGATGGACATACTAACGGAAACTCGTAAGAAACTCGTTCTCACCAGCAGTTACTAGCCCCATTTGGGGACTTTTACCCTGAAATATGAGTTTGTTTGCAAATATTCACTTTAACTGTACATTTTCTTGCTAAGAAAGGGAATCTTGCCTACCCTCCGTCTCTCCCGTCTGGTCAGCACCTGTCCATGAAGCAGCCTCCAAACCATTCTGGTGGCGACCTTGGTGTCAATCCAAAGCAAGTAGAATCCGTTGTAGTAATACTTGAGTTCATCCACGATGATCTGTCTGTACGATCGCTTTCCGCCTTTAACCTTTGCCCCAGTTTCCCGTGTGGGCTCAGGGCTGGTCACCTGTGGCTTCTCTGTGGTCTGCCTCAGCTGGGATTTACCAGGATTCTCTTGGAGCCAGGGCGCTGATGTGTGCAGCTCTTGTGTCAGTCTAGTTGGTAAGCAGAGTGTGTTGTTGCCTAACTGACCGGGGCAGGATACCTTCCTGCTTTCACGGTTCTTCGTGTATGTCCTCAAACGCGAATCCAGCAAGGGCAGAAACCCAAGTGACGGTGAGTAAGAGGAGCAGGCAGGACGCACAAAATGGCCAGGGAATCTGGAACAAATGGCAACTTCTGCTGAGCTAGCACAAACTATCACACACTTACCCATTAAAGAAATATTTTATTTTATTTGATTGAAATAAAACAATGCTTTTTAAGCCTCTATTTTAGAAGTTTACTAATGAGTGAACTATAACTTTTTACGCCAGTTCAAAAACAGTACGCCCTATGTTTGAACAACATACTCTGAGCTATTAATAAACTAATTCCTAAGAATTGCTTTATTACTAGTTAGAAATTCTGTGACTAGTCACTAAAAAATCTAATAGTAAACATTGTTCCAAAAAGGGTTTGATATTGTTTTTTCTAGCTACTATCAAAAAAAGGGCAGAGGATTTGTGTCTTTAGCCACTCTCCTGGTAAAAGGAATGGTTTGATGAAACATTTCAAGGTCCCCATGGGGAGTAAACCAATCATAAAATACAGCTTTACCTACCAGATGTCTATGAATCTCATCAAACAAGAGGCACTGACAGCTGAAGTGCCAATCACCTAATATTCCCCAAGAACATTAGGAATACAAACTGGACACAGAGGGTGTAAGCCACTGCTTGTGAGACCAGTATCCCGGATCAGAGTGCTGGTTTGAGTGCTGGCTGCTCCACCTCACATCCAGCTTTCTGCTCTTGGATCTGGGAAGGCTGCAGATGATGGCTCAAGTACTTGGGACCCTGCCACCCATAAGGGAAACCTGGATGGAGTTCGTGATCCCTAGCTTTGGCCTGGCCCAGCCCTTGCTGTTGCAGGCATTTGGTCTCTCTCCTCCCTCACTCCCCCATAACTCTTTTGGATAAATTAATCCAAAAATTAAAATTAAATTAAAAAAGAAAAAAGAACCAGGCAGCCCAGCCACTGATCTCTACATTCTAGGACTGAAAAAGCCACAATTTTCATTGAAGCCAGCATATCAGATTATTTGAAAATAAAAAGAAGACAGATCCAGGCAAAGAAAGAAAGTTACTGGCAAAGTAACTTCTGTTGGCAAAGACTTCCCAGTCTTTCAGACTATTCTTGAAGCATGCCAAATAATAAAAAAATTTTTTTGAATAGCCAAAAAGGAAAATGTACAGTGCACTGGGCACAAAATAAGTTCCCAGTGAATGTCCTTATGAATAAGTAATAACAGACCTTAGTGGGACAGGAGTATGCTTGCCTACCAGTCACTTTACTCCTTTATACAACTGATCCTTTACCACACAGGAGTCACGCTTCTGTCTAACCTATACCAAGCAGCTACAAGAGCAGTCTGGATTCCAAAGAATATAAAAAATGTGGGGGAAATTTAAATGTCAGCTTCCTAAAAACCAATATAGTTAAAACTTCCCATCTAGAAGAAAGGACATATATATATACTGGATGGGGGGATGACAACGCTTACCTGGTTCGGACAATGGCTAAGAGTGAATTATAACTGTAGAGGGCCATATTTGCTTTTGTCTCAACTAGTCAACATAGGGACCTAGACAAAAGAAGTAGACAATTCAGTGTTTTGAAAGCACATCCATTGAAAGGGATCAAGCGTCTTTTTAGCTATTGCAAAAGAAATTTACATATTCAGGGTGCAAAATTTCCACTTCATTTCCAACAATCCTGAATCATGTTTGCTTAGCTCTGGATTTGGGAATGGTACACTGGAGATACTAACACAGAAATAAGTTTCCAAGACGCTGTTGCTCATGAAGATGACCCGATCCTCTAAGATATTTTGATTTTTGGTGGAAAGTATTTACTAACCTTAATCCGAATGGCTAAAAGTATTTAAGAAGCTGCGAAAGGCACACTTATCTGTAGTGTACAGGTGGAAAAGTAAATATTCCGGGTTTGTTTCCAATGAGCTTTGCTCCATATTTGGCCAAGCGGCTCTAAACCGCGGAAGACTGACAGTACTCACTAATCTCACTTATGTAACAGCGAGGAATACACGTGGTAGCCACTTCAGCGTTCCCGTGGAGCTAAAACGGTCTCCCCTGGGTTCTCCAGGGCCCTAACCGAGCTTCCGGGAACCCTGCGCCCGGCCTGCGGCGCCCTTCTGCTGGGGGCGGCCGGGGGCAGCCGTGGACCAGAACATCCCAGGCCTTCAGCTGTGCTTCCTTGCAGCCGTGGCGGGGAGGCGTACCGCGGTCTCTCCTGTGCGGGAACCGCAACCACGGCGCCCATAACAGGGGCTCAGAACCTCTGAACCCAGCCTAACGGCGGATGAGGTCCCGCTGCAGGGAGACGGGACCCCGTGCGGCGGTTAAGGGCTGTCCCGCCCCGGGCTGCGGGCAGCCGCGCCCCCGGCCAGCCCAGCGCGGGGTCCCCGGGGTTACCTGCGCGGCTGGCCCGTCGCCACCGGGTGCAAAGCGCGCCCGCGGCTTCCGCAGCCAGCGGCTCTCGTGCGCGTGGCGTGTTTGGTGTGTGTGTGTGTGTTCTGGGGGGAGGTCAGTAGGTGGATGGTGTGGCGTGTGTGGGTGTGTGTATTTTGGGGGGCGGTCAGTAGGTGTATGGCTGCGGTGTTGGTTTGATGGTGCGGGGCGTGTTTGGTGTGTGTATGTGTGCGTATGTGTTTGGTGTGAGTATGGGTGGATGGGTGTGTGTGTGTTGGGGGCGGTCAGTAGGTGGATGGCTGCGGTGTTGGTTTTATGGTGCGGGGCGTGTTGGGTGTGGGCGTGGGTGTGTTTGGTGGGTGGGTGGGTGTGTGTTGGGGGGCGGTCAGTAGGTGGATGGCTGCGGTGTTGGTGTTTGGTGCGGGGTTGGGCCAGGAGCAGGAACTAGGACGCTGGTACGTGACCGGGGACCGCGGGGTGCGGAAGAGAAAGCGGGCAGGCAGGCGGGGCGCCCACGTCTCCGGGCGGGGTGGGGGGCGAGGTCCAGTGCCAAGGAAGGCGAGGGGTGAGGCCGGCCGCACCGGGACCCCTGGGCGGTGGTGGGCGAGGGGGCGGGCTCCGGAGGGGCAAAGACTCGGCCCCGCACCCCTACCTCCTCGGCCTGGCTCCCGGGGACGGCCCGCTCAGTCCTCCCAGGGCCCCCCACGCTAGAAGGGCCCGAAGCCGGTCTCCACGGCTCCACCTCTCGCCCTGTGACGTCACTGAGTGACGACACCGCCCGCCAATGAGCTCTCGGCTGCCGGGGAGGGCGACCTCGGCCGTCGCACCTCCGGGGCGGCCAGGCGGCGGTCCCGTGGGCTGCGGGACTTCTCTGCCGGGTCCGGTACACGGAGCGCAGGTGCGGGGGGCTCCGGCACCAACGTCTTTCCGTCTGCACACGCTTGTGTGGGCCGACGAGGGCGGACCGAAGCCGCTCTTAGCGGCGCGGAGTATGACAGTCGCCATGGGAACCACACGGCGTCACCAAAGACGTCATGATGTTGTCCCCCTGCACCCCGAGAGTACCTAGGGGTCCGAGCGGGTGGGGGGACGAGGAGGACACCCTTCTCCCGCGGCGTGCTGCAGTCTTCACGTGGAAGCCCGAAGTCCACTAAGGGAATTCGCTCTGCAAGTGTGACAGGTGTTGCTTATGCTCGGTAACGCGCGTGGAAGTCTCAGCGGCGAAGGCGTGCACGAGATGACGCACGCCCCGCAGGTTTGGGGGGCACGGCCACTGAGCCATCTGGACGGATTCTGCTTCTTGTTACCTTTACCCATCCATTTCCTTTTATTTTCATTTTGTTTGAAAGGAAGAGAGACAGAGACCTCCCACCTGCCTGTTCGCTCCCCGAGTGCCAGACATGTTGGGGCTGCGCCAGGCTGGAGCCAGGCAGGGGCCCGGAACTCCATCCGGATCTCCCTCGAGGGTGCAGGGCCCAGGCACCTGAACTGCCGCCGCCTGCTGTCTCCCAAGCGCGGGCCTGGGGCCAGGCGCTCCGCTCCGGCCCTTCTGCTAGGCGCCGGCCTCTCTCCCCAGACGCCGCGGAGGCGCCTTCTCCCGGAGAGCGCGCCCCACAGTGTGCGAGCTGAGCGCAGGCGCTGCTCACCCGGCGGCTCGCGGGCTCGTGTTACCGCTCGGGACTCTCCCGGCGTCTTCGGCTGAGCCACTGGGGCTCCGCTGTCCTTACGCAGGCAGCGAGCTTTCCGGCGTGGCCACTAGAGGGCCCTTGGTGCATGCCCGATGTCCCCCTTCCATACGGAAAGATTTCATTTCACGTTCCGTGTTTACTACAGTCGGGATCCACGAAGGTGTCTCCCTGTACCTTCCCCCTCCTGAAAACTCCTGATGGTAAATTCTGAGCTCGGCAAGAGAGCTGTAAACTTGGCATGCACTTTCGTAAGTTAATCACGGCACCACCATACAGGTACTCGCAGTTTTCTGGAAAAGATCATAAAAGGGTGCAAAAATACGTCTCTCAGTTCCCTGGGAGACATTTTATACCGGGAAATATTCTTATTCATGTGTTGTATTCGCTTACAACCAGGCAACCATCGAGAATCATTAAGTATTCATAAACCAGATGAATGACTCAAGCCCAGTCTTTGAAAGATGAGCTGGTTTTCTTTGCAGCCATATGTCAGCAATCCTGTTCTAAAACGGGAAGGGTTAAAGCCCCTTCTCACTGAAATCCATTCCTTCAAAAAGCAATGCTCCCTTCTCCTGTTTTCAGGCTTCTTAATTTCTTGGACTTTCAGGATAAGTGATTTACCATATGAGAGTTTCTGTATATAATTTTCAGAAGCCAAAAAATTTCCTTTCCTCCATAACTCTACCTCTGAGAATTGTGTTCGATTTCTGTCTTAATTAAATTTGCTCCTTTTTTTGGCCGGCGCTGCGGCTCACTAGGCTAATCCTCCGCCTTGCGGCGCCGGCACACCAGGTTCTAGTCCCGGTCGGGGCTCCAGATTCTGTCTCTGTTGCCCCTCTTCCAGGCCAGCTCTCTGCTGTGGCCTGGGAGTGCAGTGGAGGATGGCCCAAGTGCTTGGGCCCTGCACCCCATGGGAGACCAGGAGAAGCACCTGGCTCCTGCCTTCGGATCAGCGCAGTGCACCGGCCGCAGCGGCCATTGGAGGGTGAACCAACGGCAAAAGGAAGACCATTCTCTCTGTCTCTCTCACTGTCCACTCTGTCAAAAAAAATTTTTTTTTGCTCTTTTTAATGGAGCAGAGTAAGCATGTTCATAATCCCATAATTGTTACATGCTGAAGATATATTTTTGTCTATTTTTAAAAAACATTTATTTTCATCTACTTGAAAGGCAGAGCAATGGGTGGTGAGAGAGAGAGGATCTTTCATTCCCTGGTTCACTCCCCAAACACCCCCTAACAGCTAGGTCTGGGCCAGGCTGAAGCCAGGAGCCTGGAAGGTCATCTGGGTCTCCCATGTGGATGGCAAGGGCCCATGTACTTGAGCAATCCTTTGCTGCCTCAATGGCAGGAACCCAGATCAGAAACGGAGCAGCCCAGACTTGAGCCAGGCACTCTGCCCTTGAATGCAGACAACCCAAAGGCAGTTCAACCTGTGTACCACATTGCTTGTACCTAAATTATTATTTTCATGGCCATTTCCTAAATATGGCTCCACCTAAAATATTAAATTTTCTAAAATTTGGAAGAAGAGACTATGCGTGTACTTCACATATTTCTTTAAAAATGATTTATTTATTTGAAAGGCAGAGATACAGGGAGAGGAGAAAGAGAAGTGACAAAAGGGAGAGAGAGATCTTCCGTCGACTGGTTCACTGCCCAAATGGCTGCAATGGCCCAGGCTGGGCCAGGCTGAAGCCAGAAGCCAGGAGCTTCTTCCAGGTCTTCCATGTGTGTGCAGGGGCTCAAGGACTTGGGCCATCTTTTCCAGACACATCAGCAGGGAGCTGGATGGGAAGTGGAGCAGCCAGGACTTGAACAGGTGGCCAGGACTTGAACAGCCATCCAAATGGGCAGCGGCTTACCCTTCTATGCCACAGCGCCAGCCCCAACATAATTTAAAATTCCAAACTCTTGTTCTGGGCATGATTAGAAGCAGGCCAGTATAAAAATCTTCGAGAACAACTTACCTGATTCTTTTTAAGGGGGAAATCCCGGTATTAAGTCACAGCAACAGCTTATCAGTAAAGCAAAGACAGAGAGGGTGCAAAGAGTAAGAGGGAGACAGAACCATAGAAAAAGAAAATAAAATATAGACCTTCTCCCAGGAGGTAGAATAAAACCAGGCCCAGGTGTTTCTCTATGGCCATTTTTTTTTAAATAACAAATAAAAATGTGCTTTTATCGATTCCTTTAGCTTTAATAGTATTACGAACTCTAATCAGTTTCACCCTTAGTATTGACAGGGTTATTATTATTTTTGTAACTAACACTTATTTAGTGCCCATGAAAATTAGCGATCTGTAGAGATCGTCTCTTATTTCAGTGCACTTAATAGGTAAAGCTACCAGGACCGTCTTGCAGTGGCTGCCAACAGATCCGCGGCACGCTCCCGTCTCCACAGAGTGTGACGTCAAGCAGCGAGGTGGCTTTAATATTCCCAGAACAGAGAGCCACGGGTGTCCTCCTGCGATCGCTTCCCGCCCGCGCGTTCCCGTCCCGAGTCAGCACCCCCGGGCTCCGGGAAACGCACCCCGCGGCACCCACCTAGGACCCGCCATTGTCTCCCACGTCCGCGGCCGGCGCGGGCACCCCAGAGGCGCGCCCCTCGGCCGGACACGCCGCCCTCACAGCGCCCGGGCGGCCGGCGGGGGCCCCGGCACGTGACGGGCCCCGAGTCCGCGGGGTCCCGGCAGGCCGCTGACGTCCTCCGGGCTACCCACAAGCCTCCGGGCGGGCAGGAAGGCGGCGCGCGCCGCCGGTGCCGGCCCGGGCGGTCGGGGCGCTTCCCGGGCGGCACCGAGACGCCGCCGCCGGCTTCCCACACTCACGCCCACCGCCGAATGCCACACGGACCCCGGGGCTTCCCGATGTAGCCGCCCCACACACAGCCCCGGAAGAGCAGGAAGCCATTCCCCCTGACAGCTGTCGGGCTGGAGGCAGCCGAGGGGGACGCTCGGAAAGCATCCCCGACTCTCTCTCTCCACCGGGCGCCCGTGTGTGTAGGGAACTGCACGGCCGTGCCACTCTGAGGAGAACCAGATGGCGTTTAGTACGCGAGCCGCTAGCTAGCCATGTCCACACCATCACGGTTTCACCTCACGGGCCCACCCCTTAACCTGTTCCTCCGCCGCCTAGTTCTTGTTTCGTTCTCGACGCCAGCGCTTCCTGTCTCTTTGCCCTACCGCCCGCGGCCTCCCTCCGGATCCGCGCCGCTCGCTACTCCCCGCGGCTCCCCTCAGCCCCGCCGTCTGGCCGCTTCCTCCTCTCGCCCCCTGCGCTCCAAACCCGGGACTGCATTTCCCGGCAGGCGCCGCGGCCGGTGGCCAATCAGGAGCTGAGGATTTGGCGGCGGCGGCGGCGGCGCCCCGAGAGTCGGGGTGGGGGGGCTTTGTGCGCGGCGGCGGCGGCGGCGGCGGCGGCGGGAGCGGGCGGCGACGGCGACGGAGACAGCGGCGGCCAGCACGGAGGCGGAGGCCGGGGGCGCTGTGGGCAGGTCGCCGCGGAGAGGCGTGCGAATTCCGAGTCGAGCCCCGAGGACCCCGCTGCCCCGGCCGGGACGCCAGCCACAGGCTCCTCTCAGGCAACCCCGGCTGCGCGGCGACCCCCAGCCCCTGCGGCCCCCCGTGCCCACTCCGCCTCCCGCAGCCTTCCTCCGCCCCGCAGCGCGCCCGGCCCGGCCCGGCCGTGGCCCTCCTCGGTGCCGGCCGCCATGGCAGAGGCGTCCGGCGCGGGGGAAATCTAGCCCGGGGATTTCATGCGGCCTAGTCCGGTTCCGTCTCCTCCCCCGCCGCGGCCCCGGCAGCTGCCTGCACCCCAAGCCCCACTCCGGGCCCCCGTGTCTGTCTCTCCTGTGATCGTACTGACACGGCCGGGGGGTTAGAATGGAACAAACTGAAGGTAAAGTGCGGGTGTGTGCGTGTGTCTGTGTGTGCGCGCGCGCGTGCATAGTGCAAGGCTGAGCCGAGGGAGCCGCGGGGAAGGGGCGACTCGGGGATGAGGCGCGGGTGGGAGAGGGAGACCCAGGAACTGGAGGAGCAGCGGGGCTTCTGCGCGGGTTCGGTGGGGAGCCGAGAGGGAGGAGCAGATGGCAAGGTGGGGGGTGTGGAGGGAATTGGGGGGTGGGGCAGGGAAGGTCGGAGTGGGGTTAGAGCTGTGGCGCTGGGAATTGGGAGTAGAGGTGGGGATGGAGATGGGCAGGGGGAGAAAGGGAAGAGTTGGATCTGGAGATCCGAGGACCCCGACGTGGGGAGGTCTGCGGGTGTAGCGTGTGTGGAGCTTAGGGGAGTCCGGGGTATGTGTGCTGGCGGGGCGAGGGAGGAGAATAGAATTTGATGGGGAGTCGGGGGCACCTTGCGGGGGTCGAGGGAGAACCGGGGCAGGGAAGTGGAGGGAGCGATGGACCCGAGAAGGGGTGGGAGATGGAAGAGGCAGGATGCTCGGGGAAGGTGGGGAGTAGACGCAGGGAGCTGGGAGACGGGATTGGGTGAGGGGAGGGAATTGACTGGCTGTCGGAAGGGCTGAGCTCGGCCGAGCGGCCTCGCCGGGTGGGAGGGAGAGAGGGGATGGGGTTGTGAAAGTGTTAGGCTGCGAAAGCCTTTTGTTCTTATATTTGTATGCGTTTTGTGCCTTGCCTCTCGAGGCTGGAGCGTGGAGGAGCCAGTGGCTATTTGCGGCTGGGATTGTCGTGAGATGGGGGAGGTGTGGGTTCGGCTGCTCTGAGGGAGATGTGTTTGTGTTATGGTAGGGAGACAGGGGGAGACATGGCCATAATTTGATGGTTTTGGTGAGGGAGTGAAGACTTCCGATTTAAAGGGGGCAGGGGCAGCCATGTTTGCTGCCAGGCACTGCAGTGTAAATAAATTCTTTTCCTCTCGAGCGTCCGTGTGAATCTGCAAGGGGCCAGCTCTGGTTGTTAGCCCCATTGCTTTCTGTTCATGAATTCCTCTCCCCTGCGTCTCAGGCCATTTAAAATTATTCATAACCGCCAAAGGAGGCAGCGGTGTTTTCCATCTTGTGTGTTTTGCTGCTCTCCCCCTCTCTCTTCCCTCTTCCTTGTGGCTGCAAGCTAGGCATGCTGATGAGCTGCAGTGTAAAATTTAACCCTTTCATCAATTTCAAACTGGATTTTTACTGTCTGTAGGAGTCATTACTACTCTCGCATGGCAAACATGATCGCGAAAAGTCTTCCGAAGACTGAAAAATTTGTTTGTTTCAGAAGCTGTCAACATGTCTTTTTTTTTTTTTCTTTCTCCCAATTCTTTAAGTAAACAAGGAAATTGCATCGGTTATTTTACTTGGGCCTGTGCTCTTGGCAAAGCACTGTGGGAGTAGCAGGGGCAGAGAAATCTGCTTGCAATAGATGCTCTGCTTGATATACTTTGAATGTCGGAAAATTAGAAATGTGTACATTTAGAATAGTGTTTCTGATACTTATAGTTGATGATGGGTGTGTTCAGAAAAATGCCTTTTTTTTTTTTTTAAATAAACTCTGTATTTCCCTCATCCCTTTTCTTTGCTTTCAAGTAGCTAGCTCAGTACTACCTCCAGTTCAGCACGGTGCAGTGGTCTATGCAGCAGGCATGCATTTCTTTGAGCATGGTTGTATTGCCAGTTTATTTTGGGGGGTGAGGTGGAGTGGGGTGGGAAGTTCAGGTCATTCTCAGGAAAGCTACAGGACCTCTTTAATGTATTTAAACTAAGTACTTGCGTGGTTTGACATAGTTGATACTCCAAAGGTTCAAATCCTGAAAAATTTGTAGTAGATAAATTGGCACTAAGTAGAACCTATCTTATTTTCATATTGAAAAGGATTAAATGTGTGCGTGACCTTTGGTTTTTCTGATTTTAATTGGGATGATCCAAACTTTTATCCACCATATTGACATTGTAGCTCTTCTGTACTAGCAGGGAGGTCCGTTTAAGCTATAATACAATGGACTGCATATCAATTTAATCTACCTCAATGCCAGTATCTTCTCAGTTGTTACTTAGGATGTGTTCTTGGTTTGTTGCAGGAATTAAATTGAATATTGTTAGACTGGTACTTTGTAAGAGTACTGTTATTATTTTATCATCAAGGCTCAATTTAAAACAACATATTTTGATTCAGATAATATTCAGTCTCAGGTTTTTGAAATTTTGTGAGGAAAAGTTTCATTTGAAAAACTATTCAGTGGCTTTTATATTTGGAATTTATTTTTGCAGAAAGTCATTTTATATCTCCCACTTAACCAACTTGTTATTTGTAATTAGTTGGTAAATTATGTACAGGAACATGAATTTTTAGGAAAATGAAAAGTTGTATATTAAAATAGAAAAATAGTCACATTGGCAGCTTGAACCACTAAAATAAAGTATATCCCTGTGGATTTAGCTTCTGGGCATTCTGGAAAGAGCAGGGTCCCCTGCTCAGCTGTCATGAGTAGTCTGCTTCCTTGGACAGGTATCCTGTAATGGATAAGGCTACTCTGGTTAGATAACACTTAAAACCCAAACTTTGTTTTAATTACCTCATTCATTAGCCCACCTCCTACCTATGATGGCTTTCTTTTTTTAACTAAATTAGCATATGCTGTCTTTTCTCCTGGTCAGATTGAATGAGTTTTGATAAAGGAAATCGATTGTGAAATTGATGATCCTGGAAAAACCATCAAATCCGATTCTAAAGACAGCAATATTTGGGATTTATTATACTATTCATAACAACTACAATAATAGCTGCTAACAGTCGTCCTCTTACGGTGTGCTATGTTGAGTGTCTTACACGCATGACTGCCTTTTGTACTCCTGACAGGTGTATGAGATTAGTACTTTCAACTCCTCTTTTTGGGTGGGGAAGCTAAAGTTCAGTAACTTAATAATAACATCACAGAAGTGATCAATAACAAAGCCAATATTTGAGCCTGGGTGTTTTACAGTAAAAAAAAAAAATCTGGATCAACAGAACTTTTAGTTTTTTATTTTTTTTATTTTTTTTTTATTTTTGACAGGCAGAGTGGACAGTGAGAGAGACAGACAGAGAGAGAAAGGTCTTCCTTTGCCGTTGGTTCACCCTCCAATGGCCGCCGCTGCAGCCGGCGCACCGCGCTGATCCGATGGCAGGAGCCAGGAGCCAGGTGCTTTTCCTGGTCTCCCATGGGGTGCAGGGCCCAAGCACCTGGGCCATCCTGCACTGCACTCCCTGGCCACAGCAGAGAGCTGGCCTGGAAGAGGGGCAACCGGGACAGAATCCGGCGCCCCAACCGGGACTAGAACCCGGTGTGCCGGCGCCGCAAGGTGGAGGATTAGCCTATTGAGCCACGGCGCCGGCCTACTTTTAGTTTATTTTTAAAACACATAAAAATAATACACGTTCATTATTTTTAACATGCTCAAATATTATAGACTAAGAATTTAATTTTTTTAAAAAGTGCCCCCAATTTCCACGTTGGAGTTTCTTGTGTGTCCTTCTAGAAAATACCTGTGCATACGGAGTTTATTTCTCTTGAAACACTTACAAATGGTAACATACTATTAGTATTTTTCTTTTTTGTTTTAGCAGACTGTCTAAGGCATATTTCTATAGAGATCCACAGCTTTTTTTTTTTAGGGACATGTAATATTTCATTGTTTCGTTTCAGTCGTTAACAGGTTTTTGCTAAAATAAGTAATGTAAAAGAGCTTGAATTAAGTTCCTAGCAATCTGCTTAAACGGAAGGGAGGTAGTCCAACTACCTGATTTCACAAGACAAAACCTGAGGCCGGAGAAGTGAAGGCCAAGGCATTGATGACAGCCCTGTGCCTTAGCTCTTCATACTGCAGCATGTTACTTCCCCTCTCTGAGGAGACTGGAGCTGTCCGTGAATGCTCAAGGTGATGGGGAACACTCAGGGCGAGGAACCTTGGGAGTCGCTGGCGGCGAGGCGAGGAAGCCTGTGCTTTTTCATACTCCGTTCATCCTGTCGCACCTATGACAGATGCACACAATATTTTTACATGCACAATGAATTGTGTCCAAGTTATCTCGAAGTTTGTGTTTTGTGTGATGAAGTAGTTTTTGGCAGGATATTTCTGTTGAACAAAATTGTCAATGAAGTAAGACAGCAATAAAAAGAAAAAAAAATCCTTCAAAAAGGACATGGAAAGAAAATTGAGACACTTGGTAAGTTTTTAAAAACAAGCTAAAAATACCTAATTGAAAACAATAAGTTTAAAAAAACTTAGACCTTGTGGATTACTTTATTTTTAATTATTTTTACATATCAAGAAAATGAGTTACCATGGATACTTACTCATTGAGTTCTTTTAAAACAAAAAGATAGTCTTGTCTGTTGTAGACACTTAAAAAATTAAAATCATTAAAGCTTTAAAAAGATTTAGAATTTGGTATCCAGCCATTATGTCTGTTTCTCAATTCAGTGCTGGTTTTAGTTTTACTTTAAAAAAGCAGAGTCTATTATTTTTTGAAAGAGCAACTAAGATGATTTATTCTTTTGTTAATAAACAACATGTCCAGCATTTGAGTTTTTAAATAAATGGTGAGCTTATTTCTGCAGGCTAATCTTTCTACAAATATTAATAAGGATACATTTAAGAAATAGATTATACTAAGACTATGTAACATTTTTTGAAAGCTTAAAGTTTTTTTTCCATTTTTACTGTTTACCTTAGTTAATGCTTAATAAATAAACACTTCTGTAGTATGTTGTTCCTATATAGTATGGCATGAAAACAAGGAGAATACATGTATTTTAAACTTTGCAGATTTGGAGAATGTTGTGTTTAAAAGATTTACTTATTTATTTTGAAAATCATAGAGAGAGATCTTCTAACCACTGGTTCACTCTCCAGATGGCCACCATGAAGCCAGGAGTCAGGAGCTTCTTTGGTGTTTCTCACATGGGTAGCAGGGGCCCAGGTAGTTGGACCATCATCCCCTGCTTTCCCAATCTGTTAGCAGGGAGCTGGATCAGAAGTGGAGCAGCCAGGACTTGCACCTGTGCCTATAAGCGATGCTGGCATAGCAGGCAGCAACTTTACCTGTTATGCCATGATGACAGCCTGAGAATGTTCAGTTTTTACCAGTTGTTTCTCCTGAAGTACATCTGCTCATTGACATAATTTTGAATTTGAAAAACCTCTGTGAAAAAAGATTCTTGGCTTATTTTTAAATTTTTAGTGTGAATCTTTATCATCATTAACTGATCTATAGTGATGACTTTCTCCCTTTCTAATATTTTATTGCTAGGTTCCTTTTTGCATTTATATCCAGCTATATTGAGAAGAAAGTAAATAAAATGAAAAATTTGTATATTCATTTAATTTCCATTTTAGCCATATATAAAACAAAACGTAAAACATTATCTAATAATACCTTACATTTATATGGCATTTTCTGAGATGTTTGGTAGAATTCCCACATAATAGCTTCTTAAATTTTCTTAGAAGTCATTTTTAGGCGGCCAGTGCCATGGCGTAGAAGGTTAAGCCTCTGCCTGCAGTGCTGGTATCCCAAATGGACACTGGTTCAAGTCCCAGCTGCTCCACTCCCTATCCAGCTCCCTACTAATGTGCCTGGGAAAGCAGTAGAGGATGTCCCAAGTGCTTGGGCCCCTGCACTGAAGTAGGAGACTGAGAAGAAGCTCCTGGCTTTGGCCAGGCCCAATCCCAGCCATTGTGGCCATTGGGGGTATGAACCAACACATGGAAGATTTCTTTTCTCTCCCTCTGCCTTTCAGATAAATACATATATCTTAGTCATTTTTAAAGTTTATTTAATTAAAAGCAATGAGAGAGAGAGAGAGATCCATCTTCTGTCTGCAAGTACACTCCCCAAATGCCTACAACAGCTGAGGCTGGGCTAAGCTGAGACTAGGTCCCATGTTGTAAGTAGCAGGGACCCAAGTACTTGAGTCATCATTACTGGCCCCCAGGGTCTGCGTTATCAGGAACCTGGATTGGGAATGGAGGTGGGACTCTATCTGTCACTCCTTTATGGGATGTAGGCATCTGCTTAACCTGCTGTGCCACAATGCCTTCCTGTTGACCTTTTTTTTTTTTAAAAATATGAAATTGGAAAGCATAAGAAATATTTAACTAGAGGGCTAGTGCTGTGGTGCAGTGGGTTAACCCCACTGCCTACAATGCCCACATCCCATATAGGTGACAGTTCGAGTCCCGGCTGTTCTACTTCCCATCCAGCTCCCTCGTAATGCATCTGGAAAAGCGGTGGAGTATGGCCCAAGTACTTGGGCTTCTGCCACCCATGTTGGAGATCCGAATGAAGCTCCTGGCTTCTACCTGGCCCAGCCCTGGCTGTTGTGGCCATTTGGAGAGTGAACCAGTAGATGGAAGATACCTCTCTATCTCCTTTCTCTATGTATAACTCTGCCTTTCAAATAAATAAATCTTTAAAAACAAACAAACAAAAAAAATTTTAACTCAATCTAAAGATAGGGAAATTGAGATTTCAGGGACTCCCTGGCCAAATAAACTGTTATGTTTCATGGACTATGGTTTTTAGGTTTGTCTGATTACTTAAGATACATAGGCTATTCTTTTTTTTTTTTTTTTTTTTTGGACAGGCAGTGTGGACAGTGAGAGAGACAGAGAGAAAGGTCTTCCTTTGCCGTTGGTTCACTCCCCAGTGGCCGCTGTGGCTGGCACGCTGCGGCCAGCGCACCGCGCTGATCCGAAGCCAGGAGCCAGGTGCTTCTCCTGGTCTCCCATGGGGTGCAGGGCCCAAGCACTTGGGCCATCCTCCACTGCCTTCCCATGCCACAGCAGAGAGCTGGCCTGGAAGAGGGGCAACCGGGACAGAATCCGGCGCCCCAACCGGGACTAGAACCCGGTGTGCCAGTGCTGCAGGCGGAGGATTAGCCTATTGAGCCATGGCGCTGGCCAAGCTATTCTTTTTTGTTATTTATTTATTTATTTGAAGGCAGAGTTAGAGTGAGCTTCCATCTGCTGGTTCACTCCCCAAATGGCTGCATTGGCTGGGACTGGACCAGGTTGAACCTAGGAGCTAGGAACTTCATCCAGGTCTCCCACGTGGGTGCAGGGGCCTGTTTACTTGGGCCATCTTGTGCTGCTTTCTCAGGTGTGTTAGCAGGGAGCTGGATCAAAAGTGGAACAGCTGGGACTCGAAGTTGTGAAGCTGGCACCACAGGCACACAGAGCTGACCCCCATATGTTTTCTTATCTATAAAATATATAGATAAGAACTTCAAAGATATTTTCTGGGATTTTGTGAATAAAACAAGAATAGTTTATTATGTGGAGACTTGCCTAGTGGCAGTTTGGCCATAACCAAGATAGTATTAAGGCTCTTCAGAATTGTGTTATCTAGCCTCTTTCAGCTATGGAGTCTTAAGAAAGCTGTATGTAAAAAATGAAAATTTAAAAATTAGACTTTCTAAAGTTGCAACAGATGACATGTAAAGAAAAAAAAACTAAATGTACCTGTATATAAAGATAATTAAAAATGAATCTTAATGAAGAATAGGATGGGAGGGGGAGTAGGAGGTGGGATGGTTTAGAGGTGGGGAGTGGGTATGGGGGTAAGAACCACTATAATCCTAAAGTTGTACCTATGAAATTTATATTTATTAAATAAAAGCTTTCTATAAAAAAACTAAAAGCACAGTATCAACAACTAATTAGAAAATGAACAAACATATGAACTGTCATGAAGTACTAAGCTGTTTAAGAAAGCTGTAGACAGAGCTCTTTGGTTTAGCTATTATTGTCTTGTGGTGGTTGAGCTTTAGGGATACAAGCTTACTTATATCTCAGTTGTTTCTATCAGAAAAACCTAAAAAACCCATAATAAAAAGAGAGTCAGAAAATATAAAAATGGAATAACCAGTTTTTAACTGTCATTGTCAAAAGAGGTATCTAAGCTGGCGCCGGCGGCTCAATAGGCTAATCCTCCACCTAGCGGCACCGGCACACCAGGTTCTAGTCCCGGTCGGGGCGCTGGATTCTTTCCCAGTTGCCCCTCTTCCAGGCCAGCTCTCTGCTGTGGCCAGGGAAGGCAGTGGAGGATGGCCCAAGTGCTTGGGCCCTGCACTCCATGGGAGACCAGGAAAAGCACCTGGCTCCTGGCTTCGGATCAGCGCGGTGCGCTGGCCACAGCGCGCCAGCCGTGGCGGCCACTGGAGGGTGAACCAACGGCAAAAGGAAGACCTTTCTCACTGTCCACTCTGCCTGTCAAAAAAAAAAAAAAAAAAAGTATCTAGACAACTGAAAAAAAAAGGCAGTTTTGTAACATTTAGTAATTTGAAGTTTTTGTGCTTTATTCATGAATATAAAGAAAAAAAAACCCTGAATCCTAAAAGAAAGTGCCATTTTATTCAAAATTTTGTTTATTCAGAGTTCATTTCTGTTGTACTTTTTGGTAGGATTTGATGACTATCAGTTTTCATTAATATGTAAACTTTTCCTTAATAACTAATGCTTACTGAATACTTAGTATGACACAGGCTAAGTTTTTTTTTTTTTTTTTTTTTTTTTATGATTTATCTATCTATTTGAGAGGTAGAGTTACAGAGAGAGAGAGGGAAAAACTGAAAAGTCTTTCATCTGCTGGTTCACTCCCCAAATGGCTGCAACAGGCTGAGCTGGGCCTAACCAAAGCCAGGCCAGGAGCTTCTTCCTGGTCTCCCACATGGGTGCAGGGGCCCCAGGATTTGTGCCATCCTCCACTTCTTTCCCGGACCATAAGCAAAGAGCTGGATCAGAAGAGGAACAGCCGGCTGGACACAAACTGGTGCCCATATGGGATGTCTACTGTGCCATAGCGCCAGACCCAGTATGTAAAGCCAACAGCCGACTTTTTCTTAGAAAATATCAACTTGTCGGGGCCGGTGCCATGGCTCACTTGGTTAATCCTCTGCCTGTGGTGCTGGCATCCCATATGAGTGCTGGGTTCTAGTCCCTGTTGCTCCTCTTCCAGTCCAGCTCTCTGCTGTGGCCCAGGAAGGCAGTGGAGGATGGCCCAAGTGCTTGGGCCCCTGCACCTGCATGGGGGACTGGGAGGAAGCACCTAGCTCCTGGCTTTGGATCAGCGTAGTCAGGTTGGTGTAGCTCCGGCCGTAGCGGCCATTTTGGGGGGAATCAACAGAAGGAAGACCTCTCTCTCTCTCTCCCCCTGTCTCCCTGTCTCCCTCTCTCTCACTCTCTCACTGTCTAACTGTATCTGTCAAATTAAAAAACAAAAGTCAATGTAGTTCTTCTCGCTTAAACATTTTATTTAACAAAAATCAGTTGGACTCCCCTGCTTTCACAGTAATGTAGCCAACCAAAAAACTGTTAATCTGAGAGGTAATCAGTAGAGACAGTGAGTGTTTGACCCTTTATCCTTGAAGCTTCTTTATTTGGAAGGTAGTTACAGAGAAAGATAGATACCATCTATATGCTGGTTCACCTCCCAGTGGCCGCAACAGCCAGGGCTGGCCAGGCTAAATCCAGGAGCCAGGAGCCTCTTCCCAGTCTCCCACGTGAGTGCAGGGTCCCAAGCACTTGGACCGACTTCCATTGCTTTCCCAGGCCATTAGCAGGGAGCTGGATCAGAAGTGGAAAATCTGGGACATGAACCAGCACCCATATGGGATGCTGGCACTGCATACGGCAGCGTAACTCGCTATACCATAACAGCAGCCCTCTTCCTTTTTTTTTTTCCAAAGATTTATTTTACTTATTCAAGAGGCAGAATTAGAGAGGGAGACATGGATAGATCTTCCGTCTGTTTGTTCACCCTGCAAATGGTTGTAATGGCCAGGGCTGGGCTAGGCTGGAGCCAGGAGCCAGGAGCTTCTTCTGGGTCTCCAACGTGGCTGTCCGGGGCCCAAACACTTGGGCCATCTTCTTTCCTAGGTGCATTAGCAGGGATCTGATCAGAAGTGGAGCAGCTAGGACTGGAACTAGCACCGGTATGGGATGCTGGCATGGCAGGTGGCAGCTTAACCTGTGAATCTTAACTTGTAATTTGGCCAGGTGACCAGTGTCTTCTGAAGGTAGAGAAAGTAGATTATGCTTCCCTCGTCTTATAGACTGTTTAATTGTATATTTGAAAGAGTTAAATGTTGACTTTTGAAGATTATGAAGAAACAGTTGAATGTTTTTTTCCCTTTGCCTGCTGAATACAATCTATTTGCATGAAACTGCAACAGAGATCTAGAAAAGACATTTTTATAAGACATCTGCAAATATAAAACATTTATTTGGTTATTATAATTTTGTCACTTTAAAGCTGTGTTTTTTTGTTTTTTTGTTTTTTGTTTTTTTTTGGACAGGCAGAGTGGACAGAGAGAGAGACAGAGAGAAAGGTCTTGTTTATTCTGTTGGTTCACCCCGCAATGGCCGCTGCGGCCGGTGCGCTGCTCTGATCCGAAGCCAGGAGCCAGGTGCTTCTCCTGGTCTCCCATGTGGGTGCAGGTCCCAAGCACTTGGGCCATCCTCTACTGCCTTTCTGGACCACAGCAGAGAGCTGGCCTGGAAGAGGAGCAACCAGGACAGAATCCAGCACCCCAACTGGGACTAGAACCAGGTGTGCCGGCACCGCAGGCGGAGGATTAGCCTATTGAGCCGTGGCGCTGGCCTAAAGCTGTTTTTTATGATCTCTGCAAGATCCAAATGTATTAGGATGTAGTATGTCATATTTGATTGTTGTGAGAAGCTTCTTACTTTGCTTTTACTATATTCTTGAATTCCTCTTCATAATACAATAGAATATACTTTTTACTCTCGGTGAACATTTAATATAATTCCTTACTAGTTTTCCCCCTGCAAAGTATAAATAACTTTTTAAAATTTTGAAGTGAACATACATGTTCATGAGTAAGTAATCATGATTTGATACCCCAATTATTAAAGATTTATTTCTTTTTATTTAAAAGGCAGAGTTAAAGAAAGAGAGGGAGAATGGCCAGCACCACGGCTCAATAGGCTAATCCTCCACCTGTGGCGCCGGCGCCCTGGGTTCTAGTCCTGGTCGGGGTGCTGGATTCTGTCCCGGTTGCCCCTCTTCCAGGCCAGCTCTCTGCTGTGGCCCGGGAGTGCAGTGGAGGATGGCCCAAGTGCTTGGGCCCTGCACCCCATGGGAGACCAGGAGAAGCACCTGGCTCCTGGCTTCAGATCAGCGCGGTGCGCCAGCCACAGTGGCCACTGGGGGGTGAACCAATGGAAGAGGAAGACCTTTCTCTCTGTCTCTGTCTCTCACTGTCTAATCTGCCTGTCAAAAAAAAAAAAATTTTTTTTTTAAAAAAAGGGAGGGAGGGAGAAGAGAAGGGGGAAGAGAGAGAGAAAAGGAGGGACAGAGAGAGAGAGAGATAATGTCTTTGATCCACTGGTTCACTCCTCAAATGGTTGAAATGGCTGGAGCGGGTCCAGTCCCAAGCCAGGAGCTTCTTCCAGGTCTCCCATGTGGGTACAGGGTACATAGATGTGCATGTGTGCAAACATATGCACCTCAATGCCTTAATTAATTCTACCACTCAATAAAATAAATCCTTATAATCAAGTCTTAATTTTACAAGTGGTAATGACACTTTGAGGTGACTAAAAGCACAGGAATTCTACTTTCTACAAAAAGTCAAATGATCTAATCCATGTTTAAAAACAATTATATTGGGGCCAGCACTGTGGTGTAGCAGGTAAAACTGCAGCCTGTAGCGCCAGGATTCCATGTGGGCACCAGTTTGAGTCCTGGCTGCTCCACTTCCAATCCAGCTCCTTGCCAATGGCCTGGGAAAGCAGCAGAGGATGGCCCAAGTCCTTGTCCCCTGCACCCATGTGGGAGACCTGGAAGAAGCTCCTGGCTCCTGGCTTCGGATTGGCACAGCTCTGGCCACTGCGGCATTTGGGAAGTGAAACAGCAGAAGGAAGATTTCTGTTTCTCCTCTCTTTCTGTAACTCTGACTTTCAAGTTGATAAATAAATCTTTTTTTTAAGTTATATGGAATTGCTTTATTGTAAAGAAAAAATCCTCTGCAAGCTTACCAGCTGGAAGTAACTACTATTAATGTTCTATATCCTTCTAGTATTTTAATATATGTAGTTTTTACAAAATTGGAATTGTGCATTCAGATTATTTTGTAACCTGTTTTCTTGTTATTGTGAAATAACTTTTGAGATGACAGCTTAAAAAGTTGATGTATATAATCTCATTGTATTGCTGTGCTGTAATCTATTTACCATTCCCCAGTTGATGTTCTTTTAGGCAGTTTGCAATTTTTGGGTATTGTAACTTCATGAACATCCTTATATATTAAAGTCCTAGAAATAGAATTACTTAATACACGTGAACATTTCAAAAGTTGTTGTTACACGTTTAAATTGTTCTCCAGAAAGTTTTTTTTTAAATAAAGTTGAGTATCCTTTGTTCAAAATACTTGATACCAGCAATGTTTTAGAGATTAGACTAACTAGATTTTGAAGTACCTTAATATATGTAATGATATCTTTTGGTTATGGAACCCAAATGTAAACATGAAATTTATTTATGTTTCATATACATTTTATTCACATAGCTCAAAGATAATTTCATTCAGTATTTTAAGTGTATATGTGCTTTGACTCCAGCTTGTCACATGAGCTCAGTTACAGAATTTTCAACTGTGGCATTGTATTGGTGCTCAAAAAGTTTCAGATTTTGCAGCATTTTGGGTTTGATTTATGGATTAGGGATGCTCGACCTGTAACACTATTATTGATGTGTAATTCGCATACCATAGAATTCGGTGGTTTTTTGTTTTGTTTTGTTTTGTTTGACAGGCAGACTATTTTATTTTTTTTTAAAGATTTATTCATTTATTTGCAAGTCAAAGTTACACAGAGAGAGGAGAGGCCGAGAGAGAGAGGGGTCTTCCATCCGATGGTTCATTCCCCAGATGGCCGCAACGGCCAGAACTGCGCTGATCCGAAGCCAGGAGCTTCTTCCGGGTCTCCCACGCAGGTGCAGGGGCCCAAGGACTTGGGCCGTCTTCTGCTTTCCCAGGCCATAGCAGAGAGCTGGATCGGAAGAGGAGCAGCTGGGACTAGAACCGATGCCCATATGAGATGCTGGCACTTCAGGCCAGGACGTTTACCCGCTGCGCTACAGCGCCGGCCCCCATAAATAAATCTTAAAAAAAAAAAGATGTTTGATTTGGTCTGACTGACCTTCACCCCTGAAAGTTGTTCTGTTTTCTTTAGACCATTTAACTTTTTTTTTTTTTAATTGGGTGGGCAGTGGAGTATAGGGCAAGAGTCTATCCCCGCTTCATCTTACCACTGAGGATCAGTTTTCTTCATCTCTGAAGTAGAAATGAAAATTACTGCTCCTTGGAGTTACAGGGATTCGAGTTAGAGGCACACTAGAGTGTGCCTGCAACCGTACCAAGCGTGTAGTTGACATTAATTTTTTCATGTAACAAAAATAATGTTTGCAAAATGAACCAGTCTTTAGTCACATGTTTAATGGATGATGAAATGAACTCAGCCTAAATTCAATCTCATGGAAGTTAAAAGTTGAATGTTAACTAATGCTTGAACACGATCTGTGCAGGGGTTGTATGGGTGTTGCTCAGTTGGTAAGTGAATTCCTGCCGCTGCAAGTATGAACAAGTATGAAGTTACCTTTCCAGTTCAGATTTATTTCCACTTTTGTTATTTTAGTGTCATGCTGGCTATAGCTTCACTAATGCTTAGTGTCCTGATGAATCAAACAGGTGATGTCAAATGTGAATATGATGTAAAGTTCCGGTGTTCTAATTCTTATTACCCTTTTAAAAATAATCCTTGAATACAGGTGAACCTAAAATACTAAAATGATGAACCTCAAAAATAAAACAAATACTTTAAAAACTATTTCATTGCTGTCATGTATTTTTGTCTTGTGAAGAATGTAAAATGAAAGTAAAATTTGAACATTTGCAAAAATGTAAGAACCAGCTTCAGAAATTGTCTTACTATAGTTCAGAATTTTGTTGGGGAAGAAGTAGGAAAATATGTGTATGAACTTGTTAGTTTACTAGATTTCATAGTGAATGGAGCAAGATGACTAATTGAAATTACTTAGTTTGTAGTAATTTTCAGTGTGGTCTACTACCCTTGCTGCAAGGGATTGGAAAATGATTTAATGTAAATTTTCTTCAAGTGGTAATATCATGTCAGTTGTTGTTGGGTGTGGTCAAGAACAAAGTGAAGACAGTTGAGGTTAAACTAGACGGATAAGTCAAACAGGCTGTTTTACTAGTAAATTCTGTATTGGCATAAAGCAGTTCACTAGTAATGTGGTTTAGTCAGGAAAAAATAAGAACTACAAAGCAACCAAATTGTTGTTTAACTTAATGGAAACATAGTTAATTGAAAATTGTGTGATTGAATTTAGTGACAGGATTTATGCACTTTACTTTCTATTATGATGGTTCTTCAAAAAGTTTGTAGAAAATGTAATTAAAAGATAAGTTTATTTTGATGCAGAAAAAATTTGAAATCCATGCAGTCTTTTCATAGTCACGTATGGATTTCAAAATTTTTTTTGCACTAAAGTAAGCAGACCTTTGACTCCATTTTCTGCAAACTTTTTAAAATATCCTGCACAGCATATTTTAATGTCTTTGACCATCATCTTTCTGGTAATACGTTTTTAGTGGAAATTTTTAAGAGAAAGTTTCAAAAAATATTTAGGATAACACTAAAGTTAAATGCATTAGGGAGTTTACAGTTATACTTTTAAAAATAGTAGTTTTATCATTAGTAGTTTATCATTAGTAGTTTAAACTCAGAAAAATTATAGAACAAAAATTAGAAGAAATTGTAGCTTCTCTACACACCTTGATTATTTATTGTTGAATTTTATAAGGGGAATTATGGTGGTTGTACTGATTTCACCCCTAGAATCTTATTTATGTAAATAAGTATTAGCTGTGAATTTCGTTTTTTTGATAGTGCAAATAAAGATCATCTTTAAATGTTACAAGAGCCAGTGTTAACGGCACAGGAGGTTAAACTGCTCCTTGTGACACTAGCATCCCGTTATCAGAGTCCTGTTCAAGTCTTCCAATCCAGTTTCCTGCTGGATGTGCCTGGCAAGGCAGTTAGAAGGTGGCCCAAGTACTTGGGCCCCTACCACCCACATGGGAAGCCTGGGTGAAGTTCCACATGCATTCTTGTCAGAATGAAAGTCCAAACTATGCCTTGATGTGTTGATAAATAGAAAGAATCACAGTCTATTTTCTCATTGTCTGGAGTCATTTTGGATATCTGGATCACCTGATTTTACCTCTGTTACAGACTATAAATGAAAACTCAGAGATATTGTAACTCTTTGAAAATCATTTAGCTAAGTTAAAGGTGCAATCAGAATGAAAATTCAAATCTCATGACGATAAGACCAGTGTTAAAAATAGTACATGCTTTGACTTTGTGAACATTTTGCTTGTCTTTGGATTTATCTGTTTGCATTATGCTAGTGTATAGAACTGATTGCCAACTTACTCTTTTTGTTTTTAAAGGTTTATTTTATTTATTTATTTGAAAGAGTTACAGAGCGAGAAATCTTCCGTCTGCTGGTTCACTCCCCAAAAGGCTGCAAGAAGCCAGGAGCTTCATCTGGGTCTCCTACATGGGAGAGCCAGGAGCTTCATCTGGATCTCCTACATGGATGACAGGGGCCCAAGCACTTGGGCCATCTTCTGCTTTTCCAGGCGCATTAGCAGGGAGCCAGATTGAAAGTGGAACATCCAAGATCAAACCACAGTACCCAAATGGGATGCCAGCATTATAGGCGGTGGCTTAACCTGTTATGCCACAATGCTGGTTCATGCCAACTTCTCCTTCCTTCTTTTTAGCATCACAGTACTAGTCACTCATTTCTCTTAAAGGTTTGTAATTAACCTTATTTTTAATAAGCTTTTTAAGGATATTTTTATCTGGTCAAATTTGAAAAATAATATGGGCCCCTACCACCCACATGGGAACCCTGGCTCTGTCCAATAGAATTATCTACAATGATAAAAATATTATACATCTGTGCTGAGCAATGTGGTAGCCCTAGCCCCATGTTGATAATGAATATTTGAAATATGGCTGGTTTTGTTGAGGAACAGAATTTTTTATTTTATTTGGCTTGTTTAAATGGCCACATACGGCTAACACAGATTTATATATTCTTAGTGAAGGGAAAGAATTAAGTAGAAGTGGGTATATTTTCACATTCTATGTCCTTGTGATTTACTGTGTATGTGTTTTAGTAGGGTTGGGTTTTTTAAAATCTCATTTTTCCAAAATTGCCCACTATCTTAGGTAGTGAATTAATCCATTCACAGTAAACATCTTAACAGTGGTAGTAGTTTGAAATCTAGTATATTTTTGTGTTGCTTTGTTTTTATTAAAAAACTAGGGTATTTTTAAAAATTCTTTTAATTGTTGTTGTGATTAACATTCTATAGACTCCTGGCCCACAAAATGATTTAAATACAGAATATACTGCCTTCATTTCATCATACTCAGCATTAGTTGTTGTTGAACTGTATTTACTATAGCCATACTGCTGTAGCCTCTGAAACAAAATGAACGTGAAAGGAAAGAAAAGATTCTGCCTGCAGATCACATGTTCACTTGTCTTCCCATGTCTCACTTCTGGTTTGGATTCCTTTAGTTTTTTTCTTTTTTCTTTTTTTTTTTTAATAGCAGGCTAGGCCTCCAGTCACTGTTTCATAGTGTTTTTTAGTACCTTATCACTGTTTGAAATACATGAATTTATTTAGACTATGTTGTTGTGCAGGGGGCTCCTACCTGGGCTTATTCCAGGTTCCTCCCTCTACACTTAAAAGAATTCAAAGTGGAAGCATAAAGGTATACCAGAAGTCAGGGTTTATTTAAAGCCAAGGAAAAGTTCAAGCAGGTGAGAGAGAGAGAGAGAATGAATGAATGAATGAATGAACAAATGAACAAAAAGCCAGAGCATAAAAAGAGATTCCCCCCACCAAAAAAAAAAAAACAAAAAACAAAAAACCTCCTCACCAAGGTTTGGCCTGTCCTTTTGTACTTCATATTTATTTTCTATTGGTGGTTCTTTTTTGTTGTTTTGTTTTGTTTTTAAAGACTCATTTATCTAAAAGGCAGAGAGGTCTTCCATCCACTGCTTTGCTCCCCAAATGGCTGCAACAATAAGGGCTGTGTTGAGCTGAAACTAGGAACCCAGAACTCCATCCAGGTCTCCCCGTGAGTGGCAGGGGCCCAAGCCCTTCCTCTGCTTTCCTAGGCTCGTTAGCAGGGAGTTGGATCGGAAATGGAACAGCTGGAACTTGAAGGGCATTCAAAGAGATGTGGGTGCTGCAGGTGGCCCTCAACCCTCTGGTCACAATGGTGGCCCCCTGGCTGTTCTTTTATACTATTGGGAGGCTTAGGAAGTGGTGTCTAGGGTGGAACTTAATTGATTATTCAAAGGAGGTGGAGTGTGGGGGCAAGACTCGATTGCCACCAATTTCTGTGCCCATTTTTGGAAATACTGGAAGTGTCATGGCATCAGGTATATGACAGGAGTGGGAGTGCTTGCCATGGTCATTTTATTAAGTGACATAATGACCTAAACATCAGGGTGTTGGGGGGACACATCCTGTAGCCACATTGGATATTTCCAGATGACGCTGGTTCTACACGTGTAGTATTGTGGAACTTGGAGTTTCTGTAACCCGAAATGGCTGGGTGTGGGGGTGAGGTATGTGTGTTGTGGTGCACCTAAAGGAAAGGGAGTTTGAATGAGGCACAGAAAGGGTATTGTCACACAGGGCAAACTGCTGGAGCTGTCTGTGGTAGGTCAGCTGGAATTGTCAATTCTGGGGTTAGCTGGGGCTGTTACCCATGGCATCAGTCACACCTGTCAAACTGTGCTTTGGCTGGGGCTGTCAGACCAGTGCTGTTGGCTGCTCAGGTTGCCTGGGACTGTCAAACCTAGCTCCTGTTTCTAACACCACCTACCTGCTCTTATGATTATGAGTCTAGAATCTTCTTTTGATATCCCAGGACCTGGAACAGGGTCCGGTATGTAGTTGGTGTTGGATAATGGAGCGTGTCACAAACAAGACTGCAGGAAGTAAGATAGTATAACGGCACTTGGAGGCCGAGGACAGGCACAGTGAGATTCAGCTCCTGCTTCTCTTAGGGGTGGTGGTGTGGATAATTCAAGCCACTCAGATTAGAACGATTTTGTATAGCAACATTTCTCTGGGAACTTTAGAAACAAACTTGTGTCCAGACATGCAGTATGTAGTAAATAAATTCTATCACAAAGTTGAAAAGTGGAACAAAGGTGAGAAAGTATTTCCGTGGTTGTTTGTTTGTTTTTGTTTTTGTTTTTGTTTTTTTTTTTTTTTTTTTTTGTGCGTCAGTCTCACTTCCTAGTGTAGACAGCGGTAGTGGGATTTGTTCAGTCATTTGTGTACCATCGGTGGGATGGAGAGAACTGCCAACTCCTGATTTTCCAATGTGGAGTTTTGATGTACAATCCATGAATGAACGTCACTGAGTAGCAGACCCAGGCACTCTGACATTAGCAGTATTTGGCTGATAGTGGTTTGTGTTATCTGGAAGTATTTGTGCATAGTAAATTAGGTAATTAACTCCTCATTTTAAAGTGCCTACGTGTTAAATATATAAAGGATTTTATATCTACTTGTCTATTTCTATTTATTTGAGGGTACTTCCAAAAGTAGGGGGGTTGCGAGTGTTGTGATGTAGCAGGGTGAGCCTCTTCCTGGAATGTCTCACATCCCACATCAGAGTGCCTGGTTTGAGCCTCTGCTACCCTGCTTTCCATCCAGCCTCTTAATAATGAGCCTGCAGGGCAGCATATGATGCTCCAAGTACTTGAGTCCCTGCCACCCAAAGTGGGAGACCCAGATGGAGTTCCTGGCTCCTGACTTTAGCTTGTCTCAGCCCTAACTGTTGTGGGCATTTGGGGAGTGCACCAGCCCATAGAAGATCTTTCTGTGTTTCACTCTCTCTTTGTCACTCTGCCTTTCCAATAAATAAACAACTCCTTTTTTTTTTCAATAGTAGAAAATATAATTAAAAGATTTGTTTTTATTTGAAAATACTTGTACATCACTGCATACAAGGTATCTTCAAAAAGATCATGGAAAATGTGTATTATGAAAACTGCATGGATTTCAAATTTTTTGTACAAAAATACTTCATTTTTCCATGAACCTTTCGAAGTACCCAGTTATTTTGTTTTCAGAGATTTGTTTATTTATTTATTTGAGAAGCACATTTACAGAGAGGGCGATACAGAGAGAGAAATGTGAGATCCACAAGTTACTCCCCAAATGCCTGCAATGACTGGAGCTGGACTGGGCTGAACCAGGAACTTCTGGGTCTCCTACGTGGGTTCAGGGGTCCAGGCACTTAGGCCACCCTCTGCTGCTTCCCCAGACACATTAGCAGGGAGCTGGATTGGAAGTGGAGCAACTGGGACATGAGCTGGTGCTCACCTGTGATGCTGGTGTCACAAACAGCAACCCCCCCCCCCCCCAGGTTTTTGTTTTTGTTTTTGAGATAATCTATTTGAAATGGAGAGAGAGAGAGAGAGAGCGAGAGCGAGAGCGAGCATGCATTAGCACTTTCATCCTCTGGTTCATTTCCCAAATGGCTACAACAACCAGTATTGGGCCAGGCTGAGGCCAGGAGCCAGGAACTCCATCTAGGTTTCCCACATGGGTGGCAGAAACCCAAGTACTTGGGCCAGGCTTATTATCAGGTCCTTGGCTGCAAGTGTGGAGTAGCCAGGACTCGAACCAGGCACTCCAGTATGGGATGTGGGCATCCCAAGCAGTGGTTCAATCAGCTGCACCATGGTGCCTACCCCTTGACCCTCGCCCTCATATTCTTAAATAATTATAATTAATAACATTTAAAGATGTGAACGAAAGACTTTTTGCTTAGGGAACTTATACGTTATTTACTTTTATATAATAAATTTCTTCTTAGAGGTAATTCATCAGGAAAAAATGTTGGCTTAGGATTATCTTTGGGATATCTATAACAGGCTTTTAAAAACTCTTGGTATTATATATTTAAATGAATAGACTTTTTTTTTTTTTTTTTGACAGGCAGAGTGGACAGTGAGAGAGACAGAAAGGTCTTCCTTTTTCTGTTGGTTCATCCCCCAGTGGCTGCTGCGGCCGGCGTACCACGCTGATCCGAAGGCAGGAGACAGGTGCTTTTCCTGGTCTCCCATGGGGTGCAGGGCCCAAGGACTTGGGCCATCCTCCACTGCCTTCCCGGGCCACAGCAGAGGGCTGGCCTGGAAGAGGGGCAACTGGGACAGAATCCGGCGCCCCGACCGGGACTAGAACCCGGTGTGCCGGCGCCGTAAGGCGGAGGATTAGCCTACTGAGCTGCGGCGCCGGCTTGAACATTCTTAAATGAAGTATTTGAGTAATAAAAGGACACATAGCACGACTGTGTCATGAATACTAATTGCTTCACTGCCATTTTATTCTTGGCATCAGATTTATGACTAGAATGAGAGCCAATCCAGTGGCTAGAAAGCAGTGGTGGCTGTGCCCATGAAGCAGGAAGAAGTCGTTTCCCTTTCTTCTGCATGTGTGAAAGGAGACAGCAACACCGCGCAGCAGTGAAAACCTCATGGTTTGTCCTAGCCAGGGCAAATTGCAGGTTGTATGTGCATATTTGTAACTGTAGCTAGGACTATTCATGGTGTGATGAGGTAGGACTTACTTTTAAGTGATACTTGCGTTTTAGGTACCCCAGATTTTACATAAATGAATCTAAGAGAATTCGTGTCCTGCTCGTTATGTGCTTTATAGGGATGTTAATGAAACTAAAAAGACAAAGTGTGTGAAAATGCTTTCCAGTACGCCACTATGCAAGCTTAGTATCCTACAGTGTAAGTTAAGTACAAATTTCTGGATGCCGGAGGTCTGATGTCAGTCTCCTTGGGCTAACTCTAGGTCTCTCTGTGGCCCTCTGGAGGCTCTGGGGAGGATCTGCTACCTTGCTGTTTCCAGCTTCTGGAGGTCACCTGCATTTCTAGGTTTATGGACCCCTTCCTCCACTTTCGAAGTCAGCAGCATAGTGTCTTCAGATCTCTCTCTGACTCCTCTCCCTCCCTTTGGCACTCACAAAGATTCTTGTCATTATATTGGGCCTACTTGAATAATACAGAATATCTCATTGCAAGATTGTGCTTTCTTTATTTTTAAACAATTTTCATTTATTTGAAAGGCAGAGAGACAGAACTCTTCCCTCTGCTGGGTTCACTCCCCAAGTGCCCACAACAGCTAGGGCTGGGCCAGGCTGAAGCCAGGAGCTCAAAACTCAACCTGAGTTTCCCACATGAGTGGCAGGGACCCAACAACTGAGCCATCACCTGCTGCCTTCCGGGGTGTGCATTAGCAGGAATGCCGGATCAGAAGCAGGAGTTGGACTTGAACTGAGGCACTCTGGTATGGGTACAGGTATTCCAAATGGCATCTTAACTGCTGGGCCGATTGCCCACCACACAAGATTATATTTTCAGTCATCCCTGTGTTCATTTAGCAGCTTCTTCCTTTAATTTTTCTGCTAAGGGAAAAGGGTACGGCAGTGAAGAAAACATGAAAGTACCTAGTATTTTCATTAAGATTGAATTAGTTTTGTTTCATTTGCTTTTTTTTTCTTTCCATGACTGAAGAAGGCACTGCTACATTTTGCCTTGGAAGTTAAAGATACATGCGAACATCTCGTATCTGAACATTTGGCAGTTCTTTAAGTACTGAAGTTACTTAAAAACACCTCGGATATAGGATGATATTGATTGTGTGGTTAGCATAGGTTTTGTTACCAGTCTATAAATAATTTATTGGAAGTCATTTTATTAAGAGTTGTAGATTTTTTTAATCATGTGTTTTGTCCAATGGTGATAACATGACAGTTTCTTTCATTCTGTCTTAAAGATTTATTTATTTGAAAGTTGGAGAGATGGGGTTGGGGGGGAGGGAGAGAGGAAAGGAGGGAAAAAGGAAGAAAGGGGGAGGGAGAGACTAAGAGGGAGAGATCGATCTTCTGTCCATTGGTTCGCTCCCCAACAACAGTCTGGGTTGGGCCAGGTTGAAACCAAGTGCCTAGAAATCCATTCAGATCTCCCACATGGGTTGTAGGGACCCAGATACATGGGTCATCATTGCTATCTCCCAGGTGCATTAGCAGGGAGCTGGATTAGAAACAGAAGAGCCAAGCCTTGAACCAGCACTCCAGTATGGGATGCAGGTGTTGTATGCAGCAACCTAACCCACTGCCACAGTCTTGCCCCATGACAGTTTCTCTTAATTCTATTAATATAGTGAGTATTTTTTATATACTGATAGAAAAGACAAAGCTTTGTGTCACAACTCACATTTCCCTTGTTTGAGAAAATATGAATCATAATATGTTGTTAATAGTTTATATATGGTTGTAGAATTATTACTAGATTCATGGTAGAGAACATTGTACTAAATGTAGTTATATGAATATGTCAGGTCTCTTAGAAAAAATTTCTTGTAGTCAGTTTGTGACCCTTTGGGGTGCAGTGTATGTACTGTGTATTTCCAGCATTTAATAAAATGTCTTCTACTCTGTTTTCTTCTAATAAGCAAGTACTTGGTAAAGTAAAAAAGATTACATGCTAAACTTTTGAAATAGTTTAAAAATAATTGGGGCTGGGGCTGGTGCTGTGGTCAGCGGGTTAACACCCTGACCTGAAGTGCCGGCATCCATATGGGTGCTGGTTCTAGTCTCGGCTGCTCCACTTCCCATCCAGCTCTCTGCTGTGGCCCGGGGAAAGCAGTGGAAGATGGCCCAAGTCCTTGAGCCCCTACACCCATATAGGAGATCTGGAAGAGGCTCCTGGCTCCTGGCTTCGGATCAGCGCAGCTCCGGCCATTGCGGCCATCTGGGGAGTGAACCAGTGGATGGAAGACCTCTCTCTCTCTATCTCTACCTCTCTGTCTTTCAGATAAATAAAATAAAAATGAATCTTTAAAAAAAATAATTGGGGCAAGTTTTGTTTTGTTTTCCTCTTACTGACCTGATTTGGTTTGGTTTGTGTTGGTTCTGGGTTGGATGTATAAAGAATCATGTTGTAGATACTTTCTAAGCTTTGTTCATGATTTCTTTCCTAGGAAGGGAGAAGCAAATCTGTGGAGTCAGTTCTGCATGTGTGCTATTAACAAACAGCCTGTGACATTTCAGTAATGGTATTTGCTCATACTAAAATATTTAAATTTTTAAGTCAGTCCTGTGACCCATTACTGTGGTACTCCCTTCTGTTTATTGATAATGTACCAACTGCTGTAGTTGGCCTTGGGGACTTGAGATGGAACTAATTCCATGTCCTTTACACAAACTTTTAGTCTCTCCACATTCTGTGGCTTCTAAGTTATTTTTCACAATTATGTTCTGTGCTTTTTTTTTTTTTTTTTTTTTTTTTTTTTGACAGGCAGAGTGGACAGAGAGACAGAGAGAAAGGTCTTCCTTTGCCGTTGGTTCACCCTCCAATGGCCGCCGCGGCCGGCGCTGATCCGATGGCAGGAGCCAGGAGCCAGGTGCTTTTCCCGGTCTCCCATGGGGTGCAGGGCCCAAGCACCTGGGCCATCCTCCACTGCACTCCCTGACCACAGCAGAGAGCTGGCCTGGAAGAGGGGCAACAGGGACAGAATCCGGCGCTCCAACCGGGACTAGAACCCGGTGTGCCGGCGCCGTAAGGCGGAGGATTAGCCTAGTGAGCCGCGGCGCCGGCCTTGTGCTTGGTTTTGCAACATATTAAGGAAAGCCCTTTTATTTATTTATTTTTTTGAGATTTATTTATTTGATAGGCAGAAATACAGAGAGGCAGAGTTAGAGGCAGAGAGTGCTGGTTCACTCCCTGAATGGCCACGACTGCCTGAGCTGTGCTGATCAGAAGCTGGGAGCCGGGAGCTTCTTCTGAGTCTCCCACTTGGGTGCAGGGGCCCAAGTATCTGGGCCATCTTCTACTTCTTTTCCAGGCCATAGCAGAGAGCTGGATCAGAATGGGACAGCTGGGTCTCAAACCGGGGCCCATATGGGATGCTGGTGTCACAGGTGGCTTTACTCATTATGCCACAGGGCTGGCCCCAGGGAAAGCCCTTTTAAAAACCGAGATTATTGGGGTTTGTGGTGTGTTATAGTGGGCTAAGCCTCCACCTGTGGCACTGGGATCCCACTTGGCTGCTGACTCTAGTCCCTACTGCTCTTTTTCTGATCCAGTTCTCTACTATGGCCTAGGAGAGCAGTGGAAGATGGCCCAAGTACTTGGGCCCCTGCACCCGCATAGAAGACCCAGAATAAGCTCCTGGTTCCTGGCTTTGGATTGGCTCAGCTGTGGTCTTGTGGCCATTTGGGAGTGAACCAGTGGATGGAGGACTTTTATCTCTGTCTGTCTCCCCCTCTTTCTGTCTATAGCTCTCCCTCTCAAATAAATAAATAAAATATTTTTTAAAAAATCGAGACCATTTGGAAGCTGTGCCATTAAGAAGCCAAGAAAGTTCTTAACAAGCTCTTCTTAGATAACAGGGTTTATTAACATGCATCTTTGGAAAAGGCAGGCTGTGGCTACTTTCCCAAGCCTGGAGATGTCTGAAGTCTTCTTATCCCTACATCTTGCAGCTTCTCAACCCTAGGTGTTTTCCTTTGTCATCTGGGGCTACTCTGTGTGACATGAATAAATGAATCTTACCAAGAGTGAATTTTGAGCCTCATGTCTAGCACTCTCCTGTTGCCTTCTCCTTCCAGTGAAAATGTGAGCTATATGACTGCAGGGACCCTGTCTGAATTTTCATTCCTGTAACCTTAGTGCTGAGCTCAGTGTCTGCTCAATATTTGTTTTATTAGGGAAGTCTGCATAGATTGGGGTGGGGACAATCTGGCTTTAACTTCTGGCCGCCTTCCAGCTAGTGACAGCAGCAGAGTGGGAAGGAAGGAAGGTCGCTCATCGTGAAACCTCAGCCCAGAGAGGGCAGTGGACAGACAGCACATAGTATCCTGAATTGGTGTAATAAAGTGTTCTAGCATTCTTTCTTACACACATGTTTTGAGATCCCATTCCCTTGTACACATGGACACACACACGCCCACTCTTTCTTTTTGCTAAGAGGCCCCATGCGATGTGTTGAGTGCTGTGGTGGAGTGTAGGTAGGTACTATGGCTGCAGAAAAGATACCTGACCTGGCTTTGGAGGGTGTTTAAGGTGAGTGGTGGTCTGGAAAAGCTTCTTGGAGTATTTTAACACCTCTGAAGAGCATTATAAAGAATGGGAGATGAGGGAGGAAATGTTAGAATGGTAAGCAAAATAGGACAACAAAAGCAGCACACACAGGGCAGCCAAATTATGAAGGGCCTTCCACTTTTGGATATTATTCAAACCATGAGAGCCAAGGGATGTTATTAAGGTTGAAGGACTTCATGTTTTTCAATACTGCCGATGCTGTAGAGGGTAGAATGGAGGTGAGCAACAGTGAAAGCAGGAAGAGAAGTCAGGACGCAGATGAGAAGTGAGGCAGAAGGATGGACTGGCAAGGATGGTCTGGGTGGGGAGGAAAGCTGAAGCTTTGATTTCTGCATGCAGTTATCTGTGGGCTTGTCATCGTGCTTCTTTGTGTTGTGTTTGTGATACAACTTTTTCAGTTAATGTTACTGATATCTTCAATTCCTTTATGTACTGTACTAATTATGTGTTGTAAAGAAATCTTTTCATACCCAGAATTTATAAAGATCTTCTGTTTTTCTTTTTTCTTAAAAGTTTTCCTTTTTATCTTGGGGCCTCAGTCTACCTGGTGTTGGTATGCTGTGTGGTGAGCGTCTGAATTTTCCTCAGTGTGGATGGGCAGTTGTCTCCGTCCCTCCCTCCGAGTCCTCTCTGCTCCACATTCCCTGGGAGACTGTCTGTGGTCTTGTTCTCCTTCATTGTCTGTCCCTTTCTAAATCCTCACCTTTTAATTATTATAGCTTAGTAATAAATGTAAAGGTTTTTTAAAATTTTAAACACATTTAATGTGTGTACAAATCAGTAATTCTCTGAGTATGTAAACTTCGTTGAGAAACATACATAAATTTTTTATTTTTTTAGAGCACTTTTTTTTTTTTACTAAGATACAGTTCACATTCCATACAGTTTACCCTTTAATTTTTCAGAAGATTTATGTATTATTTGTTTAAAAAACAGAGTGGTGAGTTGGGAGTGGAGGCTCCCCAAATGCCCCACAACTGTCAGGGCTAGGCCAGGCTGAAGCCAGGAGGCAGGAACTCCATTTGGGACTCCCACCTGGATCAGGAACCTGAGTACTTGGGCCATCATCTGCTGCCTTCCAGGTGCATTAGCAGGAAGCTGGATCAGAATTGTGGAGTAGCGAGGCATTCTGATATGGGATACTGTTATCCCAAGTGGTGCCTTAACCCACTGTACTACAATGTCTGCCTCAGTTTACACTTTCAATGTAGGTAATTTGATGCTTTTCATTTTATTCCCAAGTTTATGGAATCATCACCGCTGTCCAATTCTAGAAAATTTTTATCACCCTGAGAAGAGACACCCTACCCTCTCCTGGCTTATTCCCTCTTCCCAACTCCAGCAACAGCTATTAAGAGGTCTTTTTTCTCTCTAGGGACTTGCTTGTTCTGCACATTTCATATAAATGAAAACATTCATTGTGTGGGCTTTTAGTTCTTAAATTCTGAAATTGAGTAAAATGGATAGATTAGCAGGACATTTTGTATTACTGTGTCTTTAAGAAAGGACAAAAATACCATCCTTTAGTAGGGAGAAAAAAAGGGAAGAACACAATGTTTATTTCTGTTTTGTTTTCGTATTCTGCCGTGAGACACATTTTGTCCCCACCCCGTTTACTGAAGAGTGCGCAATCTTATGCTTTGCTTAGCTGGTGGATGAGTGACGTCCTGCAACAAATCCTGTTCTGAAAGGGCGACCTGTGCTGCTCAGCCTTGAGCTTACTATGCATGGATGGAGTCAGACCCCTTTAAGAAGCACATTGTCAGGCCGGCGCCGTGGCTCACTAGGCTAATCCTCCACCTGCGGGGCCGGCACACCTGGTTCTAGTCCCGGTCAGGGCGCCGGATTCTGTCCCGGTTGCCCCTCTTCCAGGCCAGCTCTCTGCTGTGGCCAGGGAGTGCAGTGGAGGATGGCCCAGGTGCTTGGGCCCTGCACCCCATGGGAGACCAGGAGAAGCACCTGGCTCCTGGCTTTGGATCAGTGTGGTGCACCGGCGCAGCGCGCCAGCCACAACAGCCATTGGAGGGTGAACCAACGGCAAAGGAATACCTTTCTCTCTGTCTCTCTCTCTTACTGTCCACTCTGCCTGTCAAAAAAAAAAAAAAAAAAAAAAAAAAAAAAAGAAGCACATTGTCGAGAATTGCATAAAAATGTCATCATTTGCCTCATGGTGAGAATGAGTAAAATCACATGAATATATTTACCTAAAGGAAGTATATTCTCTCCTGAATAGTTTGTTTTTTTAAGCAAGCAGATTTTCCAGTTTAACCCAGAAATTAGTCAGCAGTTTAGAGATCTTTTTAAATGGCTACCTTGGAAAGTACCTTTAAGTCAAGATATCCAGATAAGGTTTACTAATGTAGAACATTTAATTTGTGTATTAAAATACTGCGAGCCCTCTCTGTCATTTGGGGATGTGGTGTTTTGTTAGCATAATTACTGAAAAGTAGTGTAGGAAAATATTTTCCTCTAATTCACAGCCTTAAACTTTCAAAGAATCAGCCTCCACTGTAGTGCCAGTAAGCTTTTCATAAAGGATTCAAAGTTTGACCAGCAGTCTTGTCCAACCTCATGATTTTGACATCCTCAATTTTTTGTTAAAAAAAAAAAAATGTAGAGAAACTGATGCTTTCACGGGCCTGGAGAGTTATGCCATTATCTAACAGCCTTAGCCTGGGAAGTCTAAGTATTTAAATTACTAAAGAAAGTTAACAAATGTTTGTGAGAAAATACCCAACTTTCAGTCAGAAATAACTTGCTTTTATTCTCTTGTGGCGTGGCTAAAACTTTTTTTGGGTAACTATAACTACCAATGTATATACCTTTAAAAACAATTTTGTTTGTAGATAAAATAGTAGATCTTGTAATCTGATAGGGTATTTGTTCCTTTAAAGGATAAAATAACCTAAAGAGAAATGGAACAAAAACTTCCATTTATAATTTTGTTTGCATTGCCTTGACCAAAATTTTCAAACAGGATCCTTTTTGTTTGAAAGGTTGACATTGAGTTGTGTAGTCACTGTACTGAATTTGGTTATTGCTTTTTTGTCTGTAATGAGGACTAGATTAGATGCTATCAATTCTTGATGCTTTTAGTGAACAGAAAGGTAACGTTATTCATTTCCTTTTTGGTGCTTTGGAGGCATGGTCAAGTTCTTAGAACCAAGTGGATGGGTTTTTCCCTTTTTTCTCCACAAGTCTCCCCTCTCCCCTTGCTAGTGTGTGTGTGTGTGTGTATGTATGTGTGTGTGAGAGAGAGAGAAAGAGAGAGAGAGAGAGAGAGAGAAAGTTGGATGTGATTAGAGAGGACTAATGGCTTGTCAAGGAAGCATATTGATTTTTAGTGTAATTTGTGTCCTTTCCAGAGGGTAGAAATCGAGTTTTACTTCTGTTCAACTTTAATGGTAGTTGATTTTGCTGATTTTTAAAGGTGTGTGTTTGGGCTCTTTAGTATTATTTACATCTTACTTAATTTCAAAAAAGAAAGAGTGATTTACAATTTTAAAATAGATGTAATAAAACATACAAAATATCTCCATTATTTTAAACAATGTGCATTTGTTATTATACTGCATTACTAAACATATTTTTTTAATTGAAGCCAAAATGGGAAATATAAAATTCACAACTTGTAGTCAAGGGGTTGCACTGATCATATATTTAGATTAAAAATAAAGAAAAGATAGAACCCCCCAAAAATGAAATCTCTTCTACAGTCCTAGCATTTAAGTCTGGCATTCTTCCTATAGCCTAACCATGTTTTTCTCAAGTTTTTACTTTAACAGGCTTCTGGTTTCAGATCCTAGCAGACCATGTGCTGAAAATAATGGGCCGTTAAAAAAAAGCTACCTCTCTTCTCACCCCCACTTCTTGGTAAAAAATAGTAAAAGGCAAAATCTCCCTTGATGCTTTTCCCCGGAGGTCTTCATATTCTGTCGTTCAGTGTGAGTCATATCCTGAAGTTTCTGGAGGTGTACCATGTTTGTATTAAGTTGATTTCAATTACAGCATTTGATTTTCAAACATTAAGGGATCATTCAGTTAGAGATTAGTATATAAATACATTTGATATCTCTCTTTTTTTGATATCTCTCTTTTTACACTGCAAAAAATCCATGTTTAAGTTTGTCTTTATGTACTGCAGCTTGATTTTTTTTTTTGGTTTTAAAACAAAATAATGTAATTTGTCAGCATTACATGTCTTAAAATTTTTTTTAAGGTTTATTTTATTTATTTGAAAGGCAGAGTTACAGAGAGTGGGAGAGAGAGAGAAAGAGAGAGATCTTTAATAATGTTTTTGCTGCAGAAATTGCCGAACAGTAAAAAATGCCAGGTTTTCAAGAAACAGCATAGCTGGTTCATTACTGTAGACTACGTGCACTCTATTCCTGTTACTATGGAAACACATTCAGACTGTGGATTTATCATAAACCTTGAGAAATGTTCCCTGTAACAGTTCACATAAGGAAACATCTGGATCCCTTGTTTATGCTGGGGTAAAGGCAGACCACCCTCTTCCTCTGTGTTGTAGAAGTCATCTTATATATTTTGCTGTTTTTCTCTAGCTGTGAAAATTCTAATGTACACTTTGGTTTTGGTTATATTTACTTGAATAGCTTTGGAAAATAAAGATTGAGGCTCATACTGATTCAATTAACCATGTCTATGAAAATTGTGTTTTCAGGGCTTCCACATTCTGTATTTTGGACTTACAGTACCAATAACAAGGACTTTAAATAAATGTGTTTGTAAGATTTCTTTTAAAAAAATATACTTTGGTTTTTGATGGGGATAAAAATCCTTGGAAATTTATTTCATTTTATGTCAATCTCTGGGGACTTTGAACCTTCTAGGGAAGGATAGCCCAGAGCTAAGGTGAGACTCTGTGGTGGCAGTTGTAAGCGTTGTCAGTCATATTTTGCCAGCCTTGTTACCTGAGGAGACTGTAACTGCCTTTATATTCTCTTACAGTCTCCTCGGAAAGGTGCTCAGCAGCTCTTGAAAGCGTTTCATTTATGTGCGATAACTGCTTCCAGTTCACGCAGCTCAATATAAAAGATTGATTGAAGCCCCTGCTAGGAGCCTTCCCGTTGTTCCCTAGGAACACATACGGTGTGGGAGTGAAATCACTTCCTGCTCTTAAGAAAACTCACGTAAACAGATAGTTTAAGGCTTAATTCTAAGAGGTGTGCATGCTATCTTAGGAACAGAGGAAAGTTACTCAGACTAACTCAGAGCTTAAGGGACTACTTCTTAGAAATGACTTTCTGATCTCAGAAGATGGTTAACAGTCAAGCAAAAAAAAAGTGTGAAGGGCACATTACGCACAAAAAGAGGCATTAGTAAACACTTCAGACTGTCTGGGGACGGCTTCAGCAGAATTAAGGAAAAAGGGTTTATTCATTGACTTATCTTTGTATTAATCTAGAAACGTCGGTCAGAACAAGAATTTAGCAGAAGTCGGTTTGTGTGCTATTTCATATACTACCCAGATTAGAATGGGTAGAAGACTAATTCAGTTATTTGGGCTCCCATTGAATTTTTGTCTCTGGGGAATAGGAGTGGGAGAGTGTTAGGTGAGGGATTTTTGTTTTGCTTACATATTTAGGGGTTGTGGGAAGTAGCTCCCTAAGATCCAGTGCTGTTGAGCAGTGTTTGTGTGTGTGCGTGTGAGAGGGAGAGAGCGGTGCCTCCATTTACCATCGGCTGTGTGACTGTGGGTAAGTTAGTCATGCTAGCCTTGAGTTTTCATTTGTAAATGGGAGTCAGCAATAGTATTTTCTCAAAAGGGTGTTCTGGGGAGTAAAATAATGTAGCAAATTCAAAGCAGGATGGAACCGACACATAGCCCTCAAATATTACCAACATTATTATTGTTACTATCTTTGTATGTTAATGGTATGTTCAGCAATAAAAAATTAAACATGCTGTCTTTAACAGGGACTTATTAAGGACAAAGCTGTGAACATTTTTGGTGGCCTCTATGGAGTGGTTTGTGAAAACCACTTAACTTCAATATCCTATCTGTCTTTCATGGCCGAAATGCCTCCTTTTCTAGCATTATTCTTTGTCTTCAGATGTCTGTTATGATTGGAGTGGTAACACACTTAGTCACCTGCTGTTTCACATTGTTTACTACTATCCTATGAGGCTTTTTTTTTTTTTTTAAGATTTATTTATTTATTTGAAAGGCAGAATTACAGAGGCAGAGATGAGAGAGAGGTCTTCTATCCACTGTTTTATTTCCCAAATGGCCACAACAGCTGGAGCTGAGCCAATCTGAAACCAGGAGCCTGGAGCTTCTTCCAGGTCTCCCATGCGAGTGCAGGGGCCCAAGGACTTGGGCCATCTGCTGCTTTCCCAGGCACATTACCAGGTGGCTGGATCAGAAGTGGAGCAGCTGGGACTTGAACTGGCACCCATTTGGGATGCTGACACTACAGGCGGCGGCTTTACCCGCTATGCCACAGCATCAGCCCCTATTCCATGAGTCTTACTCATAAAATCATATCTTGTCTTACCAAAGAGATTGTAAATGTCTTTAGGTCAGAGATTGTGTTTTTCACATTTTGTGTACCCAACTTTGTACACAAGATCATAAGAGCCCACAAATACAAATACCTAGCTCTAACTGTGTGCCAGTACTGTCTCAAGTGGTGTTTTTTCTTTTTCTTTTTTTTTTTTTTTTTTTTTTTTTTTGGACAGGCAGAGTGGATAGTGAGAGAGAGAGACAGAGAGAAAGGTCTTCCTTTTGCCGTTGGTTCACCCTCCAATGGCTGCCACAGCTGGCGCGCTGCAGCCAGCGCACCGCGCTGATCTGAAGGCAGGAGCCAGGTGCTTCTCCTGGTCTCCCATGCGGGTGCAGGGCCCAAGCACTTGGGCCATCCTCTACTGCCTTCCCGGGCCACAGCAGAGGGCTGGCCTGGAAGAGGGGCAACCGGGACAGAATCTGGCGCCCCTACCAGGACTAGAACCCGGTGTGCCAACGCCGCGTTCTTGGATTAACTCATGAATTCTCACAACCCTGTACAAGGTGGAAAATTATAAATATCAGTTTTTGGATAAGGAAACTGAGGTTTAAGCATATTGAATAAATTGGCTAAAATCACAAACTCATGCACTTTGGAGTGGGGCTTTCAACTTAGCAGTTTGATTCTGAGCCAAGGTACTTAGTAGAGAGCTCCCTAATTCAGTAATTTAGGAAGATCTTAACCATTGTGTCAGTCGGTATGGCTTCTGTTTGAAGATTGGTGGCATATGAAGATTGCTATGTAAAGAAATTTAGTTATAATCCTAAAATAGCTTATAAAAATTATTGAAACTGCTTCCTTGTTTGCATTATTACGTTATTGGGAGGCGGAATAAGAAAAAGCACGGCCCTATTCATGCTTAGGCTTTCTAGAAAATGTAATAATGTGGACCCTTTGACCCAGTTGGTTGTTAACTTAGGAAGCTGTAACTTTTTATTTTCAGTACTTTTTCCAAACCCTAACCAAATTATTTTTGTTTTTTTTTTTTTCCTCAACTTTTTACTTAAAAATTTTCAAACCTTTAGAGAAGCTAAAAGAATATTACCACCAGCATCTAGATTAGCCATTTTTTACATTTTGCCTCATTTGTTTGATGTATATACTTCTTTGTCCTGAACCATTTGAAAGTTGTAGGTACATGCTGCTTTCTCTCTAAATATTTCAGGCTGGCTTTCCTAATAATGACATTCTTTTTTTTTTGGACAGGCAGAGTTAGTGAGAGACAGAGAAAGGTCTTCCTTCCATTGGTTCACCCCCCAAATGGCCGCTATAGCTGGCACGTTGTGCCGATCCGAAGCCAGGAACCAGGTGCTTCCTTCTGGTCTCCCATGTGGGTGCAGGGCCCAAGCATTTGGGCCATCCTCCACTGCCTTCCTGGACCACAGCAGAGAGCTGGACTGGAAGAGGAACAACCAGGACAGAACCCGGATAATAATGACATTCTTTTACATAAACAGAATACCCTCATCATGCTTTTAAAAATTAATAGCTCTGTTAATAACATTCGTATTTATTTTTATACTGAAGTCTTTTATAAATGTCTTAATACATTTATTTTTGCTTATTTGAGAGGCAAAAAGAGAGAGATCTTCCATCCCTGGCTCATTCCTGAAATGCCTTCAACAGTAGGGACCGGGCCAGGCAAAAGCTAGCAGCCTGGAAACTTGGTCCCCCAGCTCTGCTCTCCCTCAGGGTGCGCATTAACCAGAAACTGGAATTGGAAGCAGAGCTGGGATTCAAACCTAGACACTCTAACAGGATGCAGGCATCTCAAGCAGTGTCGTAACCCCTTCACCAAATTCTTCAGTTGTCTCCAAGTTATCTTTTTTAAAAATCTATGTGAATGTGTTTAAATGAAGATTCCGTTGAAGCTCACACATTCCACTGGGTTGTTACATATGTCTCTTAATCTAGAATAGTTTTCCCACCTTTTAATTGTAATATTAGCATTTTTTTAAAGGCCCCAAGCCAATTGTGCGGTGGTCTCACATTTTGCATTTGTCTGATCATTATTCACTTTAGATTCATTTTGAGCATTGGAAAGAATGCTTGGGAGATGATAATGTGTAAATCACTTCTGAAGGAGTGATGTAATGCCAAGTTGTCCCCCATTGGTAGTGCCATGTTTGGTTACTTGTTTAAAATAATGACTGCCAGATAGGTCCACTGTGCATATCTCTGTTTATAATTAGCACTTAATCTGTTGGGGCAACATATGTTTAAACCATGATTTCAGTTGCTTCATTTTTGCTCAAACACCTAGTGGACCCCCATTTCCTGCAGTGTAAGCATATAAAGGTGTTCTTGAGATAAGCCTCTTGTTATATACATATGCAGCAAATATATTCTCCTGCCTAAACTTAGGTTTTTTAAAAACTTTTTAGAAGTCCATTTTATCAGTGTTTTTCTTTCTAGTTCATGATATTTGTGCCCTGTTTAAGAAATCTTTGTGTAACACAGTATTCTATTTTCTCCTGTGTTTTAGACTGGGAACTTTATAGTTTTGACTTTGGTGTGTAAGTTTATGAGCTAATTTTAGTTATCTGTGTATGATGTAGAGTAAGGGTCGAGATTCTGTTTCTTCCTATAGGTACCCTGTCAGTTTCTCCTGCCCCATTTGTTGAAGTTACTATCCTTTCCCAGCAATTGACCACATAACTATGGGTATCAATTTTTTTTAAAGTTTTATTTATTTGAAAGGCAGAGTTAGAGGGAGAGACAAAAAGATATGTCTGCTGGTTCACTCCCTAAATGGCCACAACAGCCTGGTTTGGGCTAGGCTGAAGCCAGGAGCCAGGAGCTCAATCTAGCTCCCATATAGGTGGCAGGGTCCCAAGCACTTGGGACATCTTTGCTGCTTTTCCAGGCACATTAGCTAGTAGTTGGATCAGAAGTAGAGTAGCCGGACTGGAACTGGTGCTTATAAGGGATACCAGCATTACGGATGGCAGGTTAACTGCTGCACTGCAGTGCTAGCCTCCAACATTTTAATTGTTTCATTTTACAGTGAGCATAACACATTTTTGCATAGCCAGGAGCTAGAGTTAACACTGAAGCTAATGTACCCAGAGGGGTGGCAGGTAAATGGAGGGACAGGGACACTTTGAGGACTTTGAGGATGGGGACACTTTAATTTATTAATTGGACAACATTGTGCGTCCCACGTGAAGTAAAACACATGGCTCCTACCCTTAAAGAGCCTGCAGTTCCACCATGGGAGACAGACAAGAAGGCAACATAATTTGTGGTAAGTGCTGCAAATAAGAAAAGGTAGGCTCAGTGGGGAGAATGAGCAGGGAACTCCGAAGGCCTCCCCTGAGGGGCCATGGGTGTTCCAGGTAGCCAGAGTAACATACAAAATCATGATGCTAGAGTGAATTTGGCATCTCTGAGAAACTTAGGGGAGCCAGTGAGTGTGGCCACAGAGAGTATAGGTAAATGATTCTGGAAATGTGAGCTGAGCTCTGACCACATAGGGGCTTGCTGGACATGATAAGTAGTTTGGATTTTATTTGCATACAGTAGGAAGGCATTAAAGGTTTTGTTCTTTTGTTTTGGCTTGCCTTAGTAAGCTATGTAACTACCATCTAGATCAATAAATTGAATGTAATCAGCATTCCCTCCGGTGTTTTCCGTCCTCCTGTGCCCTCAGTAGGCAAGTACTGTCTGCCAGCTTTCACCATAGATTTAGTCTTAACTTACCCTGTTTGTGAACCTTATAGAAATGAAATCACATTGTGTGTGTGTGTATATATATAAATATATATAAATGTAATTGTTGTATCTGGCTTCTTTCACTCAAAACGATATTCATGAGGGTCATTCATGAAGGTGTGTTGAACGTTCACTTTCCTTGCTGTATTTTGAGGAGGATAGTTCTCTGATTGGCTTTGTTTTCAAAAGGTGACTGGATATCATACGAGGAAGTAGACTAGAGAGGCAGGAGATGCAGCATGGAGACAGAACCTAACTATGGAATACGGTAGGTAAGATTTCATCGTGTCAGACTAGTGTGAAGAACAAAAGAGATGGAAATAGACAAATGTGAGGATATACTTAGGAGATAAAACTCAGGCAATATGCTGATGGGTTGGATAAGCGTGAGACTGAGGGAAAGGGATGTGCCATGATTCCCAGGTTTCTGCTTGAACGACAGGGGTAGTTTGGTTTGATTAATTGATGGGAAAGACTGGTGGGATGATACAGTTAAGTAGAATAAAAACTAAGCATTCATTGTTAGATATTTGAAGAGTTAAGAGGTGCCATCAAACCAAATAGACATTTGGATCATGGGTATGGTATGGATCGGGGAAGGTGGCAAATGTGATTGGGGGGAAAATGGCAGGGAACTGTCATGTAAAGAGCATTGTATTGGATTTGGTCCAAGTTTTACATTTTATTCCACTTTGGTCTCTTTAAGCTCTATTGTGTCTCATCTGTAAAACGGGAATAATAATTTACTGCATAGCATTAAACCGTGTGATATAAAGAAGTGACTCCAGTGGACTCCCAGAAAAGGGCATCCATGCACACATTCAGGAAAAAGGAAGCCTGTGGGAATCTTGAAAGACTTGGAGGGGTTTGGTTTAATACAGAGCATTAAGAGTTTCCTAGTATGGGAATACACTTATTGAAGTTTGTTTTTAAGATTTATTTATTTGAGAGACAGAAAGGTCTTCCATCTGCTTGTTCACTCCTCAAATGACCACAATGGTAGGAGCTGGACCATTCTGGAGCCAGGAGCTAGGAGCTTCCTCTGGGTCTCCCATGTGCATGCAGGGGCTCAGGTACTTGAACCGCCTTCTACTGCCCTCCCAGGAATAGCAGAGAGCTGGATCAGAAGAGGAGCAGCCAGGATACGATCTGGTGCCCATGCTGTAGGTGTAGGTTTTAGCCCACTGCACCAGCCCCTGAAGTTCGTCTTTTTTTTTTTTTTTTTTTTTTTTTTTTTTTTTTTTTTACAGGCTGAGTGGACAGTGAGAGAGAGAGAGAGAGAGAAAGGTCTTTCTTTTGCCGTTGTTTCACCCTCCAATGGCCGCAGCGGCCGACGCACCGCACCTATCCGAAGGCAGGAGCCAGGAGCCAGGTGCTTCTCCTGGTCTCCCATGGGGTGCAGGGTCCAAGCACTTGGGCCATCCTCCACTGCCTTCCCGGGCCATAGCAGAGAGCTGGCCTGGAAGAGGGGCAACCGGGACAGAATCCGGCGCCCCGACTGGGACTAGAACCCGGTGTGCCGGTGCCGCTAGGCGGAGGATTAGCCTATTGAGCAGTGCTGAACTTCGTCTTTTAAGAAGCATCATCTAATTCCTGTGCAGGAAGAAGTTAGAAACAGGAAATAATAATAATAAAAAAAAATCAGTTGTCCATAGTTTGGGATAGGTGCTGAGGGCCTGGTCTAGATCTTGATATTGGGGATACAAGCTTAAAGAGCAAACCAGAGAGATTTCAAAGGAAAAAACTACAAGATTTGCTCAGTGTCATGTTAACGTAATAAAGGGAGAAATATTAGTCACCCATGAGCTTAAAATTTCTAGCCAGGGAAGCCAGAAAAATAGTGGAAGCAGTGATAAGTCTGGGGTAGTCTAAAGGGAAAGTTCAGTTAGGGAACAGACAGCACATTCAGGTTTGAACATATGACTTCTCAAGTTACAGTATAGTTGTCATAAGGTATTATTCTGGCAGTGACATATTGTGGAAAAGAGCACAGGATTGGACATCAGGTGATTGACTCCTTTTTAGGCTTACTCAATTAGTTAGCTTTATAGTTAGTTTCTTAGTCTCAAGAGTCAATGTAGTTCTCTAAAGAATGAAGCTAACACATTGTGTCCTGTCAGGTTTACAGAGTTGTTTTGAGCATCAGGTGGGCTGCATATAGAAATGCTCTGATTATAAGTTTTTTCATAATTCTAAGATGGTAATGTTACCTCATTACTTATATCAAACTAAAATGAGGGAGCAGGTGACAGCAGATTAAGCCACTGCTTGGGATACCTGCATCCCTACAATGCCTAGGATAAGTCCTGCCTCTACTTCCAATCCAGTTTCTTGCTGATGTGCACCTTGGGAGGCAGCAGGTGATGATGCAAGTACCTGGGTCCTGCCACCCACATGGGAGACCCGGATGAAGTTCCTGGCTCCTGGCTGTTGTGGCCATTTGGAGAGTAAACCAGCAGATGGAAGACCTCTCCTTTCTTTTTCTCTCTCTTCTCTTTTGGTCATTCTGCCTTTCAAGTAAATAAATCTTCAAAAATTGAGCTTGCTTTTAATTCTCGCCGCCCCCCGGATCCCTTATGGAGAGAACAATATAGGCAGTTTGATTTCTTGTGTGCTCTCTTATTCACTTGTTAGCAGTTTTAGAACTTCTGAAATCATTTCTGTTAGCTAACATCAGAATAAACAGCAGTTGTATAATTGGATACACTTTGAAAAGTGTATCCTTAGCTTCTATTTCCTTTTTCTCTTTGCTTTTTTGGGTTACTAGCTTTATCCTTGTGGTAAATCCCACTAGTATCTAAATGGTAGATATTAATCAGTATAAAATTGAACTGGAATGTAGCCTCAGAATCCTTCCTCATAGTATTCCAGGCAGCTGCAGCTAGTTCAACTCATTAGTGAAAACCTGTTTGTCCATTTTCTAGAAAAAATGTTCATGAGACTGTCGAGATAATTTATGGACTGTTTGCTAATCTGCGTTGAGATGTTGACATGTCGAACCTTATGACAAAGCAGAGTGGTCTTATAGCCTTGCCTAACAAAGGCTTATCTATATTACAGCATTGTTACATAATGTCAGTTCTTTAGACACCTTTTGGAGGAGGTACAATAATTCTGAGTATAATTGTTCTTGTAATGCAAAGTTTAATAATGCAGTACTCCAACCAAAGTGTGTGTCAGAATCAGCTGGGCTATGGTCTTAAAATATTCATGCTCTGGGACCCACACCACATTTATTGAGTCAGAATGTTCAGGGGAAAGACTCTAATAGGTACATTTTGTAAAAGTATCCCAGAAGACTCTGCTGTGTACTTGTATGTCACTTGTTAAAAACAACTAAATACTGGCAAGAGTATAGAGAGGGGCTGGCATTGTGGCTTAGTAAGTTAGGCCTCCGCCTGTAGCACTGGCATCCCATTTGGGCGCCTGTTCGTGTCCCAGCTGCTCCACTTCGAAAAACTGGTGGCCTGGGAAGGCAGTGGAGGATATCCAAAGTGTCTGGGCCCCTGCACCCACGTGGGAGACCTGGAGGAGGCTCTTGGCTCCTAGCTGTTGGTTCCTGGGAGAATGCCCAGCACAGTGTCTACAATGGCTGCCTGTGGCATAGAGGAATGAGAATGATGGGTCAGGAGGAAAGAGCAGGCTTTCTTACTTTTATGTTTAAAATATTTGGAGGGCTGGCACTGTGGCGCAGCAGGTTAACGCCCTGGCCTGAAGCACCAGCATCCCATATGGGTGCCAGTTCTAGTCCCGGCTGCTCCTCTTCCAATCCAGCTCTCTGCTATGGCCCAGGGAAAACAGTAGAAGATGGCCCAAGTACGTGGACCCCTGCACCCCAGTGGGAGACCCAGAAGAAGCTCCTGGCTCCTGGCTTCAGATTGGCACGACTCTGGCCGATGCAGCCATCTGGGGAGTGAATCAGCAGATAGAAGAATCTCCTTCTCTCTCTGTGTACCTCTGACTTTCAAATAAAATAAAAATAAATAAATAAAATATTTGCAATAAGACTTTATTTCCATAATAACAAAAAGAACCACTGGACAAAACATGAATGATTTTTAAAAAAAGATTTATTTATTTGAAAGGCAGAGTTACAGAGAGGCAGAGACAGAGAAAGAAAGGAAGAAAGAGAGAGAGGTCTTCATTCGTTGGTTCACTCCCCAGATGGCTGCAATGGCCAGAGCTGCACTGATCTGAAGCCAGAAGTCAGGAGCTTCTTCTAGGTCTCCTGTGTGGGTGCAGGGTCCCAGGGACTTAGGCCATAGCATGGAGCTGGATCGGAAGAGGAGCAGCCAGGACTTGAACCGGCATCCATATGGGATGCCGACACTGTAGATGGCAGTTTTACCTACTATGCCACAGCACCAGCCCCAACGTGAATGATTTTAAAGGAAGCTCAGATGTAAATGTATTTAAATGTGTCAGGACACTGCTTATTTTGTAAATACTGGCTTTAACTTGAAATTTATAATCTAATTTGAGAAACAGAAATGTCAAAACCATTTTTCTTATTTGCAAAAAAGATAAAAATTTGGTGCCAGTCATGAAAGTAGTCAGGAGTTCTACACAGATAACCATTTAAGATTAAAAAGTGTTTTCCCTGGGTCAAAATTACATTGGCTGTTATAGAAATATTTAATGTTTGTGCATGGCTGGATCCAAAAATTGGGTTTAAAACATTTTGGCTTATTTCTTTTTCAGTTGATTAGTCTCTTATCTATTGGGATATTAACATCTTTTAATCCCTTCTTTTGTTATTTTAGGCCCGATGAGAGAAAGGGAAAGTTAAGGATGCTGGAGCAGAACAATGGATTTCTCTTTCTCTTTCATGCAAGGGATCATGGGAAACACAATTCAGCAACCACCTCAACTCATTGACTCCGCCAACATCCGTCAGGAGGATGCCTTTGACAACAGCAGTGACATTGTTGAAGATGGTGGCCAGACACCGTATGAAGCTACCTTGCAGCAAGGTTTTCAGTACCCACCCACAACAGAAGATCTTCCTCCACTCACAAATGGCTATCCACCATCAATCAACATGTATGAAACTCAAACCAAATACCAGTCGTATAATCAGTATCCCAATGGGTCAGCCAATGGCTTTGGTGCAGTTAGAAACTTTAGCCCCACTGACTATTACCATTCCGAAATTCCAAACACAAGACCACATGAGGTTCTGGACAAGCCTTCTCCTCCACAGCCACCACCTCCTCCTTCGGTACCACAAACTGTGATTCCAAAGAAGACTGGCTCACCTGAAATTAAACTGAAAATAACCAAAACTATCCAGAATGGCAGGGAATTGTTTGAGTCTTCCCTTTGTGGAGACCTTTTAAATGAAGTACAGGCAAGTGAGCACACAAAGTCCAAGCACGAAAGCAGAAAAGAGAAAAGGAAAAAAAGCAGCAAGCATGACTCATCCAGATCTGAGGAGCGCAGATCACACAAAATCCCCAAATTAGAGCCAGAAGAACACAATGTAAGTTGAAACATTTTTTTTGAAAGATTTTGTAATCTTCTCGTTTACTGGAAGCCCAGGAGATCTGTTTCAGTTTTTATCTCTTTAAGTATGAGTGTTTGTGGTAACTTCTTTCTTCTAATCACTAGCAAGGTGGTTGGAACATTATAGTAGGTGCTGGGTAAATATTTGTCAAATAAATGAATGGACATGATTAAAGGGAAGAATTTTAAAAACATGTGACACTAAGACTACTGTTTATTATGCTTCTCTGTGGTAATAGCCTTGATTATTTTTATTTGCTTATAATAAATTCCTGGTATTCAAGATATAGGAAAAAGGGAAAGAAAAAAATGGTTAATTGTATTGGTTTCTCATTTATCGTAAATACAGATTTTGTTGGTAAAATTTAGATTTGATACTTACTGCTAATGTGTTTACTATAAAATAACCTAAGGTACTAGAAGAACTCTTTATTTAAATCAAGAGTTAGTATTCATTTAAATTAATTAAAACTTCAGATAGAATTTATTTTGTTTGTTTAAATCTAATTCTTTGTAGGCAGTCTGAGTTGCATCCAGCCAGATTTCTTGCAGAGGTTTTAGAGTGAATTTCCAGAGTAATAATGTAATAACAAGTATGCATCAAACCAAGTCACTAGAATGAAGACCGCATGTATGAATTGCTGTTGTTTCCCAGACGTTGATTTAGAAAGAAAACTACACTTTTGTGACAGTCATCTGCTTTTGTATCGAGTACGCCAGAATAACTTAATTTGTTGTCTTCTGTTCAAACATTTACTTCTTACTAACTCATCTTTTCCTTGGTGATGATTACGTTACTTCCACAACTCAAATGTGATCTTCTGGAATAAAATTCAGAATGGTTGTAGACTCACAGTTCTGAATGAGACATTTCAATATGTTCTTTTTTTTTTTTTTTTTAAGATTTATTTTATTTATTTGAAAGGCAGAGTTACCTAGAAGGTAGAGACAGAGAAAGAGGTCTTCCATCCGCTGGTTCACTCCCCAGATGGTTGCAACGGCTGGAGCTGTGCCGATCCAGGTCTCCCACATGGGTGCAGGGGGCCCAAGTACTTGAGCCATCTTCTGCTTTCCCAGGCCAGGCCAGGGCGTTAACCACTGCGGCACGGCATCAGCCTCTCAATATGTTCTTATTTTTCTATAGTTTTATTTATTCAACACGTACTGATGGCACTGTTCTAAGATTTGAAGGTATGGCATTGAAGTAAAACTAAAGATGGAGGCTGACATTGTGGCACAGCAGGTTAAGCCTGTGATGCTGGTATCCTATATGAGTGCTGGTTTGAGTCCCAGCTGCTCCACTTGGAATCGGAAGATGGCTCAAGTACTTTGGCCCCTGCCACCCATGTAGGAGACCCAGAGGAATGCCAGGCCGGAGCCAGGAGCTTCATCCAGGTCTCCCATGTAGGTGCAGGGACCCAAGTACCTGGGCCATCTTCCTCTGCTTTCCCAGGCACTTTAGCAGGGAGCTGGATCGGAAGTGGAGCAGCTGGGACTCAAACTGGCGCCCATATGGGATGCTGGCACTGCAGGCAGCGGCTTAACCTGTTAAGCCACAGTGCTGGCCCCACAAATTAGGAGATCACTGTGATTGGAGCTCAATTCTTTTTTATATTCTGGCTAATTTTTTAAAAAAAATTAGTCATTATTTCATTCATTCATTCATTTATTTATTTGAAAGGCAGAGGAACAGAGACAGAGGGAGAGATCTTCCATTTGCTGGTTCACTCCCTAGAAGACCACAAAGGGTGGGACTGGGCCAGGTTGAAGCCAGGGTCCTAGAATTCCATCTAGTCTCCCACGTGGGTGGCAGGGGCCCAACCACTTGGGCCACCTTCCACTGATTGCCCAGGCACATTTGCAGGGAGCTGGATCAGAAGTGGAACAGCTGGGACTCCAGCCATTGCTCCAATGTGGATGCAAGCATTGCTTGTCAGTGACTTAACCTGCCGTACCACAGGTGGGTCCCTGAAATGCCTTTTAGTTTCTGTGTTACTTATTAAATGCTCACCTTGCCCCACAGAACCTAGCTCACATAAAGTATCTTATGTTTACTATTTTTTATGTAAATGAGTAAGCAGAGGGAGAGAAATTAACTTCCTGCTCTCCAGGTGCATTCACTATAGCATTTCGTGCCTAGACCTGCAGTGAAAAGATGTGTGATGCTCTGTGGCCTTTGGGAATCATAAAAATGCTTGAAACCTTCATTTGGGTTCAGCTATTAGTTGCTGAGAACTGTCTTGCTGTCCCTCTTGTTGCTGTTGGAAAGAATCTGTCAGCAGTGGGTATTGTAGTGCACAGCTAGAAGTCAGTGCCTGGGACACCTACATTGCACATGAGAGTACCTGGGATTGAGTCCTGGCTCTTCTGCTTCTTCTTCTTCTTTTTTTTTTTTTTTTTTTTTTTTTTTTTTTTGACTGGCAGAGTGGACAGTGAGAGAGAGAGAGAGAGAGAAAGGTCTTCCTTTGCCGTTGGTTCACCCTCCAGTGGCTGCCGCGGCCGGCGCTATCTGAAGGCAGGAGCCAGGAGCCAGGAGCCAGGTGCTTCTCCTGGTATCCCATGGGGTGCAGGGCCCAAGGACTTGGGCCATCCTCCACTGCACTCCCGGGCCACAGCAGAGAGCTGGCCTGGAAGAGGGGCAACCAGGACAGAATCCGGCACCCCGATTGGGACTAGAACCCAGTGTGCTTGCACCACAGGCAGAGGATTAGCCTATTGAGCCACGGCACTGGCCTCTTCTGCTTCTAATCCATTTTCCTGCTAATGTGCCTGGGAGGCAACAGATGATGGCCCACATGCTTGTGTCCCTGCCACCAATGTGGGAGACCCTGATGGAGTTCTTGGCTCCTGGCTTTGATCTGGCTCAGCCTTGGCTGCTGTGGACATTTGGGGAGTCAGCCAGCAGTTTGGAGGTGTCTCTCTCTTCCTTTTTATCTATCACTCTGCCTTTGCAAATAAGTAAATCTTTTTGAAAAAAAATCTAGTAAATAGAAGAATATCCAGTTTTACTTGCTAGGCTAGATTTTTTTGCTAAAGGTAGTTAAAAATATGTCTCAATAGAAAATAGCCTGGGAGCTATTAAGAGGCAGGCTAAAACCATCTGTTTATTTTTCGTTGTCTACTTTCTTCTTTATTAGAATGTAAGAAAAAAATTAATGCAGTAATGTTTCCAGTAGTCACTTTGCACTGAGACTGTAGAACCAATTCTGGCTTTGCTGGCTATCTGGTATATCTGTCTCCTTCTATCACTTAAACCTTCAGTTTAAGCTTTGTCCAAGAATAGAATGTTTAGATATAACTTAAGAGTTTTAGTTCATTTTCTTTTTAGTATTTGATTGTTTAGAATCTTAAAATATTTTGGGATAAAGGGACATCAATTGTGACTGAAGGTGTAAATGTAAAGACTAGCATTGATTGCACTAGATGTTACTAATACCAATACCTGAAAGTTGGGTTTTGAGGGGAAATCCAGATGGGTTTTTGTTTGGGAATGTGTGTCTATGTGTGTAACTCCTTTCTCTTCTCCATCCTCTTCCTCTTCCCTTCCTTCCTCCACCCCTCCTTTCCTTTTTCCATCTTTCCTTCCTTGAGAGAAGTGAAGAGCCAAAGTCTCATTAGTTGTATTTGACTAATGGAAGTTTTATCACATGTGAAGCAGTTAGAAGCTCCTGAACTAGGGACCATAAGAGTTGTCTTCCCTCTGACACAGGAGTTTCAGAGCCAGAGGTTGTTCTTACTTATCCTGTCATGCTTTTGCTAAGCCAAGGGGCTAACTGGAGATGTGCACACATTAAATCTGTTTTGTAACTATACATGCTTTTAAGTTAAAATTCCTTAATTTGAATAACACCTATACTGCTTCCTGCAGGAACATTTTAACTGTTTTCATTTCTGATGTCCTTGTGCCTCCTGCCTGTCCCTAAGGGTCCCAGCCTCTTAAGTCTTTAGCATTGTAGAGGGCTCAGAATTGGAAGGGAAGCCTGAAGAGGTGTCTGCTGTCTCCACTGGACAACTCTCCTCCCCCAGATGCCTCAGGGGAGCTAAATGAAAACTGTTTGCCTAAAGAAAAAGCCACAAACTAGATTTGCTTTTATATCGATTTTGTCCTTTTTTGTTTCCTTTCTGTCTTAAAAGCCCACTTGTAGGTTCTTTTTTGAGCAAAGTCTCATCTAAAATAATACACTTTATGATTTCAGCCACGGATTGTTTCTTCGTGTTTGATCTGCAAGTATTCCCTCCCAGTTTTGAGCTGTTTGACACTCTGAAGAGTGGCTGTTATTTGGAACAATCTAAGTATATCTTCTCAACAATGAAAATGTGTCCAAACTTCTAGGCAGCAGGAGACCTGAGATCACTATTGAAATTGTATATTTTTGAAATCTGCTTTTGCTGTTTTTCCACCCACTGAATTGGAAACATGTGGAAGAGTTTCTGTAGTTCCTCCTCCTTGGCAGGTGTAATGCCTCAGGCATGTGCGTAGAGGCCCCATTCACAGTCATTGGTCTCTACCACTTTAGTGGACTTATCTGCTAAGGGGGTCTCAGTAACTCTTAGCTTGCTGTTTCTACTTAACAGAAGGCCCAGAGGCTGGATCAGTCCCATTAACACTGAGTTAGAAGTTTGGCTCTCTAGCCTGAGTATTAGGTCTTAAAAGTCTTAGAAACTGTTTGCATGCTGTGTTCATTTTGTACACTTTTTTTTTTTATATTTTAAGGTTACAAACTTAAGCAGTTCTTTAGGAATGAAAAGAAAAATGCATAATTTATTGCCTTTAAAATTTTGTTTTCAACTTCAGTGATGTTAGTTTTTGATTATTTTAGGCAATATGATTTTCTTAATGTTTTTGAAATGTATTTATGTAATGTTAATAAGGGTTTGACATTTTGCCAGAGTTGATGCATACTGTTAATTAATTCTTTAGGTTTTAATAAAAGTGCAAAGCCAAAATGTACTCAAGAGAAATCTATTAAATAAAAGTACCAAGGCAAAAGGAATGTTTAGGATAATATAACTTATTTCATCTACTCTCTTAACATGGTTTTTTTATTCCTGTCCACGGAGCATACTGTAATTCTTTCCTAGAAATAGATCTGTCTATGTGGAATCTAAGTGTCAAAAGGTAAATACATACCATAAAAACAATACATTCAAAATGAAGTGAAGTGAACGTTGAGACCAGAGTCCCTGTCATCTTTAACTCTGGTGCCTTTTTCTCCTACCAAAGCAACAGCAGAGTAGTATGAAAAAGGGTGTTAATGTGTCCCTACTTAAACTTCCCTCTATTCTTTGAACAGCTGAAAGAACATGGATTTTGTACTCAGAGCTATTTTATTTCTTGGCGTTTTCTGAGTTCTTGACCCTAAGCTTTGACTTCCATTGACCATTGTGTCTTTTTTTTTTTTTTTTTTTTTTTGGACAGGCAGAGTGGATAGTGAGAGAGAGACAAAGGTCTTCCTTTTGCCGTTGGTTCACACTCCAATGGCCACTGCAGCCGGCGCACCGCGCTGATCCGATGGCAGGAGCCAGGTGCTTCTCCTGGTCTCCCATGGGGTGCAGGGCCCAAGGACTTGGGCCATCCTCCACTGCACTCCCTGGCCACAACAGAGAGCTGGCCTGGAAGAGGGGCAATCGGGACAGAATCCGGTGCCCCGACCGGGACTAGAACCCGGTGTGCCGGCACCGCAAGGCGGAGGATTAGCCTATTGAGCTGCGGCCCCGGCCGACCATTGTGTCTTAAACAAAATTTCTCCTCATTTTAATTGGTGTTCGTGATACTGTGCTTCTTCTTGCTTTATCCTTTTAGCTTTCCTTTGAGCTCAACTCAGAGATTGCCAGCTGCCCACTGGATATTTCTGTTTTGCCCATGGCGATGGCACATTTTATAAATTGCATTCCCTCTCTGTCATCACAGCATCCTTATTTGACTTTTTTTCCCCTCTCATTTTTTTTTTTTGAAAAGATTTATTTTATTTATTGAGAGGCAGTTACAGACGGTTGACTCCCCATATGGCCACAATGGTCATGACGGGGCCAGGCTGAAGCCATGGGCTTCTTCCAGGTCTCCTATGTGAGTGCAGGGGCCCATGCACTTGGGCTATCTTGTACTGCTTTCTCAGGCACGTTAGCAGGGAACTGGATCTGAGGCAGAACAGTTGGGACTTGAACTGGTGCTCATATGGGTTGCTGGTGCCCCAAGCAGAGGCTTAACCTAATACACCACAGTGCCAGCCCCCATCTCATTTATATAACAAAGCTGATAGTAAATCAGCTTATTGGACTTTTTCCTTTGCTACCACTTTTCTTTAAAAATGACCACGTGAAAGATTTAAATTATTTGAAAGTGATTTTTGACAGTGTTTCAGGCCAGCCTGAAGAAAACACCAACAATCTAGACCCAAAAAGATTAAAAAACAAAACAAAACCCCGAGACATTTCAGTGATAAAGTTTAGAAGGAAATCCTGTCTTTGTTGTTGTTTATTTGAAAGTCAGAGTTACAGAGAAAGATCTATCTGCAGTTCACTCCTCAGATGGCAACAGTGACCAGGGCAGGGCCAAGCCAACGCCATGAGCCAAGAGTTTCTTCCAGGTTTCCCATGTGGGTGGCAGGGGCCCAAGTACTTGATTTATCTTCTGCTGGTTTTCGCGGGCCACTAGCAGGGAGCTGGATCTGAAGTAGAGCAGCTGGGACATGAACCGGCACCCATATGGAATGCCAAGTTTATCCACTATCCCGCATGCTTGCCCCGGAAATCCTGTGTTTAATCCAGGAAGGGAGAAGTGAATGGATTTCAGACCAGTCCTTCCAGTTGTGACTGTTGATGGAAAAAATTAGTCACTCATAGGCTGGTGTTTAGCCTAGTGATTAAGAGGCTGGTTAAGAAGCCCATGTCCAGGGCTGGCATTGTGGTTTAGCAGGTGATGCATATAATGCTGGTATCCCAGTGGGCCCCAGTTCAAGTGTCAGCTGCTCCACTTTGATGCAGCTCCCTACTAATGTGCCTGGGAAAGCAGCAGAAGATGGCCCAAGTGTTCAGGGCCCTGTCACCCACATGGGAGACCCAGAGGCGCTCTGGGTTCCTGGCTTTGGCCTGGCCGAGTCTCGGCTGTTGTGGCCATTGGGAGAGTGAACCAGTCAATGAAAGATCTCTGTCTCTCTTCCTGTCTCTCTGGCTCTGCCTTTCAAATAAATAAATAAATAGAATCTTTAAAATAAATAAAATCTTTAAAAAAGCCCATAACTCACATTAGTTCAGAGCTCCAGCTCGTGACTCCAGCTTCCTGCTGACGCAGACCCTGGAAGGCAGAGGTAATGGATGAATTAATTAAGTTCCTGCCACTCAATGGGAGGTCGGGATTGAGCTCTCAGCTCCTGATCATTGTGGACATTTGGCGAGTGAGCCAGCAGATAGGAGTGCCGTGTCTCAAATAAGTAAACTTAAAATAAATAAAAACCATTAGTCATCCCATGTGTGTCTGCGCTCAGAAAGAGTTACAAAGAGCCTTCCCACCTAGACGTTAGGAGGTCAAGTGTGTGGTGGCCACACGTGTGCTTTCTGAAGTTGTCCGTCTTCCTGCTGTAGCTCGCTCAGTGAGAAGCTAAGGTGAAGGCTTCAGCTGTTATCAGTAGGTTGAAATGAACTGTCGAATGAATCTATACAATCATTGGCGATATTTCTAAACTGCTTTGTCATTACACATTTATCATTTAAACATGGATTTTTCCTCCCCTGCTCACAGAGTGGTTCCAGCAGATGTTTGTAGTTCTACTTCGGAATCAGTTTTGGGCCTGTCAGCAAGGTGCCACTACCTTCTTTTACTTGGATTACTATAGTAACCGCATTGAGCATTCTGCTTCCTCTCTTGCTCCCTGCCAAAAAGGCAAATTATATATATACATAAATATTCTCCGCCTACCTGCGTAATGCTCCTCCTCTACTCAAATGTTGCCAGTGTCTTTTTGTTGCACTGAAGATGAATCCAGGCTCTTCAGCCTGGTTTCCAGGACCCTCCTAGTCCAGCCTGCCTCTCTGCTCTCCTTGCGTCTCTCCCCTGTCTTCTCTGGGCAGTGAAGTCAGTCATCATGCCTCTAAAGTCTCTACCTTTCTAACCGTAGACACCCAATACATGCTGCTGCCGCCGCCGCCTTTGATCCTCACGTGGTAATGTTATTTACCTCAATACCTAAGAATACCACCACCTCTCCTCCCGGCACGCACCTTGTGACTGGATGTTTATGTTGCCTCCCTGCCTCCTAAACTCCCTGAGGTCAGGGGTCACATCTTTCACCATTATACCAGGGTGCTCAATCAAGTTTGTGGAAAACAGAATAAAGATATTATTTGGGGGCAGAACATTTTTGAAGTTCATGCAAGTGAGGAGTCTTCAGGAAGTCTGTGGGAAATGCCTATTATGAAAAAAATTTGCATGGATTTCAAATATTCTGTACCAAAATAAACCAATGTTTCAGTTCCATTTTTCGTAAACTTTCTGAAGTTCCATTCTATACCCAGCTTCTAAACTCATGCCTAGAAATTCATAGGCACTGTTGATTGGATGTTGATGCTTAGGGTTTGAAATACTGGTTTAATAAAGTTTAATAAAGCTTTGTTTTTACAATAGTAAATGTGTTGAAGTAATTGGGAATTTCAAGTAGCTTTTAGAATTAACTGTATTCTTTTAGCAGAACCATGACTTGCTTTAATGTATAAACATTCTTTTCTAAGTCATCTAACTTACATTTTGTTCTGAGAAGTGAGAATGTTTTAAAATCTTATAGAAATGATTGGCTTCTTATAGAAAATGCAAATAATACAAAAGTTTAGAATATGTTCCTTCACTGTTTCCTGATTTTGTTCTCAAAAGACAGTTACTGTTATCAATTGTATTGTATATTTTCAAGACCAATATAGACTGTTTTTAAAGTTAAAAAATTGGAAGGTGTTGCTAGACATGTAGATGACTGACATAATACTGCATTTACCATCCCTCTGTTTAGATTTTCCTACTTTGTGTACTTCTGAAAGATAGGTTCCTGAAATGTAATTGCTAGATTGAAAAGTATAACCAGTTTGAGTTTTGATGGATAACTTCCAAGTTGCCTTCCTAAAGGCTTGTAGAAATTAGGTTTTTAAATAACAAACTTGTAGGGCTTATGATTAGAAGAATGATGAAAGTGTATTATAAGCAATTTGACAAATATGGCAAAACACCCCAAAAAAATCACTTATTTCATCACTTCATGGTACTTTTAAAATCCTTTTGGTCTTTCTGTATTCACAACGAATTTTTTTTCAGCATTGGAATCTATTCAAAGTGCTTTGCAATTTGCTGTTTTCAAATAACATTGTAATAATTAATGTTATTTAAAGTTATTTTTGTGTTATTCTGGTTAGTTATATGCTAATTCATTTAACTGTTTATGTTTTTGGACATCTGTATTATTTCTATTTTCTCTTAAAAGTAGGAGTGATACACATACTCTCATACTTAGGTATGCTTTTTATACCTCTCAGTGCTTTTTCAATATACACTCTTAGAAATGACTTTGCTGGGTCAGAGGATGAAAATGTAAGGTTTTTCATACATACTGCTAAATTGCTGTCCAGAAAAGTTCTAAGATATATATGACTAGCAAATTCAGAGTGCCTTGTTATCTGCAATCTGACAGGTAAAACAGTACCACCAGTTTAATTGAATTTAAGTTTCTAAACTGATCAAAGAAGAAACAGGAGAGCTTTGGTATGGAATGGAAAATGAATGTTAAGGCATAGCATCAAGGCAGTATTTGGTACAGTGGGTTAAGGCGATAGCTGGGATGCTCACATCCCATACTGAAGTGCCTGGGATCAAGTCCCAGCTCTTCCACTTCCAATCCAGGTTCCTGCTCATGTACGTGGAAGCAGCAGGTGATGGCCCATCCCCTAGGTTCCTGCCACCTACACAGGAGACCCCAGTGGAGTTCCAGGCTCCTGGTGTTAGCCTGGCCAAGCCCTGGTTGTTGAGAGCATTTGAGGGGTGAACCAGCAGATAGAAGATCTCTCTTTGTCTCTCCTTCTCTGCCTTTCAGATAAATTAGTACATCTTAGAAGAAGAAAAAAGACATAGCATCTTGTACTGCATAAGTTGTATTTTTTACTCCTTACATTGTTTTAATGAATATCCTTTATGCTCTTTACTATTTTGTTTTGATTATTTTTCTGTATGTCAGTGTTCTTGGTTTACTGCTATTTTATTCTATTCACCTGTACCTTTTTACCTAGAGACCAAATGAAAGGGTTGACACAGTATCAGAAAAACCAAGAGAAGATCCAGTACTAAAAGAAGAAGCCCCAGTGAGTTGCTTTAATGAATATTGTCTAACCAGATATGGGTTAAGAAGGTGGAAGCAGAGTGATTAAATTGCAAAAACATTGTGGTACTACAGTTCCATGCTTCTTTATTTCAGAAATTATACTGAAATAAACCTTGGAGTTGGTATAAGAGGTAGATATTTTCAGTGATTTATTTTCCTTTTCAAAACTGTGACCTTTTTTTAGTTGATCATGTGACTTCTCAAGATACTAATTATTTGGCAACAGAAATTATCAACCCTATTTTCACTATTAGTGACAGAGCTTATTAATAATACTTTTCTCTCTTCTCTTCTTCCCTCCTGCTAGTTTTAGATAGCAGGTATCAGAGTAAAGTATAATTGAAGATAAATGTTACATTGTTAGCGTTTTAATGTACTTGGTGCGTAGTACATAGTTTTCTTTTTTAAAAATCTTTCTTCTGATGAAGTTTTGTGACCTTTTCCTGTAGGCTCAGCCGATATCATCTTCTGTTCCAGCAACAGAAGTGTCCACTGGTGTTAAGTTCCAGGTTGGTGATCTTGTTTGGTCCAAGGTGGGAACCTATCCTTGGTGGCCTTGTATGGTTTCAAGTGATCCCCAGCTCGAGGTTCACACCAAAATTAACACAAGAGGTAAGAAAAGGCATGGAGGAGTTAAGTAAAAACATGTGGATGACAAAGAAAAGAAACTTTAAATGTTGTTTGTGAATGTAAGAATACCTACATGACCTACAGTCTGACACAGAAACAAATGTATATCAGTTTTTAATAGCCACTGAAATAATTATTGTCATTTTAACTGACAGAGAGCCATAACTAATATAGTCCTTGTTTCCCTTTATGGCACCCTGCAATTGTTTATAATTTCCTTCACACTTCTTTTTCCTTTTTCATGTTTTTTTTTAAAAATTTATTTATTTATTTCAAACAGTGATAGATAAAGAGGGAGAGAGATCTTCCATCCAATGATTCACTCCCCAGATGGCTGCAACTGCCAGGGTCGGAGCCAGGAACACCACTGGGGTCTCTCATATGGGTGGCAGGGGCCCAAGTACTTGAACCATCGTCTGGTGTGTATGTGTGTGTGTGTGTGTGTATATATATATATATACACACATACATACATACATATATACATATATTATATATTATATATATTCATTGTTAGTGGGAAGCTGTGTCAGAACCAGAGCAGCTGGGCCTCAAACCAGCACTCTAGTAAGGGATGCAAGCATCCTAAGCAGCTGCTTAACTCGCTGATCTTAATCTGACATTTTGAAATTTCCTGAAGAAAGTTTATGGATAAGCGATGTGTTATATGAGCTGGGTAAGCATTTGGGCCGAGCCTTGTTTGAACATTCGTATTTTGTTTGTCCTTGACTTCTGTTTTAAGAGATTTTTTTTCCCCCAGGCAAATACTTTTCATGCTGATACTTTTTGTAGGATGGTTTTCTCCTCTGATCCCTTTTTTAATGTCAGGTTACAGGAGCATCCCTACATGTTTGATTAACATAAAAATGTATCCGAATCTAGTTTATGACATGGAATGTTACATTAGGAATATTAATACGAATTAAGAATAGATATATTCTAACTTTTCTCTACACCTTTTTTTTTTTTTTTTTTTTTGACAGGCAGAGTGGACAGTGAGAGAGAGAGACAGAAAGAAAGGTCTTCCTTTTGCCATTGGTTCACCCTCCAATGGCCGCCGCGGCCGGCGCGCTGTGGCCGGCGCACCGCGCTGATCCGATGGCAGGAGCCAGGAGCCAGGAGCCAGGTGCTTCTCCTGGTCTCCCATGGGGTGCAGGGCCCAAGCACCTGGGCCATCCTCCACTGCACTCCCTGGCCACAGCAGAGAGCTGGCCTGGAAGAGGGGCAACTGGGACAGAATCCAGCGCCCCGACCGGGACTAGAACCCGGTGTGCCGGCGCTGCTAGGCGGAGGATTAGCCTAGTGAGCTGCGGCGCCGGCCCTCTACACCTTTTTTTTTAAGAATTATTTTATTTCTTTGAAAGACAGAGTTACAGAGAGAGGTAGAGCCAGAGAGAGAGATGTCTTCCATCTGCTGGTTCACTCCCCAGATGGCCGCAACGGCCGGAGCTGTGCCGATCCAAAGCCAGGAGCCGGGAGTTTCTTCTGGGTCTCCCACATGGGTCCCATCTTTTACTGCTTTCCATCTTTTCCTTATTAGTAGAGAGCTGGATCAGAAGTGGAGCAGCCGGGACTTGAACCGGCTTCCATTTGGGATGCCAGCACTTCAGGCCAGGGCTTTAACCGGCTGTGCCACAGCGCCGGCCCCCTTCTTTTTTGGTTTTAACCAAATATGATGTGGATTGGATTCCCGAGATTCTAGCATTTGGGGTGGGCTTGCTTCGTAGCAGGCATGGATCACTTACTATCAAGATTCCTTTGTAAAAGTCATCCTGATCATACATAGTGATCATTAGTGTCCATATTGGTCAGTATTGTGATTAGATTCTTAGCATTAGGAGACATATTTAATGGGCTTTTGTACCTTTAATAACAATTCTGTGGGCTGGCATTCTGGCATAGTGGGTGAAGTTGCCACCTCGGATGGCAACCATCTCATATGGGTGCCAGTTCAAGTCCTGGGTGCTCTACTTCCAGTTCAGCATCTGCTACTGCAGCAGGGAAGGCAGCAGAAGATGGCCCAAGTGCTTGGGCCCTGGCACCCACATAGGAGACCTGAAAGAAGCTCCTGGCTCCTGGCTCTGGCATGGCCCAGCCCTGCACATTGTGGCCATTTGAGAAGTGAACTAGCAGATGTAAGACCTCTGTCTCTGTCTCTCCCTCTTTCTGTAACTCTGCCTTTCAAATAAATAAAAATAAATCTTTAAGAAAAAGTAATAATTCTTTTAAGAACATATTGAAAAGATGTTAGGATCATATTTCTCTTTGAAGTTATATTTCATTATTTAGATCCCATTTTAAGTTTAAAAGTTAAAAAGTAGGGGCTGGAGCTGTGGCGTGGTAGGCTAAGCCTCCACCTGCTATGACGGCATCCCATATGGGCGCTGGTTTGTGTCCCCACTGTTCCTCGTCTGATCCATCTCTCTGCTTATGGCCTGGGAGAACAGCAGAAGATAGCACAAGTGCTTGGGCCACTGCACCCATGTGGGAGACCCGGAAGAAGCTCCTGGCTCCTGGCTCCTGGCTTTGGATTGGCACAGCTCCAGCCATCTGGGGAGTGAACTAGTGAATGAAAGAACTTTTTCTTTTTGTCTTCCCTCTCGCTGTCTGTAACTCTTCCTCTCAAGTAAGATAAATAAAATCTAAAAAAAAATCTTAAAAGTTAAAAAATAATGCTTTTTTGCTTTTAAAAAATTATATTTTCAGTGAGAAAAGGTAAAACTTTACAGAAATATATATGGTAAAAAGCCAAAGGTGCCCATAGTTTCATCTTCTAGATATGTAATGACTATTAAAAGTTTAGGAGTCCTTTCTCTCTGTCTTTCTCTCTCACTGTCTGTAACTCTACCTGTCAAATAAATTAAACAAACAAACAAACAAACAAAAAAACGGGGCCAGCACCATGGCTCACTTGGTTGATCCTCCACCTGCAGCGCCGGCATCCCATATGAGCACCGGGTTCTAGTCTCGGTTGCTCCTCTTCCAGTCCAGCTCTCTGCTGTGGCCCAGGAGGGCAGTGGAGGATGGCCCAAGTGCTTGGACCCTGCACCCGCATGGGAGACCAGGAGGAAGCACTTGACTCCCGACTTTGGATCAGCACAGTGCCAGTCGTGGTGGCCATTTGGGGAGTGAACCCAATGGAAGGAAGACCTTTCTCTCTGTCTCTCTCTCTCATTGTCTATAACTCTACCTATCAAACAAAAAAAAAAAGTTTAGGAGTAATTCTTTTTCTCTATACAGATTGAAATTAATGGTTATATAAATAAATATTTGTACTGAGAGTTTTAAGTGGATCAGGTATTCTTTGATACCTTTTGTTACTTTTAACCCTATCAATTTTTATTTGAAATTTAAGTGGATTTTATTGGCTTTCATATGTTTTTGAAGAAAATATTCATGTATAGTTTGACATTTTATATGAGATTTATTCATACTTTTATTTTACACATAAATGTTTAAATTTGTGGGATACGCATAACTTTTCATTTTTCTTTTTTTTTTTTTTTTTTTTTGACAGGCAGAATGGACAGTGAGAGAGAGAGAGACAGAGAGAAAGGTCTTCCTTTGCCGTTGGTTCACCCTCCAATGGCCGCCACGGCTGGCGCGCTGCGGCTGGCGCACCACGCTGATCTGAAGGCAGGAGCCAGGTGCTTCTCCTGGTCTCCCATGGGGTGCAGGGCCCAAGCACTTGGGCCATCCTCCACTGTCTTCCTGGGCCACAGCAGAGAGCTGGCCTGGAAGAGGGGCAACCGGGACAGAATCCGGTGCCCCGACCGGGACTAGAACCTGGTGTGCTGGTGCTGCTAGGTGGAGGATTAGCCTATTGAGCCGCGGCGCCAGCCAACTTTTCATTTCAACAAGACTCACATGACTAGAGCCACAAAACTGGCACACTATTAAAAAATTAAGAATGCAGCTTTAGGCCAATTTAAATCTCAATATTACTACCCTTCATACATGAGTTTACAAGTATCTGCTGTGAGCTTACTGCAGTACTAACCAGAGAATGTCTAAGGTCACAAATAAAGCCTCTGTTCCTATTGCTACTTGTTTTGTTATAGAAAAATATTGCAAGTAAAACAGTTAGTGCTTTTCAGGGTATTCATTTCAAAATCACATGCTATACAAGCCCAAGCTGTATTTTTTCCTCTCACAGAGACAGAACAATACATTGTGTGAAGACTGACTTACTGATTAAATATCCCTCACCCACCAGTACCAGCTTAGTCATGACACGGTGTACGGTGCTGACTAATTAAAAATGAGAGGGAAATTAAAACATTTTCAGGTATTGGGTACATTCATAATTTGTTCTTAGTTAATATTTTTCTTAAAGTAGCATATTTTATAACATTTTTCTTAAAATAAAACTGAGGTTTTATTTTATCTTCAAACTTAGGTTTTAGTTTTGCATTTTTTTGTATTAAAACATTTTCTCACTATTTTTCTGTTGGAAGTGTAGTCTATTTTTCAAGGGTTGGTGTGCTTGTTTCTTGGTTTTTCAGGTCTTCAGGTTTTTATTTACCTCATAGTTTTCCATTCAGCAGGAAACAAAGTGCTAGCAAATAAAACTGGTTTTTTTTTTCTTCTCAAATGATTTAAAGGAGAGAGTTGAAAGTATTTAAGTGCGATCATGTTGCCTATGAGTTGGAGTTTTTAACTATAATTTACCATCCCATCAGATTTTCTCTTTACTTCTGAATAAATAACTGACATTTGGAAACAGATTGTATCTTGTGTTCTTTAATCGTTTTTATTTATTTATTTATTTATTTATTTATTTATTTATTTTGACAGGCAGAGTGGACAGTGAGAGAGAGAGACAGAGAGAAAGGTCTTCCTTTTGCCGTTGGTTCACCCTCCAATGGCTGCCGCGGCCGGCGCGCTGCGGCTGGCGCACTGCGCTGATCCGAAGGCAGAAGCCAGGTGCTTTTCCTGGTCTCCCATGGGGTGCAGGGCCCAAGCACCTGGGCCATCCTCCACTGCACTCCCTGGCCACAGCAGAGAGCTGGCCTGGAAGAGGGGCAACCGGGACAGAATCTGGCGCCCCGACCAGGACTAGAACCTGGTGTGCTGGTGCTGCAAGGCGGAGGATTAGCCTAGTGAGCCACGGCGCCAGCTCGTGTTCTTTAATCTTATTATCTGTACCCACCACCCTATCCTGCAAGTTCACTTATTAATTTATATTATGTGTGTGTGTTTCTACCTGCAAACCCTTGGAATTTTATCGGCCTTTTTTAATTGTAGTTAGATTTGCACTGGCTGTTCTGTCTCAGATGATATGGAAGTGAGTTGTATGTGTGTCTCTGTTTTCATAGTCTATTTTACATATTATATACTAATTTAGCTTCAAAGTAGTTCTTCAGATAATTATTAATGCCTAATAAATCAAAATTTGTCAAATTTAGGATATAATTAGTATAGCCAACTATCAGTTTAATTTAAGCGTATTTCTAGTCAGAATCTACTTGTTGCCTTTCCCTCCTTACCTGAATTAAATTCCTTGAGAAAACCAGTTCCTACATTTCTCTGTTGATTTGATACTTTTTCTTCAGAGCAATGCTTTTCAAAATTGTATTTGGTAAAACACTTGTTTTAAGGGGCTGGCATTGTGCCTGGGGGTTAAACCACCACCTGTGATGGCAGCATGTCATACAATTGCTGGTTTGAGTCCGCTTCCAAGTGGCTGCTCCACTTCCAATCCAGCTCCCCACTAATGCACCTGAGCAAGTAGCAGAAGGTGGTCGAAGTGCTTGGTCCCTTGCATCCACATGGGAGCCCAGGGTGGAGTTCCAGGCTCCTGGCCTAAGCCTGGCCCAGCCGTGCCTGTTGCTGCTGTTTGGGGTGTGAACCAGTGGGTGGAAGATCTTGCTCCCCACGCCCATCTCTCCATATTTCAAATCTTCACAAGAAAAGTTTTTGTTCATTTAAAAATTTTCCTTCTCTATCACAGTGCAGACTAATACTTGTGTAAGATACAAAAACTTATTTTTGATGCTGTGTCTAGCTATCATGACAATGTCACATTGCTATTATAGCTTCCGAGTGATCCTCCTCCTCTGCATTTACTCATTTGTTCTTCAGACCACACTTCAAGAGCAGCACTGCTCCTAAGCATCCATTCTCAGATATTTAAGTCCTAAGACCCCCTTCTCCTTTTACATTTGAGGACTCAAAAACCCTTTTGTTTTTGTGAGTCTTATCTATTACTATTTATTTTAATATAGAAATTAAAGGCGAGAAAATTTTTAAAATATTAACAAATTTATTTTAAAGTGATAGCTTATTATATACTACCAAGTTATATTTTTATGGAAAGCTGTCTTCTCAAAAAATTAATGAGGAAATGGGCATTGTGGCACAGCAGATTAAGCCACCACTAGGGACACCCATGTTTCATGTCAGAGTACTGGTTTGAGTCCATGCTACTCCCCTTCCACTCCAGCTTCCTGCTAACACACCTTGGAGGTGGCAGATGATGGCCCAAGTACTTGGGTTCCTGCTACACATGTGGGAGACCCAAGTGGAGTTCCTAGCTCTGGCCTGACTCAGCCCTTGGCTGTTGTGGGCATTTGGGAAATGCACCAGCAGATGGAAGATTCTCATTCTTTCTCCCTTTCTCTCTTTCTGTCTCTCTCTCATTCTACCTTTCAAATAAATAAGTCCTTAAAAAATTCATGAGAAGAAGGATTAATTTACATTTTTGAAAATCTCTAATGTCTAACTTAAATGAAAATGCTGTATTCTCTTATCTCCTCCTTCATTCTGTTATGATTTGTTGTTCTGGTTGAAGTTTATGAAATTGGCCCTGCCTCACACAGATGTGTAGTTGGAAAAGGGAAGAATACTTTTTTTTAAGATTTATTTATTCTATTTGAAAGGCAAGTTACAGAGGGAGAAAGAGAGATCTTCCATCTGCTGGTTCACTCCCCAAATGACCACAATGGCCAGGGCTAGAAGTCCTGAAATTCTGAAGTCAGGAGCCTCATCTGGATCTCCCACGTGGGTGCAGGGGCCCAAGCAACTGGGCCATCACCCACTGCCTCCCCAGGCCACTAGGGGGGAGCTGAATCAGAAGCAGAGCAGCTGGGACTTGAACTGGGGCCCACATGGGATGTCAGCACTGCAGGTAGTGGCTTAACCTTCTGCAGCCACAGCGTCATTCCCAAGGGAAGAAGATTTTAATAGCTGTTTGAGATCATTGTGGATGTGCTTCTTTGATGTTAAGAGAGAACTTAACAAGAGTTAGTTACAATCCTGAGTCTGGAATCTCAGCAGTGACCTTTCTGCACCTGTTGTGTGAAAATCCATCAGTTCTCTGTTACACTGTGCATACATCTTTCATGGTTTTGTACCATCATGCGTTGGTCACTTGAAAACCATTTACTGAGGCAGACAGACTTTCCAAATGTTTATATTTTAAAAAATCATATTAATGTCACCACTGATTTGATCAGTACATGATTACTGGGAAACTGACAGATTCAAAGAAGCAATGACAGATTTTCCAAAATTTTGATTTTGCTTAAAGGATCCAGTTTTATTATTGGCAGCAAATAGTGTTGTTTTCCTTGAGGTAATAAACAAACTTGCTTTGCTCATTTTTGTACCAGATTCTCAAGTAGGAATAACCACCATTCTTTCAGCCATACTTTCTAATGAAAATGGTGTTCTGTGAAAAGGTGGTCTGAGGGGCCAGCACTGTGGTGCAGTGGGTTAACGCCCTGGCCTGAAGCGCTGGCATCCCTTGTGGGTGCCGTTTGAAACCCAGCTGCTCCAGTTCCAATCCAGCTCTCTGCTGTGGCCCGGGAGTGCAGTGGAGGATGGCCCAAGTGCTTGGGCCCCTGCACCCGCGTGGGAGACCCAGGGGGAACTCCTGGCTCCTGGCTTTGGATCAGCTCAGCTCCGGCTGTTGCGGCCAGTTGGAGAGTGAACCAGCAGATGGAGGACCTCTCTCTCTCTCTCTCTGCCTCTCCTCTGTCTTTGTAACTCTGACTTTCAAATAAGTAAATAAATCTTTAAAAAAAAAAAAAAAAAGGAAAAGAACGTCTGAGAGACCACTTTGGCACTCACATCACAGCCATCCTACTCCAAGTATGCGAAAGAGTTCCTGTTCGTTCTTCCCATTTTGTCACACAATATTAAAGAGACATTACTCAAAATTTAGTAAAGTTAATACTTTCTGCTGCTCCATCAAGGACATTAAATAAAACTGGCTTCTTTTTCAAATTGTGAAGAGTACAGACTGGTGCAGTCTGGTGTACTGAGTTGGTCTTTATTCCTGCGAAGATGCCAGCCATCTTACTCAGTATAGCTTTTGCACCATTAAGGGCAGATGTCAACAGAGGGAAAAAGACAGTGTCTTGACATTATTATGAAAATAGCACGGCTGTCGCAGGGCCCCTGAGATCCTCGGGGGCCTCTCCTCCTCAGAGCTGTGCAGCGCACAGTTACATAGCTAGAAAAGTAGTCTGACCAACACTTGGTTTTCAGAAATTCTAGAAAACGTGTTTTACAGTTTTTGAAGGAAACGTTATTTATAACCTGGTTTGTTTGTAAAAAATACTTGAGACAAATAGAAATAAATTGTTAGTCAAGCTAGTAAACCTGATAATTAGCAGAATTTCTGCTTTTCTGTCTCTTAAAGCTTTCTATGCTGATTTTAGTCATTTGGAACGATTATTACAGAGGCTCTTAGTTGGGGAATTGCAGGAATTGCAGTATGTCTTTTTACCGTCCAGAATGTGCGTATTTGAATGGGAGTGACACTGGAATCTAGGTTAGGACACCTTTTGGCAAGGTATGTGTGGATGTTTATGTTCTGAAATGTTCATGGAGGGCTTTTACTTTCAGGGGCCCGGGAATACCATGTCCAGTTCTTTAGCAACCAGCCGGAGAGGGCATGGGTTCACGAAAAGCGAGTGCGGGAGTATAAAGGTCATAAACAGTATGAAGAGTTACTGGCTGAGGCCGCCAAACAAGCCAGCAACCACTCTGAAAAACAAAAGGTAACTACCAATATGTTAATATTACTAAACTGGTGGGGTTTCTAAGCAGTGTCATAATTGAGAAGGATTTTTCACACTTAAGTTCAAGCAATTATTGGAATGATTTGTAATTTTAACTCCTCAAAGAGTTTGTTGGTGTGTCAGTTTGATATGTCATATAAACAATATTGTACTATTGAAAACTTCAAAATACTTCCTTAATACAGTATGAGATTCTACTGTGAGTTGAATTAATGTACATAAATCTAGTAGATGCCAGTGAAATGTAGATTCTGCCTGGGGTGGTCGTGGTGGTATTCTTTTTCCTATTTCAATATCTTCCCATAATTTCTCTTTATTCTTATTTAGTAAAGTTGTTTGATGAAACTAAACTTTTAAAAAATATTTGGTAAACACCTACTGTGAGACAAGTATTGTTTTAAGCAGTATCTGTCTATGTAGTAAATTTATTTACTAGATGAACTGATGTATATAATATTAATATGTATTAGTTCATTTAGTCATATCTATTTGAGGTAGATGCTATTATTCCATTTTCTTTTTTCTTTTTCTTTTTTTTTGACAGGCAGAGTGGATAGTGAGAGAGAGAGACAGAGAGAAAGGTCTTCCTTTTGCCGTTGGTTCACCCTCCAATGGCCGCTGCGGCCGGCGCGCTGCGGCCGGCGCGCTGCAGCCAGCGCATCGCGCTGATCTGATGGCAGGAGCCAGGTGCTTCTCCTGGTCTCCCAGGGCCCAAGCACTTGGGCCATCCTCCACTGCCTTCCCGGGCCACAGCAGAGAGCTGGCCTGGAAGAGGCAACCGGGACAGACTCTGGCGCCCCGACCGGGACTAGAACCCGGTGTGCCGGCGCCACAAGGCGGAGGATTAGCCTATTGAGCCGCGGCGCCGGCCAATTCCATTTTCTATAGATGAAACTGAGGCATAGGAGCTTAAGTCACTGGTTCAACCAAGATCACACAAGTGCTGGGACCAGGAAGTTTTAAGCTCAATTATAGTATGTCTTGTGACTCAGAAATCTGTCATTGTTATACTTTAAAAGCTAAGTCTTATCAGAGAGGATTTTGGTTAATTTTATCAGAGTTAGATTTCACAGATTGATACATCAATATTTGACATATACTCTTGCATCTCATACTTTCATTAACTGATTTATTTCTAGTGGCTTCTGTCAAATAATCTAGGTAATTCTTAGTTGCCTTGATTATATACTTTTATTCAGCTTCTTTGTTCACCTTTAACATCATTTTTCAGAGTTTTCTTACCTCTTATGCCAATGCCAAATCTTTGGATCGACCTTGGACCTTGAGACACATGGGAGCTATGGTGGAGGTGTATTTTCTTCTCTCATTCATGGCTGCTCTCCTTTGTTTTGTCAACTTTCATTTGTTCCTTGAGGTTCTCCTTTCACTTCCTTCTATCCATTTGCCTTATGGTACACACTGGCAGCGCAGCTTCAAATGCTGGCCCTCTGCCTGTTAGCTTTGTTGTGATCTCTGTAGCCTATAGCCCCCCTGATTCGCTCCCTGCCCTTAGGTATGAAAGAGAAATGGGAGCTTTAGGGCATGTCAGAATTTTTTTATTTGGTTATTTATTTGAAAGAGAGAGAAAGAAAGAGGCAGACAGATTTCTCCCCATCTACTGGCTACCCCACAGGTGCATGCAACAGCTGAGTCTGGGCCAGGCTGAAGCCAGGATCCGAGAACTCAATCCAGGTCTCCCGTGTCAGGAGGCAGAGACCTCATCTACTTGAGCCATCACCTATTGCCTTCTTGGTGCTCATTAGTAGGAAGCTAGAATCAGGAGTGGAGCCAGGACTTGAACCCTGGCCCTCTGATATGGGATGTAGGTGTGTCAAGTGGTGTACACCAAGTGCCTGCCCCAGGATGTCTTGTGTGTGTGTATGTGTGTAAGTGTTTAAGATGTACTTTATTTATATTTGAAAGAGTTACATAGGGAGAGAAGAGACACAGAGATCTTCTCACCACTGGTTTGCTCCCCAAATAGCTACAGTGGCTGGGACTGGAACAGGTCTCCCACATGGGTGCAGAGGCCAAGCACTTGGGCCATCATTCACTGCTTTCCCAGGCCATTAGCAGGTAGCCGGATCAGAAGTTGAGCAGCCGGGTCTGGAGCCAGTGTCCACTTGGGATACTGGCATCGAAGGTGGCAGCTTAACCCACTACACCATGAGGCTGGCCATGGGTGTCATTTTTAATGTTAGTGTTTTATTAGCCACTAAAAAGAACCATTTTTCTGTCATCTTTCTTTTCCCCCTCATTTTCACTAGATTTTTTATGAAAATGATGTGAGAAGGATGATTCCCTCCTTGGGGAACTTGTCCAGCAGAGTGATCATCAAAGGAAAGATATGAAAAAGAGTATACCTTAGTGTCCTGGATAGAGCAGTGCTAATGTATAAAAGTTACGGAGTTAGAACATTCCACTTACTTGACTGAAGAACCTGAAAAGATAATAGGATCACATGGGAAATATATATTGCTTTTATTGTACCCATTACATTAAAGCATGTCACATAATGAATGCCTATTTCTGTGTCTGTTTTAAAGATTCGAAAACCCCGACCCCAGAGAGAACGTGCTCAGTGGGATATTGGCATTGCCCATGCGGAAAAAGCATTGAAAATGACTCGAGAAGAAAGAATAGAACAGTATACTTTCATCTATATCGATAAACAGCCTGAAGACCAAGCGAAAAAGAATACTGCCTCCAAAGCTGAAGTTAAAAAAACTCGAAAACCAAGGTCTGTGCTGAACACTCAGTCAGAACAGACCAGCGCAGGGGAGGTGGCCTCCTCACAGTCAGGTACTGAAAACCGGAGACACAGCCAGAGGCGGCACACGAGTGTGGAGGAGGACGAGCCGCCTCCTGTTAAAATAGCCTGGAAAACAGCAGCAGCGAGGAAGTCCTTGCCAGCTTCCATCACAATGCACAAAGGGAGCCTGGATTTGCAGAAGTGTAACATGTCTCCAGTTGTGAAAATTGAACAGGTGTTTGCTCTTCAGAATGCTACAGGAGATGGGAAATTTATTGATCAGTTTGTCTATTCAACGAAGGTATCTACTTTTTCCCATTGGGTTTTTGGGGGAACAGTATTTGAAAGTAGTGAACTTTGGCATTTGAGAAAATAATAACACAAGAATATAACTTAAACATCCTTTGTATCCATTACATATGAAACATACTGTTTACACTGTGGGCAAAAAGACATAGGAAAAAAAGTCTGTGTTTTTCTTCTTTCCCTCCTCTTTTGTAATATTTCCATCTGTAGTAGATTAATCTTGAATTGGCAGCCAAAACTGAGCTGTGCTTCTGAAAGTCATGGAAAAAACAACAACAACAACAACAACCTGGGTACTTTGTTTCTAGTTTGTGTAGTTAGTTTTTCTTAGTTGCAAGTGTGCTTCTTATTAAAATCAATTTTGTCAGCTATCTGAATTAACCATCATTATAAAAGCCACTGTAAATTATACCTGTTGACCTGTTTGGTTACATTGGCAGTTTTGTTAGACTTCTGTTGGCTTGGGATAGTTGACTGCATTTTAGAGACATACCAGGACTGTGTTTGTTGTAAGATAGTGAACCGGGATGACACCTTGGGTAATGGAATAGAAACTGCCTTCTCATACTGAATGCCTCCATCCGTGTGCCCTGGACCTCTACTTAGGACACTTCTATTTTATCTTAAGACTTAAACTCTTTCATAATATTGGTAGTATATATTCCATGTGCCTCTTGCCTACCCTCCCAGCTCACACCAGTCTTGAGTTTGGGATTTGGGGGTAGTTGCATGTCATACATACATACTTTAATGAATTCTGCATGTATTTTTCCTCTGCATTAAAATAGCTAATGAACCATAGGTGTGCCTCATTAGTAATAGGTGTTCCTGGAGAGAAGTGTCCGGGTCCTCTGTTGCCTGTCTCTACACATAGGTTCAAGCTGGAAAGCAAGTGGTGGTCACTACTTGTTTCTGCTGGTAGCAAATGAACATCATCTTTTTTGAATGCAAATTGTCTTTATTCTTGGAGACAGTTTTGTCTGCTTCCAGATGCATAAATCAAACTTTGTCACACATCCTCCCCCCCAAGAAAAAGAATGTTATTTAAAGAAAATTTGAAATAAAACTGGTCTTTTAAAAATGAAGGCTTAAAAATACATACATATCAGCCGGCACCGTGGCTCACTAGACTAATCCTCTGCCTTGCGGCGCCGGCCTGGGTTCTAGTCCCGGTCGGGGCGCCGGATTCTGTCCCGGTTGCCCCTCTTCCAGGCCAACTTTCTGCTGTGGCCAGGGAGTGCAGTGGAGGATGGCCCAAGTCCTTGGGCCCTGCACCCGCATGGGAGACCAGGAGAAGCACCTGGCTCCTGCCATTGGATCAACGCGGTGCACCAGCTGCAGCGTGCCAGCTGCGGCGGCCACTGGAGGGTGAACCCACTGCAAAAGGAAGACCTTTCTCTCTGTCTCTCTCTCTCACTGTCCACTCTGCCTGTCAAAATAAAATAAAATAAAAATAAAAAAATAAAAAAAAATACATACATATGTATAAGATCCTCCCTCACTTCATTGAATTAAAAATACCCAAAGTGAGGTCTAAATTAATTGTACCTGCTTTCTGTCTGCTCTTGATTTCTCTTTGGTTCTCATTTTGGTGACCATGAATGACATTTCTGTATCTAACAGTATTCTTAAGACATGCTGACTGTGTAATAGGGCACTTTACCAAATGAAAATGACAAGAATTCTCTTTATGTGACATGTGTAAATGAAGAAACTGTTCAGACCAGAAAATATTTTGTTTTTGACAGAAAATTGTGTGATACAGGTTCGTTTTTGGTGATATTTGTCAGCTGCATTTAAATAGTATTTTCCCCATGTGATCTTACTATACGTTTGAGAAGACATCTGATGATTTTGAAAAGGGTCAAGATAAATAGCTGTAATAAGAAACCATATAGAATTCAGTCAAATTAAAATTTGCAAGCCCATGATGTCATTAACCTAGTAAACACTATTTTTATTTTGCCTTGTTTTAAAGGGAATTGGTAACAAAACGGAAATAAGTGTCAGAGGGCAAGACAGGCTTATAATTTCTACACCAAACCAGAGAAGTGAAAAGCCACCACAGAATGTATCATCTCCTGAAGCAACAGCTGGTCCTACAGGTGGGTGTGAATGCAGTGTGCACAATCCATTTGGAGATGTCTAACGGTAGCCATGGTCCTAAAATACTTTTAGTTAGCAAAAGTAAATTTTATACATACACACACACACATACACATATATAAATTACAAATTGATTTACTTATTTTGAAAGAGTTACAAAGAGAGAGGGATCCTCTATCTGCTGATTCAATTTCTAGATAGCTGCAGTGACCAAGGAGGTTGGGCCAAGCCAGAGCCAGGAAATTTTTCCGGATCTCCCACGTGGGTGCAGGGCCCCAAGGACTTGGGCCATCTTCCACTGCTTTCTCAGGCACATTAGCAGGGAGCTGGATTGGAAGTGGAGCAGCCAGGACACAAATAGATGTGCATATGGGATATTGGCATTGAAGGCAGCAGCTTTTACCCACTACTTCATAGCACTGGCCCCTGTAAATTATACTTTAAAAATCAAATTATGAAAGCAGTTGTTTCAATAGGAAAGAATGGTTTGGCTAGAGAGCTTTATTCATAGTCACATTTCTTTTTCCTATAGGATTTTATTGGTATTTGGTAATTTGACTTTTAAAAATTTGTTAATTTACTTTCACTTTATTTGAAAGGTGGGGGTGGGGGAGAGATTGATCTTCTATCCAGTGGTCTACTCCTCAAATGCCTACAACAACCTAGAGCTGGGCCAGGCTGAAGCAAGGAGCCCATGACTCAATGCAGGTCTCCCAACTGGGTGACAGGGACCCAGGTGATCATCATCTGCTGCCTCCCAGGGTGCACATTAACAGGAAGCTGGATCTGAAACAGAGGAACTGGGACACTCACTAGGCACTGGGATGTGGAATTCAGGTGTACCAAGCAGTGTCTCACCCACTGCACCGAACCCTTCCACACCTACAGGGCTTTTGAGAACAGGACAGTCTTAGCATTTCTTCCCCAACCACTATTGGGAAAAAGTGGGGAGATGCCAGAGCTCTTTTCATCATTCCCAGGTGCGCTAGACATGAGTAGCTGAGGAGGCCCAGGCCTGACTGTCCTAAGGTAACCTGTTCTGTGATGAACTCAAGTTTAAAGGAAAAATGCCTCTTACTTAGGAAGACTGTGCCTTGGAACTGTTTAAAATAATTTTTTTAGGACATTGATGCACTAAGGATTTTGCAGTTTTAACTGAATGTTTGGTGGTTTTAGTTTATTTAACAGCATTACATCAGTTGTCTTTCTTGAAGACAGCTTCAATATGGTCATCCAGAAAAGAGTTAGGTATAAACTGGCTTGGTCATTTGGAATCTTATTTTCCAAGAAAGGAATTTCTTTCATGTTGTTCTTTAAAAAAGTTTTTTGGATGTAGTATTACACAATAGAAAAAAGAAAAGGCAAACTGTTTTCTGTCCTCCTCCTCTCGCTGCTCTGCGTACTCTGGCCACTTCTGTGGGTGTCCTCCAGTTCAGTTCCTTCCTCACATTGTCTGCCTGGAGTCAGAGTTAGCTCCCACGGGTTGGCTCCTGCAAGACTGGCCCTCCCTCAGATGCCAGTTGGAAGCCTGTATCTCCTGAAGCAGAGGTTCCCATGACTTCCTCCCCAGCAAAGCTCTGTGCTTGTTTACCTGTTTATCATGAAGGATATTACAAAAGATAGGGATAAACAGTCAGGTAGGAGACATGCAAATGCAGTGTATGTGGGAAGTGTTGCACAGCTTCCGTGACCTCTGTGGGAGTGCCAGCCTCTAGGCATCTCCATGTTATCAGCAAACCCTGAAGTTCTCCAAACCCTCAGTTCAGGGTGGTCTTTTTTGTTTGTTTGTTTGTTTGTTTTTTAATTAGGCATAATTAGAGGGGAAGAGAGAGAGCTTCCATCTGCTAGTTCACTCCCCAAATGGTTGCAAAGGCCAGACCAAGCTGAAGCCAGGAGCCAGGAACTCCATCCAGGTCTCCCAGGTGATTGGCAGGTGCCCAAGTACTTTGAGTCATCTTCTGCTTTCCCAGGCTCATGAGCAGGGAGCTGGATCAGAAGTAGAGCAGCTGGGACTGGAACTGGTGCTCATGTGGGATGCCAGCATTGCAGGCAGCAGCTTAACCCACTGCACCACAATGCCAGTCCCTCGGTTCAGGATTTTTATGGAGGCCCCGTCATGTAGGCATGATGGATTATTAGCTCAGTCTGCAGCCCTTCTCCGTTCTGGAGGATGAGAGGTGGGGCTGAAGCTTCTACCATGGCTTGGTCTTTCTGGTGACCAGCCCCCATCTAAGAGCCCTCTGGAACAAAAGACACTACTGTCACACAGGAAATCCCAAGGGAGTAGGAGCTGTGTCAGGAGCTGGGGTCAAAGACCAGATACTGGATACTAGAATAAAAGCAGCATGAGCATCCTGTCATTCAGAAACTTAGAAGGGTTTTTAGGACCTCCATGCCAGGAACCAGGGGCAGAGATTAAATATGTAATTCATTTTTTTGAAGATTTATTTATTTATTTAAAAGAATTACACACAGAAAGAAGGAGAGCCAGAGAGAGAAAGGGTCTTCCATCTGCTGGTTCACTTCCCAATTGGCCACAATGGCCAGAGCTGCACCGATCAGAAGCCTAGAGCCAGGAGCTTCTTCCAGGTCTCCCATAGGGGTGCAGGGACCCAAGGACTTGGGCCATCTGCTTCTGCTTTCCCAGGCCATAGCAGAGAGCTGGATCGGAAGTGGAACAGCCGAGTCTTGAACTGGCACCCATATGGGAATGCCAGCACAGCAGGTGGCACGTTAACCCATTATGCCACAGCACCAGCCCCAAATATGTAATTCTTACTATATATTTTAGCATAGTATCTCAGAGACCAAAGATACATAATTTTCTGGAAGAATCAGTCTTAAAGTCCTAATCTTGCATTACTAGTAATAGGCAAACTTGTGATTAAGTGGCATGAAGGAATAAATATTTTTGTAAGGGAAATTTAATTAGGATTCTGATTTATAACAAGAGATAAATAAAAAACCACTATTCATGGGACCAGTGTTGTGGTGTGGTGGGTGAGGCTATGCTTGGGGCACCAGCATCGCAGTTCAGTGCAAAAGTTCCAGTCCCGGCCACTCCAACTCACTGCTAAAGCGCCTGAGAAAGCAGCAGAAGATGGCCTATGTGTTTGGGCCCCTGCTACCCATGTGGGAGACCTGGATGGAGTTCCTGGCTCTTGGCTTTAGCTTGGCCCAGCTTTTGTGGCTATTTGGGCAGTGAACCAGCACATGGAAAACCAATCCCTCTTTGTCTCTGTAACTGCCTTTCAAATAAAAAAATAAATTTTAAAATGATTTATTTATTTGAAAGGCAGAGTTACAGAGAGAGAGAGCGAGATCTTCCGTCTGCTGGTTCACTCACCAAATGGCCACAAAGGCTGGGCCTGAGCCAGTCTGAAACCAGGAGCCAGGAGCTTCCTCTGAGTCTCCTATGTGGGTGGCAGGGGCCCTAGCATATCGGCCATCTTCTGCTGACCTACCCAGTTCATTAGCAGGGAGCTGAATCGGAGGTAAAGCAGCTGGAGCTCAAACCAGTGCCCATATGGGATGCCAGCATTGCAGGTGATGGCTTACCCTTTTTAAGTCACTGTTCAGAAAAGGACTTGGGATGATTTTCTTTTAAAAAATAAAAAAATGGTGATGGAGACTGCAGACAGGAAGCGGTGGAGGCAGAAGCAATGGATCACATCTTGGATGGGAAATTAATTGGTATGTCTTTATCCAGTATTGAGTTGGGAAAAGACTGCTGAATTAAAGGAAGGAGGGAGGAACAAAGTCCAGAACTACTGCTGTGACTGGCATAATTTCAAATTCTGTTTTAAAATATTAAATAAGTTGAGGGAAGGAATGGCTAAATGGACATAGATTTTGCATGTTAACCATAATTGAAAACATTTTTTTCCATTCTTTGAATGGTAAAAGAGTCTTTTGGTCTCAGCTTTCCATAGTTAAGTGTATCAGTTTTGTGGCATAGTATGTTGGGCCTCCACCTGCGATGCAGCATCCCACGTGGGTGCCATTCAGGGCTGGCTGCTCCACTTCCGATCCAGCTCCCTGATAACGCTCCAGGGAAAGCAGCAGGTGCTTGTGCCACTGTACCCATGTGGGACACCTGGAAGAAGCTCCTGGCTCTTGAGTTAGGATGAGCTCAGCTGCAGCTGTTGCAGCCATTTGGGGCATGAACCAATGGATGGAAGACCTTTCTATCTCTCTCTCTGTAACTCTGCCTCTCAAATAAATAAGTAAATCTTCAAAAAAACTGCAAGATTTTCAGGGCTGTTGTGGCACAGTGGTTCAGCCATTGCCTGTGATATTGGCATAAAAGAACTATCAATTTTAATATGGTCTTCAAATCTATTGGTAATTTCTCTAAACTTATTTTTTTTTTTAATTTCTTTGGGAGAGAGTATCTTCCCCTCCACTGGTTCACTTCCCAGATGTCCACAATAGCCAGGGCTGGGTCTTTCACATGGTGGCAGGGGCCCAAGAATTCAAGCCATCATCCACTGCTATCCAGGTGCATTAGCAGGATGATAGATGGGAATAGGAGGAGCTGGGATGCAAACCAGCACCCTAATGTGGGAGAGAGAGCTCTTCCAGCTCTTTCACCTGCTGGTTCATGCCCCAGATGACTATAGCATTCAGGGCTGGGTCAAGCTGAAGTCAGAAGCCAGATGCCAGGAGCTTCACCCTGGTCTCCCCCATGGATGGTAAGAGCCCAAGCACTACTGCAGCCCCCCATCTGGGAAGAAAGTAAACTCTTCGTGTAATACCAGACTGACTGTAACTGAAATATTATGTTTTTGTTTTTAATGGAGCTTAGATTTTTTTCTTTTCCCTGAGCTATAGAATGTTTTATTTTCATGTAAGGATAGGTTCTGCTATGAATTTTCATAATTCTGGTTATAATTCTAGATGAAAAAGGAATGTAGTTCCTTCTTTGAGAGCAGGCATTTATAACTTAGTTTAGGGTTGAGAAGTTTAAAGCTTTGACCTTGGTTTCAGTTTGATTAGCAGCTGTTGCTGACAAACACACGTTGTCCATTTAAAGAATGAACATCTTGTGTTTTGTAAAAGTAACTTCAATAGTTGAAAAGTCAGCAAAGAGACCTGTTTTCCCTTCAGCTGATGTTAAGTGTTTAAGGAGAATAGTAAAGTTAGGGGATGCATAAAATGTGTGGCGCTGCTGCGTTTCTGTGACTTGAGAAAATACACACCTGTTTGTGTTCACATTGTGTCTCTAAGCTGTTTTCCTAATCCAGGGTTCCTTACCTCCTGTCTCTTAGCACTTGAACTTCATGCTTCTCAGCAGCTCTAAATGTAGCTGTTCTTTAGGTAGCTTTCAGAATATTTTTGAGAAGTCACGTTGCCTTATTTCCTCTAAGATAAGAGGTCTAACCTCTTTTCATTTTGTGAAATAATTTTGTTGTCATCTTCAAAACAAGTAAAGATTTTTGTTGGCTTTTAGGTGGTTCCGTTTTCATTTCTGTTTTCCTTGGTCCTTACATTTTGCTGATTATATTGGAGTGTGGCTCCCTGGGGTCCTTACATTGGCCTGAGAGGTTGGGGTATGTGTGGCCTTAGTAAACTTGTCCTTCAATCTAAGAATGAGAATAAAGGGAAGGGCTAGCAACTTTATTCATTAAAAAAATTGTATTTTATGATTTATTTTATTTGAAAGTCAGTTAAGGACCCCCGGGAGAGGGGAGGATGTTCTGTCCACTGGTTCACTCCCCAAATGGTCACCATAGCTGGGGCTGCAGTGGGCTGAAGTCAGGTGCCAGGAACTCCATCCTGGTTTTCTTCATGTGTGACAGGGGCCCAAGCACTTGGGCCATCCTCCACTGCCTTCTCAGACACATTAGTAGGGAGTTGGATTGGAAGCAGAGCATCAGGGACTTGAACCAGCACTCCAGTAGGGGATGCTGGCATCACACAGGCTCTGAATTAACCTGCAGATGCCGCAAAGCCAACCCTGTCAATAAAAATTAATCCTGTTAGAAATTGATTATTTCAGGGTCAGCACTGTAGCGTAGCAGGTAAAAGCTGCTGCCTGTAGTGCCGACATCCCATATGGACGCCAGTTTGAGTCCTGGCTGCTCCACTTCTGATCCAGCTCCCTGATAATGCACTTGGGAAAGCAGTAGAAGATGGTCCAGGTCCTTGGGCCCTTGCACCCACGTGGGAGACCAGGAGGAGAATTCTGGGTCTTGGCTTTGGATTGGCCCAGCTGCAGCCATTGCAGTCATTTGGGAGAGTGAACCAGCGGATGAAGGATCTCTCTCTCTGCACCTCTGCCTCTCTGTAACTCTGTATTTCAAACAAAAATGAATAAATCTTTGAAAAAGAAAAGGATGATATTATAAAAAATTTTAAAAAAAGAAATTGTTGAAGTCCTCTCCAAATCAGCATACTGTTATCAGTCTGCTCACGCTTTCCCCAAAATGAGCAGTAAAATCCATCTTTGTTTTGACTTTGAACTGAGGTGAGGGAATCTATTTACACATAGCCAGGAGCCATGAAATCAGAACATATTAATCCATGTGGAAGGCTTCACGAAGTAGCCTGTATCTGATTCCATAGGTGGTCCTAATGTCTTCGGGTAGTAGCGGCTGTTGTTTAGGAAGGACCACTCGAGGGGTGTGAGCACTGGCAGCAGGGAGAACAGCTGTGCTGAAGGAGTCACGAGGGCAGTCACTGTTCAGGTGCTGCCCTTGCAGGTGGTGCTCTTCAGCCTGAGTTTCCACCCTGTCCAAGACAGGCTGCACGTGAATTTCTTTCCCTTTATTTTTGAAGGATTGTACTGCTTAGACGTCTTAATAGTTTCTTGTTTTGCTATTTGTCATGAAACAGCTTGATTAATTTGTTTCAACTAGTTTTCCATAATTAATTATTTCAAAGTATAAGCAGGTCCCTTGATAGTCAAATTAATGATTATGTTTTGGTCATTTATTGAGAAAAACTTAAATAAAAGAACCAAGCATTATTAAACATTTTACGTATAAAATAAACTAACTCATTTGTTAAAATACAAAACATGTAGTAACGTTTGAATTTTGAACCAGTAATTTCTAGTGTCAGCTAATTAGTAAATCACTTTTTTTTTTTTTAAGATTTAGTTATTTAAAAGAGGCTGGCACTGCGGCTCACAAGGCTAATCCTCCACCTGCAGCGCCGGCACCCCGGGTTCTAGTCCCGGTCAGGGCGCCGGATTCTGTCCCAGTTGCTCCTCTTCCAGTCCAGCTCTCTGCTGTGGCCTTGGAAGGCAGTGGAGGATGGCCCAAGTGCTTGGGCCCTACACCCCATGGGAGACCAGGCTCCTGGCCACTTAGGGGGTGAACCAATGGAAAAAGGAAGACCTTTCTCTCTGTCTCTCTCTCTCTCACTGTCCACTCTGCCTGTCAAAAAAAAAAAAAAAGAGAGAGAGACAGAGTGAGTTTTTTTTTTTCTTTTTACAGGCAGAGTGGACAGTGAGAGAGAGAGAGAGAGAAAGGTCTTCCTTTGTTGTTGGTTCACCCTCCAATGGCCAGCACATCGCACTGATCCGAAGGCAGAAGCCAGGTGCTTCTCCTGGTCTCCCATGGGGTGCAGGGCCCAAGGACTTGAGCCATCCTCCATTGCACTCCCAGGCCACAGCAGAGAGCTGGCCTGGAAGAGGGGCAACTGGGACAGAATCCGGTGCCCCGACCGGGACTAGAACCTGTGTGCCAGCGCCACAGGTGGAGGATTAGCCTAGTGAGCCACGGCACCGGCCAAGAGTGAGATCTTTCATTCACTGATTCACTCTCCACACAGCCTAACAGCCAGGGCTAAACCATGCCAAATCCAAATCTCTCACATGGGTGGCAGGTACCCAAACCCTTGGACCACCTTTTGCCTCTTTTCCTAGGCCGTTAGCAGGGAGCTGAGTTGGAAGTGGAGCAGCCAGGACTTGAACCCAAGCCCATACAGGATGCCAGCATCACAGGCTGTGGCTTTACCAGCTACGCCATGATACTGGCCTCAAGTAAACCATTTTCACCAAATCTTAAGAGTTCCTTCATCCCCTCAATTGTATTTACTTAAACATGTTTATTTGCCTTTAAAAGTAGATTCTGTCTGCTATTTTTTTTTTTAAGATTTATTTTATTTATTTGAAAGCCACAGTTACATATAGAGCGAAGGAGAGGCAGAGAGAGGTCTTCCATCCACTGGCTCACTCCCCAGATGGCCGCAACGGCCAGAGCTGCGCCAGTCCGAAACTAGGAGCCAGGAACTTCTTCTGGGTCTCCCACACAGGTGCAGGGGCCCAAGGGCTTGGGCCATCTTCTACTGCTTTCCCAGGCCATAACAGAGAGTTGGATCAGAAGTGGAGCAACCAGGACTCAAACTGACACCCATATGGGATGCTGGTGCTTCAGGCCGGGGCTTTAACCTGCTGCGCCACAGCACCGGCCTCAGTTTGATTTTTTAACTTAAAAAAAAAATCAAATGCCCTTTTGTGTGTGTGTAGTTTAGAATGCTTTGTGAATCCCAGTCTCATCAGCCTTTATAATTTGATCTATTAAATAATTTATATGCTTCCAAGTACTTAACAGCTTTTTAATGATATATAATTAAAATTTCAAAATCAATGGGTAGGAAGGGTAAGGAATTTGATCAAACCTTAATTGCATGAATGTTGAGCTGTCCTTAAATGAGTTTTTGTTTATCTGTTTAAATCACCTCTTAGGCCCAGTAGAAAAGAAGCAGCAGAGAAGATCAATTAGAACGCGTTCTGAATCAGAGAAGTCCACTGAGGTTGTGCCAAAGAAGAAGATCAAAAAGGAGCAGGTTGGCTTCCTACATGTAGAGAGTTAAAACATTGTACTTGTGAATGTTGTGGCTTATGTTGATATCTTAAAAGAGAGAAACTTGTCCCCCACGCTGGGTTTCCTTTGTGAACTATGTTATGCTTCTGTCTGGGCGGTTTCCATTGCCCAGTTCTCACACATTCATCCCTGTGACTCTGCTTCAAGCCTTGTCACGGGAAACAGGTTTCTGGACATGGGGAGCCAGTGGTACAAGACTCTTAAAAAAAAACCTCACATTTATTTTGGAATTTCTGTTGTGAACAGAATGATGACATGTCTTCATGAGTTTTATTTGGAACCATCATTAAGTTCCCTCTTTTGAAATTTTAATTTTTGGTTTAAGCTGCTGGTATGTACTGTTTTTATTTTTTAAGCAAATCAAATTAATTTAACTTATAGTCTCATATATAAAAAGCAGATAATCATAAACTGGCTTTTCTGGTGATATCACAGATTTTTTGGAATGTTATTTTCCCAGTGGAATGGCATTTCCCTGGTGTCAGGTGTCATATAAACAGTATTTAAGTAAAACTGAAGTGGGATACGTTCTGACTGAAGTGTGTAAAAGAAGTGTAGTCATTGTAGTAATATATGTTATATTACCTTTTCAAAGAAAGTTTTAGAAACTATTATTTAATTAAATTAAAGCTCACTTTTAGTATTTTTTTTAAAGGGAAAGAATACCTTTTTATGACCCAGACACCTGCTATTACACTAAACAAATTCTGAATAGGATTAGTTCCAGGAAGTTTCACTATGAAAAAAACCTTTTAATGTAAGTGTGGACTTCTTCAACTTAAAATATACTGCCCTCATAATTTTAACCTTCCAAATGTAAGAGCTAATGTTGTGCTCTATGGTATCATCAGGCATGTAAAAATTTTTTTCCAGAATATTTAACTAAAATTTAAGTAATGTACTAATTTGTCATTCATATATCATGTTAGCTTTCATACTTAGGAAATCATATTCCAAAAAATCTCTCTATGCTCTTGCAAATCTATAGTATTCATTACCAAAAAGTTGTGATTTTGCCACCTGATTCCCAAATTCACTCTATGACCAGTGAGTTTAAAATTAATAAGCATAATGGGTACCAAAAAATGGGACAAATTGTTAATACCACTGTGTTACAGTTAGTAGTAGAACAATACCAGTGATTGTTTAGAAGATTTTATATTTGTATTACTAATTGTATCTTATAAAAGCCTTTCTGTTGTATGTTTTTTTACTTGTTGTAAAAAAAAATAAAATTTTTTTAAAAAAGCTTAGAACAATCCTGAAATATTTACAAAATGTGTTTCAACATGCATATTTCATTACATCTTAAACATGAAATTCAATTCCTAGCTTGAACAGGAAGTCCTCCAGATAGCATCCTTTCTCTAGTTCCAATGGTTCAGTCCTCAAATTACCACGTGTTTTACATATACATTGGCAGAATAACTTCTGATCTCGCTCTCCTAATGTAGGATCAAGACACTGGTCATAAGACACTCAAGAAAGTGCTTTTGCAATATCACAAACTTATTTTCTTAAGTTTGTACTAGCAGCAAAAGTATTGAGCTTCCAGCTGTATGGAGCCCTGTAGCACTCTCTACAGAGAGGGTCCTGATTCCCAGCAACTTAGCTGTGAGTGCAGGCGCGGAAGGGTCTTAAAGTGGCGTGAGTTACATTAACCTGAGTACCATAGTAAGTAAAAATTTATCCTAACGTCTTTGGGGTGGGAGGGCTTTATAGCAGCAACGGGGCTGATTGCACAAACAACCCCTCTTCTGCCTCCCAGACACTGAGGAAAGTGTTCTCGTCCTTGTCATCTACTGAGGGAGTGGTGGGAAGAATCCTGGCTAGAGAGCATGTGGCTGTTTGTTGTCACTTGGTATTCAGCACAAGCAGCTAGGACCGAAACCCTGCCTGAACTCCAGAAGAGAACTTTACCCAGATACATGAATCACTCATCATTACTTAGATCCATGGAAGTGTTGTTTTTTTTCCCTCCGTTTACTAATAGAGTAAAAATTCCTTGTTAATGCTGTATTTTTCTGTCCAAACAGGTTGAAACAGTTCCTCAGGCTACGGCGAAGACTGGATTACAGAAAGGTGAGTTAATATTATAATGTTGCTTTGCATTTCCTTGATTAAACCAATTTTTAAGAATTACTTATTTGTACTTCATGTATTTTTGTCTGTCTCTGTAAATCATTGTTATTGCTCTTCAGCGTGAAATTGCAGTATTTCCCAGTTTGTGCTGTGTGTGTGTGTGTGTGTGTGTGTGAGACTTTTCAAGTTGATCTTCTGTATCTCCACGTCAAAAGTCTTTCTTTGTTTTGGTAAATTGGAGAACACCATGTAGACTTGATACTGTTTCTGCCTTTTCTACATAAAATTCTGGGGTTTCACTGGCTTATTAAACTAGGGATGTGACGAATCCACTTTTTTTGGTATTCGACTGAATACCGAATAGTAGCTATTCATGTTTGTCAAACATGGACTATGACAAATCAGACAAGACAAGCTGATTGAAAAAATTCTTGCCACATTTATTTTGACAGTGCTGTAAAATCTTTTTGTAAATTAAAATGATTCATAGCATATTTATGGCCACTATTAGATGACCTTATGCGAAATAAATTTGAGAAATGCACAAAGTTTAAGAAACCTTAAATTTATATCTGTATTTTCTGTGTGCAATTTGACTACAGTACAAACTCCATAGCATGATTCGTGCGTTTTTAGTGAGATCAAACTGTATTTAATAGCTATAGTTTACTCTGGGCAAATTGCATTATTTAAAAATAAAAATAAAAACACCAGCCTCTCTGCATTCTCGGGGAGAAGTCTGCAGCGATGGTCTCCGTGGAGATCCTCAGCAGAACTGAACAGCCTCTCGGAGGGAACACTGCTTGGCGGAGCTCCAAGAAAAGACATCGCGATGGCTGCGAGATTAGGAGGCCTGATTGCGTTGTGTTTCCACCATTCCACAGGGTCGGCGGACCGGGGAGTGCAGGGCTCTGTCAGATTCAGTGACAGCTCCGTCTCCGCAGCGATTGAGGAAACTGTGGACTGAGATTCCTGTACAATTTCATCCCAGAAACTCCAGACTTGGAGTCTCCATGCAAGATTTCTTTGTCGGCGGCTTGATAAACAGTTTCTTTGTTTTCAATTTTGATTTTGCCAATCACTGCTATTGGCATTTTCCTGCCTGGTTTCTTCTTCAAGATTCTGAACAATTGCTTTAACATTCAAATGATTTTTTTTTTTTTTTTTTTTTTTTTTTTTTGTTCTGAGCTGGATGGGTACAGCTTAAATCATGGGTCCAGCCTAAAAACCACCGTTAACTTACACTGATCGATTCCAACATGGACTGTTTTTTGTTTTTTGTTTTTTTTTGTTTTTAAATAAAGCGTCATTAATGCACATCTGCAGGGTTTTGCCAAACAGCCCAAACTGTATACATTACAATCATTAAAAGCTCTTATTTTTTTTAAATATTAGTGCCGTTATCATGGAGAACAGCATGACAGCTGTCTTGGGCAGCCTGTCATTTTTCTAGCATTTTCAGAACTCTTCGGAAATGGCGGTACCTGTGTTTCCCTTCGAAAGCCTCTCAGTGCAGCACTCCTGTTCCTCTGTTAAAACTCCTTGTTAATCCAGTGATCTTTTAGGCCAAGGAAATATTTTGTGGTGGTGTTCTGGGTCCATACACCAGCAATGAAGGAGATAGATTTGTGTACTTGTGCTTTTTAATCAGCGTTAACCCGGGGAAGGCACCCTCATTTATAGATACCAGGAAACATTCAGCTGTGATACCGAGGTTCCAGTACTCTGAGCAGTCTAGCGAGGCCCGCACCCTCCAGCACGGAACACGGCTGGGTGCCAAGTGCTGCGCTCACTCAGCCTGTTGCGGATCTTCACGGCCTCGGGAGACTTGCTTCTCCCCGGGCTCTTCTGGACTGCACACTTCCACCATAGCTTGCTGGGCTGATCTAGATGTCTGTTTGTTGTATGGAAATTTTGGGGGAAAAAATCCAAAACACAAACTGTGGGTTGAAATATTAACCGTCTCCTTGGTTCCTTGGTGTTCACCGTGCCTGATCTGCACATTTCATCGTGGCTGTTTCTGTATAGCCTATACTGCATTAGCCCAAGAGATTGTTGCTTTGTAACTTTTTGCACTATTGTTTTGGCTGGATTTGTATTACACACAGTTTTAAAAAAAAAATTCCACACTATTCTCTGCCTTTTTTTTTTTTTTTCATATTTATTTCTTCCCGCACAAATTCCACATAGAGGCCTCTCATCCAGCTCTTCGTGATTTGGCTGCACTTGAACACTGATTGTCCATTTATAGTCCTCTGCAGTGTGCCACCTACATGGCATGACACATGTACATGTGCTGCAGCACTCATTAACGGTCACATAAATGCCACTTCACCAAGGAAGTCTCAGATGAACAATTACGAACATCCAAAATTTATCTGGGGGGCAGTAATCAACTGAATTGCAAAATTTGGGGGAAAATGGCACTATCCGTGTACGAATCGAATACAAATCAAAGATTTGTCACATCCCTAATAAAAACAAGATGGCGATGTCTCTGCGACCATATTTGTAAGCTACACAATGTGTTGGGTTTTATGTCTTTCCCCCTCCAAATTGAACGGTTCTTTGAATTGCTCCAAATCAATCAGCTATTCTGCAGTTTTGATAGAATTTATTTTTAGGTTGGAACTTGGGCTCTATTGACTGAACAGAGCTTTAGAGCAGGAGAACTGAATTAAATGTTATAATAGAGCGGTTGTAAATTAAATCACTCACTACCAGGAAGGTCAGAAGCTTATGAAGTTTTGACTCGTGACTTCAGTGTTACAAAGAGAGCCGTGCTTTTTCTTCCCACACGAAAGATGAGTTTGGGGAAAGAAAATATTCTCCCACCAAAAAAAAAAAATTAAAACAACAAACTTTAAGCACTATTTTAGGATTAATTTCAGTGTGTTATATTAAGGTGCCAGCGAGATTTCAGATTCCTGTAAACCTCTAAAGAAAAGGAGTCGCGCCTCAACTGATGTAGAAATGACTAGTTCAGCATACAGAGATACATCTGACTCCGATTCTAGAGGACTGAGTGATCTGCAGGTAAATATGTCCAAGGGTCTGGGCACAGTGCTGTTTTTTTGCTTTGCCAAACCAAAGTAACATAGTGCTTCGTAGATTATGAATTGTTTGGGGGAATTTCTAAAATATACATGGGAGGGGGGGGTGCGGGGGATGCAGCTTTGGTAGCTTATGGGCATCTTCATTTTGGTCATGTCTTATATAACAGAAACATGGTTTATTTGTTTCTTCATTTTAACTACAGTTTCTCCCCCCCCCCCCCAAACAGCATATATAATAGTATCCATGGATTTTAGAAAGAGAAAAAAACAAACAAACAAGTGATTGTGTCTACATCTATTTGAGCAAGTCTTACTAGGATTTTCATAGTGTCTAACTTTAAGGGAATGTTTGTTTTGTTTTTCTTAAAGATGTACTATGTCTTCCATATAGGTAGGCTTTGGAAAGCAAGTAGATAGCCCTTCAGCTACTGCAGATGCAGATGTTTCCGACGTGCAGTCCGTGGATTCCAGTCTTTCCAGAAGAGGCGTTGGAATGAGTAAGAAGGACACTGTGTGTCAGGTAGGCAGGTGATGGATCCCATGGCTTGAGACAGTTGCTCTTGTATTCTGCCAATAAGAGACTTACCTCCTATTGAAGAGGGTAATCTTACTTTAAAGCTTCAGATCCCAGAGCTCTTTGTGGCTCTTCCCTGTCTGAGTAGGAACACGTAACAATCAAGTGCAGGTGCCTTCATTGTGATATGCTGTTAGTAATTTGAGGACTGACTTCAGGACTTCTGAAGTTTGATTGTATATGAACTTTTTAAATGTGTTTTCATCTTTTTTGAAAAATACTGCTTTGACCCAGGAAGAAAAGTTAAAGTGTGCAGATGCCAAAGAAGGAGTCATAAAAGATCAAGTATGACTTTTTTTTTTATTAAAGGTTTATTTGTTTATTTGAAAGGCAGAGTTACAGAGAGAGTTACAGAGACAGAGAGAAGTCTTCCATCCATTGGTTCACTCCCCAAATGGCCACAATGGCTGGAGCTGGGCTGATCTGAAGCAGAAGCTAGGAGCTTCTACGGGGTCTCCCATGTGGGTACAGGGGCCCAAACACTTGGGCCCTCTTCTGCTGCTTTCCCAGACCATAGCAAGAGCTGGATGGGAAGTGGAGCAGCCAGGACTTGAACCGGCGCTCATATAGGATGCTGGTACCACAGGCAGAGCCTTTACCTGCTGTGCACTAGCCCCAAGTGTGACTTTTTATACTTTAATGCCATATTGGATGTGGAAATAGCTGTCTAGTTCAGTGGCTCTCAAGGACTGCCAAGTGTATCAGCACATTTAGGACACATGTTAGCAATGCAGATTCTTGGGCCCCACCCCAGACCTACCGAATCAAACTCCGGGTGGATCCGATGCCTTCTGAAGTTTGAGGACCCCTGCTTTCTGCCGTGTTACAGATCTGTGAAAGCTCTGGTGACTCTCTGATTGCCTGTGAGGGAGAGTGCTGCACACACTTCCACCTGGAGTGCCTGGGGCTCCCTTCACTCCCTGACGGAAAGTTCATCTGTGTGGAATGTCAAACCGGTAAGCTGACGGGAAGAGAGGGGTGGGGAGCCCCGCGCACTGGCAGTGTCTCCACGACATCTGATGCTCTCATCACTCCTACCTGGCAGCCCCCCGCCCAGTTATTCCAACAAACTCAGATTCTCTTCTTCCCTAGATCAAAAGCATACTCAAAGTTCCTCCTATGGGTGCCTTTACTATAAAATTTATCGAACTGTGAACCAGTTATTGTTCAGATGAGTTTGAGAAGCTTTTGTGTCCAGTAAATTTTTTTTAAAGATTATTTATTTGAAAGGTGGAATTACAGAGAAGCAGAGAGATAGAGAGAGAGAGAGAGAGAGATCTTCCATCCGCTGGTTCACTCTCTAAATGGTCACAATGCCTGCAGCTGAGCTGATATGAAGCCAGGAGGTTCTCCTGGGTCTCCCATATGGGTGCAGGGTCCCAAGGGCTTGGACCATCTTCCACTGCTTTCCCAGGCCATAGCAGAGAGTAGGATCAGAAGCGGAGCAGGGGCCGGCACTGTGACATAGAGGGTAAAGTGTCTGCCTGCAGTGCCGGCATTCCATATGAGCACCAGTTCGAGTCTCAGCTGCTCCACTTCCGATCCTGCTCTCTGCTATGGCCTGGGAAAGCAGCAGAAGATGGCCCAAGGCCTTGGGCCCCTGCACCCACATGGGAGATCTGGAAGAAGCTCCTGGCTTCAAATTGGTGCAGCTCCAGCCATTGCAGCCAGTTGCAGAGTGAGCCAACAATTGGAAGAGCTCTCTGCCTCTCCTTCTCTCTGTGTAACTCTGACTTCCAAATAAATTAAATCTTTGAAAAAAATGCGGAGCAGCCAGGTCTTGAACCAGCACCCATATGGAATGCCAGCACTTCAGTTGGCAGCTTTATCCACTTCACCACAGCGCTGGCCCCACCAAATAAATTGGCACAAAGTTCTTTGACTTTAACAGTCCAGAATAAGTGTCAGTCAAGACTATAATCATGGTTATATTATTTTTAGTGGAAAGATGGAGCTACTGGAAATTTTGTTTAAAACTTGTAAATTCACTTTATTTCTTATGCCACCATACATAGGCTACCACCTATCAACATAATTTATACAGAAAGTTATATATTAGTTAATAGTTCTCCACATAGATATGATTCTGATTAAAATCATGGAAAGCTGAAAGTACTTGTTTAATCTGTAACAATATAGAAAGTTAAAATTGATTGGAAATGGCATGGTATCACTCCCAAGAACCATGTTCGGGTGTGTGGCTTTTAAAAAATATTTAATTTTGTTTTGAAAGGCAGGAAATCAGAGAGAAAGCTCCGATCTGTCAGTTCATTCCCCAAATGCCTGCAATTGCTGCTGTAGCTCACCTAGGCCACAGATAGGAACTAGGAATACAGTCCAAAGCATGATGGCAGGGAGCACCCTGGGTGAGCCATCACCTGCTGTCCCCCGGTGTGAACATAAGCAGGAAACTGGCAACAGGATTGCAGCTAGGACTCAAAAATCCAGGGTCTCTGATATGGGATCTATCCCATCCCAGGTGGTATCCTAACATCTGAGGCATCAGACTCCTAGCCTTTTTTTTTTTTTTTTTTTTTTTTCAGTTAAGTTTTGTTTTACTTTATTTTAACTGTGAGGAACTAATAGCCAATTGCATAGCAGATATATACATGGGGTCTCCAGAAAGCTCGTGGAAAATGCACATTATCTTTTTTTTTTTTTTTTTTTTTGACAGGCAGAGTGGACAGTGAGAGAGAGAGACAGAGAGAAAGGTCTTCCTTTTCCATTGGTTCACCCCATAATGGCCGCTGCGGCTGGCGCACTGCAGCCAGCGCACTGTGCTGATCCGAAGCCAGGAGCCAGGTGCTTCTCCTGGTTTCCCATGCAGGTGTAGGGCCCAAGGACTTGGGCCATCCTCCACTGCACTCCCGGGCCACAGGAGAGAGCTGGACAGGAAGAGGAGCGACCGGGACAGAATCCGGCGCCCTGACCGGGGCTAGAACCCGGTGTGCCGGCGCCACAGGCGGAGGATTAGCCTAGTGAGCCGTGGCACTGGCCAAAATGCACATTATCTTTTAATTGCATTTTTCATGAACTTTTTGAAGTGCTTTTACACAATACATTATCTTACCTTTGACTCCTTGTTTTTCTACTAATTTCTCCCCTTTATTTAGAGTCTCACTTTTATTTTACATGGCTTTATTTGTGTGCTTTCTAAAATACTTTAAGCAGGAAGTTGGTAACTTTTTCTGCTAAACACTTATTAAATGTCAGGTACTGTTAATACTGAGCGTTTTATCCCACTACAAGTTGAGTATCCTTTATCCCAAATGCTTAGAACCAGAAGTATTTTAGATTGTGGATGTTTTCAGATTTTGGAATATTTACATAGACTACCAGTTGAACATCCCTAATCCAAAAATCTGAAATGTTAAAAAAAATTCAACACTTTTTGAACATCATGCCAACATTCAAGTAGTTTCAGATTTTGGAGCACTTTGAATTTCCAATTTTCAGATTAGGGTTGTTCAACCTGTCTCTCATATTTAAGGCTAAGTACTATTATCATTTCCATTTTATGGAAGGGGACAGTGATGATCAGAGAGTTAGTGGCTTGCCCAAAGTCTCAAAGAGAACAGGTGATGATGCTGAAATTTAAATCCGGGCAGTTTATCTCCAGAGTCCTTGCTCCTTGCTCCTGCCTTTTACTGCCTTGGCTAAGTAGCGTGGATGTCAGATGCCTCACATCTTCTCTCCTGACACAACGTCTGCACAAACGCTCACAGATGAACCTGGAGAAGCTGCTTAGAGCATATAGCCTGTTTTCCCCATATACCCTCTGTGATTCATCCCATTCAGACTCTGCTCTAAAACCTTTGAACCATTTGCCAAGCGGCAGCCTCAGGGTCAGACTGTCTGCACACACTGTTTATTTGGCCTTCTTAATTGTATTTTCATTTTTGAACATGGATCAGGCACTTATTCCTAGTTCTCCACATTCTCTCCCATTCCTTTTTCTAAAAACTGTCTATTTGTTAAGATTTATGTATTTATTTGAAAGGTAGAGTTACAGGGAAGCAGAGGGGGAGAGAGAGAGAGAGAGAGAGAGAGAGAGAGGTCTTCCATCTGCTGGTTCACTCCCACGATGGCCAGAGCTACACCAATCCTAAGCCAGGAGATTCTTCCAGGTCTCCTACATGGCTGCAGGGGCCCAAGGGCTTGGGCCATTTTCCACTGCTTTACTGCTTTCCCAGGCCATAGCAGAGAGCTGGATTGGAAGTGGAGCAGCTGGGACTTGAACCAGCGCCCATATGGAATGCTGGCACTGCAGGCATTGCTTTAGCAAATATGCCACAGCGCTGGCCCTTAAAACACTGTTTTCTTAAGTCGCTTATGTAATCTGTCTGATTCCTTTTAGTGTTGAAGTATGCAGTCCCCAATTTTTTAAAAAATATTTATTTATTTATTTATTTGAAAGGCAAAGATACAGAGAGAGTAGGAGAAAGAGCTTCCATCCTGTTTCACTCCCCAGATGGCCACAATGGCCATGGCTGGGCCAGGCTGAAGCCAGGAGCCAGGAGCTTCTTCTGGGTCTCCCACATGGGTACAGGGGCCCAAGCACTAGGGCCATCTTCTGCTGCTGCTTTTCAGGCACATTAACAGGGAGCTGGATCAGAAGTGAAGTAGTGTATGGGATGCCAACACTGCAGGCAGAGACTTCATCTGTTATGCCATAGCGCTGGCCCCACAGTCCCTAATTAAATGATTGATGGGAAGGACCATGTGTCTCAATATTAAAACACTCTTCATGGGTAAACATTTGGCCAAGTGGTTAAGATGGCACTGAGGATGCCTGCATTTCATTATCAGGGTGACTGGGTTCAAGACCAGCTCTATTGCTGATTCCAGCTTCTTCCAGCACACTCCCTGGGAGGCAGCAGGTGATGATGATGGCTCATGTAATTGGGTCCCTGTAACCCATACGGGAGACCTGGATTGAGTTCTTGGCTCCTGGCTTCAGCCTGTCCCAAACTGTCTGGCCTCACCTGTTGTGGGCATTTAGAGAGTGAACCAGTGAATGGGAGAGGGCTGTCTGTTTCTCTGCCTCTTTACCTTTTGCATAAAATAAAAAGAAGAAAAAAATTAGAAAAAAAACCACTCTTTGGGCTTCTCTCCTAATTCTAGAATCTATAGAATCATGTCAACAAAGGTCACATAAAATCTATTTGGTACACATCTACTAGGAAGCTTAAGAGGGAAGTTTGCTTGAAAAACAATGAATATAATGAAGCGGGAGGACACATACTTCCTGATTTCAAAGTTTACTGCTGAGCTACAGTGATCAAACCATTGTGATGCGGGAATACAGACACACAAACAATGGAAGAGAACTGAAAGCCCAGAAATACACACGCACTTGGTTATGTGGCCAAATGCTTCTTGACGAGGGTGTGACGACCATTCAATGGGGGAAGGGACAGTATTTTCAACAAATGTGGCTGAAAAGAATGAATGCATGCCAAAGAATGCAATGGACCATTAACACACTAAACAAAAATTAACTTCAAATGGACCAAAGACCAAAGCACACGAGGTAAAACAATAAAACTGTTAGAGGAAGATAGAGGGAAACTTCATGACATTGGCTTTGGTAGTGATTTAATGGATATAACATCAGAGTCACAACAAAAGGAATTATGAACAAATTGGCTGCATCAAATTTTCTTTGTAATCTTTTGTACACCACATGACGCTGTCAGGAGAGTGGAAGAGCAGCCCAGAAGATGGGAGAAAATATTTGAAAATTAGCATCTGATAAGGGATTAATGCCCAGGATATATGGAGAATTCCTTCAGTTCAGCAACAAAGAATCCAAGTCAAAATTGGGTGAAGAACTTGAGCTGAGATTTCTTCAAAGAACATACACTGACTGATAGATGACTGATAGACACATGAAAGTGTACTCAACATAATTAGTAATCAGAGAAGTGCAAATGAAAACCATAATAAGCTGCCACTTCACACCCATTAGGACGACTATTATTAAAAAGAAATCAAAACAAGTGTTGGAAAGGATGAGAAGAAATTGGAGCCTTTGTACCCGGTTGGCGGAAATGTAAAATGGTACAGCAGCTGTTGAGAACGATGTGGAGCCCTCTTTTGCCCTCGTTCGCCATTGTGGGCCCTTGCTGCCCGGGCCTTCGGGGCACGTGACCTTCCGGCCACCCGCTCCATGCTTTCTGGCCTGCCTGCTCCACCGCGCAGCTGGCTCCTGGTGCTTGGTATGGATTTCAACTTGATTTCTAGACTTTCCCTTCTCCCTTAGATTACATTAACACCCTCACTCTCCTATGCATTTCTCTCATGGAATAAAAAGCTTGAAACTTAGAAGAAAAAAGAAAACAATGTGACAGTTTCTCAAAAAAGTAAATAGTTACCGTCCCACTCTGGGTTTAAAACCCAAAAAGAACTGAAAGCGAGGATTCCAGCAGATGTTTGTACCTCCATGTGGTAGCAGCATTATTCACGATAGTTAAAAGGTAGAAGCAGTCCAAATGTCCCTCAGTGGATGAAGGGATAAACAAAATACATGTGCATACAGTGAAACGTTATGCAGCCTTGAATAATATATAAGCCTGGATTGACCTTGAAGACTTTATGCTGAGTGAAATAAACCTTGAAGACTTTATGCTGAGTGAAATAAGTCAGTCACAAAAGAACAAATATTGTAGGACTCCAATTACAGGAAATGCCTAGAGTGGCCAAGTTCTCAGAAAATAGAACAGTGGTTATGAGAGATGCAGGGGAAGAAGGTATGGGGAGTTGTTGAATATTCAGGATGTCATCAGGCCCGATAGTAGTGATGATAGCCTAACAGCAAGTGTATGTAATGTCACTTGAACTGTATATTTAAAAATTGTTAAAATGTTAAATTTTATGTTATGTATTTTACCACAATTATAAAAAATTAAAGTCTTTTTAATTTGGTTATTCTGACATTTGCAGTAAGAACTTCTAAAAACTGTTGCTTTAACTTCATTGAGGCAGTTTTCCTCTGTTTATCAAAGATAAACACTTTACATGTAAAAACAGTATTACAGAATGCATGCCTGATAAGTTCTCATATTACCACTTTCTGTTATTTAAGACAAATGTGATTTCTGGAAAGAAAGCATTTTCATTTACCCTTTTAAAAAATGTATAGTAGTAGGAAGACTACAAAAAGTTCTGTAACAATCAATTTTACAGAATTTTTACTTAAAGATTTATTTTATTATTTGAAAGGCCAAGTAGGCCGGCGCCACGGCTCAATAGGCTAATCCTCCACCTGCGGCGCCGGCACCCCGGGTTCTGGTCCCGGTCAGGGCACCAGATTCTGATTCCAGCTCTCTGCTGTGGCCTGGGAGTGCAGTGGAAGATGGCCCAAGTGCTTGGGCCCTGCACCCGCATGGGAGACCATGAGAAGCACCTGGCTCCTGCCTTTGGATCAGCGCAGTGCACCGGCCGCAGCAGCCATTGGAGGGTGACCCAATGGAAAAAGGAAGACCTTTCTTTCTGTCTCTCACTGTCCACCCTGCCTGTCCAAAAAAAAAAAAAAGAAAGGCCAAGTGAATAGAGAGAGAGACAGAGAGAGAAAGGAATCTTCCGTCTTCTAGCTCACTCCTTGAATGGCCACAATGGCTGAGGTTGGGCCAGGGCAAAGCCAGGAGTCTGGAACTCCATCCTGGTCTCCCACATGGGTGGCAGGAGACCAAGTACTTGGACCATCTTTCTCTAGCTTCCCATGCGCATTAGCAGGGAACCGGGTCAGAAGTAGAGCAGCTGGGACTCAATTTAGTGCCCATATGGGATGCTGGTGTCACAGGCGACAGCTTTACCTGCTACACCATGATGCCAGCCCCACCAGTTGCTTTTTTCTTTTTTCTTTTTTTCAAGATTTATTTGTTTATTTGAAAGGCAGAGTTACAGAAAGGCAGAAGCAGAGAGAGAGATTGATCTTCCATCTGCTGGTTCACTCTCCAAATGGCCACAACAGCCAGAGCTGGGCCAGTCCATTGCCAGGAGCCAGGAGCTTCTTCTAGGTCTCACACACGTGCAGGGGCCGGAGGACTTGGACCATTTTCTGCTTTCCCGGCTATAGCAGAGAGCTGGATTGGAAGTGGAACAACAGGGGCTCAAGCTGGTGCCTGTATGGGATGCCAGCGCCTCAGACAGTAGCTTTACCTGCTGCAAACACAGCACTACCCTCCCATCCCACCCCAGCCCCAGTTGCTTTTTTTTTTTTAACTTTTATTTAATGAATATAAATTTCCAATGTACAGCTTATGGATTACAATGGCTTCCCCCCAAAAACGTCCCTCCCACCCGCAACCCTCCCCTTTCCCACTCCCTCTCCCCTTCCATTCACATCAAGATTCATTTTCGATTCTCTTTATATACAGAAGATCAGTTTAGCATACATTAAGTAAAGATTTCAACAGTTTGCTCCCACACAGAAACATAAAGTGAAAAATACTGTTTGAGTACTTTTAAGATAGATCCTTTCAGCTTAGACACCAGCAGAATATAGAATACCTGTTTTCTTGTACCCTTGTCAATGTTCGGTATTACTGAACTCTAAATTTTTTTGTTGTTGCGTACCTAGTTTCAGTTGTATCTGATTACTGGCAAGGAACATCTTCATGTGTTTTTGGCTATTTTCTCCCTATAAATTACCTGTTCAGAATTTCTGCCCTATTTTACATTAGGCTGCTTTGATTTTTTTCTATTCTGATTCTATACTATTCTTTTTACATTTTGCTCAGTTAGATTTGCTTTTATATATTGTTGTGTATTTTCTCCGTGTTTGAACTCTGTATATAATCCTTTGCTATTTATTTTTCCTTTGTAATTTTATTTTTATATAATCCTTTGGTGTATATTTTTCCACATTTGTGTATCTTTTGCTTGTTACTATTTTCTATTTCTGTCTTAATTGGCATTATTTTTCCCCTTTAAATAATTGCTAGTTGCTAGGGTAAAAGTTTACTATGGGGGCTGGCGCCATGACTCACTTGGCTAATCCTCCACCTGTGGCGCTGGCACCCCGGGTTCTAGTCCCGGTTGGGGCGTCGGTTCTGTCCTGGTAGCTCCTCTTCCAGTCCAGCTCTCTGCTGTGGCCTGGGAGTGCAGTGGAGGATGGCCCAAGTGCGTGGGCCCTGCACCTGCATGGGAGACCAGGAGGAAGCACCTGGCTCCTGGCTTCAGATTGGCACAGTGTGCCGGCCGTAGTGGCCATTTGGGGGGTGAACCAATAGAAAGGAAGACCTTTCTCTCTGTCTCTCTCTTTCTCACTATCTAACTCTGCCTGTCAAAAATAAAATAAAATAAAATAAAAATAAATAAATAAATATTTGACAGATTTGCCTGTCGAGTCTTCTGGGCCTAAAATGTTCTTTGTTGGAAGGTTTTTAAATTATAATCTCAATTTCTTTTAATAGTTTATAGAACTGTTCATATTCTGTACTTATTTTTGTGCCACTGTCAGTAAGCTGTTTTTCTAGGAATCTGTCCATTCATCTAGATAATCAGATTTATTGGGAATATTAGGTAGTATCCTTTTACTATCTTTTAAGTATTTTTAAGATTTACTGTGAACATTCTGTTTTTCATTTCTGATATTATAAATATTGGTGCTTTTTTAAAAGTTATTTTTATCAGGAATATAAATTTTATTAGTCTTTTGAAAGAACCAGGTTTGTTTGTTTGCTTGCTTTATGTCTCCCTGGTAAATGTTGCTTTTTCTTCATTCTGGACACGTGTTTTCACTGGGTATAGAATTCTGGCTTGGTAATTATTTTCCTTCTGGTCTGTGAAGATAGATCCCATTATTATTTTGGTTTCCATTTTTCTCTTTCAGTCAGTCCTCTCTGAAAGTAATTGCCTTTCCTGTGGGAAATTTTAATAATGTCTTTGTCCTTGGTTTTCTACAGGTTGGGTAAGATAGGTCTAACTTATTTTCTACCTTTTTTATTAGATTTATGAGTTTTCGTTTTGTCTTTTGTTTTCCATGCAGAAATCAGCAATGGTTATCTAATGGAATCTTTCTTTTGGTAATTGCTTTTAGTCATTCTTGTGGGGAAGAACTTACCACTCTCTGCTCCCAAGTGTTGAAAAATTTCCGTTGTGAGGTTTCTATGAAGTTAACTGTAGAGATCTAAAATGTCTTAGAGTTGTATCTCCAACTGACAGTCATTTGTTCTGGCAAGATTTGTAAGATCTTTTAATGTGGCCATTTATCTGAAATGCCTTTATTTTGTGTGAAATTCTTGTAGGTAATAGTAGAGTCTCTTTTAGGAGCAACTCTTTGATGTTTCGCTTCCATCTAAAAGGAGTTTTCTTTAATCAGATCTTATTTTGTTCCTCACCCATCTTCCAGGGCAGCACCCATGTTTTTCATGTAAGATGTCTGGTAAGGACGTGAAGCGCTGTTCTGTTGGTGCCTGCGGGAAATTTTACCATGAAGCCTGTGTCCGTAAATTCCCCACTGCCATCTTTGAATCAAAAGGATTCCGCTGTCCCCAGCACTGCTGCTCTGCCTGCTCTATGGAGAAAGATATCCACAAAGCAAGTAAAGGTAAAATAGAGCTGAAGGAAGGTACTGAGGTTTTCTTCAGGACAATGACAATGAATGTATTAAGTATAGAATTTATAACAGCATCAATCATTCCACCTCCCCAGCCCCCCGCTTACCTCTAGGTTTACTAGTTCAGCCACAATAGATAGCATGCTAAGTAGAGGTTCAGGGTCGCCTTAAGCCTTCATTTGGGACACCCACATCCCATGTTGGAGTTCCCGGTGAAGTCCCAGCTACTTTGCTTCCAATCCAGCTTCTTGCTAATGTGCCTGGGAAGCAGCAGGTGTTGGCCCAACTGTCTGCCACCCTTGTGGGAAAGCCAGATGGAGTTCCTGCTCCTGGCTTTAGCCTGACCCAGAGCTGGCTGTTGCAGCCAGTGGGAAGTGAGCCAGCAAATGGAAGAGCTCACGCACTCTCATGTTCTGTTTGTGTCTCCCTCTTTCTGTCACTTTGCCTTCCAAATGAGTAAATAAAAAAATCTTTGAAAGAGAAGTCCCTTGGGCAGGTGCCGTACAAGATACTACCGTCTCTGCAGCATCAGAACAGATGACTTTTTCTTTGGATGAAGTCTAAGTGATTATTAGTCCTGCTTTTAAGGCCATATAGGATTGGGATAACAGAGATAAATTAATAAAGAAAAGATTTTTTTCTGTAACTAGCATCAAATGGGAACCCAAAGCAGCATAGCTCCAAAAGTCTCATTCCATGTCCTGCTGATGCCTTGTTACATAGATGCCTGTGTTGACTTGTCTCTGAACAGGCCGCATGATGAGATGTTTGCGGTGTCCGGTGGCCTATCACTCTGGAGATGCTTGCATTGCTGCTGGAAGCATATTTGTGTCCTCCTGCATTCTCATCTGTAGTAATCATTCCAAACGGAGCAGCAATTCTTCTTCAGCTGTAAATGTAGGCTTTTGTTTCGTTTGTGCCAGAGGTGAGTGTCAGTGCTCTTTTCTTTCTTTTTGAGTTCTTTGGCATGTTTCCCCCTTAAAATAGAGTCTTGGCATTGGAGACCCAGGCCATCTAATGCACTCTCCTAACCAGTGCAGAGTTCTGTTCTGTTATATCCCTGAGTGAGGTGAGCATTTCCACTAACTAGTCCTTTTATATCATTAAGCATCCAAATTACTAGAATATTAATTCTCCCATAAGTTAGGATTAAAATATGCAGTTTTAAAAATAGATTTAAGTAAATTCTTACTGTTTCCTGTTTGGAGCATCAAAAGACTAATGCATTCCCTTCTGCAAACAGATCTTGTGCTCAGAGTAGGTCCTTCCCATGTCATGTTCTTTAATCCAGAACTTTGAATGGATTGAGATTGTGCATGGAAGGCGAGGCTAGTGCATTTACTTGTCACTGGTCTTTGGTGTGTTTTATCCTACTGTTCCAGCCTCGCCTTGAGGAAGGCCTCGCAGCACTCAGCACATGCAGTGGTTGAGTTAAGAGCCAGCAGTTCAGGCTTTCTTATTTTCCAGCCATTGAAACTGAACTGTGCCAAGGGATTGATCAACTAAAAGCAATCTTGTGTGCCCGCCAGGGTCAGTCAACTTGAATTCATGATTCATACAAAGCAGAACTTCTTTAGCTGGATATGATATGGGGTATCCACCTTTATGTCAGCTGTATTATAATAAAGCTTTTTTTTTTTTTTGTACTATGTAAGAATTATAGAAACCAGCTGGTATTCCCAAACACTGTTTTTGGTGGTTTTTTTGCAACGTAAGTGCTAGGTTTTTTGAACTTCCCTCAGTGTGAAATACTAAAAAGGATTCTAAGGCATACAGGCCTGTTTGATTATATTTAGACTATATTGAAGATGAAAGTAGTTTTTGTTGGTTTTTTTTGCTGCTTTCTGCTTTTTCCTTTTTCCTTTAGGAAACAGTTCTTTTAATTTGGTAAAAGTTCTATAAAAATATGTTAAAAATAGTTTAGGTGGTATGTTAGATCTTACATTGTTCTGCTCTTGCATCTCTTATTTTTAAAAAATGTAACTTAGGGCCAGCGCCGCGGCTCACTAGGCTAATCCTCCGCCTAGCGGCGCCAGCACACTGGGTTCTAGTCCCGGTTGGGGCACTGGATTCTGTCTCGGTTGCCCTTCTTCCAGGCCAGCTCTCTGCTGTGGCCAGGGAGTGCAGTGGAGGATGGCCCAGGTGCTTGGGCCCTGCATCCCATGGGAGACCAGGAAAAGCACCTGGCTCCTGGCTCCTGCCATCGGATCAGCGCGGTGCGCCGGCCGCGGCGGCCATTGGAGGGTGAACCAACGGCAAAGGAAGACCTTTCTCTCTGTCTCTCTCTCTCTCACTGTCCACTCTGCCTGTAAAAAAAAACAAACAAACAAACAAAAAAATGTAACTTAGAGGAGGCAGGCAATAACAGGCTGAATGGTAATCGTATGTCGGGAAGCCAGCTAGGTGCATTGCACACACTGCTTTCTCTGCCGGAGTTCCACAACCACATGTGGCTGGCTGCCACTGTAACGGGAAGCATTGTGTCTTTCTATACTAGAGCAATTATAGCTGTGTCCTGCCCTGAAACCTGGAGGAGGAGGTTGGAAGTGTTTCGTGCCTCATTGTAACAGGTGCCAGAAAGGATCCCAAAAGGCAGATAATTAATAAAAACTAACACTAGTACCTTTCTCATTTCCCCTTCCCTAAGAAAGTAATGAGGAGGAAATACTGAATTGCCAATTGAGTGCTTTGCTTTAGAGACTTCAGATGAGTGATAACATAGTCTCTTTCTGCTTTGCAAACTCCTTCCATTCCACCATTACTAAGCTCTTAGTTTTACTGGCAGTATATAAACATATACAACTGAGCCAACATTTTAAATATCAAGTATATAACTATTTGTGTCAGCTTACTTTGATTCTGTATTGAATAGTACCAGTATATTAACTGGTGTTTTCTTTTTTCTCTACTTCATTCATTCCCAGTAACTGGGAAAACTTTGAAACATATTTTCACTTTAAAACTGCCAGAGAGTAGTCCACTGATAGATACTCTAGCCACTCTATTAATTGCAATTTATAAGTCTTGATTAAAAATTGAGAGTAATGTAAATGGAGGTGGGGGGAACCCTGGTTTAACAACAGAATATGCATTTACCTCTTGACAGTTTGGCAATTATTCTGAATTTAGGTAACTGTATATAAGTACCTATTTAAGCCAGATTATTCAATTCTCAAATATAAGTATTTACAGAGACTTCCTTTTTAAAAAGAGACCTAATTACAATAAGTCCATACACAAAAGAAGGGCACTTAAGTCATTTATGTTTTGGTTATTAGGAAATTTAGCTTCTTTTGTTTGTTTCTTGCCTCATACAGTATTTTTCTGCTGCACAGTTTTTTCTTAGTTCTTGGTTGTTGGCTATTTAAAATCTTTATGTGCATTCTTACAGACTGAGGTGTCTAGAAATTGTTTTTAGAAACGTTTTGAGATTTGGAGGAACATAGCCTATCCCCCAGGGAAGTGTGTATTCTTGAGCTTTTCCCTCATCTAGGGCAGGGGTTGGGAACATTTTTTCTGCCAAGGGCCATTTGGATATTTATCACATCATTCTCGGGCCATACAAAATGATCAGCTTAAAAAATTAGCCTGCTAGAGATGTATTGAATTTTGAGTCCCACCTGCAGTTGCATTGGCAGAGCCAGACCAAGGGAATTTTTGTGGGCCTTATACAGCTCTCAGGCTCTGATCTAGAGAGTGGTGTAAAATAAAAGTTATTTAACATTCTGTGCCTTGCTTTGTAATAGGACTTTACAATGGAGAAGTTGGGTTAGGGTTTTCTTTTAATTTTTAACATACTACTAGCAATTTACTTTGCATATTGAGTAAGTCAAACTCTATTAGCCAGTATTTGAGTGAATTTCACAGTGGGAGGTAGCAGTGATGTCCCAAGTAGATGAGTTCCTGCTGCCTACCTGGAGACCTGGGTTGTGTCCTGAGACTTCAGGGTTGTGGGCGTTGGGAGAATGGACCAGCAGGTGAGAGTATGAGTGGTCTCTCTGCCTCAAAACTAAACTTAAAAAAAAATTTTTTAAAGAAATCCATTTCGACATTCCACAGTTGCATTGGAATGGTCTTATTACCAGTTAATTCCATCCTATCATATGGTCCCAGGGTATTTCTCAATTCCATGTCAGTGTAGGGTCACATCAAATAAAGACAACACTGAAAAAGTAAATGGTAACCTTTTGAAAACAAAACCACCCCCCAACACACACACAAAATAGTCTCCAAATGAAGCTGCTGTTGTGATTTATGGTGCAAGGTCCTAGGTTTTAAAAAACTGAACAGTTACCAAGATAAATTTTCCTGGCCTCCCAGTTCCCTGGGTTTAGATGTTGTTAGAGCTGCATGTTGACCTGATCTGGGAGAAGGGGGAGGGCATCAGGGGGTGGGTATTCACAGGTGAGCCTGAGTAGATCTTGTGTTTTCCTCCAATTAGGGGAGCTGTGTTTGGTAAGCGAAAGTTGGTAATCATTTTATAACATGACAGGGAAAATTTAAATGGTTTGCATTACTTCAGTAAAGTTCAGAAAGTTATAATTTCTTTAAAATCGTGAACCATGTTGATAGGGAAGAGTTTCATTGTCTGGCATAGAAAGCTAGAATTTATTGAAGTGTTTCTCAGGATATGAGTGGGGAAAAGGAGAGACTCAGTTCTGCCTCTGTGTGCTGCTTGGTTTACTGAAGGTAGATGAGGGCTCAGGGTCTATGATGTTATGTGAATGATTCTTATTTCTAGCTAATAAGGGATGTCATTGTGTCCTTTGGTTTGTCATCCTAGGCCTTTTCAGTACTAAGGAATGCAGCTTTGTTTTCCTTAGGGGTTTTCATTGTGACTGCAAATGCCATTTACATCTTCAAATTTGGAGTGTTTTTCAGAAGAAGAGAGGTTTGTCTAGAGAAGGCACTGCATAGCTCAGACTCCTCACCAGCTGTAGCAAGTGTTTCCACCAGATCCTTCTTTCTCTCCAGATTCTCTTGTGTCCTCCCCAGCTTTGAAGTACAGCCACGTAATAGGTGTTGGTTGATTTTTCCTCACGGAATCATGGGTAGTTTCATTGCAGCTCATCTCTTTCTGTTTGTTTCGTATAGGGCTGATAGTTCAGGACCATTCAGACCCCATGTTCAGTTCCTATGCCTATAAGTCCCACTACCTACTGAATGAATCAAATCGTGCTGAGTTGATGAAATTACCTATGATTCCTTCTTCGTCAGCTTCCAAAAAGAAATGTGAGAAAGGTAATAATCAAAATAGTTTATCTCTTTTATTTTTGCTTTTCCTTTTTTTTCTCTTTCAATGAAGGGGGGAAGTGTATGCCTGTCAAGCACCATCTGTTGCTTTTGGTAAACTCTGCCTTGTTGGTTGTGACTGTCTTCATATGGCTGCAAAATTATTTTTAAAGGGCTTAAAATAATTCCATTATTACAAATTTTTACTTAATTCTTCTTGAATAAATTTTCACACATTCCTCCTATGTAAGTTATTAAAACAGAAAGACTAGGATATTGTTCACTATAGCAGAATATTCTAAGACTTTTCTCTTTTGCCTGATACAGACTGAGGTTCGTGTTAGAAAAGAATAGATATAGTATAAGTTGTTACCTTCAAGTAAAAATAAGATCGATTTTTAAAAGAAGGAACTGAAGGTACTGATTCTTAAGAGTTTGATTTTAGAATTCTCTCATTTTGTTTTGCCAAGATGCCATGAAAACTATTTGCCCCCCTTTTAGGAGACATTGGTGGGAAGCTGGGGTAGAGGGACCCCCCAAATACTAGATGCTGGAAGGCAGCTGATGGATAACTTATCCTGAGGAAACCAAGAGCTGAATACATATTTATAATCTCCCTATTAATTTAATTTATGGAAGAAAATTTTATCTTGTGTTTAGCTTTCTGCAACCTACTTATAGTAAAGGAAAGGTTATTTAACAGTGTTACATTATTTTGGAAAGTGAGGCCTTTTCCTGTGTAAATTCCCATTATGATTATCTGGGGGCCAGGTTCAGGATCTTAAAGAAAAATCCCTTCACATCTAATATACCATATATAGATATATATGTGTGTGTGTATATATATGTATACATACTAGGTATATTTGAAATAATCCCTTTTTTTTTCATTCTTTGTGTTGCCTGTTTGATATATCTTTGCTTTTTGTCAGACATCTAAAGTGGCAACTCCTGGCTAAAAGAACGTATAAATAAGCAAGTTGATTAAAACCCATTTGAAGTATTGGAGAGAATATTGGCTGGTTTGTGTGTATGTCTGTTTGCCATTGGAATGAGATTATGTCACCTTATTGGTGATACTGCTTACTTCCAAAACGGAGATGAACCTAGGTCTACTTACTTCACAGTGCAATATATGTGATTAGTCTACTTGAGGTATTTTAGGGAATATTTTTATGCTGGCACCTTTGTGAGATTAGATTAATGACTGCTTACTTTATTTTTGGTATTCATGATTAACCTTGACATGAATTGAAATTATTTTGAGCCCTCTGTTTGCTTAGCTTGAACCATATCTTCCTCCTCTTGCATCCTAAAGCAGTTTTCTTGCATAGCACCAAGGTGGATCATTTTTATTTTAATTTTTTTTTCTATTTCCCTTGTGTATTTTTAACATCTTTATCATAATGATTTTTCACCGATGATTCTGGCTCTGTATTTCCTCTGAAATAAGACTTAAAATCAAGGACTAATCTATAACATTCAGTTTCGAGACGGCCCACCTGACCTCCACGTCAGGGCTTGTAATCACATGTGTTCAAAAGCTATTTGCAGAGAGCCATTCCTTTTCCATGGAAAATGAATAACTGTTTGACTTTAAGTCCACAGAATTTCCTATCTAGGCTTAGGGCACACAGGCAGCTAATCTCGAGATTGGAGAATTGACCCAGTGAATCCATATTGAGATCTGCAGCCAAAGGAAAAAATTCTGATGATTGAAGTTAAGCTTTTAAGCAGAGGAAATATAGTAATTTAATTCATTGCTGGATGTGTGTGGGTTTTCTTTTTGTTTTTATGTTAATCAGTTAGAAGTTTGAAAGTCTCCAAGGGGGCATGATTTTCTGGAAAACTGATAGTAAACCCTCCAAAGGTTGGAGCTGCGATTTGATAAAGTTGTATCCAGAGCTCTTAACCCTTTGCTGTGAGACACTAAATCTCAGTACACTCGTGGGTTATAGACCTGATTTTCCAATGGGTTTTTACACGAAATGCCTTTAAAATGTTTCATCTCAAGTGGTTAATGATCTCTGTCAGTTTTTGAAATGTGCATCAGAAATATCCTCATCCCCCTCACCAGATCTGTTTATGTCTTTGTATTTGAAAATAGTATATTGTTTGTCACACCTCTTTTGGTCTCAGTCAAAAGCCATTTTGTGCTTTTAAAAGAAGAAGGTTTGCTGGGAACTTGGAGGGTGCTTCTTGAGCAGGAGCTGAGTCTACACTGACCTTACTGAGCTTTGTGCTATAAAGCAGTGGTTCCCAGTGTGAAGTCAAAATGATCTCGTGTACACAAGTTTTTGTACTGTTTCAGGAAATTAACAGACTAAGACTGCATGGGTTTGGCTATGATTTTTAACAACTTAAGATGATGACTCTAGTTTTGTTATTGACCAGAATCTCCAACAGTCACATATTTTTGGTTAATAAAAATAGAAATTGTTACTTTTAAATGCAGATTATTGTGGTTGCTAAAATATTTGAAAACATGTGGATACTTGAGCAAGGGAAAACTGATCCTTAATGATGGAAAAGTTACAAACCACTGCTGTATAGCCTGTTTGACTTCCTTAATTTTCACTGAAAAGGGAATGATTATGCAATCACTGATTTGAGAATCTTCATTCCTTTTGCTTTATTATATTCTTTTATGGAAAGATAAAAGTACTGATCAACCCATTGGCTGTTGCCCTGTTTTCGTTCTTGCTAATTTTATCATAAAGGGATTTAGTTAACTGTGGCATTGGATTAAAATACAAAGAACTGTCGCTTGTCTGCTTTGCTTGGAAGAAGAAAAGTTGCTACTCACTACTTTGAAGAGCCCACCCTCAGGCTCCTGACTCTAAAGATTGTGTGCAGCTATTTTGTCCTTTGTTGAGAGTCTGCATTGCTTGCTAGACTGATGCTGCAAAAGCTCACATTTTAGAGGAGCGGAGAATAGTAGTGTTTTTGATACCACTGAAGAGCTCTTGAGTTCTGGCTGCTGAAGCCCTGAAAAAGAATTAATATGTTCCTTCGCTTTCTATTTTAATCCATCTCTCTAGATGCGACTCAATCCCTTTGTTATTTTCCCCAATTTGAATCAGATTCAGTGTGCTTGTAAGATAACATTCTCCTTTTCCTTTCTTTGTCTCTCTCCTCTGCTGTCAATTATTAAGACTGTTTATTTGTTTCAAGGTGGAAGACTGCTCTGCTGTGAGTCGTGCCCAGCGTCCTTCCACCCGGAGTGCCTGAGCATAGACATGCCAGAAGGCTGCTGGAATTGTAATGACTGTAAAGCTGGCAAGAAACTACATTACAAGCAAATTGTTTGGGTCAAATTGGGAAATTACAGGCAAGTTTTTCAAGGGCATAGAGGAAGTATTCAGTCATGATTCAGTCTAAGTTCAGAATCTGGATACAGTGTGGCCAGAGGATGGCTGGAACAGCACAGACCTGCCTCCTTGAAAAAGGAAGAGAAAGGAAATATGTTTGAGTCTGCGTTTTTAGGGGGCTGGGAAAGTGATATCATGGTTAATTTTTCTTTTTCATTGACTGACTTGTTTTTGAGCACTGAAAGCTGTTCCTCCCAAATAGCCTATTACTAGCTTTGGGAGTAAAAGGCCATGTGGACAGTGGAGGTAATGTTTTCTTTGTATCTTAATTAGGCTTCTATTGATTTCTAATTTCTAGTAAGATCAAGTTTGGCCAGAATAGCTTTCTTTACCCTAAATCTGGCCTATTTTGTTGTAGCTAGAAGCAGTAAACTGTGTTGAGAGAGAGAGCTTTCTTAGAATTTAAAGAGAGAGATTATTCCATTAAGAGCTTTTAGTTCTTAGGGGAATGAAGTAAGCAGTATGTGTGATTGCCATTATTTTAATAAAACTTTCTCCTTTAAAGCTTTTAACAAACCTTTACCAAATAGGAATATTGGTATATTTATAAAAGGGCATGTATTTATCATTTTTCTAAGAAAAAAGATACTACTCAAGATAGCACAAAAGACGTGGATGTTTGTTTGGCCTTGAGGTTACAAAGTCCATGCCCCACTTCAGAATACCTGAGTTAGACCCCTGGTTATGGGTGCTGAGTCCAGCTTCCTGCTAATGCAGACCTGGGAGGCTCTGTTCACATGAGGGACTTGGATGAAACTCCTGGCCCAGCCCTAGCATTACAGGCATCTGGGGCTCTTTCTACCCGTGTCTCTCTCTGGATGTCTGGCTGATTGTCTCTGCCTCTCTGCTTCTCAGTTTTGTTTTTTTAAAGATTGATTGATCGATTGATCAATTGATTGACTGATTTGAAAGCATAACAGAGAGAGAGGGAGAGAGAACTTCCATCCCCTAGTTCCACCTCCCAGATGGCTGCAGTGGCTGGGGTTGGGTCAGGCTAAAATCAGGAGCCAGGAGCTTCATCCAGGTCTCCACATGGATGTCAAGGACATGTCCATTTCTTAGAATACCCTGAAGCCAGTGAAAAGGCAGGTTTGTTGTAGTAATATGGGAAGATCTCCATAATACACAGTTGAGTTCAAAAGGCATCTTAATATATAGTATGTATCTGTATGTTTACATAATTTTTTAAAATTATAGTTCCATTTACAATATGTTTTTAATACCTGGAAAGGAATATATATAATGTTCATGGTGTCAGGGATAAAATCATACAGGGAAGCATTTTCACTTTTCTATTACACATTTCTCCATTGTTTTCATTTTTTTAAAAAATTTTACTTACAATTAATATAATTGTATGCATCTTGGGTACAGAGTGATGTTTTGATATGTTGTAATGTTTAATTTAAGCATGTACTGTGTTCATCATTTTAAAAAATGTATACCTGCCAGGGGCAAGGAAGGCTACACGATTCAGTTGTTAAGACATTGTGTATAAGAATTATCTAAAATAGTGTAAAAAGCCTTCACACATTCCAAAAACCTTCAGGGTATTTTTAAAAATTATGAATATGAAAATATCTTTGACTAGATTTAATTTTAACACTTAACTACTTTTTTCTTATTTATTTATTTATTTGAAAGGCAGAGATACGGGCCAAGGGGCAGAGACAGAGAGGGAGATCTTCCAGCTGCAGGTTCATTCCCCATATAGCTGCAATGGCAGGAGCTGGGCTGATCCAAAGCCAGGAGTTTCTTCTGGATCTCCCACATGGGTTCTGGGGCCCAAGGACTTGGGCCATCTTCCGCTGCTTTCTCAGGCCCATTAGGAGGAAAGTAGATCAGAAATGGAGCAGCCAGTACTCAAACCAGTGCCCACATGGGATGCCAGCACCACAGGCGGTAGCTTTACCCAGTATACCATAATGCTGGCCCCAGTTGCCTCTTAAAAAAGCCAAATCAATGTTCCAGTGCAGTTCATAGCTCAATGAAATTTTTTATCTTGTGTTTTACAAAGACTTCCATCCATGAACTAATTCTTTTTTTTGAAAGGCATGTGATAGAGGGAGAGACAGAGAAGAGATCTTCCATCCACTGGTTTATTCCCCAAACAACCAGAACACTGGGGCTGGGCCAGGCGGGAGCCAGAACCCAGGAGTTTCAGCTGAGTCTTCCATGTGGGTGCAGGGGCCCAAGCACTTGAGCCATCTCCCACTGTTTTCTCAGGCACATTAGCAGGGAGCTGGACTGGAAGTGGAGCAGCTGGGACTCAAGCCAGCCCTCCAGTATGGGATGCTGATATCATAAGCAACAGTTTAACTTGCTGCACCTCAGTGTCAGCCCCTGAACTAATTCTTAATATGTTTCTTTCCAGTGAGGCCCATCGGGCCACTTGATACCGTTTGTTTTCTGTAACTAGTAACTTGGTGTGTGGCTTCCTGGGGTGAAGTGTAAGGATCCAGAACAATCCCTAGCAGAAGCGTGCCTCTTCATAACTGACCCTTGTGGCTGCAGTCATTGAGTGCATATTTAGCTTCCTGAGAATAGTTTTGAAACAAATAAACAATTCCTAGCTTGTCTTGAGGGTAAGCCAAATATCAATCACGTAAAATACAGTGGTTTTTGTTTCCTTTTGATGAAGCATGGATTCTTGCCCAGGCTGTTAATTCTTGGATTGACAGCACGAAACCTTTCAGATTCACGTTCTGCAGCATAAATCTGGGAGTGCAGCCATGTCATCATTTATCTTCTAAATGATGAAATTATAGTTTTATTAGGCATATGTAGAACAAGAGCCTGGAAAGCTTATGGACAAGCACATCGGCTGTTCTCTGCTGTTGGTTGGTTTTACGGCTGTTCCCACAGGGACCCACAGGAAGCTCACTGACGTTGGCCACATTCTCTAACCCTTGGCTTCACCCTTCGATTCCTGATGTACGATTGCTAGAAACTGTCCCATGTGCCCCGCAGATGGTTTCCTTTCATGACAGCTGTAGTAGTCATCATAGACACTGGAATACTTAAAATTCCATCCTGCCCCCATTCCTTATTTGTGATGATCTAAGACGAATTAGGTTCCTCTGCAATACAAACTGATAGAACACCTAGTACATTTGACCAAGAGGTATGTACCCTGGTTGATTAGAGATTCAGAAAATGCTGATTTGAATGTATAGTATCAGTTCATTCTCAAAATGATTTCTTTAACTACCAGGATCAAAACTCGGTTTGTAATGGCATAGGTAACACTCCAATTTTTGAGTTGGGTAGTAGTATTTATTGTTATACTTAATTTTCATGATATATTTATTTTACAAGATTCAAATATTTTTAAAGAAACTAGGTCAGTTTAGAACCCACTTTGTTGAGTCTCTACTCCCTATTTTGTCCATTAATATGTTAAGTAGTAAATTGTATGTGTCTGGTTTGGGTGCATTAAAGCTAAGGTATTTTGTGTTTTTTTTTAAAGTCTCAGTGACAGTTGCTCATTGCAAAACCCATTCTTTTCCTCCTGCTGGTCTTGTGAATGATGGGATTTTTCCTCTTCCTCTAAACCTGCTTTTGTTTTCAGATGGTGGCCAGCAGAGATCTGCAACCCCAGGTCTGTGCCACTGAACATCCAGGGCCTTAAGCATGACTTGGGGGACTTCCCTGTGTTCTTCTTTGGTTCCCATGACTACTACTGGGTGCACCAGGGCAGAGTGTTCCCTTACGTTGAAGGAGACAAAAGCTTTGCTGAGGGACAGACTAGTATCAACAAGACCTTCAAAAAAGGTACGTTGGCTGACAGTTTCAGGTTCAAAGCTGAGACTGCACGGTTCATTTCTCAGCGTCTCCTAGCTTGCCTGTGGCCTGTCTCTGCTGTTAAAGACTCCTCACCACATGTTTGGATCCTGCAGCCATAAACTTCCAGTCACGTTAGAACCAGGTGTGAGGTCCGTTCCAGCGCGCCGGAATGTGGAAGGAGTTGCGTCAGTGATCTTTCTGTAATCAGAGAGTCTTCCGGGAATAGTCTTCTTAATTGAGTTCTCTTGCCGCAGTGGAGTGGTAAAACTTCCCATGAAGAGCCTTGCAAATGCTTTTGCAGTGAGTTGCCAGGAAGTTTGGCTTCGTAAGAGCAAGATGAACTCCAGTCTGTCTAGTGCGAGGTGAGACCGTGGAGGTCTCTGATGGCTGAGGCAGCGGCACACACGGACCAGTGGTCAGTGGGTGAGGGTCAGTGTCCTTGGTGCCCTCTCATGCTTGGAAATGGTCATTTCTGGAACAGAATTCAAAAGCTCGGGTTGGATGCAGAGCACCACCCTGACAGTTTCTGTTTCTATTTGGTATTTATATACTCTGTTTGGTCTTGTTGGCAGCACTGGAAGAAGCTGCAAAACGTTTCCAAGAATTGAAAGCACAAAGAGAAAGTAAAGAAGCACTAGAGATTGAAAAAAATTCAAGAAAACCTCCTCCTTACAAACACATCAAAGTGAGTCTTCTGTGAAAACATTTGTGTTCCATAGACTGCACAAGATGCACTCCTTCCTTGGTAGTTACTTGGTAGTTCTAAGCTTTGACTTAGAAAACGTTTGCTGGTTGTTGCCCAGACCTTATAAAACAGGCCGAGCTTTTGTTGGCAGCATCGTGGATAGCATGGATGCTGTGCGGTGAGGGCTGGGTCTCTGCCGGCCTCTGGGCCTGGGAGCAGGACGTGTTCTTTTTCTGCTGGGTTATCCTGCAGTGAGAGGACACGGGGCGCCCTCAGGCCAGCGCAGTTTCCTGTTTATCACCTAGTGGGAGGAGAGAGACACAGGGTGAACAGTGAGAATTCACATCAGGCTTTGATGTGTCTGTCAGCTGAGGAGAGTTATTACTCTTATTCGAGGGGAAACTAAGACATGGAGGCTTTCCCAAAGCCACATCACAAGGCAGTAGCAGAGACAGGAAAAGCATGGACGTGTCCCGTGTTTGTAAACAAAATGCTGATAGATCACTCACCTCTGCCTGCCTCCCTCATTTATGCCCTTGTCTGCTAGGCCAACAAAGTCATCGGCAAGGTGCAGATCCAAGTTGCTGACCTGTCGGAGATCCCCCGCTGTAACTGCAAGCCCGCTGATGAGAACCCTTGCGGCTTGGAGTCCCAGTGCCTCAACAGGATGCTGCAGTATGAGTGCCACCCGCAGGTGTGCCCAGCCGGAGAGCGCTGTCAGAACCAGTGCTTCACGAAGAGGCTGTACCCCGACGCAGAGATTATCAAGACAGAGCGCAGAGGCTGGGGCCTCAGGACCAAAAGGAGCATTAAGAAGGTAGCACGGGTGGGGATGGTGTGGGGTGGGGTCCACCAGAGCGTGGCCTTCTCAGGGCTGCTTCCCATAGGGTGTAATTGTAGGGCAGGAATAGAAAGGGATTTATGGCCCTGTTTTGAGACTTTCCCTGTTGAGAGTTTGCCACTTCTTGAGCAAAGAAGTCGTAGGAAGAGGAGAGTAATCAAACGGACCTGATGAAGGGGTTCCTGTGATCATTCATATAAAGGAAAAGGGTCTTTGGTAATTTTCTCTTTGAAATCTTTGCTTTTTACTTTTTAAGCAAAACGATTTAAAGGTATTAATGAAAGCAAAGTAGTCAAGTGAAGAAATGTATTCCCAGGGGTGGATACTGTGTCGCAAAGGGTTAAGCCAGCATTTGGGATGCCTGCATTCCATATGGGAATGCCTGGTTCCAGTCCAGACTACTCTGCTTCCTGATCCAGCTTCCTGCCAATGTGCCTGGGAGGCAGCAGTGGTGGCTCAAGTAACTGGGTCCCTGCCACCCACGTGGGAAACCCTAATTGAGTTCCAGGCTCCTGGCTTCTGCCTCTCCCAGCCCCAGCTCTTGGGGACACTTGGGGAGCACAGCAGATAGATGATAGCCGCCTTTCCCATGTGATCTCTCTCTCTTTGGTTCTCTTTCTCTGCTTCTCAAATAAATAAATAAATATTTAAGGAGTGTGCTTGGGGGCTGGCATAGTGGGTTAAGCCACTGCCTGCAGTGCCAGCATCCTATGTGGGTGCTGGTTCAAGTCCTAGCTGCACCACTTCTGCTTCAGTTTCCTGCTAATGCACCTGGAAAAGCAGCAGAGGGTGGCCTCAGTCCTTGGGCCCCTGCACCTACATGGGAGACCCAGAAGAAGCTCCTGGTTGCTGGCTTCGGCCTGATCCAGCCGCAGCCATTTCAGCTATTTGGGGAGTGAACCAGCTAATGAAAGACCTGTCTCTGTCTTTCTCCTCACTCATCCCCTCTGACTCTGCATTTCAAAGAAATAAAATAAATCTTTAAAAAAATAAAAAAGAATGTACTTGGATACAAATTAACAAACCAAAAGATTTTGCTCCATCATCAGAATCCATCAGCCATGAAACCATAGCCAAGTCTCTTCCGTTTCCTCATCTCTAAAATGGGCATGCACTAACAGTAACATTCCTTGCCCTACATAATTACAGGCTGCTGCAAGTCTCAGATTATGTATGCAAAAGCAATTGGAAAATGTATGCTTCAAGAGAATTTTTTTTAGATTTATTTTATATTTATTTGAAAGGCAGAGTTATAGAGAGAGGAGGGGGGAGAGAGAGAGATCTTCTATCCACTAGTTCACTCTCCAATTGGCCTCAAAAGCCAGGACTGGGCCGAGCGAAAGCCAGAAGCCAAGAGCTTCTTCCAGGATTCCCATGGGGGTGCAGGGGCCCAAGGAAGTGAACCATCTTCTGCTGCTTTCCTAGGCGCATTAGCAGGGAGCTGGAACTGGGGCAGCCAGGTCTCGGACTGGCACCCATTTGAGATGCTGGCATTGCAGGCAGAAGCTTAATCTGCTACGCCACAATACCGGCCCCAAGAGAATTTCTCAAACCATTCTTTTTGCTTAACATAAGAAATGCATGCCCATTGTAGAAAAAAACTTCAATGCAAAAAAGTTGGAAGAAAAATGAAAATGTCCAGTAAATCCTCCTTTTCAGTGTCTCTCCAAGTTTAGAATGCCTCGAATCTGCTGTGGTCCTTGTTAAAAGTGTTTTGCTGAATTAGATTATCTGGCACAGCTGTGGAATAACCTCTGTTTATTTATTTATTTACTTTTATATTTATTTACTTGAAAGGCTAGTTTACTCCCCAGTGGCCACAACAGCTGTGGCCAGGCCAAAGCCAAGAGCCTAGAACTGCATCCAGGTCTCCCACATGGGGGCAGGCGCCCAAGCACTTGGGCTGTCTTCCGCTGCCTTCCCAGGCTATCAGCAGAGAGGAGGATCAGAAGTGGAACAACTGAGACTCAAACTGGCACTCATATGGGATGCTGGCGTTGCAGGTAGAAGCTTAACCTGCCTCAACTTCAAACCCTTATAACCTGTATTTTTTTAAATGAAAGACTTATCTTACTGATTTTAAAGGCAGAGTTAGAAACAAAGACAGAGATCTTCTCTCCACTGGTTCACTCCCCAGATGGCCTCAATGGCTGGGTCTGGGCCAGGTTAAAGCCAGGAACCAAGTGCTTCATCCAGGTCTCCTACATGAGTAGCAGGCGCCCAAACGCTTGGACTGTCTTCTGCTGCTTTCCCAGGGGCATTCTTAGGGAGTTGAATTGGAAGTGGATCAACTGGGACTTCAGCTGGTGTCCATATGGGATGTGGGCATTGCAGGCAGTGGGCTAACCCCCCTCGCCACAACACTGACCCCTAACCTGTATTTTAAAACAGGTCCCTTCCCCAGCCCCCCAGCCCCGTGCTTCCTTGCCTTGAGCCAGCTGCTCTATAGAACTTGGAGGTGCACTCACTGGAAGCAGGTGGAGATAGTGGGAATTTAAACTATTGTTGACATTTTTCCACCTTTAAAAAAAATCACTTTTGTAATTAAAGAAAAAAAAAATCTAATGCAGGAACATCAAACAATACCAAAAAAGTTAGTAGAGTGAAACTCCTCCTTCATCCCTTCAGTTCCTGTTCTCCTCGGCCTTTTAGAATTTTTCTCTGCAATGACAAACACAAATAACACATCTCTGCACTCTGCAGTTTTAGGTGTTGTTAAACAAATGCTACCACACATACACTGTCCTTCCATCTAAACAAGATGTCATAAGTACACTTCTGTGACAGTATGTATGGAGGTCTCATTCTTTTTGAAAGTTTCACTATAGTCCATAGTAAAATGAGCATAATTTACCCATTCTCATGGTGTGTGTGTGTGTGTGTGTGTGTGCAATGAACATTCTTCATTGTCTGCCAGTTTGCTTAGTTTGAAATTCATTCATTCAGTACACATTTGTTAAGCTGCTTCTATGTGCCTGGAACTATTCTAGGTACTTAAAAAATAATAAACAAGACAGGTAAATTCTTACTTGTGTATCTGCTAGAGGAGAAAGACGATAGATAGAATTTTGAGTCCTGCTAAATGCTACAAAGGAGAAGAAACCTGTGAAAGGCGGTGACAAGGCTTGCTGTGTAAGTGATTGGTCGAGGAGGGCCTGAGGCAGTGCCCTGAATGTGTGCAGTGGAAAGCTTGCAGATCTGTAAGGGAGAGGACCTTCCAGAAGGAAGGAAGAGCAAGTACAAGTGCTTCTGCATGCTCCAGGGACAGCGAGGAAGCCCCCAGAGAAGAGTGACACAGAGGGGTGGGGTAGGAAAGGAGGTGAGAAGGGTAGCGAGGCCCAGATTGTGTGGAGCATATGGGCCATGGGATGGGAAACTGCTGGAACACTTTAGTGTGCAGTGATGGGCTCTCACTTGATGTGTCTGTCAGCTGCTGGTGCCTGACAGTATCGCCGCACAGGTGGCAGCTGGAAACATAACGCACATTTTTATTGTCTCACAGTTTATAGGGTCAGGAATCCGGGCAGTGCTTAGCTGGGTCTCCTACTTAGGGTCTCGCAGGTTTCTGTCAAGGTGTGCACCAGGGCTGGGTTCGCATCTTCTGACTCACTGGGAAGGATCCGCTTCCCTGGTGGCATGGTTGTCGGCAGCACTCTGCCTTGTAGCTGTAGGTCTGAGAGCTTCAGTTGTTGTGGGCTGTGTTTGTTGTTCTTGCTGTTGGTCAGCTTCTAGAACCTGCCTGCAGTTCCTTGCCTCAAGGGGTTTCCAACATCGCTGCTTGCTTCCAGCCAGCAGGGGAGAATCACTCCAGCAAGACAGATACATAGAGTTTTGTGTGTCACACATCCCATCACCTTGGCCGTGTTCTGTTGGTTAGAGGCCTCACACATTCAGCGAGAGGGGATCAGTTACACAATGGCATGAACAGCAGAGTCTGTCTGCCGTGCCTGGGTTTCAGGAGGGTGTGTGGTGTGCCCATTATAGTAGGGAGAATTTAGAAGAAGGGGAAAGTGATACAAAGGAGACAGTTGGAGTGGCCCTGGATTGTAGGTAAATAGGAGTGAAGAGGCTGAACTTACAGTATTTTAAAGATAGAACAAGAGGTTGGCACTCGTGGCTAAGCCTCTGCCTGCAGCACTGACACCCCTATAGGTGCTGGGTCATGTCCTGGCTGCTCTTCTAAGCCAGCTCCCTGCTTATGGCCTGGGAAATCAATGGAAGATGATGGCCCCTGAACTTGCGTGGGAGATCTGTAAGAAGTTCCTGGCTCCTGGCTTTGGATTGGCCCAGCTCTGGCTATTGCAGCCATTTGGGGAGTGAACTAACGGATGGAAGACCTTTCTCTCTGTCTCTCCCTCTTTCTGTCTGTAGTTCTACCTCTCAAATTAAAAAAAAAAAAAAAATGGGATTTACTGTTGCATTGGTTATGTGGATTGGGGTCAAATGTCCACAACACTTAAAATATTATATAATGCAAAAAGTGATATTAATGCTGTACTTATCACATACTTTTTAAAAAAGATTTATTTATTTGAAAGAGTTACAGAGAGTGGGGCAGACTGAGAGAGGGATCTTCCATCCACTGTTTGACTCCCCAGATGTCCACAATGGCCGGGTCTGAACCAGGCCAAAGCCAGGAGCCAGGAACAACTTCTGGTTTTCCCACAAGGGTACAGGGCCCATGTACTTGGGCTGTCTTCTGCTTTTCCCAGGGATCCAGATCGGAAGTGGAGCAGCCAAGACATGAACCAGCACCCATAAGGGATGCCAGCATCGCAGGCGGTGACTTAACTTGTTAAGCCACACGCCGGCCTCACACATACATTTTTTTGCTTTGGGTGTTTATGAAGCCATCTGAAATCTATCCAGTTTAGTATTATAACACCTTTAAATATTAGTCACACTGATTCTAAAATGTATTCTAAAGTATAATTTACCAAGTTAGTGATGTCAAGAGAAAAGAAAATGCAGTCTGGATTTTTTTTTTTTTTTTTTTTTTTTTGCCCTTTGAGGGATTGCTGATGTAAGACAATTGGTCTTTTACAAGATAGCTACAGATACACAGTCATTGGAAAGCATAATCATAAGGACAAGAAGGATTCTTGGTTCATTTACGGGAAGGAGGCCAAAATGGGATTGAGTGACCATGGTCAGTCACTTATTTTCACACACACCAGATTCCTGAAGGTTCATGCCAGAAGTAAACAGAGACTTATGTTGGGAAGTGGGTTCTTTCTGAGAAATGTTTTAATGTTAAAAATCAGATTACAGCCTTTTTGTTGCAGTCCTTACAGATCTCTACCATTTTTTAGGTTCTTTTCTTTTTTTTTTAAGATTTATTTATTTATTTGAAAAGCAGAGTTAGAGGCTGGCGCCGCGGCTCAAAAGGCTAATCCTCCACCTGCGGCGCCGGCACACCAGGTTCTAGTCCTGGTTGGGGCACCAGATTCTATCCCGGCTGCTCCTCTTCCTGTCTAGCTCTCTGCTGTGGCCCGGGAAGGCAGTGGAGGATGGCCCAAGTCCTTGGGCCCTGCACCTGCATGGGAGACCAGGAGAAGCACCTGGCTCCTGGCTTCGGATCAGCACAGTGCGCCGGCCACAGCGGCCATTGGGGGGTGAACCAATGGAAAAAGGAAGACCTTTCTCTCTGTCTCTCTGTCTCTCTCTGTCCACTCTGCCTGTCAAAAAAAAAAAGAAAAGAAAAGAAAAGTTAGAAAGAGGAAAGACAGAGATCTTCTGTCTGCTGGTTCACTCCCCAAATGGGTACAATGACCAGGGCTCTTCCAGGTCTCCCACATGGATGCAGGGGCCCAAGGACTTGGGCCATCCTCTGTTGCTTTCCCAGGAGCATTAGCAGGGAGCTGATTGGAAGTGGAGCAGCTGGGACTTGAACTGGTGCCCATAAGGGATGCTGGTACTGCAGACTGTGGCTTTAACCCTGTGCACCACAGCGCCAGCCCCTGAAATTATTTAGTTTGTTGTTTTTGTTGACAGCAGTATCCACAGTTAAAGGCTGTAAATCCACCCAGGAACTCTTTGAGGCTATAGATCTGTCCCTTCTAGGGTTATTTCCATCTCATTTACAGTGGTGTCCAGCTTATGAGACTTGCATACCTCATATCTGATATCAACACTCCTGTATTCACTCATTTTCAGAGCTGGAAATACAAACTATATAATCTATATAATAGATGGTTATAGAGCTTTTAAAGCCACAAGACCATGTCTGCAAATGCAGTCTCACCTTGAGTCGCAATGTGTGAAAAAAAATGAAGTGGAGCTGATTTGGTTGAAATTCTCTCTGTTTCCTTGACACTGCCATGAGGTAGGGGAGCATACTTCTGGCGGGTGGCCGTGCCGCTGAGGCAGCCATACCATGCACTTGTGCTGACGTTGTCCGCGGCTGGAGGCAAAGTCCAGCCTGGAGGGAGGTGGGACCACTGAGGCCGTTGGCATGTGCTACACAAATGGACAGGACTGCCTGTGTCCTCCCTGAGAAAAAGCTAGAAGAGAAAGTGGAGAAAATAACTGTTCCGTGTCTGGTGTAGCAGCGAGAGATGAAACATTGTCCCTTTCCTAACTTAATTCTTTGTCACAGCTTGGACAGTAAGTAAAACTGGGGGAAGCAGTCCGAGGTGTTTGTGACCACTCCTGGCTGACACAACACACACATGCAGCTGTGCCAGTGCAAGGCAGGCTGTACTCACCCGTGTCTCACCTCTTCATAGAGGAGTAATGATCTGTTTTTATCAATAGAGGAAGCCCTGTGAACGTACGTGTGTAGGAACACTGGCTTATGTTCTTGGAGAAATAACCAAACTCAGAGAATAGGACTTAGTGCTTCTCTTCTGATATCTGCTGTCAGCAGTTCTGGGACCTAGCAGCTACTGAAGAAAGGAGTCATGGGCGAGATGGTGCAGAGATCTGGCAAAGTAACCAGAGTCACAGGAGCTGTGGAGAGGGCATGACGAAGGGGGCAGGGGTGGGAGACAGTGGGACAGAAGTCTATTTGTCAGGACGTTCCTTTCCCTCCAGAGTCTACTGACAACAGTGACAAGTGTCGTCCTGGGTTGAGTCAGTAATGCTTTTGAGGTGAAAAGCTTAGTGATTATACAACATACACACAAACTTTGACATGTAATATTCACTCTTATTTTGAAAGGAGATTCACTGTCCACCTACTCAGACAGCTAACATGAAAAATAACGACAGCACCAGCATAGCTCAAGAGTTTTTCAGATGGTTTCATACTGTGGTGGCACAGCACAGCACTGGAGAGCAGATGTGTGGTCACCAGGGGCGGAGATGGGCTGAGGACAGGGTGACGATAGAGCAGTGACCAGGGGTGTCTGTGGTAAAGGACAGCCGCGCTGCCTGATGGTGCCCCAGCGGGTAAACACGTGGAGCTGCACGCACACACACGAGCCCGTGTAGCTTGGTGCAGCGTGCAGCCTGGGTGTGCCTGTGCATTTTCCTGCTGGTGGGACCCACTGGTTTGCTGCGGTGCTGTCCTCCTGGGAGATGCCACCACAGGCAGAAAGGGAGGGAAGGGCATGAAGATCTCCCCTGGCCCACCTTCGCAATTTCCTGTGAATACGATGACTCAAAAAAATGTTAAACAAAAGCAGCTCATTTGTTTCAGGTACAGATCCTTCCGAGGTCTCACCCCTAACCTTCTAAAGCTATAAACTAGTAGACTTCTTTTTTTTTTAAGATTTATTTATTTATTAGAGAGGCAGAGGTAGAGAGAGACAGAGACAGAGAGAAGTCTTCCATCCACTGGGTCACCCCCCAAATGGCTGCAACCATCCTACTGCTTTCCCAGGCCATAGCAGAGAGCTGGGTCAGAAGTGGAGCAGCCGGGACTCGAACCAGCGCCCATTTGGGATGCTGCACTGCAGGCAGCAGCTTTACCCACTACGCCACAGCGCCAGCTCTCTAGTAGACTCTTCTATTTTATTTTTTAAATATATATTTATTTATTATTTGAAAGAGTTATAGTACAGAGAGGCAGAGAGAGAGGTCTTCTATCTGCTGGTTCACTCCCCAAATGTTCCCAATGGCCGGAGCTGCGCCATTCTGAAGCCAGGAGCCTGGAGCGTCTTCCAGGTCTCCCATGTAGGTGCAGGGGCCCAAGCACCTGGGCCATCTTCCACTACTTTCCCAGACCCTAGCAGAGAGCCGGATTGGAAGTGGAGCAGCCGGGACTTGAATCAGTGCCTATATGGGATACTGGCGCTGCAGGCTGGGGCTTTACCCGTTATGCCACAATGCCAGCCCCCTAGTAGACTTTTCTTACAACAAAGCTTCAAAGACTGGCATTAGCTTCATCCTGGACCCCTGTACAGTGGACTGTGGGGATAGTATTGTCATCACGAAGAGGCGGCACTTCCTCACCTTTTGAGGCACATCAACAAAGAACGGTGCCCATGGATAAATAAGAACCATTTACTTTTAGGGGTGGAGTTATATTTTCAAGGTTCTTTGTCGTCGGTTGTCGTGGGTTATACACACATTGTTATAAATGTGCTAATATAATTCACCAATTCTGCAGTTTCATGTTGCACGTTTCTTTGCAGGGTGAATTTGTAAATGAATATGTTGGAGAATTAATTGATGAAGAAGAATGCAGATTACGAATCAAGCGAGCCCACGAGAACAGTGTAACTAATTTTTATATGTTAACTGTTACCAAGGTAAAATTGCTTTTTGTTTTTGTAAGAAAAGGGGATTTTGAATTCTTGTCTCATGGTTTTAGGTTGAATTCAGTTTCCTTTAATTTTATTTTTTTCAGGCAAATTATAATGATTTGTAGTAGCCAATGTGCTGCCCACCATAATGTACTAATTAATTACACGCAATCAATAATTTCTTGAAGCCGCACACATATCATGTGAGATGGCACTGAATGAAGAGATAGCACTCCTGGATTTTAGTCCCAGCTCTTAGTCACTGGAAGACACGGGCCTGTTTATCATAGAAGGAGAGTCAGCTCTGTGATTCTGTGTTATAAACGAGCACTAAAGTATGGCTGGCGTAAAACTCTCCATTGTTCTGTGCATTTAAGCTTTTTTAAAAAATGAGCTAAGAGCATAATGAGTGCCAGCCTAAGAAAAGTGACAGCAAACTACCAGCTCGGCACCTGGGGTTGCATGCTGCGCCCGCCAGCTCACTTAATTGCTTGGATAGTCCTCTGATTCAGAGGACAATTCAGAAACTCGAGGTCCAGCCATGATAAGTGATTGGCGGCACATCTCATTACAGTGTTAAGAGCCAAGGCTGATAACCTGTGTTCCCGAGTTCCAGGCCGTCTGACACTGAGTCGTGGCATTCAGTGAAGGGCTTAGGCTGGTACATCTTCCTGAAGATGAAGTGCCGGCTTCCGTGATCGCTGGCGTCTGGCTCGCTGAGGCGCAGCTCCCGCAGCCAGCAGCAGCTCTAAGGCGCGTCTGCCCGCTGGAGCCCAGCGGATCAGAGTTCACAGCCAGGGGCCCAGGCAGGGAGCCCTTGGCTGCTCTTTGAAGTTTAGTGTCTGTAAGAACAAAGTGGGCGGGTGGCTGCTGGAGCCGGATTCTGCCCGGCAGCCCTCCTGTCAAGCAGCTCTCCCAGCACCCTCAAGGGGAGCAGGTTCTCATTTCTCCTTCTCCCTTGATGACCTGTGCTCTGATCTGTCCACCCGCACACTGGTTTTGCTTAGAACAGAAAAGAGCTGCCCACACAAACCTGACTAGGTAGCTGAACTTGGAGTCCTCTAATCAGAAAACGCCATCCCTGTTCCTTTTCCAAGCAGCAGTATTCTAGGGTCTGTTTCTAGAAGCAAACTGAGAAAGAAACCTGGCTTGCCCTGATGGTGTTGGCCTGCGGGTCATCATATACCGTAGACCACCTCGTCGCGTCTCTTGGGCGCGCCACACCGTGGCACGTCAGCTGGGGGCCGTGTGGCCTCACGGCCCTTGCCTGGTTGGGTGTTGCTGAGGCAGCCTCACGTTCCATTTGCGGCAAAGGCCCCTGTCTCTCCTTTCTGAAGGATCGGATCATTGATGCTGGCCCCAAAGGAAATTATTCTCGTTTCATGAACCACAGTTGTAATCCAAACTGTGAAACACAGAAGTGGACGGTGAACGGAGACGTCCGAGTCGGACTTTTCGCTCTTTGTGATATTCCTGCAGGTAAGAAAGTACCTTTCTCCCCACGGCCCCTCCCAAGGAGGCAAGCCTGTGCTGCCGGGACTGCCCAGGGCTCCTGGAGGGGCAGTACCCGTGTCTGGATTCGCACCAAGCGCGTGTGGTAGATTTAGGATTGAGCGCTGTGTGCCAGGAGGGAAGAGTCTCCGTCCTCTAAGGGGGTTGAGCAGGAGCCTGCACGTGAGAGAGGCTGCTCCGGGATCTGAGCATCTGTGGTCACACTGAGTTCTCTGGGTACTGTCGTCTGTAGAAGGTAGTCAGATGTTCTAGCTGTTGTCTGCTCTGTGAAACATGTGCTGCCACCCGCCGGCTCCTTGGTTTTCCGAGATGTGCTTGGAAAGATCCTTCTGTTTTGCATGAGACCCGAGAAGCCTGTGAAGCCCGAGCTGCTGCTGTCGCCTTCCCTCGCCCATCTAGTGTCCCAGCAGCAAAGCACGCCTCTCCTTTGTGAAGGGCAATGCTGTGGCTAAACCAGATTTAAACTGTTTCTAGAGGCCGGCGCCGCGGCTCACTAGGCTAATCCTCCGCCTTGCGGCGCCGGCACACCAGGTTCTAGTCCCGGTCGGGGCACTGGATTCTGTCCCAGTTGCCCCTCTTCCAGGCCAGCTCTCTGCTATGGCCCGGGAGTGCAGTGGAGGATGGCCCAAGTGCTTGGGCCCTGCACCCCATGGGAGACCAGGATAAGTATCAGATCAGCGCGGTGCGCTGGCCGCATCGCACTGGCAGCAGCTATTGGAGGGTGAACCAACAGCAAAAGGAAGACCTTTCTCTCTGTCTCTCTCTCTCTCTCACTGTCCACTCTGCCTGTCAAAATAAATAAATTAATAAATAAAAACTGTTTCTAGAACTCAGTGTGGATTGCTGAAGCCCAGCTACAAAAAAAAAAAGTTGAGGAGCCCCAGGCCGGGACCCCTTGGTCTCTGGCAAACGCAGTACCCTCTGTGTTGAACTGTTATGTGATCCTGAGAGAGAGCATTGATTCCTAGACAGGATGACCACAGCTCTGTGGTCAGACGTTATTGAGAAGCTCCTGCAGTGGCTTTGGAATGAAGTCACTCTGGAAAAGAGGGCTAAGGTAGAAGTTTGCCTTCGTGAGCACAGATTGCAAACTGTGGGTCCTGACCCTGTGGCGCCAGATGGGATTGCTTCTTAGGAAAGCGCTGCGGTAATGCACGTGGGCAGAGCTGTTGTCTTGCAAGGTTTTTTTACCCCCCTTCCCCCCTCCACCTTTGCTTTCTTCCCCATCACTGTTTCCAATGACTGGGAACCTGGGGGTGGGAAAAGTCTTCCTGCTGGAGTTGGGTCTCTTCCTCGCCACTCTCGTGGGGTAATGATCTGTCTCAATGATGTTTCAGGGATGGAGCTAACATTTAATTACAACCTGGATTGTCTGGGCAATGGCAGAACCGAGTGCCACTGCGGGGCCGAGAACTGCAGCGGCTTCCTGGGAGTGCGGCCAAAGGTGAGTTGTGCGGGGGCAGCCAGCCTCCTTCTCGCGCCCCTCATGTGCTCCTGCCAGCCCACAGGGCTTCCCCAGGTCCAGGCTCTCACCTACCAGTGGCACCTTTTTTTTTTTTTTTTTTTTTTTGACAGAGTTAGATGGTGAGAGAGAGAAAGGTCTTCCTTCCATTGGGTTCAACCCCCAAAATGGCCGCTATGGCCAGCACACTGTGGCTAGTGCACTATGCCAATCCGAAGCCAGGAGCCAGGCGCTCCCTCCTGGTCTCCCATGTGGGTGCAGGGCCTAAGCACTTGGGCCATCCTCCACTGCCTTCCCGGGCCACAGCAGAGAGCTGGACTGGAAGAGGAGCAACCAGAACAGAATCTGGTGCCCCAACCAGAACTAGAACCTGGGGTACTGGCACCACAGGTGGAGGATTAGCCAAGTGATCTGTGGCACCGGCCGGCACCTACTTTAATAAGATGTGTTTCTGGTCAAATTTGCATTAGGCAAGACCTCCTTTAAAACTTTTTTTAATTGTCGGCAGTAGAGGGGCTGGCGCTGTGGTATAGTAGGCTAAGCCCTGGCTGCTCTACTTCCAATCCAGCTCTCTGCTAATGCATCTGGGAAGGTAGTGGAGGATGGCCCAAGTGCTTGGGCCTCTGCACCCACGTGGGAGACCTGGAAGAAGCTCCTGGCTCCTGGCTTCAGTCTGGCCCAGCCCCAGCCCTTGCAGCCATTTGGGGAGTGAACCAGCAGATGGAAAATCTCTCTCTGTTTCTCTTTGTGTATCTCTGCCTTTCAAATAAATAAATAGATCTTAAGAAAAAAACTGTCAACAATATAGTAAGAACCACTGAATTACATGCATTGTAAAATAGTGAATTTTGTCAAGTATGAGTTATATCCCAATTAGAAAGTTCACATGTTGTCTGAACATCAATAGGTTAAATTTGCTTGGATTTATCACCACCCTTGCAATTTTAAAAAAATGAAAATAAAAACACCCTGTTCACCCGGGGATGAACACGCAGCCTTGGCTTTAGTCCAGTGTTGTTAAAGCGTAGGTCCTCCAGGTGTTTCTTGGTAGCCGTACAGCAGGAATTTCAACGAGCAGAGTCCGTGGGGCTCCCTTCCTGGGCACAGCCTCACGTACTGTGCGTGGTCCCTTTCTCCTGCAGTCGGCGTGTGCATCAACAACGGAGGAAAAGGCCAAAAACGCTAAGCTAAAGCAGAAGAGGCGAAAAATCAAAACAGAACCAAAGCAGATGCACGAAGACTACTGTTTTCAGTGTGGAGACGGTGGGGAGCTGGTCATGTGTGACAAAAAAGACTGTCCCAAAGCGTACCACCTCCTATGCCTTAACCTGACTCAGCCACCATACGGTAAGAGCGAGCTTGGACTAACCCCTCTCTGGTGTGTGTCCCAGCCACCTTGGCATGACTCCACGCATGTTCCCCTCTCCTCGGGAGAGCTGTGGAGTGGGAGACCCTGAACAGAACAGACGATGGCACACAAAACTCAGGCCAGGTAGAAAGCTGTCGCCTTGCAAATCTGGGGTCGTCTGTGGGCCGGCCAGGATCAGTCTCTAACTTACTCCTACCATAGCAGGGCAGCTGTGGCGCTGGGGTTAGGCCAGTGGCTGCCATCCTTACGAAGGAGCACACACAGTATCCGTGGCTGATGTGGAGAGTGGAATGCACTGAACTCCGTCTGCCATCAGACACGGAGTGGGGACTCGGTTTTCAGGGCTGTTGCCAGGCACTAACTGAGGCGCTTGTCCCTCCATCAGGAAAGTGGGAGTGCCCGTGGCATCAGTGCGACCAGTGCAGCGCTGCAGCTGTGTCCTTCTGTGAGTTCTGTCCGCATTCGTTTTGCAAAGATCACGACCAGGGGGCTCTGGTTGCCTCCGCGCTGGAAGGCCGCCTCTGCTGCTCGGAACACGACCCCGTGGCCCCCGTGTCGGCAGAATACTGGAGCAAGATCAGGTGTAAGCGGGAGTCACAAGACCACGGAGAAGAAGTGAAAGAATAGATCACTGGGCATCTCCTCCCCTCCTTATTTAAGGGGAAAAAAGGGAAAAGAGAAAAGCAAGTAGATGATGCTTTTTACAAAGAGAAGAGACTGCTACAGCGCGTGCAGCCTTTGCCATCGGAACTGCCTTACTAATGTGAAAACAGGAAACTGGTTCATGCAGGCAGAAGCGATGGGGGTCTGGTTTCTGTTTCGAGGTGTTGGTTTGGGGATTCTTTTGTGGAGGGTGAAATGCCCTTGGCTTTTTCCTTGCCTTTTGTTGTGCTTCAATGCCTTTGCAGCTGGAGAAAGAGATGTCTTCGCTTTTCAAATAAGAACAAAGAGAAGGGAAGCTTTGCTGATGAGATAGATTGCTGGTCTAAGACGTGTTGTTCCTCGGTTGTATAAAGCAAAAGTAGCCATCATTCCTTTATTTATTTTCATTTTAGGAACTCAAGAGAAGTGTAGTTGAAATAGTCTAATCAGTGTATGTGTGTGCGTGTTCCCAGTAGGAGTCAGAGACAGCCCTCTAGAGAAGGGTGAGCTAACCTTTATATACCTCTTTACTGAACAGTAGGTAGGCTAACTTCTTCCCTTCCCCACGTCGGCCCCAGTCTCAGAGGAGGGCTCTGTGGGAGTCTGCAGCCTGGCCTCTCGAAAGCAAACACCTCGGTGGATTTCCCCTGGGCGGTCGTACCCTGGGCGAGCCTCATGATGTGGTCACTTTACCTCAGAAGGTGTTCCTGTACGTTTTTGGTTGGGAAGAAAAAAGCAATTGGTGTGCTTCCTGGGTTTGAAAGGTTTCCCGTGGCCAGCGAGTGCGCTGATGTGGGTGTGAGCACGCAGTTGGAGCGGCCGCACTGGTAAGGAGCTGAAGGGAGCTGACAGCACACCCAGAAGCTGGGTCCCGGAAGCACCGCTTCTTGTCCAGTTTCACGGAGACCTGGTCTGACTAGGAGAGAATTGTGGGCATTTTTCTTCCTGTCTCTGTTTTCCTCTCCTAATGAAACATTTCCTTTGTGACCCGCCCAATCGGGCATGTTTCCTGCTGAAACTACACATGCAAATTGGCTCTGTATTTGAATAAATCTTTCTAGTTGTGCTCCGAACTGGGGGCAAGGGGGATGGGAGCGGTCGGAGCATCCCCAGGTTATTTGTAAACAGTTTCTGCTTTGTATTCCCCAATACGAAGACCCTTCTTCCCTGAAGAAGGGGAAGAACTGCTACTTCTGCAGGGTACCTAGAGCCACACAAACACACCCCATCTTAGGAAGCACCCGAGAGTCAGTGTTAGCCAAGATGGCTGCCTGAGATGCTTGAATCTGACAGATTCCAGGATACCCAGATGTCTGCCCACAAAACACTCCTGCATTGAATGCTTCAGGATATGCGTAGTCCAGTAGAATCCTGGGATGAAACCTTGGGTCACGTCAGGCGTCGGTGGAGCTCTGTACCCAGCACAAGTCCGGGGCGAGCGCCAGTGACTGCCCCGCAGGAGGTTCCTGGTAACCTCAGGAAGGTGGGCAGGGCAGGCGCTCCGCTGCGTCCTGCAGCTGGGTCGTGTGCGTTGAGTTTTCTTACCTAGAGCTCCTCTCTGGAAAGAAGAAAAAAGCTGTTCTGTGCCTCTCTCTTCCTTTGTAAGTGTGCACTTACACGGGACTTTCCCTTATCAAACAACACTACAGCTCCCTCACTCGAGCTCCTAGCCTGCCACCTGCCTGGCTCCAGCAGTGCACTCTCAAGGGAACGCTGGGCTCGCAGCACCTGTGGTGAGATGCAGCCCCAGCGAGCAGAGTGGAAGCGCTACCCGCCACCAAGTCCCGCTGCTGCAAGCGCCCTGGAGTGCCGCCCACCGAAACACTAGCCTTTGCTCTTGAGCAAGCATATAGTTTGATGTCCTTTTGAAAAATAATTTAAGAAAATCTAGGTTTTATCATACTAAAATTTTATTTTATATATATATGAGATAAATGTTTGGTTTTTTAAATGTACTAACATAAGGATTTCCTTTACTATTCCAGATGCAACTGTTATTGAAACAGTATTCAACATGAAATCTTATCTCCTTGCTTTGTTTTGGACTTAGTGCAATTTAATATCTGATGACTTTTATATGGTAAGCCAGGGTATATACTGTATAGTGCAAATACCTTAGGTTTAAGTATTTTTATGCAGTTTCTTCATTGTGTCACGTTTTGGTTTTTTATATCTGTAACAGAGCTCTGCTGAATTTTTTTAATCCTTTTTTTTGATGAATTAATAGAGTCACTCTGCCATTTCAGAAATCAGAAGTAGAACACAAAACAGATAACCGTGGCTCTGAAGTCTTTGTCCATGAATGCTCTCTAATGGTCTAAAAAGTAGGCCCACTCTGACCAGTGCCAAGGAGCGCTCCCCACTCCAGGCTGCCGGCATCGACCTCTGTGTGTGGGAGTTGCGGCAGTGGAAGCAAACAAAGCTGTGCTCCCTGGGAGCGCCAGTCTGCACGCGCAGCGCGTGCCCCGGCCACACCAGCGAAATGCGCCAGGACACATCGCTCGCTCTCAGGCTGCAGTTGGTGTTTGCTGACCTGTAAATCTGTACGCAGTCAGAGCGTAAGTGGTTGGCTTTTTAGTCTTGTCCGAAAAATGAAATAACTTAGAAGCAGCATGGGATAATGGTGGTATTTTTTTTTTAACCGCAAATTAATTCTTTGGAGGAAGAGATGAGCCTAAGAGTTTGGGTAATCAGCATAAAGCTCCAGAAAGCTGGGTTCGTAGGAGCTAGAGGTGAAACCCTGGGGCTTCGCAGGCTCTGTGCGGCAGGTGGGGGGAGGCCCGCAGGAGCTGGCGGGGCAGGGCCAGCCACCTGCCTCCCTGGGGTGCGGGGGCTGCGGGAGGCCAGGCCCCATCACTGCCACACACGGCGAGGTTCCCACGCTGTCATCCTAACAAATGAGCTGGCCTGAGCTGAGGTTAGGGTTCCAGTCGGGGCGGACCCGAGAAGCTTCAACAGGAGCTAACTGGAAGGAGGCCGCTCCTCCAGCCGCCCGTGGTCCTGCCCGGTGCTCTCCGGCGTGCTGGGCCGCGGTTCCTGAAGCAGCAGAGGTTCCCGCCGGGGCAAAGCCAGACCTGCACTTGGCAGACGGATCCGCAGCCGCTCGTCCAGTGGCGCTTTAGGACAGAGCTCTTCCCTTAGCGTTCACCTTCAAAATCAAGGCGTTGCCTGCCGGGAGCCGTGCCCTGCAGGAGGAGAAAACAAGGCAATTCGGGCCCCTCACAGGCTGGGGAGCTTGTCCACGCCGCACGGACGGCGGAGAGCTGCCGGCTCCCGCATCCCAGGCCAACAGACAAAAACGTCGAAATTGCTTCCGTTGTCAGATGGGCTAGGAAATAGGTATAATTAGACAGCTTTGCAATGGACCGAGAGACAGTGAGAAGTCGGCGATGCGTCTGCTGAGATGTCAGCAACTTGTACCTGGGGCGGGGCGGGGCGGGGCGGGGCGGCGTGGGGGCGGTTTTCCACAGGTACGAAGTAGTCACTTTAACATGAGACCTCTGCCTCGTTGAATTCAGGTTTTTTAAGTACTTGAAACTCTTCAGCTGCTCCCCTTATCGTTTGGTTTCTTTATAAATTCATGAAGTAGAACGCATGGTTCTGTAGACGGTTCTGGAAACAGGCAGCCTGGTCTCTTGCCTCTAGCTGGGCCGAAGTTCTGCTCACGGCAGAGACTGCTGCGGGAGGTGCACCGCGTTTGCACAGTCATTTCCTGTGCGTGCTGCTTCGTCAGCCCCGCACCCGGCGCCTCCTCTTTCCTTCTAATAGAAACCTGTTCAGAAACGTTAACTGCACTTACGTTACACTCCTGAAATGCTGTGTGTCAAAAACCATTTCCGTTTGTGTGTGTGTGTGTGTGTTTTCCGTTGCCGAGTGACAGGTTTGGGTGCGTGTGAAGGGACAGGAGGGAGAGTGGCCTGTCCTCAGGGAGGCTCTCAGTGTCATTAGCATGCAAATGGAAAGGGAAGACAGCCTGGGCACCAGGCTCCCCCAGGGCCTTGCCAAGGGGTTCCTGGTCGGTTAAGTGGGCTGGATGAACTTTCCCTCGGAGTCAGTCGATGCCATTGGCTTTCCTTTGTCTTTACTTGCCTGTGTTGAGGAAAGCACGTTGCCACCATAACCCAGTGGCTCAGTGGTCACCCTCCTGGTGTGTGCACGGGGTGTGCACATTTGGAGCTATGAGAAAGTGGCTTGACCCACCTGAGGGACACTGCACAGCCGATGCCCACACATTCCTTTCGTTTCCCCTTGTTCTTTATAATGACCTTTGTAGATGGTTATTTCTGTACTTTATCTGTAACGAGCTTTGTAGATCCTGTGAAGTTATTTTGCCTAAATCACTTGAGACTTGAGTCTTGACTAACATAGCGTCAATATTCACTAAAGCCAGTCTCTTGAGTTTCTGTGACTCGGCTAGAAGCTCTTGACACTAAGGGATTAGTGTTCATTTTCCCTGGGGATGTCCCACTAGGGCGTTACTGTATGATGACTTGATGTTGCCGCATAGACTTCCAGATGCATACTATTTTGAGGATTTTGTTGATTGGCCTATGTTCTATTGCATAGTGTGAATCGTGTGAAGCTTGGTTAACCTGTACATAGATAGCTTCTCGATCAGACACAGTGTCTTTAGGATTGCTCGTCATATTTAAGCTTCTTACTGATGTGCGTGCTGGTAGGAACATAATTTTTGTACATTATTATATTTACTGAGATGTTGCCTTTTTTATTTTACAAATACTTTGGAACTCAAATGTGTTTTTTGCTTCCGTGAGGATTAATTTGGAAAAGGTTTTTAATGACATTCCACTGATTTCAGATTTTGCTTGAGACTGACTTCAATAAATTGTCCTGTATGTTCCAAATTAAATACGCGGACTTGTTCTTTGCCTGTAACTCCCTGTTGGAACACACCAGGCAGCGGGGGCTGGATGACGCAGCCAGTTTCCGCCCTGATGTCCAGAGATGCGGATCCCATAAAGCCAGGCTCGCGTTCCGCTCTCGGCCCCGGGGAGGGGGGTAGGGGGGTAGGGGGGTGTGAAGTCCCCAGCCGTCAGCTGGTGGGTTGGTCAAAGCCCAAAAGGAGACCTGCTGCACCAGGTTGCCGCGCGCCCCACCTCGCCGCCTGCAGTTCCCCCGGCGGCCGCCAGCTGGCGCTGCGCGCTCCCGGGGCGTCTGGCCCGCCCCGGCCCCGGCCCCCGCCCGGCCGCCACGTCAGCGTCACTCGGGGCCAAGTGGGCGTGCGGACCGCGCCGCGGGCTGGACCCCTTCGCGGGTGTGCGGGCGCGGGCGGCCGCGCTCCTGCGTGGTCCCGCCTCCGCTGCTGAGGAGGCGTGGCTCTCCCGGAGCCCGTGAGGCTGGCGGGCTGGCGCTCGCGCCTGGACGGGCTGCCCTCCCGCCGCCCCTCGCTGCGCGTCAGAGCTCCGGGCGAGCGAGCGAGTGGGAGGTGGGCGCCGCGGCCCCGAGCCCAGCTCTGGGGGGGCTGCTTGTGTGAGACCACGCGAGCGGGCGCGAGGGGAGACCCCGCTGAGGGTCACGGGCTGCCGCTTGCTGCGCTGTACTCCTGACTGACATGTTCTGGTTCCGGTCACTGCGTTCCTCTCCGTGGCCAAGGTTCTCACGGCTGGGAGTCCTGGAGCGCAGCACCGCGTGGCCCTGGCCGGTCCCGCCTCCCTCCCAGGCGCTGCCGCTGGTGGTAGGGGAGGAGGCGAGGGGAGCCCGCCCTCCCACTCGGGAGGGCACCCCGCCCCGACCCCGCCTGCAGTGCGCCCTGCAGCTCCCTGTGTGCCCGCAACACTCCTGGCCCGCCGTGCCAGGGTCACTGCAGTCTGCCAGAGCCGGGCGTGCTCCCCGGGCGCGGGGCACGAGGCTGTGGAGGCCGCGGGGGCTGCTTAGTGGCCTCTCCCTGTGGGAACGCGGGGTGGGCGCTGCTGCCGCGCGTCGTGTCGCGGTTTAGGCCAGGAGCGCGGCGGGGTGGGAGCGTGACGGCACAGAAGCGGGAAGAGCCGCCCTCCTGTCCAGTACCCCGCGGGTCGGGAGCCGCTCCAGCCATGCAAACACCCGTGCCGGTGCCTCGCAGCGGCTCCCACAGCGGCCCGCTGAAGCGTGACTCGTTTCTGTGTCTGTAGGTGAGGGCACTAAAACAGCAGGAGTTACCTGCCCCACGTCCTGAAGCAGCGTTCCAAACACTAGCCTCAGGTAAGACACCAAGCGGGTCTGTGCGCTTCCTCTCTGGAGATGGGAGGGGCAGCCCCTGGCCGGGCCTGGCAGGGCCGGGGAAGCCCTGGAGTCGTGTGCCCGTCGAGTCGTGTGCCCACGGCTGTGACTGACGCGACCCTGCCACGGAGAGCGGGGCCTCCGCAGGCCTCCGCGTCCCAGTCACCGTTTTACTTTACCTTGGCACAGGGGAGACGCTCAGTACTTGTTCAACTAATGAACCAGTGAGCGTGTGGCTTGGGTCCTGTACTAAGTGTTTGCGTTTATGGCTATGTGGAAGGTAAGACAGAAGTTAACTTTTCCATTACCTAAAAGCAATGTCCTAATTTTTCCAATTGTATGAAGCCCAGGTTCAAATTAAACTACATCTTTAAGAAAATGTTTAGGGGTCGGCGCCATGGTGCAGTAGGTTAATCCTCCACCCGCAGCGCCAGCATCCCATATGGGCACCGGTTCAAGTCCCAGCTGCTTTGTTTCCGATCCAGCTCTCTGCTGTGGCCTGGGAAAGCAGTAGAAGATGCCCAAGTGCTTGGGCCCCTGCACCCACGTGGGAGACCCGGAAGAAGTTCCTGGCTCTTGGCTTTGGGTCAGTGCAGCTCCAGCCGTTGCGGCCGCTCGGGGAATGAACCAACAGACGGAAGACCCTTCTCTCTGTCTCTCCCTCTCACTGTAACTCTCTCAAATAAATAAATAAAATCAAAATTAAAAAAAAGAAAATGTTTAAAACAGACTTCAGTGGTCAGTTCACTCCTACAAATCAAGCTCACTCTCCTAAGATTTTTGTTTGGAAGCAGAAAATTCAAGAAAACATAATTAAAGTTGATCGTTACAGTAAATCCTAACAGTATCTTCAGAGAAAAGCCACAGACCCAGCCACTGGCACACCGTGGCCCAGAGGCTCTCAGGAGCGCTGCGTTAATAAGAGCAAGGCTTTTGCAGAGGCAAATCCTATGGGGCGGAGTCCTTCCTCCGGGACACTCGAAATGGGGGGAAATGGGTGGGTGCACAGCATTTTGTTATTGATTTTTAAACGTCTAATTTAGTACACTCTGAACACGGCTTAATATGCATACTTAACTGAAGCTGTGTTTTGACTCAGTGTTTAGCGAAATGAAAATGGCAATCCTGATAAAACAGCCTACAGAGACCATCAAGCTGGAACGAGGTGAGCTTCAGAACCAGCGAGCCACCTGGAGGGCCACGGCCCCGCACCGAGGGAGACACGGCTGCATCCGTGACTGGCAGCTCTGCCGCGTCTGCCACAGGCAGTGTTCTCCCCGCTGACCGGTGCACAACGCCGCCAACCATCCCAGGACGGATCTGTACTTCCCAGCACACGGAAGCAGCCTGGTGCTTCTGTCTTGACGTCTCGAAGTGGGATCCACCTCAGTGGATACTGCTCGGGATGCCCTCAGCCCGTAAGAGTCCTAGCTTTGAGTCCTGGCTCTGCTTCCGACTCCAGCTCCTGCCGGTGCGTGCCCTGGGCAGCAGCACTGGGACCCTGCCAACTACGTGGGAGACCCAGAGTTCTGGGCTCCTGGTCTGCCCAGCCCCTGGCTGTGGTAAGCATCAGGAGAGTAAAGTGTCTCTCAAACACGTCCCTGCCTTTTTAATCCCATCCCAGATAGAAAGGAGCACTGAGCCACCTCGCCTCAGGCACGGTTTTGTCCCTGCTCTGTCATGCAAGCCAAGGTCTTTCCCTGTGACTGTGCCCCGCACCAGCTGGCAAAGGACCTGGCAACAGGCCTCCACCGGCACTCCGTTGGCTCCCTCAGATTGGCACTCTTGGAAGGATGTTTGCACAAAGGAGCCTTCGCATGGCTCCACTTCACCCTAGAAGCTGGAGTTAACGATCAAAAAAACCTAGTTTTCTGGGGCAGGCGTTCAGCATGGGTCGCCTAGATACCATCTCAGAGTGTCTGCACACCACACCGGGTGCCTGGGCTTGAGGGCTGGCTCTGCCTCCAGTTCTTGCCTTCTGCTCACGAGTGCCCTGCGACTTGAGTCCCTGCCACCCATGTGGACACCTGGATTAAATTCTGGACTCCTGGCTTCAGCCTGGCCCAGCCCTCGTTATTGCAGGTCTCCCGTGGGGATGGCAAGGGCCCGCGTACTTGAGCCGTCACTGCTGCCTCCCAGGGAGCGCTAAATCAGCAGGAAGCTGGATCAGAAGCAGAGGCATCCCCTTGGACTGTGATCGCGCCTGAAACAGGACCTCGTATTGTGTTCCTGCGTCATCCAAATAAAATGATGTCCACGCAAGTCCCACTGGACCCCCATCCGAGGTAAGTGAGCCACCTGCTGTTGGGCAACAGGGGCTAGTATTTAGAATACCAAAAGGCAGTCAAGGTATTTACTGCGCTTTGAATTCTGAGCTCTGTCTGCCTATGGCAACAAACACACAGTCAAGGAAAAGAACTTAAGTATTAGTGTTATGCCCTGAACTTTTATTTTTTAAACTTGTTTTGGTAATAGAGGAAGAGAAAATGGTTACTGTGTTGATTTCTTTATGACAGACGAGGCCAGATAAAACTACACAAACTGGTCAATATGATTTTATTTTAGTATTTACTAAAGTTTTAAATATACTCATGTAAAAAACAAACATTTCAAAAGTGCAAAATATTAGAAAGTTCATCAGTGCTATTAATTTTTCATGCAAACAATCTGTTTTGTTGAAATAAGCCATAGTAATTCTGCAACTGGGAATACATAGAAAACGATGCTGTACTAGGGTTTAAAAACAGGATTGGTCAAGAGATTGCACATGATACGGGTGAAGCAGTGCAAATATCTGCCTAAATCAAGGATTCGGGCAAGCTGACTGCCATGTGTAGTTACATACAGCCGTGATGTTACCGCAGGTGATGGAGGAGATGCAAGGCCCCCTCCCCACAGGACAGACATTGCTTAGTGCCCGCTATCCAGGACATGCTGTCGTCTTTGGTTACAGGGACTCGCTGTTGCCTGTCCTTTGGTTTACTCCTAAACAGTACCTATTCTGCTTATGTGAAGTCAGCAAATCTGAAGAGAGCAACTCAGAACAGAATCTTCCCCTTTCGTATATAATGGATGCTACTTCATTCCCAGTGACTTCAGGATCCCGCGTGTCTCAGCATCCGTCTAAGCAGATGACAGGGAAGGGCCCGTCTCCTGTATCGTAAGCTTACCTCTGTGGTCTCCAAGGTGACGGGAATTAGCCTTCCTCTCTCTCCAGAAAGGGATAGAGCCCACTGCTATTTAAGGGCTGGCTTCAGTGAATATTAAATGACAGTGCTTTGGAAATCATGATACATTTACAAAACAACACACCTGGATCGCCCGCCCATGCTGTTTCGATGGGGCCTGTGCAAGTCTGCGAGGGAGACTGTCCCGAGAACGGCACACGCCTGCAGCAGAGTGGTGAGCAGGGACCTTAGCAAAGCAAGCACAGCCCACCTGCACCGCACTCCCCAGGGCGAGGCTCCGTCTGCCCGCTCCAGACCCGGCCGACACTATTCCTTTGGCCCTACAGGCGTGGGTTTTCTTCCCAAGTAAGTTAACCACTTCTCCCTACCCACACCTTCCTGCTCAACCAACAATGCCCTGTTCCAAGAGCCTGTAAAATATTCAGGATGTGGGTACACAAGAAGACAGTGACATCGACAGACGTTCTGAAAGGACACACAACACCACCTTCACACCGTGGAGGTGGCAGATGATTTAAATTGTTTCACCACAGGGGCACCACTACAAGATTGTGTTTACATAGTCTTTTCAAGCCGATGTTTGCAATTTCAAGTTTGTCAGCTTTTACAACTTCATCCTCAACATAATAAAAGCTATTACCAAATAACTAATTCAGACTTTATCTAGAGTCTCCTAACTTGGAATATGGTAAAAAGGACAGATGTAGATATGTAAACTCTTGTAAAGACGCACGTCAGGTGCACTAACCTGCCCATTGCGGACTTAAGCGGCCCACACAGTTGTAGAAACAAGGGCTAACATCAGTGATCCCTCACAGTAAATCCGTTGGTCAGCAGGAGAGGAAACAATGCTGTCAAAGCTACACTCCGGTCTTCACACGGCACACACAGGACGGCAGCGCCGGCTCAGAAGTATGCCCGCCTTCGCCACATCCACTGAGACTTCACGTGCAGAAAACGCCGAGAGGTCAGCGTGCCCCAAAAAGCTCAAGAACCTGCTTCAAAACCACGTTTTCTAAACATAGCTCCCTAGGAATCATTTCTACCCAACCCAAAACAAATCAAACTCAAAACAGACTTCATACCGCCTCCAGCACTAAGCAGTGACGTGTGGCCCCGATGCACCATCGCCGGAGAGCGAGACGTGAAGCAAGAACGGTGAGAGTTCCTGGGAAGCCGGGGGAGAGGGACGGTCTCCCTTCGCTTTTCCACTCGCGTCCGGAAGAGGAGAGCATCTTCCAAAGACCTCGCTGTGAGTGAGTGGCGGGTGACAGGCGGGAGGTGATGCGGCTGACAAGAGGGAAACTGCAGCCCCGCACGGGTAGGGTTCCTGGGGAAGGGTCCCCCCACGTCCGTCTAGGAGAGAGTGGGAGAGGTCAGCACACAGCCCCAAATGGAGGGCCACACGGAGAAGCCCAGCGCTGAATACACAGACTCTCTCCTTTGGGTGAACCAACGGCAAAGGAAGACCTTTCTCTCTGTCTCTTTCTCTCACTGTCCACTCTGCCTGTCCAAAAAAAAAAAAAAAAAAAAAAAAAAAAGACTCTCCTTCCACATCTAAGTAACTGAGTAACAGAACCCTCAGGGAGGCTGAACTGTGGCTGTGGCAGAGGTCATCAGACAAGATCCTAGCACAACACACATACACTATTTCTCCAAGTGGGCCCCTGCATCTCCCCCATGAATTGCAACCAGAGCCCCTTGAAGCACCAATGATGATAGGATCTTGGAGAAAGGCCACAGAAAGGCGTATTGGAAGGAGCCCGAGGCTCCCCAGACCCTTCTAGCATGTAAATGTAAGAACTAAGTGCGTGCATAAGGTCTGAAAACTCACCCTACGTGGTGGCCGTGGGTGACGGTCATGGTCACTGCAGGGGCTGATCAAGGAAGACCCCCTGGGTCTGATAGATCTCCTTGAGGACCAGCAGTACTGTATCTTCAGACTCCCTGCAAAGGAACGGTGACAGCGAGCAAAATCAGAACTACCGCTTGTGTCAGAGTTAACCACAGAACCACCTGAAAAGTTTATCTTTTACTGCCGCAAACATGCCAACGAACGCTTCAGCAATTTTTTTTTTTTTTTTTTTTTTGACAGGCAGAGTGGACAGTGAGAGAGAGAGACAGAGAGAAAGGTCTTCCTTTGCCGTTGGTTCACCCTCCAATGGCCGCCGTGGCCGGTGCACCGCGCTGATCCGATGGCAGGAGCCAGGTGCTTCTCCTGGTGTCTCATGGGGTGCAGGGCCCAAGCACCTGGGCCATCCTCCACTGCACTCCCTGGCCACAGCAGAGAGCTGGCCTGGAAGAGGGGCAACCAGGACAGAATCCGGCACCCCGACCAGGACTAGAACCCGGTGTGCCGGCGCCGCAAGGCGGAGGATTAGCCTAGTGAGCCGCGGCGCCGGCCTCAGCAATCCCTTTCAAGATGCCCTTCCATGTGACATCCAGCCATTTCACTGCCAGGACTTTCCCAAGAGAGTGAAGACTGACCATACCAAGTCGATTACACAGATGTTCCCAAAAGCTTTATTCATAATAGCCAAAAACTGGAGACAACTGAAATGTCCATCAGTAACTGAATACACTGGGGCCGGCACTGTGGCTCAGCGTGTTAATGCCCTGGCCTACAGCACAGGCATCCCATGTGAGCACAGGTTTGCTCCACTTTTTTCTTTCTTTTTTTTTTTTTTTAAAGATTTTATTTATTTATTTGAAAGAGTCACATACAGTGAGAAGGCGAGACAGGGAGAAAGGTCTTCCATCTACTGGTTCACTCCCCAAATGGCTGCAGCTGCGCCAATCCGAAGCCAGGAGCTTCTTTCAATCTCCCACACGGGTGCAGGAGCCCAAGGACTTGGGCCATCTTTTAGTGCTTTCCCAGGCCACAGCAGAGAGCTGGATTGGAAGAGGAACAGCCGGGACTCGAACCGGTGCCCATATGGGATGCCAGCGCTGCAGGCAGAGGATTACCCTATGGTGCTACAGTGTTGGCCCCTATTCCACTTCAATCTAGCTCCTTGCTAATGTGCCTGGGAAAGCAGTGGAAGATGGTCCAAGTCCTTGGGCCCATGCACCAACATGGATACCCAAAAGAAACTCCTGGCTCCTGGCTTCAGACTGGCCCAGCTCCAGCTGTCACGGCCATTTGGGAAGTGAACCAGCGGTTGGAAGACTCTCTCTCTTTGCATCTGCCTCTCCCTAACTCCACCAAAAAAACAAACAAAAAAAACTATGCTAGTAAAAGACTCACAGCAAAACAAAAATATATACAGTATGATTACAAACAAAAACGATTCTAGCATCCTGGGGGATGGGGGAGTGGGGATTACAAAAAAACATGAGGAAGCTTCTGAGAGTGATGGATTCACTTTAATTGTATAAATGGTTTCTTAGCTGTATTCACGTAAAATTTCATCAAGTTTGTGTTTTTTTTGTTTTAAAAAATTTTGTTTACTTATTTGAGAGGTAGAGTTACAGACACTGAGCATAAGAGAGAAGGATCTTTCATCTGCTGGATCACTCCCAGATGGCTGCAATAGCTAGAGCTGGGCAGATCCGAAGCCAGATTCCTCTGGATCTCCTACGTGGGTGCAGGAACCCAAGGACTTGGGCCATCTTCTACTGCTTTCCCAGGCCATAGCAGAGAGCTGGATCAGAAGTGGAGCAGCCGGGACACGAATGGGCACCCATATGGGATGCAGGCACCACAGGCGGAGGATGAACCCACTGCACCACAGCACCAGCACTGAGTTTGTACATTTTAAATATGTGCAGTTAATTGTACTTTTATTTTTTTTTGACAGAGAGACAGAGAAAAAGGTCTTCCTTTCTGTTGGTTCACCCCGCAATGGCCGCTGCAGCCGGCGCATCGCACTGATCCGAAGCCAGGAGCCAGGTGCTTCTCCTGGTCTCCCATGCGGGTGCAGGGCCCAAGGACTTGGGCCATCCTCCACTGCCTTCCCAGGCCACAGCAGAGAGCTGGACAGGAAGAGGAGCAACCAGGACAGAATCCGGCGGCCCGACTGGGACTAGAACCCGGTGTGCCGGCGCCGCAAGGCGGAGGATTAGCCTAGTGAGCCGCGGCGCCGGCCTAATTGTACATTCTTCACTCAACAAACTGGCAGAGATTTAAAGTTGATAAACTGTGCTGGAAAAGCTGTGGGGGAGCAGATGATCTCAGATGCCCACGACAGGAGTGTCTATTTCACGGTGTTTACCCGATGTTACAAATGTGTACAGGGTAGGCTGGCACCGCGGCTCAATAGGCTACTCCTCTGCCTGTGGCGCCGGCACACCAGGTTCTAGTCCCAGTCGGGGCGCCGGATTCTGTCCCGGTTGCCCCTCTTCCAGGCCAGCTCTCTGCTGTGGCCCGGGAATGCAGTGGAGGATGGCCCAAGTGTTTGGGCGCCTGCATTTGTGTGGGAGACCAGGAGAAGTACTTGGCTTCTGGCTTTGGATCAGCACGATGCGCCGGCTGCAGCGGCCATTGGAGGGTGAACCAAAGGCAAAAGGAAGACCTTTCTCTCTCACTATCCACTCTGTCCAAAAAAAAAAAAAAAAAGTGTACAGGCGCCAGCGCTATGGCACAGAGGGTTAACGCCCTGGCCTGAAGCACCGGCATCCCATATGGGCGCTGGTTCTAGTCCCCGCTGCTCCTCTTCCAATCCAGCTCTCTGCCCAGAAGAAGCTCCTGGCTCCGGATCGGCCCCGCTCCAGCTGTTGCGGCCATCTGGGGAGTGAACCAGCGGATGGAAGACCTCTCTCTCTGTCTCTACCTCTCTTTGTAACTCTGTCTTTAAAATAAATAAAATAAACCTTTAAAATATATATATATATATATATATATAGCTTAATTTAAAAACAAATGTGTACAGTAGGAGCCTGCACTGTGGCACAGCCTTGGAGCTGCAGCCTGAGATGCTGGCATCCCATGTGGGTGCTGGTTCATGTCCTGGCTGCTCCACTTCCAATCCAGCTCCCTGCAAAAGTGCCTGGGAGAGCAGCAGAGGATGGCCCAAGTGCTTGGGTCCCTGCACCCATGTGGGAGACCTGGAAGAAGCTCCTGGCTTTAGCCTGGCCAAGCCCCAGCTGTTGCGGCTATTTGGGGAGTTAACTGGCAGATGGTGGATCTCTCTCTCTCTCTCTCCCCCTAACTCTGTCAAATAAATGAATCTTTAGGGGCCGGCACTGTGGCTCACTTATGGGTACCAGGTTCTAGTCCCAGTTGTTCCTCTTCCAATCCAGCTCTCTGCTGTGGTCCGGGAGGGCAGTGGAGGATGGCCCAAGTGCTTGGGCGCCTGCACTCGTGTGGGAGACCAGGAAGAAGCACCTGGCTCCTGGCTTCGGATCAGTGTAGCTCTGGCCATAGCAGCCATTGGGGGGGTGAACCAACAGAAGGAACAGAAGGAAGACCTTTCTCTTTTTCTCTGTCAAATAAATAAAAAAAAAAAAAGTATCTTTAAAAAAAAAAATGTAGGGGCTAGCACTGTGGCCACTGCCTACATGGCCAATATCCCACATGAGCACTAGTTTGAGTCCCAGCTGCTCCACTTCTGATCCAGCTCTCTGCTATGGCCTGGGAAAGCAGTGGAAGATGGCCCAAGTCCTTGGGCCCCTGCACCCATGTGGGAGACGTGAATCAGTGGATGGACGACCCTCTGTAACTCCACCTCTCAAATAAATAAATCTTTAAAAAAAGTGCACTCTATGTGGGTGACTCATACTCCAGGTATTCTTCACCTTACACACATACTCAGGAGTAGGCATCCGAAGGGCCGAAGTCTAGAACCTGAAAGGACCCTCGGCGGAGCACTGGTTCAGCCACGCAGCTGGGAGAGGAAGCAGAGGCTCTAGAGACAGCAGACACACAGCAAGGCAAGGAACAAGGCCTGTAACATGACGGGACTCATAAGAGGGAAGAGTGTGTTCCCCACCCACTGTACACCTGCTTTCTGTAAGCACAGATTCTGGAACAGGTTTTTAAAAACACCGGGGAAGAACAAAATAGAAAATAAGAATTTCATTATTGATCTTTCAATTTCAAACCATATGAATGTACGGCTCACTCACTGTAGAACCCCTTTCAAGTACTCTGCAGAGTTGCATCGGCACAGCGCATTCTTTTTTTTTTAGGCAGGGGCAGAGTTAGAGAGAGAGAGAGAGAAAGTCTTCCTTTTCTGTTGGTTCACTCCCCAAATGGCTGCTATGGCCAGCACGCTGCGCCGATCTGAAGCCAGGAGCCAGGTGCCTCTCCTGGTCTCCCATGCACTTGGCCATCCTCCACTGCACTCCCGGGCCACAGCAGAGAGCTGGACTGGAAGGAGCAACCGGGACAGAATCCGGCGCCCCAACAGGGACTAGAACCCGGTGTGCCGGCGCCGCAGGCGGAGGATTAGCCTAGTGAGCCACGGCGCCGGCCAGCACAGTGCATTCTTAAACAGCATTATTTTAGTCCCTGGTCCTAAGACTGCTTTTGCTGAACTGCACTTTCATTTTATGTCATAGCCTCTATTGTATCCATTCCCTAGACACAGATTACACCAGAGAATAATCCCTTAAATGGGATTTATAGAAAAACTCCTCCCACATTCTCAAAGCTTACAATTTAAATACTTATCTTCTTGGAACCAGTGCTGTGGCACAGCGGGTAAAGCCGCCACCTGCAGCACCAGCATCCAATTTGGGTGCCGGTTCAAGTCCCAGCTCCTCCACTTCCCATCCAGCTCCCAGCTAATGGCCTGGGAAAGCAGCAGAAGATGGCCTGAGTTCTAGGGCTGCTGCACCCACATGGGAGACCTAGAAGAAGCTCCTGGCCTGCCGTGGCCACTTGGGGAGTGAACCAGCAGATGGAAGATTCTCTCTCTCTCTGCTCCTGCCTCTCCTTCTCTGTAACTCTTTCAAATAAATAAATAAATAAATCTTTGTTAAAAAAAAAAAAAAAAAAAAAAAACTATTGTCTCTTTGCGCCACCTTATTTTCCTAGCTGTTCTTTACTTCAAATCTCCTCAGTGATTAAGTTATGTTGTTGTACATGAAATTCCAATAAGCACCATTAATCTACTCTATAATCCATCAATTAATTATACTTAATAACCAATTCTGGTCTAGCTAATGTAAATGCTTTCAAGTGGATTTCTTAAAAGACTTTCAGCAATAAAAATATGTTTGTTTCTGTTCATTCATGTGCACCCAATGGCCAAATGACACAATCTTAAGACCAAGCTACCCGAACTAATGATTTTTGGCTTCATTAGTCCCGTGCTCTACTCAAATGCAAAATAAAAAACAATGTGTTTAAATCATATTCCTTTAAATGACACGATTATGCTATATTGTACTTTCTAAATGAGAAATCATTCTAATCCCAAAAATATACAGGTCTATCCCTTTTCTATTACAACTGTCAACTATGTGTCAATGGAAAAGATTCAGAAACACTCACCAGTAGCATAGATGACTTTGTAAAGCAAACAAATACTCATTAAAGCTCTCAATGGGCTTCTCCTGCAGCACGTAGTCAATGCGCTGGCCTCCATTCAACATCCCCACATTGATGGGCGGCACTTCTTCTTTCACTGCCACAGAGGTCTCTTCTGCATTCACGTCTGCGTACGGAGAGCACAGGAGGAACCTCGCTTTCGGCTCCCCACGTCTGTCCCTTCCTCCCCTCAGATTCCAACTTTAGCACTGGGTGAGCCCCTCTGCCTCCTCAAGTTGCACTAACTGTGTCCCAGCTTCCTTTCTGGCCTTTAACACATCTCATTACCTGTACCCTTGGTAGCTAAATCATTTGCCTTGGGTTTAGAAACAGAGTTTCTTGGGTTTAGAGGCAGAGTTCTTGAGGGAGCTGAAAACTAAAGCAAAAGAATGCAATATGCTGAAATTAAGTCGAAGTATCCTAGCTAGCCCTCAGTCATGAAAACAAACTGACCACAAACACAGACTCCTGTAAAACAAGGGCTCCACAGGCTCTTAACGCCGCCTCCACGGTTCCTCCCGGGGGCAGCTCTACAGCCTGGTCACCAGACTCTGCTTCTCTGGACATTTTCCCTCACAAATGTTTTCCATAACTTGGGGCTATGAAGATGACAGAAAAGGTTAGTGGAGCTGCAGGTCCATTAAGACTCATAGAGTGAAGTCCCACATAGTGGAAAGTAAGAAGGCCCGAGGAGAACTCCACGCCGAGAGGCCCCCTTTATCTGCAGGGATCAGCACGCACAGTGTACTGACCACAGGGCTTCTCTGCACTGGACTCAGGTTCTGCTGCTTCAGTTTCTTCTGTGCTTTCCGAGGCTTGGAGGGCGGGGTACGGAGCTCTGGTGAAAGACTTCCAGGCCATCCGCAGGGAACCCAGCAAATTGTTCTTGAGGTCCATACTCATCCTGGTCAGGCCCTCCCTCAGTTCTGCAATATGTGTGAATAAAGAATGATAAATGGTGTACAGAGTTTGGCCAGTACAGCCAACAGGTCCATTCGGTGTGACCAAACTTACCTAAGTGCATCCGTTTCCTGCCTTTATGATGTGGGATCAGCATCGGCTCAAATTCCACTCCAGGGACCACCATTGGTTCAATCCTATAGGCCACAGGATCAAACTACACAGAGAAAAAAATAGCTACATTTACTACTGCTAAACAAAGATACTCTGACAAACTATTTAATTACGTTTTTTTGTTTAAAAAAGGTATGTTGGGGGCCAGCATTGTGGTGCAGCAGACAAGCAACAGTGTAAGTCCTGGCTGCTTCACTTCCAATCCTGCTCCCACTAATGCACCCAAGAAAGCAGAAGACGGCCCAACTTCTTGGGTCCTTACTCCATGTGGGAGACCTGGATGGAGTTCCTAGCTCCTGCCCTCTCTCTACATATGCAACTCTGACTTTAAGTAAACAGTTAAAAAAAAAAAGGTACCTTATTTCCAGATCAATGCTATTATAAGCTGTGTCAGTACTACAGAATAGTGTAGAGAAAAGCAAATCAATAAAAAGCATAAGCTGTTTACTGTTAAGCCCTAATTTTCAGGTGAAAACACAGTGCAATGCTTACAGGGTGATAAATATTGAAGAAACCTTTGCAAGTTGGAAATTTGTAGTTGGGATCAATTCTTTTTAGTCCTCTGACAGTAAGAAACATTCCAATGGGAGATCCAAAGGCAAAGAATATTTCTGGCTTATAGATGAGTCGGGGGTATTTTACTGACACCTAGAAGGAGGAAATAAAAGTCTCTCTCACTAGTAAGTCATAACTCTTCCGACTGTACCAACGGCAGGCAGTAAACTGTCTAGATGGAATTAGTGGTATACCTGCCCAATGCCAACATCCAGATATTCACGGCTTCTAGCATCATCAGCACTACTGTGGACCTCGGACTCTTTGGGGGTGCGCGCCCCTGAGGCCGACTGTGCAGCTGACCCACTAGCACCCTGAAAAACAGAAAACAGGTGAGTGGCGCTACTGTAGAGTCAAAACAGCCAAATGACTGCACAGTTTTCTACAGGCTGGAAAGGATGCATAGGGAAGTTCTGAAATAGCAGCCAATTATTCTAGCAAGAATCCCTCAAAAAGCTGGTGAAAACAAGTGCGAATTACAACATCCATACACAGCGGCTGAAACCTGAGGCAGCCAGCACGAGAGGCAAACAGCAGAATGCTGTGGGGAGAATGCTGAGGACAGGCAGTTCTCTGAAATCAAGCAGGGGGCAAAGAATGCAAATAACGAGCCGTCTGGAAGAACCGAGCTACCTGCTCAACAGCTGGAAAAGAACTAGTGACTAAGACCTGGAGAAGACTTTGGTGACCAGAAAAAGTGATGTAGAAGTACTGTCAGAACATCAATGAACCCTGAGAGTATTCTTCTAAATGAAAAAAGCCACTGTTCACAAAAGACCCTATGTTATATAATCCCACTAATATGAAATGTCCAAACTTAGCAAATCCACAGAGACAGAAACTATGGCAGTGGTTAACAGGCTAGGGGCAGGGAGCAGAGAATGACTGCAAATCGGGATGGAGATTCTCTTGCGGGTAATGGAAATGTTCTGAATTAGTGGCAATGGCTATCAAACTCTGTGAATATAAAAACTAGTGAATTATGTATATTAAAAGGGTGACAATTATGTGTATGATATGAATTACATCTCCATAACTGTAATGAGAAAAAGGAAAACACTGAATGCTAGGAGCAGTCCAGGGGAGATAAGACTTCTAGAGCCAGTAACATCTTAAAGAACGTGGATAACGTAAACGTGGTTTAATTCCTAAGAACGTGAGCCGAAGATTCCTCCTCCACACTTAGCTCCCCCAGAGTAGACTTCCCCCCTTCCCACCAGGCACACGGCTGCACCGCGGAGACGTACCACCGAATCCCTCCTGGTCCTGAAATAGTTTAGAATCTTCTTTCTTGGTCCTAAAGGAATTCCCATTTCCTGAAGATCTCTCTCTGTACATAAAGCCTAGGCACAGAAAACCACGTGTCTTTATTTTTAGGCAAAATAACGTCAGACACACCGCCCTGGAGAAGAGTAAGACTGCAGCACTCTGTGCTCTGCTTTATGTTGCGTCGGTCCCTGGTGGTACAACATCACTAGCAGCTTCTGCAAAGAATTCATCAAACAGCCTGAAGGGTAGGCTGTACCAACAGCTACAGTGTCTGTTACAGTGATGTAGGTAACACTGTTACTAGAAGGGGGGCAGTAGGACACCCACATCCCCCAACAGAGAGCCTGGATTCCAGCCCTGCCTGGCTTATGATTCCAGCCTCCTGCTAACGCACACCCTGAAAGGCAACAGGGATGCTCAAGCACCTGGGTCCCTGCCGCCCACATGAGGAGAGACTTAAATTGAGTTCCCAGCTGCCAGGCTTTGGCTCAGCCCACCCTGCTACTGAGGACATTTGGGAAGTGAACCAGCGTATGACAGATCCCTCTGTCTCTGATTTCAAACAAAGGAAATTAAAAAAAAAAAAAAAAAAAAAAAAAGAGTGGCAGGAGTTGTGGCACAAAAGGTTAAGACACCACCTGGGATGCCTGCATCCATATTGGAGCTCTAGTTCAAACTACTAGGCTTCCACTCCAGCTCCTGGGTAAAGCACCTAAGAGATAGTGGATGGCTGCCCAAATACTTGGGTTCCTGCCATCCCTGCAGGAGAAACCCTGATGGGAGTTCCTGGCTCCTGGCTTCAGCTTGGCCCAGCCCTGGCTTTTGTAGGCATTTCAGGAGTAAATCAACAATGGAAGATCGTTCGATTGGTTGATCGATCTCTCTCTCTCTCTGTCCTTCAAATAAATAAATCTTTAAAAAGAGAAAGAAAAATTGGATATCTAATGACTCCATGACTGTCATGCTCAGTGGTCATGTTCCTAGGAAGGACTACACCATTACACAATGAGAAAATACAGCAAACACAGACATATGGAAAAGAAATCAAAATCTCAAGTACCACTTACCTTATTCAGAAAGCATTCCTGCACCCTCTGACTAGGTAGCTCATCCTATCACACATTCTCATACCACTGTGCATGTTTCCTGCTTAGGTCTCACTGTCACTTTAATTACATATAGGCTAGGACAGTGTCCTATCTACCACTCACTCCAGGACTTGGTACAGGTTCCTAATCATGGCAAGCATTTCCTAAATATGTGTTAAATGAACAAATGTATCACAAATCAAAAAAGGAACAAAAGTGAGACAAAAGCAAACAAGCAAACAGTAACAGCAGAGCTCTTCAATGTGTAACAGAAAATAAGACCTAGAATAGTGTGTGTTACTTATGAGCCTCACGTACTCTCTGAGCCCTGTTCTCTGGCCTTCACACTGCTGCCCTATGGGTATCAACATGACTCATCTGAACTTGGAATTCCCACAAAGACAATTTATATAATAAAAAGCAAATATGCTGATGAATATTAAAACACGATGACAATAAGCAGTATAACATACAGGGTCGGTGTTGACACAATGGGTAAAGATGCAGTGCCAGCATCCCAAACGAGCACTGGTTTAAGTCCTGGCTCTTCTGATCCAGCTCTCTGCTAATACACCTGGGAAAGCAGCAGAAGATGGCCCAGGTACTTGGACCCCTACACCCGTGCAGGAGACCTGGAAGAAGCTCCTGGCTCCCGGCTCCTGATGGGTCCAGCTCCGGCTGTTACGGCCATTTGGGGAGTGAACTAGCAGATGAAGACCTCTCTCTCTCTCTGTGTGTGTGTGTCTGCCTCTCTGTAACTCTTTCAAATAAACAAATCTTTAAAAAAATAGCAATGAGAAATACAACATGGTTAGCATAAAGTTTTAAATTTTAAACTTTTACCAGAGCTTCCTTATCTACTTTCTCCTTCTCAAAGATATTAATGAATTCAGAAAGGTGAAGTTTCTTCAAATCTTCCTCCAGAGTTGGTGCATCTCCTTGATCCATAGCAATATTTAGCAAATCCTAAAAATTAAATCATAAAGCTCATATTGTCAAAGTTAATGTCATTTCCCTTACTACTATTATGCAATTTTAAAAATGCACTATATAATATTTCCACTGTGGTACATCTCAAATTAATGTAAATTGCAATTTACACAAAAATATAAATTAAGATTGCACTCCAAGTTTTTCCAACTTCATTGAAAACTACATTTTTTTAATGAATGAATAAGTAAGTGGCTGTCCAAGTGTCCTTCAACAATCATTTACTAAGCTCTCATTAAGCGAACAATGCTTAAGAAATCAGACAGCCTAGGACAAAGCCCCTGCCCTGCCTCAACAGGAGAAAACAGGACACTCCCATAAAGAGAGGAAACAAAACACAAGATAGTATATGCGAGGTACCAAGTCAGTACTACAGATGGTACATGTTCACAGGAGCTCGTCCGACTAACAGACATCCTTCAAACCCCCAGCTCCCCACCTCCATCTGGAACACCCAAAGCATCAACTTTTTCCAATTCGTTCTTCATTTCTTATATGGTGGCTCCAATGAGTGCAATGATCCCGTAATTTTACTAACAGATCAACAGGACACGGTTATACGGAAAGTAAGACACCTATGGTTATTTTAGAAAATGGCAAATATTTGTAGAAGCATGTTACTATCTTGCCTCTACCATTCAAGAATGACAGAGAAAATTACCACTCTGTTAAGATAAATGTAAATTTAATATTATGGTGTAGGACTAAACTCAGCTTAAAACAAAAGTCTAAAATCTAAAAATCCTTTCTAGGTACTACAAGTAAACCTATCTAAACATCTAAATTACCTTTTCACTGTCAATATCCCCCAAAGAATCTTTCTGATTTGTTAGGATATCAAACAATATAAGCGAACCTACAAGTGAAATAGAAGAAAGAAGGGACAATTTCTAAGCATTAGCACTAAATGGCCATCTTTTATACAAAAATAAGCCAATTACATATGTAAGCCAATCTACATAGCAGGGATTGTGTTCACCAATTACCACCCCCTTCCACCCCATTCCACATTCTTCATCGCAGACCTCTGAACCTGGTACTGAACATGACACTGTACTTCAAACACATGCGTCCTTAATAGGACAGTCCTTTCTGGTCACAGAGAATTCATCTGTTACCTAAACTATGACCAGCAATGGATACACCCCCTTTGAAATCAGGGTTCCTCTGCAGAAAAAGTGTGTATATTCGGTTCATTTCAGAGGCAACCGTGTCCACGATAGTCTGACAGTAGGTGGGGCTATTGTAGAAGAAGACATCCAGAATGGTGTCATTGGTAAAGTGCCGGAGGCGGTTAATGCTGGGCAGGGTTATTCGCTGCAGATCTCTGGTGGGGGAAAAAAAGAAGGAGTATCTTAAGCAGGAAATACAAATACATTCTATAGCCACCTCTAAGTTACTGACTAGCCTTCACGCTTAGGTATGTGATGATTCAAGAAACAACTATCATTCTATAGGAAAATCAGAGGATAAAGAACATGTCTGATGTGATTAGCAAAATTAAGAATGTAAACAACCCTAGGAGACAAACAACGCAGCCTCTTCAAAACATAAACTGTAAGAAAACAATGGATGGAGACAGAGAGGTGATCGTGAGCTTCAGACAGCCTTCCAAGACTAGATGGATCCCTGTTTAAAACGTGTGTGGGCATCTCCGTGTGTGTGAGTGTATACACACACACATCATTTATTACAAGACCTGATGGATCCCTGTTTAAAATGTGTGTGGGCATCTCCGTGTGTGTGAGTGTATATACATACACACATCATTTATTAGAGAAACAGTAATTTGAACTGTGACTTGATATTTGACATCAGGAATTATTTATGTGCACTAAAGGTGTTACAGTTGTTTTTTGTTGTTGTTGTTCTTTTTAATATAAAAGCCTGGGACACAGCAGGTTAAGCCACCACTTGGAAAACCAACATCCTATACATATGAGTGCCTTTTTGAGTCCTGGCTAAACGACCTCCAATCCAGCTCTCTGCTAATGCACCAGAGAAGACAATGGAAGACGGCCCAAGTACTTGGGCCTCTGTCACCCTTATGGAAGACGAGGATGGATTTCACGGCTCTTGGCTTCAACCTGGCCCAGCCCTGGCTATTGTAGCCATTTGAGAAGAGAACAAGCAGACGGAAGAATAGCTTTTTTCTCTCTCCCTCTTTCTCTGTATTTCTGCCTTTCAAATAAACAAATGAATCTTCCTTAAAAAAATACAAAATCCTTAAAATATACAAACTAAAACATTTACAGATGAAATGGTGAGAGATCTGACTTAGGGCCAGCGCTGTGGCGTAGCAGGTAAAGCCGCCGCCTGCGGTGCTGGCAGCCCATATGGGCACTGGTTTGAGTTTCGGCTGCTCCACTTCCAATCCAGCCCTTTGCTGTGGCCTGGTAAAGCAGTAGAGGCTGGCCCAAGTCCTTGGGCCCCTGTACCCTACTGCAAGACTAGGGAGAAGCTCCTGGCTTTGAACAGGTGCAGCTCTAGCTGTTGCGGCCAATTGGGGAGTGAACCAGCAGATGGAAGACCTCTCTCTGCCTCTCCTTCTCTCTCTGTGTAAATCTTTCAAGTAAATAAATAAATCTTTAAATATATATATATATATTTGGGGCCGGTGCCGCGGCTCACTAGGCTAATCCTCCGCCTTGCAGCGCCGGCACACCGGGTTCTAGTCCCGGTCGGGATGCCGGATTCTGTCCCAGTTGCCCCTCTTCCAGGCCAACTCTCTGCTGTGGCCCGGGAGTGCAGTGGAGGATGGCCCAGGTGCTTGGGCCCTGCACCCCATGGGAGACCAGGATAAGTACCTGGCTCCTGCCATCGGATCAGTGTGGTGCGCCGGCCGCAGCGCGCTGGCCGCGGCAGCCATTGGAACGTGAACCAATGGCAAAAGGAAGACCTTTCTCTCTGTCTCTCTCTCTCACTGTCCACTCTGCCTGTCAAAAAATAAAAATAAATAAATAAATAAATATATATATATATATTTAAGACTTGATTCAAAACAGTAAAGCAGAAGGAAGGACAACAGGCAAAAGCATGAAGGGACACATTGGTACAAATGGCCATGGGCTGGGTAATCAGAACACAAAGATTCACTATACCATTTAGTGTGTGTATAACTCTCTATAATTTAAAAAAAAAAAAAAAAAAAAAAGATGAAGCAAAAGGTACTAGAGGCTTTCCCTAGAATTCTTACCATTAAACTTCTCTGATCACAACTCAAGTAATAAAGGGATCAGTTCCCTCTTTCAAAGCAGAATCCTTTTTTAAAAAAAGATTTGTTTATTTGAAAGGCAGAGTTACAGAGAAAGAGAAGGACACACACACAAACACAACACTTCCATCAAACAGTTCACTCCCCAAAGGGCCACAATGACAACAGCTGGACTGGGCTTAAGCCAGGAACTTAATCTGAGTCTTCCACGTCGGTTACAGGGGCCCAGGCACCTGGGCTATCTTCTGTTGCCATTCCAGGGAAATTAACAGAGAGCTGGATTAGAAATGGAATAGCCAGGACTTGAACAGGTGCTCACGTGGGATGCTGGAACTGCAGGCCCTGGCTTAAGCCACGGTGCCAGCCCCAATGCAGAATTTCTACAAGCAGAAAACAGTGAGAATGCCAGATGCCAAAGGCAAACAGATCTCCAATCTAGCGTACAAAGACTATGCTGACATAATCTAAATCAACTTCCTGTCAAAGCTTTCTCAGATTCCTCAGACACTCAACAGTTTTACAGTTTAAAGATTATATGCACACAGTAACCTTACAGCATCAGCTCAAATACCAAAAGATGTAGACACAACTAGCAAAAAGCAGCACCACAGTGCCGTGTCTGGCACACAGAACATATTCAAGGAGTAGGTTCCTGAGAACTGAGATGATCTGCAAAGCCATTTCCAAGACCTGCATGAAATGAATGCTTGCCGACTTCCGTCATCTTTCAGAGAAGCACCTTCCAGTTCTATGCTAGTATTACATTAAGAACACATTTCGGCCAGTGCCGTGGCTCACTAGGCTAATCCTCCGCCTGTGGTGCCGGCACCCCAGGTTCTAGTCCGGTCAGGGCACCAGTTCTGTCCCGGCTGCTGCTCCTCTTCCAGGCCAGCTCTCTGCTGTGGCCAGGGAGTGCAGTGGAGGATGGCCCAAGTGCTTGGGCCCTGCATCCCATGGGAGACCAGGAGAAGCACCTGGCTCCTGGCTTCAGATCAGCGCAGCATGCCGGCCGCTGCAGTCATTTGTGGGGTGAACCAACGGAAGGAAGACCTTTCTCTCCATATTTCTCTAACTCTGCCTGGCCAAAAAAAAAAAAAAAAAAGAAAAGAAAAGAAAAAGAAAAAGAAGGGTGGTGGGTGTCTGGGCTAACAGCTAAGATACCACATCCGTATCAGAGTGCCTGGGTCAAGTCCTGGCTCCACTCCCAATTCCAGCTTCCTGCTAATCTGCACTCTCACCTGCAGCAGCTTATGGCTCAAGCAGTTAGGTTAGTTGGGTTCCTGCTACCCACGTGGGAGACCTGAGTTGAATTCCCAGCTCTTGGCTTTAGCCAGGCCCAGTCCAGCTGTTACAGGCATCTGGGAAATAAATTAGTAGATGCAAGATCTCTGTCTCAGTCTCTCCGCCTTTCAAATAAATTAATGAAAATTTTAAAAAGGAAAACAATACACTTCTCTAGATAGCCTATTGCTAGATATCCTACATATAAGACAACATGCTCAATGATAAAATTTACAAATTACAGAGCTTGTAACTTAACAAAGTCTTCATATAAAAGTCATTATGCTGGGGCCAGGGCTGTGGTGCCACAGGTTAAAGCCCTGGCCTGCAGTGCCTGCATCCCTTATGGGTGCCAGTTCAAGTCCCGGCTGCTCCTCTTCCAATCCAGCTCTCTGCTATAGCCTGGGAGAGCAGCGGAAGACGGCTCAAGTCCTTGGTCCCCTGTACCCTCGTGGGAGACCCAGAGGAAGCTCCTAGCTCCTGGCTTCGGATCAGCTCAGCTGCAGTCATGATGCCCATTTGGGGAGTGAACCAGCAGATGGAAGACCGCTCTCTCTCCCTAACTCTTTCAAATACATAAAAATGAATATAAAGTATAACTCACACATCCACACCAGTAGAATGCAAAGGACTGTGCCAGTTGACTGGAAGAAATTCTACTCTTCCAATCTGCTGATTTTCTTGAGCTTTCTTAAAATGTGTCTGTAGCAAATTCAAGGAAACACTTCGAAAATCATTAACTGGAAAAGAAAATTAATTTATGTATCAACAATGAAGCAATGAAATCTGCAGATCTGGATACAACAAATCACGTAATTACACTCTAACAATATTTACTGAGAACATGTACTGACTTGAGTCAAACAGCAAATTGGTACTCAGGAAAAATTATCAGACCATATGGGAATGGATGTTTCTTCAATGTAGAACTTGCTGGAGCTGGCACTGTGGCACAATGGAGGTTAAGCCACCATGTACAACGATGGTATCCCATATCAGAGTGCCAATTGAGATTTCCTATCTGTCGGTCCATTGCCCAAATGGCTACAGTGACTGGTGCTGGACCAATATGAAGCCAGGAGCTTCTTCCAGTCTCTCATGTGGGTGCAGGGGTCCAAATACTTGTTCTATCTTCTACTGCTTTCCCAGGCAAATCAGCAGGGACTTGGATCAAAAGTGGAGCAGCTGGGACTCAATCTAGCTCCCATATGGGAAGCTGACGCTGCAGGCGTCGCCTTTACCTGCTACACTAGGGTAAAGCCACCACCTGCAGCACTAGCATCCAATTTGGGTGCCGGTTCAAGTCCCAGCTCCTCCACTTCCCATCCAGCTCCCAGCTAATGGCCTGGGAAAGCAGCAGAAGATGGCCCAAGTTCTAGGGCTGCTGCACCCACATGGGAGTAGGAAATCTCTCTCTCTGTCTCTACCTCTATAACTGACTTTCAAATAAATAACAATCTTTTAAAGAATTGAAAAATAAATTCCTAAAACAACCACCAGCTAATACCTTAGATTATAAGATTATAAAAGGGGCCAGTGCTATGGTGTGGTGGGCTAAGTCTCCACCTGAGGTGCCAGCATCCCATTTGGGCCCTGGTTCATGTGCCGGCTGCTCCTCTTCTGATCCAGCTCTCTGTTATGGCCTGGGAAAGCAGTGGAAGATGGCCCAAGTGCTTGGAACTCTGCACCCATGTGGGAGACACAGAAGCAGCTCCTAGCTCCTGGCTTCCACCTGGCCCAGCCCCAGCTGTTGCAACCATTTGGGGAGTAAACCAGTATATGAAAGACCTCCCTCTCTCTGTAACTCTGCTTTCAAATAAATAATATATATATATATATATATATATATATTTAACAGGCAGAGTGGACAGCGAGAGGGAGAGACAGAGAGAAAGGTCTTCCTTTACCATTGGTTCACCCTCCAATGGCCGCCACGGCCGGCGCGCTGCGGCCGGCGCATCGCGCTGATCCGATGGCAGGAGCCAAGTACTTATCCTGGTCTCCCATGGGGTGCAGGGCCCAAGCACTTGGTCCATCCTCCACTGCACTTCCTTGGCCACAGCAGAGAGCCGGCCTGGAAGAGGAGCAACCGGGACAGAATCCGGCACCCTGACCGGGACTAGAACCTGGTGTGCCGGCGCCGCAAGGCGGAGGATTAGTCTAGTGAGCCGCAGCGCCGGCCTCAAATAAATAAAATAAATATTTAAAAAAAGGACAGTTGGCCGGCGCCGTGGCTCACTAGGCTAATCCTCCACCTAGCGGCGCCGGTACACCGGGTTCTAGTCCCGGTCGGGGCGCCGGATTCTGTCCCGGTTGCCCCTCTTCCAGGCCAGCTCTCTGTTGTGGCCCGGGAGTGCAGTGGAGGATGACCCAAGTGCTTGGGCCCTGCACCCGCATGGGAGACCAGGAGAAGCACCTGGCTCCTAAGAAAATTTAAAAACAAAAGGACAGTTGCTTGAAATTTGTTATCAACCTGATCTTAGGCTTCCAGAATATAATTCTAGTTTGTGCATAATACTATCATCCAATGGACTTAAGACTCTCTAAGTCAGGCAAATTGCACTTTGAACACTTTCAAGTTTTAGATTACTTTAATTTTTTAAAAAGAATCGTAGTAAAGTATTTGAATTAATAATATTGCATCAATTGTCAATTTTTGAGGATAATAGCCTTTTTTTAAAAGAGTTATTAAGAGTTATTTATTGGCCAGCGCCGCAGCTCAATAGGCTAATCCTCCACCTTGTGGCGCCGGCACACCGGGTTCTAGTCCCGGTCAGGGCGCCACATTCTATCCCAGTTGCCCCCTTTCCAGGCCAGCTCTCTGCTGTGGCCAGGAAGTGCAGTGGAGGATGGCCCAAGTCCTTGGGCCCTGCACCCCATGGGAGACCAGGAGAAGCACCTGGCTCCTGCCATCGGATCAGCCCGGTGCGCAGGCCGCAGCGCGCCGGCTGTGGCGGCCATTGGAGGGTGAACCAACGGCAAAGGAAGACCTTTCTCTCTGTCTCTCTCACTGTCCACCCTGCCTGTCAAAAAAAAAAAAAAAAAAAAAGTTATGTAGTTATGTATTTATTTATTTGAAAGTCAGAGTTACATGGGGCTGGGGGGGGGGGGGGTCCTTCCATCCGCTAGTTCACTCTCTAGTTGGCTGCAATAGCCGGAGCTTCCTCTGGGTCTTCCCACGCGGGTGCAGGGGCCCAAGGACTTGGGCCATCTTCTACTGATTTCCCAGGCCACATCAGAGAACTGGATCGGAAGTGGAGCAGCCAGGTCTTGAACCGGTGGCCCTAAGGGACGCCAGCACTGCAGACTGTGGCTTTACCCACTATGCCACAGTGCCGGCCCCCCTCCCCATCTTTTTTTAAGATTTATTTACTTATTTAAGAGGCAGAGTTAGAGAGAGACAGAAAGAGGTCTTCCATCTGCTAGTTCACTCCTCAAATGGCTGCAACAGCTGGAACCAGGCCAATCCGAAGCCAGGAACCAGGAGTTTCTTTTGGGTCTCCCACCTGGGTGCAGCAGCCCAAACACTTGGGCCATCTTCCATTACTTTCCCAGGCCATTAGGAGGGAGCTGAATTGGAAGTGGAGCAGCCAGGACTAAAACCAGCACCTATATGGGATGCTGCCACTGCAGGCAGAGGCTTAACCTTCTATGCCACAGCACCGGCCCTGACTTTAACTTTCTTAATCAAGTTATACTAATGACTTAAAATTGTAATATCAAGAGGTTTATCACAGAGTGACTTACAAAAATGTGTTATTCAAGTAAACTCATCTTCTTTATGGTTTGCTCTGAATTTGAACTGGTTAGAACCAAGACAATTAATCATATGGAGTATTCCCTCAGGAATTACCAGGCCGGCGTCTGGCACGATGTTAAACATCGCTTGGGATGCCCATATGCCTATCAGACGCCGGGCTTAGAGACCCAGCTCCCTCTTCCATTTCGGCTTCCTGCGAATGTACACCTATGGAGGCCACAGGTAATGCTCAAGTTGAATCCCCGCTACCCACATGGGAGACCAGACTGCGTTCCAGATTCCCAGCTTCAGCCTGACCCAGCCCTGGCTACTGTGGGCATGTACAGTGTGAACCAGCAGATGTGAGCTCTCTCTGGGCCTGTTTCTCTGCCTGTCCAACAAATAAAATCAGTAAAGAAAAAAAATTTAGTTAAGAGGATAAACCAATAGATTTACCAGCCCTTCGGGTCTAAACAGGGAAGCTTTGCTGCTTGCCACCTGTCTCTAAATATTATTATGCAGCTAAAACAACACACCAAAGGCAAGGCTCTATCTAAGCTCATAGGAGCTCTAACATTCTCCTTCTATTATCTAATCTTACATAATCTGCCAACCTACCACACTGTACAATGCTTCGAAAACGGAGATCACAAGCTGGTCCAATTCCATGGACAACAAAAACCAAGTGATCTATTTGTAAAGGTTCCCCTGTAAAGAAACGAAAAAGAAAAATTATTGTATAACAAGTCAGGTGTTCCACAATCAAACACTCACAATGAACAGGCTGTACATATGGATAAGTTCAAAAGGAACAGATAAATTTACAAAGATAAAGACTTCACTTTGTTTCCACAGAATTAACATCCATGAAAAAATTTTTCAGATTTTTAAATTTTTATTTTGAAATAACTACAAACTTACAGAAAACTGGAAGAAAGGTACAAAAACTCCTATGCACTTTTTACAAATTCAACATTTTAATAATTACATTTTCCCTATTGTTCTCTTTCACATTTATCTTTCTAAACCATTTGGGAGCATGCTATATTCACCTTACCTCTTTAACCTTTTAATGTATTAATGTGTATTTTATAAAAGTATTTCCTGGGGCCAGAGCTGTGGTATAGTAGGTTAAGCCTCTGCCTGCAGCACCAGCATCCCATGTGGGTACCAGTTCAAGTCCCAGTTTCTCCACTTCTGATCCAGCTCCCTGCTAATGGCCTGGGAAAGCAGTGGAAGAGGCCTAAGTGCTCAGGTCCCGCTCCTAAATGGGAGACCTGGAAGACGCTCCTGGTTCTTAGCTTCAAATCAACCCAGTTCCAGCCATTGCAGGCATTTGGGGAACAAACCAGGGATGGAACACTCTTCTCTGTTTCTCTCTATCTGTAACTCTGCCTCTCAAATACATGGATCTTAAAAAAAAAAAAAAAAAGGCGGAGGGGCAGCACTGTGGCATAGCGGGTTAAGCTGCCACCTGCAGTGCTGACATCCCATATGGGTGCTGGTTCAAGTCCCGGCTCCTCCACTTCTGATCCAGCTCTCTGCTATGGCCTGTGAAGAGCAGTAAAAGATGGCCCAAGTCCTTGGGCCCCTGCACCGGCATGGGAGACCGAGAAGCAGCTCCTGGCTCCAGGCTTCAGGTGAGCACAGCTACGGCTGCTGCAGCCAACTGGAGAGTGAACCAACGGATGAAGACCTCTTTCTCTCTGCCTCTCCTTCTCTGTTTAACTCTGCCTTTCAAATAAATAAATCTTAAAAAAAAAAAATTCCCTTACATAACCACAGTATAATTATCAAATCCAGGCAACTTAACACTGATAGAATAATTTTATCAAATATTCCATTCTCATCAATTATCCTAGTAATATCTGACTCTTTTAAAAAAAATTTTTTTCCTTAATTTATTTGAGAAGTAGAGTTAGAGAGAGAAGGTGAGGCAGAGAGAAAGGTCTCCCATCTGCTGGTTCACCCCCCAAATGGACACAATGGCCAGAGCTGAACCAATCTGAAGCCAGGAGCCAGGAGATTCCTCTGGATCTCCCACACAGGTGCAGCGGCCTGAGAACTTGGGCCATCCTCTCTACTGCTTTCCCAGGCCATAGCAGAGAGCTGGATCAGAACAGGACCAGCTGGAACATGAACCAGCACTCTTATGGATGCCAGCTCCACAAACAGAGGCTTAGCCCACTATGCCACAGCACCGGCCCCAGTGTCTGACACGTTTTTAATGCCTGACATTCCAGGGTAGACTTGGCATAGCAGTTAAGACAGTCTTTGGGATGTTCACATCCCAGACTGGAGCACCTGAGTTGAACTTCTGATTCCAGCTTTCCGCCAACTCATACAATGGGGGCAGCAGGTGATGGCCAAAACAACTATTTCCCAGAAAGCCGTGGGGCCATGGAAGACTGGATCGAGTTCTTGGCCCCTGGCTTTGCCTGGCCTAGCCCCAGTTGCAGCAGGCATTTAGGGAGTGAACCAGTAGATTCAAGATATCTCTTTCCCTTTCAAATAAATAAAAAATAAATATTTTTAAACTTTTTAAATGTAACCACCTTTCTAAATTACAGTAAATCAAAGACTCTGTCCAAGAGTCATCATCTCTGCAAAAGGAACTTGATAATACAGTGAAATACATCATAAAACCAACATGAGTGACTCGAGCTAGGAAGCAGGAAATATAACCATTGAGTTCTGAGAAATGGCTCTCCTCAGCTGACCATCTTCAAGGACGGAAAATTATCAGGAATAAATATCTGGTCAAGGTGAAATCACACTTAGAATTTGGGCTGAATCAATTCATTTGTATTTCGTTCCTTCTGATTAGCACTGCCAAGTCGTACCCATCCCACTACACGTACTTAGCAGCTCTGAAAGGGATTTTTACTCTTAGCACATGAAGTAATCCTTTTTTTTTTTTTTTTTTAAGATTTATCTATTTATTTGAAAGAGCCACACAGAGAGAGAAGGGGAGAGAAGGGCAGAGAAGGGGAGAGGGAAGGAGGGAGGGAGGGAGGGAAGGGGAGAGAGAGAAAGAGAGAGGTCCTCCATCCGTTGGTTCTCTCCCCAACCAGCCGCAACGGCCGGAGCTGCACCAATCTGAAGCCAGGAGCCAGGAGCTTCCACTGGATCTCCCATGTGGATGCAGGGCCCAAGGACCCAGGCCACCCTACACCGCTTTCCCAGGCCACAGCAGAGAACTGGATGGGAAGTGGAGCAGCTGGGACACAAACTGGCACCCATTTGGGATGCCAGCACCGCAGGTGGCGGCCTCATCTGCTACACCACATTGCCGGCCCCCACATGAAGTAATTCTAACCTTAACTTGAAATAAACCCATAAAATTAAAAATCATTTTTAAAACTTTGGGTAAACAAAATCCATAGAAAACATTACTATTTAAGGAATAAACAAGCATATCAGAGGAAAAGAAAAAATAAATGATTAACATTACCACAATGAATGTCAACAGAGATGTTCTCAACCCCTCTTTTCACTGTTCTTGGTCGCCCCTGCTCAGTGGGTGTCGACCCCCATTCATCTGACCCTGCAACTGGCTGGTAATGTACCATGAGCTACAACAGAAAAGATCAGAGCAATGAAGGCATTCTGCATCAGTCATCTCTCTACAGAGACATTTCTGAAGAGTAGGAATATGTCTTCCAGAACACAGTCAAACCATAAGGGCAGTTTCAATACGCAATTCCTACCGTTTCAAATGAAAACTCTGAACATACATTAGATTAACAGGTCTTTCAACAACGCCCTACACAGAGAAGACACGTGCACATAACATGCTGGTGATTTTCTTCATCTGCAGTGGCATAATTTTCCCAGTGAAAATTCTATCGTACATGCAGGTGGAGTAAGTAATGGTAGCAGCTACAAGCTTTACGTTTCGTAATTGTGAATTCAGTATCAAACTTGCCAAAGGTTATCCTACGGGGAGCCCATGGGGAAAGCAGCCAATTAAGTTCCATCAGCGCACTTACCCTTTGAGCCCAACATCAGAGAAATGCTTTACTTCACTTTACCTTTGGATTGTGTAATATAATAATTTCTCTGTTGGGAGACTCCAGTTTCTTTTTCCACTCATCTAGAGTTACAGCAAGCATGTAAGTTTCCTTAAAAGAAACGCAGTTCATCAGATTTACCTAATAGCTTTTCTATTTTAAAATGTATGTATTCACAAGAATACTATTAAATTCTTAAGTTTCAAAAAGAACATCACTCTCCATCCAATTTATCAAATTTTAAAATTCCTTTAAAATTACAAGATAACAGCACAGGCCAATGGAAAAAAATCACTTGTAATTCCATCATTTAAATGAATAACTATTCACACTTTTAGATATTTCTGTCAATTTTAATATTCTAGTCTAATTTAAGTAAAACAAAGTTTGATTTTCAGAGTAAGAAAAATAAAAGTAAAAAAAAAAATCAATCCTGAGGTCCACAGTCTAGATATTAACAATAATTGCCATTTTTAATTTCCTTTAGGAAAAACATATTATTTACATTAAAAGGGGCTGGCATTGTAGCATGCAGGTATCCCCTATCTGAGTGCTGATTTGGGTCCAACTGCTCCAGCTTCCTGCTAATGCACTTGGGAAGGCAGCAGAAGACAGTCCAAGAGCTACCCATCAGCCCCTGCTACCCAGGATGGAGTTCCTGGCTCCTGCTTTTGGCCCGAACCAGACTTGGCTATTTGGCCATTTGCAGGCAAATCAGCTGACAGAAGATCCCTCCTTCTTTGTCACTTTATCTTTCAAATAAGTACATCTTTTTTTAAAAGGCATAATATAGTCTGCATTCTATTTCTTTTTTTTTTTAAAGATTTTATTTATTTATTTGAGAAGCAGAGTTAACCGACAGTGAGAGGGAGAGACATAAAGGTCTTCCATCTGCTGGTCCACTCCCCAAATGGCCACAATGGCTGGAGCTGAGCCAATCCGAAACCAGGAGCCAGGAACTTTCTCCGGGTCTCCCACATGAGTGCAACGACCCAAGCACTTGGGCCATCTTCCACTGCCCTCCCAAGCCACTGCAGAGAGCTGAATGAGAAGAGGAGCAAGAACTGGTACCAGATCAACCCACTGTACCACAGCACAGGCCACTGTGTTTTAAAATCTGAAAACAGAGGCCAGTGCTGTGGCACAGTGGGTAAAGCCGCCGCCTGCAGTGCCAGCATCCCATATGGGCTCCAGTTTGAGTCCAGGCTGCTCCACTTCTGATCCAGCTCTCTGCTATGGCCTGGGAAAGCAGTGCAAAATGACTCAAATCCTTGGGCTCCTGTACCCACATGGGAGACCAGGAAGAAGCTCCTGGCTCCTGGCTTCAGATTGGCCCAGCTCTGGACGTTGCAGCCATCTGGGGAGTGGATCAGCAGATGGAAGACCTCTCTCTCTCTCTCTCTCTCTCTGCCTCTCTGTAACTCTGCCTTTCAAATAAATAAATTTTTTTTTAAATCTGATAATTTGAAAAAAGAAACACTATAAGATGTGATACAGACAGAACCAAACTCTTCTGGGAAATTTCATAAAGTCAGTCACAAGAACTTGAGTAACAGAAGGAAAAAAAATAAAGAAATGATGGGAAAAAAAAAAGGAGGGTTAAAGGAATACCTCTAAAACTTGGCTGAAGCTCTCCGAGTAGGGAACATATTTGTTATCTTTGTCTCCCTTGTAAAACCAGGTACACCTCCTCACTTCCGATGCCAGTTCATCCCAGTAAACAGCATACCGCATCCTCTCCCCCAGATGAACGTCGTATCTGCCCCCGTCCGTGGGGACGACTCTCCCATTACAATCCTTTCCTACCAAGCAGCAGAAAGGGGAGAAGTACGTATTTCAAAATAAATCTCCAAAGCACAAGTCTGGGTCCTACCTCAAAACAACTCTGTGAAACATATTTACTCGGCTAAACAGCAAACAAAATGGAATTTAACTCCTACTTTTTTTCCCTAACTACAAACCATCAAAACCTGTTGATTTTAATGAAACATGAAAAAAAAAATACCTAGTTTTATTCTTTTTCTGAGGAAAGATAGCAGTTCCCCTTTAAAAGAAAAAAGAACTGTATATAAGATGATTTTTCTCAACTTTTTGCTTGATGGTTCAAAGTTAGATGTTTCATAAAAGAAATGAACAGAGTTCATTATTCTGCAATGGGCCATCCACCACACAGTCTCTCTCTTTATAAGCAAAAACTGACACGTAAGTTAGAACATAAAAAACAGTGGATAGATTATACAGAAATTACAATATGTACTGTTTTCACTGGGTGCATAATGCAAACTTCCATTTAAAATGCTGAAAGAAATTACTGGAAAGTCCACAATGAGTTTGTGATTGCACTCACTACAGAGCCGGTACACTCCAGCCATCCCACTCGCCTTACCAGAGCCGTACGCCTCCTCCAGCTGCTGTGAATCCTCGGAGGTAAAGGGAATCCACGTCTCTTTAGAATCGACGATCTTACAGTAGAACCAATGTGGAGAAACCGGCTCGTACAAGCCGCCTGCAGCATCCATGTCGATGAGCTCAAAGGAACTACACGAGTTCGGGGATGGAGATGGATCTGACTGGGACCACTGCTCCTGGTGTGGTTCCACCGCTGACATCTCGCTCTCTAAAAGACAAGATTTAAAAAAAACAGCTACTGGAAAAACGAATCTTGTGTTTCACGGTGCAACTGTTCACACATACACACACAAAACTGAGCATTTCTGCCAATACATAAGTAAACCTAAGGGGCTGCCTGATTTAAACTACAAGGAACATAAATTCCCAGTTGGATGGGGAGGGTTTAAACAGAATGCTTCCGTTGCATCTACCATTTCTGCGCTAAGCTCCTAAGAGTAAATCATAAAGCACACTCGGGAGTCACGAGAAACCCACTGTCGAGTTCAAATTCGACTGACATATGTAACCCTAGGGCCAAGGGCCTGACACTGGTGCCACGTCCACCAACCCCCGGGGCTGCGGGCTCCGGGTCGGCCAGCGCTGCGCATTGACCGCACTACCGCATTCTACCACCCGAAGCACAGAGCCTCTCACTCTGATCCCCGACCCGTGCTTAATTAGGATGTGGCACAAACCCCGAGGCCACTGTGCGCAGGCGCGCACGCCCAGGGCGCAAAGGAACCCGGTGACCTCAAAAGCCTCCCGCCGTCTGCGGCGCCCCCAGCCTAGGACGCGCCCCCTGCAGCAGCCCGGCCCGGCAGACCCCAGCCCCAGAGGGCCCAAGGTCACTCGGAGCGCGCGCTCCAGGCTCCCGGCCCCATCCTCCTCGCGACCACCCGGGCGGGCGCCGCCTCCCCACGCCCACGCCCACGCCTCCCCGTCCCGGTTCGGGGTCGGCCTCGCCCCGCCGGCACCCGGCACCACAGCGGCTGGGGCCGCCGCCGACCACAGCACTGCCCGGTGCCTTCGGCTGCAGCCGACGCAAAGGCGCTCCGGCGCTTCCCGGGAATTCGGGTCACCCGCGCCGCGCCGCGCCGGTACCCCCCAGCCCTCCCACCACCACGCGCCCGCCTCCCCAGCTCCGCAACGCCCCCCACCCGCCCACGGTCCCGGCGGCTCCCGGCGCGCTGCGGCGCACTCACCTGGCAGCCCCGCCGCCTCTCACGCTCTCCGACCCTCGCTGAGGCGGGCACGACATGGCCCCGCCGCCAGTCCCACGGGCTCGGACGGGGCGGGGCGGGGCGGGGCCTGCGGTGCCGCCGGGCTCGCGCGCTCCGCGGGGGCCCCGCCACCCTCCCCGCCGGGAGCAGCGGGCCAGGCCGGCGCGAAGACAGGTGAGGCGGCTCCCGGGCGCCGGGCGCGGAAACGAAGGGCGGGGCTGCGCGGCTGCAGGGGCCCGGCGGGAAGTGTCGCGAGAAGCGGAGGTTGTCGCGCGAGACGTGGCTCCTCCTGCGGGCAGGAAGCCAGGGGCGCGCGAGCGGGGCGGGGCGGGGCGCGGCGCGTGCCCTCGCGGCGACTTTGAAGAGGGAGAAGTGGGCGATGCTGCCCGGAGCCCTTAAGCCGGGGGCCCGGCCTCCGTGACCCAGGCAGCCCCCGGAGCCGCGGCGGAGCCCCGGGCGGGAGCGGGGTTGGAGGGCGGTGGGGCGCGGGCGCCGGCGCCGGCGAGTGACGAGGACGATCTGTGAGGCTCTGCCCCGCGCCCCCGCGTGTGCGTGTGCCGCGAGAACGTGGGGCGGAGAACCTGACAGGACTAAAGGCTGCAAGACAAGTCGGGAGGCGAAGACAGGAAATCTTTAAAGGAGTTTCCCAGTCCACGGGCCCTCTGGGTCCTAAAGACCTTTCCCGTGTCGAGGTGGACTGCAGGGCAGAAGGTTCAGGACGCGTTTCCTCGGTTTAGCTCCACAGAAGCAGAGAAAGCAAGTGTCTGCAACGCGTTCGCCTCACACGCAGGTCCACCGATGTCCTTAGCCCTGCTCCCGCTATACCTTTTGGGCAGGCGCGAGCCAGGCCTGCGTCCCGTCCTCCAGAAGTAGAGGAGCCGAGCTGCTCGCATTTACTGAGGCCTTAGCATGCGCTAGGTCCCGTCCTGAGGGTGGTCCCACGAGGAGGCACAGAAGGACTCAGCCGGCCGGGCCAGCAGGAAGCCGTGGCGCCGGTCAGGGACGCAGCCTGCAGCCGAGCTAACGCCGGCACCGCGAGGCAGGGAGAGGTAACGTGTTAGCGGCTCTACCTCCGCGGCCAGCTGCAGCCCCCCTACCCGCTGTTCTCAAGTGGTTTCCCGCCTAATTATCGAATACCCTGAAGCATTCCATTTATGTCGGTTAATATTGATCACTATTGACTGTAACAGAAATTAAACAGTAGCCGGTTTAAAATGAATAACTTATGGAAAATAACTTGACCAAAAAAAATTTATTTTTAATTTTTATTTATTTGAGAAGCAGAGTTAGATAGAGGGAGAGACAAAGAAGCTGGGCCAATCCGAAGCCAGGAGGCAGGAGCTTCTTCCAGATCTCCCATGTGGGTCATCTTCCATTGCTTTCCCAGGCCGTTAGCAGAGAGCTAGATCGGAAGTGGAGAGCCAGGACAGAACCAGGGCCCATATGGGATACCGGCACTGCAGGTGGAGGCTTAGCCTACTATGCCACAGCACCGGCCTCCAAATAATTTTTAAAAATCAGAAGCCTGAACTTCCCTTTTTGTAAACTGCCTTCATGTGTGGATTAATAGAAAACTACTGGATTCTCATATTTGCTTCTGGGTTTGCCAGTTTTTCTTTACTACAATAAAATACTTCATGCAGGCGAACTTATGAGGGGAAAGATGCTTGGGCTCGCAGTCCAAGACTGGATGGAGCCCACTGGTTCTCCCTCGGCTGGTTCTCCCTCGGGCGGTGGTCTTTTTGCTGACAGAGGCCTGCGATGGCACAAGGCATCACGCAGCAGGACACAGGCATCGTGTACAACTGTCTGAAGCCACCGGATTCAGCCACGGGGGCCCCTCCCCAACAACTTGATCCTATCTAATCTTCCTAAACACCATAATTGGATTAAATTTTCACCCTCTTAGAAGCATTAAGACTTTGGGGTTTGAACCACTGTATGTGTTTAGGGGCTGAATTACATTCAAGCTGCAGCTGCGTTCAACCTGTTGCATCTTTATTATGGCTGAAATGTATGAAGACAATCCAGCCTCACTCACGCATGTGGCTGCAGAAGCAGTGAGTATCTTAATAGTATTTTTAGATAATTGTGTACTTCTTTTGCATTACACTCAAAATTCTTCTTTTGCATTACACTCAAAATTCCACAAACGGCAGTTGAAAGGGTATCAATGAAGTTTTCATATTCTGATACAATTAGGGTCCACTCATCTGTCTTGCACTTGGAATGGATCTTCCACCCATGTAAAATGTATGACACCATGTGTGTTCATTTGGAAAAAGACCAGTTCACTGAGCTATGCAGATCTTCCAAATGTTAGCATATTTCAACATGCAATTTTTCAAAAAATTTATCTCATCAAAAACATCTGAGGCCGGCGCCGCGGCTCACTAGGCTAATCCTCCGCCTAGCGGCGCCGGCACACCAGGTTCTAGTCCCGGTTGGGGCGCCGGATTCTGTCCCGGTTGCCCCTCTTCCAGGCCAGCTCTCTGCTGTGTCCAGGGAGTGCAGTGGAGGATGGCCCAGGTGCTTGGGCCCTGCACCCCATGGGAGACCAGGAAAAGCACCTGGCTTCTGGCTCCTGCCATCGGATCAGCGCGGTGCGCCGGCTGCAGCGGCGGCCATTGGAGGGTGAACCAACAGCAAAGGAAGACCTTTCTCTCTGTCTCTCCCTCTCACTGTCCACTCTGCTTGTCAAAAAAAAAAAAAAAACAAAAAACAAAAAAAACACATCTGAAGTATTGGTAAGCTGTAAAGTGTCACAGTAGCAGATACACGTTTTTCTCAAATTCTACTTCTGGGGCAAGCATTTGGCACAGCGATGAAAACACACTCAGGACACCTGTATCCTGTGTCAGTTTAAGTCCTGGCTCTGCTTCTGGCTCCAGCTTTCTGCTAACATGCACCCTGGGAAACAGCACGTGCTGGCATATGTACTCGAGTCCCTGCCACGCGGGAGGGCAACTTGGACTGAGTTCCAGGCTCTGGGCTTCAGCCTGACCCAGGCCTGCTGTTGCAGGCATTTGGGGAGTAAGCCAGCATATAGAAAGTCTGTCTCTATGTTTCTCTCTGCCTTCAAATTAAAAAAAAAAAAAAATTTCTTCCTAAGGATCAAATTTTATCAGTAGCAAAAAATATTTTTTTCAGATGTTTTCCTTGAAGTGACCAGCTCACTTTGTTTTCAAAAAAACTTCTGCCAGAGATTGGCATTGTGGCAGAGCAGATTAAGCTGTAGCTGGGAAGCTGGTTTCCCATATGGGCACCACTGGGCCTCTCCACTTCTGATCTAGCTCCTGCTAATGCGCCTGGGAAAGCAGCAGCAGATGGCCCAAGTGCTGAGGCTCCCGCTGCCCACGTGGGAGACCTGGGTGGAGCTCCTGGCTCTTGGCTTCAGCCTGGCCCAACGCTGGCAGTTGTGGCCATTTGGGGACTGAACCAGCAGATGGAAGATCTCTCTTTTCAATTAAATAAATAAATCTTTAAACAAAGTGATAAAATGTGAAATAACCTTTTTCTCATTCAATTTTCTAGTACAAAAAGCAGCAAACTTTCCTTTGTAAAAGGCCAGATAAATATTTTAGGTTCTGTGGGTTATAAGGTCTCTGTTGCAACACTGAAGCATTTAACCAATACAGTGGGTTTTTAAAAAGTTCAAAGATATGGGGCCGGCGCTGTGGCGCAGTGGTTTAACACATCCCATATGGGCGCCGGTTCTAGTCCTGGCTGCTCTACTTCCCATCCAGCTCTATGGCCTGGGAAAGCAGTAGAAGATGGCCCAAGTCCTTGGGCCCCTGCACCCATGTGAGAGACCCAGAAGAAGCTCCTGGCTCCTAACTTCGGATTGGCACAGCTCCGGCCATTGCGGCCATCTGAGGCGTGAACCAGCGGGTGGAAGACCTCTCTCTGTCTCTACCTCTCTCTGTAACTCTGTCTTTCAAATAAATAAAATAAATCTTTAAAAAAAAAAAAAGTTCAAAGATAAAGCTTATTATGAAGACACTATGCATGGTGCATGGAGCTAAAAATGTTTTCAGGGTCTTTTGGGGGGGGGCATTAATTTTATTTTTTTTTTATTTTTATTTTAGTTTTATTAGTTTGAAAGAAAGAGGGCAAGAGAAACACCTTTTTTCCATCAGTAGTTCATTCCCCAAATACATGCAAACAGCCAGGAGCCTGCAAAAGCCCCATCCTTTAAAAAAAAAAAAAAAGATAAAATGGACTTCATCAAAATTAAGAGCTTTCTGTGAAAGACTGGTAAGGCCAGCGCCGAGGCTCACTATGCTAATCCTCCGCCTGGCGGCGCCGGCACACCAGGTTTTAGTCCCGGTCGGTCGGGGCGCCGGATTCTGTCCCGGTTGCCCCTCTTCCAGGCCAGCTCTCTGCTGTGGCCAGGGAGTGCAGTGGAGGATGGCCCAAGTCCTTGGGCCCTGCACCCCATGGGAGACCAGGATAAGTACCTGGCTCCTGTCATCGGATCAGCGTGGTGCGCCGGCCGCAGCGGCCATTGGAGGGTGAACCAATGGCAAAGGAAGACCTTTCTTTCTGTCCCTCTCTCTCACTGTCCACTCTGCCTGTCAAAAAAAAAAAAGAGAGAGACTGGTAAGAGGATAAAGACAAATTGCATACTAGGATAAAATATTTGCAAAATACCTATCTGAAAAAGGACTATTATCTAGAAATTGTGAAGAACTCTTAAAACCCAGTGGTGAGAAGATTAAAAAAAATAGAGGCCAGATCTTGGCAGTGTTTTATTTTTAAGATTTATTTGGAAGAGTTAGAGATCTTCCATCTGTTGATTCACTCCCCAAATGGCCACAATGGCCAGGGCCGGGCCAGGTTGAATCCAGGAGACAGGAGCTTCCTTCCAGGTCTCCCACATGGATAGCAGGGGCCTCAGCACTTGGGCCATCCTCTGATGCTTTTCTCAGGCCGTTAGCAGGGAGCTTGATTGCAAGCGGGGTAGCCGGGACATGAACCAGCACCTGTGTGGGATGCCAGCGTTGCAGAGGGCGGCATCACCCACCATGCCACATGATGGCCCCAGATCTTGGCTTCTAATATTGTTCTTCAGCAAGAAGAACCAGGGCTCCATAAAGAAACAGCTGATTTGAGAACTGGAATAAGAAATATGCAAGAGCTTGGAGCATCTTGCAGTGCCAGAAAGTAAGGAAGGGTTTTAGAGGGAGGTTTTCTTTTTTAAAAAATAAAATAAAAAGGCCACACAATAATGGCAGTATACTCCACACCCAAGGACACAACCAACCACAGATCAAAAATATTTCAGGGATGCCATGAAGGCTAATATTCAAGATGTCACTTAAGACACCTGCATCCCACATCAGAATACAGTGGGTTCAGTTCCTGCTCTGACTCCTGATTCCACCTTCCTGCTAATGCAGACCCTGGGAGGCAGCAGGGATGGCTGAAGAAACTGGGTTCCTGCCACCCATATGGGAGACCTGGATGGAATTCCTGATACCTGGCTTCAGTCCCAGCCAGGGGCTGTTGCGGGCATTTGGGGAAGGAACTGGTGGCTAGGAGTTGTGTATCTCTGCCTCTCAAATAATTACAATAAATTTTTAAATTATCTCCACCTCCACTGAACATGTAACATGGATAACTTAGTGGGCTTATGGTGCAAACACTGGGGCTCAGCGGGTTAGGCCACAGCCTGCAACACTGACATCTTATACTGGAGGGTCGGTTGGTGTCCCAGCGGCTCTACTTCTGATCCAGCTCCTGGGAAAACAGTGGAAGATGGCCCAAGTACTTGGGTCCCTGCCACCACATGGGAGACGCAGATGAAACTCCTGGCTACAGCTTGGCACAGCCTCTGCCAATGTGGCCATTTCGGGGAGTGAACCAGTGAATGGAAGATAATTCTCACAGTGTGTGTATGTATGTGCTTCCTCTCTCTGAAACTCTGCCTTTCAAGTAAATAAATAACATTAAGAAGAAAAACAAGACCGGCACTGTGGTATAGCAAGTTAAGCCGCTGCCTAGAATGCCAGTTTATGTCCCGGCTACTCCACCTCTGATCCAGCTCACTAGTAATGCACCTGGGAAAACAGCAGAATATGGCCCAGGTACTTGGTCCCTGCCACCTACCTGGGAGACCTGGATGAAGCTCCTGGCTCCTGGCTTCTACCTGGTCTAGCCCTGGTGGTTGCAGCCATTTGGGGAGTTAACCAGCAGGTAGAAGATCTTTCTCCTTCTCCTCCTCTCTGTAACTCTGCCTTTCAAATAAACAAATAAATTAAAAAAAAAAAAAAAACCTTAGTTGGTACATGTACCCACCCCTTTTTGAATATCCATAATCCCTCCCAAAATTTCCCTAAAACTTACTGAACATGTGTAGCTTCCCTAGTAGCAAGCCCGTCAAGTTTTATAGAACTTCTGAATCCTGGCTGTTCAGGGAAACTTGGTTTTGGACCACTAGACTACCTTGCTCCAGGCTTGGCACAATCCAGTGAATTCCTTTCTGCTTATAGCTCAAACCACTGTTTTTCATGTTTTCTTTGTCATACACACTGGACAAGAACCCTTGGGTATTTGATCCTGTACAAAGACACGATGACTGAATGTAATGTGGTGTCCTGAAAATAAATAAATAAAGGACTATTAAAAACTAAGGAAATCTGAATAAAATATGTACTTAGTAAGAATGAATCAGTTTTGGCTCATTAATTATGACAAATGTTTGGCATTGATTTAAGGTGTCAATAATAGAGGAAACTGGGTGAGAGATAAATAGGAACTCCGTAACATCACAAGTGTCAATCTATTCCAAGAATGAAAGTTTATTAAAATAAATCCAGTTAGAAAACAGATGCTTCACCAAACAGAAAATACAGATGGCAAATATGGACATGAAAAGATAAATCTGACGTCATGGACTGTTAGAACCACCATGAGGAGTCACTAACACTCCTAGCAGAGTGGCTGAAATACAAAATCGTGCTGGCATTCATGACTGGAAAGCACACAGAGAAAACTCGTACGGAGCTAGGAGAAAGGTAAAGTAGCACAGGCAGACTGGGCAGACAGACACGCAACTACCCTATGACCCATTACTGTACTCCTAGGCAGTGCCTAACAAGAAATGAAGACACCAAAACCCTACACATGAATCTTCATAGCAGCTGTATTCGTCACAGTCCCAAACTGAAAGCAACTGGACACACCTCAAGGAGAGTGATCAGGATGTGATACATCCACACCAAAAGTGACTTCGATTTAGCAATCAGGACTAATTACTGATAGAAGAAACAACTTGGGTAAATCTCAAGAGGATGTACTGAGGAGGAAAGAAGCCAGTCTCTTGAGGCTACAGGCACTACTAATTTAACATCCCTGAAATGACAGATTGCTAGTTGCCAGGGTAAGTTTACTAAGTTTACTATGGGGGCAAGCGCCGTGGCTCACTTGGCTAATCCTCCACCTGCGGCGCCAGCACCCGGGTTCTAGTCCCAGTTGCTCCTCTTCCAGTCCAGTTCTCTGCTGTGGCCCGGGAGGGCAGTGGAGGATGGTCCAGGTACTTGGGCCCCTGTACCCACATGGGATACCGGAGGAAGCACCTGGCTCCTGGCTTTGGATCAGTGCAGCGCCAGCCATTAGAGGAGTAAACCTACGGAAGGAAGACCTTTCTCTCTGTCTCTCTCTCTCTGTCTATAACTCTAACTCTGCCTGTCCAAAAAAAAAAAAAAAAAAAAGAAAAAAAAATTTACTATGGGGAAACAGACGAAGCATGCAGCTGTAAAGGATCCAGGAGAGGGACACTGCAGGTTAAGCCGCCGCCTGCTATGCTCGCATCCTATAGGAGCCCCGGCTCTAGTCTCAGCTGCTCCATTTCCAATCCAGCTCTCAGCTGTGGCATGAGAAAGCAGCAGATGGCCCAAGTCCTTGGGCCCCTGCACCCACGTGGGAGACCCGGAAGAAGCTCCTGGCTTTGGCCTGGCCCAGTTGCGGCCATTTGGGGAGTAAACCAGCAGATGGAAGACCTGTCTCTCCCTTTAAACCTTTAAAAAAAGAAAAAAAGATGCAGGAAAGACAACTGTGATTTGGGAATTGTTCCTGTCTTGACTGCATCAATGTCAGTACCCAGGTTATGACTTCAGTGAAGTTTGCAGCATGTGAGCACTGGGGAAAACTGGGACAGGATACACGAATCCTGTGTCTCTTTCCCTCTTTTTGTTTTATTTAAAAGGCAGAGTTAGAGAGAGGGAGACACAGACAGTGGAGAGAGAGATCTTCCATTCACTGGTTCATTTCCCAAATGACTGAAACAGTCAGGGTTGGGCCAGGCCAAAGCCAAGAGCCAGGAACTCGGCCCAGGTCTCCCATGCAGGTGGCTGGGACTTAAAATACTTGGGTCTTAACCCACTGCACCACAACACTGGCCCCTGTGTCTGTTTCTAATGAAACTTCAATTAAAGAATACAGTACAGTTAAATATGAATTTCACATAAGCAGCAAATTATCTTTTAGTACAGACTATTTTATTTTTTTTAAAGATTTATTTATTTATTTGAAAGTCAGAGTTACACGGAGAGAGGAGAGGCAGAGAGAGAGAGAGGTCTTCCATCCGATGGTTCACTCCCCAGATGGCTGCAACGGCCTGAGCTGCGCTGATCCGAAGCCAGGAGCCAGGAGCTTCTTCCAGGTCTCCCACATGGGTGCAGGGACCCAAGGACTTGGGCCATCTTCTACTGCTTTCCCAGGCCACAGCAGAGAGCTGGAGTGGAAGAGGAGCAGCCGGGACTAGAACCGGCGCCCTTATAGGATGCTGGCGCTTCAGGTCAGGGCATTAACCCGCTGCACCACAGTGCCGGCCCCTAGTACAGACTATTTTAAACATTGCCATGAGTCATATCAATATTAAAAATTATTTGCTTACCTGTAATTCAAGAACTGAGAATTTTATTCAGCAATATTACCCTTGGCTTTAGCCTGTAAGATGCAGCATATATTGCAAAATAAAAGGACATTTAAGGGTGGCCGAGAGAAAAATGTGCCGATACTAAATACTGTTAGCAATTGGCACATACTTTGCCTCACTACAAATGTGCCCACTATTCTAACGACAAAAGCCACCATGGACTCTAAAACCAACCTGTTTTCATATAGAATGAAAAGTACCCAGAGTCTCCCCTCCTTGACTTCAGAGTTCAAATATCCATCCCCATCCAAGAAAGCGTATGAGAAAAATAATGAAAAAGAATAGAGAGGGAACATTTTTAAAAAAGAGTTATTTATTTGAAAGGCAGAATTACAGAAGGAAATTTCAGAAAGATCTTCCATCTTCTGGCTCACTCCCTAAATGGCCACAACAGCCAGAGCTGGGCCAGGCCAAAATCAAGAGCCAGGAAATTCATCTGGTCTCCCATGCGGGTGGCTGGGCCTTGAGTCACCATCCGCTGCCTTCCCGGCACATTAGCAGGAAGATGAATGGGACTCAAACCAGCCTTCCCATATGAGGTGCAGGCATCCCAAGTAGCAGCTTCATCCTCTGCACCACAATGCCCACGTGGAAAGCATTCTCTAGGAATGATTTTGGGCCTCCAGTGTAATAACATCATACTGTAAAAAGCACAACCAAGAACTAGCAGGTATCTAAGAACATCTAACAGAGTAAACATGGAGGCTAAAAAAGGGAGAAGGAATTTTGAAGGAAATCTAACATCGTTAAGAAATTATCATCAATATCTTCAGAGATATAAGATGCTATACTAAAAATGAGAATACAAAAAAGGAGACAAAAAATATCCTTAGAAATTAAAAATATGAAAAAATACGATAAAAAAAACTGTAAAATCCAACAAAGAGTTGAAAGTTAAAGTTGTATGAATGTCCTGAAAAGTACAGAAGAAAGACAAAATATGAGGTAGGGGAGAAACATAAGAAAATTAAAAACAGTCTATGAGGGCTGGCATGTGGTACAGCAGGTTAAAGCCCTGGCCTGCAGCACCGGCATCCCATATAGACACCTGTTCAAGTCCTGGCTGCTCCACTTCCATTCCAGCTCCCTGCTAATGTGCCTGGGAAAGCAGCAGAAGATGGCCCTGCACCCATGTGGGAGACCCAGAAGCAGCTCCTGGCTCCTGGCTTCGGATTGGCCCAACTTTGGCCACTGCAGCCCTTTGGGGAGTAAACCAGAAGAAGGAAGGCCTCTCTCTCTCTCTCTCTCTCCACCTCTCTCTGTAACTCTTTCAAATAAATAAAATAAATCTTAAAAAAAAAAAAAAAGAACCAATCTATGACATCTACAGTCAAAACAGCAGTAACTCTAGAAAGTAAAAGAGAATACTGGAGAGGGGAGGGGAAACCAACAAACAAGTGAGACAATTTCAGAGTTTCTGAGTTTCCAGAATAAAATGTGCCTAGCACAATGGGTGAAAATGACCCACAAAACAGAGAAAGAAAAAATGAATAATCCTAGTAGGTCCCAGAAACAAAAATCGGGTTTTATGCAAAGGGTCATGAATCAGAAGCCTATGTGTCTCAAAAGCAATTCTGGAAACTACGAGACAGTAGAACAATACCTTCAAAAGCCCAGCTATTCCCATACCTCTTTACGCATAAAGTGTATAAATCCAACAAGCATTTCCTAGAATTCTAGACCCAACCAAGATGGTCAACTCAGTGGCAGGGTAAAACATGGGATCAACCTAAATGTCCATCAACTGAAGAGTGGATAAAGAAATTATGGGATGTATACTCTGGAATACTAAACAGTGGTTTAAAAAAATGAAACCCAGTCATTTGCAACAAAATGGAAATCTGGAAAACATACTTAGTGCAATAAGCCAGTCCTGAAGAGACAAATGCCATATGTTCTCCCTTATCTGTGATAACTAACAGAGCACCTAAAAGGAAATCTGTAGAAGTGAAATTGACACTTTGAGAAGCAATGACTTGAACAGCCCTTGTCTTGACTGTCGAGGAACAGTTTTTTCTTTTTTTCTTTTTTCTTAATGAAAAATGAGACTGGGAATGGGAGAGAGAGGAGGAGATGAGGTGGGAGTAAGGGTGGGAGGGCGGGTATGATGGGAAGAATCACTATTTTCCTAAAGTTGTACTTATGAAATTTGTAGTCATTAAATAAATGATTTCTTTGGGGAAAAAGAAAACAAAAAGTTCTTTTCTATGTACCCTTGTATAGAGAATATGTTCTATTAAAATGAGAAAAGCTAACTAAGAGAAAGGCTAGGACACAGAAAACAGGAAACCAACAGAAGGGGGAAAGGAACTCCATCCCCAAGATGACAGTCATACCAGCCCTCCCGTCAGGGGGCTCCAGTGTAGTCAGTCGTCAGAGGTGAAACGTGATAAAGTGTATAAAGTCTGAGCATCTGAAGGGAGGATTGAGACAACTGATGGAAGCTTTGAGGTGAAATCAGTCACAAATACAAAGGCAAACAAAGTAAATAAGACTGATTAATTCCAGGGAAAATAAGGAGTCATTAGGAAAGAGAAAGTAATCCCTTTACTACAGGGCTGAGGTCTGGTTAACATTTACACAGTCATAATAATGTACAATGAAATCACCCACGTAACTATATTGAGAAGCTGACAGGGTAAGGCTGTGATGTGTGAATGATAGGCACAGAGGGATAAATCTGAATTCTTGTCTATAATAGGAAATCTCTCTGCCATGGCCTGGGAAAGCAATGGAGGATGGCCCAAGTCACTGGGCCCCTGCACCCCCATGGGAATGCCAGAAGAATCACCTGGCCCCTGGCTTCAGATCGGCTCAGCTCTGGTCTGTGTGACCATCTGGGGACTCAACCAGTGGATGGAAAACCACCCCCCCCCCCTCTACTTCTCCCTGTAACTCTGTCTTTCAAATAAATAAAATAAATAAGGGAGGGAGGGAGAGGCAGAGAGACAAAGAGAAAGCTCCCAGCCAGATTTACTACCCAAAAGCTCAGACTACAGCTGGGCCAGGCCACAGTCAAGGAGACAGGGACACAATCCAGGTCTCCTGTATGAACGGCAGGATCCAAATTTCCCATGGTCTGCATTGGCAGGAAACGAGTCAGGAGCTGGAGCCAGGAACTGAACCCTGAAACTCCATTGTGGGACAAGGTTTAACTGATCTAAACATCTGTTCACTTTGCCTACCTTTAACAGTATTATTTACATTAACCAACTAGGGATATGTTTCCAAAGCCCTACAATTTTAAGTGTATAAAATAATTCTGCACCAACAGGCAGATAAGCACAACCCATGCTCTAAATACTTGATTAGGGCCTACTTGTTTAAATATTTATATTGGCATTTATATTTGGAACAATAATGGTTTATTATAAAGAAAACACAGTTGTATTTATCATGCCAGTTCTGGGTAACTTTATTCAAGATATTGACAAAAATGATCCCCAAAGTAATATAAATTTCGACACAGTTAAAAAGTCCAGATGTGAAACTTCAAGAAAATTTGAATTCAGTCCAAGGTCAATATTCCATCAAAAGTTGAACCAATTCTACAAATCATAAATACCACTTTTCTTAAGTTCATTATATTTTCTGATAAAGTTACCAACTTAATTTTCTCTTCTTTATAACGGCATTTGGAATCATTTTAACATGGTTTATATATATATATATATTTAAGTTCTAAATTTTCAGTTAACCTGAATTATCTTATGACTAAAAATATAAATCCAAAAGCAACAATTCTTCCCTTACAGAAGAATGTGGGAGGAACGAGAGAGATAGAAAACATCACCATTAGAACACCACGGTAGTAACTGCCACAAGCAGAGGATCTGCCAATGGACAGGAAAAGAATGGGCGGAAGTGTAAGCAGAAACAGACATTTGCATAGTCTCAAAGTATCTCCAGCAACTACTCAGTAAGTACAAAGGAAAATATGTAAGTTTACAGTAGAGACTCCCAGCAGACACCATCATAGCACAGTGATTCAGACTAGCAACACCAGAAGTACACTAGGACATTGAGTTTCCCCTGTAATAACACTGTCAGAATGCTGGGCGCTGCAGAGACAAGACAAGTAAATCCAAGGATGGGTCCTGGAACGGAAGAAGACGTTAGTGAAAAGACTAATAAAATTGCTACTTTTATACTCTCTACTTTAGTTAATGCTATTGTATCAAGGCTAATTTCTTAATTCTGACAAATGCTTCATGGTTATATAGGATGTCAACGTAAGGGAAAGGTGGGGGACGGATATACAGGAACTCAATTATTTTTACAACTCTTCTTTCAGTCTAAAATTACCTCAAAGATTTTAAAAACAACTGTTAAAAATATACACACATATATGTGTATATGTACATAACATGTACATATATAAAAAAAATCAAGACTTAGGGAAACTGGCATCTTGGGCACTCAGTAAGTTAAACAATAGTGTTGGCTTCTGAATTAATCATTGTATTAACTTAGCTTTAAGGTCCTATCCATTCAAAATGTATAGTCTCATGTATAATTTTCTCATTTCCATAAAAAAGACTTCTTAAAAACATTTCAAAATAAAAATCCTAGAATAAAATTTTCAACATATTATCTTGCAAGATCACTCATCTCAATCATAAGACTCAGCCAATATTTTTACTACATTGCTTCTCAATGTTGTTATTAGTTTGGTTTGATTCATGAGTAGAGGAGATGAATGACAGTATAATTTAACAGGCCTGGCAGTCTGGGGGAAAAAAATTTATCAGTTGGCTATCTTAAGAAACAGCTGTTTTTTGCAAACACATAAGGGCATAGCATCCACCTCAGAAGTAAAAATGTACTTACCTAAGCCTCTGCTACACAACCGCACACTGCTACACAAGCAAAGCCAGCTAAGACACTGCCAATGTTCCTTTCCTAAATTTGGCTCTGAAATGACTGTTAAAAAGGAGGTAATAACATCCTTTTTTGAAGCAGGCAATTCTATGCAATTTACTCTAGACAGCACATCTATCTCTAAAAGAAAAAAATAAATTTCCACTCTACCTATGGCTCATTCCCTGAGTATGAATCCCCCTTAACTCTCATTATTTTTAAGTATAAACTGAGCTGAAATCTACTTATAGGGATCTTGATGTTGAAACTAATATTTCAGATGGAGAATAGTTACTGCTAAATAATTATATTTATTACTCTTTGCAGTCAGTATTTCTACTCATTGTGGCATTTAATTTTCCATCTGTATCTATCATAATATTTTCTATGGAAGCAGCAACAGTGAAAAGATAATTAACACTTTGTAAAAAGAAAAAACAAAGTAATTTTAAAGTGAATCTTTATCCAAATACAATAAAAAAGCAAAAGAGAAAAATTTCCACATTTTCATTTTTATATCAATGCCATTTCCAAATTTACTTTGCACTCCCCTTCTATGTAACATAGAAGTAGTAAAACTCTAATCTAACGATCTATACAAAAAGGGAGACAAACAATTTACCTCAGGAACTTACTACACATTGCAATATATTCACGTGGTGAAAAGAGATAAATTCATTCAGAACTGCCATACTCTCTGGCTGTTATATAGTCTCTTGAATAATTATATTAAACATATTACTACAAAATGTACCAAGAAGTAGAGAATAATACTATATTTGTGAACTGCAAACAACAAAGGTCCACGAAGGCTACAGTCTAAGCGGTAATTTACACATAAGTGTATGTTGAAAGCAGTCACAATGTACAAAAATGTGACAAGTAATCCAGATGTTTAAAAAAGCAGCCTGTGTGTCTCAGTATTATCCCCAGTTTCCCGGAGCAGGTTTGTGGGAAGCCTGGTGCACAGAGTGAATTCTCCCTCCTGGTGGTAAGCAGCAGCTTGCCGACATCCGCTAAGTTTCCCATTACATTCATTCCTCGGAAAGTGGAAAACAACACATAACTAAATATTCTTCCACTCCTTTGCCAATTTTTCAAGTTTTAAATCCAAGGAAAAGTTGGAGCGTATTGCTTCTTATCATCAACAGGCATTTCAAAAAGAGGGGACTGAATAACCAAAACCAAGAGTTCTTTGGTCAAGTTAGCAACAGGCTTCCGTTTGTTCTAAATTCTTTTCATAATCCTTTTTTTTCCAGTTTTTCCAGTATGGCCTGGATCTTACAAACAGCCTCTTTCCTGGCCTGCCGGATAGAGTCCTGGCCCCCAGTTTCAACTGAATCCAGTTCCAAAAGTTCCTTGGTTAGCATTTCCTCTAGAAGCCAGTACGCTTTGTCTGTCTTTTTTCCTACGAACTCTTCTACTTCTTGCTCAAGATACTGGACTTTCTCCAGCACATGTATGATTTTTTTAATACTTGGAGGAGTACTTTCATCTGAAGATAAAGACTCTTCAGGAAGATTATGACTTTGATCTTGATTGCTGAGATGTTCATGGGTGGCACTGCCATAGAGCTGAGGCTCAGCACTATACTGGACTTGAGAATCCAAAAGTTCTGAATTATCATTGTTCACTGTTCCCGAGGATTCGTACTGATGACGAACACTGCAAGGAAAGCTGTGCCGGTTCATGCCTTGATCGGATTGGCTATAGGGGTAGGAGGACTCCTTGGAGTGAGAGAGCAAAAAGGGGAAAAGAGCTGTTTTAATTGGAAACCATCAACATTAGATTTGTTAGCCCGTATCTTTCACCTGTCCAGGAAGGTACAAGACAAGATTCCCCGCCAATAAAACTGGACCTCCCTCCTTAATCATTTGAAAAGAACACAGTTCTAAGAGGATAAAAGGGAGTGGACAGTCAAGGAGAAGGTAGAGAAGTCCCAAGTTTCATGGCTGGAACCCCCCTCTGGCAGGTCATCATCACAAACTCCTCACAGTCTCTCCAGGGACTCGAGAAACCAGAATCACAAAACTTTTCCCCTAAGAAGTTAAAACCTAAGACAGACCTTGAAAAGGAATGCAGGCATAAGCAGACAAAGTTCAAGTCTATGATTTAATATAAAATTATAGAAGCTAATACTATAGATATCTCATGTTGTTTTTTGTCTTCTTTCTATAGCTTATTTAAGGAAGTAAAAATATAATCATCTTTGTATTTAACATTCAAACAGTATTATAACAAACAAAATGAATATTTTTCTTTTTTAATTAAAGGATGTGAACCTAAACCTTCTTTCAAAAATATACTCTTGTAGAAAGAAAGGAAGAGAACGAAGAGAGGAGAGGAGAGGAGAGGAAAGGAGAGGTGAGGAGAGGAGAGGAGAGAGGAAAAGCTATAGGTAGTAGACACCAGATTTTTGCAGTTACTCCCCATTTAACAGACCGATGCAGAAAGGTCCCATGTTGTACTCTATTAAGTACCCAGACTTCACAGGAACAGCCTTTAGATGTCCTACCTTGGGCTGCTGGGGCGGAGGCGAAGGAGGTGGCTGAGGAGAGCCACTGCTAGGCCATGGTGAAGCATTTTCGGTCACATAGAGATTCCCAGGTGGTGCTGTGGGCACAGCCGAAGGCCAGGGGTAACGGGCACCCATTCCATAAGCCCCAGAAGAGGCCCAGGCATCCTCTTGCGGTCGTACACTTGGTACAGACTGTGGAACACTACGATTACCATCCCCATATGGATAATGGGGCAGAGTCATTCCAGGGTTCTAGATTGAGAGGAAGAAATATGCTGGTCATTGCTAAAAAAAAAAAAATTGAAGAAGTAATGAAAATATTCTAGTACAGGCAGATTCTGAGATGCTAGTAACTAATTAATCAGTTGCAATAATTTCTCCAAGCCTACAAAATCTTGTTTCCAGGGGGCAGCCACTGTGGTGCAGCTGGGATGCCCACACCCACATCCCATACTTCAGAGCACCTGGGTGGAGTCCTGGCTACTCTGCACTTCCAATCCAACTTCCTGCTAATGCATTTGGGAAGCAGCTGATGACACTGAAATGCCTGAGTTTCTGCCACCCTCGTGGATGACCCGGATGGAGTTCCTGGCTCGTGGCGTTGGCCTGGGTTAGCCCTGACTGCTGCAGGCAATTAGGGAGTAAACCAGTAGGTGGAAAATCTCTCTGTGTCAATCTTTCAATAAAAAATTAAATCTTAAAAAAAAAAAAACAAAAAACACTTTGGTTCCATGGGCAAGTGTTTGGATGTCTGGTCTGGCGATTAGGATGCTCACATCCCCTGTCAGATGCCTGGGTTTGAGTTCTAGCTCCACTCTGTGATTCCAGCTTCCTACTATCCGCAACCTGGGAGGCAGCAGGTGATAGCTCACGTAATTGGGTGCATGCCACCCCCTGGAAGGTCTGGACTGGGATTCTCAGCTCCCAGCTTCTAGCTGTTACAGGCACGGGAGGTAAACCAGCACATGCGAGCTCTCTTAAATTTAAAACAAACAAAAAATGTTTAAAAAAAAATTTGGTTCCAAAGCTTTTAGGGGCAGGTTTGCTAACAATCAAAGTCACAAAAATTAAAGCCTAAAATTCAATTGATGAAGCACAGACACTGTAAACAAATGGCCACATATACTATAAGAAAGTATCAATAAGGATGTATCAGAAGTAAACAGAAGAGGTAGGTGCTGTGGCATAGTGGCTTAAGCCTCTGCCTATGGTGCCAGCATCCCATATGGATGCCGGTTCAAGTCCCAGCTGCTCCACTTCTGATCCAGCTCCCTGCTAATGGCCTGGGAGAGCAGCATCAGATGGCCCAAGTGCCTGGGCCCCTGCACCCACATGGGAGACCTAGAAGAAGCTCCTGGCTCCTGGCTTTGGATCAGCCCAGCTCCAGCTATCGCAGCCAACTGGGAAGTGAACCAGCAGATGGAAGACCTTTCTCCCCCTCTCACTGTAACTCTGCCTCCCAAATAAATAAATAAATCTAAAATAAATAAATAAATACACGTGACATTTAGAATAATGTTTTATATAGGCCTAACAGAGCTAAGACACAGAAATTTTCAAGTAGTAACTCTCTAAATATTGCGTTCAGTATTAAAAAGTGTGTGATTATGGCATCTTTAAGGTGCCTTCAGCCAAAGTCCATGGACCACAACAGTTACAAGTACAAAAGGCATCAACAAAAAAGTAGCACCTGTCTTCCTGGTCCCAGTCACTGCTGGCAAATCTCTGAACATCCCAAGTGTGTTCTGAAATCTTCAATCTAGCATAAGCAGTCACCCTTCCACAGTTTGCAATCCAAGAGGCACAGACAGAGCAGAGCTTTTCCCCAACCGACAACTGCTTACCTGAGAAGCAGGATACCCTGGAACCTGCCCTCGCAGAGGGGGCACTTCAGTCTGAGAGTCCTGTTGGGGATACACCCAACGAGAGACCGGGGTTGGGCTATTGCCGGGTGAACGGTAAGTGCCGGGAACCTCTGTGGAATAATTGGCCTGGGTATATCCAGGGGTGTAATACGCCCCAGAGTATGAGGCAGTACTTGCCCCAGCGCCAGGTGGGTACGGTGGACCGTATGCTCCATTTGTGTAAGAATTCAAACTCTGAAAAAAGCAAAGTTGAGAGAAAAAAGATGAATGGGTAGATGAACTGAAACGCCCTGTCTTAAGGCCCAACCTTAAAAACTTTGGGAAGAAACGAGATCAGTGATGAATGAAAAATATGAAATACCTGAGCAACTTTTGAAGCGTTCTCTATCATTTATTATGATTAATGCCATAAATGAAACTTGGGCTCTAAGTGCAGAGTCTGTGTAGTGACCAGGGGAGAGCACATGATGATGAGAGGAAATGATGAAGCTATGGCCTTAGAGCAGTGTTCTTCAAACGTCTCCTTAAGTGCCCCTAACAATGACACCTAATAGCAGGGATGAACTTAAACCCACACACTAGGGGGAGGATTCCTGAAAACCTAGGAAAATGACTTTTAGAGAAAGGGAGTACCACAATTTAATAGAAAAAGGGGGCCGGGCAGTATTTTGGTATAGCAGGTAAAGCTACCACCTGTGATGCTGGCACTCCAACTTTGAACACTAGTTCAAGTTCTAGCTGCTCCACTTCCAATCCAGCTCCCTGGTAGTGTGCCTGGGAAAGCAGATGGCCAAAATCCTTGGGCCTCGGCACCCACATGGGAGACCCAGAAGAAGCTCCTGGCTCCTGGCTTCGGCCTGGCCCAGTCCCAGCCATTGTGGCCATTTATGGAGAGAACCAGCAGATGGAAGATAGATAGATAGATATCTCTCCCTTTCAAATAAACAAATAATAATAATAAAAAAAAGAGCCAGACATAGCTCTGCCATAGGTTTTATATTTTACCACTCTTAGGAGCCAGCATCATGGCATAATGGGTAAAACCACAGCTTGTGACACTAGCATCCCACATAAGCACCAGTTCATGTCCTGGCAGCTCCACTTCCAATCCAGTTATCTGATAATAGCCTGGGGAAAGCAGTGAAAGATGGCCCAAGTGTTTGGGCCCCTGCTACCCAAATGGGAGACCCAGATGAAGCTCCTGACTCCTGGCTTCAGCCTGGCCCAGCCCCAGTCATTGCAGTCATCTGGGAAATGTACCAGCAGGTGCAAGATCTCTGTCTTTCGCTGTCTCTCCTGCCCTCACTGTAACTCCGACTTTCAAATAAATAAATAAATTTTTTAAAAACGTATGTATCCACTCTTAGCTTCAGTTTCTCCATCAGAATAACAAATATTACAAACATTTCAGAGGATTAATATAAGAAATAAACAATATGACGTAGAAGGCTACCATCCTGGGGTGGGCATTATGGTACAGCAGGTTAAGCCTCCACTTACAACACCAGGATCCCACATTAGAGTGTTGGATTGAGTCCTGGCTGCTCCACTTCCAAACCAGCTTCCTACTAATGCAGCCTAGAAAGCAGCTGATGGTGGCTCACGTGTTTGAGCCTCAGCCATAAGGAAGGAGGCCCCTATGGAGTTCAGGGCTTCTGGCTTTGGTCTGGTCCCATCCCTCACTATTGCAGGCTTTGGGGAGTCAACCAGCACATGGAAGATTTCTCTCTTTCTATCACTCTGTCTTTCCAGTAGATGAAAGTAAATGAGAAATAAAGAGTAAAAAATGTCTAGTGTCTGGCAAATAGTATGCTTAATAAATATAATTATTCACATTATCACTGTTGTATTTTATGGCAGAATCAAGAAATAAACCTGAATCTGACTCCAAAGTCCACATTCTTTGTACCACACCACCATGCTGCTTCCCAGAGGGGAGAGACAAATTCCCCTAATATTGCTTATTATAGTTTTAAATCACCTATCCTTTTAAGCTTTTTTAATGGCATAATGGTAATATGGTTTAAATTTCCTTATATTTTACAGATATATATTTGTTTATTTACAAATGATATATGTCTGGAATCAGCTTCAAAATACCCCAAGGATAAATAAAGATGGCCATGAGCTGATTGGATACTCACTGAAGCTGAGATGAACACCCAGTAGTTTAGCATATATTTTTTTTTTTAGTTATTTGTTTATTTATTTGAAACAGAGAGGGACAGAGAGGACGAAAGATTGACAGGTCTTCCATCTGCTGGTTCACTCCCCAAGTGGCCATAAAGCTGGGGCTGGGCCATGTCAAAACCAGGATCCTGGAACTCTAACCAGGTCTCCCACGTGGGCAGCAGGGGCCAGGTACTTGAGCCATCTCGTGCTGCCTTCCCAGACACATCAGCAGTGAGCTAGACTGGAAGCAGAGCAGCCAAGTTTCAAACCAGTGCCAGCCTTGCAAGCAGTGGCTTACCCGCTGTACTCAATGCCCACCCTTCTCCTACTTCTATGTTTGAATATTTTCTTAGTAATAATAATAATAATAATAAAGCTTCCACTACTGTGTGTATAGCATGGAAAGAGTATATTGTAAGGGCTGGTGCTGTGGCTTATCAGGTAAAGCCTCCACCTGCAGTGCCAGCATCTCATATGGGTACCAGTTCGAGTCCCAGGTGCTCCACTTCTGATCCAGCTCTTTGCTATGACCTGGGAAAGCAGTGGAAGATGGCCCAAGTCCTTGGGCTCCTGCACCCACTTGAGAGACCAAGAAGAAGCCCCTAGGTCCTGGCTTCGGATCGGCGCAGCTCGGCCATCTGGAAGTGAACCAGTGGATGGAAGACCCCTCTCTCTCTTTCTCTCTCTCTCTCTGCAACTCTACCTTTCAAATAAATAAATAAATCTTAAAAAAAAAAAAAGAGTTCACCAATCCAAGACTTAAAAAAAAAAAAGTGAATGTTGAGTTTATAAAGTTGCGTTAACATGATAGGGAAGAAGCTAAGAAGAAATTTGCCAAAATATCAAATAGGATGACGAATCCCAGTGTTTCCCTCCACCCATTCTTCACTTTTCAAATTTTTAATAATAAAGTTATATTTTTATGGTACAACAGTTTATGGTATTAAAAATGTCATATGAAATCCAGGGGTGGCTACAATCCAGTGGGCTGCTGGCCCTGGCTACTTCATTCGTATCCAAGCAGATTATTTCAGTGAAAGGAATCTTGAGTCTAAGGACAACAAGCTATGATGCGAAACTTTTCACTTGATGTGGCAAAAGATGAATCTGAGGAAATCCAAATGGCCAACAGACACGTGAAAAAATGCTCAGGATCACTAGCAATCAGGGAAATGAAAATCAAAACCACAGTGAAGTTTTACCTCACTCCTCAACCCCCACCCCCATTAGAATGGCTCTCATACAGGAAATCAACAAGCAACAAATGCTGGCAAGGATGGGGGGGGGGAGGTACCCTAATCCATTGTTGGTGGGAATGCAAACTGGTAGAGCCACTGTGGAAGACAGTATGGAGATACCTCAGAAATCTGAATACAGACCTACCATATGACCCAGCCATCGCATTCCTGGGAATTTGCCCAAGGGAAATGAAATCAGCACATGAAAGTTATCTGTACCCCCATGTTTATTGCAGCTCAATTCACCATAGCTAAGACATGGAATCAGTAACTGAAGACTGGATAAAGAAATTATGGGATACGTATACCACGGAATACTACACAGTGGTAGAAATAAAATTTGAAATCCTGTCATTTGTAACAAAATGAAACTAGGCAACATCATACTTAGTGAAATAGGTCAGTCCCAAAAGGACAAATACTATATGTACTCCCTGATCTGTGGTAACTAATAGAACATCTAAAAGGTAATGTATGGAAGTGAAATTAACACTTCGAGATGCAATGACTTTGTTCTTCCTTTTTTTTTTTTTTTAACTTTTATTTAATGAATATACGTTTCCAAAGTACGAATAATGGATTACTATGGCTTCCCCCCCATACCGTCCCTCCCACCCACAACCCTCCCCTTTCCCACTCCCTCTCCCCTTCCATTCACATCAAGATTCATTTTCGATTATCTTAATATACAGAAGATCAGCTTAGTATACATTAAGTAAGGATTTCAACAGTTTGCTCCCACACAGAAACATAAAGTGAAAAATAATAGATTATTTTTTTTAATGATGATGAAATCAGATCAGACCTATTGTCATGTTTAATCCCAGTGAGAGTCAAGTTGGGAGTTGATAGTTTCTATTCTTTTCTTTTTTTTTTTTTTTTTTTACAGAGGATCAGTTTAGTATGCATTAAGTAAAGATTTCAACAGTTTGCACCCCCATAGAAACACAAAGTGAAATATATTATTTGAGTACTCGTTATAGCATTAAATCTCAATGCACAGCACATTAATGACAGAGATCCTACATGAGGAGTAAGTGCACAGTGACTCCTGTTGTTGACTTTACCAATTGACACTCCTGTCTATGGCATCAGTAATCTCCCTATGCTCCAGTCATGAGTTTCCAAGGCTATGGAAGCCCCTTGAGTTCTCCGACTCTTATCTTGTTTAGACAAGGTCATAGTCAAAGTGGAGGTTCTCTCCTCCCTTCAGAGAAAGGTACCTCCTTCTTTGAAGACCTGTTCTTTTCACTGAGATCTCACTCACAGAGATCTTTTGCCAGAGTGTCTTGGCTTTCCATGCCTGAAATACTCTCATGGGCTTTTCAGCCAGATCTGAATGCCTTTAGGGCTGATTCTGAGGCCAGAGTGCTATTTAGGGCATCTGCCATTCTATGAGTCTGCTGAGTATCTCACTTCCCATGTTGGATCACTCTCCCCTTTATTTATTCTATCGGTTAGTGTTAGCAGGTACTAGACTTGCTTATGTGCTCCCTTTGACTCTTAGTCCTTTCATTATGATCAATTGCGAACTGAAATTGATCACTTGGACTAGTGAGATGGCATTGGTACATGCCACCTTGATGGGATTAAATTGGAGTCCCCTGGTATGTTTCTAACTCTACCATTTGGGGCAAGTCAGCTTGAGCATGTCCCAAATTATATATCTCTTCCCTCTCTTATTCCTACTCTTATGTTTAACAGGGATCACATTTCAGTTAAATTTCAACACTTAAGAATAACTGTGTATTAATTACAGAATTAAATCAGTCATATTAAGTAGAACAGACAAAAAAACTACTAAGAGGGATAATGTATTAAGTTGTTCATTAACAGTCAGGGCTATGCTGATCAAGTCACCGTTTCCCATAGTGTCCCTTTCACTTCAACAAGTTTCCTTTTTGGTGTTCAGTCAGTTGTCACCGATCAGGGAGAACATATGGTATTTGTCCCTTTGGGACTGGCTTATTTCACTCAGCATGATGTGTTCCAGATTCCTCCATTTTGTTGCAAATGACTGGATTTCGTTGTTTCTTACTGCAGTATAGTATTCTAAAGAGTACATATCCCATAATTTCTTTATCCAGTCTACCGTTGATGGGCATTTAGGTTGGTTCCAGGTCTTAGCTATTGTGAATTGAGCTGCAATAAACATTAGGCTGCAGACCGCTTTTTTGTTTGCCAATTTAAATTCCTTTGGGTAAATTCCAAGGAGTGGGATGGCTGGGTCGAACGGTAGGGTTATCTTCAGGTTTCTGAGGAATCTCCAGACTGATTTCCATAGTGGCTTGACTGTTCTTCCTTTTTTTAAAGATTTATTTATTTTAAAGACAGAGTTAGAGGTCTTCCATCTGCTGGTTCACTCCCCAGATGGATGCAATGACTGGAGCTGTGCTGATCTGAAGCCAGGAGCTCTTCCAGGTTTCCCACGTGGGTGCAGGGGCCCAAGAACTTGGGCCATTTTCCACTGCTTTCCCAGGCCATAGCAGAGAGCTGCCTCTGCCTCTCTGTAAATGTGCCTTTCGAATAAATAAATAAATGAATCTTAAAAAAAAAAAAAAGCAATATGCAAGTTGCCAATACCCTTCATCCATTAGAAGGTCTAAGGAAAAGAAACCTCAAATAAAAAAGCTGTGTTGGGGCCAGTGCTATGGCGCAATAGGTTAATCCTCCACCTGCAGTGCTGGCACCCCATATGGGCACCGGTTCGAGACCCGGCTGCTCCACTTCCAATCCAGCTCTCTGCTTTGGCCTGTGAAAGCAGAACATGGCCCAAGTCCTTGGGCCCCTGCACCTGTATGGGAGACCCAGAGGAAGCTCCTGGATCCTGCCATCAGATTCGTAACGCTCCAGCCGTTGCAGCCATCTGGGTAGTGAACCATCGGATGGAAGACCTTTCTCTCTGTCTCTCTGCCTCTCCTCTCTTATGTGTAACTCTGACTTTCAAATAAATAAATAGGGGCCGGCGCCGTGGCTCACTTGGTTAATCCTCCGCCTGCGGCACCGGCATCTCATATGGGTGCAGGGTTCTAGTCCCGGTTGCTCCTCTTCCAGTCCAGCTCTCTGCTGTGGCCCAGGAAGGCAGAGGAGGATGGCCCAAGTGCTTGGGCCCCTGTACCCACATGGAGACCAGGAGGAAGCACCTGGCTCCTGGCTTCAGATCAGTGCAGTGCACCGGCCACAGTGGCCATTTTGGGGGTGAACCAAGGGAAGGAAGAAAGACCTTTCTCTCTCTCTCTCTCTCACTGTCTAACTCTGCCTGTCAAATAAAAAAATTAAATTAAATTAAATTAAAAAATAAATGTTTAAAAAAAAAAAAAGCTGTGTAATGACCAATCAGAAAACCTGTATGTCTCCTATACAAACTACTTCCTGGTTCTCAGATGTCTTTATGAATTCGTGCCTACTTTTCCCAAAGAGCTACCGTGTGCACAATCATAAAGCTTGAGCACCCAGTCACTGGAGACAGCATGGAGTTGGCAGACTGTCAGCCTGGCAGTCGCTAGACTTTTGCTAAGAATGTGCTACTGACCATATTTCAGAAATGTCTCAAATGCTTTTAAGTCTTGGTTTGAAAAGTAAACTGGCAGGCTGGCGCCACGGCTCAATAGGCTAAACCTCCGCCTGCGGCGCAGGCAAAATGGAGGAGTTCCTGGCTCAGTTTCTGAGCCTCTTGATACAGAGCCCAAAGGAGAATAAAATGCTTCCAGGGCCTCATTAGACTGATTTCTGTCACTTCCAGAAGGTCAGCACGGAAATGTAGAAGTTAAGAGTAAATCATGGCCGGTACCACGGCTCACTAGGCTAATCCTCCGCCTGCAGCGCTGGCACCCCAAGTTCTAGTCCCAGTTGGGGCGCCGGATTCTGTCCCGGTTGCCCCTCTTCCAAGCCAGCTCTCTGCTGTGGCCCGGGAAGGCAGTGGAGGATGGCCCAAGTGCTTGGGCCCTGCACCCCATGGGAGACCAGGAAAAGCACCTGGCTCCTGATCGGCGCAGCGCACCGGCCGTAGCAGCCATTTGTGGGGTGAACCAATGGAAGGAAGACCTTTCTCTCTGTCTCTCTCTCTCACTGTCTAACTCTGCCTCTCAAAAAAAAAAAAAAAAAAAAAGAGCAAATCACAAGCAACTCAAGTGAAGTTGAAGAATTCCCAGGAAACTTCACAAACTCCATCAGCGCTCTGTGAGATGTGATACAGTTCTGTCTCCAGAGGTCCTGCCTCTGAGATTGTGAACTTCCGTGTTATTCATACCCTACTCCAGGAATCGCCCTCCATGCCCCTCCTAACAGTCCTTATTATTAGCCAAAGAATGAAGCTCTGACAAACAAGGAAAGCTTTATTTCACATATTGCTCTGATACCTGCATGGCACATACATGGCACCTGGGGCACAGCAGGCTAATCAACTCTGGGGATTGATGAGATACCTTAGCAACATGAAGGGCTTCTAAAGAAATGTAAATTCCATGCTCCAAAGAAAAAGATATGAGATTATGCATTCTTAGTTTATTAGAGCCATTTCTTAAATAGAATTTTTAAGATTCATAAAACCTATCAAACAAAAGAATAACCATGTGGCAAGGCTAACAGAAGGAGGCAGCTAAATGGCAAATGTGTGGTATCATTTAATTTTTTAAAAAAGGAAAACCAGTCACATCTACCTACCACTATAGGAATCTGTCTTGGTTAGAAGCTAAGTGACAGACCAGCATCATGGCACAACAGTTAAGCTGCCACTTGGGACACTCACATCCCATACCGGAGTGTTGTTTTGTTTTGTTTTTTAAAGATTTATTTATTTATTTGAAAGTCAGAGTTACTCAGAAAGAGAAGGAGAGGCAGAGACAGAGAGACGTCTTCCATCGGATGGTTCATTCCCCAGGTGGCTGCAACAGCCAGAGCCGTGCCAATCTGAAGCCAAGAGCCAGGAGCTTCTTCTGGGTCTCCCACGTGGGTGCAGGGGCCCAAGCACTTGGACATCTTCTACTGCTTTCCCAGGCCAAAGCAGAGAGCTGGATCAGCCGGGTCTTGAACCGGCACCCATATGGGATGCTGGTGCTTCAGGACAGGGCGTTAACCCAGTGTGCCACAGCGCCGACCCCTGGTGTGTTGTTTTGAGTACCAGCTATTCTGCTTCCCATCCAGCTTCCTGCTAATGCACCTAAAGGCAGCAGAAGATAACCCAAGTACTTGGGTCCTTACCACTCACATGGGAGACCTGGGTGGAACTTCTGGCACCAGGCTTCAGCCTGGCCCAGCCCCTGCTGTTGCAGGCATTTGGGGAGTGAATCAGTGGATGGAGGATCTCTCTCTTCTGTCTGTGCACTTCTCTCCCTCTCTACTTGAAAGGCAGAGTTAAGAGACAAAGGGAGAGACAGAGAGAGATCTTCCATCTACTGGTTCACTCCCCAGTGGGCCCCAGCAGCTAGGGCTGGACTAGGCCAAAGCCAGGAGCCTCATCAGAGCCATCTTCCACTTTTCCCAGCCATTAGCAGGGAGCTAGATAGGAAATGGAGCAGCCAGGACATGAACTGGAGCCCCTGTGGGATGCTGGCGTCCCAGGAGGCAGCTTTACCCACTATATCACAACATCAGCCCCACCTCCCTCCTTCTCTGTTACTCTGCCTTTCAAATAAATAAATACAAAAATCTTAAAAAAAAAAAAGAGCTAAATATGTAACTCCATGTGATATTTCACCGGAAAGAACACATGGTGTAATCCCAAAAAGGTATATATCTAGATACTTTTGGGTTATATATTTTTTTAAAAGATTTATTTTATTCATTTGAAAGACAGAGTTACAGTAAGAGAAAGAGACAGAGAGAGAGATCTTCCATCCACTGGTACACTCCCCAGATGGCCGCAATAGCTGGAGCTGCACCAATCTGAAGCCAGGAGCCAGAAGCTTCTTCCAGGTCTCCCACGTGGGTGCAGGGGCCCAAGGACTTGGGCCATCTTCTACTGCTTTCCCAGGCCATAGCTGAGAGCTGGATCAGAAGAGGAACGGCTGGGACTAGAACCAGTACCCATATGGGATGTCAGCTCTTCAGGCCAGGGCTATTTTTTTTTTTAAAGATGTATTTATTTGGGCCGGCGCCGCTGCTCAATAGGCTAATCCTCCGCCTGTGGCGCCGGCATACCGGGTTCTAGTCCCGGTTGGGGCACTGGATTCTGTCCCGGTCGCTCCTCTTCCTGTCTAGGAAAAAAAGGAAGACCTTTCTCTCTGTCTCTACCTCTCTCACTGTCTACTCTGCCTGTCCAAAGAAAAAAAAGAAAGAAAGAAAAAAGAGATTTATTTATTTATTTATTTAAAAGTCAGAATTATTACAGAGAGAGCGAGAGAGGTCTTCCATCTAATGGTTCACTCCCCAATTGGCCACAATGGCCAGAGCTATGCAGATCCAAAGCCAGGAGCCAGAAGCTTCTTCCTGGTCTCCCATGCCCAGGAGTTGGGCCATCTTCTACTGCTTTCCCAGGCCACAGCAGAGAGCTGGATGGGAAGTGGAGCAGCTGGGTCTTGAACCAGCGCCCATATGGGATGCCGGCGCTTCAAGCCAGAGCATTAACCCGCTGTGCCACAGCACCGGCCCCAGGCCAGGGCTTTAACCCACTGCACCACAGCGCCGGCCCCCTTTTGGGTTATTTTAAAATCCAACAACTGGTATGCTTTGTCTAAAGCTCTCACATTATTGCTGTTGCTTTCAAAAAGTCATTATCAAATTTTGAGTGATTCTTTCTTGAACATATGTATTTAATATATGAATATAATAAATTATTTTATCTAAGGGAGAAATGTCATGAGAAAAAAAATCTTTTTTTAAAAATTTCATTTTTTTCTTTTTCTTTTTAAAGATTTACTTATTTATTTGACAGTCAGAGTTACAGAGGAGAAGAAGAGACAGAGAGAGATATCTCCCATCTGCTGGTTCACTCCCCAAATGGCCACAACAGCCAGGGCTGGGCCAGGCTGAAGCCAGAAGTTAGGAGCTTTTTCTGGGTCTTCTGAGTGGGTGGCAGGGGCCGAAGTACTTGGGCCATCCTCCACTGCTTTCCCAGGCCATCAGCGGGGCCTGGGTGGGAAAGAGCAGCCTGTTTGGGATGATGATATCAAAGATGGCTGCTTAACGCATGTAACAACAGCAGTCCCGAAGAAACAATCTTTATCAATAAGATCAACCAATGAAATCAGGGAAATTAACATTACTAAGGGAGCTTATAACTCATGACTTAAAGGGATTGTGTCTCCTTTATATATTAACAGCAGAAGCAATTCTTGCTACTCCCTAGTCAATGAAAATTCCAGTTGCTTTTTTTTGGTAGACATTTACAAGTTGACCCTAATATTCCTATCAAAATACAAGGGACCCAGGATAGTCAAAATCATTTTGAAAAAGAAAGCTGGAGACATATGATTCCCGACTTCAACATTTACCACAAAACTGCAAAAATCTAGGGCCAGCATTGTAATGCAGCAGGTTACGCTGCCACCTGTGATGCCAGCATCCCATATGAGTGCCAGTTCCAGCCCTAGCTGCTCTGCTTCCAGTCCAGCTCCCTGCTACTGCTCCTTGGGAAGTAGTGGAAGACGGCACAAGTGCTTGGGCCCTGCCACCTACGTGGGAAACCTGGATGGAGTTCCAGGCTCCTGGCTTCGACCTGACCCAGCCCTGGTTGTTGCAGCCATTTGGGGAGTGATAGAAGACGGATCTCTGTCTCTCTCTGTCTCCCACTGTCTCTTCCTATCTCTCTGTAACTGCCTTTCAAATAATAAATCAAGACTTAAAAAAGAAAAACAAAAGAACTATAATAATCAAAAGTTTGTTACTGGTGTGAGAACATACACATCAATGAGAGTCCAGAAAAAAACCCTTATATTTATGCTCAACTGATTTTCAACAAGGGCACTAAGACAATTCAATAGGGAAAGAACAGTCTTTTTCAACAGATGGTGCTGAGACATGCGACCATCAACATACACAAAAAATGAAGTTGGACCATACTTCATACTATATACAAAAGCTAACTCAAAATAAAACATGAACCTAAATGCAAGAGCTAAAACTACTTTTTAAAATTCTTAGGAAAAAAACTCAAGAATAAATCTGTATGACTTTGTGTTACTCAAAGCCTTTCACACCAAAGCCAAGTGTAACAAAAGAAAAAGAAGATAAATCAGACTTCATAAGAACTTGTGTGTTTCAGAGGACACCATCAAGGTGAAGAGGGGTAGGCGTTTGGCAGAGCAGTTAAGCTGCCACTAGGACACCTGCACCCCCAGTCAGAGTACTTGATTTCAGGCCCTGGTTCTGCTCCCAGTTCCAGCTTCCTGCTAACGCACACCCTGTGAGGCAGCAGGTGACAGCTCAAATACATGGGTTCCTGTCCCACGTAGGAGACCTGACTAGTGTTCCTGGCTGCCGGCATTGGCCCAGTCCAGCCCTGGCTGTGGTGGTCATTTGAAGAGTGAACCAGCAGATACGAGCTCTCAGTCTGTCTCTCTGGCTCTCAAATAAAATAATTTGCTTTTCTAATTTTAAAAAGTGAAATGATAACTCATAGAACAGGAGGAACTATTTGAAAATTATGTATTTGGGGTAGGCGTTTGGCATCGCAGTTAAGACTCGTCTTGTATCAGAGTACCTGGATTCTACTCCCAATTCCAGCTTTCTGCTAACGTGCACCCTGGGAGGCAGCAGGAGCTGGCTCAAAGAGCTGGGTTCCTGCTACCCATGCAGGAAACCCAGATTGAGCTCTTGACTCCTGGCTTCAGCCTGGGCCAGCCTCAGCTGTTGTGGACATTTGGGGAACAAGCTAGGAAACAGGAAACATCTCTATTTCTTTCTCCTCTCTCCCTCCCTTTCCAATATACAGGTAAATTTTTTTAAAATGATACAGCACACAAGGGGTTAAGCTGCCACCTGCAATGCCAGCCTCCCACGTAAGTGCTGGTTAGAGCCTAGCTGCTCCACTACCAATCTAGCTCCCTGCTATGTGCCTGGGTAAGCAACAGAAGATGGCCCAAGTATTGGGGCCCTTGCCACACATGTGGGAGACCCAGATGGAGTTTCAGGCTCCTGGCTTCTGCCTGGCCCACCCCCAGCTTTTGCGACCATTTGGGGAATATATAGAAGATCTCTTTCTCTCCCTCTAACTCTGGCTTTCAAATAAATAAATCTTTCCAAAAAATCATATATTTAGAGAGGTTCCAAGATGGCGGAGTTGAAAGTCCAGTCCAGGAGAAGACAGATTTTAAAAAGTGGAGAGAATATGGTCTCAGCAAACAGTTAGGGAGAAAACAGCAGAGGAAACTCTACTGAAATTAGAGGGAGATGGTGGACCTAGGTGGAAGGTGTGGACACCCACAACTTGGGACTTCAGCAGCCAAGAGCCTACCTCGTAGCCAAGAGCCTATGTACCAGCTTTGGAAACTAAGGTGAGACCAGACCACAGCAGTCCAAGTCACTGGCAATAAAACTGCAGGAAGAGCCTAAAGGGAACCTGGCAGGGAGCCCTGTGGGCGATAGTGTACCTGCCAAACTAGAGGAGAAAAAAAAAAGGACGGACACATTTCTCTCTCCCCAGTCATTTACAACAGCGTCCTATAACAAGCCGATAGAGCAGGCGCCATTTTGGACACATGTCACAGCTGCACCAGCTCATTCTGTGCCCGGCAACCAGCAGAGTAGAAACTCCTGATTCTGGTGGGGAGAAATAACAGGGGGCTAGGAGCTTGTGACTGTGTGAGGCTTCTGTACCAGACTTTCAAAAATGTTGAGGCTGTGTGGGAGGACTCACAGTGTGGCTAGGACTTCGGGCAGTCACAGTGGGGGACTCCACATGCTCAGGGCTTCCTGGTTACCTGGTGAGAGACATTGCTGGGGAATCTGAACTTACGCTGAGAACTGCACAGATCCTTTGTGTGGTCCTTGGGACACAGCAGGGAATATTATACCCACTGGGGCTATCGCTCAGGCACTGGGCTCCTTTGAGGAGATGAACTCAGCTAACAGAATAATTTCCCTTCTGATTAAAAAAAGGGAGAGAGATGGTGGGCGCCGTGGCTCACTAGGCTAATCCTCCGCCTGCGGCGCCCGCACCCCGGGTTCTAGTCCAACCAGGGTGCCAGATTCTGTCCCAGTTGCTCCTCTTCCAGTCCAGCTCTCTACTGTGGCCCGGGAGTGCAGTGGAGGATGGTCCAGGGCCTTGGGCACTGCACCCACATGGGAGACCAGAAGGAAGCACCTGGCTCCTGGCTTCAGATCGGCACAGCGCGCCGGCCATAGCAGCCATTTGGGGGGGGTGAATCAACAGAAGGAAGACCTTTCTCTCTCTCTCTCTCTCTCTCTCTCTCTCTCTCTCTCTAACTCTGCCTGTCAAAAAAAAAAAAAAAAGGGAGAGAGAGAGAGAGACATGATTTACCACGCCAAGCCTGAGTGTGTCACCTTAGGCACCCTCTTAACCCTGGAAACTGAACAGAGTTCCCTGGCCACACCCACTACAAGCCTCTAGATATTCACTGAAAGTAGACATCCCACTTACCTACAGAGCCACAGTACAAAGATAAAAGCTACCACAGCAAAAAAAAAAAAAAAAGGAAACCAACTAGTACCTCTACAAATGCCAAACAACGTTCCAATTCAAGAAACAAGAATAAAAAAGACAAAATGACACCCCCAAAAGAACACAACACTTCCATAACTAAGGGATCAATTCAACGGGAAGATGTAACTATTATAAACATATAGGCACCTAAATACAGGGCACCCAGTGATTTAGAAGAAATGTTAAGGGACCTAAAGGGAAACATAGACACCAATACAATAGGAATGGGGGACTTCAATACTCCACTTTCAGCAATGGACAGAACAACCGGACAGAAAATAAGCAAAGAAACAGAGGAAACAGCAGATTTAATTGACACTATAGACCAAATCGACCTAACAGATACCTACAGAACTTTTTACCCTTCAGTTGCAGAATACACATTCTCCTCAGCAGTACATAGAACTTCCTCTAGGATTGACCACATAGTAGGTCATAAAGCAAGTCTCAGCAAATTCAAAAAAAAAAAAAAAAAATCATACATCTTCTTGGACCACGTTGCAATGAAGCTGGAAATCAGCAACTCAGGAATCTCTAGAACATATGCAGACACATGGAGACTGAACAACACGCTCCTGAATGAACAGCTGGCCATAAAAGAAATTAAAAGAGAAATCAAAAAATTTCTAGAAATAAATGAAGACAGCATATCAAATCTTATGGGATACAGCAAAAACAGTTTTAAGAGGAAAGTTTATAGCAATAGGTGCCTACATCAACAAATTGGAAGAGCACCAAATAAATGAACTATCAGTGTATCTCAAGAATCTAGAAAAACAACAGCAAACCAAACCCAAAACTAGTAGAAGAAAAGAAATAATTAAAATTAGAGAAGAAAGAAACAAAATTGAATCCAAAAAACAATACAAAAGATTAGCAAAATGAAGAACCGTTGTTTTTTTTTTTTTTTGAAAAAATAAACGAAATTGACATACCATTGGCCCAACTAATCAAAAAACGAAATAGAAGACCCAGATCAATAAAATTAGAGATGAAAAAGGAAATGTAACAACAGACACCACAGAAATAAGGAGAATCATCAGAAATTACTACAAAGAGCTGTATGCCAACAAACTGGGAAGCCAGTTTTGATAGATTCCTGGACACATAGAGCCTACCTAAAGTGACCCATGAAGACAAAGAAAACCTAAACAGGGGCTAGTGCTGTGCTATGGCAGGTAAAGCCGCCGTCTGCAGTGCCGGCATCCCGTATGGGTGCTGGTTTGAGATCCAGCTGCTCCACTTCTGATTAAGCTCTCCGTTACGGCCTGGGAAAGCAGTAGAGGACAGCCCAAGTCTTTGGGCCCCTGCACCCACCTGGGAGACCTGGGGGAGGTTCCTGGCTCCTGGCTTCAGACTGGCACTGTTCTGGCCACTGTGACCATCTAGGGATTGAACCATTGGATGGAAGACCTCTCTCTCTCTCTCTCTCTCTGTGCCTCTGCCTCTCCGTAAATCTGTCTTTCTAATAAATTAATTAAAAAAAAGTCACAGGAATAAAAATGACACAACCAAAATGGAATTTTGTGTTCAGGAGTAACATCATCTTTTTTAAAAAAAACTTTTATTTTATGTATTTGAAAGACAAGAGTTACAGAGACAGAGGTCTTCCATCCAATGGTTCACTCCCCAGATGGCCACAACAGCCGGAGCTGTGACCAATCCGAAGCCAGGAGCTTCTTCCAGGTCTCCCACGTGGGTGCAGGGGCCCAAGGACTTCGGCTATCCTCTACTGCTATCCCAGGCCATAGCAGAGAGCTGGATGGGAAGAGGAGCAGCCAGGACTAGAACCGGCACCCATATGGGATGCCAGCACTTCAGGCCAGGGCTTTAACCCACTGCACCACCGCACCGGCCTCTTTTAAAAATATTGTTCATAAGGTCATGATTTTTTAAAAATATGTTGTTTATTTATTTTCATTTTATTTGGAAGGCAGACATGTAGAAAGACAGAGTTTAGTCCCAAAATGCATACACAGCAAGGACTGGGCTAGGCTGAACCCAAGTTTCCCATAATGGGTGGCAGAGATGGAATTAACTGCTGCCTCTCAGGGTGCACATGAGCAGAAAGCTGGAGAGCTGGGACTCTGACCAGGCACTCTGATATGGGCACAGGCATCTGAAGTGGAAACTCAGCTGCTGTACCAAATGCCCACCCCATAACATCATCTTTTATTTCACATTTCATTATCTCTGATCAACTTCATCCCCTGAAGTTCGTGTATCATTTTTTTAAAATCAACTGCTTTTATATTTTCCCTATGTAACCAAGCAAATGTTCCGCTAATTTTAATAAAAATGCTTTTGGCTCAAAATCAATCTTACAACAGCATATCACCAAATTAATGAGAAAAAAAGGAATATAACATTTTCTGAATTGAATCAATTATTTAGCCCCTAAAGAAATGTTTCCATTATTTCAGACTCTGTATCACTAATGAATTAGAATAGACTTGAACAAAGATTTGACTATTTGAAATCCCTCAGGATAATCATACTAGTAATCTTTATGATGATCTTAAAATTTAATTATACAGAGACCATAAGTTTATAGAGAATTCTAACCTAGATTTAAAATTCTTGAACAGAATTATTTAAATATAACCTAGATTTTAAAACCTTGAACAGAGGGCAACGTTGTAGTGTAGTGGGTAAAGACACCACCTGCAATACTGGCATCCCATATGGGCAGCAGTTCATGTCCCAGCTGCTCCACTTCCAATCCAGCTCCCTGCTAATGTGCCTGGGAAAGTAGCAGAAGATGGCCAAGTGCTGGGTCCCTGCACCCCCATGGGAGACCCAGATGAATCTCCAGGCACCTCGCTTTGGCCTGGCCCAGCATGAGCCATTACAGCCATATGGGGAATGAAACAGCAGATGGAAGATTGATCTCTTTATCTCTCTCTGTTTCAAGTAAATAAACAAATATTTTAAAATAAATAAATTTCTGTGGATTCATTAGAAAGCTGCTTAAATGCAGCTGCTGGGGCCGGCCCTATGGCGTGGCAGGTAAAGCCACCACCCACAACATCTGCATCCCATATGGGTGCAGGTTCAAGTCCCAGCTACTCCACTTCTGATCTAGCTCCCTGCTAATGGGCCTGGGAAAGCAGCAGAAGATGACCCAAGTCCTCAGGCCCCTGCACCTATGTGGGAGACCTGGAAGAAGCTCCTGGCTCTTCTCTTCGATCGACCCAGCTCCAGCCTTTGTGGCCATTTGAGAAGTAAACCAGCGGGTAGAAGATCTCTCTCTATAACTCTTCCTATCAAATCAATAAATAAATCTTTATAAAAAATAGCTGCTTTAAAATTATATATTGTGGCCGGTGCCGCGACTCACTTGGCTAATCTTCCACTGCAGTGCCAGCACCCTGGGTTCTAGACCCAGTCGGGACACTGGATTCTATCCTGGTTGCTCCTCTTTCAGTCCAGCTCTCTGCTGTGACCCAGGAAGGCAGTAGAGGATAGGCCAAGTGCTTGGGCCCTGCACCCGCATGGGAGACCAGGGGGGAAGCACCTGGCTCCTGGCTTTGGATCAGCGCAGCGCGCCAGCCGCAGCACACTGGCCGTAGCACACCAGCCGTAGCAGCCATTTGGGGGGTGAACCAACGGAAAGGAAGACCTTTCTCTCTGTCTCTCTCTCACTAACTCTGCCTGTCAAAAAAATTATATATTACAATCATATTCTAAGAAATGATCTGTATACAGAAATATGGTATATAGAAAGAAATGGAAGGAAATAAGCACACTGACAGTCACTGCTTTATTAGGGTGGCAAAACTATAGGTGACTGACATTAAAACATTTCTTCATGGCACAACAATTTTGGAAAGTAACTTAGGTATATCTAATAAAGATGTATATACTCAAACCCAGTGATACCAAACGTAGTGAAATTTTTATCTATGTGTATGACAGAAAAGTGAAAAGGTTGAACACAAGATGCAAGAGGATGAAATTACACATACCAAGTTTAAAAACATGTTAAGTAACACCATATAAAGTTTAGGAGATATATACACACAGTAGTTAATTAAATTAAAATACACATATGATATGTGTTTTACATATGCTATGTATATATACATATATCTGCTTCAGGAAATGAAAAGATATGTTATATGGGCCTTCATGCCTTACTTCTTTGAAAAAATCTGAAACAAATGTGGCAAACTGAAAAAGCTAGGTGCTAAACAAAAAGCTATACTTATTTTTTGTATTCTCTTTATATGCATGAAATATTTAAAATTTCGTATTTGTCATAAGAAGTCAAGTTTTAAGTAACATATGGCTAAGGCAATAGTTGAGTCAATCGCCCTGATCTGATCATCAGACTGCATATATGTACTGAAATGTCACACTGTATCCCCAAAAATATATAATTGCAATGTGCCAATGTTTTAGAATTTTAATAAATAAATATATTTTATGTTTTTTGTCTTCCGGGTCCCCTGTGGAATAATCTATTAAGCCTCAAGCTACTAAAAGTAGCCCAGATATTTCTTTATCTTTGAGCTAAAAACATTAAGATGAAATCGATGGAGCCCATTAAATCAAAAAAAAAAAAAAAAAAGCTACACATAACTAGCATGAAATCTCAATAGGTTCTGAAAATAAGTCACTTCATTAAGAAATTTAGAAATTCTGTCCACTTGAAGCCATACCTGGCCTTGCAATTCTGGTCTTGTGGGATATGTACTTGGGTAAGGAGCCCGATGTCGTGCAGTAGAATTCCAATAGTTTGAGTTGTAGTTAGGATACGGTGGCTGCTCCTAAGAGAAAAAGGAAAATAAAGCCAATTTTAACAAATTATTTTAACAGTCTGAGATCAATCAACAAGAGGCAGGTTACAAGTACATATGAAAAAAAGGAATCGAATGCCACTATAAATCATTCATTATTAAATTTATACAGGCCTACTACAGAATGAACCATACGACCTAGGGGTGGACATTACAGGAGTAGTGGCACAGCACTGTGGTTAAGCTGCAGCCTGGGAGACGACATCCTGTAGAGGGCTGGTCCCTCCACTGCCAATCCAGCTTCCTGCTAACGAGCCTGGGAAGGCCCTGGATGATGGCCCAAGTACTTGGGTACTTGCTACCCATGAGTCCGAGATGGAGTTCCCAGCTCCTGGAGGCTGCCTGGTCCAGTGCTGGCTGTTGTAGGCATCTGAGAGTGAACAAGCAAATAGGAGGTCTTTCCTCTAACTCTTCTCTGTCATTCTTTCAAATAAATAAATAAAAACTTTAAAACAATTATATGACCTAGAACAAAACAATTATTGACTATCTAGTCAAAGTTTGCTCTTATGCATTGTGCCAATCCCACAGGCCAAAATGATACATAAAGGAATTTTACTAAATCAAGATGATCAGCAAAACCAGACATTAAATTGCCTTTATCCCTCTTCAATCAGCATCCTTCATCATTATAACACTAATTTACTTAGTGAAACAAAACCACCTTTGCCACTTTCGAGAAGAGCACTTGCCTAACAACTGAAACACGAAGACATTACTACTGAAGCCTACTTCGAGCACATGCATCGCCAGTACTCAGCTCCCGCCCTGGCCAGACGCTATTTGTCCACATGCCTCTGCTCTGCGCTATGGGTAAGCTTTCTGCTGGAAGCCTGTAAGCTCAGTGTCAGGAACTGATGTAGAACAATCACTACTCCAGGGAGAAAATCTAAGACGATGTTCTCTTTAGCCTTTCTCTCCATCTCAAAAATAAGTGCAATGACAGCTGTTAGCGTCTTCCCTGAAAACACACATGAAGTGCCTCCGGTTCTGTCAAAGGCCACTCTGGACCACGTTAACTTCTCAAGAATTTTACTCTTGCAGTTACCTCTACTCTCTCATTTGTCATCTGCTTCTCCTAGTAGCACATCTGCACTAAAATACAAACTTGCCCTCAAAACTTCTACAAATATTAGGGGCCGGCGCTGTGGCTCACTTGGTTAATTCTCCACCTGCGGCGCCAGCATCCCATATGGGCGCTGGGTTCTAGTCCCGGCTGCTCCTCTTCCAGTCCAGCTCTCAGCTGTGGCCCAGGAGTGCCGTGGAAGATGGCCCTGCACCCACATGGGAGACCAGGAGGAGGCACCTGGCTCCTGGCTTCGGGTCGGCACAGTGCGCCAAGCCGCAGCGGCCATTTGTGGGGGGTGAACCAGCCCAAGGAAGACCTTTCTCTCTGTCATTCTCTCTCACTGTCTAACTCTGTTAAATAAAAAAAAAAAAAAAAAAACAACGGTGCCGCGGCTCACTAGGCTAATCCTCCGCCTAGCGGCGCCGGCACACCTGGTTCTAGTCCCAGTTGGGGTGCCGGATTCTGTCCCGGTTGCCCCTCTTCCAGGCCAGCTCTCTGCTGTGGCCAGGGAGTGCAGTGGAGGATGGCCCAGGTGCTTGGGCCCTGCACCCCATGGGAGACCAGGAAAAGCACCTGGCTCCTGGCTCTTGCCATCGGATCAGCGCGCTGCGCCGGCTGCAGCGCACCAGCCGCGGCAGCCATTGGAGGGTGAACCAACGGCAAAGGAAGACCTTTCTCTCTGTCTCTCTCTCTCACTGTCCACTCTGCCTGTAAAAAAAAAAAAAAAAAAAAAAAAAAAAAAAAAAAAAACTTCTACAAATATTAAAGATATTTAATTCTGAAAGTACAGTAACGAAATGTGACTAAATAAGTGAGTATATAAATAAATACATAGGGGGCCGGGGCTGTGGCGCCGCGGGTTAACACCCTGGCCTGAAGCACCAGCATCCCATATGGGCGCCGGTTCTAGCCCCGGCTGCTCCACTTCCGATCCAGCTCTCTGCTATGGTCTGGGATTGCAGAAGAGTATGGCCCAAGTCCTTGGACCCCTGCGCCCGCATGGGAGACCCAGAGGAAACTCCTGGCTCCTGGCTTCGGATCGGCGCAGCTCTGGCCATTGCGGCCATCTGGGGTGTGAACCATCGGATGGAAGACCTCTCTCTCTCTCTCTGCATAACTCTGAATTTCAAATAAATAAAATAAAAAATATTTAAAAAAATAAATACATAGGAATAACAATAACCAGGTAATTGTCAAAACTGAGTGATGGATATATATATATATATATATATATTTGTAACTCTAGTCTCCAACATATGTTTGAAAATTTCTGATAAAAAAAGAAACAAAACTGTGGGACAGATATTTAAAGTAGATTGCCTTTATGGGGCTGGTGCCATGGCGCAGTAGGTTAATCCTCCACCTGCGGCACTGGCATCCCATATGAGCACTGGTTCTAGTCCTGGCTGCTCTTCTTCCCATCCAGCTCTCTGCTATGGCCTGGGAAAGCAGTGGAAGATGGCCCAAGTCCTTGGGCCCCTGCACCCACGTGGGAGACCCAGAAGAAGCTCCTAGCTTCGGATTGGCGCAGCTCCAGCCACTGCAGCCATTGTAGAATGAACCAACAGAAAGAAGACCTTTCTGTCTCTCCCTCTCTGTCTGTAACTCTACCTCTCAAATAAATATTTAAAAAATAAAGTAGACTGCCTTTAAATATATCCTGTTTTGTACATTTAACTTTCAACAACTGTAAATACTTTACATAATGAACAAAGATAATGAAATCTTTTACATTCCTAAAAGAAAGCAAAACAAAAACAAAATCACTGAGTACAGCATTGGTTGAACAACCTTACAAAGAAACCCTACAAAATTAACTTAAAGCACAATAATTCAACTGACATTCCTAGCAGGATATACCCTAAAGACCAAAAGCAAATCAAAACAAACTAACAAAATTAAGAAAACTGAAAAAAGCTTGAATTTTTTTTAGCAATCATATTAATAATTACCAACATCGTTATTATTTTGATACTTTTGTGTGGGTATTGTACTTGCAAATAAATAATTATGTTGGGCCGGCGCCGCAGCTCACTAGGCTAATCCTCTGCCTTGCAGCGCCGGCACACCGGGTTCTAGTCCCGGTCGGGGCACCGGATTCTGTCCTGGTTTCCCCTCTTCCAGGCCAGCTCTCTGCTATGGCCAGGGAGTGCAGTGGAGGATGGCCCAAGTGCTTGGGCCCTGCACCCCATGGGAGACCAGGATAAGTACCTGGCTCCTGCCATCGGATCAGCGTGGTGCGCTGGCTGCAGCGCACTGGCCACAGTGGCCATTGGAGGGTGAACCAACGGCAAAGGAAGACCTTTCTCTCTGTCTCTCTCTCTCACTGTCCACTCTGCCTGCCAAAAAATAATAAATAAATAAATAAATAAATAAATAAATAAATAATTATGTTGGCATGGTTGGGAATCAGTATTTTCATGATAGGAGAGATACAGAAAGAAAAATAATGAAATTTGGGGCCGGCACTGTGGCATAGCTGGTAAAGCTACTGCCTGTTAAGCTGGCATCCCAGATAGGCAGGGGTTCCACTTCTGATCCAACTCCCTGCTAATGGCCTGGGAAAAGCAGTGGAAGATGATCCAAGTAGTTGGGCCCCTGGCGCCCACATCAGAGAACGGATGAAACTCCTGGCTCTTGATTTCAGCCTGGCCCTGCCCTGGCCATTGCAGCCATCTGGAAAGTGAACTGACAGAAGAAACCCCCCCCCCCCTAATTCTGCATTTCAAGTAAAAAAAAAATTATTAATTAATTTTAAAATTTAAATAACGAAATTAAAAACCCATATATTCATTAATCTGAATTGGAAATAGCGTGAATTCAAATGGTATCATAGTTTCTTAAAAAACGGGCATATGGCGCCATGGTTAAGACGCTACTTGGAATATCCACATTTGAGATTGGACAGCGTGGGTTCTAGTCCCAGGTCTGGTTCCTGCTAACGAGCATACTGGGAAGCAAGAGGTGAGGGCTCAAGTTTCAGTCTGGACCAGTCCCCACTGTTGAGGGCATGTGAGGAGTGAACCAGCAGATGGGAGTTCTCTATCTCTGGGTCACTCAATATCTGTCTGTGGCGTAGTGGGAAAAGCCACAGCATCCCATATGGGTGCTGGTTCGAGTCCCGGCTGCTCCACTTCCAATTCAGCTCTCTGCTATGGCCTGTGGCATAGTAGGTAAAGCCACAGCATCCCATATGGGTGCTGGTTCGAGTCCTGGCTGCTCCACTTCCAATCCAGCTCTCTGCTATGGCCTGTGGTATAGTAGGTAAAGCCACAGCATCCCATATGGGTGCTGGTTCGAGTCCCGGCTGCTCCACTTCCAATCCAGCTCTCTGCTATGGCCTGTGGTATAGTAGGTAAAGCCACAGCATTCCATATGGGTGCTGGTTCAAGTCCCGGTTGCTCCACTTCCAATCCAGCTCTCTGCTATGGCCTGGAAAAGCAACAGAAGATGGTCCAAGTCCTTGGGCCCCTACATCCACATGGGAGACCCAGAGGAGGCTCCTGGCTCCTAGCACAGCTCCGGCTGTTGCGACCAACTGGGGAGTGAACCAACAGACGGAAGATGTCTCTCTCTCTGTTTGCCTCTCCTCTCTCTGTGTAGCTCCTTCAAATAAATAAGTAAATCTTTAAAAAAAAAAAAAAAAAAAGATACCTCTCTGTCTCTCAAATAAATAAAAGTACCAAATTGGGGCAGGTGTTTTGGCCTAACAGACACTTGCATCCTATGTCAGAGTGCCTAAATTTTTTTTTTTTAATTTATTTAACAGATAGTGTTAGACAGTGAGAGAGAGAGAGAGAGAGATCTTCCTTCCGTTGGTTCACTCCCCAAATGGCCACCACGGTTGGAGCTACGCCAACCCGAAGCCAGGAACCAGGTGCTTCTTCCCAGTCTCCCACACGGGTGCAGGGCCCAAGCACTTGGGCCATCCTCCTCTGCCTTCCCGGGCCACAGCAGAGAGCTGGACTGGAAGAGGAGCAACCGGGACTAGAACCGGTGCCCATATGGGATGCCGGCACCGCAGACAGAGGATTAACCAAATGAGCCACGGCACCGGCCTCACAGTGCCTGAATTTGATATCTGGCTCTGGTTCCTGACTTCAGTTTTCTGCTAATGTAGACTCTAGGAGGCAGCAGTGACGGCTCAAGTAACTGGATTCTTGCTGCCCACATAAGAAACCTGGATTGAGCTCCCCACTCCTGTCTTCAGCCCAGCCTAGTCCCAGCCACTGCAGGCACCTGAGAAATCAGCCAGCTGATGCAAGCTCTGTATCTCAAATTAACTAGTCCTTTCAAAACCTACCACACTGATAACCACAAACAGGACATAATTCAAATAACTCTTGAACAGCTTTCAGAATGAGTATCCTTAGTGGTATATACTCTAAAGGCAAAAGAAATGCAAAAGAGAAAAAAAAAAAAACTACACAAAACGTTGTCACAAGTAATATTAGTAATGGAATTTTTAAATTATTCTGTGTATTAGAGAGGCGAAAAATAAATAAATATGATGATATTATTGAGAACCAGTATTTTCACAGGGATAGAAAAGAATAAAATATGGAATAGGCAAGCTGAGCAAGAACTGGGTGATAGTGGACTTGAATTGGTGGTATCAGTATAAATTCACATATTTTTAAAAATGTAATATAAGGGACCTGTGCTGTAGCATAGTGCACTAAGCCTCCGCCTGGTTCCTGGTTTCAGATCGGCTCAGCTCCAGCCACTGCAACCATTTGGGGAGTGATTCAGCAGATGGGAGACCTTGCTCACTGTCTCTCCTTTTCTTGGTCTGTAACTCTAGCTCTTAAATAAAGAAAGCTTTAAAAAATTTAATATAACTTTTAATGCCAAACAAACAACTATGGGTAAAAGTAACCTGTCAAAGAAGTAAAGGGTCACTGTCAAGTTTAGCAACACTCTGCATGTACCCTCCATCATCAGGCAGGCTTCAGTCTCAGGATGAGAAGATACACGGCTAAATCCAAACTTAACCTGGAGGCTGGAGAAGAACAGCAACAGCAGATGTACAGAAACAAACACGTACTGCCTTAGTCACTGAAATCCGGAGCTGTCTTTTACTACAAGAAAAATCAATTAATAACTAACTGTCTAACGTGTAACATAGCACAGAGAAAAAAGAATGATTTAAAATGACTTTTGGATGACACTATTTTAGCTGTTTATCTTCAGTAGAACACAGTCTACCCTCTGCATCTGTAGACCAAAAATATTCAGAAAGAAAGAGACAGGCATCTGGCCTACCAATTAACATGCCCAAGTCTCATGCCTCAGTCCCCAAGTTCATTCCAGCTTCCTGCCAATGCAGATCATGGGAGGCAGCCGTGATGGCTCAAATGGTTGGGTCCCTGTTACCCACTCAGATCTGGTATGAGTGTTCAGTTCCTGGATCCAGCCCCAAAGATGGGATATCTATCTATCTCTCAAATAAATTCTTCTAAAATTTTTTATGATTAGAGGAAAAAAATATGTCTGTACTAAACATATACACTTTTTTTCTTCATTATTCCCATACAATAAAACCTAACCACTGTTTACATTGTATTAGTTATTGCAAGTATTCTGAGATGATTACAAATATTCTGAGATGACTTAACATATCCAGCAGCATATACACAGGTTACACACAAATACAGCACCATATACAAGGAAGCTGAGCATCATGGATTTTATTATCTTGGAAGCAATCCCTTGTAGATACTGAGGGACAACTGTATTATCTCAGGACAGCTGAAGTGCAAAGAAACCAGAATTGCACCCACTAGGTAGCTGTTCGTCATAATTATGGCACTCTTATCTTTATTAAAAGCTTGACTGAAATATTCACTACCACACAATCCATCCGTTTAAAGTATACAATTCAATGGCTTTCAGTAAATTCAGATATGTGCAATACCTCCAAAACTTTAGAAACATCCCCATCCCCCAATCTCCCACTATAACATCCTACTTCCTACCTCTACATCACTGCCTATTCCGGATGTTTCATAGAAGTGCAATCTGTGGCTGCTTTCTTTCATTCAGCCTATTTCCAGGCTTCAGCTATGTTGGGTCATGTGTCAGTATTTCACTGCCTTTGGTGGCCAATTAATATTCCATTGTATGCAAATACCATACTGTTTTTCCATTCATCAATTACTGGATATCTAAACTGTTATCACCTTCTGATTATAATGCTATAAACATTTTTTAAGATTTTTTTTTTAAGATTTATTTATTTATTTGAAAGTCAAAGTTACACAGTGAGAGGAGAGGCAGAGAGACAGAGAGGTCTCCTATCCACTGGTTCACTCCCCGATTGGCCACAACAGACGGAGCTGCGCCACTCCGAAGCCAGGAGCCAGGAGCTTCTTCCGGGTCTCCCACGCGGGTGCAGGGGCCCAAGGAGTTGGGCCATCCTCTACTGCTATCCCAGGCCATAGCAGAGAGCTGATTGAAAGTGGAGCAGCCAAGTCTCAAACAGGCGCCAATATGGGATGCCAGTGCTTCAGGCGAGGGCGTTAACCCGCTGTGCCACAGCGCCGGCCCCTAAAATTTATTTTATTTATTTGAAAGGCAGAGTTACAGAGAGGAAGAAACAGCAAGAGGTCTTCCTTCCATCCACTGATTCACTCCCTAAATGGTCACAATGGCTGAGGCTGGGCCAGGCCAAAGCCAGGAGCCAGGAGCTTCTTCTCAGTCTCCCACGTGGGTGCAGGGACGCGAGCATTTGAGCCATCTTCCATTGCTTTCCCAGACCCATTAACAAGGAGCTGGGTTGGAAGTGGAGAGCCAGGACTCAAACAGGCACCCATATGGGATGCCAGTGTTGTTGGCTTTACCCAGTATACCACAATGCCAGCCCCTGCTATAAACATTTGTGAACAACTTTTTTATCTTTTTTTGCAGAGGAGGGGTGTTCTGCTTTGGTTTTTTATGCCATGCTAATGGATACACAGTGGTTCTGATTTGTAGTTCTCTGATAACTAATGATGTTGAGCATCTTTTCATGTGTTTGTTAGCCATCTGTGTATCTTCTTTGGGAAATGTTTATTCAGATTTTTAGCCCATTTTTTAATCAGGTTGTCTTTTCACTGCAGGGTTTTAACAGCCTTTTATATATTAGAGATACAAAAGAGTCCCTTTTCAAATGTACCATTTACAAATATCTTCCTTTTCACTTTCTTCATAGCATCCTTTGAAGTATAAAAGCTTTTCAATTTTGATGAAGCTGACTTTATTTTTTTCATTTTTGCTTTTGGTGTCATCTGTATAGTTTTAGCTTTAAAAAGACATTTTTCCTTTGAAAGGCAGAGAAACAGAAAGAGAGAGAGAGAGAGAGATCAATCTTCTATTAGCTGGTTCATTCTCCAAATGCCTACAACAGCTAAGACTATTACAGGCCAAAGCCAGGAACCAGGAACCAAAGTGGGTAGCAGGAAACCAAGTACTTGGGCCATCATCTGCTGGCTCCTAGGGGGTATTAGCAGAAAGCTGAATTGGAAGTGCAGAGTAGCCAGGCCTCCGACAAGGCAATCCAATATGGGATGCAGGCATCCCAAGCGGCAGCTTAACAACTGCATCCCCTACAACACCTGCCTCCAGTTGTAGCTCTTACAGCTACTCCCATAATCCCTTTTGACTTAGCTTTTGTAAATGGTGTGAAATAAGGGGTCAAAGTCATTCTTTGGCATGTGATTATCCAGTTGTCATGGCACCAACTACTGCAAAGACTCTTCTTTTTCCCCACTGAATGATCTTGGCACCCTTGTTGAGAATCAACTAACCAGGACAGGTAAGTTTATACCTAGACTCTCAATTCCACTCCAGCTTCTAGACCTCTGCAACCATCAGGTTTCTGAGGACTTAAATACTAGCAATGAGGGAATTCAGCCGAATCTTCTCATTGGTGCCAACTGAAAGTCTGCACTCAATCGCTATCATTTTGGTCAATGAGTGTATTTGAGAGGTGGGCATTTGGCATAGCAGTTAAGGCACTGCTTGGGATGCCCACATCCCATACTTAAGTATCTGGGTTCAAGTCCCAGCTCTGCTTCCAATTCCAGCTTCCTGCTAGTGTGTACTCTGAGAGGAATAGGGTCCCTGCACCTGGATGGGAGACCTCAACTGAGTTCCAAGGCCCTGGCTATTAACAGGCATTTGTCGAGTGAATTAACAGATAGAAGAGATGTATCTCTCCTTTCCTCTCTCTCTTTCAAATAAATAAAAATTTTTAAAAACATACCTGAACTGAAAATGGAAAGTCAACTTTATACACAAAAAAGCACATCTCTGTCTGGAACATGTAATGCCAATCTCTACAGTTTCCAACTCCATAATATTTCCATAGGCTGTGGGAAGATGATTCAGCCTCCAGCCTCGAATTTTGGCAATGTGTGAGTTGAGTGAGTACCCTGCACAGATGTAGAGTCTCCTCTGTCGCCTTTGCTAAGGCCCTATTCGTGTGCTAACAAATGTTCAGAACTCTTGGCATCCCTCTACAAGAAAAAGCTGTAAGCGCTTTTCCCTTGCCAGTGTCCTAAGGCAGAAGATTTGAGATACTATTTCTTAGTACAGGCATTTACCACTATAAATTTTCCTCTAAGCACTACTTTAGCTGCATCTCCTAAGTTTTGGTAGGCTGTGCCTTCATTTTTAACATCTCAAAGTTCCCTATTTCACTTTTTTAAAAATATTTATTTATTTATTTGAAAGGCAGAGTAATAGAGAAAGAAGGGGGAAGGGCAGAATGAAGCCAGGAGCCAGGAACTTCATATAGCTCTCCCACATTGGTAGCAGTATCCCAAGCACTTGGGTCATCTTCCACTGCTTTTCCCAGGCAGGACACCAACCGGGACAGCAACCAGGACACCAACCAGTGCCCACAGGGGATGCCAATACTGGAAAGCAGCCGCAACAGTACCCATTTCTGTCTCATGGTCTGGTCCATGGACCATTCTTCACAAGCAGCAAGATTTTAAAGGGTTTCTATACTTAATTTTTTTCTTTTTGCTTAACAAATGTGATAATATAAAAACATAAAACTTACATGTAAAAAAACAAAAGGTAAGAGAACAAATCAGAGAAAAATTTTGCAACATCTATAATAACGTGTTGTTTTGTTTTAGTCTTCCAATGCTACCTAAGAAATGATCAGCCTAGACTTCTACAGTTTCCCAATCATCAACCTGAAATATTAAGTACAAACTCTAAAAATGGTTTACAAATGCCCATTACACATTTTCAGCTGTGTCTTCAACCACTCCGCATCATCACCCACCCAATGGGCACACGACTACTTGAGTCAAATCTGACAACTTCCTACACAACACGAAAATCTTCACTTCTCTAGCTTATGCAACACGTTCCCAACTCCACCTCAAAAAACACTTTAGCGGTAAGCATTTGCTACAGCAGTATTCCTAAGTTTGAGTTCCTGTTTGAGTCCCAGCTCTGCTATGGATTCCAGCTTCCTGCTAATGCAGAACCTGAGTGGCAGCAGGTGATGGCTAAAGTAGTTGGGTCCCTGCCGCCCACCCGGGAGGCCTGCATTGAATTCTAGATTTCTGGCTTCAGCTTGCATCAGCCCTGGCAACTGTGGGCATTGGAGCGGGGAGTGGGGGGAGGGACTGGGAACCAGCAAACGGAGGGCCTCTCTGTGTCTGTCCATCTGTCTTTCTCTCTTTCAAGTTTAAAAAAATTGCAAAAACCTATACTTTTGCTTTGATAACACAGCAAGCCCAAGAGAAGCAAGCCATCAGTTTGAAGTCCTTTCTTTTTCCCTTCAACTGATCTTTGATCTAATTTGGCTGCTTCTCTAGGGCAGGCATTTCATCACTGAACCACGGAAGTCCCATGGCTCACTCAGTCCAGCTCCAGGCAAAGACAATAAGGATCTTTCTTTACAATTAACTTCTACCTGTGACACATTTCTCATAAAAAATTTTACTGAGACATAATTAACATATCATAAAACTCATCCTTTTAAAACGTACAATTCTATGACTTTCAGTCTACTCAAAGTTGTGCAATCATCACTACTAATTTTAAAACATTTCATCAACCCAAAAAAGAAACCCTAGAGGCAGGCAGGCCCTTAGTGCAACAGTTAGGACACTGCTTGGGACGCCCACATGCCATATCAGAGTATCTGGGTTCAAGTTCCAGGTCCTCACCCAATTCCAGCTTCCTGCTAATGTGTACCGTGGAAGGCTGAGCAGGTAATGGAGACCCAGACTGAGCAACCGGCTTTGGCCTGGCCCAGCCCCAGCTGTTGCAGGCATCTGTGGAGTAAATCAGCCAATGGGAGACCTCTGCCTGCCTGCCTGCCTGCCTTTCAAAGAAAATAGTAATAATAATTACAGCATAGTGGGTTAAAACTCTGTTTAGGATACCCACATCCCATACCAGGGTGCCTGTGATGAAGCCCCACCTCCACACCCAATCCAGCACCCTGTGCAGCATACTCTGGATGGCAACAGATGATGGTTTAGTACCTGGGTCCCTGCTAACCATTCAAAAGACTCCCACTGAGTTCTGGGCTTTAGCTTCAGACTGGCCCAGTCCTAGCGACTGCGGGCATTTGGGGAGTAACCAACGAACAAAGATATCTCTCTCTCTCTCTCTCTCTGTCACTGCTTTTCTAATAAATAAAAATAAATGAACTTTAAAAAATATCCCACATGCTCTCCAACGCCTCTAGTCCCCCAACACCTCTACAGATATGCCTACTCTGGACATCTCATGTAAATGGAATTATACAACATGCATTCTGGGACTGGTTTCGCTCACATGGTGTGATGTTTTCATACTTCATTTACGTTGCAGCATGTCTCAGTATTTCATTTCTTCATATGGCCAAGTAACATTGCATTCTATGAATATGCCACATGTTGTGTATCCACTCATCAGCTGATGGACAACTGAGTGATCTCCCGTTTGGCTGTTTTGAACAACGGTGCTTCAAATATGCTCATACAAGTCTCTACAGGGATATGTTTTCAGTTCTCAAGTGGATATACAGCTAACTGGACTTGCTGGGTTACATACTAACTCTATACTTCATGTTTTGTGGAATTGTCAAACCATCTTCCAAAACACTGTGCCATTTTATTTATCTATTTTTAAAGATTTTTAAAATGTATTTCAAAGCCAGAGTAACAGAGGAGCGATCTGCCATCTGACATTCACTCCCCAAATGGCCACAACACCCAGGTCCGGCCCAGGCCAAAGCCAGGAGCCAGGAACTCCATCTGTGTCTCCCACAGGAGTGGCGGCGGCTCAACCCCTTGGGCCATCTTCTGATGCCTTCCAAGGCAGATCAGCAAGAAGCTGGATCCCAAGCTGAGCACCGCCGGGACTTGACCAGCAACAACCCAGGATACTGCCGCATTTTACATTCCCACCGGCGATGTATTACATTTTCAACAAAAGAGGATGTTACTATTCCTGAACCAACACAGCGGCGAGACTCCGCAGCCCCCTCCTCAGAATACTGCACTAACAAAAACAGAGGTGTAGTTCGGGCCGGACTAGAAAGAACACAGTGCTACGGGACCAAGTGCGTTTAAGCGAGTTCATCTCTCAGAGACTTATCTGCAAATAGGGATGCAGTAAATGGCATTGGCCTTGCAGTCCTTGGGAAGATCAAATACAGCAGTCTACGCAAAGGTGTTTTTACAACGCGGGCTAGCAGGGAGTCAGCCCTGGGCAAGGCAGTAAGGGCAAAGGCTAAACGCCCAGACTGCCCCCTCACTCGGTTCCTTCTCCGCTCCGTGCCGGAGGGGCTGCGGCCGCTTCCCTCGCCGGGGAGCCCGGTCGCGGAGCCACGCAGGAGGGGCAGGGCCGTGCCACTCCAGCCCCCAACACCCCGCGCCAAGTCGGCCTTCGCCCTTTTTTTTTTTTAACTGTACCAGTCTTCGTCTCTCCAATACCCCACGCCATAAGGAAAACAAACACGAAACCAGATCCAGGACGAACCCCAGATGCAGACCAATCCCAATGGCTGTCATCACCCAAAGACCACCCCCCCAACCCCACCGCATCCCCTCCGGGACACAGACCTGGTGGCTTCCTCCGGCCCGACCCGAATCCGACCAGGCGCCTCCCGTGGGATAGTAGCCATCGCCTCCTCCGCCTTCTCCAGGCCAGGTGGTCTCGGCCGGGCCGCCCCCGCGCACCCGCCAGGAAATGGGAGGCTGAGGAGGCTCCGGGCGAAGGTGAGGATACAAGGGTGGAGGCGGGTGCACTGGCACATCTCCACCTCCCGGCCCATAGTAGCGGCCGTAGGACGGACCGTCACTGGGGCCGTAGCCCGAGCGCCTCAGGGCCGACATGGGCTCCGCTGCCCCCAAGAGCTTCCCGCCCCCCACGGCCGGCCTACTGCGCAGGCGCCTGGGGCGAGGGGGCGTGGACGACAACAGCCAATCCCAGGCAGGTCCCGCCCCCTCTGCCGCCGAACCCCGGAAGTTGAGGGGAGGAAGCCGATGACTCCGGGGCTCCGGGAGGAGGAAACCCAAGGGGAGGCACCGTGTTCCTTAAGAGAGTAGGCACATTTTTCTCCCACAGTCTAGCTAATGCAGATTCCTCCTTCTCCCTACTCCTCAGGGACTGGGAAATGGTGTCTCCGGGACCGCTCGACTGCCCCGCCTCTTCCTGGAGATGGGCACGTGATACCGGAAGTGGGTGGGAGTGAAATGAAGGGGTTTCCGGCGGGCCCCCGGCGGCTGAAAGCCGGGGCTCAGGTGCTGGCCCGGGTCGGGGTTTGTGTCCCGATCCCGCCGAGGCGGCGACTTCAGCGGGGGGAAGGAGTTGTTGGAGGCGCTGGTTCGCCGCTGCTCGCTGCCTGGCAGCCTTATCTTAGCTCAAGATGAACTATATGCCCGGCACCGCCAGCCTCATCGAGGACATCGACAGTGAGTAGCCCAGCGGAGCCTGGGGCGAGACCCTCCCTCCTCCCGGGCCGGGGGTGCTGTGTTCTGAGCTCCGTGCGCGCTCCCAGGGGCCCGGGGCCCACCGCGTGGCCGCCCCTCCGCCTCTCTCCAGCCTCTCCCAGGCTCTCCGCCTGGGGAGCCACGAGCTGCGTGTGTCGCGCCGCGGAGGTCCCGGTGCACCGGCTCCCGCCTGCTGTGTTTGGAGGTGCCAGGTTGTTAACCCCTGCTCGGACGCGAACGCTTGCGTGGAAAGAATTCCTCAGAGCAGGAAACAGCGGGCGGGAGGGATAATCGGGAAAGGCTAATTAACGGGCTCTAAGTTAGGGTCAGCAGTCAGAAGTGCTGGTGTTCCTTTCCTGCTATAAAGGTGATGGTGCTCGTGCATGACGACAGTGTGGTGAAGATTTTTCTTGTATTAAAAAAAAAAAAAGGATTTTGAAGGTTTCCACCACAAGGAGAGATTATAGGTATTTGAGGACCTAGATTTGTTTACCCTGATTCGAGCTTTACACAATGTATGTGTTTATCCATGCATCATACATTATCCATGGATGCGTATAATGTGTATGGATCAGTTATATATGGATCAGAGAGGGGCCTGCGCTGTGGCGTAGCGGGGAAAGCCGACATCTTCAGTGCCAGCATCCCATATGGGCGCCGGTTCGAGTCCCTGCTGCTCCTCTCCCTATCCAGCTCTCTGCTGTGGCCTGGGAAAGCAGTAGGAGATGGTCCAGGTTCTTGGGCCCCTGCACCCACGTGGGAGACCCGGAGGAAGCTCCTGGCTCCTGGCATCGGATCAGTGCAGCTCTGGCCGTTGCGGCCAATTGGGGAGTGAACCAGCAAATGGAAGACCTGTCTGTCTCTCTCGCTCGCTCGCTCTCGCTCTGCCTCTCCTTCTCTCTGTGTGTAACTCTTTCGAACAAATAAATAAATCTTTTTTTTTTTTTTTTTTTTGACAGGCAGAGTGGACAGTGAGAGAGAGAGACAGAGAGAAAGGTCTTCCTTTGCCGTTGGTTCACCCTCCAGTGGCTGCCAGGGCCGGCATGCTGCGACTGGCTCACCTCGCTGATCCGAAGCCAGGAACCAGGTGCTTTTCCTGGTCTCCCATGGGGTGCAGGGCCCAAGCACCTGGGCCATCCTCCACTGCACTCCCGGGCCACAGCAGAGAGCTGGACTGGAAGAGGGGCAACCAGGACAGAATCCGGCGCCCCGACCGGGACTAGAACCCGGTGTGCCGGCACCGCTAGGTGGAGGATTAGCCTATTGAGCCGCGGCGCCAGCCATAAATAAATCTTTAAAAATAAAATCAAAGAGAAGGAACGTCAGGTCCAAGACAGCCGCACTTGGATTCAGTTGGCAGTCACTCTCGACTTCCTGTTGTGTAGCTGTTCACAGCTTTCGTGGTGACCATGGCGATTTCCTGGTAGAAACCACTGCCAGCCTTGCTGCCGACTCTTCTGGGAAGGCTGTCACCGGAAACCCGCTTTGTTTCTCTCTCGGTCTCCAAGACTTCCCTTATTCCTAGTTCCTTGCCCGAAAGAGGAGCTCAAGCCAGTACAAAAGCTTCTTTTTCTAAATCCTCGTCTACTCCTCAAGCAGCGGTTTTTGTCATTTCAGTCGTATGTGTCTCATTAACCGGTAATTGCTGCGAAATGGCTCACACACAAACGAGCTACAGTCACCTGCAGATGAAAGCGGGAAGTTGTGATTAAATTGCCGTTTTGTGGTTGCGATCCCTTTAAACCCAAATTACCTCTTTTGCTCTTGAAGGGAAATGTAGCATACACTGGACCAAATCCGTGTATTAGCAACCACTGTCCAAGCTTCTCTCTAAGGATGCAATGTTCCACTTTAGTTGTTTGAGGGTGTCCTCTGGCCCTCACCTCTCTGTATTTACCTGAGTTATCCCAAGTGCTTAACACATTCTGCCATTTTACTAAAAATCATCTTTGTTCTTGGGCCTTCTAATTCCTAGCTCTTTGTAGATTTCTGGCTTCCCCCTTTATTGAAAAGTTTGAAACCAATTTACATAGACCCCTCACTGTGCCATCCCAATACTCACACATACTCTTTCTTCTCTGTCCTTAGGTTTTTTTGTTTTTTGTTTTCCTTCCTCTTGTCTTTCGAGTAGAAAGTATTGCTCTGGATCCAGCACTGCGGTGTGATGGGTTAAGCTTCCACTTGGGGTGCTGGCATCACATATGGGTGCTAGTCTGAGTCCCGGCTGCTCCACTTCCAGTTCAGCTCCTTGTTAATGCACCTGGGAAAGCAACAGAAGATGATCTAAGTGCTTGGGTCCCTGCACCCCGTGGGAGATCCAGATGAAGCTCCTGGCTTCGGCCTGGCTGGGCCCTGGCCATTGCAGCCATTCCAGGAGTGAACCAGCGGATGGAAGATCTCTTTTGTCTCATGTTTGTTTTCCCTCTGTGACTTTCAAATAAATAAGTAAATCTTAAAAAAAAGTACTGCTCCCTTTCTGTTTATATCTGTTATTACTTTTTACTCCCATTGCTTCTGGAGCCTTCTTCCATTGTCCTCTTCTACTTATTCTCTCCCGCCCCGCTCCCCACCTCTCGAGTTTCCCGTCATATGTCACTGTCTCTTCCCCTCAGATTTTTTTCTGTGCTGTCTCCCCATCAGACTGCCATCCATTTTCCAGGTCTTCATCTCCGATCTCCTAAGTCAGCTCCACGCAGACGCTACTTCCCGAGTGCCGTCGGTGGACCACGTCTGTTACCCTGCACCCTCATTCCCACCTTCTGGACTTGAGCGGTTGTAGCACCTCTCTGCAGATTACTGTCTCTGATTCTGACTTCCTTGTTGTCTTCCAGACTGACTTCCAGCATTTCTCTGTAGATACTCCGAAGGCACCTTAGGGTCACAAACCAGCTAACAATCCTCTCCGCCCTGAACGTGCTTCTTTTGATACCAAGTGTTAGGCCAGCCTGGGGTGATGACTGAAAACTCCGTGGCCAGCGCCGTGGCTCACTAGGCTAATCCTCCACCTAGCGGCGCCAGCACACCGGGTTCTAGTCCCGGTCGGGGCACCGGATTCTGTCCCAGTTGCCCCCCTTCCAGGCCAGCTCTCTGCTGTGGCCCAGGAAGGCAGTGGAGGATGGCCCAAGTGCTTGGGCCCTGCACCCCATGGGAGACCAGGAGAAGCACCTGGCTCCTGCCTTCGGATCAGCACGGTATGCTGGCCGCAGCACGCCAGCTGTGGCAGCCATTGGAGGGTGAACCAACGGCAAAGGAAGACCTTTCTCTCTGTCTCTCTCACTGTCCACTCTGCCTGTTAAAAAAAAAAAAACAACAACAACAACAACAAAAAAAACACCTCCGTGTCCTCTCCAGCACCCCTCCCTCCCGGGCATACCCACGTGTCCAGATTCAGCGAGCAGACAAGCCACGTGACTATGCTGCACGTAGCCCTCTCATTGTCTCCCCATCTCTGCCTTTGCTCAGGTCTCCCCTCTGCCTCAGGCTCTGGAAACTCTCTCAGAACTGCTTTTCTGTTGAATAGGCCCTCCATGGTCTCTTGTTCCTTGTGAAGTCAAATGCAAATTCAGTCCCTTTCTCACTTTCTCACTTCCTCTTTCCCTTCATGCCCTCAACCTTTCCAGCCAAACAAAAGGCTGTGTGGTTCTTTTCCCCCTCCTGATTTGCAGCTTGCTGTCCCCTTCCATGTCACTCTTCCCATGACCAAAAATTAACTACCTTTCAAGGTCTGATTTGGATACCTCCTACAGGCAGATGCAATCTCTCTTTCTCTCTCTCCAGATTTGCTTTCTGTGGCACTTGTCCTTAGCCCGGCGAGACTATAAATTCCTTCAGGACCACGTCTTCTCTGTTCTGTGTCTGATATTAAAGAAATGAGTGAACGAAATCTTGCAGGCTTTCTTAGTAATTGGTTATTCTGATTCTCCAGTGTCAGCTTGAAGTTACCTCTTCAGAGAGGTTGTCTTTTGCCACCTACTCTTACATAACCACCACCCCCAATCACACCATCTACTAATTTATTATGTGATTGTACCAAGCACAGTAAGTAGTTTCCCTTTTTTGTCTTCCCTCATCATGAGGCTGGTGACTCTGCAAGTCTTGTTCCCTGCTGTCTAAATCCCAGAACGACAAATAGCTCTGCATAAATGTTAATTGAATTTCTGCTTTACCTTATTGTCAGAGTCCTTATTCCAAATATATGAGGCACACATGTGAGATAGAAGTTCTTTGAGTTGAAGGGAAGATAATCCTAGGGTTGCAATCACAGAGATGATCTATACCTGCTTTCTTACGTTACGGAAGCTGACGTGACACTGAGAGGGTTTAAGTCTCAAACATCAGAATCTAGAGCCAGCAATCAGGCGTCCTGGCTCCATGCCCTGTCTTCCTCCTGCTGCCACACCACTCTGATTTCTTTTTTTTAAAGATTGACTTAGTATTTGAAAGGCAGACTTACAGAGAGAGAGAAAGAAAGAGAGCAAGAGAGGGCTTCCACCCACTGGTTTACTCCCCAGATGGCTGCAATGGCCAGGGCTGGGCCAGATCGAAGCCAGGAGCTCCATCAGGGTCTCCCACACGGGGACAGAGGTGCAAGGACTTAGGCCACCTTCCTCTGCTTTCCCAGGCATGTTATCAGGGTTGGAAGCAGAGTAGATGGGACTGGAACAGGTGCTCATAGAGGGGCCAACCCTGCAGGCCATGGCTTGACCTGCAACACCACCGCCGGCCCCTCCGCTGTCATTCTTTTCACCTCAGTTCATCTGAAGGTGACACTGCCCTGGCCCTCCCTCCATTTTCCTGTGAACTCCACCTTAAATACATGGATGCTTCAAAAAGTTTGTGAAGTGGAGTTAAAGTGTGTGTTTTCTGTGAACTGCATGAAAACCCCCTCATGCACAGCTTAAACTGCTGTGAATACCATTGCTACCCTGTGAGCTCACTAAAGCTGACGGTTCGCTTTAAAGATCCTTTCCTCTCTCCTCAGAAAAGCACTTGGTCCTGCTTCGAGATGGAAGGACACTTATAGGCTTTTTAAGAAGCATCGATCAGTTTGGTATGTATTAATTTTGGTCTTCTCTTATATTCTGGGTAGCAAGAGCTGCTTGTATTTTTGGGTTCATGTTGAAATTTATCCATGACTTTCACATGTGTCTCACTTAATGGAATTGTTGCCTCCTACGTTATGATGAGGTGATTCAAAAGCCTGTATGTGTACAAGCCCGTGGCCCGAAAACTGGCTTTCCCTAGGACCTGTGCTTACACGGAGGACAGTTTTCTGTATTTCCCCAATAGAGGGAGCCAAATGGTAGCAATAAACTCAGTCCACTGAAAAGGCTGCTCCTTTGTACATTGGCTTGGGTGCAACTTCTCTTCAAAGCCATTCCTGAGCTGAAGATAAATCCCTCCCTGTCCAATGATATTGGGTAGAAGACATTTCCAGAAGCTTTTTTAGAGACCCCCAACACTGAGCTTAGTGTGTTACGTGTAGGGTACATCACACTCAGGGGTCTTGGTCTTTGTCTTACATTCTGTACTTTGCTGAAGTAAGAAATCTGTGTTCCTTGTGTTTCAAAGAACTTCTCAGTTCACTTCAACGTATGTGGGACACCTGCTAGGTCACTGGGTTTGGGTATGAGGATGAAGAAAAGCAACATAAGTGAAACCTAAGAATTATAGAAAATATGAACATAGATTTCTTCTTCAAATAAGACAATAGTACTAATAGAAATAAGAAAAATAATTATTCCTAACAGATTGGAGTTTTATATCTTCAAATTCATCAGCGTACTTTGAGGGTAAAGTGGTAACTATTGGGTTTACTCCCAGATTATGAGGTATAATTATCTAACAAGGTGAAAGAACAGATTTTTGCTGTATCCAAATCTGGACACCTTCACTGTATTAAATGAGTCCTAAATACTTTAAAAAAAAAAAAGTGAAATCTTCAGTAAATAATCACCCGCATATATACATGACAAAGAAAAACTTCCAAAAACAAAAGTTTTAGTCTTTGTAGTTATTTAGGCTCATGTTTTCCAAATTTCCTATTGATTTATATTTTCTTGTAACAGTGTTTATTAGCAATAGCTGGTAAAGGAGTTTATTTTTCATATGCCTACCATCATTCATATATTAGCCAAGCATTATCCCAAATACTCTTCCAGTTTGCCGTTGCTTAAAGTCTCTTAAGCAGTATATGCTACTCAGTAGTCAATTATTTGAAATTTCAGCTTTTCCCAAAGTTAGAAAGTTTGGAAAGCATATTTAGCTGAATCTTTTCTACTCAAAAATAATTTTGATTGATTGAGTTATAGACCTTTATCCAATAATTCGAACTAAATATCTCTGTTTCTTCCCTGTGTACTTATAGCTAACTTAGTGCTACATCAGACTGTGGAGCGTATTCATGTGGGCAAAAAATACGGTGATATTCCTCGAGGGATTTTTGTGGTCAGAGGAGAGAATGTGGTCCTTCTAGGAGAAATAGTAAGTGAAAACTCTGAAGCTGCAATGGATCCTGGGACTCATGCTAGTCAGGGTTCTTTCTGTCTTTTCAAGAGGGAGAAATATATTTCCCACCTCTCACCCAGCTTCTGTGATGCAACCACCAAATTAGCTTAGGAAAGCCGTCATTGCGAATACAGAGGAGAATTAGCTTTGTTTCAGTTCCTGTGGGCATTTTAAATATTTTGATCATATTGGCAGCAAAATATCATTGGCTTTGTCTGATACCATAAAAGATGCTGCCCTACGCAAATGTAGTTCATTCATTATTTATGTTATCTCTAATAGCGTAAAATTTAAACGGCTTAATTTATATGCATTGACTTACAAAAAGTGTGGTTTCTACACGTGGGGATATTTTTCAGTCTTTTAAGCAATTAGTTACAAGTAGCTTTTCGCGACATAACATTACTTAGCAGTGTTTGAGGGAAAGCCAAGTTTCTTATACAAAGTGGTCTCCGTACTTCAGAGGAAAAAAGGGCAAAGGGAGGCTGTGGAAGTCTTTGAGAACGGAGCTCAGCTTCTCTTGGATCCTTAGCTCACAGCCAGGGAGGAGGTGCCTGGGTGTCTGTGCCAGAGAGGCTAACTGGCGGGTCAGAGGTTAAAGAGAATCTTCTCAAGTGTTACTCTAGGTTTTGTGTGTGGGCATGTACATATCTTTTTCATAATCCACGTTTTCCATGGCCTTCTTCAAGTTCCCTCATGTGTATGGGTTTCCAAATGTTTTTCACAAAAATATAGCTTTTTTTTCTTTTTAAAGATTTATTTATTTGAAAGGCAGAGTTAGAGAGAGGCAGAGAAAGAGAAAGGTTTTCCATTCACTGGTTTGCTCTCCAGTTGGCCACAACGGCCAGAGCTGGGCCCATCAGAAGCCGGGAGCCAGGAGCTTCTTCCTGGGCTCCCATGCCGGTGCAAAGGCCCAAGCACGTGGGCCGTCTTCTGCTGCTTTCCCAGGCCATAGCAGGGAGCTGGATTAGAAGTGGAGCAGCCGAGACTGGAACTGGTGCCAATATGGGATGCTGGCACTGCAGGCAGCGACTTTACCCACTACGGCACAGCGCTGGCCCCAAAATATATCTTTTTAATTCCATTTTTCCACAGGCTTTTAAAAAAATGTGTCTTTATTATCTGCTTGAAAGGCAAAAGAGGGGAGAGAGAGAGAGCAAAAGTGAAACAGAGAGACAGATCTTCCATCCACTGGTTCATTCCCTAGATGCTCACAACAGCCGAGGCTGTGCCAGTCTGGGGCCAGGAATTCCACAGAGGCTCCTACATGGGTGGCAGAGGACCAAGCACTTGAGCCATCTTGTGCTGCTTCCTGGGAAGGTGGAAAGCTGGAGCTAGAACGGGTACTCCAACGTGGGATGCTGACGGGTGTCATAACCTCCTGTGCCACGACACCAGACATTTGCTTTGAAGGTTGTTTTAAAGACAGAGCCCTGCATTTTTTGGTTTTTGTTTTCTCATTTTGTTTGAAAAGCAGAGAGAGAGTGCTTCCATCTGCTGGTTCTCTCTCCAAATGTCTGACACAGGTGAGGCTGGGACAGCCTGAAGCCAGGAGCCCAGAACTCCCATCTGGGTCTCCAATTTGTGTAGCAAGGACCCAGGTACTTGAGCCGTCTTCAGCTCAAGTACTTCTCCCAGAATGCATGTTAACAGGAAGCTGAATCAAGCAGAGGAGCCAGGCTCCAGCCAGCTACTCTGATACTGGATGTGGGTGTCCCAACAGCAACTTAACTGTTGTGCAAAGGTTCGTCCCTCAGACATTTTTATCAAGTACCTTATCAAAACCTTTGACTTCATCCTGCTGCTTGTGATTATTTATTTTGCCGGCAAAGTCAAAATCAAAATCTCTTCAATAGCAGGTGGAATTAAGAGAACCATCACTGTTTTCTTGTTTGCTTACCAAAAACTAAGTTCCCCCAAACCTAACCACATCTTAAGTCAGTTGACAGAAATCTTGTGAGTAGACTGGTTTAGTTTGCAGCTGCTTTTAAACACTAAGCCATTTGAGAAAGTAAGAAGATATCTGTGCCAGAAACCTCCTGCCAGGGCTGTGTTTGTGGGCAGCAGGCTGAGCGCTGCTAGGGTTCCCGCATCCCGTATTGAAGTCCTGGTTTGGGTTCCGGCTCCTCTGCTTCCCGACCAGCTTCTTGCTGTTACATCCTGGAAGGCAGTGGAAGATGACCCAAGTGTCACCCACGTCATAGCCCTGGGTGGAGTTCTGGGCTCCTGGCTTCAGCCTGGCCCAGCCCCAGCTGTGGCAGGCATTTGAGGAGTGAGCCAGAGGATGGAAGATCTGTCTTTTTTTTTCTCTCTCTCTGCCTTGCAAGTAGATAAAATAAATAACCATTTAAAGAAAAAAGAAAAACCCTCATTGGAAGCAGGTAGAAATAACTGATCAGAACTGTCAAACTGCCTGCTGCTACTGAGAAATATATGAAATACCATTTTCTTATGTATAAAGTGTTTTCGTAGTTGGCATTTGGGGCAGTATATGACTTGCATGTTTAAGCAGCAGAAATTGTCTTTCTCCTGTATTAGATAAAGGCTGAAATAAAGCATCTAGTACAGGGGAAGGCGAGCAGTAAAGGACTATGATGCAGTCAGCCTGTATTAAGGGGGCTAATCTCTGAGTAGTGGGATTATTATGCATGACTTTGTAATATTTTCCTGATTTTTTTTTTTTTTTTTTTTTTACTTTGAGAGATAGTGACAGAGATCTTCCATCTGCTGGTTCACTCCCCCAAATGCCCACCACAGCTGGGGCTGGGCTAAGCTGGAGCCAGGAACTCCATCTGGAGCTCACATGGGGGTGGCTGGGAATCAAGTACTTGAGCCACCATCTGCTGCCTCCCAGGCATATAAGCAGGGAGCTGTATCCAAAGTGGAGACACCAGGTCTCTGACATGGGATATAGACTTCCCTAATGGTAGCTTAACGTGCTGCACCACAAAGCTTCCTCACTGGCCCAATTTAAATTTTTTTTTTTTTTTTTTTTTTTTTTTTTTTTTTTTTGACAGAGTGGACAGTGAGAGAGATAGAAAGGTCTTCCTTTGCCGTTGGTTCACCCTCCAATGGCCACCGCGGCCGGCGCGCTGCGGCCGGCGCACCGCGCTGATCCGATGGCAGGAGCCAGGAGCCAGGTGCTTTTCCTGGTCTCCCATGGGGTGCAGGGCCCAAGCACCTGGGCCATCCTCCACTGCACTCCCTGGCCACAGCAGAGAGCTGGCCTGGAAGAGGGGCAACCGGAACAGAATCCGGCACCCCAACCGGGACTAGAACCCGGTGTGCCGGTGCCGCAAGGCGGAGGATTAGCCTAGTGAGCCGCGGCGCCGGCCCCAATTTAATTTTTTAAGAGGAATCATCACTCTGATTTCAGGAAAAGACTTAAATCAGAATATTACACATTTTGCTTCAGTTTTATGGTAGTAAGCAAAATAGACATGCCTTTTGTACTAGTTAGATTGACAGGAAGACACACCCGTTCAGTGAGGAGAAGAAAGTAAATGTGTTTATTCTTGAAGACTCATTGTTTTCCTGGGGTCTCATTTTTGGGGACAAAAGTGTGTTTGTGTGTGTGTGGATGTGGGTACTGCGAAAGTTTCACAGAGGTGCCACTAGAGAGGAATGGTTCAGGAATGTTTGCATGCTTATGTAAAGCAGTAGTTTGAGGCAGTTATGTATCAGCCCCAGGGCACCGCATACCCAGAGACCATTTGGATTCTATCTGCGGGACATTGCCTCCAGGGTGGTGATGCACACAGCCTTTGGTACTAAGACTGGCTGTTGGGAAGCAGTATCATCCTAAGCATGTTGAAAAACCCCAGCAGGCGGTATGCAGGGTAGGAACTTCCCTGCAGCTGTTCCCCACGGCTTAGGAGGGCAGGTGTTCCTTGATAAGGGACATTTTGCCTGAGTGCTGATAGCTCCTGACCCCCAGGGAGGGCTTGTGTAACAGTGGGTTTCAGTCTGAGCCCTCTGGTGAGCCCTCTCTGATAACGCCCCACCTGTGGCTTGGAGACCTCGGAGACCTGGAGGCTAGCAGATGCAGGCTGGTGCAGCTGGGGAGTTGGTGTGTGAGTGCCTTCCCAGCCATTATCACTGAAAGTCAGGGAAGAGGATAAGAAACAGGAACACTTAGTCTGCATAGGCTTTCCTTGTCACAGAAACACAGACTGGAGAAAAGGTAGAGCAGGCTGCTTCTCATTCTCAGCTGGCTGTCAACTGTTCATAAGGTGTTCAAAAAGAAAAATATCCAATATACATTGCACCAAAGTAAATGAAAAAAAAAAAGAAACTAATTACAGTCAACATTTGAATTGTAGGGTTTTATTTAAAGTCAGTATATACCCAGGAAAATGGTAATGGCAGCTGTTACGGTGCTGCTGCTTGGGATGCCTTCTCCCATAATGGGGGTGCCTGGAATGGAATCCTGGCTCGCTTCTGACCCACTTCTGGGAGGCAGCAGATGACCCAAGTAGTTGGGTCCCTGCCACCCGCCTGGGAGACCTGGATTGAGTTGCTGCTTCCTGACTTTGGCCTGGCCCAGCCTGGCTGTTGTGGTCATTAAGAGAGTGAACCAGGGAGTAGATCTTTTTCTCTTTCTGTCACTCTGCCTTTCACGTAAATGGGTATAATTTGTTTTTCAATTTCAAGTGAATCCTTCACTGATGTAACATTTATGCTTAGGCCGGGGTTGTGGCACAGCAGGTTAAGCTGCTGCTTGCAGTGCCTGCCTGTGACCACTGGTTCATGTCCTGGCTGCCCTTCTTCCAAACCAGCTTCCTGCTAATGTGCTTGGCAAGGCAGCAGAACATGGTCCACGTGCTTGGGCCACCACCACCATTCATGTGGGAGACCTGAATGGGGTTCCTGACTCCTGGCTTCAGCCTGGCCCAGCCCAAGCTATCTGTCTCTCCCTTTCCCCCTCTCCCTCTCTCTGGAACTTTGCCTTTTAAATAAGTAAATCTTTTAAGAAATAAAATAAAAATCATCCTTACTTACGTAGGATTTCAGGTAACCTAAAACTTTGTTACACACACTAATACTTACATCTGTTACCACTATCATACAAATACTAATTCTGTAATAGTACTGCCAGCCATTTTTAATAGTATTTTAATTGCGTTTGAAAGAGAAAGAGAATGATTTTCCATCAACTGGTTTACTCCCAAATGCCTTTAACATCTGGGACTGAGGCAGGCCAAAGCCAGGAACTTGAACTCCATCTGAATCTCTCACATGGGTGGCAGGGACCCAAGTACTTGAGCCATTACCTTCTGCTTCGCAGGATACATAGTAGCAGGAAGCTGGATTGTCATTAGAGGAGCCAGGTCACGTGCCAGGCACTCTGCTGTGGGATGCAGGCATCATCCCAAGCAGGACATTCACCACTATTCCAAACGCCTGCCCCTACTTCTTTGAACAACTTACCTGCCCCAAGGAGAGTGTTTCAGTGCTGTCATGGTTATGAAAAAGAATCGGAACCTGATACAGGAATCCATATGCCCTTAGATCTGTAATGTCTCCTGTTCTTGGTCTTCGTAAAGGTTTTCCAACCTACTTGTTTTGTAGGACTTGGAAAAGGAAAGTGACACACCCCTGCAGCAAGTGTCCATCGAAGAAATCCTGGAAGAACAGAGGGTGGAACAGCAGACCAAGCTGGAAGCGGAGAAGCTCAAAGTGCAGGCTCTCAAGGACCGCGGCCTCTCCATTCCCCGCGCAGACACTCTGGATGAGTACTGAGTCTGCTGCTCAGAGGCTGTCCCTGAAGGAACGTGGCGCCTGGGTCACCCCGACATTTGACCCGAGACTGTGGAGTTTTGAGAAGTCATCTTGATTTTTAATTTTCACCTAGGCAACCATGAAGAAGAAATCATTGGGTTTTTGTTTTGTTTTTTTAAATAACAAAATCATTGTTTGAAGAGACAGTGGCATGAACTTCTTTCACACGTCACTGTGGAGCCAGCGACGACTTCTTTATATTGCCCTTACCCCAAGTTAGACTTTCCAGGGGGCATTCTTCATGTACTTGTAAATAAAGTACAGATATCAAAGCTGTCATGTTATTTCTCAAGTTTGAGTTGCCTCCAGTAGATAGAATTGAGCCTGAACTCTCAGGGTATCAGCAGCCCACACCGGGGGTGACCTCTTCCATCAGAATTCCAAGTAGCCAGCTACTTCTGAAGCTAATTGTGTTCCGGTTGTCTTGGGGTTCTCTCCCCTCTCCTCTGGGTTAGGGTCTCCTGGCTAGAGCAGAAGCCTTGTGTGTGAAACAGCCTGCCTGCTGCTCTGGCTGCTCCTGCCTCCCCACAGCTCCGCCAGACCAGGCTCCTGTAGGATCCAGCACCTCCCTCAGGTGGGTCCTTCAGAGGCTGTGCTCATCAGAAAGGGGCACCCAGAAGATGTGTTGTAGTGCACTGACCACCCATAGTGTGGTGGAGGAACAGCTGTGTGCTGGGAGTGTAGCAACTATCACAGGTAGGGGTAGGGGTTTGGCCCGGGGCTTAAATCACCACTTGGGGCACAGATCCCATGTTGGAGTTCCTGCTTCAAGTCCTGGCTTCTCCACTTCTTTTTTTTTTTTTTTCCCATTTATTTTATTTATTTTTTTGACAGGCAGAGTGGACAGTGAGAGAGAGAGAGAGACAGACAGAGAGAAAGGTCTTCCTTTTGCCGTTGGTTCACCCTCCAATGGCCGCTGCGGCCAGCGCACCGCGCTGATCCGATGGCAGGAGCCAGGTACTTATCCTGGTCTCCCATGGGGTGCAGGGCCCAAGCACTTGGGCCATCCTCCACTGCCTTCCCGGGCCACAGCAGAGAGCTGGCCTGGAAGAGGGGCAACCGGGCAAAATCCGGCGCCCCGACCGTGACTAGAACCTGGTGTGCCGGCGCCACAAGCGGAGGATTAGCCTAGTGAGCCACGGCGCCGGCTGGCTCCTCCACTTCTGATGCAGCTCCCTGGGAGGCAGCAGTAACGGCTGAAAGTGCTTGTGATCCTGCCTCTCACAGGAGAGACCTGGACTTGTTCTAGGTTCCTGGCTTCAGCCTGGTCCATCCCCAGCTGTTAACGGGCATTTGAGGAGTTAACCAGCAGATGCAAGATCTCTCTCTTCTCTCTTTCTCTTTCAAATATAATGAAAAAACATTTTTAATAAGTAATGTGAGGCAAGCATTTGCCATGTTAGTTAAGATGCTGCTTGAGGGGCATAGAGGGCAAGCGCCATATCCCATATTGGCATGGGTTCAAGTCCCTGCTGCTCTACTTCTGATGCAGCTCCCTGCTAATGTGCCTGGGAAAGCAGTGGAGGTTGGTCCAAGTCCTTGGGCCCCTACACCCACATGGGAGATCTGGAAGAAGCTCCTGGCTCCTGGCTTCAGCCTCACCCAGCCCCAGCTCTTGTGGCCTTTTGAGGAGTTAATCAGCAGATGGGAAACCTCTCTCTCTAACTCTGCCTTTCAAATAAATCAATAAATCTTAAAAAAAAAAAAAAAAAAAAAAAAAAAAAAAAAAACTGCTTGAGAAACTGCTTTAGATGCCACATCACTTATGGGAGTGCCTGGTTCAAGCCCTGGCTCCTCCACTTCTCATCCAACTTTCTGTTTATTAATGAACACCCTGGGAGTCAGCAGATAATGGCTTAAGAACTTGGGTCCTTGCCACCCATGTGGGATGTCGCTCCCCCTCTTCATGGAGGAACGACACCAAACCCTGCCCAGGCTTCATATCCGAGTCACGGCACCATCACGTCACTCCCCTTCTTCGTGGAGGAACGACACAGGACCCTGCGCTGGTCCTTCGTCTGCTCGGCCCTCCCCGGGTTTGCTGCTGGTTCTTCCCGGGTTGGCTACTGTCCCTTCCACCTCCGTGGAAGGGCGGCCCCCCCTGCCACACTCCCCACCTCCGCGGGGGAGCGGCACACCGCCGGCCGGCTCTCTCGGGGGCTGCACAGGTGTTCCCCTCAGATGTTCCTCTTAGATGTTCCTTCAGATGTTCCTGGTGCATGCCGCCTCTCCCCTCCCTCACAGTCCTCCTCCGCCAATCCCAACTCGGCCGCCCACACGCCGAGCACGCTGCTCTCCTCCAATCAGGAGCAAGTCCCACAGTTCATTGGCTGAACTGGAGGCAGCTGTGTAGAAGCCGTTTTCTTCTCTCCCAGCGCCATATTGTGGGAGAGCAGATGCACAGAACAAGTCTCAATTCCAGCAACTTAGTCTAGTCCGGGTTGCTCCCCACATGGGAGACCAAGATGGAGTTAGAGCTCCTGGCTTAGCCAAGCCTAGTCTCTGCTGTGAGCATTTGGAGAGTGAGTGAAGACCAGATAAAAATATTTATTTCAATAGTCTCTGCCTTTCAGAGTGAAAAATAAAAAATTTCAAATGTGATGTAGACAGTGGACTGAACTAGGAGTGAAGTGACAGCATTAAATCAGCTTTTTAATGTGTAAGGCGCTAGTAAGTCATTTCTCAGTCTCAGTAACTTTTTTTTTCCACAGGAGATTAGTGAGAGAGACAAAGAGAAAGGTCTTCCTTCCATTGGTTCACCCCCTAAATGGCCGCTACGGCCAGCGCACTGCGCCAATCCGAAGCCAGGAGCCAGGTGCTTCCTCCTGGTCTCCCACGTGGGTGCAGGGCCCAAGCACTTGGGCCATCCTCCACTGCACTCCTGGGCCACAGCAGAGAGCTGGCCTGGAAGAGGGGCAACCGGGACAGAATCCGGCACCCCGACCAGGACTACAACTCGGGGTGCCGGCGCCACAGGTGGAGAATTAGCCAAGTGAGCCGCGGCGCTGGCCAGTCTCAGTAATTTTAACTACTCCAAACATAATAAACTTTTTATTATCTCTTAAGCAGAAATGTTCTTTCATGAGAGACATTTAAATCTATAGTTTGTGTGAATTTTTCTGTAGTAAATATATTTGGAAGTTTCTGAGCTCAGGTGTTATACCAAATGGCTTCTGAAATACTCATCAGTTTGTTTTACCATAGAGAATTTATGCAAAAAGAAATGCACTTGGGGCCAGTGTTGTTGTGGCACAGGGGGTGAAGACATTGCTTATGACGCTGGCAATCCCATATCGGAGCCCCTGTTCAAGTCTGGCTACTCTGAGACCTGAGCCTGGATCCAGGTGCAACTATTTTAAATTAGGCCTCCATCTTGTAACTTGGGCCTGACCAGGCCCTAAACCCTGAGCCAGAAGCTCCTAAAAGTAAATAAATGAACTTCCCTTGAAATAAACTCTCCTAGCAATAGCCAATTAGTAGATAACAGAGAAATACCTAGAGTTTCTGGTGTCTTCTCAAGGCAGATAAGGAGATTGATAGCTACCTGAGACCCTGCAGTTCGGCACATACACCCCAGCAGCTCAGACCCTATGCTTCGGCCAATCAATTTAAAAGGCATCGACCCCAAAGCCATCCAACCACCTTTACTAGGTCCGTTCCCGCCACTGGATGCACTGATCAGTTCCAAGAGATGTCCTTTGAATTTCCCATGGAATGAGATGATTTGTTGAATGGTACCAGGATATATAGAATGTCTCTGAAAACCCTATAAAAACCCTGTTAACTAAAGGGTCGGAGCTCTCAATTCAGACCAGCTGTGTCGGTGTTGATTGAGAGTCCAGGCCCCGGGGCCGGCACCGCGGCTCACTAGGCTAATCCTCCGCCTTGCGGCGCCGGCACCCTGGGTTCTAGTCCCGGTCAGGGCTCTGGATTCTGTCCCGGTTGCCCCTCTTCCAGGCCAGCTCTCTGCTGTGGCCCGGGAGTACAGTGGAGGATGGCCCAAGTACTTGGGCCCGGCACCCCATGGGAGACCAGGAGAAGCACCTGGCTCCTGCCTTCGGATCAGCGCGGTGTGGTAGCCATTGGAGGGTGAACCAATGGCAAAGGAAGACCTTTCTCTCTCTCTCTCTCTCTCTCTCTCTCTCTCACTCTCACTGTCCACTCTGCCTGTCAAAAAAAATAAATAAATAAAAATAAAAAAGAAAAAGAGAGAGTCCAGGCCCGGACCTGCAATAAAACTCTCGTGCGCTTTACAGCTGGCCTGGAAGAGGGGCAACCGGGACAGAATCTGGTGCCCCGACTGTGACTAGAACCTGGTGTGCCGGCGCCGCTAGGCGGAGGATTAGCCTAGTGAGCCGCGGCGCCGGCCCACAACTCCACTTCTGATCCAGCTTCCTGCTAATGTGCCTGGGCCCAAGTGCTTGAACCCATACTGCTTACATGAGAGACCTGGCCATTATGGCCATCTGGGGAGTGAACCAGCAGATGACCTTTCCCTCTTCCTCTCCCCCTCCCTCTGGCTTTCAAATAAATACAATCTTTAAAAAGTTGGACTTGCTGCTGCTGTAGCGTAACTGGGTAAAGCCACTGCCTGCAGTGCCTGCATCCAATATGGGCACTGGTTTGAGACCTGGGTCCTCTGCTTTGATTCAGCTCTCTGTTATGGACTGGGAAAGCAGTAGCAAATGGCTCAAGTGCCTGGGCCCCTGCATCCAAGTGGGAGACCCAGAAGAAGCTCCTGGCTTCATTCAGGTTGGCCCAGCTCTGGCCATTGCAGCCATTTTGGGAGTGAACCAGCAGATAGAAGGCTCTCTCTCTCTCTGCCTCTCTGTAACTCTGCCTTTCAAATAAATAAACCTTTAAAAAAAATTGGACTTAATGATTTCTCTAGTGTTTTGCTTATAATCTTACTATTCAGTAGCCAAAATGCTATTAACTACCCACATAAAGGGAGAAACCTATCACCAACTTTTGAAAACCATTTGTCTGAGACGCTTGTGATGGGTGACAGAATGAGAGCTTTTGAGTTTCTGAGTCTCTCTAAGAATACCTGACACTATCGAGAGATGCTGATTCCTTGTCTTTGCAACATCCATCAAACAGTCCCAAAAGTGATAGCAAAAGTTAGAATTTATTCTTATACTTAAAGTCAAGAACACTTAAATCTGTTTGCTTCCAAGCCATAGCAAGATATATATATGTATGTATGTATGTGTATATATATATATAGTCTTTTATAAAAGATTTATTTATTTATTTGAAAGAATTAGGGAGGGGCTGGCACTGTGGCACAGTGGGTATAGCCACCGCCTGCACTGCCGGCAACCCATATGGGCACCGGTTCCAGTGCTGGCTGCTCCTCTTCCGACCAGCTCTCTGCTATGGCCTGGGAAGGCAGTGGAGGATGGCCCAAGTCCTTGGGCCCCTGTGCCCCTGTGTCTCCGCATGGGAGACCCAGAAGAAGCTCCTGGCTCCTGGCTCCGGATCGGCACAGATGCGGCCACTGCAGCCAAATGGAGAGAGAACCAGTGCATGGAAGACTGACCTCTCTGCCTCTCCTTCTCTGTCTGTGTAACTCTGACAAGAAAGAAAGGAAGGAAGAAGAAAGGGAGAGAGAAAGAGAGAAGGAGGGAGGGAAGGAGGGAAGAATGAATGAATTAGGGAGAGAGAGAGATCTTTCATTTGCTGGGCTGCTCCCCAAATGGCTGCAACGGCCAGGGCTGCGCCAGGCCAAAGCCAGGAGCCAGGAGCCTCTTCCAGGTCTCCCACATGGGTGCAGGGACCCAGCACTTGGGCCATATTCTGCTGCTCTCCCAGGCACATTAGCAGGGAGTTGGATTAGAAATGGAGCAGCCATGGGCTGGTGCCATGGCTCACTTGGTTAATCCTCCACCTGCAGCATCGGCATCCCATATGGGCGCCGGGTTCTAGTCCCGGTTGCTCCTCTTCCAGTCCAGCTCTCTGCTGTGGCCCGGGAAGGCAGTGGAGGATGGCCCAAGTGCTTGGGTCCCTTCACCCGCATGGGAGACCAAGAAGAAGCACCTGGCTCCTGGCTTTGGATCAGCGCAGCGCTGGCCGTAGCGGCCATTTAGGGAGTGAACCAATGGAAAAGAGACCTTTCTCTCTGTCTCTCTCTCTCACCGTCTATAACTCTACCTGTCAAATAAGAAAGAAAGAAAGAAAGAAAGAAAGAAAGAAAGAAAGAAAGAAAGAAAGAAAGAAAGAAAGAAAGAAAGAAAGAAAGAGAGAGAGAGAGAAATGGAGCAGCCAGAACCTGAACCAGCGCTCTATAGGAGGCCAGCACTGCAGACTGCAGCTTATCCCACTGCACCACAGTGCCAGCCCCCATAGCAAGATTTTTGTCATTAGGCATATAATCTATTCTTTAAACTTTTTTTTTAAATGTATTTATTTTACCTGAGAGGAAGTTACAGAGAAAGAGAGATCTTCCATCCATTGGGCACTCCCCAAATGACCACAACACCTGGGGCTAGGCCAGTCTGAAGCCAGGAGCCTGGAACTCCATCCAGGTCTCCCATGTGGGTGCAGGGGCCCAAGCAGTTGGGCCATCTTCTGCTGTTTTCCCAGGCACGTTAGCAGGGAGCTGGATCAGAAGAGGAGCAGCCCAGACTCAAACAAGCCCATATGGGTTGCTGGCATTGTAGGTAGCAGCTTAACCCACTATGCCACAACACTGGCCCCTAAGGTTTTACCATACATACAGCAACCAAGAATTAGACCTGAAGGAGGAATCTGTTCACACTGTCCATTCCACTTCTTTGCAGATAATGATCTGGGGCTGATGTCCCCTGGGCCATCTCTTCTATTCTTAGACTTCAGGATCGAACCCAGTTCAAACTTTTATTTCATCTTTAAGAGTTTCTTCCAGCTGGGATTCCCAGGAGACAGCTTTCATGGGAGACAAATGAGGAAGATCTCCCAAAGCCACCGTCACTCTGAAATAAGTGAGCACGGCAGCATATCTCGCTCTTCCTGCAGTTCTCTGCTCCCCTCCTTGGCCCTTGACCTTAGATTGGGAGCTCTTAGCTAAAGAAACCACAGGATCCTCCCCTGCTCTGATAAATAGGCCTTGGGCCCTCAGTAGAGCGACCCAGATGCCCTCCTAACAGCCTATCGTGACGTCTTTGGGAAGCTGTTCAGAGTGAATCCCGCAACAATAAGCAGGCGAAAGCTGGCAAGTCCTCTCCTTTCAGAGTGCAGACGGCACAGAGTGCGAGCCAGCGGGTACACCAGACACGAGGCGCCTGGCGCCACCAATGTGTGCAGGTCCCAACCTCTAGTCGGATCTGTGGCAGAGAAAATGCTAGAAGAGAGGTAGTACATGAAACAGTCCCCAACCCCTTCCAGGGCTGAGCCAGGCCAAAGCCAGGAGCTTCATCCGGGTCTTCCATGTGGTTGGCAGGGCCCAACTACTTGGGCCAGCTGCTGCTGCTCTTCCCAGGCCACCAGCAGGGATCTGGATCGGAAGTGCAGCAGCTGGGACATGAACCAGAGCCCACATGGGATGCTGGCAGCACAGCCAGCGGCTTTACCTGCTACCCCACAATGCCGGCCCCTCACGTCTCTCATTTCAACCCCTGAAAATCACCTGTGTCCTATGTAGGGCTGGATGTACCCTTCTCTGTGCTCAGGCAGCTCTTGCCCCCAGTCACATGCATGCATGCTGGCCTCGATGTCCTTAGATTCCTGCTCCAGCATCCTCTCCCTGAGTGCCTCTTCAAAGCCACGTCCCCTGCCGCTGCCCCCACAGAAACCCCCACCCTAGCAGTACACTTTCCTCGTTTACCCTCTGCTCCCCCAGCTTAGGTAAACCCATCAGGATAGCATGTTTGTCTGCTTCACCCCAGCATGATGAGGTCTCAGGGTCTGTGTGTTTGCTGAGGACAGACGGGTGACAGACGGACGGTGAGGGGGCAGAGGGGAGCAGGCAGTGAACTCACACTCAGAAGCCCACATGCCCCGGAAACCACCAGGGCACCAAAAGGCGAGGACAGCTGGACTCGCTGAGCGAACAGGAACAGGAGTTGAGCAATGAGCAAGACATTTCCCCTACAGGGAGGACAGCCTGAGACCCTCCATGCATGACAGGTGTGGAGAGAGCTGGGCATTTGGGGAGTGAACCAGCAGATGGAAGATCTCTCTCTCTCTTTCTCTCTCTCCCCACCCCCCCCCAAATAAATTTAAAAGTGAATAAGCGGGTTTTTTTTAAATGGATCCTAGGGGAACATGGGGTCAGAGAGGCAGAGGGTGAGGCTCCTATTAAGGTTGTTAGGTGTAAAATACTCTTATCCCATCTTCCTCCCACTTCAGTGTCGGCTCCCATCTTGTCTATCACCCCTCGAGGGGTCCCTGGGTAATGGACCTACAGACTGTGCTTACTGTGGCTAATTAGGCTGCTCTTTTATCCACCTAAGTGGCCCAAGATAAAAAACAAATTTGGGGGCCAGCACTGTAGCATAGCGGGTTTGAGACCTGGCTGCTCCACTTCCCATCCAGCTCTCTGCTATGGCCTGGGAAAGCAGTAGAAGATGGTCCAAGACCTTGGGCCCCTGTACCCACATGAGTGACCGGGAGGAAGCTCCTGGCTCCTGGCTTCAGATCGGCACAGCTCTGGCCAATTGGGGAGTGAACCAGCAGATGGACGACCTCTTTTTCTCTCTCTCTGCCTCTGCCTCTCTCTCTGTGTGTGTAACTCTGACTTTCAAATAAATAAATATTAAAAGATAAATAAATAAATAAACAAATTTGGGGTGGAGTATCTGGTGCAGGTGCTAAGAGGCTGCTTGGGACACCCACATCCCATATTGAACGCCTGGGTTCAAGTCCCAGCTCTGCTTCCAAATCCAGCTTCCTGCTAGGCACACCCTGGGAGGCAGCAGATGAAGTCCCTGCCTCCCATGTGGGAAACATGGCTGATCTAGGATCCTGGCTTGAGCCTGGCCTGAGCCCTGGTGTTACAGGCATTTGGGAAGTAAACCGGTGGAGGGGATATTTTCTCTGTGTCTATCAAATGGATGAAAAACTCATTTTAAAAACCGATTCTTTAAAAAAAAATTTCCTCTCCCCATGAAGAAAGCAGAAGACGGAGCACACCTCCCCCTGCTGCTTGCCAGTCCCAGCGTCCTGGGCTGTCCACCTGTCCGGAGCTCCCGGCCCCTCAGACCCGCAGCTGCTGCCAGGGCTGCTGGGAAACAAAGACAAGACCCCAAGCCTTCCTCCTTCCTTCCTTTCTGTCTCACTCCCTTCTCTGCCCCCTTTCTGCTCTCAGCTGCCTGTCTCCTACCCTTTCTCCTTTGCCCCTCCCCACTGCGGACACTCAGCCGGGCTTGTGTGGCCAGATCCTGACCTCAAGTTGCTGTGGTTTTGGAAGCGGAGAATCGGGTGGTGCCAGGGCCCACGTCGCCAGGAGCTAGGGCCAATCCAGAGAGAGCGCTCAGCGCTGGCCAGACCCCAAGGTCAGGACACCGAGCTGCCTGGGACCCTGTGTCTAGAAGGCCAGGTTTTGTTTTTTCTGGTCAGGTTTATTGAGGTATAATTTGCTTGCAGTTTGCTTGGTCAGTTTTCTTCTTCTTCTTCCTCATTGTATTTGGGGGAAAAAAAAGAGAGAGAGAGAGCGAGCTTCTGTTTTCTGGTCCACGCCCCAGATGCCAGCAATTACCAGGGCTGAGCCAGCCTGAAACCAAGAGCCCCGAAGTCAACCCAGATCTCCCTTAAGAGTGGCAGGAAGCCAGCTCCTTGCACCATCACCTGCTGCCCCCCAGGGTGCACGTGAGCAGGAAGCTGGATTCAGAAGGGCAGCTGAGACTCAACCAGGCACCCTGCTGCGGCATCTGAGTACCCCAAAAGCCAGCCCCAGTTTTGTTTTTTTTTTTTTTTAATTTTTTTTTATTTGACAGGCGGAGTTAGAGAGACAGAGAGAGAGGTCTTCCTTCCGTTGGCTCACCCCCAAATGGCCGCCACGGCCGGCACGCTGTGCCAATCCAAAGCCAGGAGCCAGGTACCTCTTCCTGGTCTCCCATGGGGTGCAGGGCCCAAGCACGTGGGCCATCCTCCACTGCACTCCTGGGCCACAGCAGAGGGCTGGACTGGAAGAGGGGCAACCGGGACAGAATCCGGTGCCCATGTGGGATGCCGCGCCACAGGCAGAGGATTAACCAAGTGAGCCACGGTGCCAGCCCCCGCCAGCCCCAAGTTCTAACAGCTGCATGTTGTTATGTAACCACCATCACAATCCTGATAGAGAATCTTGTCTTTAAAAAAAACGTATTTGCTTATGTGAAAGGCAATTACAGAGAGAGTTACAGAGAGAGAGAGAGACCCAGACAGAGACAGAGAGATTGTCCATCCACTTGCTCACTCCCCAGATGACCTCAGTGGCCAGGCATGGGCCAGGCTGAAGCTGCTCTCCCAGGGACTGCAGGTGGCAGCTTAGTCCCTGTGCCACAGGGCCAGCCCTGAGAACAATTGTATCACCTCTACCCTTTGACATGGAATTCCTCCCTTCTAGAGCCTCAGTCCTTTGAAGCCACTATTAAGTGTTCTTCACCTAATTAGGTTGACAACCAATTCAAAAAAAATTTTTTTTTGACAGGCAGAGTGGACAGTGAGAGAGAGAGACAGAGAGAAAGGTCTTCCTTTGCTGTTGATTGACCCTCCAATGGCCACCACGGCCAGCACATCGCACTGATCCGAAGGCAGAAGCCAGGTGCTTCTCCTGGTCTCCCATGTGGGTGCAGGGCCCAAGCACTTGGGCCATCCTCCACTGCACTCCCTGGCCACAGCAGAGAGCTGGCCTGGAAGAGGGGCAACCGGGACAGAATCCGGCGCCCCGACCGGGACTAGAACCCGGTGTGCTGGCGCCACTAGGTGGAGGATTAGCCTATTGAGCCGTGGTGCCGGCCCAAAATTTTCTTAAAACGGTGTGGAGGGGCTGGCGCTCTAGTGCAGCAGGTAAAGCCACCACCTGCGGTGCCAGTATCCCATCTGGATGCTGGTTCAAGTCCTGGTGCTCCACTTTCGATCCAGCTCCCTTGCTAATGCACCTGGGATAGCAGCAGAATATGGCCCCAGGTGCTTGGGGCCTTGCACCCACATAGGAGACCAGAAGCTCCTGGCTCCTGACTTTGGATCAGCCCAGCTCCAGCCATTGCAGCCATGTGGGGAGTGAACCAGCAGATGAAAAGACACCTCTCTCTCTCTGTGTCTCTACCTCTTTCTGTAACTCTTTCAAGTAAATAAATAAAATAAATCTTAAAAACAACAACAACAACAACAAAAAAAAAACAGTATGAAGACTGCATAGAAGATCTGAAAGGTTAAGTTCAGGTTACTCGCCCCATCTGCTCTTCCGGTTCAGGCGATCACAAAAACCAAAAGCCTCTACACTCCCTGCGAAAGTCCCTGGGCAAGGAGATCTAAAGTCCGGCTTGCTGTCTGAATTGGGGGAGAGAGAGGAAAGCAAGGGCCTCCCGCACAGCAGCGGAGTAGCTCGTCCACCGCCCTGAAGTCTGGTGCAGGACTTCAAATGACAGGAGAGGCGACAGCAGCCCCAGGTTTCACAGATTAAGCAACAGTGCCAAGAGCCCGACTTTGCTGCCAGATGTGAGTGTCCTGCTTCCTTCACTCAGCGTTCTCTCTCTTTCTCTCTCTCTCTTTTATTTGAAAGGCAGGGTTACAGAGAGGCAGAGGCAGAGAGATAGACGTTTCCATCTGCTGGTTCACTCCCCACATGGCCACAACAGCTGGAGCTGGGCTGATCTGAAGCCAGGAGGCAGAAGCTTCTTCCAGGACTCCCAGCTCTGGCTGCTGCAGACACTTGGGGAGTGAACCACTGGAGAGATCTGTGTGTGTGTGTGTGTGTGTGTGTGTCTATAGCTTTTTTTTTTTTTAAAGATAGGCATTTCCACTAGATTGCCTCTTTTTTTAAAAAAAAGATTTTAATTTATTTATTTATTTGAAAGTCAGAGTTACACACACACACACACACAGAGAGAGAGAGAGAGAGAGAGAGAGAGAGAGAGGTCTTCCATCCGATGGTTCACTCCCCAATTGGCCGCAATGGCCAGAGCAGCGCCAATCCGAAGCCAAGAGCCAGGAGCTTCTTCTGGGTCTCCCACACAGGTGCAGGGGCCCAAGGACTGGAGCCATCTTCTACTGCTTTCCCAGGCCATAGCAGAGAGCTGGATCGGAAGTGGAGCAGCCGGGACTTGAACTGGCGACCATATGGGATGCCGGTGCTTCAGGCCAGAGCGTTAACCCGCTGTGCCACAGCGCCGGCCCCTGTCTATAACTTTTTCAAATAAATAAATACATCATTTAAAAAAAAAAAAAAAGGCGACCAGAACCACGGCTCACTAGGCTAATCCTCCGCCTTGTGGCGCTGGCACACCCGGTTCTAGTCCTGGTCGGGGTGCCGATTCTGTCCCAGTTGCCCCTCTTCCAGACCAGCTCTCTGCTGTGGCCAGGGAGTGCAGTGGAGTATGGCCCAAGTGCTTGGGCCCTGCACCCCATGGGAGACCAGGAGAAGCACCTGGCTCCTGCCATCGGATCAGCGCGGTGCGCCGGCCGCAGTGGCCATTGGAGGGTGAACCAACAACAAAGGAAGACCTTTCTCTCTGTCTCTCTGTCTCTCTCACTGCCCACTCTGCCTGTCAAAAAAAAAAAAAAAAAAAAAAAAAAAAAAAAAAAAGGCAGAGCCAGATACAGAAAACTTGCAGAAGCAGAGGAAGTCTCCCAGCTTACTGCTCAGAGGGACAGCAAGAGTTAACGTGCAGCCTGGACAGGATGAAGAGGAAGAAAGCCTTGGCCCTCGGGGAGGTCACCGTGCACCCCTCCTTGAGTCAGTGACAGCCTGTGACATCAGCAGCCGTGTTAGGCCTCAGCGCCCGTCTCCTGCACCGCCTCCTCCCTTCTCAGAATGACTGCATTCTTCACGGGATGGCAACAGCAGATGGCAACAGCAGGGCCTTGAACGTTATCTGCGCGGCCCATGGCGTAGTCCCGGCCCCCTCCCGCGAGCAGGCACGGAGGGCGCACGTGCGCAGCCGGGAACACGTGGACTGCGCAGACGGGTAGGGGAGCCCCCCTGGGCAGCTGGCACCGTGGCTGCCTGCGCGGTCTCTGCACTGGGCCTGGGCCTGTCTTCCCTGGGCTGCACGGCTGCCTCCCTGGTTGATCCAACCGAGAAGGGGCGAGAGTCCCCGTGGGGGCGGGTTGGAGGGGAAGTGGGCACAGGGCTGCCTCACCAGAGACAGGCAGATGGGGGCAGGTGTTGCAGGGCAGCACATTAAGCAGCTGCTTGGGTCCCACCTGCTCTGCCTCCAATTCAGCTCCCTGCGGATGCACCTGGGAGGCAGCGGAAGCTGGCCCAAACATGGGAGACCTGGAGGAAGCTCCTGACTCCTGGCTTTGGCCTGGTCTAGCCCTGGCTGTTGCAGCCATTTGGGAAGTGACCAGCAGATGGAACCCCACCCCCACCCCGAGAGAGACGTGGAGGAGCTCAAGCCGTGGTACCCTCCAAGTACTGCAGGTGGCAGTCAGGAGAACAAGCCTTCCTGAAGATGCGGGTGGCCAAGGAGAAGCAGGGCCTGCAGTGGGCCTGAGTGGCAGCCAGGGGAGACCCCGCGCCTGCTCTGCTCTGTGCACCTGGCTCTCGGGAGACCCTTGCCCCTTTCACATTTAGGGCAGGGAGATAGGAGCACCAGGCCCTGCTACTGCCCCCAGGAGTGGTGACAGGAGACAGCCATGTGTCACCCAGGAGCAAATCTGGGTGATCTTTTAGCTGCCTCGGTGGCCTCACTGAGACCTGGCACAGGTCCCCCGTGGTGCACAGCCCGGGGTGAGCACCCTCTCTGCCCTGCTTTCTGCACGTGCCAAGCCCCCACAGCACAGCTTGGTCCAGCACAAAACCCCTCAGAGGAGAACTAACGTGAGCACGGCTTTGGTGCCCGCTGTCCGTATCACTGAATGAAGTAAATGAATGAACCACTGAGCACACACAGTGGCCAAGGGGCTGCAGGGGGAACCACAGAGGGACCCAAGGCCAGAGGACTTGTGTTAGCGTCCTGCCAGTTGTGTGACCTTGAACAGTCATTTCTGCTCCCTGGACTTGAGGTTCGTCGTTTGTAAGAACAGGAGCCAGAGAGCTCCTCCCAGCTCGGCTCACGGGTTTTCCTGCAGGCCCCCTGGCCCACTGTCGGGGCGGCGTTTCTCACCTGCACTGCAATCACCTGGCGGTTTTTCTTTTCAATGCAAGTTTCTCAGAGCCTCAATGCTAGACCTGTGACAGCTGCAGTTTCTAAAACCCACACTGCAAATTTCTGGGGGCCACGTGCTGGCTCCACCGCGGCCGCCGCCGGTTTGCTGCGCTGGGTCTGGCAGGCCTTGCTCCGCTCCTTTCCACCCTCCCCTAACCCACAAGCAGCTCGAGCAGCGAGCAGCGGCATGTGGCAATCGCTCATCTCCTTGACCCCTTCCTCTGCTTGCTGAGTGATGGCTTTGTTATCTCCTTGTGATGAAGCATAGCCTTCAGCTGGGGGCATTTAAGACGCAGCGCACACAGCCCAGGCCACAGCTGCAGGACCTGGGGGTGGACCTTGAAGAGTTCATAAGGACGAAGCAGCCGCCCTCGAGAGAGCAGAAGCAGCGGCGGCGGTGGCAGCGGCACGGTCACACAGTCACACAGTCACACGGTCACACCTGCCAGCAGACAATGCTGCTAGCGACATTCAAGCTGTGTGCTGGGAGCTCCTACAGACACATGCGCAACATGAAGGGTGAGATCCCTGGGGTGGGGACCCAGCTCCCCGGCTGTGCGGCTTAGTCGGGGAAGGGATGGATAGGGTGTCGGGCCAGCCAGGTTCTCATCCCTGGTGGGTGGAACCTGGGCAACTCTCTTCCCTTCAGACCGTCTTTGGTAGAAGGAAAAGTTAGTCTTGACTTTTTTTTCCCCTTAAGATTTATTTATTTATTTACTTGAAAGGCAGAGTTACAGAAAGAGGGAGGGAGATCAATGTTCCATCTGCTGGTTCGCCCCCCAGGTGGCTGCACTGACCAGGGTTGGGCCGAACCGAAGCCGGGACTCCTTCAGGATTTCCCTCATGGGTGTGGGGGCCTGAGCACTCGAGTCACTTTCTGCTGCCTTTCAGGACCATTAGCAGGGAGCGGGATCAGAAACAGAGCAAGTGGGCTTTGAACCGGCGCTCCTATGGGATGCCTGCGTCACAGGCAGCGGCTGCACTGGCTGTGCCCCAATGCTGGCCCCAGGGGAGACTTACCCTTGTACAGTCAGGAAGAGACAGAAACCAGGCACTCCACACCCAGCTTAGTTCTGCGGCTGCCATGGAAGGGTGCACAGAGCAACCTGGATGAGTCTGTCCCAGGGGTGCTGGGTTGAACCAGCCGCCGCTGAGCCAGAAGCCACGCTTGAAGACCCACAGGCGGCAGCAGGCACTACAATGCTGGCCCCATCTTTCTTTCTTAAGACTTCTTTATTTGAAAGGCAGAGTGACACAGAGAGATCTTCTGTCTGCTGGTTCAATCCCCAAATGGTCTCAACAGCTGGGGCTGTGTCTGCCCAAAGCCAGGAGCCCAGAAGTCCACCCGGGTCTCCCACATTAGTGTTAGGGACTCAAATACTGGAGCCATCATGTGCTCCCTCCCAGGTGCATTAGCAGGGAGCAGGATGGGAAGCTGAGTAGCCACAACTTGAACTGCACTCCGATATGGGCTGGGGGCAGCGGCTCAACCCACAGCCCCACCACGCTGCTCTGCGGGGATGGGTTTCTTTTACTCGCCTTTTGCAGCAGGCTCTGTCTGGTTGCTGGAACGACACTGCCGCACCCTCCAGGGACAGAAACTCCAGCAGGCTCTGGCGCAGACACTGCGGGCAGGACCAGGCTTGATCGCTCCAGACAAAGGCTGCGCACCACTAGGGCCCTGCAGGCAGCCTGCTGAAGCCTAACAGGCCCTGAACTGGGAGCGAGGGACCTGGCATTCCTAGGTCTCCTAGGAATCTGTGTCCCTAGGCAATTGGTGATTCCAGGCCGGTTCTCTCTCTCTGTAACCCTCGCTGGCAATAATGGCTTCTCTGCCTCCCCGCAGGGCTGAGGCAACAGGCAGTGCTGGCCATTGGTCAGGAGCTGAACTGGAGGGCACTGGGGGGCCCCACCTCCAACACATGGATCAGCCAGGTGCGGCGTCGGAGCTCTCTGCTTGGTAAGTGCTTGGGGCCATTGGAGGGGGTGGACGCTCTGGCTCTGTTCCTGCCCTTTGTCATTTAATTTTGCAAGTCCCTTCCCATCTGGGAGTCCCTGCCTGCTCCTTGGGGTTGCCCTGTCTACCTTCCCCTGCAGGCTCAGCCCTATGGCTTTGGTCTTGGCTCTCCAGAGTCATGATCAGGTTCAGAGATCAGAGCGGTGACCACTGGGGGCAGGCCAGGGGCGTGGGAGGACGCTGTAAATCTCTCCTTGGCTGTACATCCAGGTTCTCGGCTGGAGGAGACTCTCTACAGTGACCAGGAGCTGGCCTACATCCAGCAGGGAGAGGAGGCCCTGCAGAAGGCCCTGGGCATCCTCAGCAACCAGGAGGGCTGGAAGGAGGAGAACCGGCAGGTAGGGAAGGCGTGGGCAGAAAGCTGCCGGTCCCCAGTGTGCCCTCGCTGCGCACAGGGCCAGTGGGGCCACTGTGCTCCTGGGACTGCCGGCCTTGCTCGGCCTCCACCGGGCAGCAGGTGGCTTAGAGGACTTCCCTTGTCCAGAGAGTCGACCTCGGTTACCCCACCCCACCCCCACGAGACATCTTGGCGACTCTTTAAGAAATCCTGTTTGCATCCTTTGCTAACATACCAAGGATGAGGAGCCTTTAAAGTGAATGGAAAAACGCCCCTTATGAAAAAGCCACAGGTGGATTGCAAAATTCTTTGCACCAACACATACATCTTTTGATTCCATTTCCCCACAAGCTTGCTGAAGTCTCCTTTCACGCTGTGCATACATTCGGCAGGTCGCGCGAGGGGGACTCTGTGATTCAGAGCCCTCATCACGCTACGTTAGAACACGCACAGAGCCGCAGCGCTTGCTCCCCGCTGTTGTGCCAGCCTCGCGGCTGAGCTTGTGGGCTGGATGGGAACACATAGGCGGCCCAGTGCCCTCCTGGGCTCTCTGCTCCCGGTGCTGCAGCCTCACCAGATGCCAGTGACAAGGTCCACGCTATAGGCCAGTGGTTCTGTCACCACAGACCTTAGTGGCTTTATCCTCAGCCAAAAGCTCACTTGCTCCCCATTGCCCCAAAGTTCAGGTAAAATTTCTCTTAAGTTTACAGAGCAGAGGAGTTAACAGACTACAGTTTTGAGTCAAGAGACCTGGGATGTAGGCCCAGCACTGCTCTCAGCCCGGGATCCTCACTGACCTCTTCTGGCCTCATGTCCTGGTGTGAAGTGAGGCATGGAACAAAATCAAACCTCTACAATCTCACTCAGAGAAATACCTGGTTGTAGACCAGCTGTCTCTCCCTCTCTTCATCCTGAAGTCAGGGCAGGGGCCTCTCGGGTGGTCCAGTGCTGGCCACCAGCATTCACCCAGAAAAAAAGGGTCTGAGGCAGGTGGGCAGGTTCCCCTCCCTGGTCTTGTGCAGCCACGGATGCCTGCCTATCGTCATCAGCTGGAGCTCCTGTGTCCTGCTCCCTTCCCTCTGGTGCCTGGTCCTGCCCGTGAGACCTTGGCCAGCAGTGTCGTTGTCCCTGACAGGCGAACGGGGACAAGGTGTTGAGCAAAGTGGTGCCACAGGTGGGCAAGGTGTTCCGACTGGAGGTGGTGCTGGACCAGCCCATGGAGAGGCTCTACGAGGAGCTCGTGGAGCGCATGGAGGCCATGGGGGAGTGGAACCCCAGTGTTAAAGAGATCAAGGTGAGGAGCAAGGTCAGGGGCAGGGACCCAGGAGGGCACCCCTCCCCCGGGCTATGGGTGGTGCTCAGCCCCAGGCACTGCTGAGCTGTGCTTGTGGCTCCCAGGTCCTGCAGAAGATTGGGAAGGACACGGTCATCACGCACGAGCTGGCCGCAGAGGCAGCGGGGAACCTCGTGGGGCCCCGCGACTTCGTGAGCGTGCGCTGTGCCAGGCGCCGAGGCTCCACCTGCGTGCTGGCTGGCACGGCCACACACTTCGGGGAGATGCCCGAGCAGAAAGGCGTCATCAGGTAACGCTGGCCGCAGGTTTTAAACCCCACCCCACCCACCCCTAACTCTAACATGGGCTGGTGGGCACGCGCCAAGTGTGCAAGTCTCCACCCTCAGCTGCTGCTGCTTTTTAAGATTTATTTATCTGAAAGGCAGAGTTACAGAGAGGCAGAGAGAGAGAGAGAGAGAGAGAGGTCTCCACCCACTGGTTCACGCCCGCAATGCCTGGAGCTGTGCTGATCCGGAGCCAGGAGCCTCCTCCTGGTCTCCCACGTGGGTGTAGGGTCCCAAGGACTTGGGCCATCTTCCATTGCTTTCCCAGGCCACAGCAGCTGGATAAGTGGAGCAGGCAGGACTTGAACCGGCGCCCATATGGGAAGACGGCACTGCAGGCGGCAGCTTTACCTGCTAGGCCAGCGCCAGCTCCTGCCCTGTTTCTTATGAGAATCTCATTTTCCAAAGTCAGAGTGCACCAGACAAGATGACCTCACTTTGATAACCAACCAGTTTGTCCTGACCCTCCCAGAAAGTTCAAGAACCTTAAGCATTTCCTGAAGCAAAGGGCAGGGCTGATGTTCAGGCCGCATGCTGAGGGCAGCGGTACTGATGATCAAAATGTTAAATAATCTTCACCACTGAGAAGGGGCCTGGGTACCACCCTGGATCCATCCATCCCCAACCTCCCTGTGACCCAGCAACCGAAGGGCCCGAGGGGACTCCAGGCTCCGCTCCCAGCTGCAGCCACATTTATTCTGAGCTGGTCACCATGACAACTGTGAAATACTTCCCTTACCTGATGTAACTTAGGGAGTAGACAAGGTGCGCCAAGAATGTGGGTAACCTGATTCCTGGTGAGGCATCTCCAAGCTGCCCTCCTGACATGCCTTCTCTTCATTTGCCAGAGCCGAGCAGGGTCCCACTTGCATGGTGTTTCATCCCCTGGCCGGAAGTCCCTCCAAGACCAAACTCACTTGGCTGCTCAGTATCGACCTCAAGGTGAGGGGCATGGGAGTGGCTCGGGGGTCGGTCTGCTGAGAAAAAAATAGGCTCTTCCCCCACTCACAGGGAACACCACCACAGGCTGTTGGTGGGAAAGGAACGTGAGCGATGGCCTGGTTGCTTTTCCACAAATGGCTTGCAATGGTTCCCTCTTACCTCTCAAATCAAATTTCAACTCTGTAGCTACCATTTTAGAAAGAAGGAAACTTGGTGCGAGAAAGGTCATGTGACCTGCTCAAGGTCTTGGTGCTGGGAAGACAGGGCTGGACTGTGTCTTAAAAGCAAATCCTTGGCTGGCGCCGCAGCTCACTAGGCTAATCCTCCACCTAGCGGCGCCGGCACACAGGGTTCTAGTCCCGGTCGGGGCACTGGTTCTATCCCGGTTGCCCCTCTTCCAGTCCAGCTCTCTGCTGTGGCCCGGGAGTGCAGTGGAGGATGGCCCAAGTGCTTGGGCCCTGCACATGCACGGGAGACCAGGAGAGGCACCTGGCTCCTGGCTTCAGATCAGTGCAGCGTGCCAGCCGCAACGCACCAGCCGTAGTGGCCACTTGGTGGGTGAACCAACAGAAAAAGGAAGACCTTTCTGTTTAACTCCGCCTGTCAAAAAAAAAAGGGGGGGGGGCAGCCAGCCAATCCTGTCGTGACATGCAGTCAGTCCTCTGGCCAGGCAGTCCGTGTTTGTGATAGGGCACGGTGTCCAGAGTGCCAACTTCTATCTTCTGCAGGGGTGGCTGCCAAAGACCATCATCAACCAGGTCCTATCTCAGACCCAGGTGGACTTTGCCAACAACCTGCGCAAGCACCTGGAGTCCAGCTCTGCCTCTAAAGCCAGGTGTTGAAGACCAGCTCGCTGCTCCCAGATGTGCCACACCTCATGGCTTGCGCGTGCACCGGAGACCCCTGCTGCCAGCCAGCAGGCCCGTCTAGGATCTCAGCTGACGGCAGTGGGACGGTAGTGTGTAGAGATGACACAGGGATTCAGACTGGTCCAAGTTTAGTAGCAAGAAAAATCAGGGATGGGCCTCTAAGGTGGAGGAAGCCTTATGATTTCATTCAACCACAAGCTGTGAATGAGGGCCAAGGTTCCTAAAATATTTGTAAAACTTTTTCCCCCTGGGTATCTTAAGATACTATCAGGATACTTAAGATACCTGATAGTATCTTAAAAATGCTAGAGGCTGATATGGGTGTGGTGATGCTAGGGACAGGGGCTGAGCACTCCTGCTTCATGGGCTCATGAGTTCCCATCCCCTGGCAGGGAGCAGCGACACTCTACTCTCCCACCACACATGTATAGCCAACCCCCAAGAACGAGCAATTACCCAGTTCTGTGTATTTCAGGTGTTTCCCACAGAAAAACACAAAACTATTGACCAAGCTGGTTTCTCCTTCTCCACAAGCACTTAGTCAGAATAAAGAATTAACTAACACAAAACTTCAGTCTGCACCTGTTCTAAAACTTTTTGTAAGAGAAAACTCTGGGCCGGCGCCACGGCTCACTAGGCTAATCCTCCACCTAGCGGCGCCGGCACACCGGGTTCTAGTCCCGGTTGGGGTGCTGGATTCTGTCCCGGTTGCCCCTCTTCCAGGCCAGCCCTCTGCTGTGGCCAGGGAGTGCAGTGGAGGATGGCCCAGGTGCTTGGACCCTGCACCCCATGGGGGACCAGGAGAAGCACCTGGCTCCTGGCTCCTGCCATCGGATCAGCGCGGTGCGCTGGCCGCAGCGCGCCGGCCGCGGCGGCCATTGGAGGGTGAACCAACGGCAAAGGAAGACCTTTCTCTCTGTCTCTCTCTCTCACTGTCCACTCTGCCTGTCAAAAAAAAAAAAAAAAAAAAATTAAAAAAAAAATTTAAAGAGAAAACTCTGAGATTTCAACTTCTTGTTAGAGAAGTCCTGGGCAAAGATTTCTAAATAGTTAAACTAAATCCCCCCTACCCCAGTTCATTAAAAGAAGAGAAGCTACTGGGGATTTATATCACTCAATAAATTAGAACCTGTTATCAGAATCTTTCATAACTTTAATTTCCATTAAAAACTTAAGTTCTTACAGAACTCTAATGAGCTAAATAATTGGCTTTGAAAGATGCAGATTATCACTGAGGATTTTTATGTACCTAATTAAAAAGCATGGGGGAGCGTAGCACAGTGGTCACACTGCCCCTTCAGAAGCCACGTCTGTCCTGGCTGGGACTTGAGTCCCGGCTACCGGCTTCCTGATGTGCACCCTGGGAGACAGCAGTCGATGGCTCCAGTACTTGGTCCCTGCCACTCGCGTGGGAGACCTGGAGTTTCTGGCTCTGGGCTTGTTCTGGTCTAACCACAGCTACTGTGGGCATTTGGGGACTGAACAAACAGATGGAAGATCTGTCTGCCTTTCAAACAAAATGAAAATACATAAACTTTTTTTTTTTTTTTTTAAAAAGGTAGTACCAAATATGGGAGTAGAATTCCATAGCTGCCAGCTTGGCTTAGGACTTCTTTGCTTGCAAAGGCTCAGATATTTCTATTTTGAGAGGAAGTGGCTGGTTGGAGGGGCAAAGGGAGACAGCAAATTCCCCGGTCCAGGACTCGGGGACATCATGCTTAAAGTGGGTAAACTGGAATGGGATTACTCTGTTGAAATGCATAAGCAGGACGGGAATCACTGTTACCCTCTAAAGCTTTTCCAGCTTTGTTTCGTTAGCAGTGGGTCTGTACTCTTCGGACAGGGAGCTCTAGCTTATTTATTGAACGAAATAGCAGTGGTGGAAACACTGGTATTTATTGAGGTACTACAATTTTACAAGTGATAGAAGTATTTATCATAATTTATTCTTGTTTCTTAGTTTCCTTTTGGTATGGATAGAACTGTTTATTCAAAAGTTTCAGGGGGAGACAGGACGGTTACAAAGAAGTTCTTGAAATGACCGTCCACTACCAACTGAGAGAAAATGGCTACTTGTTTACAGCGATGCGAAAGCAACAGATACTCTCATTTCAAGAGAAAAACAGGATAATAAATAAAGAGGCTTCCAACAAACACCAAGGTTTTGAGTTGGATTCTCATTTGCTGCCTTCAAACCATGTATTGTGTCTCTGTGGTGTCTGGGGAGATTTTCCCAGCTGCTATTTTTCACTGGAATAAAACAAGGTGTCACTGACGACCAGACTATGTCGAGAGTAGGTATTCTTTGAGCCCTTCGGATGAACCTGCTTAGCAAATGCTCACACTCTTTTCAAGTATTAACCAGAAAGTCTTTTCTGTGACCTCTAAGTTATGAAGGCAGCTATGCTGAGATGGAGTGGGTACGGAAAGGAACGCCATCTTCCTGGGAGTCCCTCCTGCTGCGATGACCTAAAAGCCTCCCACCGAGGTGGGCCCTGTAGAACGGGCTCCCAAGTCAACAGGTGTCTAGGGAGTGACAGGCTGAGACTCCAGCCTACAGCTCCACCGGTCCCGTGCCCGCTTTCCTGGTAGGAGACACGGAATGGGCAAATCTGAGTCTAAGGAACTCGGCAGGGGACAAATGTATCAAGTCAGCATTACCAGAAGATACCAACACTCACTTGAAATTTGGGTAACATTTTAGACTGGGAACTCAGACATCCATCAGGGTCACGTGGGTGACACATGCGGACACTGCGGGGACCCAGCGCGACTTGTGTCAGTCACGAGTGGCAGTGTCACTGAGGCAGGCCTGGGGGGGGGGCACATTTTGCCATGAGATGGGCGTGTTTAAAAGGGGAGCTGGCGAAGCTCCAGAGGGACCCAAGGGGGGTGGTCATTCTCACATCCCAGCATTTAGTGGTTTGAACGCTGCCCTTCAGTCGTGGGCTATTAGAAAGGAAGTCAGGCAGGCGGGGAGACACCCTGCACGCAGCAATGCCTTGGCTGGGAGAGGGGTGGGGCGAGAGCGTTGGCCCTTTAAACCCTCCTGAGGCTGCAGCTTTGGCAGGAGAAGAGGCCAAGGGGGAGGGCCTGAGATTCCGGCCCGAGACGCGAGACGCGTCTCTCCCTCCCAGTGCCGCTCCCCTTCCTCACACCGCCCCGACCTCCAGGGAATCCGAGGGCTGCACAAACTCGAGAACAAGTTTATTGGGGAAGGGTTTCTGTTAAAGTGGAAGCGAGTCCCTGTCACAATTACAGCTCTGGAGACCTAGTCGTGTCAGAGGGCCCAGTGTTCACAATTAATAGCAAAACCAAACTCACGCAGAGGGTGACAGTTTTTAGACTGCTCCGGAAGGTACAGCCACCGATTTCAGCTGTCCTCGGAAGCAGGCCCTCCCCCCGAGGAGAAGTCAGTGGGGTGGAGTGCAGTCAATGCCCACGGAAGACGCGTCTTCAGATAACTTAGCTACTCGGACGAGATTATGCACGCCTTGGAAAATCCAGTGAGGGAACGAGTCCCTGCGGGCGGGGGATGTGGCACAGCACCAGTCCCACAGGGAGCGTACGGGGTCCTGGGGTCAGCGGCTGTTGGTGTATGGCACACAGAGGAAGAGCAGTCACTGGAAGCGGGGGACGGGATGCGCGAGGGCGGGGGGTGTCCCGCAGGCCCACCCAGCCTTCCGCCTTGCTGAAGGGTGAGGCCGTGTTCTGCGGCAGCTTGCGGGAACACTGGGCACAGGTAAAAAGCAAAAACCAAAGCCCCAGTCTTCTCCCCCAGAAAGTCCATGTCTGAAAACAGAGGGGCGGTCAGGGTTCCCACGGGGGACTCCGCCTGCCGTCCACTTCTGTCTCCACGTGATACAAGACGTCGGCCAGGGTGTGCTCTACCACAGCGCCCCAGCCCATGTCACTCATCTGTAGGAGGAACGGGAAACAGGGGGTCAGCAAAACCACAGCGAGAACCCAAGACGCGGAGGGCGCAGTGCAGGCGGGCATGGCAACGCTACTCACGGGGCGGCAAGCGAGGTCTTTGGGAGGATACTTGAAGCACGGCCCGAAGTTAATGGAGACCTGGGATAAATTCAATCCAAGGAGACATGAGAAAAAAACCAGAGGATATGGAAAAAGTTAAGCTGACACTGAATCTTCATTTGCAATGACACTCAAGACATAACTAGAACGAAGTATACACCACTGCTACCAGTGGTCCACGTCCTCAGGTCCAGTGGGAACTGGGCAAATGAAACACGCCTGTGCTGATCTCCTTCTGGAAGCCAAAGACTTCCTGACATTGCCTTCCTCATGGCGGCTGCTGACTAAAACCACTAAGAAATCCTCATGCATGACTTTTCAATCATCTTTAGAAACAAATAAACAAAGAAACCCAAATAGGCCCTCATGAGAATCTTCTTCTTCAAGCTGGATGATACTAAAAAAAAGAAAGATCAGTGTAAGCAACAGTTAGGTTACAATGACACACAGCCCCACACTGATGAATGCGGGGTCTTCAAAAAGTTCATGGAAAAAGTGTATTATGGCCGGCGCCGCGGCTCACTAGGCTAATCCTCCGCCTTGCAGCGCCGGCACACCAGGTTCTAGTCCCGGTCGGGGTGCCAGATTCTGTCCCGGTTGTCCCTCTTCCAGGCCAGCTCTCTGCTGTGGCCCAGGAGTGCAGTGGAGGATGGCCCAAGTGCTTGGGCCCTGCACCCCATGGAAGACCAGGATAAGTACCTGGCTCCTGCCATTGATTGGCGTGGTGTGCCGGCCGTAGCATGCCGGCTGCGGCGGCCATTGGAGGGTGAACCAACGGCAAAGGAAGACCTTTCTCTCTCTCATTCTCTCTCACTGTCCACTCTGTCAAAAAATAAAAATAAATAAAAAATTTTAAAAAAGTGTATTATGAAATAGTTATACATGGAGCTCAAATTTTTAACAAAAATTAAATTTTGTCCTTTCCTTTTTTTTTTTAAAAAAAGGATTTGAAAGTCAAAGTTACAGAGAGGTAACTAGATGGCCAAAATGGCCAGGACTAGGCCAGGCAGAAGTCAGGAGCCAGGAGCTTCTCCAGGTCTCCTACAGGGGTGGCAGAGGCCCAAGCTGGTTTTCCTAGGCCATCAGCAGGGAGCTGGATGGGAAGTAGAGCAGCCGGGACAGGAACTGCTGCCCGTATGGGCTCTGTATCCTTCATACAGAACACTACCCCCAGTGAATTCAAAGGAAAGCTGTGGTGCATACTATCCGCATGAACTCTGCCCACGCAAACACCTTGCTCAAAGCCCCACGTGTTCTCGGGCCAAACCGAAACATGTGCCCACGTCTCTCTGGGGCTCTTCCAACGCGCTCAGCAGCCTCTCCTGCAACCCCACCCCTTCCTTCTGCGCGATGCCCGAGTCACAGGATGAACATGGGATACGTACCGTGCAGCTCTTGTACAGTGAGATGGCTGGGAAGTAAACCCCCTCAAAAATATCTTTGTAAGCCACACCTTGATTGGCACCATTTTTATAAAATATTATCTGAAACAAAAACCATGGTTCTACTTCAGAATTTAAAAAACAGAACAAACAAGACATGGGCCTCACTTGGAGAACACTGCACACTGCCCCCACGACACTGGGAATAATGCATTCAAAGAACAACGCAGTGGAGATCTTATGGCCAATGATATCTCAAATTTACGGTAACACTTTAGATTTTTCGAAGTAATTCCACATGCACTATTCCAGTTGGCTTTGGGTTTCTACTTGCTTTCTGGCTTCCTGTACCACAAATGCTAGAGTTCTACGTTCTCGTGGTTCATAAACAGTAGCTGGCCTTCCACGAACCCCTTGGAACTCCACTTGTTTAAGTTTTCTCATTTATTCCTTCCTCTTGCATCGGGTTCTTTTATATATTTATTTATTTATTATTTTATTTGAAAGGCAGAGAAACAGACAGATTTTTCATCTGCTGGTTCACTCCCTAAATGCCTGTAACAGCTGGGCTGGACCACCAGCCAAGAACCCCATCCAAGGTGGCAGGGACCCAAGTGAGGGAGCTGCCCACTAGGGTGCTCCTTAGTAGGAAGCTGGATTCGAAACGGAACCGTGACTCAAACCAGGCACTGATATGGCATGCAGGTGTCCCAAGTGGTGACTTACGTGCTGTGCCAAATGCCCACCACAGTTCTTAGAAACAACACATTTATTTATTTGAGTGCAGAGGGAGAGAGATCAATCCCAACCAAATGCGGCTGGGCTGCAGCCACGAGATGGGAACTCAGTCCAAGTCCCCCAGTTATTTGCGCCATCATCACTGCTGCCTCCCGGGGTCTGCCTTAGCTGGAATTTGAGTGAGGAGCTGGAGCAGGTTACTGAACCCAGATATCCTGACACGGGTGCAGGCATCTAAGCCAGAAGGCCGAACCTGGATCCGACGTCTGCTTTTCTACTTTCAAGTTCTCTCAATCTTTCGTCCTGTCTCATAAATATCTACTTGCAGGGGCTTCAGAAAGGCCCCTTTCCCTTCCCAACAGAAGCTATCTTCTCCCTGGTTTTACTTCTTGGCGATGTCATCCCTTCAGCATATTTTTTCCTAAAAACAACTGGAATTCCAGTTTACTTCCACACTTTCCGCCATCCCGGTCCCAGGGGGCTTTATGGTATTTTCATGGACAAATGTTTTCAGCTCAGGACTTTCTTCCTCCTCCCCGCTCCCTGTTCACTTTCAGCGCTGTGCCTGGAGCAGATGGACTGGCTCATCTCTGCTTGTGTAAGACCCCGTGCACACAAGCTCCCAGTGATCCTACGAGGGGGAGCAAGGTGCTGATGGGAGCTGGGTAGCCCCTGGGTACCCCAGCAGCTGCCCCACCTCCTGGAGACGTCCTTCTCAGGTGGTCTGCAGCCTTTTTCTAAGTGCCGCCCCATAACCATGGTGTGGCAGGGACCCCTCCACTCACACGGGGTCTCACTCCCCTCTCTTCATACCCAGGGAGTGGACCCCAGCCTGCCGCAGTTTTCATGACCATGACTTACCTCACTATGGGGAGTCTGCTTTAGGCTCTTCTCTGCTTTATCCACGAAGTCTTTCTCCTCAAAATACAGATAACTCTTGAACTTGATCAAAGCCTTGAAAATCATGAAGGGGGCAGGGGAAAGGTACAATGAGAAACCAGTTCATCTTCACGGAGAAGGGGCAAGCTGGCCCCAAAAGCACTGAGCCTCGGGCTGTGTGACACACATCAAACTGGTTTGCAGTCTATGCTGCTGGATTCTGAACTATTACGTGCTTCTTAAAACACCACGCTCATTAAACACTTTCAAAAAAGGTCCTTAGAGAGAGCCTCTCATCATGACAAAGATTCTCACAAAAGTGGCTAGATTAATTGAATTTTCAGTAACTGCAGTGAAAGAAATGACAAGCCTACAGAGCTGGGCCAAGGAGTCTGGGACTTCTGGGTCTCCCATGCCGGTGCAAGGGCCCAAGGACTTAGGCCATCTTCTACTGCTTTCCCAGACCAAGCAGAGAGCTGGATCGGAAGAGGAGCATCCAGGACATGAACTGGCACCAACATGGGATGCCAGCAGAGGCTTAGCCCACTACGCCACAGTGCTAGCCCCTAAAATCCCTTATTCTATAAAAACATTTTGAGGCTTTTCTTTCCTCCTAGTTTCTAGTAGTCTCTGGTTCAACACTTTCATACTGATGGGCCCCGAGAGCCTAACTATTCACTCCCAGATAAATACATTGCATTTATTCTTTAAAATTTAATTTTTTATCATATACATTAAGCATGGAAAAAATATACATAGAAAAAATATAGATTTATATACACATTTATGTAATATATAAAATGCATAATATATAATATATATATTATATTTACAATGAAGAGTATCTCCCTCCCTTTCCCACCATCTCACCCAAGTTTCCCTTGCAAAAAATAATCAAAAAGTATCTTGGAATCCTTCCAAAGAACCTAAACATGTATTAATATCTTAAAAATTAGGGGCTGGCATTGTGGGGTAGTGGGTTGAGCTACTGCCTGCGGGCACCGGCATCCCATATGGGTGCAGGCAGTGTCCCGGCTGCTGCTCTTCCAATCCAGCTTCCTGCAAACTGCCTGGGATAGCAGCAGAAGATGGCCCAAGGGCTTGGCCCCTGCACCCATGTGGGAGACCCAGAAGAAGCTCCTGGATTTGGTCTGGCCCAGCCCAGGCTTTGTGGCCATTTGGAGAGTAAACCAGTGGATGGAAAAACTCTAACTCTGCCTTTCAAGTAAATGAAATAAATCTCAAAAAATAAATAAATAGATAACAAAATTAGGGGCTCGCATCATGGCACAGCAAGTTAAGCTGCTGCTGTGATGCCAGCTTTCCCCATGGAACACTAGTTCAAGTCTTGGCCGCTCCACTTCTGATCCGACTTTCTGATGGCCCACGTGCTTGGGCCCCTGCTATCCATGTGGGAGACTTGGATGGAGTTCTCGGCTCCTGGCTTAGGTCTGGTGCAGCCCCAACTGATGCAGCCATTTGGAGAGTGAACCAGCAGGTGGAAAATCTCTCTTTGTTGTCACTCTGCCTTTCAAATGAATAAATGAATCTTAAACCACATACACAAAAACATACCAGTTAAATACATAAATAAGCCACATAAACAGCAACATACAGAAACATTGTTTAGCACCTTTAAGGTTTATTTTTATTTATTTGCAAGGCAGAGAGAAAGAGAGAGGGAGAGAGAAATGGATAGGGATAATGGAGGGATCTTCCATCCAATGGTTCACTTCCCAAGCAGAGGCAATGGCTGGGGCTGGGCCAGGCTGAAACCTGGAGCCTGGAACTCCATCCACGTCTCCCATGTGGGTAGCAGAAGCCCAAGTACTTTACCCTTCACTTGCTGCCTCCCAGGTGTGATGGCAGGAAGCTGGATCAGCAGCAGAGCAGTGGGAACTGGAACAGGCGCTACCTGCGCCACAGGTGTGAACACGTGCGGCAGGCATGGAAGGGCTCCAAGTGGCAGGTGGTGAGATGAGAGTCAGCTGTGTGGCGCATGCACTGAGTGAAATCTCAGTCTGCTTGTTATCAGAATAAACGCAGAGGACCTCCACTATCCAGAACTTGATCTAGAGCTACAATGATCAAGACACTGTGGTACTGGCATAAAGGACACACACGTCAGTGGCACCAGGAGCCCAGAATAAATCTCTACTTAAGATAGTCATTTGCTTTTCACTTAAAGGCACCAAAGAAATCCAGCAGAGAAAGGAGAGTTTAACAAATGGCATTGGACTAATTGGATATTCACATGGAAAAAATTAACTTGGAACTCCACACTGACACAGAAAATTAAATCAAGGTGGAACAGAGACCTAACTGTAAAAGCTACAACCACGATGTCTTCAAAATAAACCATAAAATATGGGAGAATATGGCTTGAGGGTACCCAAAGGTTTTTTAATTCACAGAAAGAAATACATCTATAAAAGAAAAATCTGGTAAGTTAGACTCCATAAAAATTAAAGCTTCAGTTTATCAGAAGATACTACTAATAAAACAGACAAGTCAGAGACTAGGAGAAAAATACCATATCTAATTACCCCATGATCTACTGACTTCATTTCTGTATATTGACTCAAAAGAAATGAAATCATGTTTACATTTAATTCTCAGCCTTGTAAACAGAATGAAAATAAATGAAAAATAAAAAAAAGAGACTTGTACAAGAACGCTTATAGCATCTCTATGGTTTTTAAAAAAGATTTATTTACCTGTCTGAGAGGCAGAGTTACAGAAAGGGAGAGACAGAGAAGTCCTCTACTGGCCCACTCCCCAAATGGCTGCAACAGTCAGAGATGAGCCGATCTGAAGCCTGGAGCCAGGTGACTCTTCCCAGTCTCCCATGTAGGTGCAGGGGCCCAAGCACCTGGGCCATCCTCCACTGCTTTCCCATGCCACAGCAGAGAGCTGGATGGGAAGAGGAGCAGCCAGGACTAGAACTGGCACCCACATGGGATGCCAGCACTGCAGGTGGAGGATTAACCCACTGTGCCATGGTGCCGGCCCTACAGCATCTCTATTCTAACAGGCCTGCCACAGTTTGAACAGGATCTGGGTCCCAGCTCACGTAGGCATTTAAGTCCCCAAAGTCATGGATAGACGGGTGGAGGCACCATCCAATTGTGCTGTCTGAAAGTGGGGGCCTTTAGATTAGACTGGCTTTTGGCTTTTTTTTTTTTTTTTGACAGGCAGAGTGGACAGTGAGAGAGACAGAGAGAAAGGTCTTCCTTTGCCGTTGGTTCACCCTCCAATGGCTGCCGCGGCTGGTGTGCTGCGGCCGGCGCGCCGCACTGATCCGATGGCAGGAGCCAGGTGCTTCTCCTGGTCTCCCATGGGCTGCAGGGCCCAAGCACCTGGGCCATCCTCCACTGCACTCCCTGACCACAGCAGAGAGCTGGCCTGGAAGAGGGGCAACCGGGACAGAATCGGTGCCCCGACTGGGACTAGAACCTGGTGTGCCGGCGCTGCTAGGCGGAGGATTAGCCTAGTGAGCCGCGGCACCAGCCCGGATTTTGGCTTTTTAAAGAAGAGATCAGAGCCGGCGCCGCGGCTCACTAGGCTAATCCTCCGCCTTGCGGCGCCGGCACACCGGGTTCTAGTCCCGGTTGGGGCACCGGATTCTGTCCCAGTTGCCCCTCTTCCAGGCCAGCTCTCTGCTGTGGCCCGGGAGTGCAGTGGAGGATGGCCCGAGTACTTGGGCCCTGCACCCCATGGGAGACCAGGAGAAGCACCTGGCTCCTGCCATCGGATCAGCGCGGTGCGCCGGCCGCAGCGCACCAGCCGCGCCGGCCTTTGGAGGGTGAACCAACGGCAAAAAGGAAGACCTTTCTCTCTGTCTCTCTCACTGTCCACTCTGCCTGTCAAAAAAAAAAAAAAAAAAAAAAAAGAAGAAGAAGAGATCATGGGGCTGGTGCTGTGGCATAGCGGGTGAAGCCACTGTCCGCAGTGCCGCTATCCCATATGGGCGCTGGTTTGAGTCCTGGCTGTTCCACACTTCCAACTGAGCTCTCTGCTGTGGCCTGGGAAAGCAGTAGAAGGTGGCCCAAGTCCTTGAGCCCCTGCACCTCCGTGGGGGACCCAGAAGAAGCTCCTGGCTCTGGATCGGCGAAGCTCTGGCTGTTGCAGCCAACTGGTAACTGAACCAGCGGATGGAAGATTCTCTCTCTCTGCCTCTCCTTCTCTTTCTGTGTAACTCTTTCAAATAAATAAATAAATAAATCTTTGAAAAAAAATAAAAAATAAAAAGAGGAGATCAGGGGTATGGGAGAGCTGGCTGTCTGCTCCCTGTCTCACACACAATCCGCCACTGCGGCCTCTACCCTCATCACAGGCCAGACCAATGAGGCCACCTGATCTTGGGCTGTAAACCCCCAAAACAGTGAGCTGAAATAAACCTCCTCCCTTCAGAAGTAACTTCTCTCCAGTACTCATTACAGTGACAAAACACTAACACAAGGCCTAAGTGTCCACTGATAGCAAAATGGATACATGACTATTACAGTCCACTCACACGATGGAATAGCACTCCACAACTGCAGACATTCTACATCACATCATCCGAGACTCAAAGCAGGAAGGAGCCAGGTGCAAGACTGCAAACTTCTGTTTATATAAACTCAAGAAGATGCAGAAACTGAACATGAGGAGGAGACAAGTCAAACCTGGCTGCCTCTGTAGGCCGGGGCTGGCGATGGGCTGGGAAAGGGCTTGAGAGAACACCTGGGGCGATGCTGCGACTCCACCTCTCATTAAGATAGGGGAATGCAGTTCAGAATGTGTGTGTTTCGTTTTATATGAATTTTACATCAAAAGAAACTAAGCCAGGTTGAACTCTAGGTAATGATCTACATCCTGAAGTATTTGGGGCAAGTGTTTGATGCCTGCCTTACAGTGCTTTAAAACAGGCCAGACAGGCTGGAGGGTGAACAGATGACATGCTAGTGGTACACTCGAGGTAAAGAATGTTCAGGTAACTGCGTGTCATCACAAGATAACGTCCAGGCCCGGCTGCAGGCATTGCTGCCAAAGGAGAGCCTTGGGGAAGAGACCCACCTTGTCTTTGTATGTGTCAGGCAATGACTTGGCTGTCTCTGTGTCTTCAGGAAGGTTGATGTAGAATCCCAGGACATCTCCCTGTCCGTAGCCAGAGGAGTAGTGTTTGCCAATGGACTGATGGAACTTGGTTCCCTTTTTGCTCCGCCAAGAATAGCTGAATTTGTCATAGCCCAAGGGAGCTTGGAGGTTGCCTGTGCCAATCAAGATACAGAGGAAGACAGAGGGCTGCAAGTCAACTCTGATTCTGATTTGCTCAAGGAAAAAGATTCCACCCCTTATTATTACTTTTTAAAATCAGTTTCATGTAAGCAGAGATGGGTGGGGTAGGTTCTTGTCTCGGTGCAAGAAAGAGTTCAGAGGTGAGACAGAGAACGGGTAGCAAGGTTTATTAGGGTAGGGCATCTGTCAGAACAGGCGGGACAGAATCTGAGGCAGAGTGCCCAGTCACTCAGACTGGGAAAACAAGGTTACCTGGTTAAATGGACAGAATATACCTGACAGGCCAGGCAGCAGGCTCAGCAGACAGCTGAGCGCGCAGGCTGTATTCAGACTGGGGCCTCTAAGGGAAAGGGGTCCCGTTCTTCCTGCCATTTCTCCTTCACCTCCTCAGGACAAAGGGCTTCACTACTCAGTGCTATCAGACAGGGGGCCCACCGGGCACCTGGCAGAGGAGCCTTGCTGGGGTGCCTGCCTTGGAGGAAGGATGCAAAGGTTTCACTGCTCTTTGCTGTCAGGCCAGGGAACCTGGTGCTGGGGAGACAGGATTCTCCTGGGGAGCTTTCCTTCGGGGGAGAGCTGAGACCACCTGTAAAGCTATCAGGGTCTGGGCAGAACTTTGCAGTATAAAGTACTGGGCTGTTTCCAAGGGGCGCTTCTGCAGATGCTCGGATTTCCTCAGGCCCCTCTCACACACACAGGCTAATGTCTAACTTCCTACCTAACACCGGTAAAACTGCTTACAAACTATCTCACAAGGAAAGAATTATAAACATTATTCCAGGAGTTGTAAACTGGCTAAGCCCTCAGGCACTGAATTTGATGCCCACTTCTGACATGCCCCCATTGTGAGGCCTTGGCCAGATAGTCTGTTATTTCTCTACCAGCCGTGACATCCACATTACGGACCAACTTACCTAAGGGCTGAGACCAACCAAGTCTGGCAGCAGTGTCAGGTGGCATCTCATCCACAGTGATCTCAAAGTACCAGGCACCTTTCCGCACCCCGTGAGAGGCCCGCACCATGGAGTAGCCCTTCTCTCCAACCACAGTCAGCCGGTCATCGGAGATCTTCAGCTGGGGAGCTGCAGTGGAGGCCAAAACAGAGGCCTGGGGCTCACTGGAGGCCCTTGTGACAGCGCCCACAAAAATCTGAGTCTGCACACTCCAGTAAAACAAATAAACAAAAAACTAGAAATAGCGGTTTAGGTGTCTGAAATACTAGCTCAGGAATTTATTTTAAAACATTGTCAGACTTTCTTTTCCTTTTACATTTTTATTTATTTATTTATTTACTTTTATTTGAAAGGCAGAGATCTTCCATCTGCTGGTTCACTCCCCCAATGCCACTAACAGCCAGGTCTGGGCAAGGCTGAAGCCAGGAGCCAGGAACTCAATCCAAGTCTCCCTATGGGTGGCAGGGACTCAACTACTTGATCCATCACCTGCTGCCTCCCGGGGTGTGCAGTAGCAGGAACCTGGCATCCGGGGCAGAGCTGGGACTCAAACTCAGGCATACTGATATGCGATACAGGTATTCCGAGAGGTGTTCTAACTGATCCACCCAATACTGCCTTAATTCCACACTTTACAGTCCTTGTATGCCCTTCAGTTTCCCCAAATATTAACGTCATCTGCAACCATAACACAATCATCAAGGCAGAAAATTAACACTGATATAACATTAACTAATAAACTACAGATCATCTTCAAAGTAAGCCAATTATCCCAGTAATATCCTTTTTAACCATGTTGGATTCAGAACATTATCCAGTGTTAATAGGATATTAAAGGGCTTACCTTCTCACAAAACATTTAATCACAAAGGAAAAAGCTACCTACAGTGGACAAGCCTGGCAGACATGCCATGGTGAAATGATCAAAGTGGGTATGACCGTTAACGAGACAAACGAAAACCACGTGCGACCTGACAGGACCTGCGTGAAGGGCACAGCATCACTGCGCCATGTTCCTGTCCAAGGTGCATGATCTGAATCACGAGAAACCATACAATCTCACCTGAGATACTCTATAAAGACACCATCAGATGGACAGGGGAACCTGGAGAGCGTGTGAGGAGAGGGCAGTGATCAGTGCTAACGTCCTGGTTTTGACGGTTCTATACTAGCCCTGTAAGAATGGTGAGTTTAAAAAATACCCACAGGCCGGCGCCGTGGCTCACTAGGCTAATCCTCCGCCTTGCGGTGCCAGCACACCAGGTTCTAGTCCCGGTTGGGGCGCCAGATTCTGTCCCGGTTGCCCCTCTTCCAGGCCAGCTCTCTGCTGTGGCCCGGGAGTGCAATGGAGGATGGCCCAGGTCCTTGGGCCCTGCACCCCACTGGAGACCAGGATAAGTACCTGGCTCCTGCCATCGGATCAGCGCGGTGCGCCGGCAGCGGCGGCCAGTGGAGGGTGAACCAATGGCAAAGGAAGACCTTTCTCTCTGTCTCTCTCTCTCACTGTTCACTCTGCCTGTCAAAAAAAAAAAACACAAAACACAAATTCTTTGATTGTCCCCCTTCTAATGAGGCAGAGGCTAATTTTCCTCTGCTGAGTGTGGGCTGGACTTAGTAACACACTTCTGACAAGCAAGTAAGGTGAAGTGACCATTCCATTCCAGACAGCAGGTCACAAAGGGCACACTGCCTGTCTGGGACAATATGCCATGATGAGTCAGTTCCCACGGACAAGGACAAACAGGCAGGACAGGCCCACAGGGAGGGCAGAGGGCATGGGGTGAAGGCCCCATGACTCCTTGGAAACAGACCCTCCAGCTCCACTTGCTCTTCAGACAAGATAGCCACCGCTACAAGTCTGCCTGTAACCTCCTGAGGTTCCACAGATAAGCAACTACCAGACTCCTGCATCCATAAAAACAGAGATAAAAAAAAAACAGAAACAAAACCACAAACCTGTAGTTTCCGACTACAAAGTGCAATGGTAATCTGATATGCAGGAGGAGACGCTGGGTGGACAACTGTCACAAGGAGAATGGATGTGTTTACAAGGAAGACACTAACGCTCGCAAAGGTGACAGGGCATCCTGGCAGCTTACCGTCACTCAAAAGGTTTAGGAAAAAACGGTCTCACTTCCTAATCCCCAAGTCACTTTTTTGACCATCCACTACTTCAAAGTGTGCTCACCGCAAATGGTAATCAAATGCAGACATAACAGACACTGCTCCACGGGATCACTTCATTTCCAAGTGCCTAGCCATGGGCAGGTGTTTAGTTCAGTGGTTAAGACGCTGCTTGGGACACCCATGTCCCACAGCAGGATGCCTGGGTTTGGGTCCTGGCCCCCCTTCCGATTCCAGCTTTCTGTGAAGGCGGACCCTGGGACACATCAGATCATGGCTCAAGTACTTGGGCTCCTGCCACACACGTAGATATGGATGGAATTCCAGGATCCTGGCCTCACCGGGGTCCATCTCCAGCAATTGCAGGTATACGAGGAGTGAACCAGCAGATGGAAGCTCTTGCTCTCTGCCTGCCTTTGTCTCTTTCAAATGAAATTTTAAAAAAGAAAAATTAAAAACAACAGATGCTAAGTCCAAGAAATAACAGACTTACAAATATAAAGAATTTATGGTCCAGTTTAGATTTAATTCAAACTGAGTCTTTTTTTTTTTTTTTTTTAGGATTTATTTATTTATTTGAAAGGCAAAGTGACACAGAGTTAGAGAGACAGAACTCCATCTTGGTCTTCCACGTGGGTGGGCAAGGGGGCCAAGCGGCCATCATCCTCTGACTTTCAGTTATATTAGCAGGAAACAGAAGCACAGTAGCCGGCACTCCAATATGGGATGCCAGGATTGAAAGTGGCTGGTTAACTGTGCCCCAAACCGGCTCCAAGAGGCATATTTTAAATAGCCATGGAAGTATGAACATGGACCAGCATTAGATAATTAAGGGACTAATAAATCAGGTAGGTATGAAAATGGCCCAAGTGTTTGGGCCCCTGCACCCATGTGAGACTCGGAAGCAGCTCCTGGCTCCAGATTGGTGCAGCTCTGGCCATTGTGGCCATTTGGGGAGTGAACCAATGAATGGAAGACCTCTCTTTCTCTGCGCCTCTGCCTCTCTGTAACTCTTACTTTCAAATAAATAAATAAATCTTTAACTAAAAAATTGATTAGGCAGGTATAATAGCACAATGGCTGTTTTTAAAAATCTTTGTTAGAGCGACGGGAGTTGAGGGGCAGCAAGTTGTGCTGCTTGGGACCCCATCTCATATGGGAGTGCCAGTTCAGGTCCCAGCTACTCCACTTCCACCAGCTTCTTGTTAACGCGCCTGGGAAGGTGGCAGATGATGGCCGAAGTACTTAGGCCCCTGCCACCCACATGGGAGATCAGACTGAGTTCTGGGTTCCTGGCTTCAGTCTGGCCCAGTCCTAGCTGTTGAGGGCATTTGGAGAGTGACCCAATGGATGGAAGATCTCTCTACGTTTGTCTCTCTGCCTTTCAAATGGGATAAGAGTAAATAATAATTAAAAAAAAATTAGATTTTGGACCATTTTGGATTTTTATGTTAGGAATGCTCAACCTGTAGTACTTGGCAATGTCAATTACCTAGTTTTGATAACTGTACTATGATCGAATAAGGTGCTATCATTAGGAGAAGCTGTGTTTAAAATTAGGTCAGGGACCAGCATTGTTGCTCAGTGGGTTAAGGGGCCACCTGCGAAGCTGGTGTCCCATACAGGCACTGGTTCAAGTCCTAGATGTTCCACTTCTGATCCAGCCCCCTGTTAATATGCCTGGGAAAGCAGAAGAGGGCCCAAGTCTTGGGGCTCTGCCACTCAACGTGGGAGACTCAGATGAAGTTCCTGGCTCCTGACTTTGGCCTGGCTCAGCCCTGGTTGTTGCAACCATTTGGGGAGTGAACCAGCAACTGGAAGATCTCTCTGTCTCCTTCTCTTTCTGTAATGCTACCTTTCAAATAAATGAATAAATCATAAAAAAAAAAAAAAAAACTAGTTGGAAACAGAAAGCTATAAAAAACTATACACACAGCTACACACACACACACACACGCATGCACGCACCATGCTACCGCCTACAGGAAGAGATGAATGACATTACTCCTGCACATTCTGGCCGAGTCTGTCTGGTTAGAGATGGGAGTGTGGCAGTGGGACAAGACCAGGATGCATATTCAATTCTAGATCCAACAACACTGCTGACTGCAGTTCAAGGTAACACAGGTTTGTAAGATCGTTAATACCTCACATACCTCGATCATGTAGGGCTAACAAAACTCGCTCATACAAGCAGGCTCTGTAGAGGTCTCCAGGGATAGGTTTTCCTGCCCAGCAGTCAAGTTCGAGCTTCTCAGGGTCAGGGGCGTGGGGGTCAGGCTCAGCTAAAATATACCGATAGCCATCTTTATTAAATGGATGCTCCAAGGGGTAGCCATGGGGGGGAAGGCGCTGAGCAGAAAACAAAGGGTCACTGCAAAAAGGAAAGAGCACAGTCAAGAAACCAAAACCCTCTCTGGCTCATCCAATTCTGTAAGAAACGCCTCTGAGTTATTAGGTTTCAGGTGAAACACAACCAACTTCACCACGAAGGCTTTTCAGTCCTCAGGTAGCCCATCCTGCCCTCTGTAGGCGAAACAGGGACATGACAAGGAGTCAGTTCCTTTGGCAAAGCAGTTTTGGTCAAATTCCTTGTAGAGTGCAGGAGACAAGGAATCTGTCAGGCAGGGACTGACACTCTTGGGGTCCTTCAATCTAAGCTGAGGTCTGTGAAGCTGAGCCAGTACTTCACACAGCAGGGACAAGCAGACAAGAGGCAGGAACGCGATTCCCTTCCGATGCTTACTGTCATATAACCAAATCCACACAAGCAAGAGACCCGAGCACTTACTATCTCTTGGCAGTCCAAAGAACTTACCTGGATTTCATCACCTTGGGGTTCAAAGTCAGAAAAAAGCACCAGCCTTCAAGTGGCTTTATTCCCTTCCCTCATCTATCCTTTCTCAAGATGCAGCATGCATAGAATTCACTACCCAGGCTTATCTCCAGAGGCTACCCAGGGGTCTCTTTATTTTATTTATTTATTTTTTGACAGGCAGAGTGGACAGTGAGAGAGAGAGAGAGAGAGAGAAAGGTCTTCCTTTGCCGTTGGTTCACCCTCCAATGGCCGCCGCGGCTGGCATGCTACGGCTGGTGCACCACGCTGATCGAAGGCAGGAGCCAGGTACTTATCCTGGTCTCCCATGAGGTGCAGGGTCCAAGCACCTGGGCCATCCTCCACTGCACTCCCTGGCCACAGCAGAGAGCTGGCCTGGAAGAGGGGCAACCGGGACAGAATCCGGAGCCTCGACCGGGACTAGAACCTGGTGTGCTGGCGCTGCAAGGCGGAGGATTAGCCTAGTGAGCTGCGGCGCCGGCTTGGGGTCTCTTTATAGGAACAAGTTCATAAAACAGGAAGTTTTCTCTGGGGTTATTCGGCTGCTAAAGTGCTCAAGGCTTGAAAAAAGGGAGTTTTTTAACTTCCCACACTTTCTGACCTTTTCCAGCACCAAACTCCAAACAACACTCAGTCAGGGTGGGGGCTGGGGCTCTTCCCACCTGCGGGCCTTCTTGGTGGTCCCCGTGGTCCCTCCGTCCTGCTGTTTGCGCTTGGCTCCTCTTCCTTTTCCACTGCTCCCTGCTGCAATGCCCCCTTTGAAGAGAAGGAGACCACCCTCAATGAGCTGCGCTGCAGGCGCCTACCGTGGGGATGAACACACCCAGAGTGCATTTGTGTGACATCACAGGAGGATTTCCTTCCGAAAGCTTGTCGGTTTGGAATGACTGCTGAGTGTCTCAAGTCCAGAACACCGGGTTCTGGCAATGAGCTCAAATGAGTCTAGCACCGAGGACATTCACGCCACGTTTTCAACCTTCCTTTCTCAGTGAATCACAGCTACTTGTACAATTTCTGAGGATGTGACACAAATGCATCTTCACGTGCTCAGATTCTAAAACATTCATAGCTAAAAAGAATGAAAACAACTGCATGGACAGTTTTCCCCCCACCCAAGTCAATACAAACACCCACAAAGACAATATCCTCACTTGCAGGTTGATGCTCATTTGCTCATGTAGTCCATACACATCATAAAGGCACAGTATCTGCTAAAGCACTTAACTTGAATACGGAACAAGACAAAGTACATCCAACATGGAAAACAGAAACAGAGGAACTCAAAAGGTGTTTCTCTCCAGTGCTGTTAGACACTAATCGTGGTTGTACAGGAAGTGGGCAAGAAGGCTTCACATTTAGAAGGCAATCTGTAGTTTCACACTCCTTCATCCAAACAGTCTTTATCAAGATCGTGCCAATGCGTGAAATTTAGTTTACACTAACTTGGCTTGTGAAATTAAGAGCAAATAATATCAATAGAAAATTTATATTTCATACAAAAAAATTTAGCTATACATTAAGGCTACAAGGAGTTTACCTTGTGTGTTTTTCAATTAGGTTCTTTGAAATTTTCATCCAGATCTATCATGCCTCTCAATTAGTTTGTTTTCCTCCTCTTCCAAAAAAAGTCCCTGAACTGCAGGCAAACACCTTTACACAACAGCTGCATGGAGTGCTCTGTCTCAGCTAGGGGCAAGCCTGGACAGTACCAGCAGCTCTGCTGCAATAAAAAGGATCAAGACATGGAGGGGGATCATATTCTGCATACACAGGGCCAGACTAATGACCAGAAGTTCCTTTCATGTGCACATCTCACGCCATCCCTGTGTCTCACAAAGGTTTAAACTATTGAAATGTGAGCATCTCTAATTTCAGTTAATGATAAAACAAGATTCCATCTTTCACTGTAATGGTCATTTTAGTTATTTTAAAAGAGAAGTTTTAGCTCCATCTTGCACAGAACAAGCAACACTAAGGGGACTGCTGGCCATGTTAGGCAGAATATGACAACATACAAGCCTTTAATTGCTAACATTAAACTCGACTACTGCTTCATAGTATGTGCTATTGCCACCATTTTCACAATGCTTAAGATTATTCAGTTTTAGCTTCTACCACAACTCAGCAAAAAGCATTTTCCAAACCACAAAATACTTAAGTCTGAGAGGCTGAAAGAAGACAGAGGAGGAATTCACCTCCCAAAATGGCTCCGCCTGTAGGGACAGAAGTGGCACCATGTATTTGTCAAGCTTAAACAACCAGAGGGGAAACCACGGAGTGGCAAGATAAACACAGTCGGATGTCTCCACCCATCTTAGACCATCCCCAACACTGGAGGTGATTAGGCAGCTCCAAAAGACAGGCTAGCGATGCCAGGTGTCAGACAAGCAGCTGGTGGCCCTTCAGCTACCCCAACTCTCATCAGATCACCGTTCACAAGAAGAGCGTCTCCCCATTAGATGTTCCCAGCAGAAAAACAGGCCAGTGGGTGACCGATACAGAAGAAGGTGAGCAAGCTCAAGTGCCAGAGCAAGAGAAATCAGAAGACGGACACGGAAGTTTGTGAAGTGCGATCTGAACTATGGGGAAAGAACGCAGAGTGACGGAGTTGCTCTACATTAGCGGTCAGTCAGGAGGGTACGACAGGGAGTCTAAATAAGCCCAGTGAGCCTCACCTTACAATCTGTACTCTGTTTTACACTCCACCTGTCTCACTCAAGACTAAACTGGTGTAAAAACGACAGAACAGTTCTCCACCTGTCAAGTCCATGCTAGCCCTGAAAATTCGATTTTTGGACTAAAAGCATCTAAGTAAATATCCAGGTTAAGGGTCAACCCAAAGAATGCATGATTTGGCAGTTTAAAAATACTTATATGCAACAGTTTAAAATTACTTCAGCACGGAGATATTTCAGCACTTACCATTTAGATTCCCACTGGTAGACACAGCACTGCTTTGTTTCTGGTTGTCGTAAGCAGGACCGATGTTACTAAGATCCTGCAAGGACAAATCCAATGAAAAAGGGAGCCTACAAAAGTAAGACAACCTGGCAAGGCTCAAAAGCCTGAGAAAAATTCTAACAGAATGAGAATGGAAACTTGCAGGGACCCCGAATGTGGCTGCTTCAGGGATTGGAAGTGGCACAGGCAGAGGCCAAGTGCGAGGCTCACAGGCATGTAAGAATGGTGGGCAACGAACCGCAACGGGGCAGTCAACCTGCTGAGCGTGCGTGGCGAACCACAGGGCCCGCGCGGCCCACACTCGCTCCCCAGGACGCCAGGTCTCATTTCACAAGAGACAGAAATCTGAATTTCCAAGGCGAACTCTCCGATGTTCAAAGCTAGCAAACATAGTAAGGCACCACTGAGAGCTTTGACCATCTGAGCTGCCAAATGCGATCCCTGCCCAATGTGACATTTTCTTTTCCCTTTTAGGTTGGATATGGAACACACACTCTTCTACACAGCAAATACTAAGGGCAAAACTTGAGACAGCAAGATCAGAAATAATCTGGAGGCCAGCGCCGTGGCTCACTAGGCTAATCCTCCGCCTGTGGCGCTGGCACTCCAGGTTCTAGTCCTGGATGGGGCGCCGGATTCTGTCCCGGTTGCCCCTCTTCCAGGCCAGCTCTCTGCTGTGGCCAGGGAGTGCAGTGGAGGATGGCCCAGGTGCTTGGGCCCTGCACCCCATGGGAGACCAGGAGAAGTACCTGGCTCCTGCCATCGGATCAGCGCGGTGCGCCAGCCGCAGCGACCACTGGAGGGTGAACCAACGGTAAAGAAAGACCTTTCTTTCTCTCTCTCACTGTCCACTCTGCCTGTCCAAAAAAAATAATAATAATAAAAAAATAATCTGGAACTGCATTATGTGCTACACATGAGGAAATTAAAGCTAAAAAACATAAAAATGATTTGCACAAATTCAGAACATTCAGGGCAGGAGTGGGGAGCCTCTGGCTCATCAACTGCGTAAGGCCCTCAAAATCATTCGGTCTGACCCTGCGAGGCAACCGTGAGGCTCAAGAGGGAGTTCAGTCTGCAGCAGGCCAACTTCTAAGCTGACGATCGTGCACGGCCTGCAAGTGATGTTACAGCTATCCAAACTGCCCCTGGCAGGAAAAAGTGCCCCACCTCCCTCTGCTCTGGGGGAAGCACCAGAATCCAAACCCGAGGCTCCCGACTCCAGGTCTGCTCTTTCCACGGGCATCCAAAAGAGAAGACAAGGCATGTTCTCATACCTGATCCAGAAGTCCAAATTTGGGGTAGTCTTCTTCAGGGTCTTTGCTCCCTGGATCAGGGTGCTCCTTTACCAAAAACACATCTCTCTCTTTACTCTAGAAAGGAAACAGCTCTTTAAAGATTTCCCACTTACATGCACAAAATGGAGGACTTCCTCCAACTGCAGAAGTGAATTCCTAGGGGTAGTCTCCATAGTGCGTGTCTCTCTGATGAGAAAATCTAACACAGCACCATCAACAACCCAAACAGCAGAGAAACGCAAAGGGAGCCAAAGTCTGCCCCAATCCTTATTCCCCACCCCGCCGGGAGGGTACCACGGCCAACAGCTTGCTCACAGGTGCTCTCTTTAATTCTAAGGACGACACTATTCTTTTTTTAATCAAAGAGAAAATGAGGTCTTAAATTTCAATGTAAAATTACATTTCCAAACATGCAGTGGACCAAGGTTTCATCATATAAAACCACCACTGTTGAGGCTGGTGCTGTGGTGTAGTGGGCAAAGCCGCCACCTGCAGTGTCGGTATCCCATATGGGTGCTGGTTTAAGTCTAGGCTGCTCTACTTCCGATCCAGCTCCCTGCTGATGTGCCTGGGAAAGCAGCAGAAGATGGCCCTGGTTCTTGGGCCCCTGCACCCATGTGGGAGACAGGGAAGAAGCTCCTGGCTTTGGATCAGCCCAGCTCTGGCCATTGCGGCCATTTAGGGAGTAAACCAGCAAGTGGAAGATCTCTCTGTATCTCTGCTTTTAAAATAAATACATAGATCTTAAAAAAGGTTAAAAAAAAAAAAAAAAAACACCATTGCTGTAATAATTATCCATTTATTTTTTAAAAAATATTTATTTATTTGAAAGTCAGAATTAGAGAGAGAATCTTCCATCCCCTGGTTCTCTCCAGATAGCCACCATGGACAGGTCCGGGCCAGGCCGAAGTCAGAAGCTTCATCAGGGTTTCCCACGTGGGTACAGGGGCCCAAGTACCTGGGCCATCTTCTGCTACTTTTCGCAGATACATTAGCCAGAAGCTGGATAGGAAGTGGAGCAGCTGGGACACAAAGTAGAGCCCATATGGGATGCTGGTGTCACGAGCAGCGGCTTAACCCCCTAAGCCACAACACTGGCCCCAGTGATATCACGACTCAACATGCTACACATTGATTTTGTGTGTGAAAACTAATAAATTTGCAATTGGATATATCTCACACTTAAAGATTTAATATTAAGTTGTTTTCATTTTCTTAGGCATCACATTACTGCCAAGTGAGAAAATAGAATTTAACTGTTGCAAACAACACTGATTTTCTAAATGCCAGGTCTAATTAAATGTATTCTACTTACCATGGTTTTAACAATGTTATTTGGCCAAGTCATTTTCCCAGGTCTCTGTCTGGTTGTCATGCACTCCCAGTATTTATCAATAAATGGTATAATATCCTAATTTAGAAAATAAAATACATTAAGTCTTTTATAGTTGTTTTCAAGGTTAAGCTCACAAAGAAAACAGTAGTTTTTTCAAAGAACCTTGTAACAATAAAGAGAAAATCGTATTTTGTCTTTGAATCACTGAACAAATATTTAACTGCATGCAAACACTGGATAGATTATGGGAGTTTCAAACAAGTGTACACGAACCTAAGCCACCTAGGGCTTACAACCCAGTTGGAGCGAAAGCTCTGTCACATTCCCTTGCTGTCAACTGGACGGTGATGTCCAAATTACTCACTCTGCAACTTCCACTCTTGCTCTTGATATTCAGAGTCACTGAGCACCCAGAATCGTAAGCTAGACCCTGGTTCTTGTCTCACAGCCTTCCCATCTAGTCATCAGGTGAAGCTTACAACTGCAGAAGCTTCACGCCACCCAGGCCTCCTTTCCATCCGACTGCACTGACTACGGCCCTCCCCAGCTCTTGCCCGTGTGCCTGGAACTGTCGGACCCGGACCTTCTGGCATCAAAGTTTCCATTCCAGACTACTCTCCAACCTACCACCACCAGAATTAGTGCCATGGAAACCACATTTTTACTGGAGGAAACCAGGGTTGAAGTAGGGGAAGTAAAAGGACTACTTTACTGCTCTAGAAAGTAGGAAGAATTCCAACCTAACAAGGACATACAAGAAGTTTCAGGAGTCAGCTTGAGGAGCCCACCCTGGTCAAATCTGGGAACATTTGTGCATCAGAACCCAGTAACGGATTAAACATCAATTTTTAAAAATCCATTATTTAAAAAAGGTTTATTTGTTTATTTGAAAAGCACAGTGACAGAGGAGAGGGGCAGAGAGATCTTCCATCCACTGACTCACTCCCCAAAAGACCTCAACAGCAGCCAGAAACTCCATCCAGGGGTTGCAGCCTGCTACCCTGGCATACCATATTAATGCCAGTTCCAGTCCTGACTGCTCCTCTTCTGATCCAGCTCTCTGCTGTGGCCTGGAAAAGCAGCAGAAGATGGCCCAAGTACTTGAGCCTCTGCACCCACATGGAAGACATGGATGAAGTTCCAGGCTCTTAGTTTTGGCCTGGTCCAGCCCTGGGCCTTTATGGCCATTTGGGAAGTGAACCAGCAGATGGAAGATTGATATTGATCTCTCTCTACCTCTCCCGCTCTGTAACTCTGCCTTTCAAAAAAATAATCTTAAAAAAAAAAAAACCAAAACTCATCCAGATCTCCCATGTGGGAGGCATGAGTTCAAATACTTATGTCATCATTTGTTGCTTTCCCAGGCACATTAGCTGGGGGCTTGGATCAGAAGTAGACCACAGGGTTGGAGATGTGGCGCAGCAGGTTAAAGCCCTGGTCTGCAGCACCAGCATCCCATGGATGCCAGTTCGAGTCCCTGCTGTTCCACTTCCAATCCAGCTCTCTGCTAAGACCTGGAAAAATAGTAGAAGATGGTTCAAGTCCTTGGGTCCCTGGACCTGTGTGGGAGATCCAGAAGAAGCTCCTGGCTCTGGATCAGCGCAGGTCCAGCCACTACGGCCATTTGGGGAGTAAACCAGTAGTTGAAGACCAACTTCCCCGCCACCTCTCTCTGCCTCTGTCTCTCTGTAACTCTGCCTTTCAATAAATAAATAAATCCTTAAGTTGCCCAGCCGGGACTCAAACAGGAGCACTATGCAGCACCACAAATAGCAGTTTTACCTGCTTTGCCACAATGCCAGTCCCTAAAACCCACAATTTAATAGAACTAGAAAAAAAGGGGCGGGGCAAAGCTCTTTGTGGCAGAAGAATTGCAACCAGTGAGTATATTCTGTTTTACAGCCACTACCTATTAATGGACTCAGGTTAAGATAACCCACAGTGGCTGGTTGAAACAGGCGGCAGAGCAAGGCATTTGCACAATCTCAATGTTTCAGCCCAGACATAACATTTAATCCTCCCCAAGATAAAAAGGTCCCTTAACAATGGAGAAATCAGGAGGATACCTCCTCAATCAAGCAGTCAAAGGATCACCAGGCCGGCGCCGCGGCTCACTAGGCTAATCCTCCGCCTTGCGGCGCCGGCACACCGGGTTCTAGTCCCGGTCAGGGCACCAGATTCTGTCCCGGTTGCCCCTCTTCCAGGCCAGCTCTCTGCTGTGGCCAGGGAGTGCAGTGGAGGATGGCCCAAGTGCTTGGGCCCTGCAGCCCATGGGAGACCAGGAGAAGCACCTGGCTCCTGCCATCGGATCAGCGCAGTGCGCCGGCCGCAGCACACTGGCCGCGGTGGCCATTGGAGGGTGAACCAACGGCAAAGGAAGACCTTTCTCTCTGTCTCTCTCTCTCACTGTCCACTCTGCCTGTCAAAAAAAAAAAAAAAAAAAAAAAAAAAAAAAAAAAAAAAAAAAAAAAAGGATCACCAATAACAACAAACCAGTCCCTTATTCTTACTGGTGTGACATCCAGAAAAAAACCCACACTACCTTCACACTATTCTTGCCAGAAAATGTTCAGCCTGAACGTAAGCACGAGGAGACAATTAGATAAATGCCAACTGAGGACTGCCCTGCCAAGCCTAAATGTCACAGCAGGTAAAAAAAATAAACAAAGGAACTGCTCTAGATTCCACACAATAGAACCATTACAGCTAAATCTGACACGTGATTCTGACCAGATCCTGGAGGAAGGAAAAAACTCTGAATAATGTTAAAACAACAATATAGAGAAAGTATGACACAAATTTCTAGAGAGCATTGTTTCAATGTTGTATGTTTTTATTGCTTGACAGAATAACAGGTAAGTACACCACCTGCAATGCAGTCTCACATAGTTAAAAAAAAACAGATACGTGAAGTGAAATGTAGCAAGATATTAGCTACTGGTAAGACTAGGTAGGTGCAAAATGCATGTTTACTGTAGTAACTGATTTTTCCTATAGATTTGAAAATTTTTAAAATAGTAGTTTTGGGGAAATATTAACTAAGGGAACACCAATCTGCTAATTGTTAATCACAACACTTCTCTGGGTAAAGCACTTTTATACAGAAACAAAGGGGAACCCTCTGCTGACTGCTCCACCTTACGCAATCAAGTGCAAAATTCTGTTAATAGGCCAGGTCTTTGCCCATCTGATCAACCAATCTCATGACACAAACTCCTTGCAACTGTTTTTCAAATTCTATAACTACACTACAGTCAATTCGTAAGAATCAATTTTGGGGGCCGGTGCTGTGGCGCAGCAGGTTAAAGTCCCAACCTGCGGCACCAGCATCCCATATGGGTGGTGGTTCGAGTCCTGGCTGCTCCACTTCCAATCCAGCTCTCTGCTATGGCCTGGGAAGGAAGTAGAAGATGGCTCAAGTCCTTGGGCCCCTACACCGCCACGGGAGATCCGGAGGAGGCTCCTGGCTCCGGATCAGCTCAACTCTGGCCATTGTGGCCAACTGGAGAGTGAACCAGCAGATGGAAAACCTCTCTCTCTGGCTCTACATCTCTTTCAAATAAATAAAAAATAAATCTTAAACAAAAAAAGGAATCAATTTTGGGGATGGGGCTGTGGAGCAGATTAATCCTCTGCCCTTGGCACCGGCACCCCATGTGGGTGCCAGTACTAGTCCTGGCTGCTCCTCTTCCAATCCAGCTCTCTGGTATGGCCTGGGAAAGCAGTAGAAGATGGCCCAGGTGATTGGGCCCCTGTACCCATGTGGGAGACCTGGAAGAAGCAGCTGGCTTTGGATCTGCACAGCTCTAGCCGTTGTGGCCATTTGGGAAGTAAACCAGCGGATGTAAGACCTTTCTGTCTCTCCCTCTCACTGTCTGTAATTCTACCTCCCATACAAATAAACAAAATCTTAAAAAAAAAAAAATCAATTTTGTAGGTAAAAACTAGCACTAGCACTGACAAGAACAGATAACATTGGAAAGGGTCAAAGGAAAAACACTTTTTTCTATCTGACAGGTAGAGTTAGAGAGAGAGAGAGAAAGAGAGAAAGGGAGGGAGGGAGGGAGGGAGGGAGAAAGGGAAAGGTCTTCCTTCTGTTGGTTTACCCCCCAAATGGCCGCCACGACTGGTGCTGCACCTATCCGAAGCCAGGAGTCAGGTGCTTCTTCCTGGTCTCCCATGTGAGTACAGGGGCCCAAGCACTTGGGCCATTCTCCACTGCACTCCTGGGCCACAGCAGAGAGCTAGACTGAAGAGGAGCAACCAGGACTAGAACCTGGCACCACATGGGATGCCAGAGCCGCAGGCGGAGGATTAACCAAGTGAGCCACGGCACCGGCCCCAGGCAAAACACTTTTTAATGAAGCTTCGATAATTCTTGATAAAAAGAAACTGACCCCCTTTCTCCTTGACAAAGTCTGTGATAGGCATCTACAAACTTCGTAAACAGACTGAAAAAGTTCATGTCAGATCTGATTATTGTGGGGTACTCATGTTGTTTTTTTAAACGATTATTTATTATTATTTACATATTTGAAAGGCAGAGTGACAGAGAAAGAGACAGAGAGAAATCTCTCATCTGCTTTTTCATTTCCCAAATAGCTTTAACAGCCAGGGCTGGGCTCAGCCAAAGCCATGGGCCAGGAATACCACCTTGATCTCCCATATAGGTGGCAGGGGCCCAAATAGTTGGGCCTTGATCTGCTGTCTTCCCAGGCTCATCAGCAGGGAGCTGGATCTGAAGGAGAGCAGCCAGGACTGGAACTCCAACCAGCACCTGGATGAGATGTTGGCGTCACACCCAAGGGGATGACCCACGGTCCCACAAAGCTGGCCTCTCAGTTATTTGCTTTTATAAAGCCAGGAAAAACTATTTAAGGATTCACACTACTAACAGCCAAGCCAAATGACACATACAAGGAAATCAGCAAATCCCTTAAGAGTAAGATATCCACTAACCTACAGTCCTATAGTCATAAACATTGAGGTACTTGTTAACTAAGCACTTGTTCTTAAAGACTGGATATACAGTTCAACCTGATTCATTGGCACAATTGGAATTACATTAATTCTATCTGTACCTTATCTTTGGAGAACATGGTTTTCGGGTGCTCATCCTGTGTTCGGGACTGCCATGTAAGGTTGGCCAAAGCACTAAGGCACATTTCCTTCAAGTCTATCAAAAACAAAAAGAAGGAAGGCAAAGTTACCTATATGGGGCAAGCGTTGTGGTATAGCAGGTTAAGCCTCCATATGGGTGCTGGTTCAAGACCTGGTTGCTCCACTTGCGATCCAGCTCCCTGATAATGTGCCTGGGAAAGTGGTGGAAGACAGCCCAAGTACTTGGACCCCTGCAGCCATGTAGGAGACCTGGAAGAAGCTCCTGACTCCTGGCTTTGGTCTGGCCCAGCCCAGGACATTGCAGTCATTTGGGGAGTGAACCAGCAGATGGAAGATCTTTATCTCTCCTCCTCTCTCTGTAACTCTACTTTTCAAATAAATCTAAAAAGTAATAATAATTTTTTAAAAAAGCTACCTATAGTACTATAACTCTATCATCAAAGGAATATTCAACAAGATGTCCCACACAAAACTAAAATGGAGTCAGCATTTGATTGGAAATGGGCAACAGCAATTATTCAGAATTGAAGCCCAGCTTATCTTCTAGCTACTAGGCAACAGTCTCCCAATTGTGCTAAGCCCATTTCCCTTTACTTTTCCAGTAATCATTTTTTAAAATGTTGGTACTTTTATTTATTTACTTAATCCATTTGATTTGAAAGGCAGAGACACAGAGACATAGAGACAGAGAGACAGAGAGAGAGGGCAATCTTCCACCTGCTGGTTTACTCCCCCATAAGACTGCAACAGGCAGGTTGGGCCATGCTGAAGCCAGGAACCAGGAACTCCATCGAGGCATCCCACAGGTCCCAGGGGACCTGTGCCACCACCTGCTGCCTCCCAGGCATGCATTAGCAGGAAGCCGGATTAGAAGCAGAGTAGTTGGGACTTAAACCAGGCACTCAAGTGTGGGATGAGAGCATCCCAACACGAGACTTAAGCTGCTGTACCAAATGTATGCTCCAGACAATCATTTTGAAATACTCAAGGGATGTTCTTACTTGCTTGCTTCCGGAGGAAATAGGTATTCCCACTGTGATGGCAAACATTGCAATGAAAACTGTAGTTAGTCATGAAAGGCAGGCAGGATCTGTAGAAAAACCAAATCACACAAATTAGTGAACTTCTGAATGAGACATAAATCAACAGGAATCCTCTCCCCTCCATGAAACTTGGATAAAAGTTTTAAAATATCAATATACCTTTAACCTAAAAACCAAACGATAACTTATCTGGACTTTTCTGTCACAAAAATTAGCAAGATACATCTACCACAGGGGAAAATTTAGCATCTAAAAGGAACTTAAGCCAGCGCTGCGGCTCACTAGGCTAATCCTCCACCTTGCGGCGCCGGCACACCGGGTTCTAGTCCCAGTCGGGGTGCCGGATTCTGTCCTGGTTGCCCCTCTTCCAGGCCAGCTCTCTGCTGGGAGTGCAGTGGAGGATGGCCCAAGTCCTTGGGCCCTGCACCCCATGGGAGACCAGGAGAAGCACCTGGCTCCTGCCTTTGGATCAGCACGGTGCACTGGCCGCAGCGGCCATTGGAGGGTGAACCAACAGCAAAAGGAAGACCTTTCTCTCTGTCTCTCTCTCTCTCACTGTCTACTCTACCTGTCAAAAAATAAATAAATAAACAAAAGGAACTTAATTGGCACCTTGTACAGGTTAGTTTATTATCTTTATTTTTTAAAAAGATTTATTTACTTGAAAATCTGAGTTACACAGAGAGAGGTCTTCCATCTGCTGGTTCACTCTCCAATTGGCTGCAACAGCTGGAGCTGTGCTGATCCAAGGCCAGGAGCTTCTTCTAGGTCTCCCACATAGGTACAGGGGCCCAAGGACTTGGCCCATCTTCTACTGCTTTCCCAGATCATAGCAGAGAGCTGGATCAGAAGAGGAACAGCTGGGACTTGAACCTGTTGCCCAAATAGGATGCTAGCACTGCAGGCAGCGGCTTCTAAGCCACAGCACCGGCCCTGATGAATGGGTTTTCTAGATAACTGAACTGTGTGTAGAGATGAGAAAACAAGTAAGGGATGAGGGAGACAAACCTGCATAGGCAACTTTGTCTGGAACAGAGGATTTGTCAAGAAAAGGATAAAAATAAAGCTTGAAAAGCAGCAATCACAAGAGGACCTTACATGCTAGGCAGAACTGGACATTATCTGTAGGAGCTAAGGGGATAAATATCTGGTGGGATGGGTCTGATGGGAGAAGAGATAAGAAAAAGTAAATATGTAAAGAGGCTTTTGAAGCTCCAGGGGGCCTCAGAGTGACAGCACTAAAAATGCAAAAAAGAAGGGAAGTGAGAGGCGAGAGGTGCAGGAGTGAAAGGTGTTGCGACCCCTCACCACTGGCTGTAGCCTTTGTCTGTAGACAAAGACCTGCCTGTCTTAAGGCAGAGAGGAAGAAGCCAGTGGAGAGGGCACTGAGTAAGGCAGCAATGGCCAACTCAATGCACGAGAACAGCCACTGTGGCAACCGTGCCAGGGCCGGGGAAGCGCAAGGAGAGCTTTGCAAAAGAGAAAGGAACAGGGAAAAGACCTTCAGGATAAACAGGTCCAGCAGGGAGAGAAGAAATAACTAAAGGCAGGCTGGGGGCGGTGCTGTGGCACAGCAGGTTTAAGTCCCGTCCTGCAGTACCGGCATCCCATATGGGCACAGGTTGGAGTCCCGGCTGTACCACTTTTCTGATCCAATTCCCTGCTGATGCACCTGGGAAAGCAGTAGAAGATGGCCCAAGTCCTTGGGCCCCTGCACCCACGAGAGAGACCCAGAAGAAGCTTTGGCTCCTGGCTTCAGACTGGCCCAGCTCCGGCCATTATGGCAATTTGGGGAGTGAACCAGTGGGTAGAAGACCTCTCTCTCTCTCGCTCTGTCTCTACTTCTGTTTGTAACTCTGTCAAATAAATAAAATAAATCTTAAAAAAAAAAAAAAAAAAAAAAAAAGGCAGGTTGATCTCAGACTCAACTGAAACTAGCTTAGGGAATCCTCAAAGAGAAGTTTCCCAAGTAAGTGTTCAGCCCATGGCCACCACACAAGGAAGCAAGAAGCATCCGACCCATCTTTAACACTAAGTTCCCTTACCTTTGCCTCTGCTAGAACCTCTGGAGTTACACAGTTGGGATAAACTCACTCAGAGAGGGCAAAGCCTTGTGGGGAAGACAGGTAGATGCACAGAATTCAACCACAACTGGGTGTTCAGAACAAGCAGCTCCTGTTGTCTATCTCAGCCCTAAAAGACAATCAGCCCCTCCTACCCGGCTGGGCTTCAGGTGTCACTTCTCAAGTTAAGGGACACATGGGTCTCCCCAAAGCTACCAAAACTCTGAGTTGAGTTTGACTCTTCCCTGAATTCCTCCCAGTTCTCTCTCCAGTGAAGTCTCTCTCCTAGGCTCTCTCCAAATTCCTGCACATCTTTTTACCAAGACCAATTCTTTCTTCTCCATTTCTCAGTATTCTCTTTCTTTAAAAACAAATCCTCTATCTAGGGTGACCAGACACACGCTAATTGGGATATTAGCATTTCTAAGGCCCACTTCAACTTTTAAAAGGGAGGTATTTCTTCACTACCCGGCTGAGGGACCCTCTTATTTGTTAGTTTAATCAGACCATGAAGAACATGGCAGGCCATTCCAGGACTGAAAGCTCGGTGCTAGCTGTGTTCCTAGGGCAAGGAACAAGGCCTTTGTTTTCAGGATCTTAATTCACTGGAAGAGGTACCTGATGGAAACAGTCTTTGCCGAGACAGCTAAAGCAAACCTTTTCTCCTGCCAAGGGCTGTGTGGATATTTAGATCATCTGCAGGCCACTCACAACCATCAGCTTCATTAGGTCGGAGCCCTAGGTAAGTGCGAGATCTATGGAGGGAGCCGAAACAGCTCCTGACCCAGAGCCCTACTCACCGAACAGGGGTTAGGACACGGTTAATACTGTGCGTGTATTCTGCCCGCACACTCTTCGACGGGTGCACACGCCGAGATTCACTCTACAGAGATTCTTACAAGACGACAAAATAAAAAGAGCACTCACGAAGTGTCGATGCCGAAGGTCTCCGCCGTGAACCATTTCGTACAGATGCCACACTGCAGCTCCACTTCCCCCAGCTGCCGGCAGTTCTCGTCCACCGAGCCCGCCTGCACGTCCATCACCTCCGACGTGTCCCCGGCGCCGTCCTGTGCCCACAGAGCAAGCCGAGAACCAAAGTGGCGCACTTGGCTGTGCTGCTGCTGCCGCCTCCCTTAACATTCTTAAAGACAAATCCTACTCTGCCGGCAGACATCCAAAAGAGAAATACTTACTAGTGTATCCTTCCCATTCGCGGATTCCGTCTCTAAACCGCCGCTTATATCCGCCAAGCTGGCATCCCTGGGACAACGAAGACACACAAGCAAGGCTTTTCAGGGCAGACAGACCTCATACAAAACAACCAATGCACGGAGCGCCGCCTCAGCTTTTTCTGCCGGGCCACGGTCTGGGCACCATGGACCGGGTGGGTGTCCAAGGAGACCGCGAGCCCGCGGCAGCGGGGACGCCTCCGGGCCCCGGCGCTCAGGTCTAGCGCCGGACCTGGAAGAGGTGCACAGGACGCAGCGCCCCGGTGCTCAGAGGGGCCGCTCCTTCTCCCAGGGTGGCGCCCGAGACTCCTGCTACCGAGAGCGACGTGCAAGCCTCCTCCCGGGGCGCCAGTACCTTGGCCCTCGCGCGGCCTCGGACGCGGTCGGAGGAGGCAGGACGAGCCGGGCCGTTGGCCGCAGGCCTAGGTTCGGTTCGGAGGGGTGGGCGGGAGCGAGCCCGGGAGCCGCGGGATTCTAAGGGGGGCGGGCCTCCCCTCGCGCGTCCTCCCCGGGGCCGCGGGACGCCTTACCCACTCTCAGCTTCTCCCGAGCTGGGCTCCGCCGCGGGGGCAGCAGACGTCCCCTCTCCAGCCGGGGCGGCTGCTACTGGTGCCGCCGGCTTCGTCTCTCCGTCTTCTGCAGCTACTGCATTTGCAGCCGCTCCCGGGCCGGGCCCGGCACCTGCTCCGGGGCTGGGTCCAGTTCCCGCCGCCGCCATGCCTGCCGCCTTCCGGACTTCTCGCGAGAACACACCCTCCGTCTCGCGCAAGTTGCGGCCTGGCGCCGTAGTCTTCAAACGGCCAAGGCCCGGGGTGGGGCCTCCGCCTGTCTGAGGAGTACGCGCTCGGGGCCCGCCCGCTTTAAGGCCGGGAGGGCGGGGCTGCGGTGACCGCCGGTGGCGCCCGGTGAGGGCGGAGCGGGCTTGACTGTCAGTTACTTCTCCGCGTCGGGAACGGACGCTGCGCGTTTCTGTGGCTGAGAGTGGCAGTCACGGCGCGGACGAAGGGCCGTGGCCGCGCTCCCCGGCCCCCGACATGTGGGGAACGTCTTCCAGAGAGACCGGTGCTCGCTGCGCCCCTGTTTGGTCGGCTGCCGGCGAGCGCGTTTACAAGGTCCGCAGAGGTGAACGCACGCCGCGCAAGTGAGGACGGGCGGGGGCGTGGCCAAGAAAAAGCCGGGGAGGGGGAGGAGGGGGAAGGAGGAAGGAGGAGGGGGAGGAAGGAAAGGATGAGGAAGGGGAGGGGTTGGGGGGAGAGTTGGAGGAGGGGTGGGAGGGGGCGAGGGGGAGGGGGAAGAAGGGGGAGGAGGAGCAAGAGGAGGAAGGAGGAAGGAGGAGGAGGGGTGGGAGGGAGAGGGAGGGGAAGCTTGGGATAGGGATGCCAAGGGCCAGGGCTGACAGCGAGCGCAGGTGCACAGTAGCTGGTCGCTGCGTAGCTACGGGCTCAGGACTCCGGAACCCACACCCGTGGGACCGCTGGGCCAGGACGGGTCCCCCGGAGATCGAGCCCGTTTCCTGAAGAGTGGCCCACAGATGCACCCACAGGTCTGCTGCAGCCCGCGTCCGAGGTCACTTGGAATGTGAGTCTCCAGGGCTGCAGACACAACCCTTCGAAAGGCCCGGCTATTTTGATCCCCTTCCCTCCCCTCCCCTCCCCTCCCCTCCCCTCCCCTCCGCTCCTGTTTGAAAGGCTGGGTGAGAGAGAGGGGAGTCGATGCATCTTCTCTCCGCTGGGTCACTCCCCAGCCGCCCCGGTCCCGGGTCCTTTGACAGACTTAAAGGAAAGCTCAGTGAGTTACCAGCTGGTGATTTGAAAGCCTGGTAGTGATGAATGTTGATCCCTGAAGAAGAGACAGGATGCTTGCACAGGCCAGCTCCCCCACAGTATTAACTGCAGTGGTGGTTTCAACTTGCTCATCAGGGAGTCTGGGCTACACTTACTGGTTTGCTTCTGGTAAACAAGGTTTTGTAGCAGGTCGTGGACTAGGACTGGGCCCCTGCAACAGGACCCGGCCGATTAGCAGGTTGCCGGATTCCCTCTAGCTCTGACCAATTAAGTAGTTAAATCATAACCGATTGGGCCGGCGCTGTGGCACACTGGGTTAAAGCCCTGGCCTGAAGCGCCGGCATCCCATATGGACGCCGGTTTGAGTCCTGGCTGCTCCTCTTCTGATCCAGCTCTCTGCTATGGCCTAGGCTAAAATAGCCCAGTTCTTGGGCCCTTGCACCTGCGTGGGAGTCTCAGAAGATGCTCCTGGCTCCTGGCTTCAGATCGGCACAGCTCTGGCCATTGCGGCCATCTGGAGAGTGAACCAGCGGATGTAAGACCTCTCTCTCTCTCTCTGTCTCTACCTCTCTCTCTGTCTTTCAAATAAATAAATCTTCTAAAAAAATTATAATCGATTGATTGACTAGGCTGAAGCCAGCTAAGGTGTTTTTTATGCCTCACTTCCATCTTGAATGAGGGCTGTCATCACATTGTGGGTTGGAGGTCTCAGAACCAGCTCTCGTTCTGCACATAAAGTCTGTAAACTCTGTGTGACATAATTCCCTGAAGAATTTCACTTTCTAACTTGTGTATTCAAGAGGCTCTGGCAAAGATCTTCCCATCCTGTTGGAAGCCACCGCTCGCCTGGCTCCTAGCTTCCTTCTGCTTTCCTACCTGCTGGACTGCCCGCCTGCTCCGCCTCATGTCCATATCCGTTACATCAGAGCCCACATAAAGTCACTGTCTCTCCTGCAAAAGCTTTTGCTTCACGCAGTTTTCGTGCCGGCACGTGGGATCCGGCGGTCCTCAGTTACAAACTAAAATGGCTTCTTGTGGACCCACAGGGCCCACAATCCCATTTGGCCATTCAGGGAGTGGACTGTGGGGGTTGATCTCTTTCTCTTCCTCTCTTTTATGCTGCCTTTCAAATCAATCTTTTTAAAGACTTATTTATTTGAAAGGTAGAGTTAGATACAGAGAGGTCTTCCATCCGCTGTTTCACTCCCACAGATGGCTGCAATGGCCAGAGCTGGGTCACGCTGAAGCCAGGAACCAGGAGCTTCATCTGGGTCTCTATGTGGGTGCAGGGTCCCGAGCACGCAGGCCATCTTCTGCTGCCAGGCAGGCACCTTAGCAGGGAGCCAGGTCAGACGTGGAGCAGCCAGGACTCCGAATCAGAGCCCATCTGGGATCTGGTATCTCAGATAGAGCTTAATCTGCTGCACCACGACATCGACCCTAATAAAGTAAATCTTCTAAAAAACATGTTCGAAAGCAAACCAATGCCCCACTCCGTGGTCAGTTTGTTTTTTGCCTATCTACATATTTTTTTAAAGATTTAGTTATTTATTTGAAAGGCAGATTTACAGAGATGCAAAAGAGAGAGAGAGAGAGAAGCCTTCTAGGGCCAGTGCTGTGGTGCAGTGGGTTAATGCCCTGGCCTGAAGCGCCGGCATCCCATATGGGCGCAGGTTCAAGACCTGGCTGCTCCACTTCCGATCCAGTCTCTGCTATGGCCTGGGAAAGCAGTGGAAGGTGGCCCAAACCCTTGGGCCCCTGCACCCACGTGGGAGACCCAGAAGAAGCTCTTGGCTCCTGGGTTTGGATTGGCACAGCTCTGGTCATTGCGGCCATCTGGGGAGTGAACCATAGGATGAAAGGCCACTCTCTCTCTTTCTCTCTGCCTCTCATCTCTTTGTGTAACTCTGACTTTCAAATAAATAAAAATAAATATTTAAATAAAAACCATCACTCTCATTTAAAAAAAGAAAGAGGAGCCTTCCATCTGCTGATTCACTCCCCAAATGGCTGCAACAGCAAGAGTTGCACCGATCTGAAGCCAGGATCCAGGAGGCCCTTCTGGGTTCCCACACGGGTGCAGGGGCCCAAGGAGCTGGGCCATCTTCTACTGCTTTCCCAGGCCATAGCAGAGCTGGATTGGAAGAGGAGCATCCAGGACTCGAACTGGTGCCCATATGGGATGCTGGCACTTCAGGCAGCCGCTTTACCCACTACACCACAGCACTGTCCTGCCTCTATTTCTTTTCTTGAGCTATCTTCTCTGCCTTGAACAACAAATTTTTTTTTTTTTTTAAAAGAAGGCAAAACAGTATTATAGCTGCTGTCTCATCCCATAGGATTTAATTATTTTGGATGAAGTTAATAAATGTAAAAAACAATTTTTTTTAGCTGATGGATGTACTTGAGAAGAATAAAAGGAGCATTAAAAACACCCCCGCAGCAGGTGTTTAGGCCAGCATGGTCCCACCCTGGAGTGCTGGCCAGCCGACAAGTTGGGATCAGCAACACTGTTGTGCTGATCCTGTGCCTCTGCCTGGGAGAGCTCGTCCTCATCCTCGGAGGACAGGAAGGAAGCTGCCGCGCTCCAGGTGAAGAATCAAGATCTAGAGTGCACAGGAGGCAGAAGAGTTGTGGGTCGAAGGCCCTGGTGGAGATGAATGGGACATCCTGTTAACAGTCACTCCTGATTGAATGGCATTGCCAGCTAGCTCTCAGCCATAGCAGAGTGGTGACGCCATGCGGTTCCTCTGGGGTTTGAGGTCCCCCAGCCTCGGGCTGGAGGAGTGGAGGTGCCAGAGCACACGCTGCAAGGTGCTCCCACAGAAAACTCTCCCCCGCCAGGGGATGCGATGGCCCCTCCCACTGCCGAAGGTTGATCTGCTTCAGCTGTCATCTTGGAGAAAAGGGGGAAGAAGTCGTGCTGCGTCCACCCCCCCCAGTCAGATTAGTGTAATCGGTGAGTGAATCCAGAGTGTGGCAAAGTTCATCAGGCCTGAAGGGCATTTGATTAAGGAGCTGACCTTGGGGGTCACCTTTTTTTTTTTTTTTTTTATTTGACAGGCAGAGTGGACAGTGAGAGAGAGAGACAGAGAGAAAGGTCTTCCTTCCGTTGGTTCACCCCCAAAATGGCTGCTATGGCCAGCGCACTGTGCCGATTCAAAGCCAGGTGCTTCTTCTGGTCTCCCATGCGGGTGCAGGGCCCAAGCACTTGGGCCATCCTCCACTGCCTTCCCAGGCCACAGCAGAGAACTGGACTGGAAGGGGAGCAAACAGGACAGAATCCAGAGCCCCGACTGGGACTAGAACCTGGGGTGCCCACGCCACAGGCGGAGGGTTAGCCAGGTGAGCCGCGGCGCCGGCCAGGGATCACCTTTGTGATGCTGTGGGTAAAGAAAGCCACTAACAGCGCACATGTGGGCACCTGTTCATGCCGCAGTTGCTCCACTTCCCATCTAGCTCCCTGCTAAGGGCCTAGGAAAAGCAGTGGAAGGTGGCCAGAGTGTTTGGGCTCCTGCCACCCACATGGGAGACCCGGATGGAGCTCCTGGCTCCTGGCTTTGGGCTGGCTCAGCCCTGGCTGCTACGGACATCTGGGCGAGTGAGCCAGCAGATGGAAGATCTGTCTCTCATCTCCTTCTGTAACTCTTACAAATAAATAAATCCTAAAAAAAATAAAAAAATAAAGTTAACCATATACTTTTTCCAAATCACCAAGAATAAATTTCAAATGTTCTCACTGGGGGTTGGTGCTGTGGTGTAGCGGGTAAAACTGCAACCTACAGTGTCAGCATCCCATATGGGCGCCGGTTTGAGTCCCAGCTGCCCCATTTCCGATCCAGCTCTCTGCTATGGCCTGGGAAAGCAGTAGAAGATGGCCCAAGTCTTTGGCCCCTGCACCCACGTGGGTGACCGGGAAGAAGCACCCGGCTCCTGGCTTTGGATCGGCGCAGCTCTGGCTGTTGCAGCCATCTGGGGAGTGAATCAGCAGATGGAAGACCTCTCTCTCTGCCTCTCTGTAACTCTGCCTTTCAAATAAAATAAATAAATCTAAAAAAAAATTCTTCTCTCTGTCTCTCTCTCTGTCTACTCTGCCTGTCAAAAAAAAAAAGTTCTTAATTGCAAAAAAAAAAAATCAGCATTTGAAGTGATACGTTAATTGGGTTGATTTAATCAGTTTCTATTGTATGCATAGAACATCACTATACTGTATAAACATATACAATTGTACTTTGACAGTTTACAATAAAAAATTACACAGATTGTTACAGTGTTTGGGTGTCAGGGCCACTGTGGACACTGGAGCTTCCTCTCGTGCCGTACATGCCGTTGTTGGAGTGAAGAGGCCTGGCTCAGGGTCTGGAAGGTCTCAGAAGCTGCAGCGGGCCCAGGACCTGGGGACCACCTGAGCGGCTGCCATATCCATGTCCTTGATGCAATCAGAACCTCCCCTCCAGCGGCCAAGGAAGAAGTTTCCAACAGCTCCCTGCGCTGATGCCCTTTGCATTCTCATGTTAGGGAGGAGCGAGCAGGAAAAGGGTCCAATGCAACCGTGGAATCTTGTTTTAGAAAAAACCCAGCAAGGAGCCGGCGCCGCAGCTCACTAGGCTAATCCTCCGCCTAGCGGCACTGGCACACCGGGTTCTAGTCCAGGTCGGGGCGCCGGATTCTGTCCTGGTTGCCCCTCTTCCAGGCCAGCTCTCTGCTGTGGCCCGGGAGTGCAGTGGAGGATGGCCCAAGTGCTTGGGCCCTGCACCCCATGGGAGACCAGGAGAAGCACCTGGCTCCTGGCTCCTGCCTTCAGATAGGTGTGGTGCCCCTGCCTGCTCTCTCACTGTCCACTCTGCCTGTAAAAAAAAAAAAAAAAAAAAAAAAAACCCAGCAAGGATAAAGTTTGCTCCCAGCAGGAGTCCTTTGGTGGGCACAATCAACTGGCTACTGCTGGCCTGAGAGGCAGGTTGGTGGTCAGAGGGCAGCACAGCCGCGTGTGTGTGTCCGTGTCCCCGAAGGAAGCAAGGTCTCCTTTAGTATCCCTCACAGAGGACGAGGGTCCACCTGCATAACCCCTGGCGACGTGTGCTGAGGACTGGAATACCTGGGACATTTTTGCTTTTCTACACCTAACAGATGGGGCATTTCATTTCTAGAGGCAGGCTTCCGTCCTTGCTGTGACCAACATTGCCAGCAGGGGGCAGCCCTAAACTGAATGTTGCAAGGGAATATCTGGAACAGGTAAGGATGCCTCAAACGTTCCCCCTTCAAAAAGTAGCTTCCTGCGCGTGCCCTCTGAACTGGAGCTGGGGGCACGAGGACTTTGTTGTCACTGCGCTGTGGCCTCTGGGCCCCGTCTCCCCCATTTTTCCTACCCTCAAGGAGGGTGTGAAACTCAAGAAAACCTAACCTTTAATGTCTCACTTTTCCCACCAAGCTGAAGGAAGTGTTCCTTACATGCTGCCCATGAGAAAGAGGCTTTGTTCTGATTCCTCCAGAAACAGGTGTCCACCGCCTGTGCCACAGCAGGGGTCTCTCGTCCTCAGCTAACGGGGGCAGGGTTGGCCTCTGCACCTTATTTTAAGCCATTTCTGAGTTCCACAGTGAAAGGTGAGTTTACAAAGCAGGAAGCACATGTAGCATCAGTCTCTCTTTTTTTAAAGGTTTATTTATTTGAGAGGCAGAGTTACAGAGAGAGGGAGAGACAGAAAGGTCTTCCATCCACTGGTTCACTCCTCAAATGGCTGCAACAGCTGGAGCTGTGCCATGCCCAAAGCCAGGAGCCTTCTCCCAGTCTCCTGCATGCATGCGTGCAGGGGCCCAAGCACTTGGGCCATCTTCTGCTCCTTTCCCAGATGCATCAGCAGGGAACCTGATCAGAAGTGGAGCAGTCTGGTCTTGAACTGGCGCCCATATGGGATGCCAGCATCGCAGACAGTAGCTGGACCCACTATGCCACAACGCTGGCCCTGGCATCAGTCTTTCAAGGTGCCCCAGGTGTGTCAGCTCCTTGAAGGCATAACTCTGCCACTGTCCCATCTCTAGTGCTTAGCACAGAGAGGTGTGTGCTTGGCTTACAGTAGGCACTCAGAAAGCCTTGAATAAATACCGTTAACCTGTCTTCCCTCCCCAACTCCAACTCGCTAACTGAGCAACCCACACGACAGCCGAATGACTTCCTGGCTCTAGGTCCCTCCTCTAATTGACTTGTCCGACCTTGGGTGTCACTGCCTTGTTCCGATTCCTCCGGCCAACATCCTAGTTGCCCAGAGCTCAGAGTCTCACTAGCCCAGCCCACAGTTCCACCCACCTCGTGGTATCAAGAACACGAGCCCTGGAACCAGACAGAATTGGAATCCTGATTGGCACTTGCCAGACGTGACAATAAAATACCCACCTCTGCAGTCCTCAGATCACAGGGAAGGCTGCAGGGAGCCTCCGCTATGCAGATACTCCACTAGTGTTCTCTTTGGGGTCCAACAATCCCATGCATCCAAACTTACCACGTGGGGCTAGCCTTGTGGTGGAGAGGGTTAAGCTGCTGCTTGTGATGCTGGCATCCCATGGCACAGTTCCGGTTGAAGTCCTGGCTACTCTGCTTCTGATCTAGTTTCCTGCTTATGTGTCCGGGAAGGTGGTGGGAGATGGTCCAAGTACTTAGATCCCCATCACCCATGTGGGAGACCAGTTTGGAGTTGCTGGCTCCTTCCTGGATTTGGCCTTGCTCAGACCTGGCTGATGGAAGCTACCTCTCTTTCCTTCCCATTCTGTCACATAAATCCTTAAATTAAAACAAAAGCAGGGGCCGGCACTGTGGCGTAGCAGGTAAAGCCGCCGCCTGCAGTGCCGGCATCCCATAAGGGCACCAGTTCAAGTCCTAGCTGTTCCACTTCCGATCCAGCTCTCTGCTATGGCCTGGGAAAGCAGAAGATGGCCCAAGTCCTTGGGCCCCTGCACCCACATGTGAGACCAGGAAGAAACACCTGGCTCCTGGCTTTGGATTGGCACAGCTCCAGCTGTTGTGGCCATCTGGGGAGTGAACCATTGGATGGAAGACCTCTCTCTCACTGCCTTGCCTTCTCTCTTTGTGTAACTCTGACTTTCAAGTAAATAAATAAATCAAAAAAAAAAAAAATCAAGGCCTGTGCCGTGGCTCACTAGGCTAATCCTCCGCCTGCAGTGCCGGCACCCCGGGTTCTAGTCCCAGTTGGGGCGCTGGCTTTGTCCCGGTTGCTCCTCTTCCAGTCCAGCTCTCTGCTGTGGCCCGGGAAGGCAGTGGAGGATGGCCCAAGTGCTTGGGCCCTGCACCCGCATGGGAGACCAGCAGGAAGCACCTGGCTCCTGGCTTTGTGATTGGAGCAGTGCGCTGGCCATTTGTGGGGTGAACCAACAGAAGGAAGACCTTTCTCTCTGTCTCTGTCTCTCTCACTGTCTAACTCTGCCTGTCCAAAAAAAAAAAAAAGCTCCCCATGTGGTAGCTGACATACACCTGTTATCCAATAGTGGCCCTGTTCCCCTACACTGGATTCCTTCGATACCACACCCTTGTCATGCATTTCCTCTCGAGCCTACACACACACCCTTCCCAGGGTCTCCGTCACACTCACCAGTCCATTTATTTGCACCTCATGGTGCTCCCTTGGATTATTTAGCTTTGTCTCTCATGTTACCGCAAGGTCTGCCAGCGTGCTGGGTGTGAATGATGCTTGGCAAGTGCTCATTCAGCGGGGCTGGGTTTAGCAGGAAGGATCACTTGCTAAGTCTACAGATGAATCCCGCCTTCCTGGAAGTACCTGCTTTTCAGGCGGCTGGCCACATGGCCTTGCGCCTTTCCTGCAGTCACCTCGGGGAATGTGGCGCCGAAGAGCACCAAGACAGAGATGGCCTCGGTCGTGCCCACAGTCTGGCTGCCTGGGAGCTGGAGGGACGCCACAGCAGCCTGGAGGCTGGAAAACCTGGCAGCCCAGCCCCCCCCTCCCCCCACTCTACTGCGCTGGGAACATTCACCAAGCTTTCACTGTGGCCACCTTGCCATTCACAACGCCTGATCCCTACACCGGCACCTCTCTCTCCCAAACCTGGCGCTCAGGACAGTGATCTGCACCCCAGCAGTCTCCTCTCCCCAGCCAGAGGGCTTATTTTTTATTTTTTTTTAAGATTTGAGAGGCAGAGTTACAGAGAGGGGGGAGATGGAGAAAAAGGTCTTCCATCTGCTGGTTCACTCCCCAAATGGCCGCAACAGCTGGAGCTAGGCTGATAGGAAGCCAGAAGCTTGTTCTGGGTCTCCCATACAGGTGCAGGGGCCCAAGGACTTGGACCACCTTCCACTGTTTTCCCAGGCCATCAGCAGGGAGCTGGATCCAAAGTGGAGTAGCTCGGACTCAAACAGGTGCCCACATGGGAGGCTGGCACCACAGGCGAATGCTGCACCTACTACACCACAGCACTGGCCCCCGTTTCTGTTTATTTATTTATTTTTTTAAGGATATATTTGTTTGAAAGGCAGAGTTAGAGACAGAGTGATCTTCTGCCTACTGATTTACTCCCCAGATAGCTGCAAGGATTTTCACTTCCTTGAGGACAAAGACTCAGTACAGCCAGCACCCAGCCAGAAATGATGCTCAAAACAAAAACACAAACACCTTTGGTTGAGGTTGCAATTTGCCTTTGCGGTTAAGAAGCCCGCGTCTCCAGCTGAGTTCCGGCTATTAGCTTCTGCACGTGTGGACCCTGTAAGTGATTAGCCTCCTGCCACGCATGTGGGACACCTGGACTGAGTCCTGGCCCCCAGCTTCAGCCCCTGTCAGGGAGCCACTGCAGGTGTCTGGGCAGTGAGCCAGCAGATGTGAGCTGTCTGCTTCTCTCAAATAAAAAGTACTGGGGTGGGGGCCGGCGCTGTGGCGCAGTGGGTTAAAGCCCCAGCCTGCAGCGCCAGCATACCATATGAGCGCCGGTTCAAGTCCCGGCTGCTCCTCTTCTGATCCAGCTCTCTGCTATGCCCTGGAAAAGCAGTGCAGGATGGCCCAAGTCCTTGGGCCCCTGCACCCGTATGGGAGACCTGGAAGAAGCTCCTGGCTTCAGATTGGCGCAGCTCTGATCATTGCGGTCATCTGGGGAGTGAACTAGCGGAATGGAAGACCTCTGTCTCTGTCTCTGCCTCTCTCTGCATCCTATATGGGTGCCGGGTTCTAGTCCTGGTTGCTCCTCTTCCAGTCCAGCTCTCTGCTGTGGCTCGGGAGGGCAGTGGAGGATGGCCCAAGTGCTTGGGCCCTGCACCCGCATGGGAGACCAGGAGGAAGCACTTGGCTCCTGGCTTCGGATTGGCGCAGCTCCGGCCCTGGTGGCCATTTTGGGGGTGAACCAACGGAAGGAAGCCCTTTCTCTCTGTCTCTCTCTCTCTCTCTCTAACTCTACCTGTCAAATAAAAAAATTAAATAAAGAAAAGTACTGGGGTGTTCTGGAGGAAACTTTTCCTCAACGGGGAAGACACTTGTAAACAATTTTCTTAATGTGGCCCTGAACCACCAGAGAAGCCACTTTTTTAAGCCCTGTCTCTTGGCTCCCCAGGTGGAGGGCCAAGGGGGAAGTGACCCGAAGGTACAGAGCAGGTGAGCGACTCTGAGGGACATCAGGAGTGAGGGGCTCTCACTGGGAAGCGAAGGGGCCGGCCAGATTGGTCAGCCTCCCTCTTGGTCCTGGTTGGAACCCACTGTTTCCTTTGTTTTGGTGGCAGCAGCAGCAGCAGCAGCAGCGTCAAGGGCTCAGTTTTCCATCTACACAGGAAGGCTGAGTGCCCGGCAGGCACCAATACGCCAAAGGCAGGTCCCTCACGCCACAGGGGAGGAGGATATGGCTCAGCTGCAAAGGCCAGGGGCCAGGCCTGGATGCTGCCTGGGATGCCCACATCCCACATCAGCGTACCCGGGTTCAAGCCCCGGCCCCACTGCTGAGCCCAGGGAGGCAGTGGTGATGGTTCAAGTACTTGGGTTCCTGCCACTCACCTGGGAGAACCGGATTGAGCGCCAGGCTTCTGGCTCTGGCTCGGGCAAGCCCTGGCTGCTGCGGGAACTGGAGAGAACCAGTCCATGGGAGCTCTCTACCCTTCTTTTTCTTTTTTTAATAAGATTTATTTACCCATTTGAAAGAGTTACAGAGAGAGAGAGAGGGAGAGCTACAGATAGAAATATCTTCCATCTGCTGGTTCACTCCCCAAATGGCAATAGCCAGTTCTGGGCCAGGCCAAAGCCAGGAATCAGGGAGCTTCATCAGGGTCTCCCACGTGGGTGCAGGGGCCCAAGTACTTGAGCCATCTTCTGCTGCTTCACCTAGGCCATTAGCAGAAGTTGAACAGCCGGGACATGAACCAGTGCCCATGTGGGATGCCGGCAATGTAGGTGGCAGCTTTACTGGCTACGCCACAATGCTAGCCCCTCTCTCCCCTTTTTTCTCTCTTTCTTGTTTTAAGATTTATTTATTTATTTGAAAGACAGAGGTAGAGAGAGCTTCCATCCACTGATTCACTCCCTGGATGGACTAGCCCAAAGCCTGGAGCCTGGAGCCAGGAGCTTCATCCATATCACCCATATGGGTGCAGGGAGTTCAAGGATTTGGGCCATCTTCTGTCGCTTTTCCCAGGCACATTAGCAGGGAGCTGGATGGTTAGTGGAGCAGCCAGGGAGAGCGGGGACAAGGAAGGGAGAGTGGCACTGCGGCATAGCAGGAAGCCACTGCCTGCAACACTGGCATCCCATATGGGCACCAGTTCAAGTCCCGGCTGCTTTGCTTCTGATCCAACTCCCTGCTAATGGTGCCTGGGAAAGCAGCGGAAGATGGCTCAAGAGGTTGGGCTCCTGCACCCACGTGAGAGATTAAGATCCTGGCTCCTGTCTTTGGTCTATCCCAGTCTCGGCCGTTGCAGTCATTTGGGGAGCAAACCAACGGATGGACGATCTCTCTCTCTCTCTCCATAACTCTCATAACTCTGCCTTTCAAATAAAATAAATCTTACAGAAACAAAAGTCGAGCAGTGAGGGCTTTTAATGGTGCCCATATGGGATGCCAGCGTCGCAGGCAGTAGTTTTACCTGCTAAGCCACAACACTGACTTCCATCTACCTTTGAAATAAATAAATAGAAAAGGCGAGGCCAGGAGCTCGGCCAGTGAGTGCCTACTGCTCCCCAAAAGGCACAAGCTGAACCCACGGCTTCTAGAGGCCACACCAGGCAGCAGCCTTGGTCAAGGTCATCCCGCCCCCAGCACAGCCGGTTGTTCCTCGGCAACATTTCCTGCCTGGGGTTCACGGCCCTCAGAAAACGACCCTTCTAGGACCACTTGTAAGAGTCATCCCCACACACACTGCTGCTCTGGCCAGAAGGGGCCCTTGAAGTCCCAGTCACCTGACCTCTGTAACACTGTCCCCAGAGCCACTCCCTCGCAGGGCCTGGCTTCGGCATCACTTCCAGGAAGCTCCTCCTGCAGAGACTTAGCACACACACAGCTACTCACTGGGAACCAGCCTCACACTGTCTCACACGCACGCCTCTTCTGACGGGCAGATCCTGAAAGTCCGTCAGGCAGGCAGCTTGCCTCCTGCCTGCGTCTCCCATGACAGCCCACACACAGGGACCACCCGACAAAGAGCAAGTGCACCTGGACCCAAAACACGGCACAGTGGCCAAGGCTTCAGCTCCTCCCTTTGCCTCTGTACATGGAACTGGGCCCTGGGGGGGAGGGTGACGGGGTCACAAGGCCAGGGGCTGATGGCCTCGTGGGAGCAGCTGAGCTCAAACCCTGCCCCACGGGTCACTGACTGGCTTCTCGTGGGGCAGTCTGGTCAGCTGTAAAAGGAAGCTAACGGGCACTCTACTTACCCACAGAGCCAGCGTGAGAACCAAAGGAGAGGAGAATGTACAGGGAGGGCTCTATACACAGGGCAGCTGGTGTTGGTCACCGCTTAGGGTTGAAAAGAGCTCAGACAGGGCCCGACTCTCGGCCCCTACAGTGAAGGTGGCTTTTATTGCTTCTCGTGGGGGAAGGAAGGGGAGAGGAGCTTCCCCAGGCACCCCCAACCTGAGGAAGGGGAGGGTGCACCCCCAGAGGGCTGGAAGAGCCAGACATCCTTCAGAAAGGGCTCCCTTGAGGTCCGCGTCCAGGTCCAGGCTGCAGGGTGTGCCAGAGCCACCGCCCTTGGCGTGGCAGCTCCCGCACCGACAGAGGCACACGGAGGTATGTGCTGGTGGTGACAGAGAGGAAGGGAGGCGGGTGCCCTGAGTGGGGGAGCAGAGGGCCGGAGTGGGGGCCAGTCCCACCCCGACGCCTGCCCCAGTTCAGTTAACTTTCCTAAGGCCTGGCTGGTGTGACTCTTCACCCAGAAGGGTCTCAGGGGCCCGGGGCGTTGCTCGCTAGACGGCTGGTCCTTTAAATGTCCATCTCAAACTGTGACTCTTCACCTGGGGAGACATAAGGGCAGGAGACCAGGTTAAGTGACCGGCACGCGGCCAGACTGACACGTCAGAGGCCAGCCAGAGGCCCCCTCTTTCCTGTCCGTCATTCCTGCAAGCGGAGCAGTGGCCGGGTGTGTGTTGCCAGCAAGAGAAGAGGGCGCGCGGGACCAGGCTAGCGATTCTTGGCCACACAGGCCGGCAGCGTGCATGCTGTCTTCCCCAGTCCCCGCCCCCCCCCCCCCCAAAGAAGAGAGAGCAACTGCTTCCCCGCCCTGCATGGGGAAAACCCCCAAGTGACAGTCCTGGATCTTCAGTCATTTTTATTATTTTAGTAAGAGTGAATGAATGGCTACTCAGGGCTTCATAAAAAGCAACCTCATCAAAAAGTATTCCTAAAAAAATCAACCCCCTCAGAGCACGCAGCCCACATTTCCGGCTTGGAAAATGGTTCCCCTAACCTACTAGGCAAGCATCCAGCTACGCGGGCGGAGCTGGCCCCACGCAACAGCAGTCATCTTGGCTGATTCAGCCCCTCCCTGCCTCCCCTCCTTGTCTCTCTGCTGCGACATAATCCAAGCGTTCCATGCTGCATAAATAAGGCCTTCTTCCTCTTGTTGTGGAATGCCGGGCAGGGCCCAAGTTTCTACGAGCAAGCTGCCTGCCACGGCCCCCAGTAGGGAGACGGCTGGCCTTTCTTTCTGGTTGGGCTTAGTGCGAAATCCGGAGGCCCAAGGGCAGGAGCAGCCTGGGCTGCTTCACAGCCAATTAAGCGGAATGAAAATGGTGTGGAACTCTAGGAACTGCAGGGGCGGGGCGGGGCAGAGCACAGGGTACAAGCAGGGGTGAAGGCCAGTCGGCTGCACAGCGCCATGGAGGCAGAAGGTGGGTGGAGGTGCTGCCTTAGGCATCACGTCCCCCTGCTCTCTGCACCCATCCAAATCCACCTCCTGTCCCACGGCTCAAAGGCAAGGCGACGGCTGCCTGTCTTGGGACACCGGGTTCCCGAAGATAACCGTGACTCATGTCCAGGGTGACGACTCTGCTGCTGTCAGCAGACCCAGCCCAGCCCGAGGTGGCAGCTGCTTCCTGTCTGGGTGAAGGGTCAGCGGGTCCCAGGCTGACTCCAGGTTCCCGGACGGAAGCGCTTACACGGCACCCTGCCTGCTCCCACGCCCGGCAAGCTACAGAGCGTGCCGCAAAGAGTGCAGTCACTCACACCCGTGGCCAGGGCGATGGGGGGTGACTTCTGGAAGGACCAGCGACCACATGTCACGCTGCAGAGACACGGGCCACACTGTGCCCGCTTGTCTGCCCCCGGGATCACACCCCAGCAGGAGGCATCCACATGTCTGTCTTACTCCTCGGATGCGTGATATACTAGGAGCCATCTCCCGCCCCGCACACGGCAATGCTTCAGGGACGGCTCCTCACAGGGCACCCGAGGGTGCCAAAATCACATATCCTGAGGTTCCTGGGCCCCTTTCACGGGAGCGAGTTGGCTGCAGCAAGAGTGCTACCTCCCCAGCCCCGCCCCACCACTCTGGACTCCGAGGGCAGGCCACAGTCCCCAGCATCTCCCTCCTAGGGACTCAGTCCCCTTCCCCCAAGGGACAGCCTGGCTAAGCCCAGCCACTCACCGCCTGCCCGCTTGTCTTCCGGGCTGTTGCGCAGGTGGCTCTGGCTGGCTTCCGTCGGGGGCTCATCACTGGCAGGGCTGGTGACCCCGGGAATGGTGGGCAGGTCCTTTGGAGGTGTCTGGGCCACTGGTGAGTTCCGACACTCCATCAGGAATTTCCGGTCATAGATAATCCTGGTGCCTGGCATGGCAAAGGGAGGTTGGTGAAGCCCCTCGGGGGCCCCCTGCCTGCAGCACAGGCAGCCACAGTGACTGTGGTTGACCTTGCAGTTGAGATAAAGGACGCTCATCCTACAATGAGAAGGTCATTCATATTCTTCTTGTCTAATCCCAACTACCCCTAAAGCTGCAGTATGATACTAGTAGTCTCTTTTTTTATTTTTTTAAGATTTATTACTTATTTGAAAGAGAGAGAGAGAGAGGAGAGAGAGAGAGAGAGAGAGAGAGAATCTTCCATCTGCTGCTTCACTCCCCAAATGGCTGCAACAGCCAGTTCTGGGGCACACTGAAGCCAGGAACTCCATCCTGGTCTCTCATGTGGGTGCAGGGGCCCAAGGACTTGGGCCATCTTCTGCTGCCTCCCTAGGTGCATCAGCAGGGAGCTGGATTGGAAGTGGAGCAGTAGGGACTTGATGTGGGATGCCAGTGTTGCTAGAAATGGCTTAACCTGCTGTGTCACAACGCCAGTCCCTATAACATTTGCTAACTGTTCTCTTTTCAACAAAGAGCTGGCCTTACGCTCAGAGCCCTCAGCGCAATGCAGTCTACTGTCTGGTGTCATATTTCTCTTTATTATTACCTTCTATTATGGTAAGTGAATCTGGTTTTCTGTATACAGTAGTGGAATCAAGTTTCCTTTTATTTTCATTTTTTCCATTTTGTTTGAGATAGAGAGTGATAGAGAGACAGATGGAGAGATCTTCTATCTGCTGGTTCACTCCCCAAATACCTGCAAGTCAAGGCTGGGCTTGGCTGGGGCCAGGAGTCAGGAAGTCTATCTGGGTCCTCTCAATAGGTGTTGCAAGAACCTAGATGGTCCAAGTCTTTGGGCCCCTGCACCCATGTGGGAGACCTGGAAGAAGCTCCTGGCTCCTGGCTTGGGATCAGTGCAGCTCCGGCCATTGCAGCCAACTGGGGAGTGAACCAGCAGATGGAAGACCTCTCTCTCCTTCTCTTTCTCTGCCTCTCCTTCTCTCTCTGTGTAACTCTTTCAAATAAATAAATAAATCTTTTTTTTTTTTTTTGACAGGCAGAGTGGACAGTGAGAGAGAGAGACAGAGAGAAAGGTCTTCCTTTGCCGTTGGTTCACCCTCCAATGGCTGCCGCGGCCGGCGCGCTGCGGCCGGCGCACCGCGCTGATCCGATGGCAGGAGCCAGGAGCCAGGTGCTTCTCCTGGTCTCCCATGGGGTGCAGGGCCCAAGCACCTGGGCCATCCTCCACTGCACTCCCTGGCCACAGCAGAGAGCTGGCCTGGAAGAGGGGCAACCGGGACAGAATCCGGCGCCCCGACCAGGACTAGAACCCGGTGTGCCGGCGCCGCAAGGCGGAGGATTAGCCTACTGAGCCGCGGCGCCGGCCTAAATAAATAAATCTTAAAAAAAAAAAAAAGGACGCTGGGGATGCCCTTCCTTATCCTTCACTCCCTCACTTAAGGACAAGGATGAGTGGCATCTCACCGCTGAGATTCATGGCTCGGTGCTCAACAGTGGCCTCCCCGTAAACCCCCGGAGAGGAGCCGCGCCAGTCAGCCTGTCGCTGCTCGAACAGAGCCGAGCTGCCAAGGAAAGGGGCAGGTTCCTCTGGCCACACAGACCTGGACGCTCACAGTCCACGTTCAAGCAGCCCCACTGGGTGGGCCGTCTGGTGAGGCCAGAGGGGGGGGTGGCGACTGCAGAGCGCGAGCAGAGGAAGGTGGTGTGGCAAACCAGGAAGCAGAGACGGGCGGGACCCCACTCAGGCTTTTATAACCAGCCCCCTCCAGAGAACTCTGTCCTGAGGGCACGCCCCCAGGACCTAAGGACCTCCCCGCCGGGCCCACCTACTAAGCTCCACCACCCTGCCCAGCTGCCACCCTCCTAGTGCCACCCATTTATGACTCTGGGGACCGCACGTCTGCATGGGCTCGGGAGGCAAATCTTGTTGCAACCACAGCAGGAGTCAACTTCAATGTCAAAGACGGGAGTGGGCCGAGGAGGACGTGGGATGTCGCAGGGGCAGAGACAGAGACAGACAGCAACGAGAAGTGTCACCTGCATGACCCACTCCCACTCTTCCCGCCCTGCCCCGGCCGCACCCCATCATCATCACCGGGAAGGTGAGAATCCACTGCTGGGTTCATGAGGTAGGAAGTGGGGTGTACAGGAAAGAATCCAGGCCCGGGCTGCACTTAGAGACAGCGGTGTGACACTGGACAGTACCCCCTGCATCCTCTGCTGGGGGAGAGGGGCTCAGTTTCCTTATCTGTGAAATGGGAGAGATCTTCTCCGCTGGTTCACTCCCCAAATGGTTACAACAGCCAGAGTTGAACGAGGCCGAAGCCAGGAGCCAGGAGCTTCTTCCGGGTCTCCCATGCAGATACAGGGGCCCAAGGACTTGGGCCATCTTTTGCCGCTTTTCCAGGTGCATTAGCAGGGAGCTGGATTGGAAGTGGGGCAGCTGAGATTGGAACCGGTGCTCATATGGGATGCTGGCGCTGTAGACAGCAGCTTTCTCTGCTACACCACAGCGCCAGCCCTAAGTACTTGGCTTTTCAATGACTGGCTTATTTCATTTGGCATCATGTCCTTAAGGGTCATCGATTTTGCTGCCTGGGTCACATTTCCTTCCTTTCCGAGGCTGATAATGTTCGCTGGCAGGGACGGACCACATTTTGTTTATCTTTCCCCTGTCCGTGGACACTTAGGTTGCTTGTACCTGTTGGATATGGTGAGCTATGTGGCTATGATGGACAGTGCACAGATCTCAAGACTCGCTTCCAACTCTCAGGGGTACATATCCAAGCAGTGCATACACACACGCGCACACACACACACACACCCCAATGATTTTTAAATCATTACTGGTACTAATAAAACCTACAAACTAGACGTCAGCAGAGGTGGTAGCCAGGACCACCCCCACCCACCCACACACACACATGGGAGTGTTGCAGCTGCGGGCGGTGAACAGTGGCGTTTACCAAGTCAGGGGACACAGGAGGAGGGGAAGTGACCACGAAGCCACCTGATGGAGTTGGGGCAGCGAGGAGCCAGAGGCGGAGGCCACACGGGGACGTGCACTTTTGGTGGAAGCTGCCACTGCCTTTTACCGAGTCTGTCTCCCATCATCCACGGGCTCCACCGCGACTCAACTTCACTTAACAGTGAGCAACAGTGACCTGCAGACTCCCGAAGCCTCCTGCAAATGAGGCAAAAACTACACAGCCCTGCGTTGTCAAAAATGCGAACCAGGGACTGGCGTTGGTGGAGCAGAGGGTTAAGCTGCCTCACATCAAAGCGCCAGTTCCAGTCCCGACTGCTCTGCTTCCAATCCAGCTCTCTGCGAACGCACCAGGGAAAGCAGCAGACGATGGTCCAAGCGCCTGGGCCCCTGCCACCCACGTGGGAGACCCAGATGGAGTTCCTGGCTCCTGGATGTGGCCTGAACCAGTCCTGGCTGTTGCTGCCATTTGGGGAGTGAACCAGTGAATGGAAGATTTTTCTCTCGGTCACTCTGCCTTTTAAATGAACAAATGATTTTTTTTTTTTTTAATGAGAACTTTGGCTGAAATTGCTGGAAGTGGAAGCTCAAAGGTTGCTGGTCAGGCATGGTCCCCCCGACCCCCACCCCTGACCTGCTGCATATGTGTACATCAGAGTCTGTGACAGAGGTGGTGTCACATGGGGGGGCTGTCCCACATAAACTCTGGAACACAGGGCCTGTTTCCTCACCACCTGTCAGAGACCCCTCTCCATCCAGGAAGGGGCCCTAACAAGAAGCAGGTGATTCAGTAATTAGAAGAGGGGCCGGCACTGTGGCATAGTGGGTAAAGCTACCACCTGCAGTGCCAGCATCCCATGTGGGCACTGGTTCAAGTCCCGGCTGCTCCTCTTCCCATCCAGCTCTCTGCTGTGGCCTGGGAAAGTAGAAGATGGCCCAATCCTTGGGCCCCTGCACCCACGTGGGAAAGCCTGGAGGAAGCTCCTGGCTCCTGGCTTCAGATTGGCACAGCTCCAGCCATTGCAGCCAACTGGGGAATGAACCAGCCTCTCCTTCTCTCTGAGTAACTCTGACTTTCAAATAAAATATTTAAAAAAAGAATTAGAGGCATCATGGAAAATGAGGTTGGGGCTGTTAGCAGGAAGTCTCACCACCACCTGGCAGAACCAGGGCGGTGCCAGGAAATTAAGTCACCATGGACCTCCAGAAGGGGGCGCCTCAACCCTGCTCTGCCCTGGGCAGAGAGAACACACAGCCAAAAACTGGACCCCTGGGGCAGGTGGCCCAGCAGGTCAAGCGGCTCCAGTCCAGTTGCTCCAAGTGCTTGGCCCCTGGCCACCCACATGGGAGACAGAATGGAGTTCCAGGCTCCTGGCTTCGGCCTGGCCCTGCTCTGGCCACTACAGTGGCCATGTGGGAAATGAGCCAGAGGATGGAAAATCTCTTTCTCTCTCTCTGTCTTTGTAACTCTGCCTTTCAAATAAATAAATACAGCTTTTAAAGTAAAACAAAACAAAAAGCACTAACTCACATTTACGGTGAAACTTCACAATGCTGACAATAAGGAGAAAAACCCTCAAATCTTCCAGACAGTGTGGGCATACAACAGGTATAGGTACCTATGGGGGGGGTACTTTAAAAAGTTCACAGAGAAGTGGAATTTATAAAGCAATACAAACACCCCTTATAAGAGACCTAGTTTCTTCACCTATGAAACCAGAGTGTTGTGCTCAGCTCATTCCAACTATTTTTAAAGCACCTCTGATGTGCCATCTATTTTTAGGACCTGCCTGTTGGCAGGTGCCTCTCATGCAAATAGCACGGGGCTGGAGGCAAAAGCTGCGGGGCCAGCGCCGGGCTCATCACATAGCCAGTCCCTCAATTCCGAGGGAGAGCTTCAGCCCTTAGTCACAGGAGCTGGGTAATAACAAAACAGCCTCACCGTGAATGTTAACTACAGGAACGAACGAATGTCAAGAGTCTCTCCCAGGGGCCAGCGCTGTGGCGCAGTAGGTTAATCCTCCCCCTGCAGTGCCGGCATCCCATATGGGCGCTGGTTCGAGACCCAGCTGCTCCACCTCCGATCCAGCTCTCTGCCGTGGCCTGGGAAAGCAGAAGATGGCCCAGGTCCTTGGGACACTACACCCACATGGGAGACCCGGAAGAAGCTCCTGGCTCCTGGCTTCGGATCAGCTCAGTGCCAGCCACTGTGGCCATCTGGGGAGTGAACCAGCGGATGAAGACCTCTCTCTCTCTGTAACTCTTTCAAATAAATAAATAAATCTTTAAAAAAAATTCTACAAAACTGCTACTAAAAAGACAACCATGCAGCAGAGCACATACAACTCCAGAAAAAAATAAAATCAGGGGCTGGGCCAGGCCGGGCTGGGAACAGGCAGGCCCCCGGAGGCCGAAACACACAGATCTGTGCCTTCTCCCACGTGATGACGCGACGTGGCCGGAATGGAATTAAAAGGGAAACACTCTGTTGCAGAAGACTTTGAAATCCACACTTTTTTTTTCCATGATGCACATTTTCCACAAACTTTGGAAGACCCCTCCCCATGGTTTTCAAAAGTTTCTACACCAAAATACTCTTCTAGTGCCATTGTCCGCGAGCTTCTTAGAAGCGTGCTGGTATTGCATGAACGCGCGTAGGTCCCCAGGCGAGGCGGACACAGACGCCACCCTGCTCACAGCCGACACGCAAGGCCTTAGGTCCCCCTCCGACAGGACACACTGTCCCACCCACTGTGCAGATGAAGAACTGAGGCCCGCGGGCTCACACCCCCACTGTCTGACATGAGCCAGGCCGACTGGGCCACCACCCGCCCACCCGAGGGGTCCGACGTCTGGCAGACCCCCCAGCGCCTGTCCAGGACAGCATGTCCCCCGAGGGAGACCAGACGCCTGCTTCTCTGCTTCCCTACTGTTGCAGCCATTGTAAACTGAGCCCTGCGCGTCCCTCCCTCGGCCCTGGCCCGCCCCCTGGCAGGGGCATTCTTCCCCTGATGAGGGACTGGGGCGGGGACTTAGCCAGAGTACAAGGATGGAATTCCTAGAACTGCTGTCTGCGTTCCAGGCACAGGAATTTCACAACAGGGTCAGGGGGAGGGGTGAGCACTGTGCTCACTCAGCTCCTGCACAAGCCAGCAGCCTGCAGTAAAATACTCCAGGACTGTTAAAAAAAAAAATCAAGCTCTGTGTCAACCTAGAGGCACATACTGGGGCAGCCTGGGTCTACCAGGGCGGCCCCTACTCTCTCCGGTCCTGCCACACACGCACGCACACACGGGCATACACACGCGCGCGCACACGCAGGCCACTTGGCAAGCAGGAAGCACCTGCTTGGCCCGGGATTCTTCTGTACCCCCAACCCCGGGAACTCTCCACAGAGCCAAGCCCCTGATGTTTTTCTGCAGGGCCGGGAGGCTTCCGAAGCCACCTGTTGCCAGCCGGGGACAACCAGGCAGTGAGAGTTGCATTTAGAAACTGAGGCCTGCAAGCTCTCCCTCCTGGCTGGCCCCTCCCTCAGAGGCCCTCATGTGTGAAGGACAGGCCAAGGACAAGGCTTTTACAGGGAACTCCTGATCCTACAGGGCTGGCCAAGCTCCCTCTCCAACCCCCAGACACGCCAATGTGCTCCCGCCCGTGAGGGAGAGACCACCCCTGAACTCTGGGGGTCCACTCTCCGAAACGCCCACAAAAAAGTGCCACTTGCTGTCCCCGTGGGAAAGGGGAGTGGCCTGGCTACGGGCTGAACTGCACCCCCCCCCCCCTTAAGTCTTCTGTCATGGCCCTGGTCCCCCGATATGACACCATGTGCCTGTATTTGGAGATAGGCCTTGAAGGGGGAGAGAGGGGCGATCATGTTTAAATAAAAGGGGGGGCCCTTTTTTTTCTTTTTAAAGTTTATTTGAAAGGCAGAGTGACAGAGGGAAGGAGAGAGAGAGAGAATCTTCTACCTGCTGGTCCATGCCTCAGATGGCTGAGATAGCCAGGGCTGGGCCAGGCTGAAGCCAGGAGCCTGGGACTCCATCTGGGTTTCCAATGTGGGTGCAGGGGCCGGGGACTCCCACCATCTTCCTCTGCTGCTTTCCCAGGCGCAGCCACAGGGTGCTGGATCGGAAGTGGGGCAGCCGGGAGTGGAGCCTGCGCTCGTGTGAGATGTCCGTGTTGCCACAGTGCTGGTCCCTGGGAGGGGACCCAGATCCAACCTGACTGATATCTCAGGAAGAGGAGGTCTGAACAGACAGAAGACTGTGTGCACACAGGGAGAAAGTGGCTGCCGACCAGGCAGGGAGGGGCCTCAAAAGAACCCAGTCCTGCTGCACTTTGATCTTGGACCCCAGAACCAAGAACATACATTGGGTGGTTTAAGCACCCGTGTTTGTTATTTTGTTCTGGAAGCCACAGCAGTCTCATGCAGGCCCATTTCCCCCTTCTTTCTTAAGAGTAGAAGAGAGGGGGCTGGTGCTGTGGCGTAGCAGGTAAAGCCACTGCCTGCAGTGCCGGCATCCCATATGGGCGCCGGTTCGAGACCTGGCTGCTCCACTTCCAATCCAACTCTCTGCTATGGCCTGGGAAAGCAGTAGAAGATGGCCCAGGTCCTTGGGACACTGCACCCACATGGGAGACTCGGAAGAAGCTCCTGGCTCTTGGCTTCGGATCAGTGCAGCTCTGGCCATTGCGGCCATCTGGGGAGTGGACCAGTGAATGGAAGGCCTCTCTCTAGCTCTGCCTATCAAATAAATAAATGAATCTTAAAGAAAAGCTTGGCTCCATCAAGGACATGACTGTCCTTGGGAATGCTGAGTGGGGCGGGGCTGGCGTGGGCTCCCCTGAAGCCCAGTCTGGAGAGAGGTACAGCGCAAAGCGGAATGTTGTTTCCCCCAAGTTCCAAAACTTGGTGGAAAACAAAACTAAAAGTTTATTTTGGTGCAAGAAATTTTCAAAATCCATTGTAAGCTTTTTCATAATATGCATTTCCACGAACGTTTCAAAGATCCCGTATATGCATGGACTTCAGAAAGCTGCTTCTTCCCATTTTCCACGAGCTCTTTTAAGTGCCGTGGTCCTCACTGCCCAGTGGCCTGGCATCCTGGCCATCTGCGTGCAGACTGCCATGGAGCTCTGACCCAGTCCTTTCGGGAAGGTTCTCCTCTATCCCAAAGCCCCCAGCTGACTCACACACCTGCGATTCCCGTCTGCTTCCGCACCTGCTCCTGGCCCAGCTGGTGGCCAACTGCCCTCAAAGGGCTAGTCTCTGTGGGCTGGCCCGTTTCGGGGGCAGCCTGCTAACTCTGCCCATGGCCGGGTGCTCAGGCAGTCTCTCTTTTATTTTTTTTTTTATTTATTTTTTTACAGGCAGAGTGGACAGTGAGAGAGAGACAGAGAGAAAGGTCTTCCTTTGCCATTGGTTCACTCTCCAATGGCCGCCACGCCGGCACGCTGCGGCCGGCACACCGCGCTGATCTGAAGGCAGGAGCCAGGTGCTTCTCTTGGTCTCCCATGGGGTGCAGGGCCCAAGCACTTGGGCCATCCTCCACTGCACTCCCGGGCCACAGCAGAGAGCTGGATTGGAAGAGGGGCAACCGGGACAGAATCCGGCGCCCCAACTGGGACTAGAACCCGGTGTGCCGGCGCCGCAAGGCAGAGGATTAGCCTATTGAGCCGCGGTGCTGGCCTTCAGGCAGTCTCTCTTAAGGGCCGTTATTCCCTCACCCCCCTGGAATCTGGGCTGGCCCCAACACTGTGCTCTGAACGATAGACTGCTTAGTAAGCGATGAGATGGGGCTTCCAAGCCCAAGCTTTAGGCAACCTTGGAAACTGCCGTGTAAATGAGCTGGCTGGGGCTTCTCTAGGGCCCTAGGAACGCCCCTGCTACGTGGGTGGGGCCACTCAGACCTTCCAGCCCCAGGGGGACCCAGCTGCTGACTCTCCGCAGACATATGAATCAGCACAGGCACGATGGGCCAAGAATGCTCAACCAGCCCTGAGAACAGAGGGAAATAAACTCTCGTTTAGGTTCCTGAGTTTGGGGATGGCCTGTGATATAGCAGTAAGTAACCCATCCAGCCCACTGCACTAAGTCCCAGGAGCTGCTGCGAAGCCCCGACACTCTGGGTCTCCTAGCTGAGCGCTCTCTCTCTCTCTTTTTTTTTTTTTTTAAGATTTATTTTATTTATTTGAAAGGCAGAGATACAGAAAGGCAAGGAGAAAGAGATCTTCCGTTTGCTAGCTCATTCTCCAAATGGTTGCAACAGCTGGGGTTGGGCCAGACCGAAGCCAGGAGCCTGCAACTCTATCTGGGTCTCCCATATGGGTGCAAGGGCCCAAGTACTTGGGCTATCCTCTGGTGCTTTCCCAAGTCCATTAGCAGGGAGCTGGATAGGAAGTGGAGCACCCATATGGATGCCAGCAGTGCAGAAAGAGGCTTAACCTTCTACACCACAGTGCAAGCCCTAGCTGACCTCTCTCCGTGGGATTACAAGGACCCTCTCTTGGGACAGGCCCCTAAGGAGTAACAGGTTAAGCCGCGTCCTATATGGGCGCCGGTTCAAGTCCCAGCTGCTCCACTTCTGGTCCAGCTCTCTGCTATGGCCTGGGAAAGCAGTAGAAGATGGCTCAAGTGCTTGGGCCTCTGCACCAATGTGGGAGACCCAGATGGAGCTACTGGCTCCAGGCTTCGGATCGGCCCAGCTCTGGCAGTTGCGGCCTCTCGGGGAGTAAACCAGCGAATGGAAGACCTCTCTCTGTAACTTTGCCTTTCAAAGAAAAATCTTCTTCTTCTTCTTCTTCTTCTTTTTTTTTTTTTTTTCAAAAAAAGGACTCTTTCTTTCATGCCCTTAAGTACCCAAATGGCAACAGGCAGAAGTTACCTATTCCTGGGGCAGGTGTTTGCAGCTGTAGTGAAGCTGCTGCCCACACCTGAGTGCCTGGCTGGAGTCCCAGCTACCTGTACTTGACCCAGCTTCGCTTCGCTTCTTTTCTTTTTCTTTCTTCCTTTTTTTCTTTTCTTTTCTTTTGAAAGATTTATTTACTTCAAAGCAGAGTTACAGAGAGGCAGAGGCAGAGAGAGGTCTTCCATCCGCTGGTTCACTCTCCAAACAGCCACAACAGCCAGAGCTGGGTCGATCTGAAGCCAGAGCCAGGAGCTTCTTCCTGGTCTGCCATGTTGGTGCAGGAGCCCAAGGACGTGGGCCATCTTCTACTGCTTTCCTAGGCCACAGCAGAGAGCTGGATTGGAAGTGGAGCAGCCGGGAATCGAACCGGCGCCCATACAGGATGCCAGCACCACAGGCAGAGGATTAACCTACTGCACCACAGTGCCAGCCCACCAGCTTCTTGCTAATGCACACTGGGGGGGCAGCAGGTGATGGCTCCAGGAGTTGGGTCCCTGCCACCAGGAGTCCCAGGTCCCTGGACTCAGCCTGACACAGCCTTGGCTGTTCTGAGCATCTGGGAAGTGAACCAGCAGATGGAAGGTCTCTGTCTCTCTGCCTTTCAAATAAGATGAAAGGAAAAAGGGGAGGGGGGCACTGGCATTGTGGTGTAGTGGGTGCCTCAACACCAGCATCCCCTATGGGTACTGGTTAGAGACCTGGCTGCTCCACTTCTGATCTAGCGCCTGACTAATGTGCCTGGGAAAACACAGAGGATGGCCAGCATGCCTGGGCCCTGGCACCCAGGTGGGAGACCCGGAAGAAGCTCGAGACTCCAGGCTTGGGCCTGGCACAAACTTGGCCATTGTGGCCATTTGGGGAGTGAACCAGCAAGTGGAAGATCTCTCTCTCTCTCTCTCTCTCTCTCTCTCTCTCTCTCTCCCTCTCTTCCCTCCTCAATAACACTGAGAAAAGTAACCTCAGTATACCTGCCATTTTCAATACTAGGATTAACGCAGTATCAGTAATACTGGGAGAAAGGGGACAAACTGAGATCCACACCTGTCACCTGCAACTGAAAGGACAGGAAAGAAACGTCCAACATTCTCTCTCGGCCAGCTGAGACCCAGGCCTGAGAGCAGAGAAACTAGGAGCTTACCCCAGCGTGCTTCCCAGCTCGTCCCCTCCTGACGCAGGTGTGGGAAGGAGCCACAGGTGAGTCAGACCCACTGTGAAGGCACCTCCCGAGAGGCCCAGGCAACGGGCAGTAAACAAACACGTGGACTCAGCCATCGGGGATCAGAGGGGGAGAGCGCTGGCAGTGGCGCCAGTGTTGAGACCAGAAAGCAACACGGTGTGCGTTGTCTGCTTAAACATCCAAGAATTCACATCCGAAATAAGCATCTCTCTCGGGAAACTATCACCTGCGGCAGTAATCAATTTTCTTATTTTTCCTTTTAAGATTTATTTACTTATTTGCAAAGTTACAGTGAGAGAGAGAGAGAGAGGTCTTCCATCACTGGTTCACTCTCCAAATGGCCACAACAGCCAGAGCTGGGCTGATTCAAAACCAGGAGCCAGGAGCTTCTTCCAGGTCTCCCATGCAGGTGCAGGGGCCCAAGGACTTGGGCCATCCTCCACTGCTTTCCCAGGCCACAGCAGAGAGCTGGATGGGAAGTGGAGCAGCCAGGATCAGAACCACTGCCGCAGGCAGAGATTAGCTTGCTACACCACGGCGCCGGCCCCTAGCTATGCCCTCCTGACTATTCTAGAACAAGGTCAAGTGAAGCCCACAGGAGGAAACGCCTCACTCCTCCCGGTCCTACTGCGCCACAGTGCCGGCCCCTGTAACTCTTTCAGATTAATAAAATAAATCTTAATAAAAAAAATAGCAAAGTGTACAATGTGATGGGCTGACATCACATTGTGGCATGATTACTATGATCATCGTGTGTGTGTGTGTGTGTTGAGGGCTTTGGACAAACCACTGGGAGCTAGTAGAAATGCAAACTTTTCCAGCATTGTGTAGTAGCCTGCACCAGTTCTAGTCCCAGGTGCTCCAATTCTGATCCAGCTCCCTGCTGACGCTCCTGGGAAAGCAGCGGAAGACGGCCTCAGTGCTTGGACCCCTGCACCCATGTGGGAGACCCAGATGGAGCTCCTGGCTCCTGGCCTCAGCCTGGCCCAGCCCTGGATGTTGTGGTCATTTAGGGAGTGAACCAGTAGATGAAAGATCTGCCAGTCTGCCTTTCAAAGTAAATAATCTTTAAAATAAAGAAATGAGGTCCCCAGTCATGGGAAGAGGGGGTTTGAGGATTTTGCTAAAATCTATTCTCTTAGCTAATTTCCAGCAAACCATACAATATCATTAACCATCGTCGCCACACCGTAACTTACTCCCACAGAACTGATTCGTCTTGTAACTGCAAGCTTGCACCCTTCTGCCAACATCTGGACCTCCCAGCCCCCAGCCTAGCACCCACCGTTCTACTCCCTTGATGCTTATGCTTTTATCTGGGGTGTCTCCATCTTCCTAACAAGCAACCAAGCCTTCAAGGTCAAACTGTCTTTCAAGTCCAGACACAGCAAATCCTTCAAAATAAGATTGGCTTCTTGTCTGCTTTGATTGGTTTATGATGCATATTATGTGATGAAATATCACACTGAACCCCATAAAATGTATAAGGATTACACGCTAATCAAAAAAATTTTAAGAATCCAGCTTTACTAACAGTGGGTTGGCCGGTGCCGCGGCTCAATAGGCTAATCCTCGGCCTTGCGGCGCCGGCACACCGGGTTCCAGTCCCGGTCAAGGCGCCAGATTCTGTCCCGGTTGCCCCTCTTCCAGGCCAGCTCTCTGCTGTGGCCCGGGAGTGCAGTGGAGGATGGCCCACGTCCCTGGGGCCCTGCACCCACGTGGGAGACCAGGATGGAGCTCAGGGCTCCTGTCTTCAGCCTGGCCCAGGCCTGGCCGTTATGTCCACCTGGGGAGTGAACCAACACATGGAAGATCCTGCTCTTTTTCTCTTGTACTATCACTCTTTCAAACAAATAAATTTGAATAAAAGTTTGTGGATTGCTTCTTGGCCTTTTGGCTAAGATTAAGTGCAAAAAATGTTTGTGGGGGCCAGCATGGTGCCACAGTAGGTTAATCCTCCACCTCCAGCACCAGCATCCCATATGGGCACCAGTTCTAGTCCTGGCTGCTCCTCTTCCAATCTAGTTCTCTGTTAAGGCCTGGGAAAGCAGTAGAAGATGGCCCATGGCCTTGGGCCCCTGCACACACATGGGAGATCTGGAAGAAGCTCCTGGCTCCAGATCAGCTCAGCTCCAGCTGTTGCGGCCATTTGGGGAATGAATCAGCGGATGGAAGACTTCTCTCTCTGTCTTTCCCTCTCACTGTCTAATTCTACCTCTCAAATAAATAAGTAAAATCTTAAAAAAAAAAAGTTGGTAGAAAACTTGAATTCAAAGTTTAGGGGCTGGCGTTGTGGCACAGTGGGTTAAGCCACTGCTTGTAACACCAGGATCCCATCTGAGCATCAGTTCCAGTCCTAGCTACTCAATTTTTCTTTTTCAAAAACATTTATTTATTTATTCAAAAGAGTTACAGCGAGAGAGGGAGAGACAGACAAAGAGGGGAAGAGAGATCTTCCATCCGCTGGTCCTTCCCCAAAAGGCCCAGGAGCCATAGCTGGGCAGATCTGAATCCAGAAGCAGGAACCAGGAGCTTCATCTGGGTAGGGGCTCAAGCACCCTCCACTCCTATCCGGGGTGCATTAGCAGAGAGCTGGATCAGAAGTAGACCACGGAGCTGGCGCTGTGGCGTAGAGGGTAAAGCCGCCGCCTGCAGTGCCGGCATCCCATATGGGTACTGATTCAAGTCCTGGCTGCTCCACTTCCTATCTGGCTCTCTGCTGTGGCCTGGGAAAGCAGTGGAAGATGGCCCAGGTCCTTGGGCCCCTGCACCCGCATGGGAGACCCAGAAGAAGCTCCTGGCTCCTGGCTTCAGATCAGCATAGCTCCGGCCATTGCGGCCATCTGGGGAGTGAACCAGAGGATGGAAGACCCCTCTCTCCCTCTCTCTCTCTCTGCCTCTGTCTTTCTGTCTTTCAAATAAATAAATAAATCTTTTTTTTTTTTTTAAAAAGTGGAGCAGCCAGGACTCCAACCAGTGCCCAGATGGGATGCTGGCACTGCAGACAGCAGCCTAATCCATACACCACGGTGCAGGAATCTCTCTTTTTTTTTTTTTTATAAAGACTTATTTATTTATTTATTTGAGAAGTGTATTTACACACAGAGGGAGAAACAGAAAGGTCTTCCATCCACTGCTTCACTCCCCAAATGGCCACAGTGGCCAGCACCTTGCCGATCCAAAGCCAGGAGCCAGGAGCTTCTTCTGGGTCTCCCACGTTGGTGCAGGGGCCCAAGTTTTCCCAGGTCATAAGCGGAGAGCTTTGGAAGACGGCAGCTGGGACACGAACTGGCGCCATATGGGATGCCAGCACCACGTGGGAGGCTTAGTCTAATACTACAAATAGTGCCGGCCCCAGTCAAAATCTTTAATGAGGACCATGGATGCCCCTCAAAGGGGAGCTCAGCTCAGGACCCAGTCCAGCTTCCTCACTGCCTTACCGTCCTTAATGATGTCCCCTCTGTGTGGCTGAGGTCTCAGGACACGGCTGTGCCCTGGTGGTGGTGCCCAGCCACCTTTCCCTCTCCCCAGCACCGTCTGTTCCAAAGCCAAAGACTCGGGAGGTGCTCCAAAGTAAGCTTTGTGGGCACAGGCCTTGTTTGCCTAACCAAACAGGGTGCCATTACCACCTGCCGCCCTACCTGCTCACCTCTGGTTCCCCTTTATCCAGGCACAGGGCTGAGGGAGGACTATCACCCACGCAACCCCGCTAAGGCTTTGGGCTCAAACACGCCACATGAAGCTGGGAATTTGGATTCTGATGGGAAAGGGACAGAAGAAATCCTCTGACTCATTCAAAGGTTCTGCTGTTTCTTTGTCAACATTCTTAGTTACTTAAAAGGCAAGAGACAGAGGAAAAGGTCCCCCAACCACTGGCTCAGTCCCTAAATGCCCACCCACCACAGACAGAGCTGCGCCAGGCTGAAGCCAGGAGCCAGGAACCAGGAACCAGGAACTTAATTCAGGCCTCCCATGTGGATGGCAGGGAGCCAGCCCCTTGATCCATTACCTGCTGCTTCCCAGGGTGGCCCACAGCAGGAAGCTAGCATGGAGAGTAGGGTGAGGACGTGAACCCAGGGATGGCTTAAGCTAACGTGAACCCAGGGATGGCTTAAGCTAACTGCTGCTTCCTTCCTCCAGGGACAAACATGGTGGCCACTCGCTGCAGCAGCCACTGTAACAGCTGCTCACCAGGAGCCGACAGGTAAGCGGCAGGTAAGGTAGCCAGGCACCCATGAAGACACTCCACCGAAAGCCTGGCTCACCCTGGGGATGGTGTTGGGACACAGTGGCTTAAGCCTGCAACGCTGGCATCTCCTATCAGAACACCAGTTTCAGCCCCAGCTACTCTGCTTCCGACCCAGCTTCCTGCTAGTGAGCCTGGAAAGAGCAGATGCTTGGCTCAAGTGTGGGGTCCCTACATCGGCATAGGAGACCTGGATGGGTTTCCAGGCTCTTGGCTTTGGCCTGGCCCAGTTCAGGTTAATTCGGGCATTCTGGGAGTGAACTAGCAGATGGAAGATCTTTCTCTCTGTCACTCTGCCTTTCAAATAAAAGGAAAACAAATTATGTGTGTGTGCATGCGCACGTGTTTGTGTGTGTGTATAGTAAGCCTGGCTCTCCAGCCTGATGCCCAGTCCAACCTCACGGGTTACCTGGAGAGAACCATCACTTTTCCACGAGTCCCCAGGGATGTGAAGAGGGGAGGGGAGTTGCACATACCCCACTAACCCTGAGCATCCAGGTGCAGTGGGCCAGTCACTGGGGGCTGCTTAGAAATGCAGAACCCCAGGCCACCCCAGACCTACCAAGCCTGCAGCCGCACGGAGACGAGGACCCCAGGAAATCCCACCACACTGAGGACTGAGAACCAGTAGCTTGAGGTCCGGCTTCTCCACCCTGGCAAAGGCGCCTGGTGCAGTGCATTCTGGAAGGAAATCCCACAGCTTGCTGTCGGAGGTAGACCAGGCTCACCAACACGGCAGAGGCCGGCCTGGTCTCCCCAGGCTACGGACTAGCAGCTGTGCCTGCCCCACAGATAAGAAGGAACTGGCTTAAGACTCCTGCTAGCTGACTCCCAGGTGGCCTCAAATCCTATGGCACACTCTGAGGCGGAAGCTCCCTTGCCCTCTCTCCTTACTGAAGCCTTGCAAAGGCAGAGGGATTTCTGTGCTGCGCCCACCCCCGCCCACACTTTCCAGTGCAAAGTGAACCCCGAGTGGGAGTGTCCAGTGAACAGCAGCCTTGGCTACAGTTTCCCCTCTGACCCACCCGATCCAGCCACAAAGAGGAGAGAAAAGGGCTTGCCGCAGCTGGGAAGCCCATGTGGCCGCGGGCAGCGAACTCGCGCCCTGGGCCACCGCGCACAGAGCAGGGAGGCGCGGATGGGCACGCACACCCAGGAGCCTCAGCTTTTGCAACAGCCGAGGCCCTGGGCTCTGGCCGCGCTCGCTGGTGGTGGGACAGCTGCTCAGAAAAGCCAGGCTGCGAGCCCCCGCCTCCGGGCCGGGGCCACAGGCTGCGCCCTGTGCGCCACCAGGGTCCACGGCGCTCGGGATCGGGTCGGGACGCAGCGTGGAAGGCGAGCGGGGCGGCCGGGGGCGCGGCCCGCGCGAGGGTGGGCGGGGAGTGGCGAGCCGCGCAGAGACCCAGCATTTCATCATGCAAACGGGCGGGGAGGTTTCATCAGCGCCGCGCGCCGGGGCTCCGGAGCGGACAGGGAATGCCTCGCGCCGGGGAGGAGCCCAGGGCTGGCCCCCAGCCGTGCGGGCGCAGCTTCCTCTTCCTCCTCTGCTCCCAGGGAGGTCACACGGCGCCCCCTCCTTCCCCCTGGCAGGGGAACGTGTGGTTCTGCACGGGCCTGGCCGCGGCGCCCGGGACCTCCAAGGCGGGGACACAGGCCCACGTGCCCGGGAGACGCGGCGCCGCGGGGGAGCGCCCTCCGCCCCAGACCCGCCAGAGGGTGCCTCGGGAAGCAGAGGGCCGCGGGTTCCAAAGGAGAGCGCCCCTCCCATCCCACTTGAAACTCCAGGCCAAGCCAGGCCTCCCCTCGGTCTGCGGGCCACTTGACCCCACCCCATCCCAGCTCAGACCTGCCCTGGACTCCCACAGGGGGCAGCACCCCGCAGCATGTGGCAGTCCTGCGGGCGTGTACGTGTGTGTCCGCTCGCCGAGGGCACACTCAGCGGGCTCTCTCGCAAAGTGGGAACCGACCGGGCTGCACCACGCACCCAGGGCGCAGGCAAGGCGCGCTGCCTCCTCCGCGACCCCTCGCAGACTCCCTGAAAGTCCCCTAACCGTGCTTTAGGAGCGGCGCCCGGGGGCCCGGACACCCTGTCCAAGGCGTTGGCTCCCGATTCCGCCTGCTCGGGCCTGGCCGGATCGTCCTCGCCCCCCACGCCCGACCCCCGGCGCCCCCAGCCCTCGCTTACCTCCCGGAGTGGTGCTGAAGAGCGTGCCGCCGGGGGTGGTGCTGTAGTCCCCGGGCGGGAGCTGCACGCCGTCGGCGAGCACCACCCGGCGAGTGGTGGGGATGGCCCGGCTCGGGGTCTGGCTGCAGCCGCTGCCCCCAGACATGGTCTCCCGCGCACTGCCCCGCAACCCTCCCGCCTCCCTCCCAAGTCTCCCGCCTAGCTCCGCCCCAGGCCGCCCCTTCCGCCGCCTCGGGTACGCGCCCCTGGGATTTGTAGTCCGCGCAGCACCGCCCCACCCAACCCCGGCCGCCGCCCGCTGCACGTGGGTGCCCCGCCACCCTGGGATTCCGCCGTGGCCACGCGTCCTCCCGCGCGCTGGGGCGCGCGCCCTGGTGTCGGCCGCGCTGGTCTCCAGGGGGCAGAGACGAGGCGGCGCTGCGAGAGGGACCCCGGTGGGCCTGGCACCCTTGGAGACGGCCTGGTTTCCACTTTAAGGCTTCGTGCGTGTGCGCGGGACCCCCCTGCCCCCCGCCCCAGCCTCGCCTCTTGCGTGCCCTCTTTCAGCAGATGAGAAAGTTGGCGTCGTTTGTGCACCGGTCCCGACGTGATAGGTGCTGGGGCAGCGGCCAACCGTGCACCACTTTTTCCCATGACCCTCCTAACATGTCCTTGTACTTTGGGTACTGCTGGGAAAAGCCGCGGTTGCTTCTGTCTTCCCCGTGAGGCCTCTTTAAGTCGGTGGGCTCAGCACTGCAAGGCCCTGTTTACTGTGTTCCTTCCAGCTACAGGTAAAAAAAAAAAGAAAGAAAGAAAGAAAGATTGGGAGGGGAGCAGATCTGGTCCCATCTTGCTGTGCCTGGCCAGTACACAGGACGGGAAGGGAACTCCTTGTTTGCTTTTATTTATTTATTTATTTTCTAAGATTTATTTACTTAATTGAGAGGCAGAAAGGGAGAGAGATCTTCCATCTGCTGCTTCACTCCCCAAAGGGCCAGAACAGCCAGGAGCCCCATCTTGGACTCCCATGCCCGTGGTAGGGGCCTAAGTACTGGGGACCATCTTCCTCTGCCCTCCCAAGCACACTGGCAGGGAACTAGACCCCTAATGGAGCAGCCAGGACTCGATCCCAAGGTCCGACATGGGACACGGGATGCTGGCATCACAGGCAGCAGCCCAGCCTAGCTCACTGCACCCGAGAGAGCCCAAGAGACTGCATTTATCGTTTTTACATCAGTGGAATGCTCTTATCATTTTAGGCCGGTGGAATTTCTCTGAGTAGCTAAAGGGGCACAGAGACCCAGTTCTTCTTGTATGAAATGCTTCTGAGGATACTGAATAATATCAACAGAAAATTCAGGACGGCCTTGAGCTGGCGCCAGCACGCCCGGGTGTTCTCGGTTCATCCCAACACAGCCCCGCTGAGCTGATCCAGCCTGGGAATGGAGTGCCAAGAGGGGGGTTCCCCAGGAGCAGCTGCCTGGGGCAGGGGGAATTTGAGCCACAAGAGGAGGAGATGGTTCCGGATTCACTGAGTCACGACTATGGTTCAGGCTCACTTCTGCAGCCTGTGGAGTAACTCAGGAAGAGGGTGGGACAGGAGCAGCCTGGGGTGTGTGTGTGTGTGTGTGTGTGTGTGTGTGTAAGATGTATTTGTTTACTTGAAAGGCAGAGTTACAGAGAGGCAGAGGCAGAGAGAGAGAGAAGTCTTCCATCTGCTGGTTCACTCCCCAAATGGTCACAATAGCCGGAGCTAGGCTGATCCGAAGCCAGAAGCCAGGAGCCAGGAGCTTCTTCTGGGTCTCCCATGTGGGTGCAGGGGCCCAAGGACTTGGCCCATCTTCCGCTGCTTTTCCAAGGTACATTAGCAGGGAGCTGGATCAGAAGTGGAGCACCTGGGGCTCGAACTGGCACCCATATGAGATGCTGGCACTGAGGGAAGCTTTACCTGCTACGCCACAGCGCCCGCCCTGTGTGTCTGTCTCTCTGTGTGTGTGTATGTATGTTGATCCACGGCATAATTTATTTATTTTGACAGGCAGAGTGGACAGTGAGAGAGAGAGAGAGAGAGAGAGAAAGGTCTTCCTTTTCCATTGGTTCACCCCCCAGTGGCCACTGCGGCCAGCACACTGTGGCTGGCGCACAGCGCTGATCCGAAGGCAGGAGCCACGTGTTTCCTCCTGGTCTCCCATGGGGTACAGGGCCCAAGCACTCGGGCCATCCTCCACTGCACTCCCGGGCCACATCAGAGAGCTGGCCTGGAAGAGGGGCAACCGGGACAGAATCCGGTGCCCCAACTGGGACTAGAACCTAGGGTGCAGGCAGAGGATTAGCCTAGTGAGCCGCGGCGCCGGCCACGGCACAATGTATTTAATGCTGAAGACATTGATCCTTTGCCCCTGGGAATGCTGCCCGTTAGTGAGTGTGTCCTGCTGTCACATGCCAGCATTCCTCTGTGGCTCTTGTGCCCTCCTCCCTTACGTTAATGGACTGTGACTCCCCGTCTGCACTTCCTGCACTAGATATGGATTCGGCCTTTCTTTGGGACGCTGCCCCCATCCTGGGCAGGTTCGTGGTACCACTGCACGCAGTCTGGTTCACCTTCTCTGACAGGCACCTAGTCCTAGTTTTTCTGGTAGAACGACCAGGAAATTAAAACCAGCCCCAAGCGGTCCTGGAGGGGCCCCGAGCTCTGGGCAAGGGTTTTGTGGTCTTGTTTGTGCTGATCCCGGTCCGTGTGATTGACTCCTGACGCGTGCCCACGCCGTTGGCGGTGGCTCTCCCAGGCTTCCCAGGTCGGTCCCTTCGTCCTCTCTTGGCAATGATGCCGCAAGTCTCCACTCAGCTTTGTTGCTGATAAGCTCAATAGCAGGGCTGTTTCTTGAGTAAGAGCCATTTCTTTTCAATGATAATCTGTTAAGCTCCACTCAGCTAATAATCTGCCCGTTTTCTCTAATGTCTTTTTCTATCGAAGATTTTTTAAAATTTATTTAAGAGGTAGAGTTACAGACAGAAAGAGAGAAAGAGAAAGGTCTTCCGGCCCCTTTAATGTCTTTTTTTAAAAAGGGCTGTATCAGGGCCGGTGCTGTGTCATAGTGGGTAAAGCCGCTGCCTGCAGTGCCGGCAGTGGCCGCAACGGCTGGAGCTGGGCCGATCTGAAGCCAGGAGCTAGAAACTTCTTCCAGGTCTCCCACGTAGGTGCCAGGACTCGAACCAGAGCCCATTTAGGATGCTGGTATCGCAGCCAGAGGATTAACCTATTGTGCCACAGCACCGGCCCCAGTATAGTGTTTTTTTGTTTGTTTTTTACAGATAGACAGTGAGAGAGACAGAAAGGTCTTCATTCCGTAGGTTCACCCCCCAAATGGCCACATTGGCCAGAGATGCGCCGATCCAGGAGCCAGGAACCAGGTGTTTCCTCCTGGTCTCCCATGCGGTGCAGGGCCCAAGCACTTGGGCCATCCTCCACTGCCTTCCCGGGCCACAGCAGAGAGCTGGAGTGGAAGAGGAGCAACCAGGACTAGAACCTGGAGCCCATATGGGATGCTGGCGTCGCAGGCGGAGGATTAACCAAGTGAGCCACGACATCGGCAGTACGGTGGTCTTGAGCTGAGCCAAGCAAACATTTATTTTTCATAAGTTACCCAGTCCCAAGTGTTTGGTTACAGCAATGGAAAACTGCCTAAGACGACCCTTTGTTGTCCACGAACACACTAGAGCCATAGAACACGCTGCAACCAGGCAGCAGGATGCTGGAGCTAAAGTGAAGAATCCCGAATGGTGAACTTGAGGTTGTAGAGGCTTCATGGGTTCAAGGCTATCCATAAGGTTTTAGTGACTCAGAGCAGTGTCTGCTGTCATTACCTTGCACCTGATCCTCAAGAACAGACTCTTGGGCTTAACCTGCTTGTCAGAATGTCATGTTTTCTCTTATTTGTGGTAGTTAACAGATATAGCTATACTGCTATAGTTTTAATGATCTGTGCTTATTTTAAAATAAACTGAATGAGGCAATTGCTGTGGTGTAGTAGGTAAAGCTGTCGTCTGCAGTGCTGGCATCCCACATAGGCGCAGGTTTGAGTTCCAGCTGCTCCACTTCCAATCCAGCTCTCTGCTATGGCCTGGGAAAGCAGTGGAAGATGGCCCAAGTCCACCCACATGGGAAGACCTGGAGAAAGCTCCTGGCTCCTGGCTTCAGATCGGTGCAGCTTGGCCGTTGCAGCCATTTGGGGAGTGAACCAGCAGATAGAAGACCTCTCTCTCTGTCTCTATGTCTCTCTGTAACTCTAACTTTGAAATAAATAAACAAATCATTAAAAATATACTGTATGTGAGTGAAATGTTCATCTTTTCATTTGATTATTGTTTGTAGTCCTTGTCTCTATTCCTGCTTTGTACTTGTTGAACTCTTTATTTAGTGGAGACTTAAACCCTTGACTATAATGTGAATTAAAAAAAATTAAAGATTAGGGGAAGAAAAGAGGGAGCAAGGAAACGAAGTATTACATTCCTTTCTTCTTGTTTGGTCTTGTTTGTGCTGATCGTGGTCCGTGTGATTGACTCCTGACTCGTGCCCACGCCGTTGGTGGTGAGAACCTCCGTGATGGCTCTCCCAGGCTTCCCAGGTCAGTCCCTTCGTCCTCTCATTGGCAATGATGTCGCAAGTCTCCACTCAGCTTTGTCACTGATAAGCTCAATAGCAGGGCTGTTTCTTGAGTAAGAGCCAAGCAAACATTTATTCTTCATAAGTTACCCGGTCCCAAGTGTTTGGCTACAGCAATGAAAAACTGCCTAAGACAAGCCTATCTATGAACTACATGGAATCTGTTCTTTTTGTATTTTGTTTCACATTAACATGAGAATTGTGTTGTAGTAACAATCATGCATTTGCTGTGACCCCGAGAATCTCATGTGTTCATAAAAGCCGTAAAACAAACCCTCGTCAACCACCCCACCTCCCAGTAGGTCAGTAGGTCAGACAGCTACTGAGTGCTCTCACAGTTTTCCCCTCTTTTTCCAGTAGAGGATCCATCCCGCAAGAGCAGGGGCTTCGTCTTGCTGGTTTCTCTGTCCTCCAAAGTCTGGAACAGAGCTCCGCACGTAGCACCTGCCCAGGAATTTATATACTGGCGGAAGGTGTGCAAGGAACCTCAGCCTGCAGTGCCCAGTGCACACAGGCATTTGTAGGCAAAATGCGTTCTTAGCTTTATGGTCATGTGGGCCACTGTGTAACAAGAATGCAGGAAGGTGCCCTTAAGTCTGCCCAACCCCAGGGCTCAAGGGATTTTTAAAAACACAAGCAAACAAGGCCGGCACCGTGGCGCACTAGGCTAATCCTCCACCTGCGGTGCCGGCACACCGGGTTCCAGTCCCGGTCGGGGCGCCGGATTCTGTCCCGGTTGCTCCTCTTCCAGGCCAGCTCTCTGCTGTGGCCCGGGAGTGCAGTGGAGGATGGCCCAAGTGCTTGGGCCCTGCACCCCATGGGAGACCAGGAGAAGCACCTGGCTCCTGCCTTCGGATCAGTGCGATGCACTGGCCGCAGCGCACCTGCCGCAGCGGCCATTGGAGGGTGAACCAACGGCAAAGGAAGACCTTTCTCTCTGTCTCTCTCTCTCTCACTGCCCACTCCGCCTGTCAAAACAAACAAACAAACAAACAAACAAAAAACCCCACAAGCAGACAAGCAAGAGTCGGAGGCCCTCTTACAGTCTACTCCCACACAAATTGTAAGACATGGCGCTGGCGCTGTGGCACAGTGGGTTAACACCATGGCCTGAAGTGCCGGCATGGGTGCTGGTTTGTGTCCTGGCTGCCCCACTTCCGATCCAGCTCTCTGCTCTTTGACCTGGAAAAGCAGTAGAAGATGGCCCAAGTCCTTGGGTCCCTGCACCTACGTGAGAGACCCGGAAGAAGTTCCTGGCTCCTGGCCTTGGATCATTACAGCTCCGGCTGTTGCGGTCATCTGGGGAGTGAACCAGCAGATGGAAGACCTCTCTCTCTGTCTCTACCTCTTGCTGTAACTCTGTCTTTCAAGTAAAGTAAGGCTTTGTCTGGCCCTCATGCCTTGTCGCATATCCCCTGTCACCCTTCTGGTCAACTTGCTGTTGACCATCTTATTTGTTTTTTAAATTTATTTATTTGTTTGAAAGGCAGAGGCAGAGAGAGAAAGAGAGAGAGATTTTCCATCCGCTGGTTCACTCCCCAGATGACTGCAGTGGCCAAAGCTGTGCTGATCGGAAGCCAGGAGCCAGGAGCTTCTTCCAGGTCTCCCACGTGGGTGCAGGGGTCCAAGCACTTGGGCCATCTTCCACTGCTTGCTTTCCCAGGCCATAGCAGAGAGCTGGATTGGAAGTGGAGGAGCCAAGACTCGAATTGGTGCCCTTATGGGATGTTAGTGCTGCAAGGCAGGGCTTCAACCCACCATGCCACAGAGCTGACCCCGCACCTGCTGACACTATGGTCCTAAGTGATGACTTAGTGGGCCTGCAGGAACGTATCTATAGGGCCACTCCAATCGGGTAACTTGAAGAGCATTTAATAAAGGGATGGCTCACAACAGGGTGGACCAGAGGTAGGAAAACCACAAAGCAAACTGCAACATCTGGGCCAGAACCTGAGCCTGAGGGAGCACGGGGAGGGGCAGTTATAGGAACCCACAGGCAGGGCGAGCTGTGTGGCGAGGCCACGGCACAGGAGCTAGCACCTTCAGGCCTGGGCTGCGCACGAGGAGGAAGCTGGGGATAAACAATCATCCCTCACTTGCCTCTTGCCCAGTCACCTGTGGCCTAATCCAGCTGGAAGATAAAGGACAAGGGAGTCCCATGATGCATGCCTTCAGGTCGACCCCCTGGGGCACAAAGTAGAGTCCACCACGGTGGACAGTGGCTCTAATAGGGCAGCCGAAGATTCCAGCACAGTGAAGAAGAGACAATTGAGCATTGCCGAGCAAATGGATGTGCTCTGTGTGTGTGTGTGTGTGTGTGTGTAAGCAGGATGTATTGTTTTATTTTTGAGAGGCAGGGAGACAGAGACAGAGAAAGGCAGACAGACAGCAAGAGTTTGCTTCCTCTAGTTTACTCCCCAAAGACTTGAGTACGCCAAAGCCAGGAGCCCAGAATTTAATCTGGGTCTCCCATGTGGGTGGCAGGAATCCAACTGCTTAGGCCACCACTGCTGTCTTCCAGAGTCTGCATCGGTGGGAGCTAGACTCAGATGTCAAACACGGATATTCCTTTTTTTTTAAGGTTTTTGCAAAGCAGAGTTATAGACAGAGGGAGAGAGAGAAAGATCTTCCATCCACTGGATCGCTCCCCAAGGGGGCCAGGCTGAAGCCAGGAGCCTGGAACTCTATCTGGGTCTCCCACGTGGCTGATAGGGGTCCAAGTATCTGGGATGCCTTCCGTTGTTCTTCCAGGTGCATTAGTAGGGAGCTGGATAGGAAGTGGAGCAGCCAAGACTCACACTGGTGCCCATATGGAATGCTAGTGTTGCAGGCAAGGCTTAACTTATTGTACTACAGTGCTGCCCCCGCACCCGCAGGGATTTTTTTTTTTTTTTAAGATTTATTTATTTGAAAGGCAGAGCTGAGAGAGGCAGAGGCAGAGAGAGAGAGGTCTTCCTTCTGCTGGTTCACTTCCCAGACGGCCATAATGGCTTGCATTGTGCTAATCTGAAGCCAGGAGCCAGGAGCTTCTTTCAGGTCTCCCACACAGGTGCAGGGACCCAAGGACTTGGGCCATCTTCTACTGCTTTCCCAGGCCATAGCAGAGAGCTGGATTGGAAGAGGAGCAGCCGGGACTCGAACCAGTGCCCATATGGGATGCCAGCACTGCAGGCAGTGGCTTTACCTGCTACACCACAGCGCTGCCCCGCACCCCCAGTCTGGCCCCAGGAAGTACGTTACATGATGTATTCTTGTCACTCTGGGAGTGAGGGCTGTGACCTTTGTACACAGGTGAGAAGTCTAGACCCTCAGTCCCCAAACCCCCATTCCCAGATAAATCCTCCACTTACAGGTGGATCCCTGAAATTCTCTCCTTTTAGCTTTTTCCTTTCCTTTTTTTAAAATTTTATTTATTTATTTATTTATTTATTTATTTTTTTTTTGACAGGCAGAGTGGACAGTGAGAGAGAGAGAGACAGAGAGAAAGGTCTTCCTTTTGCCGTTGGTTCACCCTCCAATGGCCGCCGCGGCCGGCGCGCTGCGGCTGGCGCACCGCGTTGATCCGATGGCAGGAGCCAGGAGCCAGGTGCTTTTCCTGGTCTCCCATGGGGTGCAGGGCCCAAGCACCTGGGCCATCCTCCACTGCACTCCCGAGCCACAGCAGAGAGCTGGCCTGGAAGAGGGGCAACCGGGACAGAATCCGGCGCCCCAACCGGGACTAGAACCCGGTGTGCCGGTGCCGCTAGGCGGAGGATTAGCCTAGTGAGCCGCGGCGCCGGCCCCCCCTTTTTTTTTTTTTTAAAGATTTATTTGGGGCGGCGCTGTGGCGTAGTTGGTAAAGCTGACATCTGCAGTGCCAGCATCCCACATGGGCCCAGGTTGGAGTCCTGGCTGCTCCACTTTTTTTTTTTCATATTACATTCTTTTTTTTAAAAGCTTTTATTTAATGAATGCAAATTTCATGGTTCTTCCCCCCCATACCCACTCTCCTACCCCCACTCCCATCCCACCTCCTACTCCCTCTCTCATCCCATTCTTCAGTAAGATTCATTTTTAATTTAACTTTATATACAGAAGACCAACTCTACACTAAGTAAAGATTTCAATAGTTTGCACACACACATATTCACACAAGCACAAACATATAAAGTACTGTTTGAGAACGAGTTTTGCAGTTAATTCTCTGCTCCACTTCCAATCCAGCTCTCTGCTGTGGCCTGGGAAAGCAGAGGATGGTCCAAGTCCTTGGGCCCCTGCACCCATGTGGGAGACCTGGAAGAAGCTCTTGGCTCCTGGCTTCGGATTGGCGCAGCTCCCGCCATTGCGGCCATTTGAGGAGTGAACCAGTGGATGCAAAAACTTTTCTCTCTCTCTCTCTCTGCCTCTGCCTCTCTGTAACTCTGCCTTTCAGAGTTTTTTTTTTTTTTAAAGATTTATTTTATTTAATTGAAAGGCAGAGGCCTAGACAGAGGGGCAGAGAGAGAAAGAGAGAGATCTTTCATCTGCTGGTTCACTCCCCAAAGGGCTGCTTGCATCACTGGGGGCTGTGCTAGGCCAAGGCCAGAAGCCCTAACTCCATCCTGGTCTCCCACGTGGGTTGCAGGGGCCCAAGGACGTGGGTCATTCTCTGCTGCCTTCCCAGGTGCATTAGTAGGGAGCTGGATCAGAAGTAAAGCAGCCAAGGGCCGGTGCCGCGGCTTAATAGGCTAATCCTCCGCCTGTGGCGCCGGCACCCTGGGTTCTAGTCCCGGTCGGGGCACTGGATTCTGTCCCGGTTGCTCCTCTTCCAGGCCAGCTCTCTGATGTGGCCCGGGAGTGCAGTGGAGGATGGCCCAAGTGCTTGGGCCCTGCACCCCATGGGAGACCAGGAAAAGCACCTGGCTCCTGCCTTCAGATCAGCGCGGTGCGCCGGCTACAGCGGCCATTAGAGGGTGAACCAATGGAAAAAGAAGACCTTCCTCTCTCTCTCACTGTCCACTCTGCCTGTCAAAAATAAATAAATAAATTTAAAAAAGAAGAAGAAGAACTCAGATATGGAATCCAGCTGCACCCGGGCTTAGCTGCTGTACCACAACACCGGCCCCGGGTTTTTCCTCTTAGCTAACTGCCAATACGGCCTTGGCATGTGTGACACAAGCAAGGAAGAAAAGAGAGGAGCCTCACCCAACCCGTACCCTCGTGCCTGCCCCACGCGACATGCTTTCCTCGGATGGAACCGTCACGATGTCGCCACAGCCTCGAAAGACAGCTGTCACTCACCTTGTTTCACACGGGAGGAAAAGGAGGCTGGAGGGCGGCACGTGTGAAAATAAAAGGAAAATTATGATGAAGGCGATGTTGAAAGAGATGACCCCCACCCCCATCATTCTGCCTTTCGTTCAGCCGGCTTCCGGCTGCAGCACCTCACCCTTTAGGTAAGGTGCAAAACGTGGCATCGACCAAATGCCCCGGGGGCTCCCGCCGTCTGCAGATAACCTCGCTCCCGGCTGAAAGAGTTAGGGGGAACCAGAAGGTTCTCCCGCGGGGCGAGCACTGTCTGCAAACCTGGGAGCTGCTGGGCCGGAGCGCCCCCTAGCGGCCCTTCCTCTAAGCGTGCAGGTTTTGCTTGGCAAGTATTTTTCGTTGTAGCGAAACCAGTTGGCTGCACCGTGCGTCCACTCATCCTTTCTTCCACTCAACAGATGTTATATTGAGGCTGTTCTTTGGCTGGGGATATTCTAGACACTGAGATTATCGCACCGAACAAGGCACACCGAATCTCTGGAGTGATCTTTCTGTCCATTAACTCTGTACCTTGAGTAGTCACTTCTACTTGGGCTCCTGAGAGCAGCGATTTGCTTCTTTTACATTGCCAAAATGAATTTTTAAAATTTATTTGAGAGGCAGAGAGAGAGAGAGAGAGAGAAAGAGAAAGAGTTCTCCCATCTGCTGGTTCCCTCCCCAAATGCCCAGCACAGCCAGGACTGAGCCACACCAAGCCCAGGAGCCTGGAACACAATCCAGTTCTCTCTCTTGGACGGCAGGAACCCAATGACTAGAGCCATCAACTGCTGCTGCCCAGGGTGTCCCACCTACATGGGAGACTCAGATAAAGCTCTTGGCTCCTGGCTGTGGCCTGGCCCAGCACTGGCTGTTGAGGCCATCTAGAATTGAATCAATGGATGGAAGATTCTTTTTTTTTTTTTTTTTAATTTTTTGACAGGCAGAGTGGACAGTGAGAGAGAAAGGTCTTCCTTTGCCGTTGGTTCACCCTCCAATGGCCGCCGCGGCCGGCGCGCTACAGCCAGCACACTGCACCTATCTGAAGGCAGGAGCCAGGAGCCAGGTGCTTCTCCTGGTCTCCCATGGGGTGCAGGGCCCAACCACTTAAGCCATTCTCCACTGCACTCCCTGGCCAAAGCAGAGAGCCAGCCTGGAAGAGAGGCAACCGGGACAGAATCCGGTGCCCCAACCGGGACTCGAACCCGGTGTGCCGGCGCCGCAAGGCGGAGGATTAGCCTAGTGAGCCGCGGCGCCGGCTTGGATGGAAGATTCTCATCTCTCTCTCTCTCTCTTTCTCTCTCTCCCCCACCCCGTATAACTGTGACTTTCAAATAAATAAGTAAATCTTTTTTTAAAATGAGTTTTTAAATCTGTGATTTTGGATAACTAGAACCTTCTATCATACAAACGTGCTATGAATCATGGCCCATCTTTCATCACTGCAGACTTGGCATTTCTTGTCTCACAGGGTAGGGATAGGTTCGGTTCTCTGATTTTTCACTGTGCAGAGCTGTAACTTACATCTGTGGTCCTGAACTTCATGTACGTGTACACACATCTCTGCCCACTCATACCAAGCACAGTTTGAAAATCCCAAACTCGCCACCTCTGCGACACCCTCCTGACTCAGGCCCATGCTGCGTAGACCTCACCTGAGTTGCATCAAATTATTCTGCCTACATTGGTCAACATGAGAGTTTCTGTTTTTTTTTTAATGTACTTTCTTTAAATTTTTTTAATTTATTACTTATTTGAGAGGTAGAGTTACAGACAGTGAGAGGGAGACAGAGAGAGAGAGAGAGGTCTTCCATTTGCTGGTTCACTCTCCAAATGGCTGCAACAGCCAGAGCTGTGCCAATCCAAAGCCAGGAGCCAGGAGCTTCTTCAGGGTCTCCCATGCAGGTGCAGGGGTCCAAGGACTTGGGTCATCTTCTATTGCTTTCCTAGGCCATAGCAGGGAGCTGGATGGGAAGTGGAGCAGCTGGGACTCAAACCAGTACCCGTGTGGAGTGCCACAGTGCTGAACTTAATGTACTTTAAATTTGTCTACAGTAACGGAGGCTTGGTGAGGGCACGTTCATCTGTCTCCCTCAGTCTTGAAGATCTCTCCCGGCTTAGGCAGGTGTTCTGGGGGGACAGGCAGCAGGCTGAGATGGGGGTGCTCGTCCTAGTTCTCCTTAGGGCCTGCTGTCCCACCCCCTGCCCGCCAAACCCAGGGATGTTATCTCCCAAGGGCTTCTCCCAGAGTCACCTTTCAGACGCTCCTCCTCCGCCCTCGGCAGCTGCTGAGCCCATGAGACCCCGGAGCTGGGCAGGAAGAGCCTACAGCATCTGACATCAGGACAGCTTCTCCCGTCTCCTGCTTGGGAGCAGGGGAGGCGACCGGGCGCCCAGTTTCGTAGGCATTTCCTCTTCCAGTGCACAGCGGCCCAGAAGCAGGAAGAGTGGCTGGAACAAAAGGCAAGGCACCCACGAGCCCTGGGTTTCCCAGCTAGCAGAGGCGGCGTGTGTGGAGAGAAAGCATTTTCTTTTTTTACTGGTGAGGTGGGAGAGGTCACAGCCAGGTTACGTTGGAGGGATTTCCTTCCTGCTGTCTAGGCAGAGGACCCCAGAGACTAATATGCTGCTAGCCAGTGGGGCGCGGGGTTCTCCACGCCGTGAGCCCCAGTGCACTTCATAGTGATCACAGGGGGAGTCTGAGCTCCCCTCCCTCTCCCTGCCCCGCTCCCGGGAGCCCCTCACTCCCACTGCCCTGTGCTGGGATGCCTCCCAGGCTACTGGGACTGCCGCATTTGGCTTCAGATGGCATGACATGGCAGTCCCTTTGTGGTCTGGGGGCAGCTGGCAGCCCGGGCGTGTGAGTGCAGAGCAAGGCACACCAAATCAAGCCGAGAGGAGCTCTCCATGGCACCCAGTTGGTGGGCAGGGTCCCATCATGGCAGCCCTGCGGGTGGGGGTGGGGGTGGGGGTTGGGGTGGCTGAAGCCCTCTCACCACAGCTCTCCCTTTCTCCCATTTTGCCCAGGCGCCTCACTCCCTGTAATCCTATAAGGGTTTGTGCCTCCAGGGCGGCCTGGAGATGGGCCCTCCTCATCAGCACCCAGGCATTCACTGCAATGGCGGCAGCTGCCTCCTCCACCCTCTACTTGGTAGCTGTCCCCCAGCCCCAACATGGGGCTCAGATTTGAGTTCCCAGCCCCCCAGCTTTGGTGGAGGCTAACCCCAAGTGTTGTGGACGTTTGGGGAGTGAACCCAAGGATGGGAGATCTCTGCATGCCTCTCTGTCTCACCTCCTCTCTCTTCAAATACATAAGATAAATACATTTTAAAATAAAATTGTGGGGGCCGGCACCGTGGCTCACTTGGCTAATCCTCTGCCTGCGGCTCCAGCACCCTGGGTTCTAGTCCCAGCTGAGGCGCCGGATTCTGTCCCGGTTGCTCCTCTTCCAGTCCAGCTCTCTGCTGTGGCCCGGGAGTGCAGTGGAGGATGGCCCAGGTGCTTGGGCCCTGCACCCGCGTGGGAGACCAGGAGAAGCACCTGGCTCCTGGCTGCAGATCGGCGCGGTGTGCTGACCTCAGTGCACCAGCCGTAGCGGCCATTTTGGGGATGAACCAGTGGAAGGAAGACCTTTCTCTCTGTCTCTGTCTCTCTCACTAACTCTGCCTGTCAAAAAATAAATAAATAAATAAAATTGGGGGGGCCGATACTGAGGTGCAGCGGGTAAAGCCGCTGCCTGCAGTGCTGGCATCCCATATGGCCACCGGTTCAAGTCCCGGCTGCTTTGTTTCCGATGCAGCTCTCTGCCATGGCCTGGGAAAGCAGAGGATGGCCCAAGTCCTTGGGCCTTGCACCCACATGGGAGACCCGGAAGAAGATTCTAGCTCCTGAGTTCAGATCAGGGCAGCTCTGGCTGTTGCAGCCATCTGGGGAGTAAACCATTGGATGGAAGACCTTTCTCTCTTCTCTCTGCCCCTGCCTCTTTGTAACTCTGCCTTTCAAATAAATAAATATTTTTAAAATAAATAAATAAAATAAAATTGCGGCAATTGGGCCATAGGCTCCAGCGCACCAGTCTCTGGCACCAAGAACTCAGGCAGTGGCAGGCGGCCTCGCAGGTTCTGTCTCTGCATCAGCCAGCAAGGAGCAAAGACAGCCACCCCTGAGCTTCGAGAGCCTAAGGCCCCCAGAGAAGAATCCCTAGTCATTTGTGTTATTTCTCTCTCAGTCTGCCTACAGGATTTTTGGTTGTAGACAAAAGCCGTCAATGAAGTTTTGCTTTTCCATAAGAAAGCAGTATAAATGCACCAGCAATTTCAGTCTAGGAAGAGAAGCAAACAGCAGATACTGGGGCCCACAGCCTGGAAGCTGTACAAGGATAGATAGAGCTGGTCCTCTCACTCACAGTTTCCTGGTCCCCCACGGGCTCACCGAGGCAAGCCGATGGGTCGCTGTTTAGGAAAGGGAGCTGCACCTTGGTCTTCAGACCCAGTGTCAGATCTTTAGGAAGTTACAGAGTCGGAAGGGGTCCTCGTGTGTACCCAGCCCTAACACACGCACACCTAGTGTGTACACCTGCCCCATCCAGGCACCGGCTTCCGACGTGGCGCCCACAACAGCCGGGGCTGGACCAAGCTGAAGCTAGGAGCCGGGAGCTTCTTCCAGTCTCTCACATGGGTGCAGGGGCCCAAGCAGTTGGGCAATCTTCCACTGCTTTCCCAGGTGCACCAGCAGGGAGCTGATTGGAAGTGGAGCAGCCGAGACTCAAACCGATGCCCACATGGGATGCCAGCACTGCAAGAGGGGACTTAGCCTACTATGCCTCAGCCCCGGCCCCCTCGGGCTCCTTTTTGCTCCAGATGTTTTCTGACCTCAACCTCTTGACTCCTCCCTCCCTCCCTTTCTCTCTCTCTCTTTCTCTCTCTCTCCCTTTCTCTCTCTCTCCCTTTCTCTCTCTCTCTCTTTCTTTCTCTCTCTCTTTCTTTCTTTCTCTCTCTCTCTCTTTCTCTGTCTCTCTCTCTCTCTCTCTGGAAAAAGTTTATTGAGGGAAACCCAACAGACTGGAGGGAAGGGGCGATGAAGGAAAAAGAGAGGGAGGAGAGCGTAAGAGAGAGAGGCAGAGACAGAAGTCAAGAGGTGGAGAGGAAGAGAGAGAGAGAGAGAGAGAGTGCCACGTGTTTAGGGACAGGTCCTTTTAAAACTTTGCCAGGGGGCAGGCAGGGAAGTAGGAACAGCGAATCCCTTTAGGATGGGGGTAGAGCTGACACCAGTGGTTGGGCCAGGTGGCCACCTGGCTTCCAGCAATGGTGGTAGGTGCTAGAGCCTGGGATGGTGTTAGGGTGTAGATCATGCCATAGATAAGACTGTGCCATTTTACTAACGTTCCCCCCTTTTATTTTTATAAAGCAGGAGTGGTATGGGATTACATTAGTCCCAAAAGTCCAAGAGGGGTAGAGGGACGATGATCTGTCTTTAGAGCTACTTCCTGCTGACATGGGGTGACAAAGTACTCTTTGCTGGCATGGGGGGATGTCTCCAGCCGCTGTCTCCTGGGCGGGGAGCCGAGTATATCCTTGTAGCAGCATTTGATTGACCGCCTGGTTGCTGAAGGCCTTGGTTCGTTCCATTACCACCTCTTGTAAACACTTTAACAAACACTGTAGTATAAAAGACAGGGTGAGAATAGCAGCCAATGATCCTAAGAGTGGCATTAACCAGGTAATGAGAGGATTTCATAGAGGAGAGGAAATGAGGGGGGGGGAGTCTCTGGACCCTTGCGAAGACTGATGGATGTGGTTTAAAGCTGATCCTAACCAAGTCCAGGAGAAAAGCCACTCAACTTTTGCGTAGAGGGGTTTGTCTGTGGACAAATTCTGAACAATCATATAACAGTAAGTGGGGGAGAGAACCGTCAATACACACAGGTCAGAAGTGCGGCCATTGTTGTAAGAGTAGAGGGTATGATTACAAAGGAATGAGGCCCCAAGTGGACTACAGGGTCTAAAATAAAGGACAGAGTCATTATTAGAGGATCTAAGAAAGGTGCTATCTAAGCCACAACTAAATTTTCTGATTGAGAGGCAAATAGAAAAGGGGGGAGGGAGAGGGGGAGGGGGAGGGGGGAGAAGGGGAGGGGGAGGGGGAGAGGGAGAGGGCTTCCATCTACTGGTTCACTCCTCAGATGGCCGCAACCGGGAACCCGGAGCTTCATCTGGGGCTCCCATGTGTGTGCAGGGGAGCAAACACTTGGGCCACCCTCTGTTGCTTTTGCAGGCCATTAGCGGGGAGCTGGATGGAAGTGGAGCAGCCAGGCCATGAATGGGTGCCCATATGGCACTATGTCCCAGCAACACTAACAAAGAGCTCTCTGAGCCCTCGGACCCTTTCATGGCTCTGTGCTGTTCCACACTGTTCCCTCCACTCAGGAAGCCTCATTTTTTTTTTTTTTTGACAGGCAGAGTGGACAGTGAGAGAGAGAGAGAGAGAGAGAAACGTCTTCCTTTGCCGTTGGTTCACCCTCTAATGGCCGCCGCGGCTGGCACGCTGCAGCCGGTGCACTGCGCTGATCTGATGGCAGGAGCCAGGTGCTTCTCCTGGTCTCCCATGGGGTGCAGGGGCCAAGCACTTGGGCCATCCTCCACTGCACTCCCGGGCCACAGCAGAGAGCTGGCCTGGAAGAGGGGCAACCAGGACAGAATCCGGCGCCCCGACCAGGACTCGAACCCAGTGTGCCGGCACCACAAGGCGGAGGATTAGCCTAGTGAGCCGCGGCGCCAGCCCAGGAAGCCTCTTTTTTTTTTTTTTTTTTTTTTTTTTTTTTAGATCTGGCTAACAGCATTACTTCCCAAGGGAAGCCCTCACCCTGCCTCTGCCTCCCAGCAGAGCTGAACGCCCGCCCTCCTGGCTCCCTCTACACATCTGAATTTGCACCGCCTTCCTCAGCACAAGCCCTTCATCAGCCACATCACAAGATCAAAACCCACAGCAGAGTAACCAGACCTGGGGCTGGCACCGTGCGTAGAAGGTTAAGCCTCCGCCTGCAGGGCTGGTGTCGCATCAAGGAATCGAGCTCTTCTCTATTACTGCTGCCTTTTTCATCCAGCTTCAAATCAGATCTGATTACTTTTTTTTTTTATTAAAAAAGATTGATTTATTTATCTATTTGAAAGGCAGAAATACAGTGAGAGAGAGAAGGAAAGAGAGAGAGAGGGATGTCTTTCATCTGCTGGCTCACTTCCCAAATGGCCACAGCAGCTTGGAACTGGGACAGGTAGATGTTAGGAGCCTGGGTGGCAGGGGCCCAAGCACTTGGCTATCCTCCACTGCTTTTCCAGGCACATTAGCAGGGAGCTGGATCGGAAGTGGAGCAGCCAGGACTGGAACCAGCATTCTGAAATGCAAGGCCAGCATCGTAAGTGGTCATAATTCACTGTACCACAGTGCCAGCCTCTCTATACAGATACAAGGGGCCCAAAGTAGTTTGGAGCCATTATGATGGTAAGACATTAAAACTCAAGCTTCCAGCGTGGCAGGAAAGCAGTAGAGGATGGGCCAAGTGCTTGGGCCCCTGCACCCACGTGGGAGACACAGAAGAAACTCTGGGCTCCTGGCTTTGGTCTGGCCTAGCCCTGGCTGTTATGGCCATTCAGGGAGTGAACCAGTGGATGGAAGACCTTTCTCTCTCTGTCTCTCCCTCCCCCCCACCCCTGTAACTCTGCATTTCAAATAAATAAAATAAAAAGTTTTATTTTCTGCACATACACAGATATGTATGGAGGATTTTTGAACAAGGGTTTTGTTTGGTTTTTAAGATTTATTTATGGGGCTGACATTGTGGCATAGCAGGTTAAGCCACTGCCTCCGATGCCCCCATCCCATATGGGTGCCGGTTCGAGTCCCAGCAGCTCCACTCCCAATCCAGTTCCCTGCTAATGCATCTGGGAAAGCAGCAGAAGACGGCGTGAATGCTCGGGTCCCTGCACCCACATGCGAGACCCGAAAGAAGCTCCTGGCTTATCAGAGGGAGACAGAGAGAGATCTTCCATCCACTGGTTCACTCTCCAGATGCTTGTAACAGCTGAGGCAGTGGGAACGGCTCAAGTAGTTGGGTCTCTGCCGTCTATGTGGGAGACCGAGACCTGAGTTCCTGGCTCCTGGCTCCTGGCTTCGACCTGGCCCAGCCCTATCTGTTGTAGGCATCTGGGTTGTGAACCAACTAATGGGCACTGTCTGTTTCTCTCCCCACGTTTCTCAAGTTAATAAAGAACTACTTAAAAAGAGAAAAAAAGCATGAATTTAGGGGCCAGTGTTGTGGCATAGAGGGTAAGACCACTTGCCTGAAACACGGCACTCCGTATGGCGTCAGTTCAAGACTTGGCTGCTCCACTTCCAATCCAGCTCCCTACTAATGCACCTGGAAAAGCGGCGGAAGATGGCTCAAGTGCTTGGGCCCTTGCACCCATATGGGAGATTTGGAAGAAACTCCTGGCTTCAGCCCGGCCCAGCCCCAGCCATTATGGCCATTTAGGGAGTGAACCAGTGAATGGAAGATCTCTCTCTCTTTCTCTGTGTAACTCTTTCTTTTATATATACATATATATATATATATATATATATTATTTATTTGAAAGGCAGAGTTACAGAGAGAGGTAGAGACAGAGAGAGAGGTCTTCCATCCACTGGTTCACTCCCCAGATGGCCGCAACAACCGGAGCTGTGCTGACTGGAAGCCAGGAGCCAGGAGCTTCTTCCAGGTCTCCCACGTGGGTTCAGGGGCCCAGGGACTTGGGCCATCTTCTACTGCTTTCCCAGGCCATAGCAGGGAGCTGGATCAGAAGAGGAGCAGCCAGGACTAGAACCAGTGCCCCTGTGGAATGCCAGCACTGCAGGCTGGGGCTTTAACCCGCTGTGCCACAGCACCGGCCCCCTGGCTTTCAAATAAATAAATAAATCTATTTTTTAAAGCATGAATTTGTAATGATTAAATTTTTTAAAAAGATTTAAAAAAAAAATTGAAATACACAATGACAGAGCAAGAGACAGAGAGGAGAGAGAGATCTTTCATCCACTAGTTCATTCCCCAATGCTCACAACAACACGGATTGTGCAAGACGAAAGCCAGCAGCCCAGAACCCTATCCAGTGACGGTGACACAAGCACTTGGGCCATGATCTGCTGCCTTCCCAGACGCATTGACAGGAAGCTGGATTGGAAGCACAGTAGCTCGGACTCCAACTGGCACTCTGATATGGGATGTGAGTGTCCCAAACTGTGGCTTAATCCATTGTACTACAACTCCTGCCCCCATAAGGGTGACTTTTTTATTTTTTATGTTAAAGATTTTATTTATTTATTTATTTAAGAGGTAGAGTTACAGACAGTGAGAAGGAGAGACAAAGAGAAAGGTCTTCCGTCCACTGGTTCGTTCCCCAAATGGCCACAACGGCCAGATCCGAAGCCAGGAGCCAGGTGCTTCTCCTGGTCTCCCATGGGGTGCAGGGCCCAAGCACTTGGGCCATCCTCCACTGCACTCCCTGGCCACAGCAGAGAGCTGGCCTGGAAGAGGAGCAACTGGGACAGAATCTGGCGCCCATATGGGATGCTGGCGCCGCAGACGGAGGATTAACCTACTGCACCACAGCGCCGGCCCCACTGGCTCCTACTTTTTTTTTTTTTTTTTGACAGGCAGAGTGGACAGTGAGAGAGAGACAGAGAAAGGTCTTCCTTTTGCTGTTGGTTCATTCTCCAATGGCCGCCACGGCTGGTGCGCTGCGGCCGGCGCACCGCACTGATCCGATGGCAGGAGCCAGGTACTTATCCTGGTCTCCCATGGGGTGCAGGGCCCTAACACTTGGGCCAACCTCCACTGCACTCCCTGGCCACAGCAGAGAACTGGCCTGGAAGAGGGGCAACTGGGACAGAATCCGGCGCCCTGACCGGGACTAGAACCTGGTGTGCCGGCGCCACAAGGCGGAGGATTAGCCTAGTGAGCCGTGGCACCGGCCTGGCTCCTACATTTTAAGGAGAATTTTTTTTCCCCTTAGAAAAGGAGATCTTCCTACCACCCCTCCCCCAAATTGCATGCTGTGTCATCCTTGAACAGGCAAATCCAATAAAGCTGCAAGGAGACCCCTTCTTGTCCTGTCGTTCTTCAACAACAGTCACTGGGAAACCACACCAGGGAAGGAGCCCCTGGGGCAGGTGTCCATGGGAGGCCCCTCCTGGCCTCCTCAGGCTAATGGAACAGGTGGGAAAGCCGCCCTGGGGGAGACACCTTGGGGCAGGAGGGGGGTGTTCCAGCAGCCTGTGGCAGGACAGCTGCCCTCAGGAATGCAGAAGAGGTGCAAGCTGTGAAAAGATGCTGCTTCTTCCTAATCCAAGATGAGAGGTGGGGACCACAACGTAATGAGTGATGCTATTGGTTGAATATACTATGGCAGATGTTTAAAGTATAAAGCCCAAAGTCTATGTTAACGTGACCAGGAGGGAGGAAATTTAAGGCAACCATGGTGTTTAGGAGGCGGGGCCCGGTAGGGGCCCTTGGCTCACTGGGGGCGTGCCCTGGGCGGTGGTTCTCAGGAGAGGGTTGTTCATAAAAGCCCAGCCACTGGGATCCTCCCTCTGCACCTGCTCCGCCATGGTCGTCCGCTGGCCTCACCAGACGGCTGAACTGATGGGATTGCCCAATCTGGGACTTTGAACCCCTAAAACTGTGCAACAAGAACCCTTCTTCCTCCCAGGGCTGGTTTTGTGGCTCAGTGTGTGATGCTGGCATCCTCCAACAGAGGGCTGGTTTGAGTTCCAGATAGTCTTCTTGTGCAACTCCCTGCTGGTGTACCTGGGAAGGCAGTGGAAGGAAACTACCGACAAGGGGATCTGGATGGAGCTGCAGGCTCCTGGCTTCAGTCCAGCCCCAGGCCCAGCTGGTGTGGCCTTTATGATGCTAATTTCTAATCCAGGTTCTTCTCTCCCACAGAGGCAAGAATACTGAGTGGACGCTAGTCATGTGTGCAAACGGGAGCAGAATTTATGAAACAGTGAGGGAATAAACACACATTCACGCTCAAGTGTGGCTTGCCCCACCCTGAGAAATGCCCATCGTGAGTGAGCCAGAGGGTTGCCCATGAAAGAGAGAGAGGAAACAAGAATGGTACCACTAATCCTGGTCCATAGCAAAAGGAGAGAATGGGAGTGGTATGTGAATGCGGTCTGTCTGTGCTCTCACAAGCCTTAGCCATTTTTATACAGTCACCTCCATTTCCCCCTCTTTGTGACTTTTTTTTTAAAAAAAGATTTATTTATTTATTTGAGTGTGTGTGTATGACAGAGAAAGATTGACAGAGAGAGAGAATCTTCCATCTGCTGGTTCACTCCCTAAATGTCTGCCACCGCCTAGGCTGGCCAGAGTTTCATCTGGGTTTCCCACTTGGATGGCAGGGACCCAAACACTTGGGCCATCTTCTGCTGCTTTTCCTAGGGCATTAACAGGGAGGTGGATTGGAAGTGGAGCAACCGGGACACGGAGCAACCAGGACACGAACTGGCACCCATATAGGATGCCAGCAGTGCAGGCAGTGGCTTTACCCATTACACTGCAATGCCAGTCCCCCTCTTTGTGACTTTTTTTAAAAAAAGATTTATTTACTTATTTAAAAGGCAGAGTTATAGAGAGAGGGAAAGAGATTTTCCATCTGCTGGTTCACTCTCCAAATGACCACAACAGCCACTGCTGGATTCAGTCAAAGCCGGGAGCCCTCCATCCTGGTCTCCCGCACAAGTGGCAGGGACCCGAGTACTTGGGCCATTCTCCAGTGCCTTCCAGGCACGTTAGCAGGGAGCTGGATCGGAAGCGGAGCAGCTGGGACCGGAACCCGTGCTCCAGTGTGGGATGCTGGCGTGCAAGCGGTGGTTCCACCTGCTGTGCCACAGTGCCAGCCCTCGTGACTTGTTCTTTTCCTGGTCACCCACTCAGGGAGTGCATTCTCCATGGATGCCCCCTTCCCTCCATCCGCCCTGTCATTGCAGCTGTTTTCCTGTTGCCTTCTAGCATGGAATCTCTCTGCAGGCAGCGGTCACCTCCCATACCTCTCAGCATCGCCCAGCACAGCCTGGTGCCCAGCACATGGCCGCGTCCAGTAAGCACCGAGTGGCGAAGGAGCAATTGGCTCCACAGGGCAGACATTCTTTCTCAGCCACCCCCTTCTAAAAACAGGCTTTGCCTGAGGAGCTTCCCTGGGATTAATGACATCAGGATGCAGAGAGCAGGCTGGTGGGTGACTGGTTCCCTCCCAGTGAGCAGGGGTCGGGCCGAGTTTAATTTAGGCTGCTGGGCCTCTGAGCCTTTAAAAGGTCTTTCCCACGGCAGCCTCAGGACCTAGCCTACGCCACTAGCACCACTACGGAGACGTGAGCGATGAGAGACGCAGCCGGGTGTGCCGGCCCCTGACCGGTTCTGCTTCTGGACGGTGGTGGGGGGAAGGGGTTGTGTGTCTGCAGCTTTTATTTATTTATTAATTTATTTGCAGTCATGCATTTGGCATTTCGTTCCCAGCTCCACAGATGGGGCAAGCCCAGGCGGGGTGCATGGGCTTAGGCTGGGTGCACGTGACTGTGCCTATGCACATACGTCTGAGGGTGTTGGGGTCTGTAGCGTGCACGTGCACTCACGTGCAAGAATGTGTGCATCCAGCCGGCACCGCAGCTCACTAGGCTAATCCTCCGCCTTGCGGCGCCGGCACACCAGGTTCTAGTCCCGGTCAGGGCGCCGGATTCTGTCCCGGTTGCCCCTCTTCCAGTCCAGCTCTCTGCTGTGGCCAGGGAGTGCAGTGGAGGATGGCCCAAGTGCTTGAGCCCTGCACCCCATGGGAGACCAGGAGAAGCACCTGGCTCCTGCCTTCAGATCAGCGCGGCCACTGGAGGGTGAGCCAACGGCAAAGGAAGACCTTTCTCTCTGTCTCTCTCTCTCTCACTGTCCACTCTGCCTGTCAAAAAAAAAAAAAAAAAAAAGAAAAGAAAAAAAAAGAATGTGTGCATCCCGTGTGTGCCAGCCTGTCTCTGAGAGCTCTCATCTGTGCTTCTGGGTGTGCACATCCATGTGCCTTGGCTGTGAGTGTGCATGGCCACCCCACGTCTGCATGGGGCCCCAGGGACAGGGGCCCTTTCTCCGCCCCAGGCCCTGCAGTGCTGGTACCACATGAAACATATCCCCGTTTTTTCATTGGCTCCGCCTTCTCCTTCCTCAGCTGGGGTGTGGGCAGGGAGGGTAAAAGCATGGAGGGGCCCACAAGGCCCTGGGCTCTCAGTGCCTGCAGTATCCTGTGGAGTATTTTAAAGGGGGCCAGAGAGCAAACAGGGAAGACTCTTTTTGGAAGGACAAGGTCCATCTGCCACCGCCTGCAGCTCCCAGGAGAGTGCGGATGTTCCTCGCGCTGCCCACATCCTTTTCCTGGGGGGTCTCCTCCCTGCCCACCCTCCCAGATGAACTGGCCCCATGAACAAAGCCCTCTTTCCTGCCAGGGCTACCAGCTCTGTCCCACCCTTCCCTCATCCATTCTTCTGCCTCCTTCACTCCCAGATTAACCCTCTCCTCTCCCGCAGGTGATGGGAGGCCACTCAGGCTCCAGGGAGCAGAGGTCACAGCTACCAACTTGCTTTTTCTATAGTAACCCTCCCTGCACCTCCACCTCCCTAACCGACCCCTCTGCAGACCACGCTGCGCTCAGTCCAGGCCAGAGGAGAAACCTGGCTTTTCTTCCGAGCTTGGGGAGGGCTGGGATTTACGTTGCCATGGTGTTTTCAGGAGTGGGAAAAGGCTTGTCTGCGCTGGTCGGAGGGAGGGGCTGGGTCAAAGGTTAGCAGGTTCTCCCCAAGGACATCACCTTGGTGTTCGCAAGAGATGCCCACACCTGCTTGCTTTCCCTTCTCCACCATGGGACAAAGCCCAGGCTGCTGGGAGTCCTTTGGGAGAGCTAAGTAAGAAACCCACTCCCTCCATGCAGTTGGGGACCCCTGCACCAGGCTGAAGGTCTCCCCCTCCCCTCCGGTCCCCCCCTCGCCCCGCCTCATCCCATTTCCTATTTATCTCCAGAGGGAAAGAGAGTCCCATCTTGCCCGGGAAGCAGCCACTTCTTCTTGAGATTAAATCACAAATGGCGTCTTCCTGCAACTTGACCACGCCCAGGCCCGGCTCCTTCTTGGCTGGGCTTGGAGCCTGAACCAGGGGTTCCTGGCCCCACTGCCCTCCTCGTCCCAGCCAGGAGAGCTCCTCATTCCTTTCTAATTGCAGGGGGCCGGTCCCACCGAGCATCCAAGCTTCCTGGTTCCCCTTCTGGAGGAGGCATCTTCCGCCTGTTGCTGCCTTTCCCTCCAGGCACCGCTGCCCCCTCCTCCACGCAGCTCCCCAGGATGCAGCTCTCTGCTGTGGCCTGGGAAAGCAGTGGAAGATGGCCCAAGTCTTTGGGCCGCTGCACCCGTATGGGAAGACCTGGTACTTTCTGTGCCTGGCTACACCACAGTACCAGCCCCATCCCCCTGGACTAATTGTAACAAAAGGAGAAGCAGCAAACCAGCTGTTGAGAGGCCACACTGTGTGCTATGGAGAAGCGAGAGTAAAGTATTTTTATTTCCTTCTCAACACCTTAAAGCAAGAGGGATAGACATTGGGTGGCAGATATCAATACCTGTGGCACATGTGGTCTTGGGCCAGGTGCAAAGCTGTGGACAGTTGAACTCCCCTGACTTCTACCTACTGTGTCACAAAAACACACACCCAGATGCACACACGCACACAGCTACGACGTGCAGAGGACTACAAGCTGCTTCCTGGCCGTGAGCACGTCTGTCTGTTAGGCAGCCGCTGCCTCTTTGAGCTCTAAATCACAGCCTACTCTTCTCCCAGGAGCATCACCAGGAGCGGGAACTGGGTAGGCGGGTAGACAGGCTCATGCTCACTGCCTGCCATCAAGGGCGCAGAACAAAGGTCACGTCGGGGCAGAGGACCGGGGTAATGTTCTCTCTGGGCAACGCATGCGTCTGCTCTGAGTTGGATGACCTCTGCAGACTAGGCAGTATCAACTCCCCTTGGGCCAGTCATTAGGACGATGTCCCGGAGCAGCAGGGCCACCAAACAGGATGGTGCGAGTGTAAATGGGTGCATTGGCTGGGGTGGGCACGCTGACAACTTTATGCTCCAAGTTTGTGAAAAGACATGGCTACAACGTCACCTACTAGTGAAAATAGGAGGTCAATAGATGTCTCAGCCAACTGGCTTCATAGGTGATGGTGTATCTGTAGAATGGACCACTAAATATCAGAAGCTTTGGGGTATTGATCTGGAAAGATCACTGGCAGTTAAGCTAAATTAGTAAGATGTAAAACAGGGGTGCATTTTACTACCATTTGTATGGAAAAGAAAGGACAAAAGAGTGTATGTTTGTGACCTGTTAGGGAGATGAGAACTGGGAGGAAGGCCACTTTCTATTATGCATATTTTGATGATTGAATAATGTGACTGTACTATCTATTCCAAAAATTAAATTAAAAAAAAAAAAAAAAACAGAATCAAGGAGTCAATGCTGTGGTACAGCAGGTTAAGCCACTGCCTGCAACACCGGCATCCCATATGGATGCTGGTTTGAGCCCGGGCTACTCCACTTTCCATCCAGCTCACCGCTAATGTGTCTGGGAAAGCAGCGAATGATGGCCTGAGTGCTTGTGTCCCTACTCCCTCATGGGAGCCCCAGATGGAGTTCCAGGCTCCTGGCTTTGGCCTTGCCCAGTCTTGACTTTTGTGGCCATTTGCGAAGTGAACCAGCAGATGGAAGATTGATTCTCTCTCTCTTTATCTCTCCCTCCTTGTCTGTAACTCTGCCTTTCAAATACATAAATATTTTAAAAAAGCCATGCATGCAGAAATTTATGCAAAAAAGAGAATAATCCCTCAGCCCAGAGTGGCCCTACCAGCTTCTTGGGCAGAAGAGCCCAGGGGGAAGCATGAAGGGAGAATTGGGCTGGAGCAGGGGCGGGAAGCCAAGTGCTCCATGGAGCTCTGCTTGCTCATAAAAGCTATCAGGTCTTGGGGTCGGCACCGTGGCTCACTTGGTTAATCCTCCGCCTGCAGCTCCAGCATCCCATGTGGGCACTGGTTCTAGTCCTGGTTGCTCCTCTTCCATTCCAGCTCTCTGCTGTAGCCCGGGAAGGCAGTGGAGGATGGCCCAAGTGCTTGGGTCCTGCACCCACATGGGAGACCAGGAAGAAGCACCTGGCTCCTGGCTTTGGACTGGCGCAGCGCCGGCCGTAGTGGCCATTTGGGGGGTGAACCAATGGTGGGAAGGCCCTTCTCTCTGTCTCTCACTGCCTATAACTCTACCTGTCAAATAAATAAATAAATAAGCAAGCTATGGGGTCTGGAATTTCTCTCCTCACCGCGTTGTTTGGTTATTAGTATCATCCTGTCCCAAACCCAGGTGTGCTTGGGCAGTTTGAGAAATTTCATCTCGTTTTGGAAGATGTAAAAGTTTTCATACACTTCCTCCCAATGAAAAGGTCACCTTGGACAGCAAGGACACCCTTTGAAGTTGCAACTTCCCGGAACCCCTGCTCCTCCCTCCATCATGCGTATTCCTCCACTGAAGGAAGATGGCAAATGGTGTGGATTTGCTCTAGAGCTTGCTTTTTGAGAACCTCACGAGGCCCCTTTGAGATAACTGGCAAGGCTAGGGGGGTGTTGTGAAATCCAACTTGAGAGTGAACGCCTGGGGGATCGGCAAGAAGTCACAGCCAGGCCCCGAGCCAAGTGAGGCCGAGTGACAGCATGACTGGGGCTGCGGGAGGGGGCGGGAGTGACCTCCTGCTCACCGCCCCCGCCACGGGCATCTCTACAGATCCACGCACCTGCGTGGGCGCGGCGCACAGCCTCTGCTCATGAGTGAGCTGCCGGGTCCCCGGGAGATGAGGCTGGGTCTTGTTCCTCAGGGTTAATTTTAGGTTCTTACTCCCCTCCTCCAACCTTTCTAGCTCCCAACCCCCGGCTCAGCCTCCCAGAGGGATTGCTTAGCCTGCGACCATACAATGCTCTTTTGAAAGACAGGGCTGGGGCATGGCCCTGGAGGATTTTCCCATGATGATTCCCCTCCATTGTTTCAGGGGAGGAAGTGGACAGCTCAGGGACCAGGCCCCGATAGGCCTGAACCGGGCAGGGGCTTGTGGTGCAGCCTCGCCGCCCCACACCCAAATTGAGAGGAAGCAGTTTAGACGTGGGGAGACCTCGGGCTGCCAGAGCTCAGCTTCAGAAGTCTGATGAGACAAGGGATAGGGGAAGGTGGCTCAGGGTGTCTCCAGATGAGGCAGCCCTCTGATGGGGCTGGGTGACACTTCCCAGGCGTCCCCTGTCATTCCATACACCCAAGATGCCACGTCTCAGTTCAATATCTTCTTGATTAAAAAAAAAAAAAAAAAGATTTATGGAGCCAGTGCTGTGGCGAAGCGGGTAAACCCGCCGCCTGCAGTGCTGGCATCCCATATGGGTGCCAGTTCGAGTCCTGGCTGCTCCATTTCGATCCAGCTCTCTGCTATGGCCTGGAAAAGCAGTGGAAGATGGCCCAAGTCCTTGGGCCCCTGGCACCCACGGGAGACTGGGAAGAAGCTCCTGGCTCCTGGCTTCGGATTAGTGTAGCTCCGGCCATTGCGGCCATCTGGGGAGTGAACCAGTGGATGGAAGACCTCTCTCTCTCTCTCCCTCTCTCTCCCCTCCTCTCTCTGTGTAACTCTGACTTTCAAATAATTAAGTAAGTTTTTAAAAAATAGCCACATGAACTTCGTTTACTCCAAAAAATTACTATCTTAAAAAAAGATTGATATTATTTATGTATTTATCTGGAAGAAAGCCTGAGAGAGAGAGAGAGAGAGAGAGCGCGAGCGAGCGAGCATGCATTTCCCTCCACTGCTTCACTCCCCAAATGCCCACAACAGCCAGGGCTGGGCCAGGCCAAAGCAGGAGCTGGGAACTCCATCCGGGTCTCCCACATGGGTACAGGGGCCCAAGCACTTGACCATCCTCCACCTCTTTCCCAGGCACATTAGCAGGCAGCTGGATTGGAAGTGGAGCAGTGGGGGCTTGAACCAAAGCTCCAATATGGGATGCCAGTGTCGCAAGCGGCAGCTTAACCTATACGCCATGACACGGTCCCAGTGCCTTCTGGTTTTTGAGTGTTCATGAATAAAATCTTCCAGGAAGCAGAGTGAACCTTATATTAGAATATGGGGTGCCATGCAACACCATCATGTGCTTATTATCAAATTCCCAATGTTAATAAGCCTGTGCGTGCTCTTGCCCAATATTCAGAGAATTCTGAATACTGGCATAGATGAATGAGGCAGCTTTTCTTCAGTGGGAGAAATGCATAGGAGAGTGAGGGCCCTATCTAAAAGGTAAGTCTGGATTCATACTGTTACCGGTGAATGGCAGGCTTCTGGTCTTCCCGCAAGAAAGAATTCAGGCGTGAGACAGAGTAGTGGAAAGTAAAATAACAAAGTTTATTAGGGCAGGGACATCCATCCATAAGAACGGATGGGCACCTCTCCAGACAGAACCTGAGAGAGAGAGCCCAGTCACTTGGACGGGAGTGGGGGAGAGCGAGGTTACATGGTTGAGTGGAGAGATTACACCTGGGCAGGCCAGGTGGGCGGCTCAGCAGAGAGGCAGAGGGCTGAGCGCGCAGTCCGGTTGAGGTGAGGTGAGGGGTGTTTTAAGGAGATGGGTCTTTGTGTTCACACATCTCCTCCTGAAACAAAGGATTTTATGGCTGTAAATATTAAGAAGCTCCTGTTTGAGTTTTCCCCTGAAGGTATCAGACAGGAGGAAGCCTAGCTGGGGCCATCCTGAGTTTAGAGGAAGGATGAGCAAGACCCCCTGGAGAATTAGGATCCAGAGAAGGGTATTTGAATGCAGATACTGGGCTGCATCTGGGAGACTGTGGAAGATTGTCAGGTAGAAGGGGTGGGGACCACCACCTGGCAGGTTATCAGGTAGAAGGGGACAGGGCATGATGCAAACACTGGGCTGCCCCTGAACATTGTCAGGATGACTTTGAGATGCAGATGCATATGCTGGACATAGATGTCTTTTCTTTAGACCTTTGTCACACACACACAAGCTCATATCTGACTTCCTACCTAACAATGCCAAGTACCAGGAACCAGCCACGTGGAAGAGCATCTAGGCCAGGAAGCATGGGGCAGCACAGGCCGCAATGGCAAAAGGCCAAAAAGAAGGAAAAAGGGCTGGGCACATCATGTCCAGGGCTTTTAATCCACTTCCAAAGGGGAGTGGTTAACTAACCTGATTGGCCGGTGGGCACACAGGCGTGGTCAGGTAGGAGCGTGAGGTCACACACGGGCCTGGTGAAGGCGTGGTCTTCCAGCTCACAAACCTAATCAATTTTATCCTGTATGCCCGCCTACATCAAACCTTCCACAGTCGGGGGTGGGGAAGATCTGAGGATAGTTGGGGGTGATGATGGGCAAGCCTCGATCTCAAACCCATTTACTAATTTAAAAATTATTTATTTATTTAACTTCTTTGAAAGGCAGAGAGAGAGAGAGAGAGAGAGCGCTCCCATTTGCTGATGCACTTCCCAAGTGGCACAGCTCTGACCATGCTGAAGCCAGGAGCCTGGAGCTCCATCTGCCCCCCACCCCCACCACCATGTGGAAGGCAGGTAGTGGAGCAAGGACAAAAAGCCCCAGAGTGGCGTTGACCTCTCACCTACATGACAGAAGCAGCCCCCGTTGCTCTGCCCTGCTGATACAGCCCCACCCTGCCCCAACCAGCCCTGTGTTGCCTGGACCGCTGGACACAGCACTTCCGAAAAGTCCAGCCATCGGCCTGAGCTCTCCCCACTCCTCCCAAGTCCCCTCCCCCAGCTTAGCAGCTCCGCTGGAGCCCAGCCTCAGCCTCAGCCCAAACCCCTCCCAGCTCACACTGTGATCTCGCAGGACCTTTAGAAGGAGCCCAAGCTCTCCCTCCATCTCCGCAGCCCACTTATCTCAGACCCCCAGGCCCCTTCCCTCCACTCTGTACTACAGAAAGTGCTGGTCTGTGAGGGAGGGGCTCCCCCTCTCTGCCCTGAGCTCACCTGGGAGTGAGCCCCTCCCAGGCTTTATTCTTCTCAAAACACCTGGTCTGGCTCTGGCTTCAAACCCTGTCTCTTCTTTCCTGACAGCAGGGACTCAGCTACTTGGTGCTAACACCTGCTGCTTCCTAGGACGCACATTAGCGGTAAGTGAGAATCAGAGGTGGAGCCAGGCCTCCGATAGGGCACACAAGGTATTCCAAGCAGCGGCCTAACTGCTGAGCCAGGTGCTCCTGCCACTCATCCACTGTTAATGTCTTTGTGACAGAAGAAGTTTAGGAGAAGGGACAGTGAGACCACAGAGGTGTGCTGAAGTGGCAGAGCAGAGAACGCCAAGGTGCGCCGTGCAGCAGGGTGCAAAATGCCCAATGAAATGCACACAGGACAGCCATGAAAAAGACTTGGGGCCGGTGCCGCGGCTCAATAGGCTAATCCTCCACCTAGCGGTGCCGGCACACCGGGTTCTAGTCCCAGTCGGGGCGCCGGATTCTGTCCCGGTTGCCCCTCTTCCAGGCCAGCTCTCTGCTGTGGCCCGGGAGTGCAGTGGAGGATGGCCCAGGTGCTTGGGCCCTGCACCCGCATGGGAGACCAGGATAAGTACCTGGCTCCTGGCTTCACACCAGCGGCGGCGGCCATTGGAGGGTGAACCAATGGCAAAAGGAAGACCTTTCTGTCTCTCTCTCACTATCTACTCTGCCTGTCAAAAAAAAAAAAAAAAAAAAAAAAAGAAAGAAAGAAAGAAAAAGACTCGGACAGACGATGATGTCCTCGGCAGCTGGAAAGGAAAATAAAAATTTTTAAAGAAGATTGGAGGGCGTGGCGCTGTGGTGTAGTAGGTTAAGCCTCTGCCTGCAGCACTGGCATCCCATATGGGCGCCGGTTCAATTCCTGGCTGCTCCTCTTCTGATCCAGCTTGGGATGGCCCAAGTGCTTGGGCCCCTGCACCCACGTGGGAGACCCGGAAGAAGCTCCTGGCTCCTGGCTTCGGATAGGATTGGCCCAGCTCCAGCCTTTGCGGCCATTTGGAGAGTGAACCAGTAGATGGAAGATTCCTCTCTGTGTCTCTCCCACCCTCTGTCTGTAACTCTGCCTCTCGAATAAATAAATAAATCTCAAAATAAACAAACACAAAAAACTAAGCACACTGAAGTAGAAAGGTTAAGTGAAATAAGAGGGAACTTCGAAAGGCTCACAGAAAAACGCAACTGCAACATTATTCTGGGTGCAAAACAATCTCCGCATCCACACATAATTTTCCCCTGATGTATATTTTCCACGAACTTTTTGGAGACTCTCGTAGAAGAGAAGAAAGGGGGCAGATTTCGCTGGAATGAGGGCGAGGGCACACTGGCTGGCTGCCATTGCTAACTTTAATTTTTTTTTTTTTCTTGATTGCTCTCTTAAAACACCGTGAAGGAGAGCTACTGCTTACGGTGGATCTTGTCGCCTTCCGCTTCTCCCAGCGTCTCCGCGGGGCCTCTGTAGAAGCAGGTGCAGAGCCCCGCAAGCCTGCGGCGAAGGTAGGGAAGGTGGGCGCCGCGGGGTCAGTGGGGGCTGGCCGTGGCAGGGGCGGGCCAATCACCGCAAGGCAGTCTGGGCGACCCTTCCCACCCTACAGGTTCCCTCCGGAGACTCCCGGCCACTGCCCCTTTAAGCGTTGCCGCTCCTCCCTCGCAGCGGTGGCACCGAGGGAGTGGGGGGTGTGGTGGGGGGGATGGGGAGGGGGAGGCTGTGCGTTCCCGTCGTCGTCCCCGGTCGACCAGGGAAGATGGCCCGGGCTGGGGGAGTCGCTCCCGCGCCCCGCCGCCTCCTCCCTTGAGCCTAGCGGGAGAGAGAGACCTCCTCCCCTTTCCCCTCCCGCCGCACGGATGGCTCCGTGGCCTCACGGGAACAGCTCTGCGGCCCCGTGGCCTGACACCCCCACCCTGGCACCCAATACCGCTAACACGAGTGGGCTGCCGGGGGTGCCGTGGGCGGCGGCGCTGGCCGGGGCGCTGCTGGCGCTGGCCACGGTGGGAGGCAACCTGCTGGTAATCGTGGCCATCGCCTGCACGCCGAGACTGCAGACCATGACCAACGTGTTCGTGACTTCGCTGGCTGCAGCCGACCTGGTGGTGGGACTCCTGGTAGTGCCGCCGGGGGCCACCTTGGCGCTGACCGGCCACTGGCCCCTGGGCGCCACTGGCTGCGAGCTGTGGACTTCAGTGGATGTGCTGTGCGTGACGGCCAGCATCGAGACCCTGTGCGCCCTGGCCGTGGACCGCTACGTGGCCGTGACCAACCCACTGCGTTACGGCGCGCTGGTCACCAAGCGCCGCGCCCGGGCGGCCGTGCTCCTGGTGTGGCTCGTGTCCGCCGCGGTGTCCTTTGCGCCCATCATGAGCCAGTGGTGGCGCGTAGGGGCGGACGCCGAGGCTCAGCGCTGTCACTCCAACCCGCGCTGCTGCGCCTTCGCCTCCAACTTGCCCTACGCGCTGCTCTCCTCCTCCGTGTCTTTTTACCTTCCGCTCCTGGTGATGCTCTTCGTCTACGCGCGGGTCTTCGTCGTGGCCACACGCCAGCTGCGCCTGCTGCGCGGGGAGCTGGGCCGCTTCCCGCTGGAGGAGCCGTCGCCCGCGCTCTCGCGCGCCCAGGCGCTCGCCGCCGCGGGGCCGTGCGCTGCGCCCGCCTGCAGTCGGAGGCCCGCGCGCCTGCTGCCTCTCCGGGAGCACCGCGCCCTGCTCACGCTGGGGCTCATTATGGGCACCTTCACCCTCTGCTGGTTGCCTTTCTTTCTGGCGAACGTGCTGCGCGCCCTCGGTGGCCCCTCGCTGGTTCCCAGCCCGGCCCTGCTCGCCCTCAACTGGCTGGGCTATGCCAACTCTGCCTTCAACCCGCTCATCTACTGCCGCAGCCCGGACTTTCGCCGCGCCTTCCGCCGTCTTCTGTGCGGCTGCCGGGGCACCGAGCCCCGCGCCGCCGCCTCCCGGGCGCCCGAGCCCTCGCGCGCCCGTGCGGCCGGGACCAGCCCCGCCGAGTCCAGGCCGCGCCCGCCGCTCCACAGGTGGGTCACCCTGGGCGGAGGAACTCGCAGCTCGAGAGTCAGAAACTCTGGAGTCTCCCTTGGGTGTGGGGTTTCGCAGGAGAAGCGGGGAGTTGGGGAGGGTCTCCCCGTTCAGAGCCCCTTCCTCCCGGCGGATCCAGCCCCTGGGGTTGAAGCAAAGGAGGGCGGTCGGGGTGCGCCTCACCCTGAACCCCAAGGTGCGCCCCCAGGACGCGCTGCCATGCCAAGCCCGTGATGCCGCTCTGGTTTGGGCTTTCTCTCCCAGTTCCTCTGCCGTCTGCATTGGACCTTTATAGGGAAGACCTGAGCCCCTCCCCGCCCGGTGAGGAGGGCTCAGCGGTGCTTTCTCTCCAAGGTTTGGTGGCTACGAAGGTGACACGACGCACTTGCGGTGTGAAAGCTGAGCCCAGCCGGCGGGGAGGAACGGTGAGTGCGGGTTTGAGCCCCGTGGGGCCCAGCTCCCTCGCCCCACGCTGGGTTGGAGTTTGGGGTGGGGGTTTTGCGGCTGCTTGAGCTTTTTGTGTCGTGTTAAACACGCGTTCAGGGTCCCTGTCCCCGCTCCCTGTCTGTTCACCTCAAGACGAGTGCTCTCCTCGCTGTAGGGCTTCCTGGGGGAGTCCTAGGACGCAAAGCCCGAGCCAGCTACATGGATCCAGAGCCGTGGACAGCCTGGATCCCCTGTGTGGAAGGAGCCGTGGAGGCCCCAGGCTATGCGGCTCTGCACTCCAGATCTTCAGGCCTGGGACGGGGACCAGCCGGGATCCTTCCCCGGTGGGTTCACCCCCCCCCCAGGAACCGCACCCCTGAACTTCACTACTACCTCGGCAGCTGGGTTCCAGGCCTCCTGTCTCTCAGCAGGGCACCCTGCACCTCGGTTGCTTGGGTGCTGGGTGCTAAGGGCCCCAGGGCCCCGGCCTCTGCTGCCCCAACTGTGGAGACCCACCCCTGATCTCCCGGCTCTGGGGCCCAGCCTGAGAGCAGGAGGCCAAAGCTGGGTTTGGGTTTTTTGGTCCCTGAGCAGCAGGTGCTCTCGGCTGAGACACAGCACGGCTCTGATCTACCTCACAGCGGTGTCAGAAGGATTTCTGCAGGGTGTTGGGGGAGGGGCCTCCGGGGGGTTCACAGGAAGATGAACCTTGATAAGAGACCCCTTCACTTCCTTTGAAAAACGGAATCAATAAAAGTTACTGAGTGCTGCTGGGACTGCGCCCTCTTTTCTGACCATTTGTTTTCCTTCCATAAGCCATTTATTCCCTTGCCTTCTCCACAGAGCTGTCTTCTGACAGGGGCAGTAAATCCAGGCTAGTCCTTGCCCCCTCTGCCTAATTCCCATCAAACAAACAAAATGAACAGTCTGCCTGGGTGACGGGGAGTGAGCGTGCGCCTGCCTCCCTTGCCAAGACGTGCTACACACGGCACTGGAGCAGGGTGCCCACAGGACCATGGGCCCTGCCGAGCCCTGGGCCATCTCTCCCCTGCCATACGCCAGTGGCGCATCCACAAGGACGCACAGCACCATACACGTGTGTGTCTGGATGCCCGGAGCCATGTTTGCACTTTCACAAACCTTATCAGGCAAGTGTCCTTTAGAGAGAAAATTTCCGTAGAAATCAGTAGCTCGTTTTTATGGGCTTTTATTTAAGCCCCATGAACACAGGCCGCTGTCCCCGCAAGTTGACAGGATGCCCGGTAAATCATGCAATGTCCAGCGTGCGTGTGTACATTTTGCACTGGCTGCAATCAGGGCCCTGCCATTATAAAACGTCCATCTGGCCTCAGGATAAGCCCAGTGGATTTCCACATATGGGTGTTCCCTGGGAACGGGACCTGGGCTGTGCCGCTCCCTTTCTTCTGGAAGCCCTGGTTTTTATGTCTTAGGGTGTTTGCATACCAGAAATGACTCTCCTTTTCAACGCGAGATCTCTGGTATCTGAGGCGTGGATGGTTTCTTGGCCAGGACGCAACTTCTGAGCCGTGGTTCTTGGTGGAGAAGGAAGTCTTGCTTTAACCTGGGGATAAGTAAGGGGGCCTCCTCGCCCTGTTTTTGGATATTTTCCCGGCATCACTCAGGAGAGTTGTCGGGTCCGTGCTAGGCAGAGGAGAAGTGGCTTTGGTGGTTTGTAGAGTGGCCCTTGTATATTGTCCAGGGCCACTCCTGTGCCAGCTGTCGGCTCCTCTGCAGTGTTTAGACTTGTTCTGGGGCTGTGGATTCTGCCTGCAGATTGTCACTGACAGTCTGACAGCGGGGGAGGCAGCCCCTCTGGTCATCTCTCCAGCAGCTCCGGCCAGGTGTCAAGCTGTGGGAGATTTACGTCCGTGGCGGGCGGGGAGCGGGCTGCTGTTGCTAGCACTTGAACCTTGGAAGACAAACAGCCGGGAACGAGAGAGGTGAAGACTTGCAGGCCAAGGAGAACCAAGAGGATGGGGAGCTTCCCGAGGGGTGGGGGTGGGGTGGGAGCTGTGCCTGGCAGGGAGATGGGGGTGGGGCTGGAGCAGAGGCAGTGGAGAGGGCAGGGGTTGGGGTGGGGGTGAGTGGGTTGCCAGGGGTAGCCCGCCCTCTGGACTGGGCAGAGGTAGTATGGGGGCAGGCTGGCAGCAGCCCTCCCCAGCACTTTCCCCCACAGGGAATGGGGTGGGGGGCAGGTGCGCCAGATCACCCCTGGACTGTCACTCCAGGCGGGCTTCATTTCAAAGTAGCAGCTTCTTGCCTCTCTGTGTGTTTTCATGGGGTGCCCCGTGGTCATCAGCTTTCATCCTACCAGTAAAGATCCAAATTCCCGCGCAGGCCTCTCGGCACAGGTGCACCTGTGCAGAGGCAGGAGGGGCGGAGCCGGCCTGTTTGCCGCCAGGTAGAGTGAGTCAGAAGCCCAAGGGCAGCTCCCTCCAATCAGCACCTACTCTGCAAAGCCATCTAATCGTGCACAGGGCATCCTAACCGGAGATTAAAGAACGTCAAAATGGTCTCCTCATCTACAGAACCAGTAGAGGATAAAGCTTCCCTCTCCTCGCCTGCACGAGGAAGCGACGGGAGACCCCGCAGAGCTTCCCGGCTCAGCCTGAGCTTGGCGCACGGGAGAAGCGGTGCGCGGCGCCCCCTGATGGCGGTATGGGGCACGGCAGGGGGCGGGCCTGGACCTGTCTGCTTTCCCTGGCTTGTCTCAGGACTGAGAACAAGTTTGGTCCAATTCTGTGATAAAATGGGTGAAAACGGAACAGCCATGATTGCTGACGTCAGCACTATGGCAGCGTAAAGAGCGCGGAGACAGAGCCGGAAAGACAAGAGAGAAGAGGAAGAAGACCAGGTAATGGGATCCTTTATTGAGCGCCTGTTGTATGCCAAGCACCATAAGGGATGCTGTGGATCAGAGAGCCCGCTCAGCATGGGCTTTCCCTCCGCGCACGCTGCTGAGTCAGGTCGCGGCCCGGCTTCTCTTCTGTTTGCCTCGGAATCAGATGGACGTCGCTGGGGCCGCTGTTGTGGTGTAGTGAGTTAAACTGCTGCCTGCAGCGCCGGCATCCCATATAGGCACCGGTTCGAGTCCCAGCTGCTGCGCGTCCGATCCAGCTCCCTGCTGTGGCTTGGGAAAGCAGTAGAAGATGGCCCAAGTGCTTGGGCCCCTGCACCTGCGAGGGAGTCCCAGAAGCTCCTGGCTCCTGGCTTCAGACTGGAGCAGCTCTGGCTGTTGCAGCCAATTGGGGAATGTCTCTCTCTCTCTCTCTCTCTCTCTCTCTCTCTCTGTCTTTCAAATAAATAAAAACAAATCTTTTAAAAAAAAAAAAGAAAAAAGAGAGAGAGAGAAGATGCCTCCCCAGCAAAGTGGCAGAATCTGGAACGAGGGTGAATCCCAGTTCTGCTCTTTTTTTCCCTCCTGAAAACACTTTTTTTTTTGACAGGCAGAGTTAGACAGTGAGAGAGAGAGACAGAAAGGTCTTCCTTTCCACTGGTTCACCCCCCAAATGGCCGCTATGGCCGGTGTGCTGCTGCCGGCGCACTGTGCTGATCTGAAGCCAGGAGCCAGGTGCTTCTTCCTGGTCTCCCACGTGGGTACAGGGGCCAAGCACTTGGGCCATCCTCCACTGCACTCCCTGGCCACAGCAGAGAGCTGGACTGGAAGAGGAGCAACCGGGACAGAATCCAGCGCCCCGACCGGGACTAGAACACGGTGTCCTGGTGCCACAGGCGGAGGATTAGCCTAGTGAGCCACGGCGCCGGCTGAAAACACGTTGTAAAATGAATTTTTTAAATTTTTAAAAGATTTATTTATTTATTTGAAAGTCAGAGTTACACACACACACACACACAGAGAGAGAGAGAGAGAGAGAGAGAGAGAGAGAGAGAGAAAGGTCTTCCATCCTGTCGCTCCCCCTCTTCGTGGAGGAACGACACTAAACCCTGCCTAGGCTTCATATCCGAGTCACGGCACCATTATGTCGCTCCCCCTCTTCGTGGAGGAACGACACAGGACACTGCGCTGTTCTTTCGTCTGCTCGGCCCTCCCCGGGTTTGCTGCTGGTTCTTCCCGGGTTGGCTACCGTCCCTTCCACCTCCGTGGAAGGGCGGTTCCCCCTGCCACTTTCCCCACTTCCGCGGGGGAGCGGCACACCGCCGGCCGGCTCTCTTGGGGGCTGCTCAGGTGTTATCCGGATAGATGTTCCTTGTGCATGTTGTCTCTCTCCTCCTTTATAGTCCTCTTCCACCAATCCCAACTCTGCTACCCACACGCCGAGTACGCTGCTCTCCTCCAATCAGGAGCAGGTCCTACAGTTTATTGGTTGAACTGGAGGCAGCTGTGTAGAAGCTGTTACTCCCTTCTCAGCACCATATTGTGGGAGAGCAGATGCATAGAATAAGTCTTAATTCGAGTAACAGTCTAGGTCCAAGTTGCTCCCCACACATCCACTGGTCACTCCTCATTGGCTGCAATGACCAGAGCTGCACCAATCCGAAGCCAGGAGCCAGGAACTTCTTCCAGGTCTCCCACGTGGGTGTAGGGGTTCAAAGACTTGGGCCATCTTCTACTGCTTTCCCAGGCCATAGCAGAGAGCTGGATCAGAAGTGGAGCAGCCGGGTCTCTAACCAGCACCCATATGGGATGCTGGGATTGGAAGTGGAGTAGCCGGGACTAGAACCAGCGCCCACATGGAATGCTGGTGCTTCAGGCCAGGGCATTAACCCGCTGCACCACAGCACTGGCCCCTTAAAACAAATTTTAAAATTTACTTTCTATTGTATTTGAAAGGCAGTGAGACCTTCGCCCACTCATTGGTTCATTCCCCCAAATGCCCGCAACAGCCAGGGCTGAGTTGAGCCAAAAACCAGGAGCCAGGAACTCGATCTGGGTCTCCCAGTGTGGGTGGCAGGGACCCAGGTCCTTGAGCCACCACCTGCTGCTTCCCGCAGGGAGCTGGAATCCGAAGAGGATCAGAGAAGCAAAGCCACTCCGATGTGCGTGAGACAACTCAGTTGCTGTCAGACGCTCACCCCGGTCGCCGGCTCTGGCCCCCTGTGTCTTCCTGCTTACGCCATCAGCCCGGATCTGTACCCTCTTGTCCTTGTCACCGTGGGCGAGCCCTGCTGGCCTGGCTTCTGCTGGCTTGTGCCCATCTCAGACGGGCTCCTTGGGTTTTCTGTGCCTGCCACTATACATCTCGACTCCTGGCTCCAGCTCCCCACTCAGAGCCTGGTCGGGCCTGCACCCGACACTTTGCTCCTACTTGGTGGACCCTGTGGTGGCCAACGCACCACTGACCAGGAGAGAGTTGTGAGTAGAAGACTAAGAACAGAGGGTATTTCAGCACGGTGGGAGGCGGGGGCAAGCAGACGGAGCCCCAAGGAGCCAGGAAGAAGAAGGTTGTACACAGGTGGCCATCTGGAGGCGTGCCACGCTGGGAATTCATGCGTTCAGAGTCCTGGAGACCGGAAGTCCCAAATCAAGGTGTTGGCCAGGGCAGGCTCCCTCGAGGGCTCTGGGAAAGGAATCCGTCCTTGCTTCTCCCAGCTGCTCGTGGTTGCCAAAATTCTCGGTATCGTAGCTGCATCCCTCCAGCCCCGGCCTCCGTCTCCACGGGGCCTTCTCCCCCTGTCCGTCTGGGTCCAGATTTCTGTCTTCTTATAACATCCGTCACTGGATGAGGGCCCGAGCTAATCCAGTATGACCTCATCTCAGCTTGATTGCATCCGTAAAGATACCATTTCCAAATAAGGACACGTTCAGCTGGGGATGGAGGCTTCCCCACGTCTTTCAAAAGGGACAGAACTCCAGGCCTGATGGAGCGTCGAGGGAAGGAGGAGCAGGGGCTCCCGGCCCTCCCGTGCCCGTCCTGTTCCCGCTGCTTCCGACCTACCTCGGAAAGACAAGGCCCCCGTCCCACCCCATCGCCAGCCAGAAGGGTGGAGGTGGTGGAGGGCAGGGGTCTTACCCGTTCCCGGGGCTCCAGTTCCAGGCTTGAGCGGTCACTGATGGAGTCGTGTGTTTGCTCTCCTCCATGGCCACCCATTCTGCAACTTTCCTGTGTCCCAGCGGGAAGCATCATGGCCTTCTCGCCAGCCACATTTGGTAGCCTCCCTTGCAGATAAGTGTGGCTATGCGACGGAAGTCCAGCGCGGTGAAGTGTGCCACTCCTGGATCTGCCACAAAAGGGGAAGGGCACATCCCCATCTCCTCTCCCCACTGGCTGCAATGCAGGTGTGATGGTGAGAGCAGAAGCAGCCACAGTAGGTCATGAGGTGGCCTCCATGTATCGGAGATGGGAGGGTCTCTGGCAGTGTTGAATTCAGCCCTGGATTGTTCATACATGAGACCCTTAAGTGAAAGAGAAATAAACTTTGGTCGTTTAAAGCCACGGGCCGGCGCCTTAGCTCACTAGGCTAATCCTCTGCCTGTGGCGCCAGCACCCCGGGTTCTAGTCCTGGTCAGGGCTCCGGATTCTGTCCTGGTTGCCCCTCTTCCAGTCCAGCTCTCTGCTGTGGCCAGGGAGTGCAGTGGAGGATGGCCCAAGTCCTTGGGCCCTGCACCCCATGGGAGACCAGGAGAAGCACCTGGCTCCTGCCATCGGATCAGCCCGGTGTGCCAGCTGCAGCAGCCATTGGAGGGTGAATCAATGGAAAGGAAGACCTTTCTCTCTGTCTCTCTCTCTCACTGTCCACTCTGCCTGTCTGCCTGTCTAAACAACAACAACAACAAAAACAAAACAAAACAAATAAAAAAAGTTTAAAGCCACGGTTGTTTGTTAACTGATTGGTTTTACAGTAGCTGGTTCAAACGGCTCTATCAGCAAAGAGATGATAAAGAAGTTTATACTTTCTGTAGGATACCTGGGCTCTGCACAGATAAGCCCCCGGGTTCTGTGATGAGAGCGGCTTGGGTGACTGTGGTTGCGAAGCTGCCTTACCCTAGCATCTCCAGGGCACCTCCGATCCACGAGACCTGGCATCTCTGTAGTCTGAGTTCACTAAGCCCTCCTGCGACATCGATTCTCTTGGGGCTAACTGTCCCTGAGCATATTCGTTTCCCAAGGCTGCCAAAACAAATGGCTGGAGCCATGAGAGGCCAGAGCTCCAAGAGCCAGGCACTGGCGGGGCTCCTGGGGGCTCTGCTGTGTGCCTCTTTCTTGCATCTGCTGATTCCTGCCAGCCTTGGTGCTCCTGGGCTTGTTGATGCATCACTCTAATTTTTGTAAGATTTATTAATTTGAATGGCAGAGAGAGAGAGAGAGATCTTCCACCTGCTGGTTCACTCCCTAAATGATTGCAACAACTGGAGCTGGGCCAACCCAAAGCCAGGAGCCAAGAACTCCATCTGGGTCTCCCACGAGGGTTGCTGGGGCCCAAGCACTCGGGCCACCTGCTGCTGCTTTCCCAGGCGCATTAGCAGGGAGCTGGATTGGAAGCAGAGCAGCCAGGACTCCAATATGCGACTTCTGGGTCGTAAGCGGCGGCTTAATCTGCTGCCCGACGCATGCCCTCACTGCCATCTTGACTTCCAATCTCACGTGCTCCTGTTTGTCACCTCCTTTTTGTCTTTTATGAAAGGATCAGTGACTGGAAAGGGCTTGTGCTAAACCAAGATGATCTCATCTCAAGACCCTTGCCTTAACCACATCTGCAAAGACTTTTCTCCCAAACCTCACACTCCGAGGTTGCAGAAAGACATAGCTTTTTTTTTTTTTTCCGGGGGCGGAGGTGGGGGTGGTGTGTTGCACCAACCATCCACTGCAGTCATCCCTAGGGCAGAGCTGTTGTCCCCAGAAGCCGTGGACTGTGCAGTAGTCAGAAATCTGAGATGAATCCTAATGACCCTGTGTAATTGCCTCCTGTTGAATGTGGGTAGGTCCTGGAACTTGCATTTAATCCACAAAATACAGCAGAGGTGGTGGTGGCGGGGGAGGCGGTGGCGTGGCTCTGTGGGTTAATATGCCACTTGGGACGGCCACACTCCGTACTGAATGCCTAGATTTTGAGTCGCTCCTCTGCTTCTGATCCAGCTTCCTGCAAATGCAAACGCCGGGGGGCAACATATGACAGCCCAGGGAGCTGGGTCCCTGCCGCCCACGTGGGAGGCCTGGATTCAGTCATCTCTTTCCAATGAGGACTGCGTTTCCTCTGGATATGTCCCCAGCAGTGCCAGAGGCGGCTCATCCAGTGCATCTGTTTTTGTTTTCCACATTGATGGTCATGCGGAGACTATTCCACCCGACATTCAGCCCAGCGCCCCCTGCTGGTGGGCTGCGGTGACACAGGCGAGGGGCGGAGTCGGGCGCAGCGCCCCCTGTTGGTGGGCTGCCCGGCCCCACTCTGCTCTTCCTCCACCTCCTAGAGGTGATTCCAACCTCTCCTGCATGTACCCGGCATACAGGAGCTGCCAGAAGACTGTCCACGGGCCCCCATGGAGAAAAGCAGGGCAGCTAGGCGCACACAGGCGATCCCGCGCCCCAGCACGTCCCGCCTCCACGTGGTGTGGACAGAAGCTGCGGCCATTTCTGGATTTAGTTCCTGGCATTGGAGTGGGCTCTTTGGATCAGCTAACAGGGGAGTCTTTCTCCCCCACACCTTTCGTGAGAAGTTACTTTATCCTTTGTCCTCTCCGCTGAGCCTGAGGGAAGGTGGTCCCTCAGTGAAATACCCCATATGTGCAGCCAACTTCCGGGAGCATGGCGGCCGGAGCCTGGGGATTGTCTGTGGTCTTGCATTTTCTGGGACAAAGAAATGTCTTTATTTATTTTAAAGTTTTTTTTATTATTATCATTTGAAAAGCAGAGTGACACAGAGAGACAGGCAGAGTCAGAGAGAAAAAAGACAAAAGTCTTCCACTGTCTGGTTCATTCCCCAAATGGCCACAGCAGCTGGGACAGGGCTGGCCTGAAGCCAGGAGCCTGGAACTCTATCCAGGCCTTCCAGGTGGGTGGTGGCAGGGGCCCAAGCACTTGGGCCATCTTCTCCTACTTTCCCAGGTGCATTAGCAGGGAGCTGGATTGGAAATGGAGCAGCTGGGACTTGAACTAATGCTCCATTAGTGTTATAGATGGTGGCTTAAGCCACTGAACTACAATGCTGGCCCCAAAAGAAATGTAAAGACCTTGTTTGTTTGAACATCAGTGTTATTTCAGGGGACTCCTCCAAGTATCCTGTTCTATAAATACATTGTCAAAACCTGGACATGGACCTAGTTTCTTTCTTTTCTTTCTTTCTTTCTTTCTTTCTTTCTTTCTTTCTTTCTTTCTTTCTTTCTTTCTTTCTTTCTTTCTTCCTTCCTTCCTTCCTTCCTTCCTTCCTTCCTTCCTTCCTTCCTTCCTTGTAGCTGCCTGAGGGACATATGCATTTTCTTTCTTTCTTTTTTAAAAAAGATTTATTTATTTATTTGTTTGTTTGTTCATTTATTTATTTGAAAGTCAGAGTTACACACAGAGAGAGGAGAGGCAGAGGCAGAGAGAGAGGTCTTCCATCCGATGGTTCACTCCCCAGTTGGCAGCAACAGCTGGAGCTGCACAGATCCGAAGCCAGCAGCCAGGAGCTTCTTCCAGGTCTCCCACATGGGTGCAGGGGTGCAAGGACTTGGGCCATCTTCTACTGCTTTCCCAGGCCACAGCAGAGAGCTGGATGGGAAGTGGAGCAGCCAGGACTTGAACCGGCGCCCATATGGGACGTTGGCCCTGCAGGCAGCAGTCTTACCCACTATGCCGTGGTGCTGGCTCTGGGACATGTCCATTTTCAGAAACCTCGTGCAACTCTCATTTTGTTATTCCCCGTTTAAAACTGCATGCAATGCTGGGGCCAGCCCTGTGGCATAGTGGGCTAAAGCCTCTGACTGCGGTGCTGGCATCCCATATGGGTACCAGTTTGTGTCCTGGCTGCTCCTCTTCTGATCCAGCTCTCTGCTAGGGCCTGGGAAAGCAGTAGAAGATGGCCCAAGTGCTTGGGTTCCTGCACTCGCATGGGAGACATAGAAGAAGCTCCTGGCTCCTGCCTTCAGACTGGCCCAGCTCTGGCCATTGCAGCCATTTGGGGAGTGAACCAGCAGATGGAGGACCTTTCTCTTTCTCCCCCTCTCTGTGTCTGTATCACTACTTCTCAAATAAATAAAGAAATAAAATCTTAATTTTAAAACAATGCATGCAATGGGATTGGCATTGTCGTGCTCCAGGTTTAGCTGCCTGCCTGCAAACCCAGCATCCCATATGAGCGCTGGTTTGGGTCCAGTGGAAGCTCCCTGCTAATATGCCTGGGAAGCAGCATAAGATAACCCAAATATTTGGGCCCCTGCACCCACATGGGAGACTCAGATGGAGTCTCCAATCCCAGCTGTTGCAGCTATTTGGAGAGTGAACCAGTGGATGGAAGATGCCTCTGTCTCCGTAACTCTGCCTTTCAAACAAATGAAACTTTAAAAGTGTAAAACAATGAAGTGGGGGATTTTACATGACTTGCTGAAGGCCATGTAAGGACAAAGGGCAGGAGCTGAGATGGAAGTGCAGGCCTGGCCGGTGTCAAAGACCCCGTCTGTGTCTCCAGGTGGCTCGGGGTAATATGTGTGAGTGCCATGGCAAAAGCAGAGGCAGCAAGAGCCAAAGGAACCATTTCAGGAGACTCCAGGCTGTGCAGGATGCTGGAAGGAGAGAGTTTGTGCTTATGGGAGCTTCAGGATAAGACGCCCTTGGCATGCATCCTGATGACATGTGGCCATCACAGTGGTCCCCAGGGCCTATGGCAGTGGGCAAATGCTGAACCCAAGTGACGTCCCAAGAATCAGACGTCAAGAGGGCCACAGGACCAGATCAGTGTGAGGGCAGCATTCCCAGGCCATGCAGGGACCCTCCTGGGAATGTCGAGTTGGCTGGGGGATGGGGAGAGGCTAAGAGAGGCTAGCAGGCCGGTGCTCTGTGGATGGATTCTTCTAGTTCATGAACTATGTGCCCTGGGCTGGTGAGCTGTGGGAACTGGGGGTCACAAACATGCCTTCCCCAGTTATTGGCTGTGTAGCTATGAGGCAGAGCCTCTGGTGTGAGCCAACTTCCCTGCCCCTTAACCACACCCCCAACTCCCACTCCCATCCCTACCCCCTGGGGTAATCCAGAGAGAAACTTCCCCCACTCCCAGCTGCTGCAGAGACAGCCATGGGACCATGGCTGTGCCAGGTTTAGAAGCACAAGGCTACCCAATTAAACACCGGTTGTTGGAGGTCATGGTTCCTCGGGATTCAGAGTGCAGGAGGCGAGAACATCGGCCTGCCCACCCCCTTTCCCCCTGCCCCAGCCCTCAGAGCACCTGGAGCCCTTCTTAGCTGTGCAGTTTGGGAGCAATGGCCACCACCTTGGCTTGCCTTTGTTTAAACTGACTGGGGTGTGCTTGCTCAGCCAGGATAACATCAGGGAAGAGCCAGCGACTCAGCTGGAGCCAGGGAGTGAGGAGGGGGGAGGAGGAGGAGGGGGAGGAGGAGGAGGAGGACAGGAGTGGCCCCAGGGGAGGAAGCATCCTCCTGCTCACAGGGAGCTCAGGAAAAGAGAGGCACTCTCTCTTCTGGGCAGGAGGAAGGCATGGCTGGGAAGGCTGCAGCTGTGTGTGTGTGTTTACAAATGCAAACACTGATTTTGAACGGAAGTGTTGCACACCATAGAAAGCAAGTCTGCCCTCCTCCCCAGCTGGCCCCTGGCCACCCAGTTCCACTTCCCAGCCCATCCCTGCTACCTGCCTCCCGCGAATCCTTCCAGGGAAGGTCTGTGCATGTGCACACGTCCTTGCAGCTTTGCTTTCCTCCCAGATGTCCCTCCCTCTGTGTTCTGCACCTAATGCCTTGCAGAGACTTTTCCCACACCTGTACCCAGAGGGCTGCCTTTAACAGCTGCATCGAATTCTGTTCTTTGAGGAGGCTCTTAAGTTCACGGAACACTGTGCATTATGAAAAAACTATGCGAGTGTTTCAAAAACACAGGCATCCAAATCAACTCCTCTTTGAATTCTATTTTTTTCCACATCCGGTATTCGCTTAAACACTCCTTGTCATCGGTGTTGGCTTTGGCATTGGCACTGTAAGCAAAGCCGTAAGGTAGCTCCCTCAAGCGTGTGTCGCTCTGCACGTGTGCTGCACTTGCTTCTTTTTTTATTTTTTTTTTTTTTTTAAATTTTTGACAGGCAGAGTGGACAGTGAGAGAGAGACAGACGGAGAGAAAGGTCTTCCTTTGCCGTTGGTTCACCCTCCAATGGCCACCGCGGCCGGCACACTGTGGCCAGCGCACCGCGCTGATCCGATGGCAGGAGCCAGGAGCCAGGTGCTTTTCCTGGTCTCCCATGGGGTGCAGGGCCCAAGCACTTGGGCCATCCTCCACTGCACTCCCTGGCCACAGCAGAGAGCTGGCCTGGAAGAGGGGCAACCAGGACAGAATCCGGCGCCCCGACCGGGGCTAGAACCCGGTGTGCCGGCGCCGCAAGGTGGAGGATTAGCCTAGTGAGTCACGGCGCCGGCCTGCACTTGCTTCTGTTCTCGCCACCAGACTCAGCCAGAGAACAAAGCCCAAGCACGCCGAGAGTGCCCAATGGCACGGCGACACTCTGAACTGTGACAGAGGGCAGATGTGCCCTGGCCTGCTCGGTTCTGGAGCCTACAACTTCTCTCTCTTGCTCAAGCCAGTTTGGGCTGGACTTTTATTTATTTATTTATTACCTGCAGCATGAGAAATTCTCACTGGCACACAGGTTAAACTCGCAACCCGGAAGGGCATTCGGCCTCGTGGTAAAGACGGAGGTGCAGATGCCCGCATCCCGTATGGGAATGCCTGGGTCGGGATCCCCCCCTCCAGCCCCTGACGTCAGCTTCCTGCGATGTACAACTGGGCAGCAGCAGGGGCGGCTCAGGCGGCCAGGTCCTTGCCACCCAACGAGGGAGACGTGGATTGAGTTCCTGGCTCCTGACTCGGGGCCAGCCCAGTCCTGGTCACTGTGGGCATTTGGGCCGTGAATAGGTGAATGGAAACTCGGTCTCTCTGACTCTCAAAAAAACAAAACAAAACAAAACAAAACTTTTTTTTTTTTTAATTTAAAAAGGAGCTGACATTGTGGGGCCTTGGGTTAAGCCACTGCTTGCAACACTGGTATCCCATATCAATGTGCTGGTTCCAATCCTGGCAGCTCTAGTTCTGGTCCAGTTCTTGCTAATGTCCCTGGGAAAACAATGGAAGATGACCCCCGCCATCCACATGGGAGACCCAGAAGGAGCTCCTGGTTGGGACTGGCTCCATCAGTCCCAGCTGTTGTGGGTATCTGGGGAGTGACCCAGAGGCTAGATTTCTGTCTGTCTGTCTCCGTCTCCCCATCTTACAAATAAAATGAAGAAAAAACTGGAAGACTGTCTTATTCTGTTTGCTGCCGCTCTGCTCGATACCAGAGCCTGGGCAGTTTATGAAGAGCAAAGATTCATCTGTCTCCTGGTTCTAGAGACGACTGCGTGGGCGCCTCTGGTGAGGTCCTGTTGCTGCCGGGCAGTCTGCAGAGTCCTGAGGCGGTGCTGGGCATTGCGTCGTGACGCCGTGAGAGGCGTACATGCCAGGGACGGAGCCAAGCTGGCTTTTCTAAAGGTCTGCTCTCGGGATGACCCACTGACCCCTTCATCCACGAATGAACTAACCTAGTCACCTCTTTCTGGTCCCACCTGGTCTCACCTCTTACAGCTTACAAGGGGGATCACATGTTTTTTTTTGACAGGCAGAGTGGACAGTGAGAGACAGAGAGAAAGGTCTTCCTTTTGCCGTTTGTTCACCCTCCAATGGCCACCACGGCTGGCGCGCTGCAGCCGGTGCACCGCGCTGATCCGATGGCAGGAGCCAGGTACTTATCCTGGTCTCCCATGGGGTGCAGGGACCAAGTACTTGGGCCATCCTCCACTGCACTCCTGGGCCACAGCAGAGAGTTGGCCTGGAAGAGGGGCAACCAGGACAGAATCCAGCGCCCCGACCGGGACTAGAACCCAGGGTGCTGGCGCCGCAAGGCGGAGGATTAGCCTAGTGAGCCACGGCGCCGGCCAGGGGATCACATTTTAACACGAGCGGCTGGTGTTGGGGTGCAGTGGGTGAAGACACTGCTTGTGACACTGACATCACACGTCAAGTTCTGTTCCAAGTCCTTGCTGCTCCGCTTCCGATCCAGCTCCCTGCTAATGTGCCTGGGAAGGTAGTGGAAGACGGCCCAAGAGCTTTGAAGCCTGTTACTCACGTGGGAGACCTGGATGGAGCTCCTGGCTCCTGGCTTCCTCTTCATCCAGACCTGGCTGTTGTGGCTATCTGGGAAGTGAGCCAGTGAATGAAGGATGTCTCTCTCCCACTGCGTCCCTTTCTGTCACTCTGCCTTTCAAATAACTACGTTGAAGCAAATTTTTAAGATAGATTTATTTTTTTGATAGGTAGAGCGACAGACTGAGAGAGACAGGTCTTCCATCCGCTGGTTCACTCCCCAAATGGCTGCAACTGCTGGAGCTGTGTCAATCCGAAGCCAGGAGCCAGGAGCTTCTTCCAGGTCTCCTACATGGGTGCAGGGGCCCAAGGACTTGGGCCATCTTCCACTGCTTTCCCAGGCCATAAGCAGAGAACAGGATTGGAAGAGGAGTAGCTGGGTCTTGAACCGGCACCCATATGGGATACCGGCACCACAGGTGGAGGATTAACCCACTGCACCATGGCGCTGGCCCCTAAAAATTTTTTTAACATGAAATTTGGTGGGAGATGCTCAGATGATGGAAAGTGTACACCAAAATACGGACCGGTTATGGATATGATTAAAGGAAATGTGTGCTCTTCGTTATAATTTTTGGAACTGTTAAAGTTTTCTGCAATAATACAGATCATTTTCATAATCATTTACCTCCCAGCAGGTGAGGTGTCAAACAGGGAGTCGGGGGGCACATGGCTTAGGGGAGCAGTGCCCTTCAGGGAGGCGGGGCTGCACTGGGAGTGGACCTGGGCGTGCCAGCTGAGCCACAGAGATGCCCCAGCTCCCTGCTGGTGGGGCTGCAACCTGCCAGGTGGCTCCTGCCAGCCAGGGCAGTTCTCCACAGAAGACACCCAGGCCCTGTCCACCAGCAAAGCCACAGCTGGCAATGGGTGTGCTGGCGAGGGAAGGGAATTGAGTGAGACACAATGCCTACCGCCATCATTTAAGAGTGTTGCCTTTTAGGAAGTTATTCAGGAACTACTTTAATTGTTTTATGTAGTTTTTTTGAAAGGCAGAGAGAGAGGCTCTCGCACACAGATGGAGAGATCTTTCAGTTGCTGCTTTACTCCCCAGATGGCCACATCACTTGGTGCTAGGCCAGGCTGAAGGCAGGAACTGGGAACTCAGGCCAGGTCTCCTACTGGAGCCACCACTTGCTACTTCCCAGGATGCACAGTAGCAGGAAGCTGGGACGGGAATGGAGCCAGGACTGGAACTCAGGCGATCAGATATGGGATGCGGGTGGTGTCTTAACCAGTACACCACGTCCCCCTAAAGAGATATTAGACAAGAAAGAAGAGGGGCTGACATTGTGGCACTGTGACACCAGCATCCCACAGGAGCACCGGTTTGAGTCCCAGGTGCTCTGCTTCCAATCCAGCTTCCTGTTAACGGCCTGGGAAGGCAGCAGGTGATGGCCCACGTACTTGGGCCCCTGCCACCCATGTGGGAGAACTGAATAGAGTTTCAGGCTCCTGGCTTTGGCCTGGCCCAGCCTTAACCATTGCAGTCATTTGGGGAGCGAACCAGTGAATGGAAGATCTCCCTCTCTCTCTCTGTAATCGTGACTTTCAAATAAATAAATAAATAAATATATTTTAGATTTTATTTATTTGAGAAGCAGAGTTAGAGAGAGAGAGAGAGAGAGAGAGAGAGAGAGAGAGAGAGGTCTTCCATCTGCTGGTTCACTCTCCAGATGGCCACCATGGCCAGAGATGAGCCAATCCGAAGCTAGGATCCAGGAGCTTCTTCCAGGTCTCCTAAGTGGGTACAGGGGTCCAAGGACTTGGTCCATCTTTCACTGCTTTTCCAGGCCATAGCACGGAGCTGCATCAGAAGTGGAGCAGCTGGGACTTGAACCAGTGCCCATATGGGATGCCAGAGCCACAGGCAGAGGCTTAACCTACTACACCACAGCGCTGACCCCCAAATAAATAAATATTACAAAGAAACAACAAAACAAAATGCAAGACTGACCCTATAGAGGCTGCCGATTGCTTGCTGGCCCCTGCTCTCTACGTTGGCTGGTTAGCGGTCCCTAAAACTGTTAACAGAGCTGAAAGAAATAGGACTGGCTTCCTGGCTTGCAGTGTTCCTAAACATAGCAAACGACATGGAAGATCACAATGTTTTCTTTCTGTTGGTCTTTCAAAGGTGGAAGCTTCAGGAAAAAAAAAAAAAAAAGATGCTTTTAAAATTCCTCTCTCGTCTTGCAACGGGGCATGCTCTGGGGTTTTGGCTGTTCCCCGGGAGGCCCTAGCTGGCTCATTCGCTGCCCGCCTTGCCCAGTCTTCTACGTGGCTGGTATCCCGTTTTAGGATTGGGCGACTTGGGGCCAGAGAAGGGAGGCAGCGAGTTAGGGAAAAGGCCTGGGAGTCCCATGTCCGCCCACTGCAGCCTGATCTCTCCGGCGTTCTCCACGGGTGCCACAGAACGCTTCCGTGGCCGCGGAGTTCGGAGGTTCCGTTGCCAGGTCGACCAGGGCGCACAGCGTCTGCGTTGGAGCTGGTCCAGGCGTGGAGGCGGTGCGCCCCGAGCAGAAGCAGGGGAGGGCGCCTCTCCGCGTTCATCCCAGTGATGCCTACCCTGTCGGTGTTTGCGGACGTGCCCCCAGCCCACAAGCTGGAGGGCAGCCTGTTTAAGACCTACAAACAGGACGACCACCCCAACAAGATCTTCCTGGCCTACAGAGGTAGCTGCAGCTCAGGACTTGCGGCGTTATGGCGTGGCGAGGGTGGAGGAGGAGCCGGGGTGGCCCTCGCCTCCGCGGGTAGAAAACGGTCTTCTCTGTTTACGGCACTGCCTAGTGGGGACGAGGTCAGAGAAAGCGCCAGGTTGCTCTCTGCCCTCTGGCCTTCTCTGGGGGCTTCCTGGGGTTTGCTCAGAGCTGAGTTATTTCCCACCAGGCTATGCTTTGGGCCGGCATGGACACCACCATTTCTCCAGCCACTTCCTCCTCCTCCTCATTCTTTGTGTCCCTTCCCAATATTGCCTTTGTTTAGCTTCCATGTATCGTTTTAAAAAAAGATTTATGCATGTATTTGAAAGGCAGAGAGAGAGAGAGAGAGAGAGAGAGAGAGAGGTCTTCTGTCTGCTGGTTCACTCCCCAAATGACTGCAGTGACCAGAGCTGTGCCGATCTGAAGCCAGGAGCCAGGAGCTTCTTCCGGGTTTCCCATGTGGGTGCAGGGGCCCAAGGACTTGGGCCATCTTCTACTGCTTTCCCAGGCCATAGCAGAGAGCTGGATCTGAAGTGGAGCAGCCAAGACTCGAACTGGAGCCCATACAGGATGCTGGCACCTCAGGTGGCAGCTTTACCTGCTATGCCACAGCACCGGCCCTCAGCTTCCATGTGTCTTTAACTCACACTTTGTATAAGATTTTTAATCTTTAAAGCAGAAAGGGTTTCAGTTGTCTTTTTATCACTATTATTAGAGTTATTTATTTGAAAGAGCAACGAGGGGGTGGGGAGGGGAGAATCTTCCATCTTCTGGTTCAGTCTCCAAATGACTACAACAGCCAGGGCTGGGCCAGAGCGAAGCCAGGAGCCAGGAGCCAGCAGCCAGGAGCCAGGAGCCAGGAGCCAGGAGCCAGGAGCCAGGAACCCCATCTGGATCTCTCATGTGGATGGCTGGGACCCGTGTACTTGGGCCATCCTCTGCTGCCTTCCCAGGGAGCCAGATGGGTAGTGCAGGAACTGGGACTCAGGGGCTGGTGCAGTGGTGCAATGGGTTAAAGCCATGGCCTGCAGCACTGGCATCCCATATGGGCACCGGTTCAAGTCCTGGCTGCTCCACTTCCTATCCAGCTGTCTTGGATCAGCTCAGCTCTGGCCATTGCAGTCATTTGGGGAGTGAACCAGCGGATAGAAGACCTCTCTCTCTCTCTCTGTCTCTCTCTCTCTGGCTCTACTTCTGTCTGTAACTCTGTCTTTCAAATAAATAAAATAAATCTTAAAAAAAAAAAAAAGAAACTGGGACTCAAACTAGCACTGCCATAGGGGCTGTCTCTGCATCTGTCTCACAAGCAGTGGCGTGATGGATTGCACCCCATCGCCAGCCCCTTCAGTTGCCTTTAAGACAAAGATTGTGCACATTCACTCACAGCGCTTTGTTTTTATAAGGAAAATAAGGCACGGGAGAGTGGTCTTTGCAGAAGCAACCGGTCAGAGCCTCGAGCAGCACAGGGCAGACTTGTGGTTTGCGGCTGTCTGCGGTGCTCGGCCTGTGCGCCCCCGGCAGCTCCGCCTTGCGTTTCCCTCGCAGTCTGCATGACCAGCGAAGGCCACCCCTGGGTGTCCCTCGTGGTGCGCAAGACCCGGCTGCAGATCGCACAGGACCCCTCGCTCAACTGCGAGTACTTGCCCACCATGGGCATGAAATCCTTCGTCCAGGCCTCCTTGGAGCTCCTCTTTGGAAAGCACAACCAGGCTATGGTGGAGAACAGGGTGAGAGCAAGCCCCCTCTTGATAGGGGCCCACGTGTGTGAGAAGGGAGGGGGAGATCTGGGGCTGCTCTGTGTGACACCTGAAAGGGACCGTGGAGGGCCCCCCGGCCTGGGTTGAGGGGGTCCCCGAGACACAGAAAGTCCACAGCCTTGGCTGTAGCAGGGCTACAGCACCCCCAAATCCAGTGCCTTCTATTCGAATGCTCCTCCCTCGCTGAGCTGAGTTGAGCTGAGCTGGCTTGGCCACTCAATTCAGCAGGTGCACTGTGCAGAATGAGAGACAGGCTCAGCAGCACCGTTTCTCTCTGCCTGGGGCCTTTCTGCTAGTTTGCTTTTGCTGACAGATAGGAGGCGTGCACATCATTGGTGACAGCGGTGCCTTCCAGCTCGGGGCCCAGTTCCTCAGAAACTGGCACAAGGATGCACAAGTGGTTTGCATTGTCTCCTCTCAGAAAGGTGAGGCGCGTGGCCTCTCCCGCCTCCCGCTTGCATTTGCAATCGTCCCTGCTGTCCTGGGCAGACCTCTCCCTGGGGACTCCCAGCCCCACCTCTGCCGCCCGCTCCCCGGACACCGCCCCGACGGGGCTATGTTCTTGCAGAGCTGCACGGACTCGTCTTCCAGGACATGGGCTTTGCAGTGTATGAGTATTCCATCTGGGACCCCCAGCAACTGTGCATGAGCTCCCACAGCTTCCTCGACATAGTGGAGGTAGAGGAGCCCCACGCAGAAGCTTCCCCCGGGCCTCCCTCTTGTCCCCTGGCCTGCACCCCTCTGTGGCCATCCAAGGCCTTCTCTGGGGGCTTGGGGTTGCCTAGCCTTTGAATGGGAGCCACGCGGGAGGCCAAGTGGCGGATAACAGGCTGGTGCACCTGCAGCAGGTCCCACGCGGCTGCATCCTTGTGATCGGCAATATCATCGACTGTAAGTTGACGCACAGCCAGTGGACAAAGGTGGTGTCCATCATGAAGGTGAGCTCCGCCCACCCAAGCCCCACCCTCTGGCTTCCGCGGCCCGAGCTCGCGCTGTTCTACTTTCTCGTGCAGAGCAAGCGCATCTTCCTCTTTCTGGACGCCCCTTGCCAAGGTTTCTACACGGGTGACCTGGAACAAGATGTGAGGATCTTACGGTTCTTTGTGTCTCGAGGCTTCGAGTTCTTCTGCAGCCAGTCGCTGTCCAAGAATTTCGGCATTTATGGTATGGGGTGGGTGGGAGGGGAAGGCGGGCCCTGGGACTGAAGGGCCAGGCATCTGAGGCCTGGGCCATGCTTTTGACATCTCCTATCCGCTGCAGGGGGGACGTGCAGGCGCACAGTGGAGGCAGGAGGGAGGAGCGCCCAGCTACATGGACTGGCTTCTCTTCCTAACATTAGCTAAGATGAGAGGGTAGCACGCAGGGGTCTCTCACGGGGCTTCCTCCTGCAGAAGACCCTGACTTAGGGGTGCTTGGTGCTGAGGATCAGCCTCCTGCGGCTTCCTGGGACCTGCGTAGCATCCCCCCGGCTGGGCTGGGATGAGGGCCCCAGGCTGAGAGAGAGGGACAGGGCAGGGCTGTGGGCACGGGGCAGCAGACTGAGGCCAGGCTGTCTTCCCCATGCTGCAGATGAAGGCGTGGGGATCCTGGTCGTGGTGGCATTCAACAACCAGTGCCTGCTGCATGTCCTCTCCCACCTGAGCAGCTACGCGCAGGCCCTGTGGCTCAACCCTCCATCCATGGGGGCTCGCATCATCACCTCCATCCTGTGCAACCCAGCCCTGCAGGAAGGATGGTAAGGGTGGACGACTGGGGCAGGCGAGGATGGCCAGAGCCCCCGCACACCTGCGGACGTGCTGCCTCGCGGGACCAGCTGGGGGCTTCCCTCCCTCTCCCTGTAGCACCTTCACTCCATTCGACATTTGCTGAGGACCTACTGTGTGCCAGTGGCAGGGGCTATGCCAAGAGTTGCCCCACCTTGGGGGAATGGGTGATACAGACCAGTGAGGTATTTGAACTCTTCCAGGCTTCAGGAGATTAGACAGCACCCAGGGTTTGCTGCTCTGGCAAACCTCTGCCTGGGCACCTGCTTGGCTTGCTGAAATACAAGATCAAACCTCCTTCCCAGGGGGCTGGTGGTGTTGTGGCACAGTGGGGTAGGCCACCGCCTGCAATGTCTGCATTCCAAATTGGAGTGCCGGTTCAAGTCCCGGCTGCTCCACTTCCAATCCAGCTTGGGCCCCTGCCAACCAAATGGGAGACTGGGTGAAGCTCCTGGCTCCTGGCTTCAGCCTGGCCCAGCCCCAGCTGTTGTGGCCATCTGGGGAGTGAACCAATGGATGGAAGACCTCTCTCTCTCTCTCTCTCTCTCTCTCTCTCTCAATGTGTGTGTGTGTGTGTGTCTTCCTCTCTATCATTCTGCCTTTCAAATAAAATAAATATTTGAAAAAACAAAACCTGCTCCATCCACGACGGTCCCCTGGCCATGCCCTCGGGGGCCCGTGTTGGAGGCCGGAGAAGGTGGGCGGAGGGGAGAGAGGGGGCTCGGGAGCGGGGAGCCCTCACAGCCTCGTGGCTTGCTGTGCCTCGCTGGCAGGAAGCAGAGTCTGAAAGGGATCGTGGAGAGCATCATGTTGATCAAGGAGAAGGTGAAGGAGAGGCTCCGGCTGCTGGGAACCCCGGGCTCCTGGGATCACATCACTGAGCAGAACGGGACCCACGGCTACCTCGGCCTCACCAGTGAGTACGCGGGGGGCAGCGGGCCTGCGTCCGAGCCTTAGACTAGGGGGCCAGTGCCTTGCTCTGCTCCACAGTTGGGTCTCCCCTGCAACGTGGGGCTGCCTGCAAGGCTGTTGGGAGGCCCCAGAGGCACTGACACCCCCCGATCCGTCAGCATTCTGCTGGGCTGGGGCAGGAGTGGCAGTGGGGGCTGGCACTGGCGGTGGCTGGAGCGGCTGCTGCGGTGGTCACAGCCCAGCAGATAGACTACCTGGTGAAGAAGAAGCACATCTACATCCCCCGGAACAGCAGGATCAACTTCACCTGCATCAACGCCCACAACATTGAGTACATCACGCAGAGCATCCACGAGGCTGTGCTGCTCGTCCACACCACCACGGAGGATCCCCGAGCCAAAGACCCCCGGGGCCAATAAACGCGTTCGTGTCCGCACAGGATCTGTGCTGATTCGTCCTGTTGTCATTCACGCCCCTACACAGTACTCTCGCCATCCACTTATGAAACACGAGTGGAGCCTCAGGAGACAGCGGGGTCAGGGCGGGGGAGGAGAAGGCCCGGAGAACAAGGCAGTACCTGCTTTCAGTGGCCGTCTCTCTTGAGGGTATTTCAAAAAGTTCATGGAAAAACAGAGGGGCCGGCGCTGTGGTGTAGCGCATGAAGCCACCACCTGCAATGCTGGCATTCTATACAGTGCCAGTTCAAGCTCTGGATGCTCTTTTTTTTTTTTTTTAAAATAATTTATTTATTATTTATTTAAGAGGTGGAGTTACAGACAGTGAGCGGGAGAGACAGAGAGAAGGTCTTCCATCTGCTGGTTCACTCTTCAAATGGCCACAATAGCCAAAGTTGGGCCAATCCAAAGCCAGGAGCCAGGAGCTTCTTCTGGATCTCCCACATGAGTGCAGGGGCCCAAGCACTTGAGCCATTTTCTGCTTTCCCAGGCCACAGCAGAGAGCTGGATTAGGAGAGGAGCAGCCGGGACTAGAACTGGTGCCCATATGGGATGCTGGTGCCACAGGCAGAGGATTACCTCCTGTGCCTCAGTGCCGGCCCCAAGTCCTAGCTGCTCTGCTTCTGATCCAGCTCCCTGCTAATGGCTTGTGAAAAGCAGTGGAAGATGGCCCAAGTGTTTGGGCCCTGCCACTTACATGGGAGACCAAGATGAAGCTCCTGGCTTCTCCTGGCTTTGGTCTGACCCAGCTCTGGCTGTTGAAGCCATTTGGGGAGTGAACCAGTGGATGGATGCTCACTCTCCCTCTCTCACACACTCTCTCTCTCCCTTTCTCTCTGTAACTCTACCTTTTAAATAAATAAATAAATCCTTAAAAACAACAAAAAAAGTGGAATGCAAAAGGAAAACCATGCATAGTGTCTTCCTGGCACCGTTTCCATGAATGTTTTGAAGACTTGAGCACCTGCTGTGTGAAGGCCCCGAGCCTGGCCTGGAAAGCCATGCAAAAGCCATTCAGTCCTTTTCTCCCAGAGGCTTACGGTCCAAGGGAGACAAACCCTGCCACATGGAACAGGGAAGCGGCATTCCCAGGCTGAATGGGATATGGCACCGTGGATCATGTAGACATAAAGGGGCCAGGGATTCTGTGGTCCAGCACTGCTGGGGCACAGCGTAGGAGATGGGACTTGATGGGGACAGCAGGTTGAAGGGAGCTAGAAGGATGTGGCAGGTTAGAGAACAACTGGCATGACAATTAACGTGACTGTTCCCTGGGGATCTACTCACCCATGGAACTCCGCGGTCCCCCGGGATACCAGAAGATACGAGGGAACTTCAGAATGTGTGCGGAAAACAGAGTTGAAAGATAAATGCATTTTGATGTACAGTTTTTTTTTAAATCCATGCATATGAGGGGTCTTCAAAAAGTTCATGGAGATATGTATTATGAAAAAGCTTTGCCTGGACTTCAAAATTCGGGACTTGAGAATAAATCCATCTTTTGAAAGATTTTTAAAAAGCTGCACTTATTTATTTGAGAAGGGGAGAGAGAGAGAGAGAGATGGAATCTTACTTCTGCTGGTTCACTCTCCAGATGGCTGCAGCTGGGTCCAGGATAAAGCCAGCCAGGAAGGAGAATGGAGCTCCATCTGCGTCTCCCCATGCATGGCAGGGACACAAGCACTGGGCCATCTTCGCCTGCTTTCCCTGGCGCATTTACCAGGAGCTGGATTGGAACCAGAGCAGCCAGGATGGGAACCTGCACTCTAATATGGGATGCTGGCACCACAGGTGGCAGCTTAGCCTGCTGCACCACGATTCCAGGTGCTAAACTTTCTTTAAAAAAAAGGATTTATTTGAAAGGCAGAGTTAGAGAGAGAGAGAGAGAGAGAATCTTCTATCCTGTGGCTCACTCCCCAAATGGCTGGAATGCCCAGGGCTGGGCCAGGCTGAAGCCAGGAGCCAGGAGCTTCTTCCAGGTCTCTCACATGGGTGCAGGGGCCCAAGCACCCGGGCCATCCTCCGATGCTTTCCCGGGTGCTTAGCAGGGAGCTGGATTGGAAGTGGAGCAGCCAGGACTGGAAGTGGCGCCAACATGGGATGCCAGCATTACGGACAGCAGCTTAACCCACTGCGCCACATTGCTGGCCCCACCCTAACCTTTCAATTCTGTTCTCTAGGAACTCTCCGAAGGACCCACATGTAAGACACACTTGCTGCCCTTTTAATGTCCTCTAGCTGGGGAGATGCAGCTTACATGGCTGAAGGAAAAACTCATTTTTCTCGCTACTCTCCATTCTGACACCAGATTATGTAGGTGTGCTCCCCTGGTACCAGTTCGACTCAGCTCACTGGTGGACATCAACTGGGGTCCTGTGGTTCCACAGGGTCCCTTTCCTACAAGACTGCTGCTTTTCAGATGCCAGTCTCTGGCCTTGGCTGTCACTCATGCTTCTGATGGATGGGCTATGCACGGAGGGTCCCCACAACTCCCTTGCTGGGTTCCTTCCTTCCTTCCTTCCTTTCTTTCTTGATTTATTTATTTATTTGAAAGTCAGAGTTACACAGAGAGAGGAGACGCAGAGAGAGAGAGAGAGAGGTCTTCCATCCGCTGGTTCACTCCCCAGTTGGCCACAACAGCTGGAGCTGTGCTGATCTGAAGCCAGGAGCCAGGTGCTTTCTCCTGGTCTCCCATGCGGGTGCAGGGCCCAAGCACTTGGGCCATCCTCCACTGCCTTCCTGGGCCACAGCAAAGAGCTGGACTGGAAGAGGAGCAACCGGGACAGAATCTGGCGCCCCAACCGGGATTAGAACCCGGGGTACCAGCGCTGCAGGTGGAGGATTAGCCTAGTGAGCCGTGGTGCTGGCCAACATGACATCTTTTATTGTTCCACTGTGATATTGTGATTTATAAGAAATATGTGTTTGATATCTGTCAGGTTTCTACACAGAGCTCCTAAAACTTTCGGAACTTCCTAGTGGTGAGAGGTATAAAGGTTTAAGGAGGGACAGGAGCCGTGGCACGGTGGTTAAACTGCTGCTTTAGATGCCTGCGTCCCACACCGGAGAGCCTGGGGTTGAGTCCAGGCTCTGCTTCCAATCCAACTTCCTGTTAATGTGCACCCTGGGAGGCAGCAGCGGTGACTCAAGTGCTTGGGTCTCTGCCACCCGTGTGGGAGAACCTGAGGGGACTTTGGGGGAGTCCCTAATGATGGAGAGCCAGTTGCCAGGGGATCCAACCTTGTGATTAGAAGGATGGAATTTTACTGGCGGTCCAGGGAATCGAAGCTGCCAATGATTTAATCAATCATGGCTGTGTGTGAGGAAGCTTCCAGGAACAAGCCTGGCTGGTGAGCACCTGGGGAAGTCGGGGGCAGGGGCACACCCAGAGAGGTCCTGAGGACGCCAGCCCTTTGCTGTATCTGTTGCCTGGGACCCTCTTCCCTCTGGCTCCTCCTACCCACATCCTTTCCACACCAAACTCCCAGTCTAGCAAGTAAATGCTCTTCCTGAGTTCTGTGAGCACAACTGGCGAATTGTGAAGCCCAGCAAGGGGCTGGTGCCATGGCTCACTAGGCTAATCCTCTGCCTGTGGCGCCGGCACACCGGGTTCTAGTCCCGGTTGGGGCGCTGGATTCTGTCCCAGTTGCTCCTCTTCCAGTCCAGCTCTCTGCTGTGGCCCAGGAAAGCAGTGGAGGATGGCCCAGATCCTTTGGCCCTGCACCCCCCTGGGAGACCAGGAGGAAGCACCTGGCTCCTGGCTTCAGGTTGGCGCAGCAAGCCAGTCACAACACACCTGCGGTAGTGGTCACTTGAGGGGTGAACCAACAGAAAAAAGGAAGACCTTTCTCTCTGTCTCTCTCTCACTGTCTAACTCTGCCTGTCAAAAATAAAAAAAGAGAAAAAAGAAACCCAGCAAGGCTGGGGCCGGCACTGTGGCGCAGTGGGTTAATGCCATGATCCGAAGCGCCGGCATCCCGTATGGGCACCGGTTCAAGACCTGGCTGTTCCAGTTCCGATCCAGCTCTCTGCTGTGGCCTGGGAAAGCAGTAGAAAATGGCCCAGCCGGCGCCGTGGCTCAATAGGCTAATCCTCCACCTTGCGGCGCCGGCACACCGGGTTCTAGTCCCGGTTGGGGCGCCGGATTCTGTCCCGGTTGCCCCTCTTCCAGGCCAGCTCTCTGCTATGGCCAGGGAGTGCAGTGGAGGATGGCCCAGGTGCTTGGGCCCTGCACCCCATGGGAGACCAGGAAAAGCACCTGGCTCCTGGCTCCTGCCAGGATCAGCGCGGTGCGCCGGCTGCAGCGGCGGCCATTGGAGGGTGAACCAACGGCAAAAGGAAGACCTTTCTCTCTCTGTCTCTCTCTCTCACTGTCCACTCTGCCTGTCAAAAAAAAAAAAAAAAAAAAAAAAAAAAAAAAAAAAAAAGAAAATGGCCCAAGTCCTTGGGTCCCTGTACCTGCATGGGAGACCTGGAAGAAGCTCCTGGCTCCTGGCGTCAGATTGGTGCAGCTCTGGTCGTTGTGGCCATCTGGGGAGTGAACCAGCGGATGGAAGACCTTTCTGTCTGTCTCTCCTTCTCTCTGTCTGTAACTCTACCTCTCAAATAAATAAATAAAATCTTATTAAGAATAAATAAAAATGTTGTAGGGGCAGGCGTTTGGAGGCATTTAGAATGTTGCATCCCATGTCAGAGTTCCTAGGTTCAAGTCCAGCTTCCTGCTAATGCACACTCTGGGAGGCAGTACTGATGCCTCCACTGTGTAGGTTGCTGCCGCCTGCGTGGCAGACTCAGATTAAGTTCCAGGCTCCTGGCTTCAGCCTGACCCGACCCTGGCTGTTGTGGTCCCAGCGAATGGGAAATCTCCCTCTCTCTCCCTTTTAAATAAATCATTTTAATGAAAGTCTTATGATTTAATTTTCTATGTTGTTCAAAATATGATCAAATATGCATGTGTCAGTATTCATAAGGCACTTCTTAGATGGTAGCTTCCTAGGCACATGAATGGCATTTCATCAATTTATTCAAATTTCAGTCTCAGGAAATATCTACAGTTATGCCCAGTTCACCTGTCCCCAAAGAGTCTAACCTTTCATTATGGAGCTCACTTGCTCTACTCTAACTGCACTCTAACAAGCTATGTATCCATGACCAGGTGATTTGATTTTTGCTGGGCTCATTTGATACATGACAGGTTAGACTAAACCATTCTTGGGGCCGGCACTGTAGTATAGCAGGTAAAGCCACATGCCTGCAGTGCCGGCATCCCCTATGGGTGCCGGTTTGAGTCCCAGCTGCTCCGCTTCCCACCCAGCTTTCTGCTATGGCCTGGGAAAGCAGTAGAAGCTGGCCCAAGTCCTTGGGCCCCTGCACCCACATGGGAGACCCACAAGAAGCTCCTGGCTTTGGATTAGCGCAGCTCGGGCCGTTGCAGCCAATTGGGGAGTGAACCAGCAGATGGAAGACCTCTCTCTATCTCTCTTTCTGCCTCTCCTTCACTCTCTGTGTAACTCTGACTTTGAAATAAATAAATAAATCTGAAGAAGAAGGAGAAGAAGAAGAAACCATTCTCAGGGTCTTTTTCTACCTCAAAACTTTATTTCCCGGGCTTTCTTGAGCTGATGCATGTTTTTCTTAAAAATCCCTGCCCCTAGAGTGAATGACCCCATTCTCTAATGCTTTTCTGACTCTTAAACTCCGTGACACTGTGACAAGCGTTTGGTGGGGTGGCGTGTCTACAGGGCAGCCTTTGGGCACTGGGAAATCTTTGTGATATTTTTTGCATCATTCCAGTCACCATTCAGAGTCAACACTGACTCCCCTTTCATATATTTTTCTGAGAAACTGTGTTGTGGATCCAAAGAAATTCAAGCTTTGGGATGGCAGGTTAAACCACTGCCCGTGACGCTGGCGTCCCATATGAGTGCTGGCTTGAGTCTCTGCTGCTCCACCTCCAATCCCGCTCCCTGCTGATGCACCTGCCAAAGCAATAGAAGATGGCCCAAGTGCTTGAGCTTCTGTTCACATGTGGGAGGGCTGGATGGAGCTCTAGGCTCCTGGTTTTCTTGCAGAAATTTGGGGAGTGAACCAGTAGATGGAAGATTCTCTCTCTCTCTCTCTCTCTCTCTCTCTCTCTCTCTCTCCCCCCATCTCTGTAACTCTGACTTTCAAATAAATAAATCTTTTTTTTATTTATTTGAAAGTCAGTTACACAGAGAGAGGAGAGGCAGAGAGAGAGAGAGAGAGAGAAAGAGAGAGAGTTTTTCCATCCTCTGGTTCACTCCTCAGTTGGCCACAATGGCCGGAGCTGCGCCGATCCAAAGCCAGGAGCCAGGAGCTTCCTCCGGGTCTCCCACATGGGTGCAGGGCCCAAGGACTTGGGCCATCTTCTACTGCTTTCCCAGGCCACAGCAGAGAGCTGGATCGAAGTGGAGCAGCCTGGTGTCGAACCGGCGCCCATATGGGATGCTGGCACTGCAGTCCAGAGCATTAGCCCAGTACACCACAGCACCGGCCCCAGTAAATAAATCTTTAAAAAAATAAATAAAAACCTCATGGCTGAGAAATAAAATGCCTGAAATGTCATTCAACACCCCCAGTCAAACACAGGAGGGAAGTGCAAATGCAAAGATTGACCAAACCAAGCATTGGTGAGGAAGTGCGGGACTGGACTCTCCCAGCTGCTGCTGAGAATATAAGACGATGCCACCATCTGGGAAAGCAGTGTGGCAGCTCTTCCTTTCCAAATACAAACTCCGCTTTCTTTCGGCCCGAGCCGCCATCTTCCCGTAATTCGCCAAGATGACAAATGCAAAAGAGGCACCCGATACGTGTTCTCCAGGTCTTCCAGAAAGATGGAGCTGCTCCTCTGGCCGCACACGTGCACATCCCCAGGAAAGGTGACTTTGTGGATATAAAGGGAACGGGCACTGTTCAAAAGGAATGCTCCACACACCCACTCCCTGTGAATTCACGGCATAGGAAGTGTGGGGAAAAATAAACGACCTCTGGACTGGAAAAAAATTAGCCAATGCAGCCTGCGTTGTTAAGCCTCCGCCTGCTATGTTGGCATCCCCTACGGCTGCCCGTTCGAATCCTGGCTGCTCCACTTCCTATCCGGCTCCCTATTAAGGCACCTGGGAAAGCAGTGGAAGATGGCCCAAGCGCTTGGGCCCCTGCACCCACATGGGAGACCTGGAAGAAGCTCCTGGCTCCTGGCTTAGCTCTGGCCCAGCCCTGGCCGTTGTGGTCATCTAGGGAGTGAACCAGTATCTTTCCCTATCTCTCTCTCTTTCTCTCACTTTGCCTTTCAGGTAAATAAAAAATAAAAACCTCAAGTCTCTTTTTTTAATTTTAAAAAGTTTATTTATTTGAAAGACAGAGAGACAGAGGCAGACAGATATCTTCCAACTGCTGGTTCCCTCCCCAAATGCCTGCAAGAGGCAGAGCCGGGCCAGGCTGAAGCCAGGAGCCTGGAACTCCATCCAGGCCTCCGGTGTGGGTGGCAGGGATCAAGGTATTTGAGCCATCGCCCGCTGACTCCCACGTGCCTATCAGCAGGATGCTGGAATCTGGAAGCAGAGCTGGGACTCAAACCCAGGCACTCTAGGGGGTGGGGTGTCCCAAGAAGCACGTTAACTGCCCACCTAGTTTGGTGGCTTCTTCCCTCCCCCCCCCCTCCCTCCCTCCCTCCCTCCCTCCTTCCTTCCTTCCTACCTTCCTTCCTTCCTTCCTTCCTTCCTTCCTTCCTTCCTTTCTTACAGATTTATTTATTTATTTGACAGTTACACAGATAGAGAAGGAGAGGGAGGGAGGGAGGGAGAGAGAGAGAGAGAGAGAGAGAGAGAGAGGTCTTCCTTCCACTGGTTCACTCCTCAAATGGCTGCACTGGCCAGAGCTGAGCCGATCCGAAGCCAGGAGCTTCCTCCAGGTCTCCCACGTGGGTGCAGGGACCCAAGTACTTGGGCCATCTTCTACTGCTTTCTAGACCATAGCAGAGAGCTGGATCAGAAGCAGAGCAGCCGGGACTCAAACTAGTGCCCATGTGGGATGCCAGCACTGCAGGTGGCGGCTTTACCTGCTATGCCACAGTGCCACTCCCGAGATTTATTTATTTATTTGAAAGGCAGAGTAACAGAGACAGACACACACACAAACACACACACTCACACACACACACACGGGGGCGGGGGGCTATCTTCCAACCAGTGGTTCCCTCCCCAAATGCCCACAACAAAATGGACTGTGCCAAGCAGAAGCCAGAAGCCTGAAACACCATCGGGATCTCCCATGTGGGTGGCAGGGGCCCGCCCAAGCCCATCTTCCACTGCATTCTCAGGCACATTAGCAGGGAGCTGGAGTGGAAGTGAACAGCCAGGACTTGAACCAGGGACTTTGAAATAGGGTGCCGACGTTGCACGTGGCAGCTTCACCTAGTTCACCACAATGCCAGCCTGACTTCTTTAAAAAGAAAAATTGCAACTTTTTTTTTTAACTTTAAAAAGCCCATTTATTTGAAAGGCAGAGAGACCAATAGAGAGACTTCTTCCATTTGCTGGTTCACTCCCTGAATGCTTGCAATAGGCTCGGAGGTGATAATGTGCAGGTGGGATGTGTAAAGTCAGTACTCCACTGACGGTGCATTTGCTGGCAATGCTACCGACACGCCGTGGCCACACAAGTGGCTGGCTAGGCAGCATAGAGGAAGAGATTGTTTTATTTATTTATTCTATTTGACAGATGGAGTTAGTGAGAGAGAGAGAGACAGAGAGAAAGGTCTTCCCTCCGTTGGTTCACCCCCAAATGGCCGCTATGGCTGGTGCTGTGCTGATACGAAGCCAGGAGCCAGGTGCCTCCTCTTGGTCTCTCATGCGGATGCAGGGGCCCAAGCACTTGGGCCATCTTCCACTGCGCTCCCGGGCCACAGCAGAGAGCTGGACTGGAAGAGGAGCAACCGGGACTAGAACCCGGCGCCCATATGGGATGCCGGTGCCACAGGCGGCGGATTAACCAAGTGAGCCACGGCGCCAGAAGAGACTGCTTCAAGGCAGTCTTATGCTCCCTTACTAAAGCTTGGGTGTACTTTTATTTTCCAAGATTTATTTTATTTATTTGAAAGAGAGAGAGAGAGAGAGAGTTAGAGAGAGAGAGAGAGAGGTCTTCCATCCTCTGGTTTCCCAAATGGCCGAAATAGCCAGAACTGAGCTGTTCTGAAGCCAGGAGCCAGGACCTTCTTCCTGGTCTCCCACATGGGTGCAGGAGCCCAAGGACCTGGGCCATCCTCTGATGCTTTCCCAGGCCATAGCAGAGAGCTGGATCGGAAGTGGAGCAGCCAGGACTTGAACCAGCACCCATATAGGATGGCGGCGCTGCAGACCAGGGCTTTACCCCACTGCACCACAGCGCCCTCCTTGGGCGTGCTTTTCAAGGGGGCAGTTTTCTTTGCTGCCCTGCCCAAAGCTGATTGCTCTTGGTGCTAGCAATTCCTTTTCTAAAAGAGTTGGGACAGAGCGGATTAAGCCATTCCATGTGAACACCAGTTTGAGTCCCGGCTGCTCCACTCCCCATGCCAAAAAATAAATCAATAGGGTTTAAAGCCAGTCTGTGGGCCGGTGCCGCGGCTCACTAGGCTAGTCCTCTGCCTTGTGGTGCTGGTACACCCTGTTGGGGCACCAGATTCTGTCCCGGTTGCTCCTCTTCCAGGCCAGCTCTCTGCTGTGGCCCGGGAGTGCAGTGAGGATGGCCCAAGTGCTTGGGCCCTGCACCCCATGGGAGACCAGGAGAAGCACCTGGCTCCTGCCATCGGATCAGCGCGGTGCGCTGGCCACAGCGCGCCGGCCGCGGCGGCCATTGGAGGGTGAACCAACGGCGAAAAGGAAGACCTTTCTCTCTGTCTCTCTCTCTCACTGTCCACTCTGCCTGTAAAAAAAAAAAAAAAAAAAAAAAGCCAGTCTGTGGGCAACTGAGAAATGGCTGGGCTGACGGGAGCGCATTTTGTGCGCTTTGCTGGGATTCAGTGTCAATGGAAAACATAAAGCAATCCACAAGAACTTTAGTGGCAGGGCAGACAGGCTGGGAAGGGTGGGACAATGGCCCTGGATGGAAGAGGCCCCCGAGAGGGGTTGCACGGCGCTGAGTGGACTTAACGCTGCAGAGACACGTGCACGACGCACAGATGTTACCCCATTTTAATCCCAGTCCCTGGGCAGCTGGTATCTCCCACTAGGAAGTGCAGGAGCCGGGGCCTGCTTTATAGTGATAAGATGGTGCTAGTGGTGCAATGAACGTGAAGCCGTGGGGCGTTGGTGGGCTGGGGTTGGAAGGCGCAGGCACCCAAGGCGGGCCAGCAGGTGTGTCCGCACAGCTGCACCCTACGCAGGAACCCGTCGGGCTCTTTCCCCTCTTGTGGTCTGGCGGACGGCAGGTGGCGCTATTTCACATATTTGGGGACGAGGAAGAACGAACCCGACCGATGTTGGGAAGTGGGCCTTTGCACCCTGATAGGTAACTCTGCCAGCTGCTGGAGCGCAGGAGCGGCTAGGACAGGTGAGTCGTGGTCCCCTTACATCCCTTAGAGCTCCCCAGCTGGGCCCCGGCAGGGGAAGGGCTGGGACCCACTCTCCCGTGTGTCTCCCACGTGTATCCCCAGTGTCTTTGGAATGTGCTCCAGCGACATCCTGGGTGGTGGCTTCTCCCTGGGAGGGGCGAGGTAACTGGGAGGCATCCTCACACAGCGCACGCCTTCCGTCCCCGCGGCTGTCTCCCTCTGCCTGGCTCCAGGCGGCTGCCATGGCGTGGCCAACCACCCTTGGTCCTAAGGTTGCCCCTTTCCCTAGAAAACTCAGACTGTTCTGAGGAGTCAGATAACACAGGCCATGCACTCAAAAAATAGCTCCTCACATTAAAAAAGAAAAAAGTATAATTAGGGGCCGGTGCTGTGGCATAGTGGGTTAAAACCCCAGCTTGCAGCACCAGCATCCCATAAGGGCACCGGTTTGAGTCCCGGCTGCTCCACTTCCCATCCAGCTCTCTGCTGTGGCCTGAGAAAGCAGGAGAGGATGGCCCAAGTGCTGGGCCCCTGCACCCACATGGGAGACCTGGAAGAAGCTCCTGGCTCCTGGCTTCAGCTCAGCTCTGGGTTGCGGCCACTTGGGGGAGTGAACCAGCAGATGGAAGACCGATCTCTCTCTCTCTCTCTCTCTCTCCCTCTCTGTGTAACTGTCTTTCAAATAAATAAAATAAATCTTTAAAAAATAAAAATACTAAAATTATAATTAAATCTCGGGTTCTCGTCTGATGATCTTGGGTTCAGAAAGCCCAATGGAGAAGGGTGGAGCACCGGACCAGGAGAGAGCTCTCCCTCTAACGCCAGCTGGTGTTCGATTGCTGCCAGGGCCTTGCTGCCGACAATGACAGGACTCTGGGGAGTGAAAGCCCGGCACCGGTTCCACAGCTTCAGCAAGTTCTGAACAGCCCAGCGCTGCAAGGCTGCAGACCCCGTGCTACACAGGTCCCTTCCCCGGCCCGCTTCTCCGCCCCACCCTCGTTTTCTTCCTGCCTCCTTTTTCTCACGGTGTTTTGATTCCTGAGGTTTTATTTCATTTGTGTGGGTCTGTAAACAGCCTGGCGTTCTTTCTGAAATAGGGAAGGGGATGAATCCATGGAAAGAAAAATATGGCTCTAAAAGGTTAGATGTTTAAAAAGATTTCATATTTTATTCATTTGAAAGGCAGAGTGACAGAGAGGCAGAGAGAGGGGGGAAGGGAGAGAGAGATTGTGGGGAGCAACTCGGACTATACTGTTACTGGAATTAAGACTTATTCTATGCATCTGCTCTCCCACAATATGGCGCTGGGAGAGAAGAAAACAGTTTCTACACAGCTGCCTCCAGTTCAGCCAATAAACTGTAGGACTTGCTCCTGATTGGAGGAGAGCAGCGTGCTCGGCGTGTGGGCAGCCGAGTTGGGATTGGTGGAAGAGGACTATATAGGAGGAGAGAGACGGCATGCACCAGGAACATCTAAGGGGAACATCTAAGGGGAACACCTGTGCAGCCCCCGAGAGAGCCGGCCGGCGGTGTGCTGCTCCCCTGCGGAAGTGGGGAAAGTGGCCAGGGGGAACCGCCCTTCCACGGAGGTGGAAGGGACAGTAGCCAACCCGGGAAGAACCAGCAGCAAACCCGGGGAGGGCCGAGCAGACGAAAGAACAGCGCAGGGTCTTGTGTCGTTCCTCCACGAAGACGGGGAGCGACATAATGGTGCCGTGACTCGGATATGAAGCCTAGGCAGGGTTTAGTGTCGTTCCTCCATGAAGAGGGGGAGCGACAGAGATCTTCCATTCACTGGTTTATTCCCCCAAATAGCTGCAATGACCAGGGCTGGGCCAGGAGGAAGCCAGGAGCCCAGAACTCGATCCAGGTCTCCCATGTGGGTGCAGAGGCCCAAGCACTTGGGCCATCATCTGCTGCTTTCCCAGAAGCATTAGCAGGGAGCTGGATCGGAAGTGGAGCAGCTGGGACTGGAACCTGGTGCACCAACTGTGGGATGCTGGCATCACAGGCAGCAGCTAAACCTGCTGTGCCCCATGCCAGCACCAGATGTTTTGATTTTGGCTGAACTTTCGGCTGATGTAAGAAAATGACCACATGCCGTGGTGACCATAATTTCCAGAACCCTGAAAGACTGGTGGCCTGGGCCCGTGCTGTGGTGTGGCAGGTAAAGCTGTTGCCTATGACACCGGCGTCCCATATGGGCACAGGTTTGAGTCCCAGCTGCTCCACTTCCGATCCAGCTCCCTGCTAATGTGCCTGAGAAAGCAGTGGGAGATAGCCCACATGCTTGGGTCCCTGCACCCGCTTGGAAGACCCAGAAGAAACTCCTGGTTTTGGTGTGGTCCAGCCCTGGCCGTTGTGGCCATTTGGGGAGTGAAGCAGTGGATGGAAGACCTCTCTCTCTCTCTCTGTAACTCTGCCTTTCAACAAATAACTACATCTTTTTATTTATTTACTTTTTATTTTTTTATTTTTTGACAGGCATAGTGGACAGTGAGAGAGAGAGACAGAGAAAAAGGTCTTCCTTTTGCCATTGGTTCACCCTCCAATGGCCGCCGCGGCTGGCGCGCTGTGGCTGGCGCACCGCGCTGATCCGATGGCAGGAGCCAGGTACTTATCCTGGTCTCCCGTGGGGTGCAGGGCCCAAGCACTTGGGCCATCCTCCCCTGTACTCTCTGGCCACAGCAGAGAGCTGGCCTGGAAGAGGGGCAACCATGACAGAATCCGGCGCCCCGACCAGCACTAGAACCCGGTGTGCCGGCGCCGCAAGGCAGAGGATTAGCCTCGTGAGCCGGGCGCCGGCCCTACATCTTTAAAATAGGTAAATTCTGCTCTCACTGTGCCCTGTCTGTGTGCCTCTGCTTTGACTTCTTATCTCCATGGGGCCAAGAACTTGGAAGAAAAATTAAGATACTGATGCCCATAACAAGGATCACTCAACTGACAGCTCTCAACTTTTACATGATGTTTTCTATTACAGGAGTCTCTCTTCCCTGGTTCCCAGCCTAGGGACACCCACACCCTTCTTCCTAGTCCAAAGCCAAGACAGCAAGGCCTAGATGGAGATAGGACAGGGGCTCCTGGCCTGAGAATCTGCCTCTTTTCCAGATAGTTCATATTTGGAATGAACCACACATACACACACACACACACACACACCCCTCCCTGCCATGCTCAGGACTGTCTCTGCAGGACCACCCTTCCTTCTTCTTCTTTTTCTTTTTTTTTTTTTTTAAGATTTATTTATTTATTTATTTATTTGAAAGTCAAAGTTACACAGAGAGGTAGAGCCAGAGAGAGAGAGAGAGAGGTCTTTCATCCGCTGGTTCACTCCTCAAATGACCACAACAACCAGAGCTGAGACGATCCTAAGCCAGGAGCCAGGAGCTTCCTTTGGGTCTCCCATGTGGGTGCAGGGGCCCAAATACTTGGGCATCTTCTACTGCTTTCCCAGGCCATAGAAAAGAGCTGGATGGGAAGTGGAGCAGCCGGGTCTTGAACTGGCGTCCACATGTGATGCCGGTTCTTCAAGCCAGAGCGTTAACCCACTGTGCCACAGCGCCGGTCCCTCTCCTTCCTTCTGATGTACCTTCCTGGCACCACTTCCACTCCAGACAGCGTCCTGCAGCTTCCAACACCAGCCTTGCCTTTCCGTTGCAACTCTGTCTTCTCCCCGTTCAAGGACAAACACCACCGTCTACGCACTTAGAGGTGTTCCCCTGACTTCTCTGAGGGCTTCCAAACAGCGGCTTGTGGTCAGAGGCATCTAAGCGTGGAGGAGTCGTTAGTTAACTATCACACGGCATTGCAAAGGAGTTTAGAGAGGAAAGAGATTGTAGAGGGGCTGGTGCTGCGGCATAGCAGGTAAGGCCATTGCCTGCGATGCCGGCATCCCATATGGGCTCCAGTTCAAGACCCAGCTGCTCCACTTCTGATCCAGCCCCTGCTAACGTGCCTGGGAAAGCAGTGGAAGATGACCCACGTGCTTGGGCCCCTGCACCCACGTGGGAGGCCTGGAAGCAGCTCCTGGCTCCTGGCTTCTGCCTGGCCCAGCCCTGGCTGTTGCAGCCTTTTGGGGAGAATGAACTAGCAGATGGAAGACCTCTCTGTCTCTCCTCACCTCTCTGTAATTCTGCTCTTCACATAAATAAAAAAATAAATCAAAGAGAGAGAGAGAGAGAGAGAGAGAGAGAGAGAGATCTTAGAGATCACCCACTGCCACTCCTGCAGAGGACTGGGTGTTTCCACAACTCACTGACGGTCTCACAGCTAAAGTGACTTCCCGTTGGCCCTGGGGCAGGCGTCTGGTGCAGCTGTGAAGATGATACCTTCGGGGACTCTTCTGTCCCACACTGCAGTGCCTGGGTTCTAGTCCCAGCTCCGCTCCCAACTCCAGCTTCCCGCTAACGTGTACCCTCGGAGGTGGAGGTGTGCTGCCGGTGGCCAGCTCCCTGCCACACACACGGGAGATGTGAATTGAGTTCCAGGCTCCTGGCTTCCGTCTGGTCCAGCCTTGGCTGTTGCAAGGACTTAGGGGAGTAAACCAGTGAATGAGAGACTGATCTCTGTGTCTCTCTGCCTTCCAGAAACACAAACGTAAACGCATACATAAAGTCAAATCTAACTATCCCCAAACCTTTTCTTACCACCCCATTCATTTGGCCTCTCTCACATCTAAACATACAAAGGTACTTCAGAAAGTTCATGGAAAAGAGGAATTTAAAGATAAGTTGACTTTGGTGCAAAAAAAAAATGGAAATCTATGTATAGTTTTTTCATAGTAACATTTTCTGTGAATGTTCGGAAGATCCATTGTGAATTAGTCTGGAACTTCCATTACAAAAGGAAGTTATATACCCCACACATATGTCTATACCCAACAGAATAGCAGAACTGGTAACTAATTAATAAAGATTTTATTTATTTGAATAGCAGAGTGATTGGGGGGAGAGGGAGAAAGACAGAGCGAGAGTGAGAGAGAGAGAGCTTTTCCATCTGCTGGTTCACTCCCCAAACAGTCACAACAGCCAGGGCTGGGCCAGCCCAAAGCCAGGAGCCTGGAATTCTACCCAGGTCTCCCGTGTGGAGGGACGGGACCCAACTACTTGGGCCATCACCTGCTGTCTTCCCAGGCACATTAGAAGAGAGCTGGATCAGAAGTGCAGCAGCTGGGACTCAAACCTGCACTCTGTTATGCGATGTTCACCTTGCAAGAGGCAGCTTAACCCACTGGGCCACAACGCCAGCCCCTAAAATTGAGAATTAAAGTAACAGAGGAAGAATTATTTGTATTATATATACATTTTTATTTTAAAAATATTTTATTTTCTATTTGAAAGGCAGAGAGAGAGAGAGAGAGAGAGAATCTTCCATCCTCTGATTCATTCCCCAAATGCCCACAATGGTCAGGGCTGGGCCAGGAGCCTAAAACTCAATCTGGGTGTCCCACATGGATGGCAGGGACTCCAGTCCTCAAACCAACACCTGCTACCTTCCGGGGTGCCCATTAGCAGGCATATGGATCCAAAGTGGAGGGTCCAGGACTTGATCCGGCTACTCCAACATGAGAAGTGGGTTTTTCAAACACCCATTAACTGCTGTACCAAACACCCACCCCTGTATACACCTTTAGCAGCTGTGAGAGGCAGACACCTAATACAAGAGATAAATAAGTGAGTCTGAGGGAAGAGAACATGCCATTCATTGGGTGGGAGCTCTGGGAGAAACCATGGAAACGCAGATGTAGCCCTATGTTCATGAAACAGACACAAACTAATCATTCTAATAACAGACAGACTTTGATCAATGCTGTCACAATTAGGAATTCCATGTCACTGTGTGTGAATGAAAATCCTACACACATGAAGAAATTTGTCTGTAGGCCCAAACAAATTACAGGTCTGTAGATAATGTAACAGGTGTATGACATGGAACTTTTCATTTGGGGGTCCATTCACATGTGCTATTTTTCACTCTTGTTCCCAGTGGACAAGGGTGGGGTCATTTGGGATTAATTATGAAATAGCTTCCAACTTGGCTTTCTGTACACAGAGATCCTCACTGGTGTTTGTCTTACCTCTGGTGTGGTTCTAGGTTCTGGGGTAGTAAATACACCTGTTCTTCCAGACCCTACATCCAGCATTCTCCTTACTGAGTCCTCTCGGATGCCTCAAAGGTCTCCAAGGCTCAACATAGCAAAACGGAACACGAGGCACTGGTGTAGTGGTGCAGTGCGTTAGGCTACCGCCCACCACACCTGCATCCCATATAGAGAGCAGGTTCCAGCTCAGCTTCCAATCCAGTTCCCTGCTAATGCGCCTGGGAAAGCAGTGGAGGATGATCCAAGTACTTGGGTCTTTGCCACCCATGTGGGAGACCCAGATGGAGTTGCAGGCTGCTGGCTTTGGCCTGGCACGGTACTAGTTGTTACAGCCATCTGGCGAGTGAACCAGCAGACGGATGGAAGATCTCCGTCTTTCCCTCTCTCTGTAACTCTGCTTTTCAGATACAGAGATAAATAAACCTTTTAAAAACTGGAACATCCTTGGGACTGGTGCTATGGCACGGCAAGTAAAGCCGCCGCCTGCAATGCCAGCATCCCATATGAGCACTGGTTCAAGTCCTGGCTGCTCCACTTCTAATCCAGCTCTCTGCTAATATGCATGGGAAAGTGACAGAAGATGGCTCAAGTCCTTGGGCTCCTATACCCACGTGGGAGACCTGGAAGAAGCTCCTGGCTTCAGATAGGCCCACCTCTGGCTGTAGAAGCTATTTGAGGAATGAACCAGCAGATGGAAGACCTCTCTCTCTCTGTGCCTCTGCCTCTCTGTAACTCTGCCTTTCAAATAAATAAATAAATCTTTAAAAAACAAACAAAAAAACAAGACGCCTGGGGCATCCTTCTTCTAGTGTTTCCTGTCTTAGTCGGTGGTGTTGCTGTCCACACAGTTATGCTGTCCACACAGTTATGCAAACCAGAAAGCTGGAGCCAGAACATAGTCTCCCTGAGGGCAGGCACCTGGCCTTTCTAAATTTCTCTTTTTATCTCTAGGGCCCAGAACAGTGCATGGCACAAGAGCGGGTTCTTTGTTTGTTTGTTTTTAGATTCACGGATTTATTTATTTGAAAGGCAGAGAGAGAGAGAGGTTCAAAATGGTCACAGTGGAGGACCTGCTTCCTATCCAAAGGAAAACTACTCAGCAAATAAATATGAATATAGACAATGTTGTCAGCCCAAAGATTTTCATTCTGTTCTGCACTGAAGAGATGCTTTACAAATCAGGGTTTAAAAATGTTTCAAAAACCAGGGTACTTTCACAGGATGGAACTTAACAGCTGCTGGAAGTTAGTTTCATGAACTTGTCCAGTTCAGTGAGAAAAATGTGTGAGAAACAGGATAAGAAATGGTGTCCACAGCATGCACTTGATTATCCCTAAAGGAAAGTATGCATAAAAAACACTGGAAAGAAAAATACCCCAGAACAGCAGCGGTTATGTTTTCCAACCTGGAAGATAAGTGCTTTTTTTTTTTTTTTCAAATACTTTCTAGTTTTCGGCGTTCCAGGTTTCCAGTCTCTAATCCTGTCTCTCAGATGAGCACCGGGACTGTGACCCCCAAAGGAAGGAAGTGCACTGTTTCGGCTGCCGCCTGGATGAACCTCACGCACGTTGCGCTGATGGGAAGACGCCAGGCACAAAAGGCCATGAGGGGTCTGCCTGCACCGCTGAGTGATGTCCAGCCCAGGAAAATCTGCGGACAGAGGGCAGCGGGCAGGGGCGCCAGCAGATTGGGACTGAGTGCTCCGGGAGAGGGGGAAGGGCTTTCCCTCCAACACGGCGGCCTTGGGCCAAGGAGAGACGCAAGTGCGAAAGTGCAGGATGGAGTTCAGAGGCGTGACAGTGGCAAGCTGGTGGGGGAAAGCTGGTCCATGAGATAATCACATTGGAAAAACAAAAAACCAAAAACCACGAATCTCAACCCTGTCTGGTACCACGTGGTGGGGAAAATAGTGTCCTGCATTGAAAAGCTGCCTTGGCCGCAGTGACCCTGAGACTCCTGACTCTGACTCAACGGCAGCTCCTTACGCTGCTGTACCTTGTATGTAACTGACAGTAATGTGGCATCCATGACAACAAATGGTCCAGCAAAGGGGCCCCCTCCCCGTGGAACACACCAGTGCTGCCGCCATTTGCTCATTCATTTCAATATTCCTAATCCATAAAAGTGTCTATGAGTTTATCTTTTTAAAAACGTAGTTATTTATCTGAAAGGCAGAGAGAAAGACAGACATATGGAGAGACGGACAGAGAGACAGAGAGAGCTCCCCTCTGCTGGTTGCTGGTTCACTCCCCAGATACCGGCAGTGGCTGAGATTGGGTTGGGTCTAAAGCCAAGAGCTGGATGCCAGGAACTCAATCCAGGTCTCCCAGATGAATGGGGGAGAATCCAATTACCCGAGTCAACACTGCTGTCTCCCAGGGTCTGCATCAGCAGGAACACACACAGACACACACACACACGCACACACACAGACACACACACACATTTCAATCACTGGTTCATTTTCCAAATGTCTGCAATAAGTGGGGTTGCTCTAGGCTAAAACCAGGAGCCAGGATCTGCATCTGGGTCTCCCACATAAGTGGCAGCTGCCCAAGCACTTGGGCCATCTTCTGCTGCCTTCCTAGACACATTAGCAGGAAGTTGGAGCAGAAGTAGAGTAGCCGGGACTTGAACTGGCCCTCTTATATGGGATGCAGGCATCTTAAGCAGTTGGCTTAATCTTCTGTCCCATATGCCAGTCCCAAAATAAAATTTTCATGTATTAATTTTTGTATCTGAGAATCATTATTTTATATTTAAAAATAATTATTAGGGGGCCTGGTGTTGTGGTGCATCAAGTTAAGCCACCACCTGCAATGCTGGCATCCTACATGAGTGCCAGTTCAAGGGCTGGTTGCTCCCCTCTGATCTAGCTCCCTGTTAATGCACCTAGGAAGGCAGCGAATGATGGCCCAGCTACACAGGAGACCCTAATGGAGTTCCGGGCTCCTGGCTTCAGCCTGGCCCAGCCCTGACTGTTCTGGCCATTTGGGGAATGGCCTCTCTTTCTATCACTCTCCCCTTCAAATAAATAAATCTTTTTTTAAAAGAATGCAAAAGTGATTATAGGATACCCATTTCATGGAATACAACAAACCAGTAACGACAAGTTATTGCTGCATGAACAGCACTGGTGAATGTCATAAACATAACACTGCATGGAGGGCTTCAGACCCCAAAGAAATGCCTCATATCTGATACTTCTATGTAATGTTCAAAAATAAGAAATGAGGTGGCCGGCGCTGCGGCTCACTAGGCTAATCCTCTGCCTTGAGGCGCCGGCACACCGGGTTCTAGTCCCGGTCGGGGCACCAGATTCTGTCCCGGTTGCCCCTCTTCCAGGCCAGCTCTCTGCTATGGCCAGGGAGTGCAGTGGAGGATGGCCCAGGTGCTTGGGCCCTGCACCCCATGGGAGACCAGGAGAAGCACCTGGCTCCTGCCATCGGATCAGCGCGATGCGCCAGCCGCGGCGGCCATTGGAGGGTGAACCAACGGCAAAAGGAAGACCTTTCTCTCTGTCTCTCTCTCCCTCTCTCACTGTCCACTCTGCCTGTCAAAAAATAAATAAATAAATAAATAATTAAAAAAAAATAAGAAATGAGTGGCCGGTGTTATGGCACAGAAGGTTAAGTTGCTGCTTGCAATGCTGGCAACCCGTACGAACGTGGTTTGAGTCCTGGCTGTTCTACGTCTGAGCAGCTTCCTGCTGCTGTCCCCAAGTGCTCGGACCCACGTAGGAGCCAGGGGTGCAGTACCAGCCTCCTGGCTTCTGCCTGGCCGAGCCCTAGCTGCTGTAAAAGAAATAGCGTTAACCTTTGGAGGGGAGGGCGTCTGGGACAGATCTTTTCCGGTGCTGAATCAAAGAATGAGAAATAAGCTAGGAGACAAGAGGCGATTCTGAACGCAGGAGGCACGGGCAGGTGGCACGGGAGGGAAGGGACCCTTTTCTAGGGCTTGTATTTGTGGGACCCCGGGCCCTTCTCTATGAGGACCTGGGGAATGGGAAAGGTCACACACACACCTTTGGGTTTGCTGACACGAGCTTTGTGAAACAAAGCAATCCTATCAACAAGACTGCAGGGGACAAGGGTTGCCACTTCCCTGCTGAGGCCGCCTCTGACCTCCACAGCCCCTGGGGCTGTCAGCCTGGTGTCCAGGACTCGCCCCGCCCCTTGCTGACCCCAGGAGGCAGGAAGCCCACGCTCTCCGGGCGTGCACCTGGCAGTAGGCACAGGCAAGCCAGCGCCGGGGAGCTGAGGCTGGACAGGGAGAAGCCAGGCGGCTGTTTGTGAATGAGTCAGCGCGTGGACACTTGTCACCACGCCCAGAGACTGAGGCAAAGGAGCAAGACGGGCAGCCATGCCTAGGACTTTCGGCTCAGAGTTCCAGGGCAGTGCAACCCCCTTCTGCCCACCCACGCACAGTCCCCCCATCTGACATAACCACACCGCTCGGCCGGGCCCCTCCTGCCGCCCAGAGGCCGGGCGCTCTCCGCTCTGCTGCTTTGGAAGGAGGACAGGTGTCTCACCTGTCCTGTCTAACCTGCCCGGCACCTTGTCCACGTGCTCGGGGTGACTGAAACTCTCTTCCTCTTTCAGTGGGAGCTGGAGGCAGAGCGGGGTGGGAAGAAAGAACAGTCACCTCGCTGCACCCTGGCTGTGGGCGGGGCTTACCAACATCCGGGAATTTAGGGAACCTGCAAGGGTCCTGGCCTGCGGGAGGAGAAGGGGGTGGGGGTGGCGAAGCTGCAGCCCCCCGCCCCCTCGCAGGTGGGGAGCCAAGGCCTCAGTGCACCAGTCTCGCCCTCCCCTGTATTGTGCAGCCCCCAGCCCCGACTGTGGGTGTGTACAGTGGGAGAAGACAGATTCTTTCTCCTGCACGTCAGGGTGTCTTGGGGACAAGGTGTTCAGGCCTGGAGGAGCCAGAAGCAAATACCAAGGTTCCGGCGGGACAGCAAGCCAGCTCGGAGGAGGCCCACCCTGGGCCGGCGCTCCTGACTGCCCACTCTTGGGTTAAATTTCCAAGTCCTGCCTTGAGGGAGCCCCACCTCCCTGGGTTAATCCCTCTCAGAGTCAGGTGGTGTCAGAAAGCAGGATCTGGAGTTCTCCCAGCCTACCAGCTGTGTGTTCACCAGCTCTACTTGAAACCCAAACCAGTGAGGTCACACGGGGCTCCCCCTCCCTCTTTGTCCTCTAAGCCGTGGCAAACAGGTGCTTCTTCTCACACTCAGCCTATGCAGGGTCCAGCCAGATGTCACTCCTTGCTGATTGAGTGGATAGTGACGTCTTATTTATTTCAGTACCAGCTCAGAGGGCTAAGGGGTGGGCAGATGGGGCAGCAGGCAGACAGTCCCCAGGTGAAAATGAATGCTGGTGTCCGGCCATGGCTTGCTGTACTGGTGGTTGCTGGGCTATTTCTGCACATACCTACCTTGCACTTGAGCTCAGCCTGTGTCGCTGCTCGAAAGTCTGGTTCACCTGGTCTAACCTTGTGGCGCCCCCTTAGCCTGATCGTAGCCCACCCGGGCTGTCTTAAGTCAGTGTCTGCATCCCGGGTCCTCTTACAATATCCTACATTGCAACCACAGTGGGGCACTGCTTCCCTCCAATCGTGACCCTGGCCCCATACATTTGCTAGGCTGTTCTGTTCTCCTGAAATACCATGCCCTGTGTCTCCTCCTCTGCCCATAAAATCATTTAGGGCTCAGAGCAGTGATTACATCCTTCATAAAAATCCATCTGCTTAAAGAGAGCACCCTCTCCTCAGATCACCCAAAGTGGGAGCTACGGGTTAGTTTGGGTTGGAGTCACAGCTCCAGCTCTTGACTCCAGCTTCCTGCCAACACGGGCCCCTTGGGAGGCAGTGGTGACGGCCCCAGTAATTGGGTTTCTGCTGCGTAGGTGGGAGACCTAAGCTCAGTCCTGGCCATTGTAGGTATCTGGGAGTGAACCAGCAGGTGGCTCTCTGCTTCTCATCTTTCAAATAAACAATGAGTAAACACACCCAAAGCATTTTAAAATATTTTTAAAAGATTTATTTTATTTAGCTGAAAGGCAGAGTGACAGAAAGACACACACACATACACACACACACACAGAGATCTTATATCTGTTGGTTCACTCCCCAAATAGTTGCAATGGCCAAGGCTGGTCCAGGCTGAAGCCAGGAGTCAGGAACTCCATCTTGGTCTCCCATGTGGGTGCAGGGATCCAAGCACTTGGGCCATGATCCACTCCCTTCCTAGGCACGTGAGCAGGGAGCTGGGTTGGAAGTGGAACAGCCAGGACTTGAACCAGTGCTCCAGTATGGAATGTTGGCATTGCAAAGTGGTAGCTTAACCTTCTACACCACAACACCATCCGTGCAAAGCACTTTATTCATACAGTACTTTCTTTATAGCTTCATAGTGTGCCTTAGAACGGAGCCTTACCCATCACACCTAGCATATACCTGGCACAAAATAAGTTCTCAATACATCTTTATGGAAACGAATTGAGCCCCGAGGCTTAATGAGGTTACTGGATCATAAAGAGACAATGGCACTGAAGCAGCAGAATTGTGTTCGTCTTTCCTGCCCTGAACATGTCCACTGCCCTCTTTCCTTCTCCCTCCTTATCCCCGCTCAATATTTGCAACATCCTAAATAGGCCTTTCCCACACTATAGCAGCCCTCAGGTGCAAATCTGAGACAGAAAGGCTGTCTTCTAATTTCCTGCATTGTAAAAGGAGATATTAAGTGCTCCTGCTGGCTGGAATAACCTGCAAACTCTTTAGCTCAGTAGCACTGCCCAAGGATCTGTGTACACCCAGGTTTCTGCTGGAGTCTGTGAACAGACAAGTTGTCAAGTGTTGGGGAGGGGCCAACATTGTGCCACCGCCTGCAACGCCGGCATCCCTCATGGCCACCGGTTCGAGTCATGGCTGCTCCACTTCCGATCCCGCTCCCTGCTAATGCATCCGGGCAGGCACCAAGTGCTTGGACCCTTGCTACCCATGTAGGAGACCCTGGTGGAGTTCCTGGCTCCTGACTTTGTCCTGGCCCAGCCGTGGCCATTGTAGCCATTTAGGGAGCTGGGCCAGGCTGAAGTTAGAAGCCAGGAGCTCGAGTGGGGGTCTCCCACGTGGGTGGCTGGGACCAACTGCCTCCCTGGGTGCATATCAGGAGGAAGCTGGGATAGGGAGCGGCTTCACCGCTACGGCCGTGCCCTGCTGTGAGTGAAGTCTGGCAAAGGCCTTGGCGGGCAGTGAGGGCAGAGAGGGTAGCCGGGGCAGCCAAGGGGAAATGAAGTGCAGGCCTGCACAGAGGGAGGTTATCTGGGCTACAGGCATGTTTGTTCTCGAGGCAGAGATAGGGTGGGGCCCTAAGAGGAATGCCTTGAAATCCTCACGAGGCTAAAGCTAAGGCAGCTGGTGGCCAGGCGGCACGTCCAGCAAGTTAGTGACCACACCTGCAGATCCCGGCCACCAGGCAGGAAACTAGTGGCAGCCCAAGACCGGGGTTCTGAGGGACCTGGAAGAAGCCGGGGAGTCAGCTCTCAGCTCTGCTCCCCAATTCCGGCCTCTCCCTAGCTGTGACGCTGCAAGACCTTCCTACTATGTGGCCCACAGTTGAACGGCTGGGCCTTTGAACTAGGACCTGAGAAATGCAAGGGAAGCTGCCGATCCAACAGACATTGGGACAGGGCCGAGCCGGAGCTCTCTGCGGGAGAACCGCTGAAGGCGGCGCACGGAAGGGCTCTGGTCTCCATGTTTGGTTTGGCAACCCCACACTCAGTTCCTCCTTTCCTCCCTCTTCCTAACCCAGCCTCACCTTGGGGGCGGAGGGGACTCCCCAGACTTCCCGCCCCGCCCCACCCCAGCCCTCCTCAGGCCCTCACAAGATCCCCCCTTCTCCTGGGCCCCCCTGCACCCTCCCACCCTCCCCCGCAGCAAAGCACGCGCGGCTGAAGCAGGAAGCGCAGTGAATGGGACACCGCCAGTCACAGCTTATGGACAACTGAACACGCCCCGGGCACCCAGCTCAGAGCCTTAATCCCTAGTGTTGTGTGTGTGTGTGTGTGTTTTTTTTTTTCCAAACAGCAGTCCTACAGAGGTGATTGTTTACTTCCTTTTACAGGTGGAGACACGGAGGCACATTAGGTAATCTGCGCAAGCCCACCCCCGCCCCGCCCCGCCCCGCCCCGCCCGTCGGTCTCCCTCCCACCGCAGCGGTTTGGCCAGCTCTGCTGGGGCCGTGCGACCTTGGCCACTGAGGGGCCCAGTCCCCTCTTCGGGGCCCCCGGAGCCGCGCAGGCCGGCCGGGAGCCCGCAGGTGCAGCGCCCGGGGGCGGGTCGGAGAGGGGGCGTGGCCGGACAGGGGCGTACCCGGGGGCGTGTCGCTGAGGGGGCTCACCCGGGGGCGTGGCCGGAAGCCTCAAAGTGCCCGGGCGGCGGGGCGAGCCGCAGAGAGCCGCTCGGCCGGGCCCCCGCGTTGTCACCATGTCCCTGGCGGCCTCGGCGGGCCGGGGCCCGGGGGCCTTGTGGTCCCCGACCCACGTGCAGGTCACGGTGCTACAGGCACGAGGTCTGCGGGCCAAGGGCCCCGGGGGCACTAGCGACGCGTACGCGGTGATCCAGGTGGGCAAGGAGAAGTACGCCACGTCGGTGTCCGAGCGCAGCCTGGGCGCGCCCGTGTGGCGCGAGGAGGCCACCTTCGAGCTGCCGCCGCTGCTGGCTTCCGGAGCGGCGCCCGCGGCCGCCGCCACCCTGCAGCTCACCGTGCTGCACCGCGCGCTGCTCGGCCTCGACAAGTTCCTGGGCCGCGCCGAGGTGGACCTGCGGGAGCTGCACCGGGACCAGGGCCGCCGCAAGACGCAGTGAGTGCGGGCCTGGCGGGGGAGCTTACCGAGCGGACCCTTGGCCCGCTTCGGCCGATCGTTGGATTCTCGCCTCTTCCAGTCCCGTGCGGCTGTCCCGCCCTGGCGCCCCCAGTCCGGGGGCCCCGGTGAGAGCAGGGCCGGCGCGCCCGGCCCACGGTAGCACCAAGGCAGCCTTCGATGAGACGAAACTGTGGGGGCAGACGCGGACTCGCGCTGGCCCACGGGGAAGACCTCCTGAGCGGCGGGGGCCAGGACCCCCGGCCCTAGAATCGAATCCAGAGTGGGCCGGGCGGGGAATGGGGAATGCACCCCGGCTTGGCGGATCCCACGCCCACTCCGCACCTGCCCAGGGAGCTGTTGTGCAGGGTTTGGCCCCGCAGCTGGAAGGCTACAACAATTTGCTCTTTGCCCTGGGATTCCCAAGAGATGGGTGGCTCCCAGGCCCGCCCCGGCTGATTAGAAGCCAGCTTTGCTTCTCACTGGAGTTTGTCGAGTTCTTCTTTGTGGGCCTGTTGGTGGATGGCTGCTCCCCTGTGTGGGGCAGCAGGTTCTGTCCGGGTCAGGGAAACCTGGAGAAAACCCCCATACACTCCAAGACGTTACCGGTGAACTTGATCTCTTTTCCAGGTGTTTGGAAGGGCAGTGCTTAACCGAATGGAACTTTTGGTTTTGTCCTGAGACCAGGCCCAGCCTTGATTAGATTCACTTCCGCCCGCTACCTCCCCCGACTCTGACTGTGCAAGCGCGTTGCTACTCGAACCCTAGGGTTTAGGAAGCTCCTGATTCCCTGAGCGTAGTTTAGATCTTCAGAGAGAGTTCTGGTTTTCCCACATGGGGGAGGCAGGAGACGCCGGAGGGTGTAGCTGCCCGGCTGCCTTCACTGTCGGCTGGCTGGGGTCGCAGTCCCGGATTCGCTCTTCTGAGTAGGGAATTCTGGGCTTCAGTCAGATAGCCAGCCTTGGCGTGAGTGTGGATGGAGCACCTTGCAGGCCATAAGGTGAGCAGCGCCTCGCCAAGGAAGGGCCCGAGCGATGGCAGCTCTCCATCCCGCCGGGGCCTTGGGTTGTTGGCTGTTGGCCAAACTTGGTCTTGCCCCATCCCGGGGTGTGTGGCTATGCACTTCCGTGTCTGCTGTGTCTCAGGGGAGTGCTGTGTGCCCTTGAGACGCAGGTGGATGTGGAGGGGGACTCTGGAGTCTCATGTCCGGTGTCCACTGTGGCTCTGACTCATTGTGTGGGGTTGCTCCATCTCGAGACACCCAAGTTTCCCTGTTTCTCAATGGGGCAGGGTTGCCACACGTAATTGATGTTTGCAGGCTGCATGGGCTCCTAGGGTCATGGGGGCTGGGCGTGGATTCAGAAGGCTCTGTGGCTGCTTGGTGAGAGGTGAAACCCCCTGCAAGCTCTTTGTCAGGGAGGGCTCAGTCTGCATCTGCGTGTCCCTCACCTTCTCCAGTGGGACCCTGAGGCTAGACGGTTATTGCTGGCTTGCCCGGGAGCCGATCGCCGCTCCAGCACTCCCACCTTGTAGAAGGGTGCTTAGCTGATGTTTCCTTGTAGCTGGAGCAAGGCTCCTTGGGTCCTCCGGGTAGACTTAACGGCTGGCTCCCCACCTTGCTCCCTGGGACTTGCCAAGGTGTGGGGTTGAGAGGGAGCGCCCAGTTAGACAGAGCCTGTGGGGTGTCCTGCCGTATCCCCGGGACAGCTCAGACTGAGACTGAGACAGCCCTGAGAAGCAGAAGTTTCCATGAAAGACACGGGCTGGGCTGGGCAAGTCACTGAAACTAGTTGTTAATGGTTTCACTCCCCTCTTAGATCTTATAAAAAACCAGAAACAAAACAAGCTAAAATCTTGGTGTGTAGATCATGTGCCTGTCTTTTTTTTTTTTTTAATATTTATTTATTTATTTGAAAGTCAGAGTTATGCTGAGAGAGAGAGAGAGAGAGAGAGAGAGGCCTTCCATCTGATGGTTCACTCCCCAATTGGCCGCAGTGGCTGGAGCTGCGCCAATCCGAAGCCAGGAGCCAGGAGCTTCTTCCAGGTCTCCCACGTGGGTGCAGGGGCCCAAGGACTTGGGCCATCTTCTACTGCTTTCCTAGGCCACAGCAGAGAGCTGGATGGGAAGTGGGGCAGCCGGGACTAGAACTGGCGCCCATATGGAATGCCGGTGCTTCAGGCCAGGGCGTTAACCCACTGCACCACAGCGCGGCCCCATGCCTGTGTCTCAATCTCTAGGGAAGAAGAGTTGCTGTCACAGAACGTGACTTCCCTGTGATCCACAGGCTGGAACGCCAGGCAGGAAGGGCCTCCTGCACTGAGAGCGCCTCTTGTTTTCTCCCAAGCTCCCACCTACTGTATTTACTTGGAGCCATGAGAATGTACTTTTTATCAAGACTCAGGACTCCCCGACTTCAGTTTTAGTGTGATGACACACACCTTTCAAACACCATCGGGAAGAGGGTGTGGCCCTTCTGTATAGGGAAAGAGGAAATGAATTGGTACCGGGGCTTACACATCTGTTCCAGCCCTGGGGTTTCAGTGGGCCTTGGTTAAATGAGAATGAGTTGGTACCGTGATCACAAACAGACGAGGGAGAACCAGTGACCCACCGACACCTTTGTTGGATCCCAAGAGCAACACACTGGGGAACTGGGCTCTTCAGGACAGATTAAAGTATGTGTCCAGCCTGGTTGACGGGAAGGCTAATTGTAACTGAATATGGTGACACTTAATATGGTGACAGTCCTGGTGGAGAGACTGAGGGAGGGAGGGAGGGTCATTTTCTTGCAGCTAGTGAATTCAGGTACATACGACAGGGTTCGCATGTCATCAGCAGGTTAGGTATTTTGGAGAGCTGTAATTGTAAGCGGAGGCTGGGATATATTGATGGAAAGCCGAGTCAGGAAAATGTAAGGGCTTTGTTTGTCTTGGAGAGTTACTCTTGCTGAGCACTGACTTCTGTGACTGGAACAGTCTAGCTCACAGACTGTCAGCAAGCGGCGTTCACCTGCTGGCTGCCTCAGCACACTTGGGTTTCTTCTGTTGGTAGCGAGCTGGAAAATCTGAGCGATGTTGTGACGGTGCAGTGTTTTCTTTCTTGGAGTTTCCCTTCGAGATAACACTGGGCCTTATTGGAAACCCTGCCGCATCTCCCGGAGACACAGTCCCCTCCCACGCCAGCGTGGGAGACGCACGGCTCAGGGCTCGAGACGGGCTGCTCTGGAATAAACAGCCTTGACCTGCTTAGAGCAACAGAGCGAAATGAGTAAACCCGGGAGTGACGTCAGAGCCGCTCAGGTGGCGGGCAAGAGGCGCCGTGGTTTTGGATGACATTAATTATGATTTCCTTTGTCAAGCAGTTAGCATGGAGAAAGCCTGCTTTCCCCCTTCTCGTCCCTCAAGTTCGTGCCTTCTTTTAGTAAACTTTTTTTTTCTAAAGATTTATTTTATTTATTTGAAAGACAGTTACAGAGAGAAAGGTAGAGTCAGAGAGAGAGGCCTTCCATTCTGCTGGTTCACTTCCCAAATGACCACAAAGGCCAGAGCTGAGCTGATCAGGAGCCAGGAGCTCCTTCCGGGTCTCCCATGCAGGTACAGGGGCCCAAGGACTTGAGCCATCTTCTACTGCTTTCCCAGGCCATAGCAGAGAGCTGGATCGGAAGAGGAGCAGCCGGAACTCAAACCGGCACCGATATGGGATACCGGCACTGCAGAATGGGGCTTTAACCCACTGTGCCACAGCACCAGCCCCTTAGTATGTGTTTCTTAGCACCTCCTCTGTGCCAGGTGCTGGCCATTCAGCGTACGCAATGGCGAACAGGACAGGCCTGAGCCCTGCTTTCAGGAAGCTCAGAGCCTTGGGGGGTGGGGGCCGTGTGAAACCAGCACAGAAATAAATAACCATTTATCGTGCTGAGTACTGTGGAGCAAGAAAACAGGGCATCACAAAAGCAAAGAGTAGGAAGGACGCGATTAGAAGAAAGAGATTGCGGATAGCCCTCCCAAGGCAGAGAGCCGAGGAAGGCAGAGGAATCTCTTTGGTACAGAGCAGAGGGACACAACCGGATGGAGCAGGAGCAGCCTGTGCAAAGGCCCTGTGGTAGCCACCCTGTGTACAATGAGGCCTAACAGGAAGTTGTGTTTTTATTTCAGAGGAATAGTAAGTCACCAAGTGTTAAAAGCCCAGGAGAGGCGTGATCCGATTTGTTTGTCAAAGACGACTGTGATCATTGGGGTGGAGAACAGATTGGAACCCGGCCTCGCCTGGGATCAGACCAACTGAGCGCTGTCTTGGTAGTCCTGGAGGCGGACGTGATGGCTGGGGAGAGGGAAAGGCTTGGGTAGGTTTCAGAGAGAAATTTGGAGGTTCACTGTGATGGATTGGATGATGGACAGGAAGTGACCAATGAAATAAGAAAGCCTGGTGTTGACAGTGAACCAGGAAACGCAGCTGCTTTGTTCCCCAGCGGTCACCGTGAGACCAGGGTGAGGTCACCATTACACAGGCAGGCTGGGCAGTGGCACCCGTGTTGGCCAATGACTAGGAAACACGGCTGAGACAGGGTGTGCCTGTAAGTGGCTTCAAGGACGTATGTTTCAATACAGGCCGGCCTTTGTTTTGTTGTAATGGCATGGCTGACATAATTTCACGTAGGGGTTTTAGCACAGTTGATGAAGTCACAGGACTAAGAAAAGGAAAACAAGTAATAGACTAAGATGCGCACATCTCGTAACTTTTCAGGCCCCGGTATTGTGGTGCAGTGCGTAAAGCTGCCTCCTGCAGTGCTGGCACCCCTGTGGGCAGCGGTTCAAGTTCGGCTGCTCCACTTCCCATCCAGCTCCCTGCTAACGCACCTGGGAAAGCAGCAGAAGATGGCCCTAGTGTTTGGGCCCCTGCACTCACTTGGGAGGCCGGATGAAGCTCCTGGCTTTGGCCTGGCCCAGCCCTGGCCATTGCAGTCACTTGGGGGAATAAACCAGTACATGGAAGATCTGTCTCTCTTCCTCCTCTCTCTGTCACTCTGATTTTCAAATAAGTAAAATAAATATATTTTTTTTAATTTCATTTTGGTCCAAAAAATTCTGAAATCCATGCAATGAGCAATCTTCAAAGGGCTCATGGAAAATATATATTGTGGAGCCAGCGCTGTGGCGCAGCAGGTTAAAGCCCCGGCCTGTGGCTCCAGCATCCTATATAAGTGCCTGTTCGAGTCCCAGCTGTTCTACTTCCAGTCCAGCTCCCTGATGATTTGCCTGGGAAAGCAGTGGAAGGTGGTCCAAATCTTTGGGCCCCTGCACCCACATGGGAGACCCGGAAGAAGCTCCTGGCTCCTGGCTCCTGGCTTTGGATCGGCCCAGCTCTGGATTTTGTGGCCACTTGAGGAGTGAACCAGCAGATAGAAGACTCTCTCTCTCTTCTTTCTCTTTCTCTGTCACTACCTCTCTCTGTAACTCTGTCTTTCAAATAAATAAAATAGATTTTTTAAAAAAGAATGTGTATATTGTGGGAAAAAAAAAACAAACTGAGATTTCAAAACTTTTTTACAGCCAAATGAACTTACCTTTTAATTCCACCTTTCCCTGAACTTTTCTTGAGTCATCTTTGAATAACCTTAGGAAAGCCAAGCCCTTGGATGCAAACCACAGCTGTGGAGGTGAGCGAGCCATTTGAATGTTTTTCACACTCCATACTGGAGTGCAGATGGAGTCTCGGCAACTCCGTTTCCAATCCAGCTCCTTGCTACTGTGCCTGGGAAGGCAGCTGATGGTGGCTCAAGTGCTTGGGCCCCTGCACCCGTGTGGGAGACCTGGAAGAGGCTCCTGGCTTCTGGCTTCGGAACAGTTCAGCTCTGGCCTTTGCAGCCATTTAGGGAGTGAACCAGTGGATGGAAGACCTCTCTCTCACTCTGGCTCTCTCTCTGTAACTCTTTCAAATAAGGACCGGGCGCCTCAAGCAAAGGGCAACAGTGCCTGGCGGGGCCTGGGGGGGTGTGTTTCTCCAGGGGTGTCGCCACTTACAGCACCAGTCCCGTGGGGTTTCCCAAGGGAAAGCCCCTTGAGTTTTTAGTTTTGTTTTTTTGCTACTCATTTGCTATTAAAACAGGATTTAAAAAGGCTTTCCGTATGCGTTTCTTTTTTCTCCTCCTCTGGACTGACTGTGATCACAAGATAAATCGCAGATGGTCTGCTCCTCGCCAGAGCCCCATCCCAAGGGCTGTGTGATGGCCGAGGAGCGGACTGCGTGTTCTTTGATGTTAGTTGTGCTGAAGTTTCTTAGCTCCCTTTTGGACTGACCAACTGACCAAGGCGTGATGAACCAAACGATTGTCTTTTTTTTTCTCCCTCTTTTTTTTTTTTTTTTAAAGAGACATTTCTTTGAAAGGAACAGTTAGAGAGGGAGAGGGAAGGAGGTGGGGAGAGACAGAGACATCCATTGTTCACCCCCAAAATGGCAACAGCCAGGGCTGGGCCAGGCCAAAGCCAGGAGCTGGGAACTCCATCCCGGTCTCCCACATGGGTGCAGGGGCCCAAGCTCTTCAGGCCCATTAGTGGGGAGCTGGATCAGAAGCAGAGCAGCTGGGATTCAAACCAGTGCTGTTATGGGGTGCAGGCAACACAGGCGGTGGTTTAACCTGCTGCACCCCAATGTGGGCCGTTCTCATTTCATTTTTAAAATTTCTACGTGAGGACCCCACGGCTGCCCTTAGAAACTGTTCTATGGCAGATCACGTACAATGCTTCAGTGGCGTGTACGCTTGGGCAAGAGGTGGACACCAGGTCCCATGATAGAGTATTAACATTTGTGGCTTTTTTAGGGAAGGCCAAGCTTTATGAAGAACTCGTGAATAGGTGATTGCAGGAGTGATAGAATTCCATGCTTGAAATGAGTTAATTTGGGGCCAGCACTGTGGCATAGTGGACAAAGCCGGCATCCCATATGGGCGCTGGTTTGAGTCCCGGCTGCTCCATTTCCCATCCAGCTCTCTGCTATGGCCTGGGAAAGCAGAGGAGGATGGCCCGAGCCCTTGGATTCCTGCACCCACATGGGAGACCCCGATGAAGCTCCTGGCTTTGGCCTGACCCAAAACCAGCGGATGGAAGATCTCTCTCGCGTGCTCCCCCCTTCCTCTCACCTCCCCCTCCCTCTCCCCTTCCCTTTCTGTATCTCAGCCTTTCAAATAAATAAAATAAATCTTTTTTAAAAAGTGAGTTCATTTTTCTTAGAGAATCGTAGACTCTTGGCCCTTTATATTTTCTAAGTCTTCTCTTGGAAGGAACTTGTGATTGCTTTCCACTTAGAAAACCTGTGTTGACAGCTGCTTATCAGATGATGGAGAGACTGAGGGTTGAGCAGCTGAATTTGTGAACTTAGAGGCCCTTAGATGTAGGTTTGATTTTGGTTTCCGATTCTCCCAGGCTCCCTAAATTGAAAAGGCTTGGGCCCACCTGAGTGCAGAGACTTTGGAGGTCTGGAGGGATGAGTGGAAAAATCTGACGCATCACAACCTCTGGGGAAATAAACCAAAAGGTATCAGTACCTTGGGAGCCTTGAAGAAGCTGTTGGGAAGGCTTGGGTCTGTCCTGTGATGTCCACAGGCCCCTGCCCACCTGGCCCCTGGATGGCTGTGACCGGAAGTCCCTGACTCAGGTGGGCCAGTCAGTGGTGCGAATGAAGAGGAGGAGGAAGAGTTTAATGAAGAAGAGGATGAGGTGAAGATGTAGAAGGGAGAGAAGAACTTGGGAACCATGAAGATGAAGACCAGAAGCAGAGAGTCCAGCATTGTGGAACAGTGGGTTACGCCACTATGGGCCCCAGTTCACGCTTTACCCGGCCACCGCACTTCCGATCCAGCTCCCTGCTAATGCACCTGGGAAAGCAGTGGAGGATGGCCCAAGTGCTTGGGCCCCTGCACCCACGTGGGAGACTGGGATGGAGTTTCTGGCTCCTGGCTTCAGCCTGGTTTAGCCCCAGATGATGTGGCCATATAGGTAGTGAACCAGTGAATGGAAGCTACGGAAGCTCACTCTGTCCCTCTCTGTAACTCTGCCTTTCAAGTAAATAAATAAATCTTAACTAAAGAGAAAGCAGGAAAGGTAAAAAGAGGAAGAGGGAAACAAGATGGAGATGAGTAAGACCCTGGAGTACCTGCAGAACCAGAGCTGCTCAGGATGGGTGCACTGCTCCTGGATTTGATAGGTGTGTTTGTTTTGTAAGACAGGTGTGATACAAACTCCAGGACACCCACCCCCGAAGAGTGGGCGCTGTGACGCTCTGCTCCCGCCACGTCGCCCTGCTTGCTCAGGCTCCTGCCAGCAAGCCTATAACTGCAGTTAGGTTTTCCTGCGTCACAGTGGCTGTGATTGATTGGTGGGTGACCGCTGGGGCTACCACTTCCCCCGAGGCTGTAATGGCGTTTTTACTTTCTGTACACACCAAAAGCTTTGCATATCAAAACCTTCTTTTTTTTTTTTTTTTTTTTTTTTTTTTGAGGCCAAAAGAAAACATGTCTTGGTTCTTCAGCTACTTAAGCAAATTGCACCCTCTTGCCCTGTGAGTTTGGGAGCCCTCGGTTTCCCGTCTCCCACCTTGGAAGAAACGCTGGAGGATTCTGAGGGTCGCTGTGTGTTCTGCTAAGTCACAGAAAGCGTACGCTGACCAGGATGCTCATAAAATTCTCGCATATTTTTTAACTTGGAAGAAATGATGTAATACAAACCAATTTTGTGAGTCTTTTCCTGCGTTTTTCAAATGAAAATAATTTTTATTTACATTTGATGGATAAGTTCTGGTACTTAGTACAGCCAGAACTGTCGGTATCCTAAATTCTCTTTCGAGAGCTCACCTGAATCCGTCGATTAACCAGGGCTGGCCTTGGGGTGCAGCGGGTTAAGGCACCCCTTGCAGTGCCAGCATGCCATGTGGGTGCCGCTTCCAGCCCTGGCTGCTCAGCTCTAATCCAGCTCCCTGCTGATGTGCCTGAGATGCCACAGATGATGTCCCATTTACCCAGGCTGCTGCCCCCATGGGGAGACCTGGTTGGCCTTGTGTTCCAGGCTCCTAGCTTCAGCCTGGCCCAGTGCGCCCACTCTCTCTCTCTCTCTCTCTCTCTCTCTCTCCCTCTCTCCCTCTCTCTCCCTTCTCCCCCCTTCCCCATCACTCTGCCTTTCAAAGACATAAATATCTTTTAGAAAAATGTAAAGGAAAAGAACTTTAAAAAAATTTTATAAAAAGGTAATGGTCAGATTAACAAAGGACAACAACATTAAACTTCTAACGTGTATTTTGACCTACGCTCTCCCCTCCACCATGTCATTTACCTGTCCTTAGGATGGCTTCTGGTGGCTGCAAGTATGGATGTCTCCCCTGACATTCTGGGTCAGTGCACCGAGCTACAGCCGCTCCGTGCTCACATCACAGGCCTTCCAAGCAGGTGCTGGTGGCAGAGGGCAGGGGCCGGGGAGGCAGGGCCAGCCCAAGGCCACTTCTACACGCAAAGTCGGGTGATGCTGTTGAGTGACAAGACCTGTCAAACCTCAGGGTTGTCATAGAGCGCACACGTGGTGCAAACACTTCTGTCGCTGGCTGCTGCACGTGGCTTCTTGGGCCTTCCCCCAAGCAGAACCACCCCTCTTCTGCCACCTTTTCAGAGGGTCTGGGTGGCTGACCACGTGATGCTCAGCATCACAGTGACCCCCCGGCGGGGAGGACCATCCATGGACCGATTTTTTTCTTTTTGACAGGCAGAGTGGACAGTGAGAGAGACAGACAGAGAGAAAGGTCTTCCTTTTGCTGTTGGTTCACCCTCCAATGGCCACTGCGGCTGGTGTGCTGCGGTCGGCGCACCGCACTGATCCGAAGGCAGGAGCCAGGTGCTTCTCCTGGTCTCCCATGGGGTGCAGGGCCCAAGCACTTGGCCATCCTCCACTGCACTCCCAGGCCACAGCAGAGTGCTGGCCTGGAAGAGGAGCAACCGGGACAGAATCTGGCGCCCCGACCGGAACTAGAACCCAGGGTGCCGGCGCCGCATGGCAGAGGATTAGCCTACTGAGCCATGGCGCCTGCCATGGACCGATTTTTGAAGAAGTCTCTTCATCCGAGCCAGATGAGCTGGTCTTGCCTCCCCCACACCGGCGCAGGCCTGGGCGCACCCGAGGCCACAGTCCCCTGTGTCGTGGTGCCTGGTTACTGCAGGATGACTCAGGCTGCAAGTCCCACTTGAGATCTGACCTGAGAAAGGTGCCGGGGGGATGTAGGCAGTCCACCCTGACCCTGGAGCCCGGGCTGGCTCCAGACATCCCTTGAGACTGACACACATGGAAGGAACGAGGTGGTGGCCCCCGGGGCTCTCCATGTCTCCCATAGCACCCGCACGCTCTCATCGCGCTGAGTCCCGACCCAGTGCAGAACTGTGCCCAGCAAAGGGAGTGTCCTCGCCTGCTGTCTGTCCTGCAGGACGGCGGGCCTCTGGGGCCCCTGCGCTGCCCGAGTGAGCGCTCGGCTGGCTCTCTCAGTGCGCGGCCTGCCGCCCTCAGGAATGTGGGCGGGGAGAAACTCACATCTGTCCTCACCGACCGTCTGCCGCTGGGAGTCTGTTTCTGACATTCCAGGCAGTCCTTGCACCGCCCGGCACTGCCCTGCCGCATTCCAGGGAAGCACCCCTCCTGGGGCCCTGGGGTCAGCTTCCCCTGGGTTTTAGAGGACTGGCACGGTTGGGTGGTTCTAGCTGTCCCCTGGAGATTCCACGGTGGGGACGCAGGCACCTGCGGTTCCCCAGCGGCTGCAGGGGAAGCAGATGCCGCCCCTTCGGGGACACAGACCCCTGTGCCGGCCTTACCTATACCTGGTTCATTCATATTCTCTCTCTCTCTGGCTCTTGCTCTCACCCTCGCCCTCGCCCTTGCTCTCTCCCTCTCTCGCTCTTGCTCTCACACACATTCCCTTATTTCTGTTTGTAAGACATCTTTCTCAAAGTCTACAAGACTTAAGCAACATTTTGTATATATTTTAGCTGTTGCCGTATCTTATGTGTGACCCCCCCCCCAAAAAAAAACACACTTAAACCAAAAAGGAGCAGCCTATTTAGATAAGGGACATTTTTGCTTGTTTATGCCCTGGCTGTCACTTAGAAGGGAATGACCCTGATAACAGCAGTATCTCTGCAAGGAGGCCTGAGGACCAGGAAGACTGGACTTTCCATTTTATACCACTCTGTGTGATTTGACTATTACCCTATGCCTCTTAGTACTTAAAAACATCGTTCATCTAAATTTCTCTGTTACTTTCTACATAGTCAGAGATCCTTTTTTAATTTCCGAAGGACTGAGTTTTAATTAAAAGTAATTTTATTTTATTTTATTTTATTTATTTGACAGGCAGAGTTACAGACAGTGAGAGGGAGAGACAGAGAGAAAGGTCTTCCTTCGTTGGTTCACCCCCCAAATGGCCACTATGGCCAGAGCTACGCTGATCTGAAGCCAGGAGCCAGGTGCTTCCTCCTGGTCTTCCACACTGGTGCAGGCGCCCAAGCACTTGGGCCATCCTCCACTGCCTTCCCGGGTCACAGCAGAGAGCTGGACTGGAAGAGGAGCAACCGGGACTAGAACCTGGCGCCCATATGGGATTCCGGTGCCGCAGGCGGAGGATTAACCAAGTGAGCCACGGCGCCGACCCCCAAAGTAATTATTTTTTATATACAAGGACCCTTTGGTTTTTGCGTGTCTGTGGTAGGTTGCAGGATATTTTCTGAATATGGGCTTAAAAATAAACTTGCTGCCTCGGGATTATGGCTTTCTCTCTGCACCCTGCCCTTTGGACCAGGGACTCGGACCCAACCCTGATTTCGGAGATAACCCAAGCTTTCTGGGCCTGGGGGAGAGGCAGTGGTGGGCACGCCCAGGCTGCCGTCACATGCTGCAGGGGGGTGACGTGGGGAGCTCATTATTTGTGAACCGCGTCCGTGGGGTGCAGGAACGGAAAAGCCGAACCGATCTTCAACGCTCAGACCCACCGCCGCGTTGCAGCTCGGGATGTCTCGCGGAGAGCTGTTTCCCGGACATGGATCTCAGTCAGCTCAGCAGGTCCCGCCCCTGTCACGTGTCCTTCCGCAGGATGAGGATAACACCGCAGACACAGATGACACCTCTGTAGCAAGCGCTTTTTCAAGTTCCAGCGCTCACACAGGACGCTCAGCGGCCTGAGGTTCAGCCTGCATCTCCCACCCTCCCGCAGCCAGGCCCTGCGGCTCCGGGAGTTTGCTTGGGAAAATAAGCAGCAAGATTCTGCCAGGCTTCTGTTGGGCACCTCCTGCTGGTGTTAGACGTTTCCAGAACCAATCCCACTGGGCTTCCTGGGCGCTGGACCTCGGCAGCAGGTGGCGAGGATCCTGGGGTGGGCTGTAGCTTCAGAATACAACACCTGGGCATCAGTCCTTTCTGAGGGAAGCAGCCCTGAGCCCAGGAACCAGCTGACAGCCGCCTCCAAGGAGCCTGGGGTGCTTCTGCACGGGCGGGCGAGGCTGGCTAGGCGTCCCTGTCTCCGCCATCCCCGCCGCCTGCCCACTAGGTCATCTGAGCCTGCGTCTTCACTTCCACACCTTTTCCTTTCAAGTGCCCACAACGGGTGTTTACAAAAGCCAAACACCCTTCATCGCCAAGGCAACCGTGTACCACGTGCCCGGTCAGAGGGGAAAAATACAAATAATCCTCTCAGCATCTAACCGACAAATATGCAAACCATCCCAGGCCGGGTCCCTGAGAATGGGGTTGCCTGGGGGCTGTTCAAGAGGACCTTTTAGCTTCTGGGACCGTCGCGCCCCTCCCCCACCCGAAGATTTTTGTGAAACCCGAAAAGCTGTCCCTGAAATTAGAAATTGAAATGAGAAAGTCAAACTCTCCTCAAAAGGAACTGAGCGGTGAGCCCTCCACTCCTTGTGTTCCAAAAGATGGGCCATGGAAGACAAACGAGGGGATTTAAGTTACGGTGGGAATCTGGGTGGATGCGAAGGAGCAGGAGCTTTGGGGAAATGCAGAGCTGATGCGGGGTCCTGGCCGTCCCCATAGCAGTGTGCAAGGCCTAGGATCCAAGAATCTAACTTCTGAGTGTCAGTGTACGCGTCTGTAAAGTGGGTACGCTGTCCACCCCAAGCCATTCTTGGAGCCGTACATGCACCGTGCCAGGTGTGCCATGGGTGCTGTGGATGGGTGAGGTTTCTACCCTCCTCTGTCCCCCCTGACCTGCCCTGTGAGCGAGCCCCTGCTGAAGGTGAAAGAGGAAGTTGTGCTCATGTGGGCAAAACCATCATTTCCTTAAAGTCTGGCCCTCGGCTCTTGCAAAGTAGGTCACTGAAAAAATGTCAGGATGTGGGTTCTGAGTCTGAGAGGTAGCGGGCAGCCAGGCCTACGGAGGCCGGGCAGGTGCTCGGCCCCCAATGGTCCTGCCTTGGTGGAGCACACGTTCCCCTCTGGTCTGCCGAAGATACCTACTGGGCTCCCAGGAAGGTGGACGCCGTGGGTTGGGGTGGCCTTGTGGCGTGTGCTGCAGTTGCTTGCAAGTGGCCGAGTGAGATATCTGAATCAGGTTTGCATTGCCCCTTTTTCTAATGATTCAGCTAAGGAAGAATACTTGCCTTCCAGTGTCTCCCTGTCTTTTACTGCGGCAACATACACGTAACATAAAAGTCACGTGGGAGGCCGGCGCCGTGGCTCAATAGGCTAATCCTCCACCTTGCGGCGCCGGCACACCGGGTTCTAGTCCCGGTTGGGGCGCCGGATTCTGTCCCGGTTGCCCCTCTTCCAGGCCAGCTCTCTGCTATGGCCAGGGAGTGCAGTGGAGGATGGCCCAGGTGCTTGGGCCCTGCACCCCATGGGAGACCAGGAAAAGCACCTGGCTCCTGGCTCCTGCCAGGATCAGCGCGGTGCGCCGGCTGCAGCGGCGGCCATTGGAGGGTGAACCAACGGCAAAGGAAGACCTTTCTCTCTCTGTCTCTCTCTCTCACTGTCCACTCTGCCTGTCAAAAAAAAAAAAATAAATAAATAATTAAAAAAAAAAAAAAAAGTCACGTGGGAGCCGTCTTAGGTGCACAGCTGTGACCTCACACCCGTATGCATCCTCGTGTGGTTGGCACCACCAGTCCACCGCCAGGACTGCTCCATGTCTCCGGCTCGGGCTCTGTGCCCCTCAAACACTGACTCCCATTTCCCACCCTGCCAGCCCCTGGCAGCCACCATCCTGCTTTCTGTCTCCGCGAATTTGACTACCTGGAGTAGTTCATGTACGTGGAATTATGTTGTATTTGTCACTTTATGACACATTTATTATTATTTTTTAAAGATTCGTTTACTTCTTTGGAAGGCGCAGTTACACACAGAGAGAGGGAGAAAAGGAGACATCATCTATTTGCTGGTTCACTCCCCAAATGACCGCAACAGCCAGGCAGGCTGAAGCCAGGAGCCAGGAGCTTCTTCAGGGTCTCCCATGCGGGTGCAGGGGCCCAAGCACTTGGGCCATCTTTCACTGCTTTCCCAGGCCATTAGCAGGGAGGTAAATTGGAAGTGGAGCAGCCAGGACTTGAATTGGTGCCCATATGGGATGCTGCCACAGAGCTGGCCCCATGTTTATTATTTTTTTAAAATTAATTTTGCGGGGCCAGTGCTGTGGCACAGTAGGTTAATTCTCTGCCTGCAGTGTTGGCATCCTATATGGGTACCAGTTCTAGTACCGGCTGCTCCACTTCCAATCCAGCTCTCTGCTGTGGCCTGGGAAAGCAGTAGGAGATGGCCCAAGTCCTTGGGCCCCTGCACTTGCATGGGAGTCCTGGAAGAGGCTCCTGGCTTCAGATCAGCCCAGCTCCAGCTGTTGTGGCCATTTGGGGAGTGAACCAGTGGATAAAAGACCTCTCTGTCCCTTTCTCTGTCTGTAACTCTAACTCTCAAATAAATAAAACCTTTAAAAAAAAATCAGTTTGCTTGAGAGGCAGAGAGAGAGAGAGAGAGAGAGAGGTTGTCCATCTACTGGTTCATTCCCCAGTTGGCTGCAACGGCCGGAGCTCTGCCGATCGAAGCCAGGAGCCAGGAGCTTCTCCTGGGTTTCCCACGCAGGTGCAGGGCCCAAGGACTTGGGCCATCTTCTACTGCTTTCCCAGGCCATAGCAGAGAGCTGGATCGGAAGTGGAGCAGCTGGGACCCAAACCGGCACCCATATGGGATGCTGCATTGCAGGTGGCAGCTTTACCTGCTATGCCACAGAGCCAGCCCCCCCCCCCCACCTTTTTTCATTTTTAACTGTGTCTTTTTCAGTTATTCTTTAAAGAAGAGAGAGCAAGAGAGAAAGTATCTTCCATCTGCTGATTACTACCCAAATGCTTTCAATGACTGGGGCTGGGCAGGGGCCGGAGCTGGGAGCTGGGAACATAATCTGCATCCCCCATGGGGTAGCAGGAGCCCAGTGACTGGAGTCATCTCACCTCCTCCTGGGGTCTGCATTGCTGGGCGGCCGCAGTCAGGAGCCGGAGTATCAAGCCCAGGTACTGTGCAGTGGGAGGCAGGCACCTAACTGAAGGGCTCAGTACCTGTCCCTCTCTGAGATCCACCTGTAAGCTCCAGTGCCACTTTCTTAGCTGTTTGCGCATAATCTCTGCGTCCTTACTCTGTTGAGGAAACATACATGGATCAGAAGTGATTTGATGGAATGTCTGTCTCTTTATCTTTAGAAATAGCTCTTTGTTGAATCAGGGTTTTAGGGGATCATACACTAAGTAGTACATCAGATGTCGTCATTGCCGTCTCAGAAATGAGAACTCAGGGCCACCACTGTGGCATAGCGGGTAAAGCCGGCACCTGTAACACCGGCATCCCGTATGGGCGTTGGTTCATGTCCTGGCCGCTCCACTTCCAATCCAGCTCCCTGCTAATGCACCTGGGGAAAAAGCAGCAGCAGATGGCCCAAGTGTGTAGGCCCCTGCCACCCACGTGGGAGACCTGGACGAAGTTCCAGGCTCCTGCTGGCCTGGCTGTTGCGGCCGCTTGATGAGTGAACCAGCAGATGGAAGATCTCTCTCTGTCTCTGTCTCTCTAACTCTGACTTTCAGATAGATACATAAATAAATACATCTTAATAAATAAATAACAGCACAGGTTCTGCCCTCAGCCGGTAAAGAGAAAGGCTAACTCGTGTGTGTGTGTGTGTGTGTGTGTGTACGAGGTTGGTAGAGCAGAGAGGAGGGACCGTCACTGGGAGGTGGGGCATTGTTTCGGGCACTTCTGTCCCAAGGTGACCCCTCACCTGTCTCCCTTTAGGTGGTACCGTTTGAGATCCAAGCCTGGCAAGCAGGACAAGGAGCGAGGGGAGATCGAGGTGGACATCCAGTTCATGAGGAACAGCATGACGGCCAGCATGTTCGACCTGTCCGTGAAGGACAAGTCTCGGAACCCATTCGGGAAGCTCAAGGACAAGATCAAAGGCAAGAGCAAGGACAGCGCCTCCGACACCGCCTCGGCCATCGTCCCCAGCACGATGGCCTCCGCGGACAGCGACGACGAGGCTCCTTCCAAAGACAAGAAGAAGAAGTCCAAGATCAAGACCTTGTTTTCCAAGTCGAACCTGCAGAAGACACCGCTCTCCCAGTCCATGTCTGTCCTGCCGACCTCGAAGCCGGACAAGGTGCTGCTGCGCCCCGGGGACTTGCAGTCCCGCTGGGGCGATGAGGATGAGGACGAGCCCTCCTCTGCCGCCGACGGTGAGTCCCTGCCTCCTCCGCCCCTGGTCTCTCTGCCCTCGTCCATTGTGCTTTGAGAGGGAGACCAATCTGGAGATCTTTATTCAGCTCCCCAGTCCCTAAAATGATGATGGTGACGGGTAATCTCAGCAAAGAGGCCAACTCGATTTCTTTCTTAAAATTTTTATTTATTGGGGCCAGCATTTTTAAGCCATTTGCAACACTGGCATCCCATATGGGCACCAGTTCGAGACCCAGCTGCTCTACTTCTGATCCGGCTCCCTGCTAATGCTCATGGGAAGGCAGCAGAAGGTGGCTGCACCCACATGGGAGACCCAGAAGAAGCTCCTGGCTGCTGGCTTTGGCCTGGCCCAGCCCTGACTGTTGTGGCCATTTGGGAAGTGAACCAGCAGATGGAAGATCTCTCTGTCTGTCTCTCCCTCTCTCTGTAACTCTGCCTGTCAAATAAATAAATAAATCTTAAATTATTTATTTCAAAGGCAGAGAGAGAGAGCGAGCTCTCATTCACAGGTTCACTCCCCCTCCCCAAGTGCTCACAATGGCTGGTGCTGGACCAGGCTAAAGCCAGGAGCTGGAAACTCAGTCTAGGTCTCTCCCATGGACAGCAGAGACCCAAGTACTTACACCCTCACCTGCTGCCTCCCAGAGTGTGTGTTGGCAGGAAGCTGGAGTCAGGAGTGTAGCCAGCACTTGAATCCGGCCTTCTCAGGTGGGATGCAGGTGCCCCAAATGGCATCTCTACCCCTGTGCAAACACCTGCCCCTGACTCTGTTTCTGAGCCCTTCGGTTTCTGAAAAAGTATAAACTCTCTTCCCAAAATGTCCTGCTCTGTAATTTATGCACGTTAGTCCCAGCTTTTGGAGCTGACCAAATGAGTACATCCCGAGTTGTCTGTTGTTGTTTTAAGGCTAAAACCTAGAACCTTATGGTAGATCTGATATTCCATTCATTCATCGGGTAGTATTCAACCCCATGGGATACATCCCTAATGGCACCTAGGGACTCTCATGCCCTTAACTCTGAATTACTTGTGCATTTGACCTGTTTGCTAGATGTCAGTACCACCACCCCCTGCACGTCTTAGGGAAACAAAAATATGTATCAAGGGGCAGGAGTGTGGCCTGGAGGTTCAGGCTGCTGGTTGCATTGCATCCCATGTCATGGTTTGACGCCTGCTCTGGCTGCCGACTCCAGCGTGCTGCTCATGCAGACCTGGGAAGCAGTGGTGATGGCTCCAGCGGTTGGGCCCCTGCCACCCACATAGGAAACCTGAACTGAGTTCCTAGCTCCCAGCTTTGGCCAAACCCTGTTCCTGCTGATTCGATCCCCAAATAGCTGCAGCAGCTAGAAGTGGACCAGGCCAAAGCCAGAAGCCAGAAACTCCATCCAGGTCTCCCACATGGGAGGCAGGGGCCCAAACACCTGGGCCGTCAACTGCCGCCTTCCCCAGGTGCATTAGCAGAGAGCTGGATCGGAAGCAGAGCAGCCGGGACTCAAACCGGGACCCCAAACAGGACGGCAGCCCCTGGCTTACCCCGCCCCATGCTCCCCTTGTTTTTCCTCCCGCAGTCACGTCTCACAAGAGAACAGCCAGTGCAGATCCGAAACAGCTGAGCCAGATCAACTTCAGCCTCCCCTTCCTCGGCGGCCTTCGGTCTAAAAATGATGTCTTGTCTCGCTCGAACGTCTGTATCAACGGGAGCCACGTGTACCTGGAGCAGCCGGAAGCCAGGAGCGAGACCAAGGACAGCAGCGCCTCATCCTCGCCATCCCCCCAGGGCTTCCGGAAGAAGCGTCTGTTCTCATCCACCGAAAACCTGGCCTCCAGGCCGTGGAAGGAGCCTGGCGATGGAGGCGGGGCGGCTGCCGACCGGTGGTTCTCTGAGTCCCCCGCCCCGGACGCTGGGAAGGCCATGACCCTGCCGTCCTACCGACCGCAAGTCACTGGGGATGCCCAGGAAGACAGGGCTCTGGCCAGCATGGAGGCTGCAAGAGAAACCCAGGAGGGCAAGAAACAGGAGAGCAAGAAGGCCTCTTTGCTGTCTCTGGTGACGGGAAAGAAGGACGCAGCGAAGGGCGGCGAGGGCGAAAGCAAGGAGAAGGAGGGCAAGCTGGGGCCCACGGGGGATTCTGCGGCTGCTGCCTCCGCTCAGGGCCACGCCCTGAACCCCTTTGAAGATGTGCAGATTACAGAAGCCGAAGCCGACCCAGAGTCCCAGGCTGGACCAAAGCCGCCCGTTCCCACGCCGAGGGCGCTGCAGACCAAGGCCGTCAAGCCCCGGTGAGTGTGGGTCCCCTTCCCGCCGGGCCCTTCCGCCCTTGTGGCCTGGCACTCAGCAAGCCCTGCCTTCTGCCCTTGGAGCAAACCTGGCACTGTCCCCCGGGGGTACTCCACCGCCTGCCTGCCTGCCTGTCCTAATTGCGTTGACACTCCCCTAGCCCAGAGCCACTGCCTGGCAGGCGTGGCGTGTCCATCTCCTGTGTCCGATGAGCTATCCCAGTGGAATGCGTGATTTGCAGCAGGCCCGGAGCGGTCCAGATCAGGAGTAGTAGCTGTGCGCTGCGGCATGTGCCGAAGCCTTGCCGATTAAATTCTCAACGGACGTTTCCCTGGGAGGGAGGCACGTCCTTGCGCACTGTTGATCTGAAAGGCACACACAGAGGGAGAGGCAGGCAGGCAGAGCTCTCCTATCTGCTGGTTCACTCCTGCGTGCCTGCAGCAGCTGGAGCTGGGAGCCAGATTCTTATCTGGGTCTCCCACGTGAGTGGCTGTGACCCAGGCCTGTCAGGTCACTGCCTGCCCCAGGCGTCCCTGAGGGAGGCGTCCCAGGGTGTATATCAGCAGGAAGCTACAGTGAGGAGTGCACCCAGGCACGCCACTGTAGGATGCAAGTGTCCCAGGTGGCATCTCAGCTGCTGTGCCAAGTGCCCGCCCACCCTTGCGCATGCCTGGTGCTGGGGTGCTGGTGCCTGCGACGGTTCTCTGTGTGTTTCCTCCTCCGCCCCTGGTTGCATGAGCCTGCGTGCCCTTGAGGCTTCTGCTTCTGCTTTTCTGAGGTCTTGGGGGCGAGAGACTTGTTTTTTGGAGCTTCTGCCTCCTTGGACCTGACACGTACAGACGTGTGCATGCACGCACGGTTCCTCTTCTGTCTCTGCCTGCTGCTTCATGGTACCCCACTCACGGTGTTGAAGGCCAGGGCTTGTGTGTGGTCACCTGGAGAAACCGCAGGCTGCTGCCCTCCTGGGTCTTTCCTTGCTCTGTGGGGCAGGCCCGCTCGGTCACAGAAGTGCCCTTCTGTGTGTCACGTGTCGGTGCCTCTTCCCTAGCCGTCTTTAAGAGAGAGCCTCCAAATGCAGAAAACCCTTTTAGCTTTTACTTTTTTTTTTTTGTCTCTCACTCTGCATCTGCAACTGACCGGCAGATTTTATTTTGTCATTTTGCAGAGTGGACGTGTCTCCAGAGGCGCCACCCAAAGCCAGGCCTCCTTCTCCCCCCAGCTCGCCCCTAGCCTCTCCCCGGGCCCCTCCCGAAGCAGAGCCCTCCTCCATCTCTTCCTCCTCCTCCTTGTGGTCTCCCATAGCCGCTCCCATTTCCACATCCACCCCGATCCAGAGCTGGCCTTCTCCCGGCGAGGGCGAGCCTCCTGGGCCCCTTAGAACAGCCTCGGCAAAGGAGAGTTCGACGCGCGCTCCGGACACCCTGGCTGCTGCCGGGAGCGCCCTGCACGAGGCGCGGCAGCAGGGGGAGCTTGTGCGGTTCCCGTCCGAGGAGGCCGACGAGGACCCATGTGCTCATGTCCCTGCCCAGGAGCCTCCCGTGGGGTGGGACCCGGGCCTGGGGAGTCGGTCTGCACTGCGTGCGGGGAACCGGCTCCGCGATGGCGGAGGAGCGGGAGCGCCGGGGTCCGCATTGGCCCCCGCGAGGGATATGGAGAAACGTGGCACAGATGTGGCCCCCGCCGTCCCTGCCGGCCGCGGGAGGACAGAGAAGCGTGTGTCATTCTCCGAGCAGCTGTGTATGGAGGACGAGGAGGAGGAGGAGGAGGCGGGAGGGGATGTGCATCCTGCCAGGGACCTGGCTGATGGCGGGGCACAGCCCTCTAGGGTCCCCGGCCTGGAGCGCGGGGCTGCGGGGTCTGCTGCCGCAGCCGGGCCGGAGCCCCTCGCTCTCTCCTCCCGCCGCGCACCGAGCGTCCCGGAGAGGGACAGCCAGGGGTTCCCAGCCGACTCCCCGAGCGACCTCGCACCTGTCCTGGCCGAGCTGAACCTGAGTTTGCCTTCCATTCCCGAAGTCGCATCGGACGACGAGAGGGTAGATCAGGTGGACGAGCAGGTGGCTGTGGACGCGGGCGCTTCTTCCCAGGGCACCGTCCCCAGAACGGATGCACCCCAGGCCCCCGACCCCGCGGCCTCCGGAATGCAGGAGCCCGCCCTCGGCCCGAGCTCGGGCGTGGATCTAAAGGCTCCGCGCCCTGTGCATGGTGAGGAGGAGCAGAGGCCTCCCAGCCCCGGCCCGGCCTCGCCTGTGCCTGGCCCCTGCCTTGCTGAGCCCTTGTCCACTGCACGCTGCGTCCCCAGCCCTCCGCCCCCCGACACACACCGCGCCAGTACGGCAGAAGCTCCAAAAAGAGCGGCAGCAGAGGGCTCCGTGGGTAAAGTGGATTGCGGCAAGAGGAAGCCGCCCCTCCAGGCCTGGGTGTCGCCCTCGGAGACACAGCCACTCCCAGCTCAGCCAGGCGCGGCCCGCGGGGCAGCCAAGCACAGGTGAGAGTGCCCGCGGAGAGACCACCCCTTCTCGGCTCCTCCCGCCAGGACCCCTGTTTGGAAGTGCTGACCGCTGTGGTGGGGACCCCGCAGGGCTTGCTCTGCACGGCCAGGTTCTGAGCTTTGGAACTGCAGAAGCAGCAGCGGGGCTGCTGTCCGAGAGGCGGCCGGAGAGTCCCACAGCACTGAGGGCTTCCAGCCAGCGCTGTGCCAGGAGCGGCTGGCCTGTTTGGGCTGGGTGCCTTTACAGCACCTGCCCAGGAGGCCGTGCAGGGAGTCCCTCGCCCCGTGGAGGCCTGGGCTGTAGCTGCCTCCACACCTAGGCCACCCCGAGACTCTCGGGAGAGTGCGCCCTGCTGGCTTGCACACTGGGCCCGCCCGCCTCCCCCCCTGCAGGAACCGAGACAATGGGCCCAGAGTGTGCCTTTCGACTTCATCCGGCGGCCGCCTTTGGGACAGGCGGTTTCTGGCTTGCTGTAGCCCTACAAAGGTGTAAGTGTCCCTTTCCCCTTCTCTTTAGGCTGCATCCTGTGAAGCCAATGAACACGACGGCCCCCAAGAGTGCGCACGCGAGCTTGGGAACCGCCACCATCATCAGTGAGAACTTGATCAACGAAGCCATGATGAAGGTGTGGCTTCAGTTAGAGACCCACGGAGCACCCTTGTCTAGAATGATCACCATTATACAGGGACCTTCCAACAGTTTGCAGGAAACGCAGACATTCATTTAAAGCATTTCTTTTTTTGCACCAAAATAAGTTTATCTTTTAATTCCCTTTCCCACAAACTTGAAAACAGATTTAAAACAATTTTTTTTGCCTTTATTTCAAAGGCAGAGAAACAGAGGTACAGAGAACTCTTCTATCCACTGATTCGCTCCCCAAATGCCCACAGCACTCAGTGTTGGGCTGGGCCAAAAGGTGGGATCCAGGAGCTCAATCCAGGTCTCCCACGTGGGTGGCAAGGACCCGAGGACGTAGAGCCATGGCTGCTGCCTCCCAGAAACTCAAAGCCAGGCACCTCGATTTGGAATGTGGGTACCCGAGCAGCCCCTAACTGTTCTCCAGATGCCTGGACCCCGTTTTCCACAGACTTTTCGAAGTGCCCTGTATACACCTCCTCGGGCAGTAGGTTTGCCAGCAGTTACATAATCGCACTTCTGGGGTCTTTGGAAGCCCTGAGACCCCACCCCCACCCCCACCCCGAGTCATCACCTTTTTTCCTGAGTTGTTCCGTTCTTGGGGAGTCTCTGGTGCCTCCTAGGCACCGTGATTGCCACGGGCACTTCTGCTTAATGAGCAGGGAATAGCACTCACGGGCTCACCCATGCAGGCCGTCAGATATCTTCTTTCTCCTGTGTTTCCTTTCTTATCGCTCAGCGAGACTGTAACATTAATTCTTCCATGGTAATTATTGATAGATGTGTGCTTTATGTACCTTCATTGAGATAACGTCCAGCCTAAAAGTTGCAGGAACAGTACAAAGTGCTCCTACAGACTCTTCATCCAGATTCGCCAGCTGTTACCGCTTGACCCATTTTGCTTTATCACTCCTGCCGGCTCCCTTTTCTCCGTCTGTACATACAGAGAGGCATGTGTAATGTTTGCTTCTGAACCAAAGTTGGTGGGAAAAAGGAATGACAGAGAAGTTTACCGGAGCTGGTGCTGCGGTGCAGCGGGTTAAGCTGCTGCTCACAATGCTGGCATCCCGTATCAGAGGCCTGCTTCCAGCCCCGGCTGTTCTGCTTCTGATCCAGGCCCATGCCAGCACCCTTAGGAAATCAGAAGTGGCCCAAGTGCTTCTGTCCATGCCACCCACGCGGGAGACCTAGCTGGAGTTCCGGGCTCCTGGCGTTGCTCTACGCAGCCATCTGGGGAGTAGACCAGCGGATGGACCATCTCTCTCTGTCTCTGCCTCCCCCTTCCTGTTACTCTGCCTTTCAAACAAAATCTTAAACAAAAAAAAAAAAGATTGGTGCAAATTTTGTAATACCATTCATAGTTTTGCTTCTTTTTCTTTTTTTAAAAAAAGATTTATATATTTATTTGAAAAGCAGTTACAGAGAGAAAGAGAGAAGGAAAGAGTTCTTCCATCTACTGGTTCACTCCCTAAATGACTGTAGCAGCCAGGGCTGGGCCAAGCCAAAGCCAGGAGCCAGGAGCTCCATCCAGGTCTCCCATGTGGGTGCAGGGGTCCAAGCACTTGTGCCATCTTCCACTGCTTTCCTAGGCACGTTAGCAGGGAGCTGGGTGGGAAATGGAGCAGGCAGGACTTGAACTAGTGCTCTGATTTGGGATGCTGGCGTCGTGGGTGGCAGCCTGACCTGCTGCACCACAATGCCCGCCCCTGAAAGCATTTTTATTTTTAAAGATGTATTTTATTTGAAAAATAGAGTTACAGAGAGAGGTAGGAACAGAGAAAGGTCTGCCAACTGCTGGTTCATTCTCCAAATAGCCAAGATGGCTAGAGCTGAGCCGTTCTGAAGCCAGGAGCCAGGAGCTTCTTCCCAAAATGATTTATTTGAAAGGCAGAGTGACAGAGAGGAAGAGAAACAAAGAGTGAGTGAGGCAGAGTTCTGTCGTCCACTGGCTCACTCCCCAGCTGGCCACAACAGCCTGGAACTCCATCCAGGTCTCCCACGTGGGTTGGGGCAAGGGCCATCTTCTACTGCTTTCCCAGGTGCTTTAGCAGACAGCTGGATCGGAAGTGAAACAGCCAGGACTCGAACCAGTGTCTGTATGGGGTGCTGGTGTTGCAAGTGTGACTTTTCCCACTGTGCCACAACGAGAGCCCCTGAAAGTGTTTCAGAAGTGCCGGGTGGTGGTCATTCCTCATGGCTTCCTTGTGCCTCTGCCGCGGGGAGCTGGGCTGAAGGGTCATCAGAGATCCCGGTTTTGGGTAAAATAGGCCCAGTAGCTGTTGCAGAAGGTGACTCGGCATCTCCTGGCCCCGTTGCCTTCTCTTCCCTGGCAGTGCAGGTGCTGGGTCTTGCTCAGGCTGAGCGCTGTACCTGCTACGTCTCAGCCCCGGCCTCCAAGTGCACTCCAAGTTGACCAGCCCAGCCTGGCATCTCTGTGGCTGTTGCAGGTAGAAGGGGCAGCAGCCGTATTCCTAGAGATCAGTGCTATTCACCAGGAAATCGGGCAGAAGCATGGCACACAGGAAACCGTGTTCAAAGGAACGAGCACGCGCTGTGGCCCCAAGGAGAAGCAAACACCTTGCTTTCGGGAAGTTTGCAGGCCCCTTGGCTCCCATTTCGTTTGCTCTTCAAAGCTGGTTTAATCAGGAACTCATCTCCTGGCCCCGGCCAAGAGAATAACCGGCCTCAAAGCAAAAGCAACCGCTGCTTGTTTTGCTGGAGATTTCTAAGCCAGGACCCCGCCTTGTAAGTAGGGGACATTTCCTGCAGGCCTGCTGTTGGCCTGCCGTATAACAGGTGCTTTGTACTAAGGCATCAAACGGCACGCACCAAAATACCCACTCTGGAATGCTGTGGAAGACACAGCCCAGCTACAGTTACGGATCGCCCGCCGGCCGGATCGGTGACTGCGGTACTGGTTTCCTTGGTTAGCGTTCCAGGGCCTCCATTCTTTACTGATGATTGACAACTCGGAGTATGTTGTTTATCAAGGCGGCTTTGACACTTCCAGTTAAAAGTAGTGACGCCAGCTAGACCCCCCCCCCCGCCCCCGATCTGTTGTTAAACGGAAAAGCTGGACACACATTGGAAATGCTATTATCAGTATTAGAGCTGTGTAAAAAAGAAAAAAAAATCCTAGTGGAGCTTCCTGTGTCCTGGGGGGCAGCAGCAGGTGACGGGGGCCCAGATGGAGTTCCAGGCCCCTGGCTCTGGCCCAGTCCTGACTGTTGCAGCCATCTGGGGCACGAACCACTGGATAGAAGATCTCTCTCTCTCTCCCCCTGTCCCTGCGCTCTTTCATTCTGCCTTGCAAATCAATCAATCTTAAAAAAAAAAAAAAAAAAAAAAGAGGCTTTGAGGTCCATAGGGGGCACTCTATGAATTCTGCCTTTAACCAGTTAAGGGAGAAGCCGTCCCGGCAAAGTAGTCAAACATCTCACCTGTTTGTGGTCAGCCTGGGTTGGGTGAAAACCTGCCCTGTGCAAGGGCCACCATTGTAGCACAGTGGGTTAAACCAACACCTGCAATGCTGGTGTCCCCTGAGAGGGCTGGTTCAAGTCCTAGCTGCTCCACTTCCCATCCAGCTCCCTGCTAATGTACCTGGGAAGGCAGCAGATGATGGTCCAAGCACTTGGACCCTTGCCACCCACGTGGGAAACCCAGATGGATTTCCAGGCTCCTGGCTTTGGCCTGGCCCGGCCTGGCCCTGGCTGTTGCTGTCATTTTGGGGGAAACCAGCAGATGGAACCTCTCCCTCTCCCTCTCTCTCTCTGGAACTCTTAAAGAAAGGAACCTGCTGCATATGGACGCAAACACCAGTGCGTGTTTCCAAGCCAGTCCTGAGGTCATGGAGCTCTAGTTCCTGGCCTGGATGAGGGGATGGGATTCCTCCTCTGAATTCTGGCTTGCTGGACGCCTCTGTGCAGCTGTGCAGGAGTGAGTGTTGATGGGGCCCTCGGCTTGGCCGTTCCTTGGAGCAGGTCCTCCCTCAGCCTTCGTGGTAGGCAGGTGGGACTGTTACCCCTCAGGGCAAGCATCACTGTTACCGCCCCAGAGTGCTGCAGGCAAAAATCTGTCTTGAGGTTGCCCCAGGGATCCTGTTTCTTTCAATTCATGAATCTCCTGCGCCCCCAGTTTCAGGAAAAGCCGCTGGCGGGGAGACTCGGTGCGATGCACCTTGCTTATAGTCTTTCCATAGCATGCATTCCTCCTCGTGAACTTTTCAGTTTTCTTACAGGAAGTGACCACAGGTGGGCACTGTCATGTGACTGCCTCAGCCTGCTCGCCAGGCGCCTCGGGGCACAAGTAGAAACCAAGTATGGTTTTCACATTAAAACCACTTTTTTGGGGTATGTATATATTTATTTAAGAGGCAAAGAGAGGGAGAGAGAAACAGAGCTCCCATTTTCTGGTTCATTCCCTAAATGCCCAGCATAACAGCTGGAGCTGGGCTAATCCAGGTCTGCCACGTGGATGGCAGGGACCCAACATTTGAGCCATCACCTGCTACCTCCCAGGGTCTGTCTTAGCAGGAATTGGAATCAGAAGCAGAGACAAGACTCGAACCCAGGCACTTTGAGACACAGGGTGCAGGTGTCCCACCCCACAGCTCAATCACCACCCTGACTTTTTTAAAGTCATTTTTACATTTTTAAAGAGTTCTATGGCCCCATGCTGTGGCGTAGTGGGTAAAGTCGCCGCCTGCAGTGCTGGCATCCTATATGGGCGCCAGTTCAAGTCCCAGCTGCTCCTCTTGATCCAGCTCTCTGCTATGGCCTGGGAAAGCAACAGAAGATAGGCCAAGTGCTTGGGCCCCTGCACCCACGTGGGAGACCTGGAAGAAGCTCCTGGCTCCTGGCTCCTGGCTTCAGATCGGCCCAGCTCTGGCCAGTGCAGCCAGTTGGGGAGTGAACCAGCGGATGGAAGACCTTCTCAGAGGAGATCTGTCAACAACCCTTTCGGAGAGATCTTAGAGATCTGATTTTTGTGCTGCTTTTGTAATGCTCTCCCTTTCTCTCCACCCCCTCTCCCCCCTGGCCCCAAAGAAATACAGCCCCTCGGACCCCGCGTCTGCCTACGCGCAGCTGACCCACGATGAGCTGATCCAGCTGGTCCTCAAGCAGAAGGAAACCATAAGCAAGAAGGAGTTCCAGGTGCGCGAGCTGGAGGACTACATCGACAACCTGCTGGTCAGGGTCATGGAGGAGACGCCCAACATCCTCCGCATCCCCGCGCAGGCTCAGGCGGGCCGGAGGGCGGGCAAGATGTGACTGGAAGCTCCGCCCCGCCGACCTGAGGCTCCGCCTCCGTCCCCGCCCTGGCCGGCTCTGCCACCGGGAGCCGGGTTCCTTCTACTGTGCATTCCTGGGGTTTTCGTCTTAAATGCCACCGTGCCTTTAACTCGGCTGTAAATATTTTATGCTCACCAGAGACACGGTCAGCAGATCTGATCTGAGCCAGAGAGGCGTTGCTTGTGGGGTTTTCTTTCTTTAATATGGAGATTTTTCTTTCTTTTTCCCCCCTAATCTGTATCCTCCAGCCATCGGAGTGAAATCAGAGGGCCGCGCAGTTGGTGCTGTGTCCCCCGACGACCTTTCTTGATGTTGGGGGTTTCGGCCGCAGATGCAGAAAACCCTGATCCCACATCAGCCTTCCAAGCCACTCAGACTTGGGCCTTATTTTATTTATTTATTTTTTTAACTGGAGCAGGAGAGCTGAGGGACCCCTCTTCGCGTGTCTGTTAGCACAAGAGCCGCTCCCTTAAACCCCAAGTTCCCCTGCACTCCCACTCTGGTGGGAGAGAGGTCCTGGGACCCCTCTCTCTGCTGGAGCGGTGGAAACAGACCAGGGATCTTCCCAGCAGCCAAGCGTGCGGCCCCAGTCCCCCTGCTCCCAATAGCAGGGTCCCCGCTGGCCAGACCGGCCCAGACTGGCCCATTCCGTGCCTGGGGCAGGGTGAGGCAGTGCCCGGCGCTTTCCAAAGCAGTACTCTGGGTGCGTAGACTCCTCTGGGAGGGGGGTTTCCCTTGGCCACTTCTGCCTGTGCACCTCCCCGCCAGCTCGCAGGGAAGCCCACACCACTTCCTGGAGGGCAGGGTGGGGTGGGGAGAGCAGCAATTTGAGGCTTAGTGCTGTGTGCATCAGTCGGCAAAAGCCAGTTGCAAACCAGATGTGCCTCCGCCTTAACCTGCTTTAAGGCGCCTCGTTGAGAAGAGCAGGAAGATGCTGTGTGGACTGGCACTGCTGTATTTAAAAAGCCAGGGTAACACACTTTTTTATAGGGTACTTGCTGCCTTAGCTCACAGCGCTGATACAGATTCCTCAGGAAATTTCAGGAGAACGTGTGCTGTCACCCACTGGCTTTCCCGGTGGGGATAGGCGCTCCATCAGCTCTTGCTGTCTGTCTCCGGGGGTGTGGAAGGATTCCACAGGGCCATGGGCACGGGCGGGGCGGGGCTGGTTGAATCAGAATCTCTCCCTTGCACTCTTGTCGGATTTTGGTTAGGAGGCAGGCTGGTCGGTGGCAGAAACTGCATTTCAGGATTTCAGAGCACTTTAGTCTGCAGGATGAAACCATAACTTGATTTGTCTAATTCACTTTTAATGATCAGCAGCAATGTCATTTTATTTAATTGAATTCTCTCCCGCAGTACTGGGGGCTGCTGTCAGCTTCTCAGATGCCTTGTACTTTTATCGTGCTATGAAACTTATCTACATGTCCATTAAAAAAAAAAAAAAACCTGTATAGTCACTCGAACTCTGAAAATGTATGTTATCTATTTGTTCCATGTTATGTTTTTACTTGATGTTAAATGTATTTGTACTGTGATAACCCAAGTGTGCTGGAGGCCGGGTAGGGGCAGGTGCACTTAGACTGGCGTCCCTCCCCCTTGAAGGGCGGGCACGGGCACCTGTGTGGTCCTGGAGGGGTGGTTTGTCCAGAATCTTCTACTGCTGGCCAGGGAGGTGACTTCCCCATGCCTGAAATGCCACTTGGGAACTCTGGAGAATTAAGCCAACTGACTTGAAGGGCGTGTGGCGGCGGCTGCTTGGCGGAACTAAAGCCGGCTCGCCAAGTACCTGACCTGGACGTTGTCCGGCTGAAGATAACAAGTCCTTGAGCGCTCAGGAGGGGCGGGGTCGCCCAGGAAAGGCTTTGAGGAGGAGAGAGCCAGTGTGCCCTCAGCTGGGCCGAGCACCTGCATGCCCCCCGCGTGATGTGCGCGAGAGGTCCAGGGAATGAGGCTCTGTGAGGTGCAGCCTGGCCTGCGTGGGAGCCTGCCGGGGCAGGGGCGGGGGGACGGGACCGAGAGACACCTGCGCTCCGTGTTGAAGGCGAGAGGCACCTGAACTGGACACGCGGGATCTCCCCCTCCTGGGTTCCCCGGGTCAGCCCTTTTGTTTTCTTTTAAGAATTACTGATGAATGATCCCTTAGGGCTGGGGTGGGGGGCCTGGCCTCCAGGAGCTCGGGAGTTGAGTCCCAACCCCCTCCTAGCTGAGGGCCCTACCCAGTGCGGGTATCCAAGGGTGGGGAGTTATTATTTCCTGCCTTGTTACTTTGGGGATTTTGGATCTCTGATTTTTACATGTAAGAAGTTACCTAAATTTTCCTACAACACTAAATAAAAACAGTGCTAACTTTCAAATACGCGCTTGTGTGTGGCTCAGGGTGGATGCAGCGAACCTGTGTTGTCCTGGAAAACCTCTCCTGGGTGGGAGTGGATGGGGGAGGGGTGACCAATAGGGGTCCCACTTAGATTTTTTTTTTTTTTTTTTTTGGCAGGCAGAGTTAGACAGAGAGAGACAGAGAGAAAGGTCCTCCCTCTGCCGGTCCACTCCCCAAATGGCTGCCACGGGCAGTGCGCTGCACCGATCCGAAGCCAGGAGCCAGGTGCTTATCCTAGTCTCCCATGGGGTGCAGGGCCCAAGCACTTGAGCCATCCTCCACTGCACTCCCAGGCCACAGCAGAGAGCTGGCCTGGAAGAGGGGCAACTGGGACAGAATCCGGTGCCCCGACCGGGACTAGAACCCGGTGTGCCGGCACCGCAAGGCGGAGGATTAGCCTAGTGAGCCGTGGCGCCGGCTGTGGGGTCCCACTTAGATTCTTGCTTTTAGGGGTCCCAATGTCCTTTCTCCCACAAAGGATGGGACGTTCAGATCAACTTGCTTTGAAAGTTCCACCCCCTGCGCTCCATGCTGTCACCTGTTCCTCCGGTGTGTGTGCCTTTGGCAGAGCATGTGAACAAAGCCTCATCCTTGACGGAGATTTCCCAGGGAGTGGAGCCTTTCCCCCACCCGGGGAGCAAGGGTTGGATTCCGATGGGTTCCAGAAGGGGCCCCCCGGGGATGGGGTTCCTGGGTCACCCATTTCTGAATAGGGGGTGCCTGGGACATGCACAGAGTGTCCCGGGTTCAGCTCTGGAGCGTCCAGCCCCTTCTGATGGGGTGAAGCTCTGCCTGCCCCTACACACCACCCTCCGTCCCCGCGGTGGGGCACAGACTTCTTGGAACGGGCGAGATGCTTGCTTTCTCTTACAGGCAGAGGCAAGCGGTGCCTGGGAAGCTGCTGCTTGGGGCTGGAATTCCATGTGGGGATCAACGTGTATACTGACATGAAAACAGCTTCTCCTAAAACTCATGGCTGGGGCTGGGGCTGTGGCACAGCTGGTTAACGCCCTGGCCTAAAGCGCCAGCATCCCATATGGGCGCCGGTTCTAGCCCCGGCTGCTCCTCTTCTGATCCAGCTCTCTGCTATGGCCTGGGAAAGCAGTAGAAGATGGCCCAAGAATTTGGGCCTCTGCACCCACGTGGGAGACCTGGAAGAAGCTCCTGGCTCCTGGCTTCGGATCGGCGCAGTTCCCGTCATTACAGCCAATAGGGGAGTGAACCATCAGATGGAAGACCTCTCTCTCTCTCTCTCTGTCTCTGCCTCTCCTCTCTCTGTGTAACTCGGACTCTCAAGTAAATAAATGAATCTTTAAAAAACAAACAGAACTCAAGGCCTTCCAGCTTTGATTTTTTTTTCTTTTTTAGATTTATGTATTTGAAAGGTAGAATGAGAGATCCTAGAGAGAGGTCTTCCATCCACTGGTTCAGTCCCCATACAGCTGCAACATTGGGGCTGGGCCAGGCCAAGGCCCGGATCTTCCTCCGGGTCTCCCCACATGGTGGCAGGGGCCCAAGCACTTGGCCATCTTCTGCTGTTTTCCCAGGCACATTTCCAGGAAATGCATGGAAAGTGGAGCAGCTGGGACTCAAACTGGTGCCCATATGGGATGTTGGCATCGCAAATGCCAGCTTAACCTGCTGTGGCACAACACCGGTTCCCCAGGTTGTTTTTTTTTTTTTTTTTAACCAACCCCTTTTAGGCTGGTGTTGTGCAGTGGATTAAGCTGCCACCTGCATCACCAGCATCCCAATCTGAACACCGGTTCGAGGTTCAAGTCCTGGCTGCTCCACTTCCAATCCAGCTCCCTGCTAATGCACCTGGGAAAGCAGCAGAAGATGGCCCAAGTGATCGGGCCCCTGCCACCCATATTCGAGACCTGGATGGAGTTCCAGGCTCCTGGCTTCAGCCTAGCCGAGCTCTGGCCTTTGTGGTCATTTGGGGACCAGTGGATAGAAGACCTCTCTCTTTCTCTCTCATTTTGCCTTTAAAATATGTACCTTTTTAAAATTATTTAAAAAAACACCCACCCCTCTAGAAAGAGGGTCTCCAAGGAAGGAAAGCTATGTAAATGACGCCTGTCCTCCAAGATTCGTTCCTCCTGCACTGGGCGTTCCCTGTGGTTCCTGCGACTGCCACCAAACCTAGCAGTTCTTACGGATAGGCCGGTGCGTTCCCCAGACTCCAGCCCAGGGAGAGACCCAACGCTTGCCGTCTTCGGAGTCTCCTTAGCCCACCTTCCGAGATAACAGAAAGCTTTGGAAAAACCACAGAGAAAAGGAGGGAGGTGAGCACAGTATATGTGATGGCATGAAGAGTGAACTTTCCAGAATCCAGAGCCATAGGAAAGTCCAGCCCCCAGCCATCCTGGCCCGGGGCCAAGAGCTCTTAGCTGGCTCCAGCCCCTGCTCTCTATTCCATAGGAGCAGTGATGCTGTGCCTCCCACTCCGCTCCCCTGTCCACTCAATGCTGTTGGTAGTTGTTTCTAAGTAACAACATTATAGGGCCCAGCGCTGTGGCATAGCAGGTAAAGGCACCGCCTGCAGTGCCAACGTCCCACATAGGTGCCGGTTCAAAACCCGGCTGCTCCACTTCTGATCCGGCTCTATGATATGGGCTGGGAAAGCAGTCGAAGATGGCCCAAGTCCTTGGGCCCCTGTACCTGCGAGGGAAACCCAGGAGAAGCTCATGGCTCCAGGCTTCGGATCAGCACAGCTCCGGCCATTGCAGCCAATTGGGGAGTGAGCCATCAGATGGAAGACTGCCCTCCTCCCACTTCTCCTTCTCTCTCTGTGTAACTCTTTCAAATACATAAATAAATCTTTTTTAAAAAACACATTATACTGGTTGTTAGAAAAGGAAAAAAGGGGGGCGGCGCCACGGCTCACTTGGTTAATTCTTCGCCTGCGGTGCCGGCATCCCATATGGGCGCTGGGTTCTAGTCCCCGTTGCTCCTCTTCCAGTCCAGCTCTCTGCTGTGGCCCAAGAGGGCAGTGGAGGACGGCCCAAGTGCTTGGGCCCTGTACCCGGATGGGAGACCAGGAGGAAGCACCTGGCTCCTGGCTTTGGATTGGCACAGCGCCGGCCGTGGCGGCCATTTGGGGAGTGACAATGGAAGGAAGACCCTTCTCTCTCTCTCTCTCATTGTCTAACTCTGTCAAATAAAAAAAAAATTAAAAGAAAAAAAAATCACCATTCCCTCACTAGCAAGAGGTGACCGCTGTTACTAAGGAGTTTTCTCTATTTGAAAGAGTGACAGATCTCCATTTACTGATTCACTCTCCCAAATGGCCACAACATCCAGGGCCAGGTTGAAGCCAGGAGCCTGGAGCTCCATTCTGGTCTCCCGTGTGGGTGCAGGGACCCAAGCACTTGGGCCGTCATCTGCTGCTTTCCCAGGTGCATTAGCAGGGAGTTGGATTGGAAGTGGAACAGCTGGGACTAGAACCTGTGCTCTGACATGGGATGCCGGTGTGGCATGCGGTGGCTGTGTTTTGCTGGCCCTGACTTGTGACTTGGAGTCCCAGGATTCTCCCACCCCTAAAACAGATACACTCTCAGGGGGGCGAGGCCTAGGGTCCACACTGTATTGAGCAGATCTCCATGGCTTTCAGTCTGCAACAAGGGCTGACAGGGATTCCGAGGGAGGACCTGCCCCAGCTGACCGCCGTCTCTGCAGAGCCCAGCCAGCTCCCTTCTGGCTCAGGTTGTAATCACAATAGCTCCACGGTAGAACGAGGCCTGGCTGGCTTCCAGGGCATTGTGGCCATTCTCCAAGGCCAAGGTCAGCAGCACAGACCCCCCCCCCCCTTGAACCCAGTCTCTAAGCTCCCAGGTCTGTGGTCTGTGCTTCTTTTCAGGCATCTGCCTTGGGGGCACTGTCTGTCTGCTCCCTGCCCTGTGGGACTGGCATATGCCAAAGCCAAAAAGAGGAGCGTGTCCTTGCCGGGCCTTTGGACTTTATTTTACACGAAAACCTGTGCCCTGAGCCCTGGAGGGAAGAGCTTGGCGATACTGGTGTGGCTATCCCAGGAGCAAAAGCTGCCTCCGACTGCCCACTTCATCTAAACCTCGACTGTAAAAGCAGGCGTATCAAATGGGAGCACTGGTTCAAGAACCGGCTGCTCTGCTTCCGATCCAGCTCCCTGCTGATGCGCCTGGGAGGCAGCGGAGGACGGCCCGAGTGCTTGGGCCCCTGCCACCCACATGGGAGACCAGGGTGGAGTTCCTGGCTCTTGACTTCAGCCTGGTCCAGACCTGGCCTTTGCGGCCTTTTGGGGAGGCAGCCAGTAGATGGAGGACGGCTCTCTCTCCCTCTCTCGGTTGCTCTGCCTTTCAAATGCATAAGGGAAACAAGCCCACCTACTGAGTTCCTGCACTTCGATTTTGATTTCTAATTCTCATCAAGGTCAATGGGGAAATGGAGACTCGGGCATCAGAAGCTGACTTTGCCTGAGGTCAAACTGGGAGTTGTTCAGAAAGGACTCCACCTCCTGTCTGACTTGGGTCCAACAGCAAGGGCAGGAAGCCACGGTCTGCCTCCAGCCTGCCAGCCAGGAGTGATCCGCACCCTTTTTTTTTTTAAATGTATACAGCCAAGTGCCGGCGCCGCGGCTCACTAGGCTAATCCTCCGCCTAGCGGCGCTGGCACACCGGGTTCTAGTGGTTCTAGTCCCGGTTGGGGCGCCGGATTCTGTCCCGGTTGCCCCTCTTCCAGGCCAGCTCTCTACTGTGGCCCGGGAGTGCAGTGGAGGATGGCCCAAGTGCTTGGGCCCTGCACCCCATGGGAGACCAGGAAAAGCACCTGGCTCCTGCCATCGGATCAGCGCGGTGAGCCGGCCGTGGCGGCCATTGGAGGGTGAACCAACGGCAAAAGGAAGACCTTTCTCTCTGTCTCTCTCTCTCACTGTCCACTCTGCCTGTCAAAAAAAAAAAAAATGTATACAGCCAAATCGTATTGCATGACACCTGAGACTTGCATGGGCCCAATAGCTTTCTGTAACATGGCCATGCTCGCGAGTGTATGTAACCTTCGCTAGCTGATTTCACATTACAGACCCGAATCTGTGGCACACTAGTCCTTACTGGCCTCAGAATTCCCAGGGGGAGGTAGCTGACTTTTAACAGAAGGAGTTCGCCGACCTGCGGCCCAGGACCATACTGGGGGTGCAGGACACAGCGTCTGCAATTCTCTCGGCGTCGTGGGGGATGGGGCGGGCGGGGAGAAGGGAGCCCCCCAACCCAGTCCCCTCTGAGGACCCTCACGGTGGCCAGGCAGGCCACAGGAGGTAAGGTGACCTGTGCAGCCCCCACTCGCCGAGCGCCTTCTGAGAGTTCCCAGGTGCCTTTGCTCTCAGCCTGGGGCGAGGGGTGGGGGTATGCAGGGATGGTAAACGCAGAAGGGAAACTGAGGCAGTCCTGGCCCAGTGCAGGAGAAGCAGCTTCTGCTGAGGAGCTGAGGTTCTGCCCAGGCTGCGAGGCCCGAGTCCTGTGCCAGCCGATCCTCGGGGCCCCGGGGGGAACCTGGCGCAGGATCACAAAGCTTCAGTCTCCGGAGCAGAGAGGAGGCCCCCGACTGTCACTGATGCACCTGCTCTGCCCGCCTGGGACGGCTACTGGCAGGAGCTCTCTGCGGAGTGCCCCCCTCCCTGTGGGAGGGGCTGCCAGGACCCCAAGGGGCCTCCATACGAGGGCACAGGAGAGGCAAACCAAGCCCAGCAAGGTGCGCATCTAGCGGGGGGAGCTTGCGCCAGGGCAGCTGCCTGCAGGCCTGCCCCGGGCTCCCCTCCACGTCAGCATCACACAGGCGCTGCCTTCCCCAGGAGCTTCCCACCCCAACGCAGTCCCTCTGGGCGCTCGGCATCACGGCGGCAGCAACAGTCAGAAGCGTCTGTAACGGTGGAAGAGGCCCTGAGGACAGCGGGTCTGTAGCGGTGGAAGAGGCCCTGAGGACAGCGGGTCTGTCCCGGAGCACGGCCAACTCCCACGGCAGCAGATTCCTTCCTGAGTGAGTGGAGAGCGCCACCTTCTGGCAGGCTCCCGCCCTGCTTGTGCCCCGCCTGCCCGGGGCTGAGGACAAGGCTCTTCCTGAACCAGTGCTTTCCGTACAGGGTGTGCGGGAGACTTGGAAAAGAGAACCACTCTTCTGCCCTTTAACCTGGGTGCAGACCATAAAGCCACCCTCCCACCTCAAGTGAGCAATGTTGAGGAAAGCGGAATCGAAACCCCACTTTTTTTTTTTTGAAAGGTAGAGTTAGAGAGAGAGAGAGACAGAGAGAAAGGTCTTCCTTCCGTTGGTTCACCCCCCAAATGGCTGCTACAGCTGGCGCTGGGCCGATCCGAAGCCAGGAGCCAGGTGCTTCTCCTGGTCTCCCATGGGGTGCAGGGCCCAAGCACCTGGGCCATCCTCCACTGCACTCCCTGGCCACAGCAGAGAGCTGGACTGGAAGAGGAGCAACCGGGACAGAATCCGGCACCTCAACCAGGACTAGAACCCGGAGTGCCAGCGCCGCAAGGCGGAGGATTAGCCTAGTGAGCCGTGGCGCTGGCCGAAATCCTACTTAAAAAGATTTTTTTAAAAAAAATTTGAGAGGTGAACAGAGACAAAGTTCCAAAGCCAGGAACCTGGAATTCCATCTGGGTCTCCCACATGGGTGCAGGGCCCCAAGCACTTGGGCCATCTGCCTCTGCTTTCCCTGAGCTCATTAGCAGGGAGCTGGACCGGAAGTGGAGCAGCTGGGACTCGAACTGGCGCCCCTATGGGATGCTGGCACTATAGGCAGTGGCTTTACTTGCTATGCCATGGTATTGGCCCCAATCTATTGCTCTTCTAAAGGAAGCAATTGCGGGGAGCAGGCTCTCGATGCAGTGGCTAAGGATGCCCACATCCCATGTGAGAGTGCTGGGGTGCAAGTCTCCTGGCCCCACTCCCCATTCCAGCTTCCTGCTAATGCACACCCTGGGAGGCAGCAGGTGAGGGCTCAAGCACCTGGGTCTCTGCCCCCTGCATGGGAGATCTGAACCAAGTTCTCAGCTCCCAGCTGTGGCCTGATCCAGCCCTCGGCATTGCAGGCATTTGGGTCGTGAACAGCAGATGGGAGATCTACCTGTGTATTTCTTTCAAATACATTTTAAAACTAAACAAAAAAAAATTAAAAGACAAAACAAAAAAGGACAAAGAAAGCAGCTTTAACCTGCATCTTATTCCTCAAGGAGAGACTTGGTCAAGGGGCTGAGCAGACATCTTTATTATCCCTCAAGTCTGCACGAGACCTATGCATTTCCTGTTCTCATAGTACTGTCTACCCCACTCTGCATGCTAGAACGTCTGCAAATGCCAGGGGCCTGTCTGCAGCTCCCCCTGTCGGCTGAGAGACGGAACTCCACCCCGTGTTCCCCACGCACCAGGACTCTGCTGCTCTCTGGGACTTCCTCTGGCTGGCTAGTTGGTTCAACATTCTTGTTTTTCACATACAACAGATCATACAACTCTCAAGTACAAACATAGCTATTTGTAATGAGTGATATTAGACTTACGAGAACATATACTCTTGGGGCAGGTGCCTAAGCCTGGTGGTTAAGACATTGGTTAGGATGCCTGCGTTGTGCCTCGATTTGAGTCCTGGCTGTGGCCCCCGACTCCAGCTTCCTGCTAATGCAAATCCTGCAGGACAGAGTGATGACTCAGTAATCGGGTTCCTGCCACCCATATGGGGGACCTGGATTGAGTTTCTGCCTTCCGGCTTCTGACAGGCCCAGCCCCTGCAGTTGTGGGCATTTGGGAACTGAACCAGGGGATGGGGGCACTCTTCCTCCCCACCCTTCACCTCTCAAAAACTAAAAATCACATACAAAGAACATATAGGGATTGCACTGTGGCTTACACTGCTACTTGGGCTCCGCATCCCATTTGGGAGTTGTCGCCTAGGATTGAGTCCCGCCTCGCCTTCCAATCCAGCTTCCTGCTGATGCACCTGGGAAACAGCAGAAAATGACGCAGGTACTGGGATTCCTGCCATCCATGGGGAGATCTGGATGGAGTTCCCGGCTCCTGACTTCAGTCTGGCCCATTCCTGGCTACTGTAGACATTTGGGAAGTGATCCAGCAGATGAAAGATCTCTCTCTCTCTCTCTCTCTCTCTCTCTCTCTCCCCCCTCCTCCTCCTCTGTGAGTGTGTCATTGTCATATGCCTTTCAAATAAATTTTTAAAAACCTGTTTTTAGCTCATATTCAAACATAATATATAATCTGTCTTATCCCATTTGTGCTGCTGCTACAACAGAGCAGGTACCTTGTGAAGAACAGACATTTATTTTCTCATAATTCCAGAGACGAGGAAACCCAAGGTCAAGGCACCCACCCTCTGATGAGAGCTGCTCTCTGCTTCCAAAATGCACTCTTGAAGGCTGCATCCCGCTAGGGGCCGACACTGCCCCCACGTGGCAGAAGGTGGAAGAGCTAAAGGACCAAACCCAGCTTGCAAGTTTGGCTCAATTCCCAGGGTCAGGGCCCACATAACCCAAACCCTTCTCCCAAGGCAGCCCCCCTCCACACACACTGCTGCACTGGGGGTTGTTTCCCCAACACATGAATTCTGGGGAACACAGTCAGACCGCGGCACCAGATTTCTAAGGTCGGTTTTGGTTAATGTCACCGCTAGAGGTGAGATTTCTTGGAACTGGTTTGAACTAGACCATAGCAGACTAGGAGCTTCAGAGCCAGAATCCTGGAGCATCTTAAGGCTCAAGGTTGGGCCGGGGCTGTGGCGTAGCGGGTAAAGCTGCCGCCTGCAGTGCCAGCATCCCTTATCGATGCTGGTTCAAGACCCGTCTTCTCCACTTCTGATCCAGCTCTCTGCTATGGCCCGGGAAAGCAGTAGAAGATGTCCCAAGTCCTTGGGCCCCTGAACCCACATGGGAGACCTGGAAGAAGCTCCAGCTGTTGCAGCCAATTGGGGAGTGAACCAGCAGATGGAAGACCTCTCTCTCTCTCTCTGCCTCTCCTTCTCTCTGTGTAACTCTGACTTTCAAATAAATAAATCTTTAAAAAAAAAAAAGCCCAAGGCTTTAAAATCTCCTGAATCTGCGTATGCCCTTGAGTCTATCAAAAACCTCACCACTCCACGTTCTTTCACTCCAAATTCTGGCAGAAATTCCTTCTCTGGCTTTCCCAAAGCATTGGAGTTTGCCCCTGGATTTTAACTCAATGTCCTCATTTTTTTTCTTTTATATTTATTTTTTATTTATTTGACAGGCAGAGTTAGGGGGCAGCAGGGAGAGAGAGAGAGATTGAGAGAGAAGGAATCTTCTATCTGCTGGTTCTCTCTCTAAATAGCTGCAACGGCCAGAGCTGGGCCAGGTGAGCATCTTCCGGGTCTCCCAGGTGGGTGCAGGGGCCCAGGCACTTGAACTATCTTCTGCTGCTTTCCCAGGTGCATTAGAAGGGAGCTGGATCAAAGGTGGAGCAGCTGGGACTTGAACTGGTGCCCATATGGGATACCGGCACTGCAGGCGGAGGATTAGCCCGCTGTGTCACAGCAATGGCCCCTCAACGGCCCTCATTTTACAGTTGGGTAAAGGACACTCACACTTCCTTGGGAAGCAGCCCGGGAAAGTAGAATAGAATGTCCTGCTTTCCTGCTACGTAATTTTTCCTTTTAGAGATAGACTTTATACTACAGCCAAAATCAACGGAAAAAGAAGTGGGGAATCCGCGAGTCCCCTAGCGCTTAAGCGCGAGGGTTGTTGGGGATGACAAAAATTTTTAGTCTATTGTACTTGTCCATAAAGGCAGAATGTTCATCCAAATTCAACGCCACCAGTCTGATCCACATCAAACTACGTTGAGGACCGGAGCAGTTTAGCCCAGGATCCTTCTCTCCTAGCTCATGTTCCTATCGGAGTCTAGACAGGCACAGACCGGAAGTGACTCTCAGTCGCGGGGCGGGGCCGGAGCGAAGTACCTATCCCGGCGGCTCTTTGGCCGGAAGAGGAAGGTGCAGCTGTTAAAAGGGTCCCCTTCCAGTTCCAGCCGCGCTGTGGTTGTCGCTGGCTCTCGAGGCGGCGGCGGCGCCAGTTGCGGCGGCGTGTTGTGAGATGCCGGGCGGAGGCCGCTGTCCCGAGTGCGGCTCGGCTGAGCTTGTGGAAGACTCGCACTATTCGCAGAGCCAGCTGGTGTGTTCCGACTGTGGCTGCGTGGTCACTGAGGGGACCCTTACCACCACCTACAGCGACGAGGGCCACCTCCGAGGTACCTGTGCGGGTCCTTGCCTGGGGTCGATGGGGTAGGGGGGGATAGCGCGCGTTCCCTAGCTCCGCGCTCCCTGTCCCGCGCAGCCCTGAATACGGGAGCAGACGGGCTTCTGCAGGCGGCCAGGGACTCCCATTCGCGGGTTCCCCACGCACCCAGGTTCGTCCTGGGTACAACGAACGTTGAATAAACGAAACAGAAACCAGTTCCGCTCGACCTGCCCGGTCTGGTCGTGGTGGACGGTCGTGGGTCAGTTCCTTGCAACTATAGCACGTTAGGGTTAGGGTTAGGGTTACGGTTTGTTTAACCGAAGAGCTTTTCATTGGCACAAATACTCCCTCTTTTTTTTTTCCCCTCCCTTTGCATTGCTTTTCAAATCCCTGACTAGTCCAAAATCCAAAAATCCGCAGCCAGGAAAATTGCTTGGGTTGGGTGTAAAAGAGAGAGACTGAAAAGCTGGTGCTCTTTAGGGAGACTGCTGTGGTACCAGCCTTCCTCGAACTCCGTATCTGAGACTGCTGTGGACGGATTGCGGGCAGGGCAGGGCAGGGGTGGAGAGAGCTGGGCTTGTGTCCCAGTGGGCTAAGCTGCTGCGTGGGACGCCTGCAGCCTGTCCCAGTCCCAGCGACCTACTCTGCATCAGATCCAGCTCCCTGCGAATGCTGCCTGGATGATGGCTCCCGTGCCCGGTCCCTGCTGCTCCTGGGGGAGACCCAGGTGGAGTTCCAGGCTCCTGACCTTAGTCTGGCCCGGCCCTGGCTTGGTGGGCATTTGGGGAGCGAACCGGCAGAGGGACGATCTCTCGCTGTCTCTTTCCGTCTTTGTCTCTGTGTTGCTGTGCCTTCCAAGTAGATGAAAATAAAATCAAAGCTAAGTTTCAGAGCTGCTCGGAGACTGGAATTCTGCCCCTGGCCCTGGTGTGGGTGCGGGAGCGGGGCTGTGATGCGGGAGGGCTGAGCGTGTTGTTTCTTGTCCGTGATCTTGCAGAAGTCACGTATTCTCGGAGCACAGGGGAAAGCGAGCAGGCGAGCCGCAGCCAGCAGCGAGGTGAGAGTCAACCTTCTACGGCGCAGCGGCTGTCACGGGAGCTGCCCCGTGGGCCCCGCCGGCGGCCTCCCTCTCCTGTTTTCAGCATCACTCGTGTCGGGTAGAGTAGAATGGTGGGTGATGAGCAAGGCCGGAGACGGCTCCGAGAGTGGCAGCGCGTCCGTCTAAGTGTTGGGTCTGCTCAGCATGTTCGAGGTTGCCTCGAGGAGCCTGGATCAAACCAGCCTTCAAACGACAGTGGGCTGAAGTGTGACTTCTTGCCACCGAGGTGTTTGCGCCTTTAGAATGACCACAGGGGGGCCGGCGTTGTGGCGTAGCGTGTTAAACTGCCTCCTGTGACACCAGCATCCCGTATGGGTGCCAGTTTGAATCCTGGCTGCTCCGCTTCTGAGCCAGCTCCCTGCTCACATGCTTGGGAAAGTAGCAGAGGATGGCCTAAGTGCCTGGGCTCCTGCACCCACGTGGGAGACCCAGATGAAGCCCCTGGCTTCATCCTGGCCCAGTCCTGGCCATGCAGCCATCTGGGGAGTGAACCAGCAGATGGGAGACCTTTGTCTCTCCGTCTCTCCCACTATGTAACTCTGCCTTTCAAATTAAATAAATAAATAAATATATTTTACTTAAAAAATAAAAGCAGTGGCTTCCCCAGGCGTCGCTCCTGTGGGTGCAGAAAGATCAGTTATGTGTGCATCCGTTATCCGAGGCTAGCTTAGCAGAATATGCCGGGTGCTGCACAGGCGCTCCCGTGCCCGCTCTAACTCCTGCCATGGGTCTCCCAAGGTCTCCGCCGAGTGAGAGACCTGTGCCGCGTTCTGCAGTTGCCACCGACATTTGAGGACACGGCGGTCGCCTACTATCGGCAGGCGTACCGGCACTCCGGCATCCGCGCCGCCAGGCTGCAGAAGAAGGAGGTGCTGGTTGGGTGCTGCGTCCTCATCACCTGCCGGCAGCATAACTGGCCGCTCACCATGGGGACCATCTGCACCCTGCTCTACGCAGACCTGGACGTGTTTTCCAGCACCTACCTGCAGATGGTGAAGCTGCTGGGGCTGGACGTGCCGTCCCTGTGCCTGGCAGACTTGGTGAAGACCTACTGTAGCAGGTGCCTGGGGCGGGGTGGGGCGGGGCAGGTCCCGAGACCTGAAGTCCTGCCTGTGGCTGTCTTTGACCACAGCCCACCTAAAAGGGCGTGGGAGGAAAACATCCTGTACCGTGCCTGCTACTAGGGGGGGCTGACAGCACTGTGCGTTTCTAGAGTGCTGTGCTTTTCAAACCTCTCTGCCTCCCCAGCAACCTAATGACATAGGACGCGTGGGTGTTAGCCTTGGCACAGGGCTGCTCGGGGCTGCGTGCGGCAGCCTGGGCTCGGCGGGTTGTCTGCCAGTGCAGCCCAGCAGGCGTCGGTTCGTACCAGGTTAGAGACGGAGCCTGCCTTCTTGGGAAGCGGCCCTGTTGTTTTCCAAGGGCACTGGTGGATTTGAAGCGTGGTTACTCCCTAGCTGGGTGACTGTGGGCCAACTTTTCAGCTATAGGCACGCGAAACAGGGAGTGTGTTTGCTTACGTCAGGGCTGGGCAGAGCCATATTTATAAAACGTTTGCGGGCTGAACAGAATGTTCGCCTGCTGATGACTGAACCTGGAGGCCAGCCCGTGGTTGTCCTGGGAGGGCTGGACCAAGGGATGTCGCAGGCCTCATGGGCCCTGCGGGCTGGCCCTTCCCCGCACCTGGTGTAGATGAAGCGAGTGCGTTGGAAAGCACTCACGATGCCTGGCGTTGGTCTGCCTTTCGCCTAACGAGAGAAGACAGCCTGTTTGTTCTCAGCACCCTCACCTCGCTGCCCAGTGAGCGCGAGCGGCCCCGGGAGGACGGGAGCGGCCCCATCTTGAATGGCCCGCCTTTCCTCACTCAGCCCCGCAGGCCTGACCCTCCCTGTGGTTGTTTCAGCTTTAAACTGTTCCAGGCCTCCGCCTCCGTGCCGGCCAAATATGTGGAGGACAAGGAGAAGATGCTGGCGCGAACTCTGCAGCTGGTGGAGCTGGCGAACGAGACGTGGCTGGTGACCGGGCGGCACCCCCTGCCTGTCATCACGGCGGCCACGTTCCTGGCCTGGCAGTCGCTGCGGCCCTCGGGTCGGCTGACGTGCTCCCTGGCCCGGTTTTGTAAACTGGCGAGCGTGGACCTGCCCTACCCTGCCTCCTCCCGCCTGCAGGAGCTGCTGGCTGTGCTGCTGCGGATGGCCGGGCAGCTGGCCTGGCTGCAGGTCCTGAAACTCGACAAGCGGTCCGTGGTGAAACACATCGGGGACCTCCTGCAGCACCGCCACACGCTGGTCCGGGCGGCCTTCCGGGACGGAGCTGCGGAAGCGGAGGCCCGGGAGCCGGGGCGGCAGGGGCCAGAGCAAGGACAGGGCGAAGAGGCGGCGGCGGCGGCGGGTAGCTCCTCGGGTCTGCCTCAGCGGAAGCGGCCAGCCAGTCCTGTCCCCCTGCTTCCCCCCTGCATGCTGAAGCCCCCCAAGCGGATCCCTCCCACCCCATCGGTGTCCACGGTCACTGGAGATGAGGACATTTCTGATAGTGAGATAGAGCAGTATCTGCGCACCCCCCAGGAAGTGCGGGAGTTTCAGAGAGCCCAGGCTGCGAGCCAGGCCGCCGGGCGTGTCCCCAACCCGCCCTGACACACAGCCATGGCGGGACAGGAGCCGGGGCCGCCTCACCTCGTCCCATCGCAGCTTGGTGATGGGCCTGTCTTCTGGGGAAGTGAGTGTCTGTGAGCACACAGGCGCTGTTTGTCGTTGGAAGGGACGAGAGGGGCTCAGAGTAGGAGTCAGGAGTGCAGGGAGGGCTCGGGAGGAGTGCTCCCTATCCGTTGGTGCCGGGTGCGAGTTGTGTCTGCCCCTGGCCTGTGGATGCCTTTCTCTTCAGCGGTTGGGGACGTGTCAGTCCCTCGCTCCCGGTTTGAGTTGGACTCGGTGCTCCTGAGGTTTCTAGAGGCCCAGCGGGGCGTCCCTGCTGCCTGTGGAGCAGTCGGCATTGCCGGGGCGCCGGCATCGGCCCTCGGAGCAGCAGGAGCCGGGGGTTCTGGGGCCCATGTCCTTTCCCAGGCATCGGCGGGTTTGTGTGTGTGGTGTCATGAGATCCTGGGTCTCATAACAAAAGGACTGTGGGTACACTAAGGTTATAGCTTAAAGGGCTTTGCAAACCTTTAATATATTAAAACAAGAGGCATCTGCTAGAAAACATTCTATTGTATAAAACTTGAGCCTTTAAAAACATGTTTTCTTTGGCACTTTTCATTGCCTCCCTCCCCTTTCCCCAGCGTATTGCAAAAAGCTCTCCAGTGCTAAGGCATTGGCAGGGTATGTAAACAGCAGCCAGCATGTGTGGAAGAATAATACAAAGCTTTTTTTTTTTTTTTTCCTTCTAATAGTCTGTGCAGCAAGCATAAATAACAGGACCCATTCCAGCGGGCATGGGCCTCCTCCCCTGCCCGCGTCCTCTTTCACTTGGTGATCGGGCCGGCTTGACACGGAGGCCGGGAGGGGACCCGGCCCGCCCCTGGGTTTCCAACCGCTCCTCACAAGGACACCATTTGGTCCTGTGGTAAAAGGGTGGGAAAAACATGAGTGCTGGTGTTGAACAGTGGCGAAGGCACAGTCCCTGCTGAGCAGGGGTGGGGGGGACCCCAGCGGCTGCCTCAGGGCCTCTGTGAGTCGGGACACTTCGTGGCATCCGGCAGGCTCCGCTGGTAGAGCCAGAGATGGAGCTTCCGGTACAGCCTCCCAGAGGCAAGGACGCTCTTCCTTCACGCCGCGGCGGTGCGGGCCCGGGTGAGACTTGGGTCTCGCCGACTGGCCCAAGAGCTTCAGCCTTCGTGGTGCAGCTCTTCCTCCGAGCATCCGTCGTGGTGTGACAGTCCTGCCGGGACCCCAGGACGGTTCCCTCGGGTCATGGCGGGCACCAGGCAGGCTCGGCTCCCAGGAGTAGGGCCGCCCCTGTCTCGCCGGGCTCTGAGCTCTGCTGTGTAGTTTGTGGGCCTCTCCTCTGGGAAGCGTGCCTCAGCCCCAGCTGTGCCCTTTCCCACCTGCCCTCCCTACAGGACTGGTTGGTCCCCAGTCCTGCCGCCCTCCCCTCTTGCATAGTTAGTCTGAAAAGCAGCACCTGGTCCCCTCCCATTGGTCCTAGTCACCTGGCTCCTTGCTAGGCTGGCTCCCTTTGCCAGAAGCTGGGGAGAAGCCATGCCCTAAGCGGCCGACCTGCAGAGGGAGGCGGTGAGCGGACAACCCAGTCCCCAGCGTCCCTGGTCATCTGTGCTTTTCCTGGTAGGGTTGATGTCAGGGGTGGGGGGTGGGGGTGCTGAGGCAGGAGCCTTCTTGGGCTGGGCCTCCCTGGCAGGGTACCCCTAGCTTGACTGTCCAAATTGGCCTGAGCTGGACGGAAACAGGTTATGTGTGTTTCTGGGATTGTCTGTCGCTGCAGCAGGGGCATGGCCTTCAGGACAAGTGACCAGCCTCTGCCTTTCTCCTTTTCCCCAGCCTGCCAGGGCTACAGGTGAGCACCCATGGGCACCTGGGCCGCAGTGGGAGGGGCTCAGCCCGTGCGGCCAGCCTGTCCTAATGCATGGCCCACGCCCACCCTAGACGGTGGTCTCACTCTTCCAGAGGCCCGTCTTCATGCAGGCGCCCCCAGCAGCCTCCGCCCCCGTCACATTGACGTCGTCATACTTGCCCCCCTTGGGGGCGCCATTGAGGCTAGCGGTGTGCAGCGGGTACGAGCGGCGCTTGCTCTCCTTCTCCAACGCGCCGCCACCGCCGCCGCCCCTGAGGTTGTCGCGACTGGCACTGCGGTGCTGGCCCGGCCGGCCCAGGTCGGGGAGCGGCGCGGCGCTCGTGTCGCTGCCCTCGGACGGCGTGAGCGCCGGCTCGCCCTCCCGCTGCAGGCCGGCGCCCGGGCTGTTGCGGCTGCTGCCTGCGTAGCTGTCAGACGGGCTGTTGTGCAGGCTGCCGCTCTCGCTGGACAGCAGCTCAGGCACTGCACCCCCGCGCAGGGCTTTGAGCCGGTTCTTGCCGCCGGCTTCCGCGGCGCGGTGCCCCTTGGCCCGGCTCTTGTGCGCTCGGCGGCCGTGGTGCAAGTTGTTGGAGTGGCGGGGAGCGAGGCTCCCCCGTGAGCCCACTGGCTCTGGTTCCCCTTCCCCGCACACCGCCACGCCCGCCTCGCATGCCTGGCTCTGCGCCAGCTGCAGGTTGGTGAGCTTGCAGGGACCCGGGGGCGCGCCGGCGCTGCAGCCGCTCGGGGAGGACTTCAGCGAGCCTGCGGGCCCCTCTCCCGGCACCGGGGATCCATCTTCTGGGGCGGCGGACAGGGTCCGAGCAGGGCCGTGGGAGGCCGCGGGCAAGGCAGGCGGGCAGCAGGCGCGCCAGGAGGCCCTCACATCCCTGCGCCTGGCACAGTGGTGGGTGAAGACGAAGAGGCCCAGGGCCGAGGCCGCCACCCCGTACAGGCAGCTGCACACCACGCGGGGCAGCCAGCGCTGCGACACGGCCAGAGCCCCACAGGCCCACATGGCTAGGTAGAGGAAATGCGTGGTCACCAGCGCCCCAAGCTGCACCCCTGGAGAATAGAGGCCGTCGCTGTCCGGGGGCGCAGGGGTCACCACCCCTGTGCTCCCGGTTGCCAGAAGGGAGCCCGAGTCACTCAGGAGGGCGCCGCTGCTCCTGAGCCGTGCGGAACCTCTCAGCTCCTCCCCAGGCTCCGCGGACAGCCTGCTGCCAGCGGCCTTTGCGCTGTGTGCGGGAGGCCCCCGCAAGCGCAGCCCTGCGCACAGGAAGTAGATCCAAGTGATGAGCAGAATCAAAGCCACGGGGATGTAGAAGGCTCCAAGGCTCGGACGCCACACCAGCCAGCAGCTGAGGGAGATACGGGCAGGGCGTCAGGGAGGGGGTGTGGGATGCGGGCTATGGGAGTGGAGACAGACGCTGGCTTGTGGGCGTGGGTGTGGGTGGGTCACCGGCGGGGTGGACCCCGGCCGGTTGTCCCGCCAGGGCAGGAGTGCTCACTAGGGACTGTGGTCGCGGTAGTTGTGGATGTTGACAGCTGCAGTGACGCCACAGATGATGAGTGGGATTCCTCCGGCAATCAGGTAGAACCTGGGGGTCAGAGAGGCACCCTTGACCTGGAGGCGTCTCGGCGCCACGATCTTTGCCCTTTGACTCTGTCAGGGCTGCCAGGCCCCCTGCAGAGCAGACCCAGCTTGTTCTGGGGCCAAGACCATTCTAAGGGATGGCGTTCTCTCTGACCCCAAACAGCGCAGGCGTCAGGAGCGCCACTCGGTTCTCAGACCCCTGCCCCATGCCCTTTTGGACTCACTGCCTTTCCTGGCCTTGTCAAGCCCAAGAAGCCTGCAGGATGCACCCCTCCCCCACCCCCAGCCTTGGGTAACCCGGCAGCACCCAGGGCTTGCCTCTTCTGGCTTGGGAGAGTGATGTCCTCAGACTCGGGGCCACCCCTCTCCCACAGCGAAACACGTACCGGAGCATGGGTCGGGGAGCAGGCAGGGCAGGGTCCCCGTCCTGTGAAGGGGGCGGCCTCCAGGTGAGCTCCTTGTGGAGGACTCGGGCCTTCACTCCCATCCAGAGCAGTGTGGACAGAGAGGAGTAGTGCAGAGTGATGCCCACCTGCAGGGTCAGCACCGAGGCTGGGGGACTGGGCCGCTGCTCCCGGCATTCCCCCAGCACTCTGCCTCTCGCAGTACTTCCCGCCTGCACCCCCACGGCTCGTTCTCTCTGCAGAGTGATGGCGCTGGGCCCCTCTGCGGAGCCTCACTTTTCCTCCCGTGCATCTCCCTGCCCCACCCCAACCCCCAGTCGCCTCTGCTCACCGCCTGGCAGGCCATCTGGTAGTTGGTGAGCGTGATGCCTCCCGCAAACACGGCCGAGGTCATGGCCATGTGGAAGCACAGGTTCAGCAGCATGTGCCAGCTCTTCCGGGACACGTGGATGCAGCTGCCCCAGAGACAGCCTGAGGTCAGGCCCACGGGGGTCCCAGGCCCACCGGGACAGCAGAGGGGCGAGGCCACGAACGGATGGCTGTTGGTGTGCACGTGCCCACATGCAGCAGAGGCCGTGGACATGAAGTCCTCAACTCCCCAGGTGTGTTTCCAACCCCAGAACCTTCACCAAAAAGCATGCTAACAAGAGCCTGAGGGTATCACGTGGGCCCCGCCAGTCCTTGGGGCGACCCACTGCCTGTCCCCACGCCCGCCCTCCCTACAGGAGCGCCCACCTGTGGTTGAGGATGTAGGTGATGATGGTGGAGAAGAGGCAGAGCAGCAGCAGGGCCGTGCAGGGGTACACGACTGGATGCAGCCCCACTCCAGGGCCCCCTGCTTCCCTGGGGAAAGCACTCAGCTCCTGGGGGAGGGGCAGGGAGGGGAAGTAAGCAGCCTGCACGCCTTGCCAGCGCCCTGGGTTGGAGTTCTGCTTCCTGAGCCCTGCCGGCCCCCGTCCTGAGCTGTGGAGCCTCGTCCATCCTGGCGGGCAAGGGTGTCAGCACCGGGCGTCCACGCTCAGGAAGTCGGCCTTAGGGAGCAGGAGTCCACTGCCGCCTTCCCCGTCCCAGTCCCCGGCCCTTTCTGGAAACTTCTCAGACATGAGGACAGAGCGGGAAGCTCTGTCCTCTGACACTGCTGCCTGCCTGCTCAGAGTCTGCGAAAGTTGGGTACAGAATGGGATGCGAGAGGGGGCTGAGACAGCGGAGATCTGTTCTCAGGTAGTTTTAGTCACACCGTGGACCCTGGTCCCCGTGTCGTGGAGCAGTGGGTTAAGCCACTGCCTGTGGCGCTGGCATCCCACATCAGTGCCAGTTCCAGCCCCGGCTGCTCCACTTCCGAACCAGCCCCCTACTAATGGCTTGGGAAAGCAGCAGAAGATGGCCCAAGTGTCTGGGCCCCTGCCACCCACACAGGAAACCCAGAAGCAGCTCCTGGCTCTTAGCTTCAGCTTGGCCCAGCCCCAGCTGTTGCAGCCATTTGGGGAGTGAACCAGCGAATACAAGATCTCTCCCTCTCTCTGTAACTCTGCCTTTCCAATAAATAAATAATCCTTAAAAAAAAAAAAAAAAAAAAACCTGACTCTGGGTCCCAGGAAGTGCAGGCTGTGGAGGCCAGGCTGGGTAGTTCCAGATCATCTCTCTCCCTGGCTTCACCTGAAAGGTGTGGCCCGGACCAGAGGCCAGGTCCCCCCACGTCCCGCCAGCTGAGGCTGCATCTGCGTGGGGCTGCTGTCCTTTATTTCCCCGTGGCCACAGGGCACCCACACATCCCCTGCACATGCTCAGTGGCCCCTTGTTTCCCGCCTCCCAAAACTCCCTCTCCCCCGGCCCTCTGCCGTACTCACCATGAGCACGGCCACGTTGCCCAGGTGCTGGCAATGCAGGGAGCTGACATTGGGCTGGCTGGAGCGGAGCTGGCAGCCCTCAGAGCTCCAGCCCCCGGACCCCTCCTGGCTCCACCAGGCCGCCACGGGCTCGACACCCTCGGCCCAGTGCCGCAGCGAGACGGCCACGGGCTCCGTCAGGTTTCCCACGCCGCAGCCACCTGTCGAAGCCACACGGAGACACAGCAGGCCATCAGGGAGGCTGGCGAGGGGGCGGGACAGCAAAACAGCTGCTGTGCTAGGTGGGCAGAGTTAGAGGCAGGGCTGGGAGGCTGGGCAGAGCGGTGTGGGGGCATCTGGCAAACAGAAGGTCAAGGACAGGCCCAGGCATGGGGGGAGTGGACGGGCTCACTGATGGGGAGAGGGCAAGGCAGGCTTCTGGGGTTGGGCTGCAGCTGCGTCCATCTAGGCTCTGAGCGAGGTGCTGGTGCAACATGGCATGTCTCGCCTGCACCCCTTTGCTCCCTCCTGCCCTGTCTGTCTTCCCTGCTGTCTCTGGAAATGCCGATGGTCCCAAAGCCCCCCTGCCCACCATGGCCTCCCGAGAAGGCTTCTTTCCAGGGCTGCCTGCTCAGGGACTTCTGTCTACAGTTGTGCTGGGGTGTTCCCTAAGCCTTGCGTTGCTCAGTGAGACAGCAGCCTCTGTGGGGCACAGACATGGCCCAGACAGGCACGTGGGAGGCCTGGTGGTGGTGGGAGTGGGGGTGCTCGGTCCCTTACTGGTTCCTGCAAAGATGACAGGGGTGGCCACGCCGCGCCTCTTGCCAGGCCCTGCGACTCCAGGGCGGGAGGCGTTGCCATGGCTGCGGAACAGGCGGCCGTTTCGGAAGACGAGCAGTTGCAAGGTGCAGTCGGGGGGTACCGGGGGAGCCAGGGCAGCCGGCAGCGATGAGAACAGACTGGGGGGCAGCTGGATGGAGGCCAGGGCCACGCTGTTCTGGGGGCACATGGGAGCTCCTTAGAGACACTCGGGACATCCCCCAGCCCCCTCCTGTCCCCCCCTCTCCCCGCACTGTCCTGGAGCCCATCCCCCAGTCCCCACCTTGATGTGGAAGGAAGACAGGGACACGTTGGGCCTCCCGGTGGTGCAGCGAAAGCGCAGCTGCTGCTCAGCCAGGGGTTCGGGCTCAGGCTGGAGGCTGTGGCCGGGGCTGCTGGGGCGCCCGCCGGGGAGGCTGACCTCCCTCCGCTGGAAGGCCGTGCAGGTGAGACCCACGTAGCTGTGCGGCTTGACGAGGTAGGCCTCCAAGGCCACGTTCCTCGAGTTCTAGGGGCAGGGCACTGGTCACGCGCTGCCCCTGGCGTCCTCCCTCGCACCTGCCACCGAGCCTCCCACCCTCCCTCCTGTCTCGCTCAGCTCTGCAAGAGCAGGCCCCACATCCAGCGCTCTGTCCCTCCCAAAGTGCCCAGCCCAGGACGGAGCACGTGGAAGACGCACCCTGTGCTGCTTCACTGGCAGACGACTCCAGCGAATGGGAGATGTCACCCTCCTCTCAGGGGCCTGCCCCTCCTGTCCCTTCACCCCCCTTCTGTTTCTTCTGTCACCAGCCCCTCTCCTCTGCACTGCCCCAGGACGACTCCGAATGGGACACAGCATGGCTCAGGGCCTGCTCACGGTAGCTGTCCTCGCTAGTGGAGTCTTTGGCAGGTGCACACCCTGGGGAGGGGGTGGGGCGTTCCCATCTCTGGATGGGGAGGGCCACTCCCCTGCCCCTCCCCACACTCTGAGGACTCTCCCTCTATCGCGAAGCCCGGGGGAGGGGAGCGCATTACCACAGAGATGTGCTGGGCGTGGGGGCTGAGGGCGGCCCCGCCGATGCGCTCCAGGGCTCCCACAATGCCGCTGCAGGCCTTGTCCTCACGCTGGGCCAGCCACAGCAGGTGCTCGTCCACCAGCATCAGGTTGCTGGCCATGTCCACCATCACCTCCACCAGCTGCGGGAGTGGGCGGGCAGGGCTGTCACTGAGGGTGGGAGTGGGGCTTGGGACACGGGAGTGGGGCAGGACCGAGGCTTGAGCGGGTTGGGGGCTGGGGCGCAGGGAGGTTCACGGGCTCCCCTGTTACCTCTTTGATCTGGTCAACGTAACCCAAGAACTTCTGGATCATCTGAGCCACATAGACTACGTCCATCATATCTGAGAAGCTGGCGGCCTCGGCCGTGTACACTCGCAGCTGGTGGGCCAGGGTCAGCGCGTTGGAGGCGTTGATGGGCATCTGGGGGTAGGGGAGAAAGAGGATTGCCTTGTCCCTCCTGCCCACAACTGCCCCTGGGGGGACCTGCCCCTGGGAGCTGGTGCTCGGGGTGACACTGCCGGGGTAGGGGTGAGGGGTGTGTGGTCCACCTGCTGGGGTAACCGAGACAGGAGGAGGTGACCGCCACAGCCTGTGCCACCCACTTGGATGGGCAGTGGGGCTGTGTTTTTATGTGTCGGTAGTGGACAGAGTTGGGGGAGGCCTGAGCCGCTTCCTCAGCGTGGCCTTGGTGGGGCCGAATCTCCTGGACTCCCGTGGGAACTGACAGGGGGACGCCGGGCCCCGTCCACCCACAGGTGTGCACGCCGTGGGGAGCTGAGGCGTGCAGCCTAGCAGCCCGGAGGCCGGGGATCCGCCCCTGGGGCCCGCAGGCTTCTCCGTGTCCCCGTCCCCTAGACCCGGCGCTGGTGGGCCCCGCCCTCCTCCCCTGGCCTCACCAACACAAAGGTGTAAAGCACCCGGGTGATATCGTTGGTGTGCAGGCAGTGGGAATAGTCCCCTGGCTCCCAGCGGCCGGCTCGGTCACAGCGGCGGGAGGCTCGGGTGCCCGGGGCACCCCCGCTCAGCGGCACCGAGGTGAAGGGGTACTGCAGGCAGGACTGGTAGGCGGTGATGCCAGCTAGTGTCCGAGGCCACCTGGGGACAGAGGCGGGAAGCTGCCAATGACCCAGGGTCTTTGGAGTAAGGCACCACCCTCCCCCACCACCCGCTGCCCTCAGAACCCAAATGCCAGGCTCCTGGGGCCCGGGGTAGGGGTGCAAGAGAGGGGGTTCTGATGCCCTCCAGGGGTCCCCGAGATCTGCACGGTGCTGTCACAGGTGATAGGATTCTTTCTGGGCCTCAGTGTTGCCAGCTGTACAGTGGGGAGAACAGGGCCTGGGCACCTAGCAGACGGGGCTCTTAATGGAGGGAAGCCCCCAGGCACCCTTCTGTTCTTGGACAGCACCCTGCCCATCGGATGGTGACTTCAGACACAGAGTAAGGTCCCTGGAAATGCAACAGCGAGGTTTTGGGCTGCATGACGAGGGGGCGGGTGAGCTCCATCTCAGGCTGCAACCAAGGCAAGAGATGGGGAGCCCCTGCCACCTGTGCTTTCAGGGGCAAGAGCCAGGCTGGGGCAGGGGGCAGGGGGCGGGGCAGCGTGCGGGCCAGGGGTCCCGGATCCCTGCAGAGAAAGCAGGCCTGCACCTGAAGTCCCCGCGGTTGTTGGCGACACGCTCGGCGGGGCAGTAGGAGGCGGAGGTCTCCAGCACCACGATCTCCACCTTCCTGCTGGTGTTGCCCTGGGCCGTGGCCACGGAGCACTCCCACTCGCCCGAGGCCCACACGCCGATGTGAGACAGGGTCAGCTCACTGCAGGGCGGGCGGGCTGGCTCAGTGGGGCGCTCTCAGGCCAGCCACGCCCCCCCCCACCTGTCCCCTGCACGAGCCTCAGCCTTGGTTCTTTAACTGAGCCAGGCTGTGAGCACACACACGCCTCCTCTCCTGCATGCCCTGGATAGTCAGAGCTTGAGCTTCCAGCTCCCCAGCTCCACAAGCGAGATTCTAATCTGCCCTGCGTCTGACTGTGGGCCTCCACTCAGAGCACTCAGGGCTCAGTCCTGGGCCCACACAGCCACCCTCCGCGGCTGGGCACGGCCCTCCGGGCGGGCTCGCGGCGGGGCCTGTACCTGGTGATGAACGTGCAGTCGTGGATGAGGCTGTCGGCCAGGAGGACGCCCGCCTGCTCGTCGCCCTGCACGAGGGCCTGGTTGTGGTACCAGCGGATGCGGGTGTCGTTGCCCAGGTAGCTGGCAGAGCACTGGAAGGGCAGCCGGTCGCCCTGGAACACCACTTGGCGCAGGGAGGGGATGAGGTGGTGGGTGTGCAGCTCCAGGGCCCCCTCTGTGGGAGGAGACATGGAGCAGGGGGCCTGAGCGTGAGTGAGACCCCGGGAGAGGTGGTTGGGGGGGCGTGAGAAGAGGCCAGAAAAGAGCCAAGGAGGAGCAGGTGTTCTTGGGACAAAGCACAGGTGCCATTCTGTCTGTCCCCCTCCCTTCTCTGCATCACCCCAGGGGGTTGGGAACACAAACTAGCAACCCCCTGAAGGAAGGGAAGGGAAGCCAGGGAAGGGAAAGGGAGCAGCCCAGCCTACAGCCACGCTCAGGGCCTAGCTAAGGGAGGGGGCTCTAGGGCTGGGGCCAGAGGCAGGCAGGGCTGGGGAGGAGCCCCTCACCGCAGCGGAGCTGGGCCTCCCGGAGGCTGCCCAGGGCCTGGGTGTGCAGGGCGCTGGGGTAGGCACACAGTGTGCGCTCCGACAGCTGCACCGAGTGATTCCGCGCCCAGGGCAGCAGCCAGAGCAGGTGGCAGTCACAGGTCAGGAACTCAGTGCCAAAGTCCCTGCAGGGCGGGAAGAGGGAGGGGGTCAGTGTGGGCTCACAGGTGGGGAAGGGCGAGCGTGGGGGTGTGCAGGCCCTCCCCCGGGCACAAACTGGTGAGCGTGATGGTTTCAGAAAGAGTCTGCTTTACTTGCTCCAGTGGTGCCCTCCCCCCCACCCCACTGCCATGTGGCTCCCTCCTGGGCAGGGGAACGGGCCCTGGGCTAGGAAGACACTCACACAAGCTTGAGGGCTGGCAGCTCATCAAAGACCCCGGGCTGCAGGCTGGAGAAGATGTTTCCAGATATATTTCTGCAAGGGGCAGAGGATAGTAAGGTACTGGAGGGGGGGGTCTTAGGGTGTCCCTGGGTCAGAGAGGAGATGGCCTGCTCCTCTACTCCCTCCACCCTGTATATGGGACCCTCCTCCCCCCCCCTCCCGCCCTGGTCCAGGCCTCCTTCTGGGGGTGGGGGGCCTCCCCCGCCCGCACTCACAGTCGCAGGAGCCGGGGCAGGCCCTTGAAGGTCTCGGAGGTGAGACAGCCAATCCGGTTGTTGGAGAGGTCTCTAGAGAGGCACGCACAACCTCAGGGGCATGAGGCTACGCGGCAGCACCAGGACCCCACATGCGTGGGCGTGGAGGGGTGGCTGGGGCTTGTGTGTGTGTATGGGAGTGGGGTGTGACCAAAAGTAGATGGGCCAGTGCCCTGAGCAGGGAGGCAGAGCCAGAGAGACGGGCGGTGCGTAGGGGATCCCAGGGCACTCCTCAGGGGTGAGGGGCAGGCTGGGGGCAGGGGGAGTCGGGACGTGCCACTCACAAGCGCTTCAGCTCCCCCAGGCCCAGGAAGGCTCCAGGCTGCACCGTGCTGATGATGTTGTTCCTCAGGTCCCTGTGGGAGGCAACACAGAGGCCTCACCGCCCTCCCCTCGGGGCCACCCCGAGGCTGTCGGGGGCAGGGTGGCCCTCACTGCCTTTGGGTTCTGTTGGGACTTGGTTTCCTCGGAAATCTCTGCTCTGCTCTGCACTGGCTGGGGACGGTGGGTTAGGGACGCCCCTTGGACAGGTCTCAGCCTCCCTGGCTCCCCTGGTGGCGGTTGGGGGAGGGGGTGAGGCACTGGTCAGAAACACCTTAGAGAAGGCATGGGGACTGTGAGGCGGGGCTAGAAGGCCTGGGAAAGCTGGGACCGTGACCGGGTGCCAACCGGGGCCAGAGTGAGCACTGCACCAGGGGGTCCCGCAGGGTGCTGCTCCCGGGGGCATCTGGAAATGGCTGTCCCAGCAGGACCCACCCCACAGAGGTCGTGACCAATCAACAGCCCGCCTCCCACGGAAGCCCAGGGGGCCCAGGCTTGTTCACAGAGGAGCCCACAGCGGCGTGGAGGGAAGAGGTGGAGGAGGTGTGGCTCCCAGACAGGAGGGGACAGTGGCCGGGGCTCTACTCTGGGCGGGGGCAAGGGGACAGGCCCCGTCCCACCTCCTGGGGGCCTGCCTGCCACCTGGCAGGCCAGTGAGGACCTAAGGTGGGTGCTGGCCTAAGGACCTAAGGACCAAGGTGGGTGCTGGCCCTCACCCGGCCTCTGTGCTGGGTGCAGCCAGGGACAGAGGGGCCCGGAAACCCGGCCTCATCCTCAGCAAGGGATGGCTGGTGTCCTGAGGGCGGACGGGCCTGGCGGCACACAGCCTGCATGGACAGCTTCCTCCCTTCACGGCTGTCCCTCTGTGCGGCCTCCACCGTGCCCCTGGCCCCTCGGGGTCTGGCCGTTCTCAGGGCTCTGCTCCCGCCCGGTGCAGGATGGGCAGGGGGAGACACACTGCTCATTGTGTCGCTCCCCTTCAAGGGCTGCCAAGGGCCGGGGCCGCAGCCCCTCCCTCGCCCTCCCCCCCCCACTCACGTTCATTCTCATTTCCTCCGGCCCCCTCCGCAGCGCCCCCCCCCCCCAGCCTGCCCCACGGATGCTCTGCAGATGGGAGCCAGGCGGCCCCCGGGGCCCAACCCCTCTCCCTGTCCTGGATTTCCTGCAGCTGGCCGGGGCCTCTCTGAGCAGGGAACTGCCACCCAGTGTTGGCATTCTTCCCCTTGCATCGCACCCCTCCACAGGAGTGGCCCAGTCCTGAGGGGTGCCCGGGGCCTCCTGGGGCTGGAGGCCATGGGACCACAGAACCTGGCGGCCTCTGGACCTATACGTCCCCTCTACATTGGCTGTTGGCACCTTCTCATTAGCATATCCTTCTCAAGACCTGATGGCGGCCAAGGGCACCCACGCCCACCAACACACTAAGCCAGCACTGTGCACACCATTTCCGCAGCCTGTGGCTCCCAGGCTAAGAACACCTGCTCCAGGGACCGGCGGAGTGGCGCCGGGGCTCAAGATACTGCTCGCCACGCTGGCAGCCCGTATTGGAGTGCCGGTTCCAGCCCGGCTGTTCTGCTTCCCATTCGGCTTCCTACTGATGCGCCTGGGAGGGTGGCAGGTGATGACCCAGGTGCCTGGGCCACTGCCACCCACGTGTGGGAAATCAGATGACGCTCCTAGATTCAGCCTAGCCCAGCGCTGGCTGTTGTGGCCATAGAGGAGTGAACCAAGGGCTGGAAGAGAACTTCTTTTTCTTTCTGTCCCTCCCTCCTTCCCCTTCAAATAAGTATTAAAAAATAAATTTACAGAGAACACCTGCTCTGGATTGTCTAATCTGGGTGAGATCGCAGACTGCGGCAGCTGGCCCAAGCACACACAGGTGACGTGGAGTCTCCACGTCCACAGCCCTGTTCTGGGAAGCCGGGAGGGACTCAGTGTGGTGACTGAGCGTCCTCTGATGCCCACGCTGGCCCGGGACCCCTCGACTCGAGGCGCGCCCTCTCTGTCTGTAGCTATGCTGATGGGAAGGAGAAGGACCCTCCCAGGCAGAAGCAGGGGGAGGATTCCTGGGAGCAAGTCCTGCCCTCTGCCCGCTGCTGTGATTTGACAATTTTTCTCCCTGAATGCAAGGGTTTGGGGGGGCGGGGGACTGAGTCCCACGAGGGAGTCTGAAGGCAGGGGGTGGGGATTGGGTTGTGAAGTGGGGCCTCCTGATTGGATCCTGGAGTCTGACTAAAAGACCACAGGGACATGGACAGACAAGCACGTTCCCTATCTCGTGCCATGTGATATCCTGTGCCACCTCCCGGCTCTGCCAGCAAGATGCCATGCCCAGGGCTGAGCTCACGACCCCCACCCCCAACACACACACCTCTGATCTTGGACCGTGAACTTCTAGAACCAGGAACCTCAATTCAGCCCTTTCTTGTATAAAGTTAGCCTGCCTCAGATGTTTCATTCTAGTGGTGACAAAACCACAACTCATACACCCTTCTCAGAAAGTGGAATGTGTAAGAGTGAACTTGGGGGGCTGGCGTTGTGGTGTAGTAGGCTAACCCTCTGCTTGCAGCACTGGCATTCCATATGGATGCTGGTTCAAGTCCTGGCTACTATTCTTCCAATCCAGCTCTCTGTTTATGGCCTGGGATAGCAATAAAAGATGGCCCAAGTCCTTGGGCCCCTGCACCTGCATGGGAGACCCAGAAGAAGCTCCTGGCTTTGGATCGGCACAGCTCCGATCCTTGTGGCCATTTGGGGAGTGAACCAGCGGATGGAAGACCTCTCTCTCTCTGTGTGTCTGTAATTCTGCCTTTTAAATAAATAACATCTTTTAAAAAAAAAAAGTGAACTTGGGAACATGAACAATAAAATACTGGTTAGCTGGACATAAGGTTTAAAACCTCCACCCATCATGGGGCCGGCACTGTGGCTCAATGGGTTAAAGCCCGAGCCTGAAGTGTTGGCATCCCATATGGGCGCTGGTTCTGGTCCCAGCTGCTCCTCTTCCGATCCAGCTCTCTGCTATGGCCTGGGAAAGTGGTAGAGGATGGCCTAAAAGTCCTTGGGCCCCTGCTCCCACATGGGAGACTGGAAGAGGCTCCTGGCTTCGGATCAGCTCAGCTCCGGCCTTTGCAGCCATCTGGGGAGTGAACCAGGGATGGAGGGCCTCTCTCTCTCTCTCTGGCTCTACCTGTATCTGTAACTTTGTCTTTTAAATAAACAAAATAAATCTTTAAAAAAAAAAAAAAAAAGGACACCATCACAAAAGCGGAAGACGGGGGAGGGGCGGACACTGGTGGCAGCCAGTTAAGCAGCCACTTGGACGTCCACGTTCCGTGCCAGAACACTAGTTCAACACTCGGCTGCTCTGCTTCCAATCCAGCTCTCTGCCAATGGGCCTGGGAAAGGCAGCAGAAGATAGCCCAAGTGCTTGAGTCACTGTCACCCACGTGGGAGACCAGATGGAGTTCCTGACTCCTGGCTTTGTCCTGGCCCAGCCTGGGCTGCTGTGGTCATTTAGAGGGTGAACCAGTGGAGGAAGATCTGTTTCTCTCTCTCCCTGTCACTCTGCCTTTCAAATAAATACATATTTAAATGCGGGGTGGGGGGGGCAAACCAGGTATCCGATAGAGGACTTCTATCCATAATGTGTAAAGAACTCTTACAACTCAGGACAAATAACCCAGCTGAGAAAAAAAAATGGGCAAAGAATCTGAACAGGCATTCCTTCAAAGAAAGACATACAATCAGCCACCAAGCCCAAAACACGCAGCTCAACATCATTAATCACTAGAGCAACACAAACCGGAACCACAACCAATATCGCTTCACAACACAAGGGCGCATGAGGATGCAGAGAAATTTAAGCCCTTACTATATAGTATTATTGGGGGGGTGGAGAGAGAAACTCCCATCAACTGGTTCACTCCCCAAATGCCCCCAACAGCAGGAGTCAGAACTCAACCCAGGGACCTGGCTAATTGAGCCGTCACCTGCTGCCTCCAAGGGTCAGCATTAACAGGAAGCTGGAACTGGGAACACAGCTGGGACTGGAATGCAGGCACCGTGATATGGGTCTTAACCAGCATCTTAATGGCTAGGCCAAACACCTGCTCCTGACTACATCCTTGATGGGAATCTAAACAGGGAGACAGTGTAGCAGTCCGAGTGGCCGTATGACCCGGCAGCTCCTCTCCCAGGCGTACACACAAGAAAAGTGAGCACCATCTACACAGTGCCTGTGGGTGAAAGCCCACAGAAGCATTACTGGTTAACACCACAAAGCAGATGTCCACCCACTGATGAATGGATACACAGCATATAGTATATTCACGCAGGGGCTATTACTTGCCCGTGAAAAGGAACAAAGCTCCCTGGTACCTGCTAAGACCCAGATTCCCCTGGAAAACACTATGCGGAGTGACAAATATCTGAAAGATGACATATGGCATGACTGCACCTCTGGGAGACGCCCAGAGCAGTCAATCCATGGCAGCTTAGTGGTTGCCTGGGGCGGGGGAGGCAGGAGGAGGGGGAGGGGGAGTGACCGCTAAGGGTCCCGGGCTTCTTGTGCACAGGAGGAAAATGCTCTGAAATTCGGTGATGACGATCACACGGCTCTGAAGGGGGTACTAAAACCATGGCTCTGCACTAAACGCATGGACTTCATGGTATGCAAATTACATCTCAGAGCTGCTGAGTGTGTGTGTGTGTGTGTGTGTGTGCCTACCCTCCAACAGGGTAGGCTGGCCCAGAGCTGGTTCCCTCCAGCCCCCGACAGACCTCCCTGCTCGTGGGCTGGAAACCAAATTATAGGTTCCAAGGCCACAGAGCAGTTCTCCCCGTGTCCTACAAGACTTCCAGGTTCCTGAGAATGCACAGGCCGGCTGTGAAGGGGCCAGACCTCCCCTGCAGGTACAGAGACCGAGGGGCGGTCTGAAGAATCCTGCGTGGTCCAGCCTCCTCCCAGCTCCAGCCCCTCCCCCACCCCGGGGGCCCACTTGTCCCTGCTGTCGCGCAACGAGGATTTATTGAGCACGTACACTGTGCCAGGCGCTGGGGCTACCACAGCACACAAGAGGCTGTCCCTGGACCTGGCAGCCTCCTTCCGGGGCCAAGGGCAGGCTCCCTCCAGGACACAGCCAGCTGGGGGGGGCGTGTGGAGCAGGGGTGCTGGTCCTCGGCCCCGCCCCAGATTAATGGAAGCCACCTGGTGTGTGAGCCAGCCCCCACCGCACCCCCTCGCTGTGGTTCCCATGAGCATCTGCTTCTAATGAGCGCCCCAGCACCCGCTGCATACCAGCCCCTGGGGCTCATTAATCTCATTAGGCAATGGCAAATCATCCCAGGGCTGACCAGGCTCCCCGCCCAAGGCCCCCCCGGGGCCACGCCCATTGCCACACTCACACATGCACGCACGCTGGCCTCTTTGGTTGAGGCAGGGGAGAGTATGTGTCTGCCCCATGGCAGCTCCGTCCCTGGTTTCAGGCACATCCCAGAAAGATTTCCCATGTCCTGAGCCACCCTCGGGCCGGGCAGCACTGACGGCGGAGGGTTACGGAGGGGAGGGCCCCCACGAGCGAGCCTTGTGCTTGCTGGGCCGTTCTGTGCACTCCTCTGCTGGGCCTGCTCATACGTCTTACCCCAGCCTCCCAGAACCAGAGTCTCCCCATGAGATCATCTCTGATTGGGGTCCCACCGGCAGCCATGCCTGGGGGCCCTCCCTGCCCCACTCCCACTGAAGTGTGTCCAGTCTGGCTCCCCCACCCTGGCCTCAAGGTCCTACGTTGCCAAACAGGCATGGCGCGGATGTCTCTGAGCCCCTACTCTTGGCCGTCAAGGTGCCCCCTGCACCGACACTCAACAGCTCATTCTCAGAGGCACGTGGGCCTCAGCACAGGGAGTGAAGTGGACACTGGGAGACCCAGGCCCACGCCTCCCTCGGGACATGCTGATGAGCCACGTCGCAGGGGATGTCCGAGACGGAGTAGGGTTTCCTGCGTACCCGTGCCACACAGGGCCTTGGCGCCTTTTTTTTGATGTGTAGGCTCGCAGTCCAGGGGTTGGGTGCTCTGCGGGCTTTGAACCCTGGACGGCCACGGGAATCACCGTGTACTGTGAAAGGCAACCCAGGCCATCGACTCCTCCGAGGGAAATGCGGGTGTCTCCCACCGTGGGATAGTGCCTGTGCCGCCAAGGTCTCTGCGTGAACCTGGCTGGGCTGTGGAGGGGTAGTACGCCCACGACCGGAACCGAGGGAGGCCGCCCTTGCTAATGGAGGTGCTGCGCCCTGCCAGAGGCCCGAGAGCTCTCACTGAGGTTCCCGGCAGGAAAGCTGTCCCAGGATGACAGCACCTGCGCCTGCAGCCCTGGGATTCGCCACGCCAGGCCGCGTCCCGGCGTCACAGAGGCGGGTGGCCAGGCTGGAGACCCTGAGCCCCTCCAGCACACACAGCACAGCCCCAGCCCTTCACGGGGCTCTGTGCCTTCTTCCTGTGCAGCTCTGCAAGCCCACACACACCCAAGGGTCACAGAATCTTAAATGCACAGTGCACCTTGCAGGCTCACGCCGCCGCCCTCCTCGTCCTTTTACAAAGAGCACACTGAGCCCCCAACCGCTTTGTGTCCTGTTCACTCTGACCTCCTCCTGGCTGCCTACTCCCGCTGCACTCCCGCTGTTCCTCTAACTCTTCCCGGCATCCCCTGCACCCAGGAGCCTTTGCAAGGGCTGTGGCCTGCCACTGCATCAAGCAAGGCGCTCTTGTCCTCACCTCACAGAGTGGCCTCCCCTGTCCTCACCTCACAGCGTGGCCTCCCCTGTCCCCCTTATCTGGCCTTGTTGTCCCTCCCAGCACTACTGCCCCCGACATAGGACACACAGCTATTTTCTGGGTCCCATCGGGAGGCCGCCTCCCCTGAGGGCAGGCACTTGCTCCTCTGGGCTCACTCCCATGCTCTAGAATGGAGCCCAGGACAGGAGGGCACGTGCTGTGCCTGTAGGAGGAAGGCAAAGGGAGATTCCTAAGGCCAGGGGCTCAAGCTCGGATTCAGGGCTGGCAATTACTATTATTGTTATTTTTTTATGAAAGGCAGAGAGAGGGGCCAGTGCTATGGCATAGTGGTAAAACCACCACCTGCCCTGTGATGCTGGTATCCCATATGGGCACCAGTTTAAGTCCCGGCTGCTCCTCTTCCGACCCAGCTCTCTGCTGTGGCCTGGGAAAGCAGTAGAAGATGGCCCAGGTCCTCGGGCCCCTGCACCTGCGTGGGAGACCCAGAGGAAGCTCCTGGCTTCGGATCGGCGCAGATCTAGCCATTGCGGCCATCTAGGGAGTGAACCATTGGATGGAAGACCTCTCTCTCTGTCTCTCTCTGTGTCTATAATTTCACTTCTCAAATAAGGAAATAAAATATTTTTTGAAATAAAGAGATGGTAAGAGACAAAAATAAAGTTTAAAAAAAGAAGAAGAAAGAAAGGCAGCAAGAGACAAAGACAGACCTCCAAATGCCTGCAACAGCTGAGGCCGGATCAGGCTGAAGCCAGGAGCCTGGACCTCCATCCAGGTCTCACAGGTGAGTGGCAGGACTTCAGGTTCTTGAACTATCACCTGCTGCCGCCCAGGGAAGCAGCTGGAATTGGAAATGGAGCCGGAACTCAAACCCAGGTGCTCCAATACCGCATATGGGGGTCCCCAGTGGTGACTTAACTCTGCTGGACGCCCCCACCCGAGGGCCGGGACTTCTCACTCCGGTTTTCTTTCTCATGCCCAGCACTCTTCCCATACCCGTGACTCAGCACGGAGTCGGACGGGCTTGCTGGTGCCGAGGCAGAGGAAGGCAGCCGTGCTCAGAGGCCGGTCCTCGCGCGCGCGGCAGAACGCAGGCTGGAGAGGCAGCTGTGTTTTGCCTCGCTCCACAACGCCCTGGAAGGAACACCTGGCTTCTGGCAGCTCGGCGCTCCAAGACCAAGCCTCATCCCGAACGCTTAACCCCTTGTAGGAGGGCGAAACCTTCCCTGTGTGTGGGCCCCAAGGAGACATCAGCTGCACGCAGCGGCAGCCCTCACTCCACTCTGAGCTGCGGGGCGCGTGGCCAGAAGGACCCAGTGTGGGAGCTGGATGCGCGCGCCGCCCCACAGAGGCCCCAGCTCAGCGCTTACGACCCGCTCCGCCCTTCTGCCCCAGACGTGAGTGTGGGGTTGGCCCCTTCCAGACCACCAAGCTCTCCTCGCAGACGGCGAGAGGCCGGTGGACACGGGCTGCCTGCTTAGAGACCCAAACAGCGGGGCCGAGGCAGACAGCATCCCGCTCCCCGTGAGCACGCAGCGCCTTTTTCTCTCTCATCTCCCACTGCACTGATCCGAAACATTTGGGGAGAAGACGGAACCACGGGGGGCCGAGGGGCTTCTTGCAGGCATTGCAGAGAGAGGACGAGGGCTTGGGGTGGGAAACCTGCCACGCGGGCCACGGTTCCCCGAGCGTGCCAGCAGAGCAGGCACTGTAGACGGACATGGTTCAGGGATCCGTGGCGGAGGCGGCTTATCCAGCCCCTCCCCAAAGCCTCTGGAACATTCTTGAGTGGCTGGGACATCTGAACAATTAACCACTACCACCAGCTCCTCCTCCCTAACCCTCTCCCACACACTGGCCGCAAGCAGACCTTGGGGTCCCCAACTCTACGAAGGGGGTTCTTCTGGGGTTAGCAAGGCCCTTGCAGTGTCCAGTGGGGGGCTTGCCTGCTTGGGCCCACAGCGCTGCAGCCTCCTTCAGGGTGGGTGGGGCAGGCCAGAGAGAGCAGCTTCCTCCCCACCCCCCAGCCCAGGACCCTGCCTCCTCGGGGCTTTGTTTGTTGATTTGTTTTTCCGAGAAGGAAAGAGGCTGCCCTCAGCCCTTTCAAGTTGGGCCCCTGGCTGGGAGGGCTGAGCCCTCACAGCTAATTGCTCATTAAAGAGCGTTAATGAGTTTCCCTTAGCCCCCCCTCCCCCACCCATCCCTGCCCAGCCCTGCGAAGCTGCCTGGATCCTCTGTGCTGGCCCTGGCCAGGAAGCTGCTCACTCCTGCTCCCAGGCCCGGCTCCTCTGTCCCCTACCTGGGAGTCAACCTCTGGGCAGGTGCAGGCGGGTCTGACTCTGGGCGCTGCTAGGCAACCAGCCTTCCTCCCCTCCTGGCCCTCCTCCCTGGGTGACCCCCCGCTGGCCCCGGCACTTACAGTTTCTCCAGCAGGGACAGGCCCGAGAAGGATCCGGTGCGAAGCCCGGTGATCTTGTTGTTGCTCAGGAGCCTGAAGGGATGGGAGGCAGAGACAGGAGGAGGCGCCGTGACTGGCTGGAAGGGACAGGGAGCGGGCACCTGCGCGCTGGGCCCAACTCAGTGTGCTGGGCAAGGAAGCAGCCCCACCCTCCACCCCAGAGGCTGTAGGGAGAAGCAGCCAATCCCAGGCCAGCCTGAGCCACCTGTCAGCACCCCACCTGCCCTGGGTCTCCCCATGCGGACTGAGGCCGCCCTGGGGCTCTGTGTGCAGGTGGTGGGGCGCGTGTGAAGTCGGGAGGGGAGGGTAAGGTTGGTACCCTGGGACTGACTCATGGGGAGCCCCATCAGGCCCTCAGGAGCTCTGTCCTTGGCCCACTCTTCCCAGGACGGTGGGAAGGGGATGGTGTCAACCGGCTCCGGGCGTGCGGGACACAAAGCCTGTGGGTCCTGAGTTAGGTGGAGAACCTGTCTCCACTGCTCCTTCAGGGGAACCCCTTTCCGGACGTCAGGGCCGATGGCCAGTGCCGTGCCTCGGCTTCCCCAGGCCTCCCTGCAGCCTTGGCAGTAGGCTAGGGTTCCAGCCGGGCTCCAGCCTTTGCCCCTGCCCTTGGCTGCTTCCGTTGGATTTAGGTGAGGAGAAAGGAGCCCCCCCCAAGCAACAGCAACAGGGGGGACAGCAGGCGACTCATCTCCGCCCACCCACTCAGCCTTTCTCTGCCAGACCCCCTGCTGGGAGTGGGCGCTGCTCCAGACCAGCCAAAGGGCTCATCCTTCCGGTTAATTGCTTGGGAGAAAGCTTTAATGAGCTTCTGGGCTGGGCCCGGGCTCAGGCAAAGGGCTTCCCTTCTTTACTCTGCTCCGAGATGTGGAGAACTGATCTGAGACGGCCTGGGGGTGCAGGCCGTGGAGCTGGACCAGGAGAGAGTGGGGAGGGGTGGGGATCAGGCCGGGAGGAGCTGTCCGAGAGTCCGCTCCGCAGCTTCCTGGAAATCGGTGGGTGAATGTGGCAAGACAGGTTGCCAGGGGCCCCGACACAGGGCGTTCCAGCTGCTCCATCTGCAAGACGCTTCCGGGGCTCAGGCTGTGCCCCTGGGGAGGCCAGAGTGGAAGGGTCCATGGGAAGGGGTAGAGACCCCCTCACCTCCTTCCTCCCTGCTCCCCGATCCACACAGACCCCTCCGTTAAGATGTCTACTTGCCAGGCATGAACAGTGACAAGGGGGTAGCAGGAGGCAGTGGGGACCTAAGTTGTTGAGTTTCCAAGATGTTACACTCACCATTACCCTGGTGATTCAAGAAGTTCATGGGGCCAGAGTCAGGACGCTACCGTCTATGACACCTGCATCCCATGGGAATGCTGGTCCCATTCCCAGATGTTCCACCTCTGAACCAGCTCCCTGCTAAAGCTCTTGAGAAAAGCAGTGGATGATGGCCCAAGTGCTTGGGCCCTGCCACCCATGCGGGAGACCCGGATGGAGTTCCAGGCTCCTGGCTTTGGCCTGGCCCAGACCCAGCAGTTGTGGCCATTTGGGGAGTGAATCATCAGATGCAAGATCTCTTTTTTTCTCTGTCACTCTGTCTTTGAAAAAATGAAATACACCTGAAAAAAAGGACTTAGCCGGCGCCGCGGCTCAGTAGGCTAGTCCTCCGCTTTGCGGCACCGGCACACCGGGTTCTAGTCCCGGTTGGGGCGCCGGATTCTGTCCCGGTTGCCCCTCTTCCAGGCCAGCCCTCTGCTATGGCCCGGGAGTGCAGTGGAGGATGGCCCAAGTTCTTGGGCCCTGCACCCCATGGGAGACCAGGGTAAGCACCTGGCTTCTGCCTTCGGATCAGCGCGATGCGCCGGCCGCAGCTTGCCAGCTGGGGCGCTGTTGGAGGGTGAACCAACGGCAAAAGGAAGACCCTTCTCTCTGTCTCTCTCTCTCACTGTCCACTCTGTCTGTCAAAAATTAAAAAAAAAAAAGGACTTAAAATTAATTTTAAGAGTATAGGAATTTATTTTTTAATTTTTATTTACTTTGAAAGGCAGAGTGATAGAGATTTTCCATCTGCTGGTTCATTCCCCAAAAGGCCACAACAGCCGTGGCCGGGCCAGGCTGAAGTCAGGAGCCTGGGACTCCATCCAGGTCTCTCATGCAGGTGGCAGGGGCCCAAGCACTTGGGCCATCTTCTGCTGCTTTCCCAGGCACATTAGCAGGGAACTGGATGGGAAGTGGAGCAGCTGGGACTTGAAACAGAGCTCCAATACAGGATACCAGCAATCCAAGCAGGGGCTTAGCCTGCTGTGCCACAAATCCAGTGATCTTTCAAAAAATCTTCTGTAAAACATCCTTCGCTGATTGTTCCAGCTCCAGGAACCCAACGCACCCAACATGTTATTATTTCAATGTATGCAATGACTAGTGGGATGTTCCATCTGTATCCTTGTGGGAAGGCTCCAGTGTGTATTCCACACTCCTGGCACGTGTCTGTGCAGGGCAGCCACATTGCCAGCGCCCCAGTGGAGCAGAGCACAGGATGGGAGCCCCCGTCCCTGACCCGGACTGGTGAGGATGGGCCTCTGACCCGGATCTACTTAGTTCCTGGCCCGGCTGGCCCCGAGGCTGGTTCCCAGTCACATCCCACCCGCCTCTCTCTCTCTCTCTCCCCCTCTCCCAGGCTCTCTGAAGTGGCTTCTGTGTCTGCTGAGAGGAGAGGGCAGAGCGGGGGTGGGGGTCAGCTGCAGCCCACGCTTCCGGTCTGGCCGGGCCTGGCACACACTCCAGCCCTGAGCATCTGCAAATGAGCTTTCTTCTTGCTGCAGAGGACACAGTGCCGGTCCCCCCAGCCTCTGGCCAGGCCCGGGCCGGTGGCGTCTCGCCCTCCTCCAGCCAGCCCTCTTCTTGCCATATGGGCAGCCCCTCTGCAGACCTCGGATGCATGGCTGGCGGAGTCAGGGCCCCAGGCACCCAGAACTGGGATATTTGGTCTTCACAACCTAAGAGTGGCTGGAGGAGCCCTTGACCATTCAGACAGTGGTCCCGGCCATGCTTGTGGGTTCTGGTCTCCCGAGCGCCCCCTATGGGTCTGTGTGGGGGAGGGCACGGCAAGGCAGTGATTTTGGACACAAAGCACAAGGGGTCCAGGGGCAGGCACTGGAGGCAGCGCTAAAGTCACCGCTTCTGATGCTGGTGCCCCATATCAGAGTGCCCGGCCCTAGTCCCAGCTACCCTGTCTCTGGTCCATCCCGGGAGGCTGCAGAGGATGCTCCAAGTACTTCAGTCCCTGCCACCCATGGTGGAGGCCCACATGGGGCTGCTGGCTCCTGGCTTTGGCCTGGCCCAGCTCTGGCTGCTGTAGGCATTTGGGAGTCAACCAGTCAATGGAAGATCCCTCTCTCTCTCTCCCTCTCTCTCTCGAACCTTTCAAATAAAATGAATTAAAAAAAAAAAGTACTTGGGGGGCTGGTGCTGTGGCATAGCGGGTAAAGTCGCCACTTGCGATGCTGGCATCCCATATGGATGCCAGTTCGAGTCCCAGCTCTACCACTTCTGATCCAGCTCTCTGCTATGGCCTGGGAAAGCAGTGGAGGATGGCCCAGGTCCTTGGGCCCCTGCACCTGCATGGGAGACCCAGAAGAAGCTCCTGGCTCCTGGCTTTGGATCGGCCCAGCTCTGGCTGTTGTGGCCATTTGGGGAGGGAATCAGCAGATGGAAGACCTCTCTCTGCCTCTACCTCTGCCTCTGCGTTTCAAATAAAGAAAGAAAGAAATCTTAAAAAAAAAAAGCTACATGGGTCTGGTGTTTTATTTTACAGAGAGAGAGAGAGAGATTTTCCATTGGCTGGTTCACTCTAAAGGAATAGCAACAGCTCAAGATGAGCCAGACTGAAGCCAGGAGCCCTGAACTCCATCTGGGTCTCCCACATGGGTGGCAGGGGCTCAAGCACTTAGACCACCTTCTGCTGCTTTCCCAGGTGCATTAGCAGGGAGCTGGAGCAGCCAGGACTCAATTGATAGAGGATGCCAGTGTCACAAGCAGTGGCTTAACTGGCTGTACCACAATGCCAGCCACCCAGTAGCTTTTTTAAAAATTAATTACTGTATTTATTTGAACCGCAGAGACAGAACTCCCATCTTCTGATTCACTCCCCATATGTCCACAGAAACCAGGGTGGGACTGGGCTGAAGCCAGGAGTTGGGAACAAAATCCAGGTCTCCCATGTGGGTGGCAGAGACCCAAGCACTTGAACCATCACTGCCACCTCCCAGGGTGCACTGGAGTAGGGAGTGGAGCCAGGAATTGAACCCAGGTGCTCTGATGTGGGACACGGGTGTCCTAACTGATGTCTGAACCCCCAGGCCAAATGCTTGCCCTGGCTCTGGCATTTGTAGGAGCAGGTGGGAAACAGTCACAGGATGGCTGACAACATAGATGAACACACATACACACACACACACACACGCACGCACGTGCACACACAGTTCATCCAGTGGGAAGGAAAATGTTCCCACCACTCTAGGCTGTCTCCTGGGAGAAGAACAGGCAGGGTGGCCCCAACAACTGGGCAAGGGAGGCAGAAGCTTCGGCCTGAGCCTTCCTGAAACTCTGCAGCCTGCACCAGGCTCTTGCCCTGCAACCTCCCAGGAAGCTGGGGACAGGTGGAGGGGGTCCCTGCCCAAGCACGCTAGCCCTGTCCCTCAGAGCTGGGCTCGCTGGCCTCCTACCGCCCTGTGCCCTGAAGCTTCTCCTGGGAGACGGGCCAGTCCCCGGAGCACCCTGCTTTCTGCTCTAGAGTGAGGGATCTGCCCCCAGAGGGGACACGCAGAGTCCACTGCTGAACTCTCTCCAGGCTGGGGCCCTATTTTAGGGAAGAGGAGCGAGCAGTTACCACTAACGAGGCCGGAGGCCAAGGGAGTGAGCGGCTGGCGACTACGGAGAGGCCCTGCGGCCTCTGGGCAGCCACAGGAACTCGCCAGACACCACTGGACATCAAAGATGACCTCGCGGGAGTGCTGTGGGCACCGCTCTGTGGGGCATGGAGCCAGCACACGCCTGAACAACATGGTTCTCACATGTGCAGGATGAGTCACACATGTCAACCCCCCCCCCAAAAAAAAAAAAAAAAACAGAAAACTGTAAACAGACAAAATGACCACATCTCTGGACACTAAGGATCTACACGCTCCTGGAGATCCGGACTCAGGCCCTCCCCGTCTGTGACACCTGCTGCTGGCACCACGGCAGTGTCTTGGGGAGAGGGAGGGGTGATCCGCTTGCTGATAGCAAAGCACTAGAAGCCCCTAACCCTCGAACTTGAACTCCCTGCCTGTTTGCAGACATGGCACCCAAACCTTTGGGCATTTCCAAGGCCCACAAGGACATCTGAACGCTCGTTCCCTTTCACATATCAGTGCAGGTAGGTGTTTGGCCTAACCGTTAGGACACTGGCTGGGATGCTCGCCTGGGTTAGACCTGGCTCTGCTCCAGACTCCAGCTTCCTGCTGCTGCTGTGAACCCTGGGAGGCAGTGGTGACAGCTCAAGTGATTGGGTCCCTGCCACCCACGTGGGTGACCCGGGTTGAGATCTCTGTTCCGGTCCCCAACCCAGGGCTGTTAGGAGCACTTGGGAAGTGAACCAGCAGATGGGAGTTCTGCCGCTGCTACCACTGTGTCTCTGCCTCTCAGATAAGTAAACTTTTTAAAAAATATTTTAAAACTTTTTAAAATTTAGGGGCCGGTGTTGTGGTGCAGTGGGTTGAGCCACTGCCAGTGATGCCAGTATCCCTTCTAAGCGCTGGTTCAAGTCCTGGCTCTTCCACTTCTGATCCAGCTCCCTGCTAATGTGCCAGGGAAGACAGCAGCAGATGGCCCAAGTGCTTGGGCCCCTGCACCCAATGGAGACCCGGATGGAGCTCCTGGCTCCTGGCTTTAGCCTGGCCAACCCCTGGCTTTTGTGGCCATTTGGGGAGTGGACCGTAGATGAACAATTTCTCTCTCTTCTCTGTTTCCCCCCACCCACCCTTCTCTCTCTCTCTGCCTTTCAAATAAATAAAACAAAAAAATTGTTTTATTTATTTGAAAGGCAGAGTTACAGAGAGGCAGAGAGGCAGAGAGAGAGAGAGAGCGAGAGAGAGAGAGGTCTTCCATCTGCTGGTTCACTCCCCAGATGGCCTCAAAGGTTGGAGCTGCACCAATCTGAAGCCAGGAGCCAGGAGCTTTCTCTGGGTCTCCCTCCCACGGGGTGCAGGGGCCCAAGGACTTGGGCCATCTTCTACTGCCTTCCCAGGCCATAGCAGAGAGCTGGATCAGAAGTGGAGCAGCCGGGACTAGAACTGGTGCCCACATGGGATGCCAGCACTGCACGTGGCGGCTCTACCTGTTATGCCACAGTGCCAGCCCTAAACCAAATCTTTTAAAAAATAAAACGTAAGAGCTGCAAACACAGAAGGGACCAAACGCTTAACTATGTAACTACCAAATGCTGTGCTTTGTTAACAGGCAGTAACTCCTGTTTTTTGGAGGATGCGGCCCATTGCAGACGGTGGATGCGACAGCAGGGCCTCCCAGAGCAGGGTGCCTGCCCCTCACGTCCACTCCGCCTGACTGCCGGGGACACCGATGCTGGAGAGGACATGCAGGTGTTGTCCCCACTCCTGGCCTCCCCTCCTGTTCCTTCCCTTGGCTGGGAGCCTGTTCGGTCAGCCTGAACTGGTAATAGGATTTCAAAGTGTTTGTGAAAAAAACTGAGTTAAAAGATAATGAGCATTTTCCACGAAGATGCAAAGACCTCCTCCTAGGAGCAGAAGAGGAAGCAGGCAGGGGCTTCCACCCTGGGCTTTAGAGGGTCATAGCCTGCAGCTGCCCCTGAACTCAGCACACAAGTGGGGGCAACCAAGTGACTCTCCTCTCCCCTTCCTGACCTGCCCCCTGCAGGCAAAAGTCTAAGGAAGGGCGAGGCAGGTGTTTCTTGGGGTGCTCAGTTTGCCTTCATGTGGACTTGGGGGTGACTGCTCCTTAGTTTGAGCTTAAGAAATAGTCTGCTATAACCATCCATGCAAGCATGCCTTCCTCAAACCCCCCTCAACGTCCACCGTGCACCCAGGCCTATTTAACACCTTAGCGCTACAAACAGAAATGATACGCAGGGGCTGGTGTTGTGGTGCAGTAGCTTAAGCTGCCACCTGCAATGCAGGCATCCATATGAGTGCTGGTTTGATCCCGGCTGCTCCACTTTTTTTTTTTTTTTTTTTTTTTGACAGGCAGAGTTAGACAGTGAGAGAGAGACAGAGAGAGAGAGAGAGAGGGACAGAGAGAAAGGTCTTCCTTTTCCATTGGTTCACCCCCCAATGGCCGCTCCGGCGGCGTGCTGTGACCGGCGCCAATCTGAAGCCAGGAGCCAGGTGCTTCTCCTGGTCTCCCATGCGGGTGCAGGGCCCAAGGCCGTGGGCCATCCTCCACTGCACTTCCGGGCCACAGCAGAGAGCTGGACAGGAAGAGGAGCAACTGGGACTAGAACCTGGGGTGCCGGCACTGCAGGCAGAGGATTAGCCTATTGAGCCACGGCGCCGGCCTTGCTCCACTTCTGATCTGGCTCCCTGCAGTGGAACATGGCCCAGTGGCTTGGGCCCCTAACACCCATGTGGGAGACCCGGATGGAGTTCCAGGCTCCTGGCTTCTGACTGGTCTGGACTCAGCTGTTTGGCTGTTGTAGGCATTTGGGGGAGTGAACCAGCAGTTGGAAGATCTCTCTTTTTCTCTGTCTTCCCCCCACGCCACTGTCACAAATATTTGCGGCCAGTGCCATTGCTTATTGGGCTAGTACTCCATCTGCTGCGCCGGCACTCCAGGTTCTAGTCCCGGTTGGGGCGCCGGATTCTGTCCCGGTTGCTCCTCTTCCAGGCCAGCTCTCTGCTGCAGCCTGGGAAGGCAGTGGAGGATGGCCCAGGTCCTTGGGCCCTGCGCCCGCATGGGAGACCAGGAGGAGACTCCTGGCTTTGGATTGGCGCAGCGCGCTGGCCGCAATGACCATTTTGGGGGGTGAACCAATGGGAAGGAAGACCTTTCTCTCTGTCTCTCTCTCTCTCACTGTCTAACTCTGCCTGTCAAAATAAATAAATAAATAAATACTTGCTAGAAATGACATGCAGTGTCTATACGTTTCTATTTGTGGAAGGTGGAAGGTGATGTGTCTGACGGGGTGGGGTGTGTGTGTGTGCGCACGTGCACCTGGTCTGTGAAAGCTCAGAGTAGCCCCCCTGCCCCAATCCACTTCCAACACTGCTATGCTTGGCTGAAAGTCCAGCCGCTGGGGGGCGGGTGAGGAAGCAGCTTCTTTTCAACCATAAACAGGATCGGGTTGTTATCAGTCATTTACATGCAGCAAAGCACGCAGTGGCTCCCCAGCCTCTCCTCCCTAGTTTTCTTTGGTGCTCTGATCCTGCCCAGCCTCACAGCCTCCACGAGGGAAGAGACCGCGGGTCCCCACCTTCCAGCAGGGGCTGGGGGCAGAGCTGTGGCTGAGGATGGGCGGGGAGTTCTCTGCACAGCCCCTGGTCCTCCCCGGCGGGGGCAGTTTCCTGGCACTTCCAGTTCCCCTGTCTGCATCCTCCCTGCCTTCCCACACCTAGGAGAGAGCACCCATCTATCTCTCAGCTAAAAGGCTGCGCAGCCCAGCCCGCTGGGGCGCTCTCCCTGTGCCCACGGCAGGCATCTCCTCCTGGAGCCATCTGCCAGTGAGAGGAAGCACGGGCACGAATGTTGTAAAGGGGCTGGCGTTGTGGCGTAGCAGGTGAAGCCGCCGTCTGCAGTATCGGCATCCCATATGGGCGCTGGTTCAAGTCCCAGCTGCTCCACTTCCAAACCAGCTCTCTGCTATGGCCTGGGAAAGCAGTGGAAAATGGCCCAAGTCCCTGGGCCCCTGCACCCATGTGGGAGACCTGGAAGAAGCTCCTGGCTCCTGGCTTTGGATCAGCCCAGCTCTGGCTGTTGCTGCCAATTGGAGAGTGAACCAGCGGATGGAAGACCTCTCTCTCTCTGCCTCTGCCTCTCTGTAACTCTGCCTTTCAAATAATAAATAGATCTTTAAAAAAAAATGCTGTAGAAGGGCCTGCACTGTGGCATAGTAGGCCAAGCCTCCTCCTGTGGCGCTGGCATCTCATATGGACACTGATTCAAGTCCTGGCTGCTCCACTTCCAATTCCCACTTTCTGTGGGAAAGCCACAGAAGATGGCCTAAGTGCTTAGGCCCCTGCACCCACATGAGAGGCCCAGATGAAGCTCATGGCTCCTGGCTTCAGATCAGCCTGGATCTATCCATTGTGGCCATTTGGGGAGTGAACCAGTAGATGGAAGATCTTTCTCTATGTCTCCTTCTATCTGTCTGTAACTCTGTCTTTCAAATAAATAAATAAATAAATAAATCCCACTTTCTGGGCCAGTCTCTCTGTGCAGTATCCTCGCAGGTGGGGTACTAGAGGACAGGTGTGGGACTCTGCGCTCGTGTCCACATGGAAGCAAACTCAGTAGTGGATCTGCCATGGTGGGTCAGTGCCTCTCTGTGGAGTGGGGCTCTGGCCCTGGGGGTGGGGGTGAGGGTAGGGTTGTGCGCCATGGACGCATTCTACTTCTTCCAATCCTGCTTTTATCAGTAACAGACCATATATATGGATATTATATATATATATATATTTAAAAGATTTATTTACCTATTTGAAAGGCAGAGTTACAGAGAGGCAGAGGCAGAGGCAGAGAGAGAGAGAGGTCTTCCATCTGCTGGTTCACTCCCCAGTAGCCACAATGTCTGCAGCTGAGCTGATCTGAAGCCAGGAGCCAGGAGCTTCTTCTGGGTCTCCCATGTAGGTACAGGGGCCCAAGGACTTGGGCCATCTTCCACTGCTTTCCCAGGCCATAGCAGAGACCTGGATTGGAAGTGGAGCAGCCAAGACTCGAACTGGTGCCCATATGGGATGCTAGCACTGCAGGTGGCGGACATATATCTTTTAAAATTACTTTATTAGAGAGGCAGAGGCAGAGGGCCCCTGGTCCAATCCCCGAATGCCCAGGACGCTAGGGGTGGGAGTGGACTAGGGTAAGCAGAAAAGCCAGAGCTGCCTCCCCAGTGTGCCTGAGCAGGAAGCAGGAAGCAGGAACAGAACGGGGCCTGGACCCCAGGCGCCCTGTCAGATACAGGATGCAGCGCCTAAGCCGCCAGGCCAAACGCCCGCCCCAAGCCTGGCGCTGTGATCTCTTTCCGCCTGCTGACTCTTGCTGTGCCTGAGCTATAAGCTCCCAGCGCCACGAGCCTGCATTTCCATTGAATCCCGGATGCTAGCGGCCCCGCGACAGGTGGTGTGCAGCAGCCCTGCTGCCTGGCGTGGCGTGACGTTTGCCACGCAGGGCGAGGACCCCCAGGAGACCCGAGATGCTGCAGAGCCCCCAGCTCTCTGCAGCTCCTGTCTCCTCCGGTGCTCTCCTGCCCCCTGCTCCCACGCGCAAGGCCTGAGCTCACCCGGAGCCCCGCGCTGTCCCACCGGAGCTGTGTGGCCCTTCTCTGGGGGTTTCCTGCCCCTCCTCATCTTTGGTGGCCTTTTCCCCCAGCAAGGCTAGGGGCCCTGGCAGGGAGGGGAGGCGGGAGAGGGGCTCCCAGAGGGAGCCCAGCCTTTCCAGCTGGGAGATGTCAGGCCCCGGTGCTCCCTCCTCAGGCCTCGCTCTGGAGCCAGCCCCGCCTCCCTTGCTCCTCTCTGACAGATTGGTTCCTGCCCTCACCTGGCCCCATCCATCTTGCACACCCCCCGCCTCCCCCCCATCTCCCAGGGGGAACATCGAGGCAGGGGCTGGGAGAGCCAGGTCCTGGGAGACTGCCCAACTTAGCTCGGCTTCCCAGTGCCTCTGCGCCCGTCCCCGTCCCCTCCCCCATGGCCCAGGAATGTTCTGGAGTTTGGGAAGGAGATGGGGGCCCCCCTAGGAGGGAGGAAGGGGAGGAGGCAGCTCCATCCCGTCAATGTCTGAGCTCTAAATAGAACAGAGCGGCTGGGCTGGGGGAATGAAAATAAACAGCCCCTCGGCAGCCCTTCCTAGCGGTCACCACCGGATTTTCTTTCTGGTCCCTTAGCCCAGGGCTGATGCCCTCCCTCGCCTGCCCTCCCTGGCTCTCTGGCTGCTCCCCGGGAGGCCTAGGCGGCCTCTGCCCGAGCTGGCCTGGTCCAGGCTGTGTGGCACTCAGCAGCTTGTGTCCCTTCTCTGGGGTTTGGTGGGGACGAAGCCAGGCTCCAAGGTGGGCAAGGGTGGCGCCATCTCCGAGGCGGCTGGAACATTCCCCCCCTCCTGCCACTGCCCCCCCCCCCCCCCCGCCGCAGGAGAGGGTTCTTATCCCAATGACTCCCATGTGGGATAAACTTAGAAACACTCTCTCCCTTTAAAAACATGACCCCAAATTTAAGGGTCAATTTATGGTTAGGTTCAAATTACACTGTTGTGCCTGGGTCTTTGGGGGGGAATTCTCAGACTCCCCCCAACCCAGGAGCAGGGGTTGCCACTCCCCCTGCCCATCCCGAGGATGATCCACAGCAGGCTGCAGGAAGGGCCATCCTTGGGGGCTCAGGAGTGGCCGGGAGCCAGCTCACGGCTGCAGAATTCAGGCCCAGGAAGCCCTTGCTTTGCAACTCTGCACCAGGGCCATGCCAAGCTCTCTGTGGCACGGAGGACGGACCAGGGAACCCCAGAGGGCCCTGCCCTCTTCCCAGTGCTCTCCCCGAGGGGACTTAGGCCTGAGCCCGAGAGCAAGCCCCAAGAACAGGGGGTCCCAAGGTCCTGGGACCCCTAGGCCTCCAGCTCCTCAAGTAAGTTGGGGAAAAGTAGGGGGGGTTTAGATTACTCCTGGGCCCCTCACTCCAGACTGGGGGACCGGGAGCCCACTTGAGGGTATTGCCACTGAGGCCCTGGCCTTCCAGGAGGGCAAGGGAGCCAGCTGGAGCCTCCTGGCTTCCCTTCACCTCCTCCGTCTGTCTGTCTGGGGCCTCCTCCCTCGGTTCTTTCCTCCTTTCTCTTCCTTCTCTCCGCCCCCTCCCCCTCCTCTCTCACAAAAGCTCTCTGTACACAGCCACTTCCTCTGGCTGCTGTCTCTGAGCCCAGATCTTATGAGAACCATATGGGGGAAAGAGGGTGGAAGGGAAGGGGGTGGGGGAAGCCAGCGGGGCCCGCCCCTCCAGCCGGCATCGCTCCGCTGTCCTCCGGCATGGCAGCGGGCACACTGTGCCCCAACTCCCCTAGCTGGGTCCTGGGGGGCGGCGCTGAAGCCAGAGCCCTAGGTCCAAAGGCGGCCCTGCTCCCTAACCATTTCCCTGCCCCCCCCCAACACACACACACATGCACCGCTGCCAGCCACAGCACCCAGCCAACACCAGGCCCCTTCTCCCCTCTTAGGGGCAGCCTGCAGGGTGGGCATCCCCCAATGGCGAGGGTGTGCCTGCTGGGGGGGGGAAGGGGAGTGGCCTGGCCTGGGCCTGCCCCCTCCTCACCCAGTCTGGAATGTTCTCAGGTCAAAAGGGCTTGTGTCCTGCTGGGAAGGAACCGGGGTTTTTTAAAGCAGCCTTTGTGTGCCTAAGGGGTCCAGCCAGGTGAACCGGGGAGCCCTCACCTGCCAGGAGCGGCCACGGGAACCCAGTGCGCTAATCTTCACACCACGGCCCCAGCTGGCTCAGCTGCTGGGTGTGGGGCTGGGCTGCCTTATCTCTAAGACCCCTCTAGCAAGAATTTATGACACGCCTGGGGTCCTCCGAGGGGCTGCTCACACGTCCTGGGAGGTCCTCCTGGCTTATCCTTCTGGAATTTTCTGTTTTCCGGGGCCTCCCTGGAGCGCCTTATTCTGCGGGCCCCTTCTCTTAACTCTAACTCCCAGAGCTCCAGAGAGGGCAGCCCCCGGGTGGCTGTCTGGGATGTGGGTGGCGGCTCCCAGCCGCCTCTCTGGTTCCTTGTCCTACACCCAGGGTCTCACTCCAATTCGCCACCCGCTATGGGACCCCTCCCCTCAGAGGCAAGGGTCGGAACAGGGGTGCTGGTGCCCGCAGCTGCTCCGCACACTGGGCCTGAGACGGGGTGGGGGGGACGAGGTGGGACAGATGAGCCAGCAAGGAAGCCAATGCTCTGCTTTCCTGGAAAACCGCGAATGAATGCCCACCAGAGGGGAAAAAAGCCAAGGGTGGGGGAGAGGGCACGGAGGCAGAGGTGGAGAGACCAGGCTGGAGGTGGAGGAAGGGTTTTTGGGAGAGGAAAGCAAGACTGTCCACCACATCACCTCTGACCTCCTGAGGGCCTTCCCTGGGCAGCAGCTTCTACGCGGGCACAGTCCCCAGGCTCCGACACTCCCACTCCGTGTCTGCCGGGCTGCCCAAGGTGGAACCCCAAGGATTCATGGGTCTGGGGGTGGGGAGCAGGGCGAGAAGGGGTCCTCAGTGGAGCACAGGGGACGAAAGATCCGCCAGGCAAAACCCACGCTGCCTCCTGCTTGGCCCTCAGACTGCAGGGCGGGCAGGATGCATGGAGGGGGGTGAGAAGGGGCTTCTCAACTGAGTACCCTGGGGGTCTCTTCCCAGCTAGTGGTGCCCTGGGTATCCTGGCAGCTAAGAGGCATGTCCACAGCTGGGGCCTTCGTCACACTCCGGGCCCATGGGCCAGCGGGCTCCCAGGGCTTTCCCGGCCAGCCCCGAACACTGTCCCTGTGGGACTGTCTGCCCAGGCTCAGGGGAGCTGTTGCTTTGGAAGGTCCTGGAGCAGCTGGGTCCCCGGCCTGGGAAGAGCGAGGGACAGGAAGGCAAGGGAGGAGTCCAGTTCGCTGCCACTGTGTCACCGAGAGTTGGCCCCAGACTCTCCTCCGAGCAGCGGCAAGGGGAATTAGCTGTAGCTGGAAAGCATTAGGGGCCAAATGATTCTAAGATGTACTGCAAAAACCACCTTTCGCTCCCCCCCCCTCCATCTGCCTCTGCTATGTCAGGATTCCAGCAAACAGAGACAGCACCCCACACATGTGTGTGAGGACAGCCACAGAGCGCACGCACACACACATGTGCACATGCACACACACACACCCACTCAAGGCTGACTGACTCTGGCGCAGCCGGGACGTACGGAACCAGCCCGGCCATTCCACCGCAGCCAGCATTTTTCTCCCGCAGAACTGAGTGGGCTGAGGAATGCCCAGGCTTGCCTGGCCCCTTCAACACCAAGTGGGCGATCACAGGCACCCGGCCTGGGCAGCCACAGGTGGCAGCTCCTGTGGGCGATCGCCAGAGCCCTGCGCTGCTGGAGCGAGCGGACGGGCGGCCTCCACCCCCCGAGGCGCACACGCACACGGACAGCCCAGCCGCGGAAAACGCAGGCCAGCGGCCCACGTCAGAGGCTGACCAGTTGCGTCCTGTCAGGAAGCGCGCAGCCTCTCAGCGCCCCCAACTAGAGGCGTTCCCGTATTGTTCTGGACACAATCGAGCGCACCGAGCCAGCCCCGACTGCGGGCACGGGGCGGTGGAGACACCGGGGCCACCGGGGTCAGGGGGACGGGGCAGGGGAAACGGCTGTGCGGCTAGACCGGGGACGGGAAAGGAAGGGGTCGCCTGGGCCCCCCGGCCGTCCCTACTCGGCGCGCGCGGAGCTCCCAGCACGTGGGCGGCGCGGGCGGTCGCGCTGCGGGGGAGGCGAGGGGTCGGCCCGCGCGCGGGGCCACGCTCCCTCGCCGCCGGCGAGGCCAGGGCTGAAGGAGGCCCGGGCCGCGATGCGAACTGCGGAAGGAGACTGGCAGGCGCCCGCCTCCCCTCAGCCGGGTTTCCCTCTTCGTAGGGTTTGCGCGGAGTCAATCCAGACAGAGCCAGCGCGGAGACATTTCCAGGCGAGGGCGAGAAGGGGCAGAGGGACGCAGGCCTCCCGCAGGGCTGAGCGCCCTCATTCCAGGGACCGGCTTCTCCGAGCCCACCCTCCGCCCGCCCCGCGGAGACCCGGCCGGGAGCGCGCTGGTGCGCCCAAAGCCGTACGGGCTGTTCCGGATCGGAGGAGCCGGACCCGCCCGGTAAAGCCGGGTGGAGTCCCCCTGTCGGGTCCGGGACGCGGTCGCCTCCTGGGCCGCGGGCGTCGACCTTGCCAGCTCCCTGTCTCTCAGGTCCCGGAAGGGTGAAACCTTAGCCCAAGCTGGACACTTGGGGAGCGTGGGCGTCCCGTGAGCGCACGTGCCGCTTCACCTGTGCAGGTGAGCCGGCGCCTGCCTCCCTCCACCCTCCTGGAGTCCCCGTCTCCCCCCAACCCAAGTCTCCCTGCTTGGCGCTCGGAGTCAGACCCGGGAGGTGGGGTCGTCCGTCCCCGGCCCTCCGCTCGCCCACCGGTGCGGATGAAGTACTTACAGGGTCACGGTGCCGTTAGGCAGCAGGCCGGGCTCCGGCGGCTCCGGGAGATCCCCGCCGCCGCACACCACCCTCCTGCGCGCCGGGTTGGGGGCGCCGCTGCTCAGTCCTTTGGGCCGCTCCCCCGAGCACTTGCAGCTGCGGATGGGGACCGGGCAGCCCGGCGCGCCCCGAGTCGCGGGCGCCAGGAGCAGCAGCCACGGCAGCAGCAGCAGCAGGCGCGCCGGCGCCCCCCGCATCCTGCGTCCCCAGGCGCCCATCAACCCATCGCCCCGCGGGGACCCACAGCGCAGGGGCCCGGCTGCGCGCCGGCGGGAGGGACCCGGGCGTGCGCGACGCGCGCTCAGCGGGGGCCCGGGACGCCCGGGGGCGGGGCGGGGGGCCCTGCGCGGAGGCGAGCCCCAGGGTCCCCGGCGCCGCGCCCCGGGGGCATGTCCTGAGAGCGCCCCGGCGGGGAGGACGCGGGCGCGGCTGTCAGCGCCGCTTGGGCGGCCCTCGGCGGCGCGGCCCGGCTCCCGGCGCAGGGCTCGGGGGCCGCGGGACGCCCGGCCTCTCCGCGTCGCCTGCTCCCGCAGCGCTGCGCTGGGACCTAGCGGATCGCGCCCGGCTCCTGCCGCCGCCGCCGCTCCGGGCCATGGATGGAGGCAGCCCGGCGCCGCGCCGCTCCCGCCGCCGCCGGCCCCGCCCGCCCTCCGCTCGCCGCCCACCCGTCCGCCGGGCCCTAGCGCCTCCCGACGCGCCCAGGCCCCGCGCCGGCCCGAGCCCAGGCGCCCGGACCCCCACCCCCGGCGCGGACCCTTTCCCCGCGCCGCGCCCCGCTGACCTCCGCGCCCGGAGCCGTGGCCTCCCGCGCTCGTGCTCGACCGGCCTGCGCCCCGCGCCGCCGCGGCCTTTCCTCTGCTCTGAGGCCGGGGCGTAGCGTCTGGGCTTGAACTTGGCCCTCGGCGCCGGGGTTCGCGCTGGCCCCTGAGCTGACCAGCCGGCCTGGGGGTCGGCTCCGTCTCACGGCCTCGCGCCCGCCCGCAGGCTCATCCGAGGCCGCCGCCGGAGGACGCATGCTGGGGACCGGGCTGCAGGGACCTCGCCCGGAGAGGGCAGTGACCTCCACAGCAGGGGGTGCCTGTCGCTCGGGCCGGGCAGGGCAAAGGCCGCGGCAGACCCGGCTGGATCTGCCCTCCTACCTTTTCGACCTCCCTGTGGGGTGTGTGGTGTAGTGTGTGGTGTATGTGGTGTGTGGTGTGTGTGGTGTGAGTGTGTGGTGTATGTGGTGTGTGTGATGTGTGTGTATATGCGGTATGTGAGTGTGGTGTATGTGTGTCTCTGTGGGGTGTGTGTGTGGTATATGTGTGAGTTGTGGTATGTGAGTGTGGTGTGTGGTGTGTATGGTGTATGTGTGTGGTGTGTGTGATGTTTGTGAGGTGTGTATGTGGTATGTGTGTCTGTGGTATATGTGTGTATGTGTAGTGTTTGTGTGTGTGGTGTGTGTGTGTGTGGTATATGTGTGCATCGTGTATATGTTTGTATGTAGTGTATGCCTGTGGTGTATGTGGAATGCATGGTATATGTGTGTGTGGTGTGTGGTGCATCTGTATGTGTATGTGATGTGTTTGTGTGGTGTGTGTGTATGTGGTGTGTGGTGTGTCTGTGTGCATGGTATATGTGGTGTGTGTGGTGTATGTGTGTGGAGGGTGTGTGTGGAGGGTGTGTGTGGTGTATGTGGTGAGTATATGGTGTATGTGGTGTGTGTGTGTGGTATATATGGTGTATGTAGGGGTTATGTGTGGTGTATGTGGTGTGTGATGTGTATATGTGTGTGTAGTGTGTCTGGTGTATGTGGCGTATATGATATGTGTGTGGTGTGTGAGTGTGTGTGGTGTGCATGTATGTGTGTGGTGTGTCTATGGTGTGTGTGATGTGTGTGTCAGGTGTGTGTGTCTGTGGTGTGTGATGTGTGCATGTTGTGTGTTGTGTATGTGGTGTGTGTGATGTGTGTGTGGTGTGTGTGATGTATATGTGAGTGTGTGTATGTGTGTTATATGTGTGTGGTGTGTGTGTATGTGAGTGTGATGTGTCTGGTGTGTGTGATGTGTGTGGTGTGATGTGTGTGTAGTGTATGCAATGTGTGTAGTGTATGTATGTGGAGTGTCTATGGTGTGTGGTGTGTCTGGCGTGTGTGTGATATGTGTGTCTGGGGTGTGTGTGGTGTATGTGGTATGTGTGTATCTGTGGTATGTGTGATGTGTGTGTGTAGTGTATGTGGTGAATATGATGTGTGTATGTGTGTGGTGTGTGTGATGTGTGTGTTTGAGATGTGTGTGTGGTGTTTGTGGCGTGTGTGTGTGGTATTGTGTGTGTGATGTGTGTCTATGGTGTGTGTGATGTGTATGGTGTATGTGATGTGTATGTGTGTATGTGATATGTGTATGTGTGTGGTGTGTCTATGGTATGTGTGATGTGTGTGATATGTCTTGGGTGTGTGATGTGTATGTGTGTGTGGTGTGAGTGTGTTTGTGTGTGATGTGTGTCTATGGTGTGTGTGATGTGTGTGGTGTGTGTGTGGTGTGTATGGTGTACGTGATGTGTATCTGTGTATGTGATGTATGTGTATGTGGTATGTCTATGGTATGTGTGATGTATGTGTATGTGTGTGGTGTGTCTATGGTATGTGTGATGTGTGTGTCTAGGGTGTGTGTGTGATGTGTCTTGGGTATGTGATGTGTATGTGTGTGTGGTGTGAGTGTGTTTGTGTGTGTGATGTGTGTCTATGGTGTGTGTGATGTGTGTGGTGTGTGTGTGGTGTGTATGGTGTACGTGATGTGTATCTGTGTATGTGATGTATGTGTATGTGGTATGTCTATGGTATGTGTGATGTATGTGTATGTGTGTGGTGTGTCTATGGTATGTGTGATGTGTGTGTCTAGGGTGTGTGTGTGATGTGTCTTGGGTATGTGATGTGTATGTGTGTGTGGTGTGAGTGTGTGTGTCTCTGGGGGACGGTGAGTGGGAAGGAAGTCCTGGGGAGCAGGAGCCCCGGGGCAGGGGTGTGGGCGTGGGGAGACACTGCACACAGAGTCAGGACGTTGCTGTTGTAGACTCAGCACCACCTCTCGGGAGCTGCCTTTGGGGTCAAAATGGGGCCCAGCCTGCTGGCCAGCGTCACCTGTGGCAGGAGGACGCGTGAATGCACGGCTTTGGGCAGGGTCTGCCCCTGATGGCGGGGGCAGGGGATGAGTGTAGCCTGTGGGTGCTGGCGGGACCTCACGCGGGACAAGCAGGGCTGCGGGGCTGCGGGGCGGAGAGAAAGGAACAGTGCAGCCCAGAGTGCCTGCGTCCTCACTTTCCCCACCCGAGCTGCCAGGAGGAAGCCCCAGCTCCTGTTCCCTTGCCTCAAGGTCCCACCAAAGACGACCACCCCCTTCTTCCTGCGCGTGGCGTGGCCAGGCAGCTGTGTGCACAGGCCCGCTGAGGCCCGCTGGCCAAGCCCCCACACCCCCTGCCGGCTGCAGACCTGGGGCCTGACGCTGGCCCCTCAGCTTCCCCTCCCCGGCTCCACAGAGCTCTCCCAGTTGCAGGCTCTGCTTCCTTGAACTTCCAAAGATAAATAAATAGTGACTGCAGATGGAAGGAGGGAGCGGGACCGGGCTGCCCCAGCGGGAGCCCTGGGCGGGTGGGCAGCAGTGCATTCCTCAGGAAAGGGCAGAGCCGGGCAGGGCAGCCTGCAGCAGCAGGGACGGCTTTCTCCTGGGGGAGGGCGAGGGGCAGGGGCCCCTGGCAGGGGCCGCTCAGCTTTGCCGTGATTGCCTTTTGCTGAATGCTGAGACGCAGAAGGAGCTGGAAAGGAATTCCGCCAAATGACATTGAGTGATGCCAGGCTCCCGGCGGCCTGGTGGAGATATGGACCAAACACTCCTGTCCTGTGGGGTCCTTGCCTTTGGCTTCTACACCCACTGGGGAAGGCTGGTGGGGCGGAGTCCTCTCCCATTTTGCAAGTGCAGATAAGGAGACAGAGCTACTGCGGCCAGGAGCTCAGAGTCCAGGGGTGGGTACTTGTCCTCTGATTCCTTCCTAAGTGCTCCTATGGGTGCCTGTCCGCAGCCATACAAGGAGCGAGTGAGCAGCCGCCCAAATCTTGTTTTCAGGTTTCTTTGTGGTCATCGGATGACCTAACCCTAGTTTCAACTCAGAGAACGTATCCTGGGGAGCCCGACCAATGAAATACACTGATGGGAGATGCTAAGCTCTTCACGGCGGTGGGGATAAGGTGCCATGGTAACAGACTGAGGCCGAATGGTGTCTGACCAGAGCATGGGACAAAGGCTTAGCACAGGTTGTGGTGCAACCTGGAAGTGCAGCCCACCTGTGTCTCTGGTCCCTCAGGGGCTGGGGGCTTGCATGCACTGTCTTCCTCCTGCAAGAAATTTACCTTTGCCAGGTGATAGCTGCCCCTGCCCTCACTTGGGCTGGAGCACACAGAGCTCCTTGCAGGAGTCGTAGAGAGAACCAGCACCTACCAACAGCCCACTATGCACTAGGCACTATTAGAACCCGCTCCTCTCAAGAACGAGCTCATTTGCTCCTGATCAAGACCCAGCTGCTCCACTTCCAGTCCAGCTCCCTGCTATCGCACCTGGGAAAGCAGCGGAAGCCAGCCCAAGTGCTTGGGCCCCTGCCAACCGCGTGGGAGACCCGGATGGAGTTCCAGGCTCCTAACTTCAGCCTGGCCCAGCCCCGGCTGTTGTGGCCATCTGGGGGAGTGGATCAGCAGATGGAAGATCTCTGTCTCTCAGTCTCTCTCTCTGTCTCTTCCTCTCTCTTGCCACCATCCTGCCTTTCAAACAAATAAAATCACTCTTAAAATAAAAATAAATACCTAGCGGCGCCGGCATACCGGGTTCTAGTCCCGGTCGGGGCGCCGGATTCTGTTCCGGTTGCCCTTCTTCCAGGCCAGCCCTCTGCTGTGGCCAGGGAGTGCAGTGGAGAATGGCCCAGGTGCTTGGGCCCTGCACCCCATGGGAGACCAGGAGAAGCACCTGGCTCCTGGCGCCTGCCATCGGATCAGCCGGCCACGGCGGCCATTGGAGGGTGAACCAACGGCAAAAGGAAGACCTTTCTCTCTGTCTCTCTCTCACTGTCCACTCTGCTTGTCAAAAAAAAAAAAAAAAAAAAAAAAAAAAGAATGAGCTCACGCGGACCTCAAAATAGGGCCATGGAGGATTGCTTCAGCAGGGGGCGCTGTGGGAGACCCCTGAGTGTGAACAGGTATCCAGTGTCTGGTATCCGGGAGCGGTGGCTAGGATTTTCCCAGCACCAACAGCCGATCTCTTCTACCCTCTGCCAGAGGGTCTTCCCCAGGCTGCCCAGCTTGCTTGCTTAGGTCTCCTAACTCCCTTCCGGACCTGTCTGCCCATCCCACGACACAGGCTCAGGTCAGTGGTGCTGGCCCCTGTGCCACCCCTGCCGCGTTCCCAGGGCCCCGCAGCTGGGGACTCCCCCACCCCAGAATGGCCCTCCTGGGCCATGCTGCCAGCTCTCTTCCCTGTCCTGCAGCTCCCTCGGAGACAGCCGCCAGTCCTGTGGGACCTTCCTGCTGTGCGCTCCCCACGACAGAGGGACAACGCTCATGCCTCAGCCAGAAGGAATGAATCAGGATGCGGAGAGCTGCGCAAATATTTGGGCCTGCGACGGTTTCTCTTTGGTGGTCAGGTTTCACCACATACAAGGTACCCGTGTATGATTTAGACATCACCACGGAAAAACGTCATCATTTCTGCTTCTTTAAGTGAAATCTGCTCACGTTCTCCCAGCCCATGGAGTCTACTTCATTATGAGTGATGACTGCATTATGAGTGAACCCAGGGGCCCAGCGCCCAGATGCTAAAGCTGATTCAGGTCCTGGTTCTCCATTTGACCTGTCACAAATCACTTAATGCCACTCGGCCTCAGTTTTCTCATCTGCGAAATGGAAGCTAAAGCAGCCTAGTTGGTATTTATTTATTTATTTATTTATTTATTTTTGATTAAAACATCAGCCAGTACTTCATTCTGTGTTCTGACGGACTGAGTAGAGAACGTTGGTGTTGCAGAAAGCAAAAAATGAATTGGTCATTGCAAAGTTCTTTTCCTTGTTGAAGGCGAAAGCAGAGGAGATGTTGGCTGTGCCAGGCCTGCCTGGGGATCTGGCTGTTATCTCTCTGGCTCCTGATTTCTGGGAAGGTCAGATAAGCAGTTCAGTTTCAGCGGGGGGCCCCCGATGCGAAACTTCAGCTCCAGTCTTCCTGTCTGCTCCCCTGGCTCCTGCAGGAGCCCAGGCCAGACCCGGGCCTCCCATCGGATCTGTTCAACGGCGGCTTCTACCTTGGAGTGTCTGTGTGGTGTGACGCAGGCCTGTGTGGTCTTTGGCCCTGATTCCTAACGCGGCTTCCTAACTCGGAATTTCCTGAGTGATAGGAGTGGTTTTTGTTATTCCTGCAAATCCCTTTCTAGCCTCAACCAGTTTATACTGATGAGGGTGGGGGTGTCCCCCCCCCCCCCCCCCCCCCCCCCGCCACCGCAGAAGGCCTCAGCATGGGGCAGAGAACCTTTTTTCCTGCCAAGGTCCCATTGGATGTTTTCACACCATTGTGGGGGGGTGTGACATTAGCATCTTCAAAATTAGCCATGGAGCCTGGCACAGCGGGTTAAGCCACCGGCAACACCGGCATCCCCTAGGAGTGCCATTTGGAGTTCTGTCTGCTCCTTTTGCCTTCCAGCTTCCTGCTAATGCGCCTGGGAAAGCAACAGAAGATGGCTCAAGTGCTTGGCTTGGGCCTCTGCCACCCACATGGGAGCCCCAGACGCAGGTCTAGGCTCCTGGCTTCAGCCCGGCCCAGCGTGGCCATCGTGGCCATTTTGGGAGTGAACCAGTGATGGAAGACCTCTCCATCTCCCTTTTCCTCTCCCTCTTGCTCCCGCCCCTCTCCCTCCCTCTCCCAGCTCTGCCTTCCAAATAAGTGAAGTAAATCGTTCTTTCCTAAGAATTAGCCTGCTACAGATGTATTGAATGTTGAGTGCCAACTGCCGTTGCCTTGGCACGAGCAGACCAGATTTCTTGGGCCGTCTGTGGCTCCCTGGGGCCAGATGTTCCCCACCCCAGGACTGGATTACTGACCTTTGGCAAAGGGGAGGCGGAGCTGGAGACTGAACTGTCAACTCTTGGCCAATAAGACCCAGAGACTGCCAGGTGGGTGAGCACGTGCAGGTGCTGGGAGGGGGCCTGCTCCGTACCCCTCCCATACACCCCCACTCCACACCCACCCTCCCCCAACCCCGTACTTTATCTAGTTAGCTGTTCTGAGTCATAGCCTCAATGACACACCCGCAAACATAACCATTTTCTCGAGTTTTCCGAGCCCTTCTAGCAAATTCTGGAACCTGAAGAGGGGGCTCGGAATGCCAGGTGGGAAATAGCAGGAGGGCCAGGGTCTCTGTCCAGAAGGGCATCAGAGATCCTGGACAGATGAGGTGGTGATGGAAGGGAGGGGAGGTGGAATCCTGGGACACAGGGAAAGTGGAGGCGGGGTGGATTTTCTGACACATAGCAAGTGCTGACCGAGTGCCAAGAATGACCCCTGGGAGGGGCATTTGGTGTAGGGGTGGAGAACCCCATTCAGATATCGGTGCCCAGGTTCAAGCACCAGCTCTGCTTCCGGTTCCAGTTTCCTGCTAACGTGTACCCTGGGAGGCAGCAGGTGATGGCTCAAGTGTTTCAACTGTGGGAGACCCAGATGGGGTTCCTAGCCCTAGCCATTGTGGGCATTTGGGGGAGTGGATCAGCAGAGGGGTGACCTCTGTCTGTCTCTCAAGTCAAGAAATAAACATTTTAGAAAAGAATACCCCCTAGGTGTTTGCCATGACCCATATGGAGAGTGGAACTGTGGCTTACTAGGCTGGAGAAGGTTCTCAAAGGATAAGCTCTGGGGAGGGAACCTGAAAAGTCAGCTGTCGCTGGGCCGGCTGGGGACACTGTGATGAGCAAAGACATGCCGCTGCCCTCCTGCGGCTGGCAGTCCTGTGGGAGAGACGGTTGCTGGACACATGACCTGGGCGCTAGAAACTGTGACAAGTGCCGGGAAGAGGAAGGCGGCCGTGGTTGAGAATAGTGGGGCAGTGGGGGATCAGGGCAGGCCTCTCCAGGAAGGGTCCTAGCCCACCTCCTGCTGCTGTGTTAGAAGCCTGGAACGGAGTCCTTGATAAAGAAGAGAGGTTTAGGTGGCTCCTGGTTCTGCAGGCTGGGAGAACGTCCTATATGATCACCGGTTCGAGTCCCGGCTGCTCCACTATCCTATCCAGCTCCCTGCTAACGCCCCTGGGAAGGCAGTGGAAGATGGCTTAAGTGCTTGGGCTCATGTGGGAGACCCAGATGGGGTTCTTGGCTCCTGGCTTCTGCCTTCAGCCTGCTCTAACCTCAGTCATTGCAACCATTTGGAGGAGCGAACCAGTGGATGGAAGGATCTCTCTTTCTCTCTGGAACTCTGCCTTTCAAATAAACAACCCCACAGAAATCTTTAAAAAATGTGGGGGTTCAGTTTCCAGCACGTGCACTTTGTAGGTGAGGGGAAGGCATTCTGTCCCTAGCAGGAAGGAAGGGCTAAGCTGACCTGGAAGATAAACACTTCCCAGGCTGCCCGCTGTCCTTGGCCCCTGGCAGGAAGGAGGTTGGTGCCTGAGACAGAGGGGCAGACTCACGATATTGGAGGGAGTCAGATGCAGGAGGCCGAGGGCTGGGGGCCTCCTACGCCACCCTCCCCATCCTGGCCCACCCCTAGGTGGCGCTGTGCCCACCCAGGCCCTGTAGGGGAAGCAGGGGTCTCTTCGCCCAGGTTCTTGAAGATGGATCAGGGCTGGAGGAGGCCTTCCCATCCCAGCCTCGTTGGGCCACGCAGAGAGGGCCTTTCCTGGGGTGGGGTGGGGGGGGCAGGGGACCACGCCCAGGAGGGACCACTTCCTGTCTGGTAATGGGGCTCCTTAGGTTGGTGATCTGTTCTAGGCTCACAGGAGGGGCTACTCCACCCACAGCCTTTTCTCCTCAGAGAGAATGAGACGATACGGCCCAGGCACAGCCCTGCACCCTCTCGGGGAGCCCCACTGGGGGCGGAGTTTTCAGGTCCCAGAAGGCAGAGAAGCAACTGTTGTAAAGATGAGAGAGTGGGGGCTTCCCCCCATCTGCAAGTTCACCCCCTAAATGCTTTCAATGGCCAGGACCGGACCAGGGCCAAAGCTGGAACTGCGACATGGGTGGTGTGGACCCAACTACTGAGCCATCACTGCTGCCTCCCAGGGTCACAGCAGCAGGAAGCTGGTGTCAGGGTTTGAGTCCAGGCACCATGAGATGGGCTGCAAACTTTCTACCCACCAGCGCTTTAACCACTAGGCCAAACACCCAAGCAAGGCCAGCACTGTACCCAGGGGTGTGGACGAGTGGAAAGGAATTCACAGGGGAGAGAGTAGCTTTGATTGAGGCCTGCAGGTGCAGGATCTCGCCGACCCCTTCCAGCTCCCCCAGGTGGCCAGAATTCTCTCTCCCAGATGGGGACAAGGGGCACAGGCTTCTTAAGTGATGGGTGTGCTCAGACGAGTGTCAGTGCTCCCTTGTGTGTGGGGGTGGGGCTACCCTCCTGCGGCCCTCATAGGGTCCCCTGCGCCGTCTCCCCGTGTCATCTGCTGCCTGGAGCCATGGTGAGCTTTGGGGCCAGTGTTGTGATGCAGCCGGTTAAGCCTCTGCTTGCAACACTGGCTTCCCATATGGATGCCGATTTGTGTCCTGGCTGCTCCACTTCCAATCCAGCTCCCTGCTAATGCACCTGAGGAAGTTTCGGAAGACAACCCAAGTGCTTGGGCCCCTGCCACTCATTTGGGAGACCTGGATGGAGTTCCTGGCCCAGCCCTGCTCATCTGGGGAATGCACCAGCACAGGGAAGATCTCTCTCTCTCTCTCTCTCCCTCCCACCCCTCTTTCTTCCTCTCCCTTTCTCTCTGCCTGTCAAATAATCTTTTTTAAGGCTTCAGTGGAGAAAGTTACGGGTTACTGTAGGCAGGAGATAGGGCAGAGAAGGGCAGGCGTGGGGTGTGTGGGCTCATCGGGGTCCTGGGCCAGGCGGGATCTTAAGGGTGAGGTGTGGGCTTGGAGCATGAGGTATGAACTTACATGTTTGTCTACAGCTAAGTCTACTTCCAGCTTTCACCACTATTTTCATTTTTTAATATTTGTTTATTTATTGTCATCTACTTGAAAAGCAGAGAGAGAGAGAACGAGATTTTCTATGGACAGGTTCACTCTCCAAATGCCGGCAACCACCAGGGTGGGGCTAGGCTGAAGCCAGGAGCCAGGAGCTCCATCCGAGTCTCCCACATGGGTGCAGGGGCCCAAGCACTTGGGCCATGTTCCGCTACTTTCCCAGGTGCATTAGCAGGGAGTTGGATTGGAAGTGGAGCAGCCAGGATTTGAACCTAGGCTCCAATATGGGATACTGGCGTCGCTGAGTGCCGACCATTGCTTTAGAAAGTCATTTGGATCAAAGCAATGCGGTTAAAACAGTGACGAGCAGCGATGACCTCCCCCCCCCCCCCCCACCGCTGCCTTTAGTTCCCTGTATTTGTTGAAGCTGCCCCCTCCCATCCCGGCCAGGCTCATCACCCTGTACACCAGCCCATCCCCAGGTGGCTCCTCATCCAGCTTCCCGCCTGGTTCTGCAGCACCGCCGCCCACTAACCTGGGAGCCATGGGTCAGGGTCGCTCTCTTAGTGACCAGCTCAGGCCCCTGGGTAGCTGGCACTGCGGGATTTTAATCTGCCAGGAAAGTCCATTTCTCATGGGCCCCTGGGGGTGTCTGTGTCAGCCCCCTCCCTGTCTCCCTCTGCTTCTCTCTGTTCTCTGTGTCTCTTCCTCGTCTTCATGGTGCCCCACATTTTCCGCCTCTCTGTTTCCCTTTGTCTCTCTGTCTCTCCTATACCTTTTCTCTCTGTGTCTCCCCCATCCACTTCTCTCCCTTTTTCTGCCTGTGTCTGTCTGTCTGTCTCTCTCTCTCTGTCTCTCCTACACTGTTTCTGTCTCCCCCACCCACTTCACTCATTTTCTGCCTGTGTCTGTTTCTCCCTCTCCCTCTCTGGCCTCAGGGCTCTGTGTCTTGGCTCTGCAAGCAGCAGGCCAGACTCGTGGGAGGAGGCTGCTGGCTCTCCTTCCCAGGACCCGTCAGCTGCCCTTGGGCCCTGAAGGCCCTGCGTGCGTGCGTGGGGCTGGGGGAGGCGTGGCAGCAGGAGGTTCTCGGCCCAGGGCCCAGGCACTGCCTTTGAGGCTCTTGGGGCGGGTAAGCTGCTGGAGCCCGGACGCCCAGGAATTTAGTTTTGGTTTCACTCTGGGCTGATTTTGCTGTTTTATGTCCCAGCTGTTAGTGAGGGCTTCAGGCTGAAGCTGGGGGAAGCGAAGGGCAGGCGTGGATGTCCATGTTTGGGCAGCAGGGAGGGCACGCCGGCCTCCGCACCTCTGTGTCCAGTTGGCTGGTGGCAGCCAGGGCTGGGCCCCCTCCTGGGGCCGCAGAGGCTCGGGTTTCAGACGTGCAAGGAGGAGGCAGCTTCCCCCGCCCCCGTCCTTATCTGCTCTGCCCATCAATCTTCTCCAGTCCTCGGAGCCCTGCGCTGGCCAGGAGAGCTCTCACCGTGTGCTGGTTCTGTTCCCATTGCATACATGGTCATGGTCACTTCCCTTTACCACACCCATTATTTACAGTCGAGCAAGCTGAAGTGCCAAGGGCATTAAGAACATGGCCGGAGGGCCGGTCAGCATCCCGTGTGGGAGCGCGGGTTCAAGTCCTGGCTGCTCCAATTCCCAACTAGCTCTGTGCTAATGCCCCTGGGAAAGCAGCAGATGATGGCCCATGTGGGATACCTGGCTGGAGTTCCTGGCTCCTGACTTTGGCCTGACCCAGCCCTGGCTGTTGGAGACCATTTGGGGAGTGAGCCAGCAAATGGAGGACCTCTTTCTTTCTGTCTCTCCTTTTCTGTCTTTCAAATAAATTAATCAACCTTTTTCAAAACTTGGAAATCTATGCATCATCTTTCCACAATACTCATCCTCCATGAACTCTTTGAAGGCTCCTTGTGGGTGGCTGTGTATGTATGTGTGTGTGCATGTTTATGAGTGTGTGCACATGTATGTGTGGGCACACGGGCCTGTGTTCAGGTGTATGTGGCTGCGTGCACATGTGTGCGTGCACACGTAGCAGCTCCCCACCCCCGGCCCCGGCGTTTCCCTTCACTCCTGCAATTCTACTCTCTGTAATTGTGTTCCCAGATGGCTGCATAAGATCCTCTGATGCCTGGGTCCTTGAAACAGGCACAGTGAGAGCCCTGCTCCCCCGATCCCCACCCCCTGCCCCAGGCTCTGGCTGGATCTCCACTCAGAGGGTTAAACGCCACAGCGGCTGCCCAAGTGGGCCAAGGCTCGCAGGTGAGCAGGGCCATGCCAGGGACAGCGCCCGCGGCAGGCCCTCAGCACACACAGGGATGCCTGTGAAGAGCCACACCCCGGGACAGGAAGGGGTGGTGCCCGTGCAGGCCTGGGGCAGGAGCGGGGCAGGCTTGCCAGGCCCTGGAGCCCCAGCGTCCTCAGTGGCAGCCCCAGGCTGCGCCTCCTGCCTCTTCCCGTCGGGCTGGGCAGGGCAGGGGAGGGGAAGATGGCCGGGAGGTCTCAGGTTTGTGGTTTGCGGCAGGAGGGTCGCGAGGGGACTCCAGGGGAAGGAGGGGAGACACAGAACACAGCGCTGGACAGTCGGCACAGTGGCTGAGACGCGGCTTGGGACGCCCGCACCCCGTATCCGAGTGCCTGGGTGGGAGTCTTGGCCCTGCTTTGTGGTTCCAGTTTCCTGACGATGTGCACCCTGGGACGCAGCAGGTGGTGTGGCTTAAGCACTGGGGCCCTGACGTCCATTGAGATCCTGACCACCAGCTTCAGCCCCCCAGCCGTTGCTGGCATTTGGAGAGTGAAATGGCTGGATGGGAGCTCTATTTCTTGGCCTCTCAAAGCAACAAGAAGGCTATAGTCTGGGAAAAGGGGGACGGTTTCCTGGGTTCTCCCGTGGGGAGCCCAGCAGGAGGCACGGAGGCTCTGCCAACTTCAGTCCCGGGTTGCCGAACTCGGACTCTGCCAGCCCCAGGGTGTGTGCGGGTGCCCTGGGAAGCCTGCAGCCCAGTGGGCACCCCTGGCGCCGGCTGGCTGCGGAGTACCACAAGCAGAGGCCGCCTGGCCAATCTCTGGCTTTATCTTCGCCACACATTGAAAGCATCAGGCCGGGGCTCACTCCGCGGGTCGGCCCGGCCTTGTGTGGGGGGGGTCCCCAATGCTCGCACCCACACCTGCCTGCCTCTTCCCCGCGCCCCAGCAGTACAACAGGGGGGCCGGGCCCTCGCGCACGCTCCGTTGCAGGGGTTTTTAACGATTGTTCCCGGATTTTTGATCTCCTCTCTGAAATGTTTATGAGGCCACTCGCCCTGGGCGGGGTGGGGTGGGGGCTTGCTCCGCCCTCCTTCTCCAAAGAGAAATTCAGTCGCGGGGGAAAGCGGCGGCGAGCACCCTCCAGTGCCTCTCTCGTTCTGGGGAAGCCAAATCAAAGACAAGCCCTGGATTCCTCTTGCTCGCGGCCAATAAAAACCTTGCTTCGGTGCCGGCTTCCTTTGCTGAAATCAGATATCCTCGTAATAAACAAGGCTGGAAGGCAGGCAAAACCTCGCGTGCGTCTTTCTTCTCATTAGCTTTTTCTTCCTTTAAAAGAAAAAGAAATTCTCTCCTGTAACAGGACGGCCTGCCCTGGAAACTTGAGCACAGAACTGTGCCCTTGCCTGCCCTCTTCTCCACGTTTCCAGAACTTTCTGCCCGGGCTCCTACGGATGGGGCGGGGTCTGGTCTCCCCAGTGCTGGACCCCTGGGCTTTCTGCAAGGCAACCCCTCTGAACTTGTCCGGTGTTCCAGACCCCTGGGGTGGGTGCTGTGGCACAGTGGGTAAAGCCGCTGCCAGTGACAGCATCCCGTATGGGAACCCACTGCAGTCGCAGCTGCTGCACTTCTAATCCAGCTCCTAGCTCATGTGCCTGGGAAAGCGGCAGAAGATGGCCCAAGTGCTTGGGCTCCTGCCACCCACGTGAGAGACCCAGATGGAGTTCTAGACTCCTGGCTTCCGCCTGGCCCAGCCCTGGCCATTGCAGCGATCTGGGGGAGTGAACCAGTGGATGGAAGATCTCTCTGTATCTCCCTCTCTCTGTGACTTGCTTTTCAATGCCCACCCTCTCCCAGGCCCCTGCCTGCCTGTCCCTGCCCGAGCCCTGGCCCAGTGCGTATCCACTAATGTGCAGACACCTCTCCTTCCCCCCCCCCCAAATCGGTTTTTAAGTGACTTTGCTGTCAAGAGCTGCTCATCTGTTTGTTTTTCCTTCTGACACTCTCGGGAGAGTTTCTGGTCAAGGGAGTTCTGTTGAGGCTGCAGATTGCGTGGGACTCGCGCCTAATGGGGAACAGACAGACATCTTTCATGTGCGGCCAAGTTTTGCTCGATTCTCCTCCCTCCTCTCTCTCTGCCCCCACTCCTCATCTTCCCTTGTTGGCTGCACTGCACGGTGCGCTGTTTCTCCCGCACATCTGGTGAATAAGGTCACACATTGCTTTCATTCTGCAGATTGCCAGCTGGGGCATGCGGCTCTCTCTGAAGAGGGAGAGAGAGAGAGAGGTGCCGCTCCTAGGGAGGGCACTAGTGAGGGGCTGGCCCAGGAAGGTGGGGAGCATGGGAGAAGGGACTCGGGGCCCTTGACCTTGCCAGGAGTCAGTCACTCACACCCAGCTGTAGTGTGTATGTCCACGTGGATGCAAAAGAACAGAAAACATTAAAAAAAATGTTTATTTGACAGGCAGAGTTACAGAGAGAAACAGAGAGGGAGAGAGGGAGAGAAGGAGAGAGGAAGAGAGGGAAAGAGAGGGAAAGAGAGGGAGGGAGGGAGGGAGGGAGAGAGAGAGAGAAAGAGAGAGAGAGAGAGAGAGAGAGAGAGAGAGAGAGAGAAAGAGAGAATCTTCCATCCACTGGTTGATTTCCCAAATGGCTGCAATGGCCAGGAGCTTGGAACTGCATCCAGCTCTCCCCTGTGAGTGCAGGGGCCCAGGCACTTGGGCCATCCTCTACTGCCCTCCCAGGTACACCAGCAGGGAGCTGGATTGGAAGTGGAGCCGCCGGGACTCACTCCAACTGGTGCTCATATGGGATGCCTGCGCCCGCAGGTGGCAGCTTAACCTGCTGTGCCACAGCGCCACCAGCCCCGAGGGAAGCCTTTTCCTATGCGTTTGTGGAGGAGAGGAGAGCTTAGGGGAACTTCGTGGTGGCTGGCGGCGTGGGTTCTTTGGCCCTTCGTCAGGAGGAGGACGTAATAGCATTCAGCTGACCTCATGGTGGAGCCAGCTGCAGTGCCTGGAGCCACTGCTTTCCGGCTGGCCACGGCACCCCTGCTGACGCTCCACCCTTACCACAGCAGCCCTGCAGCAGTGGCTGGGAGCCCCCTGTTCACAGGGCCGTTTCTTTTCTGAGGGACAGAGATGCCTCAGGTTTTAAGAACGTGTGTGACCTCATTCCTCCTGTGTCTAGAGCGGAGCCTGGGGGACAGAAGGCAATGTCGATTCAGCTCGGGGGAAGTCAGGGCTTTGCACACTGAGCCCTGCAGTCGTGGGACCGTCTGAACGCAGAGGAATGTGCGTGCCAGGGAGTCGGGATGCCGGAAGCGGAGGCTAAGCTCACTCATGGCTTGGATTTCATTCTCTCCTTCCTTCTCACCCCCGCGGCTGTGGCTCCAGCGTGCTCCGCACTGTGCTGCGTCAGTTCTCGACTGCTGCAAGACATTAAGCCATGCATTTCTTTTATGGCGTGCGGGCTGCCGAAATGAAAGCTGCAAATCTAAGAATATGCTGATTCTCGATGATGAAAGCCAGAGGCATCGGCGGGTGTGGAGGCCAAACTCTGGGATGGGAAGTCCAGAGTCCTGAGTTGGGGCCGGTGTCGGCACTGTTGCTGGAGTCTCTGCCACGGGAGAACTGGTTCGAGACCTGGCAGCGCCACGTCCCATCCAGCTCCCTTCTAGTGCTCCTGGGAAAGCAGCAGCAGACGGTCCAAGTGCCTGGGCCCCTGCAACCCACATAGGAGACCCAGACAGAGTTCTAGGCTCCTGGCTTTGGCTTGGCCCAGTCCCGGCCATTGCAACCCTCTGGGGAGTGAGTTGGTACATGGAAGATCTCTGTCTATGTAACTCTACCTTTCAAATAAATAAAAACATCTTTAAAATAGTTGTAAAAAGTACTGAACTTATTTCTTACCCTGTCACCAACTCACTTGCCCCTCACTCAGGGAAAGAGCCTTAGCAAAGCCTCCATTCTCCTAGCCACAAACAGATACTGCCTGATACTCTCAGATACCCTCCCAGATGTTGTGAGCAGAAAAGGTGAGAATATAGCAAATAGTGCTTTATAGGACACAAATTTTTAAAAGAAAGGGTGCAACTTTTAAAAAAGACTATTAATTTAATCATTTATCTGAAATGCAGAGTGACAAGAGAGGTAGAAGGAGACATCTTTCACCTACTGGTTCACTTTCCAAACGGTGGTCACATCTGGGGCTGGGTCAGGCCAAAGCCAGGAGCCTGGAACTCCATCCCGATCTCCACATGGATGGCAGGAGCCCACACACTTGGACCATTTTCCACTGTCTTCCCAGGCACATCAGCAGGGAGCTGGATCAGAAGTGGACCTGCCACTCCATCCCGGGAGGGGGGCATTGCAAGCAGAGACTTAACCTGCTGCACTGCAATGCTGGCCCCCACCCGGGGAGGGGGGGCAGCTTGACCAGTAAGAGGTTGCTTTGTGAAAGGGGTGGGGGATCTGTGAAGCACTTCCCAAGCGGTCGAAGCCTTGAGGGATCCCTGGAGACCTCTGATGTCTCAAACCTGAGGCTGGTTTCAGGCCGGAGACAGGGCTCCCGGAGAGGGCCCTGGGCTGTGGGTGGGCCTGGTCAGGGCAGCTGCCGCCACCCAGATGTGCCATGGGTGCTGCTGGGAGAAGCCCAACCTGCTGCCTCTCGTGTGTGGTTCTCACTGCCAAAGGCGCTGCCGGCCATGGCTCACCTGGGCAGACGTTTTGGTTTCTGTCCCTTGTCTGGATCTGATTCAGCATCCCCCTGGGTCCCCCTTCGCTGTTCTTGACCTCCAGCCGCCACTGAGCTCTCCTGATGGTTTACCGCCACCTAGTGGCCCTGCAAGAGTCTGCCCCATCCATTTTTCCTCCAGGTGGAGCGGACGGCAGATCAGAGCGAGGGCTTGAGCTTCAGGCTAGACACCGGCGCCATCTAGAGGCAGTCGGAGGTGTACCCTGTACTTCTCGAATTCCCCAAACGCCAACACCTTGTTCTCTTGCCCTCTCTTGTCCACGGTGTGGCCGTGGCTTCGTCTTGTCACCCAAGGGAAGCCCCTTCCCAAGGCCAGGCTGGCCCGAGGCCAAGGACCGGGCCCAGCTGCTCCTTGGTGGCCCCAGTGCCCCCCTCCTCTCACAGTCACTCACTACACCAGATCATAAAAAATAAATCTTTTAATTGCTTTGTAATTGGCACAGATGGTATAATTCAAGTTCACATTTTTATTTAATTGACTCTGAGATATTACAGCACAGCTCTGATGGAGGCAACAGAGGGATCAGCATGGTTGAAGTTTTACAAAATTACATTCAGCAGCAGCATCATGTTCTGAGTTACCTCGTAGAATTCAAGGCTGGAGCTGGGATAAATAAGCGAGAAAGCCGTGTAGAAGATGAACAAGCCCCAGGGAAGCCATCTGCCGTGACGAGAGAATTGTGCTTTCCGGTTTTTAAAGATCTTGCCACTCTGTCAGCTACCAAGAGGAGCTGCAGGAGTTTGGCTTATAAATGGCGGGGGCTGTGGCAGAGCCGAGAGGAAGGGGCAGGCCGGGGTTTGTGCACACCCCGTGCCGAGGCGGCTGCGAGAGCACTGCTCATTTCTCAGGAGTGATGGGCCGCCTGGCCGCGCCAAGCACTTTGAAGAGGGCCATGGGCGACGAGAAAGCCTTTCGCTCATTCTGCCCGGAGGAGAGCCCTCCGTCCTGGCTCCTGGGGCTCAAATCCTATCTGCGTCACCTGTGTCACCTAAGGGTCATTACCACAGCACGGCCAGCGACCCAGACTCTCATCCGCCACAGTCCGAGCGCGCTGCACAGCCTCTGCCCAGTGGACACGACCTTCACGCATCTACCGGCTGGAGAAACGGGGTGGGGCGCACCGCGCCCCGAGCAGCAGAGGGCTGGAGGTTGGTCATCACAGCGACTTCCTGCTAAAGTGGGATGAAAGCCGAGGCTCTCTCTGCCTTCCACGGTGAGCGGCATCAGGGACATCTTAACCTGGAAAAGGCATCCGCAGCTCAGCTGGCGCTCCGGGGTGCAATATGTGCCGAACTCAGTTCCACGCTGTCGGGAAGGGCGGGAGTTTTCAAGTGCAGTCGGAAGCACTGCACGCAGCCAGCGTCCTGCGTCAGAGACCCAGTGCCGCTGGTCCCTGTCACCAGCCGCCACGGCGGGCGCGCCCCCTGCAGGCCGTGACCCGGGAGCACCACAGGGCAGTCCGCGCCCTCGGCTCAGTGCTCCTGCGACACCTCCGCGGGGGCCTTCTTTGAGTAATCCCGCTCTCCAAAGATGGTGCTTCCTATCCGGACATTCGTGGATCCCACCTCAATCTGAGGGAAAGAAGAGAGGGGCGAGGTGAAGACACGGAGACACGGCATCTCCATACGGGGGCCGCCCCACCTCTGAGCGGCTGTCGGCCTTGGTTTGCATCGAGACGGGGGAGTGGGACTGGCACTTAGCCGGGTGGGGGCGAGGCCGGCGCACCTCCACACACACAGTGGGGAGTGAGGAAGGCCTGCACACCTTCCCAGTGCTCCCTCCCGTGGCATCTGCGTGCAGGGCTGACTTCCGGTTACTCACAAAGTACTTTCAGCCTGTCTTCATTTACACAGTCTTCTAGGAATGCAAGCTTATATTTGGATTTCTGCAACTTCTTCTCTTAGGGGATCCAATCGAGGCGTCAGGCTACAATTTCTATACATTTCACCTCAAGCAAGGAGGGGGCGGGGTGGGGCGGGGAGCAGCTGAGGGAGGCGCTGTGGCTGGCGCTCCACGCAGAGGCCTCTCCGGGCTCCTCCAATAAACGCCTGCTCTTTGTTTGGTTTTTAAAGACTGATTTATTTATTTGAAAGGCAGAGTCCATCCGCTGGTTCACTCCCAAAATGCCACCCACAGCCCAGAGCAGGGGCAGCCCGAAGCCAGGAGCCAGGAGCTTTTCCGGGTCTCCCACATGGATGCAGGGGCCCAAGCACTTGGGCCATCTCCTACTGCTTTCCCAGGCCACAGCAGGGAGCTAGACTGAAAGAGGAGCAGCTGGTGCAACAGGCGGTGGCTTAACTGGCTGCGCCACAACACGGGTCCCCAAAGGGTCTGCTCTTGCTTCGGCTTTCGGGGCGGGCCCTGGGGGGGCACTCACCGCGTGCTGGAAGTCCGTGGACATGCCCATGCTCAGCTCTACCTGGGCGGCAGGGACGTTCAGCTTGTCACACAGCTCCTCCCGCAGGGACAGCAGCACCTGGTGGACAGACACGCGTGACCCCAGCCTGCAGGGCGCCGGCTCTGAACACCCTGGGAAAAGCTGACTGAGCTTCCTGATTTCAAGGCCTGTCACGAGGCCCAGAAGCAAGCGAGAGAGCTTCCGGCAAACCCCCCCGCTCTCCCCGGAGAGGACGAGAGCACGTGCCTCGTCTGCAGTCCGTGCTGAGGCGAGGTGGGGGCACTCGGAGTCGGGAAGGGCGGTGGGGTTCAGGGAGGCCGTTCTTCCCTTTCCAGAGCGCTGGGGTGCCTGACGGGCGGGCCACCCCTGGGTCACCTCTGAAGCCACTGCCACCGCACCGCCCCCCGCCCCAGCCGGCCCCCTACCTGGAAGTCTGGGTTTGGCCCTTGACTGAGATCATGTCCAAAGCTTCCGATGGTCATCAGCCCCACAAACTCCAGGCTGGGGCACTTGGCGTTTATGTGTTCCACCACGGCTACTGCCTCTGAAGGCCGAAGACCGTGCTTACCTTCGTGAAAACAAACAGGAAGACGTGCGTGGAGAAACGTCTCAAGGATAACGTTCACGTGAGAGCCACAGAGGGCGAGCGAGATCTTCCATCTGCTGCTTCACTTCCCAAATGTCCACAACAGCCAGGAGCCTAGAACTTCCTCTGGGCCTCCCATGTGGGTGGCAGGGACAAGTACTTGCAGCATCACCTGCTGCCTCCCAGGGTGCACACTGGTGGGAAAGTGGGGCTGACTCGCAGGTGCCCCAGGTCGCAGCCTAACCTGCTGGCACCACAAAGCCCGCCCCGCATAGCAAAATGTCTTCAATACCCAGAGGAAGGCTCCATCTTCATCCCTTCCTTAGAACAGAGGAGGTGGGGCTGGCGCTGTGGCATAGTAGGCTAGGCCTCCACCTGCAGCGCCGGCATCCCGTATGGGCGTCGTTTTTTTTTTTTTTTACCATTTTGAATATCTCAATTTAATTGATCAACAACCAAGTTCTTATTCAGTTAGACATGAAGGAAATATTCTGGTAAAATAAACTGTACAATGGCGGTGAGGGGGAGAGAGGATAGACAAGGGGGCTCGGTGAGGCTTTTGCGAGATCCGGGTGGGAGGCTTGGAGTCCTGCGCTGGGTGTGCCTTTGCCACACAGACTCAGTGCCGGGGGTGGGGGGCCTCGCTGGCCACTGTGGCTGGGGGGTGAGAGGGCTTCAAGTGTGGCCTCCTGGGGGAGGGGGCAGAGGTGTCCTGGCTGCCCCTGATGGGGAGCAGACTGGCTGTGGAGGAAAGGTAGCACTGTTTCTCACGGGCTCAGTGGGTAGGGGTGCTGAGCTCTGGGAGGAGCTTGGGCAGTGTGACACTCACTCCTTCACTCACTCATCCAGATGTTTTCCAGGCCCACATCGTGTGCCATGGCATGTGCTGACCACAGCTGTTATGCAGGGGCACACGGCTGACGTGCTTCCAGTCCTCACAGTTCACAGCTGTGATGGGGACAGGTGACAGCACAGAGAAGTAAGCGCAGTGACAGGGCTGTCAAGCAAGGGTGGTCTTGAGCCTGGGTTTGGAGCAGGAAGTATGTGGACTCAGCCAGAACTCAGGAAGATTTCTCGAACTCTGGGGCAGATGTAGGGCCCATGGAAGTCTCAGCCTGGCACCGCTACCCCCAAACCTCTGGATTCTAGGCTCAGATCCTTAATCTAGAGAGAGCTGTTCCGTCATTTGGCTGCTCTCCCACCAGCTCAGCTGCACTCCCAGTGCCTCTTTGTCATCATTGACTGTAATGCCACTGCCCCTCAAGTCTCCTCTACTCTCTCCCAGCTTTCCAGAAACCCTGGAGCACCAGTCCAGACTCAGTGGGTCTCCACATATTGGGTGTGGCATCCCCATGGCAGGCAGACCCAGGCTGGAGAGAGAGGTCATCTTGGATTTGCAGTTGGAATAAAACAGTAACAGACCTAATGGTTCATAGCCAACACTAGCCAGCTGCTCCTCTTCTGGGCCAGCTCTCTGCTAATGGCCTGGGAAAAGCAATGGAAGATGGTTCACGTTCTTGGACCCCTGCCACCTATGTGGGAGACCTGGATGAAGCTCCTGAATTCGGCCTGGCTCAATCTTGGCCACTGAAGCCATGTGGGGAGTGAACCAGAGGATGGAAGATCTCTCTGTCTCTCCTTCTTTCCCTGAATCTGAGAATTATTTCTCTAAGTCTGGTATATTTTAAATTTTTATCAACAGAATTGCAAAAAATTTAAAATAAAGTGTATATTGAACTTCTAATTAACAGTCACACAAGGAACATGCAGCCAATGATTACAGCCCCTTCCTTGGCATTCATGGGGGATGGTTCCAGAACCACCTCCGTCCCCACGCCAAAGCCAAGGCATCCCCATATAAAAGGGTGGGGTTTTTCACAAAACCTGAGCACATCCTCCTGTGCATGGGGGCACTCCAGATGTTTGAGGGAAACGGAGTGAAAAGGAAGTTTATTTTGGTGCAAAAAATTCTTGAGGGGCTGGCATTGTGGCATAGCAGGTAAAGGTGCCACCTGCAGTGCCAGTATCCCATATGGGTGCCAGTTCGAGTCCCAGCTTCTCCACTTCCAATCCAGCTCTCTGCTATGGCGTGAGAAAGCAGAAGATGGTCCAAGTCCTTGGGCCCCTGCACCCTGGTGGGAGACCTGGAAGAAGCTTCTGGCTTCAGATTGGGGCAGCTCCAGCTGTTGCGGACGTCTGGGGAGTGAAGCAGTGGATAAAGACCTCTCTCTTTTCTCTTTCTCTTTCTCTCTCTCTCTCTGCCTCTCTGTAGCTCTGCCTTTCAAATAAATAAATAAATAAATCTTAAAAAAAAATTCTTGAGGGGCAGGAGCCGTGGCACAGTAGGTTAATCTTCTGCCCACGGCACCGGAATCCCATATGGGTGGCAGTTCTAGTCCGGGCTGCTTCTCTTCTGATCCAGCTCTCTGCTCTGGCCTGGGATAGCAGTAGAAGATGGTCTGAACCTGCGTGGGAGACCCAGAAGCAGCTTCTGGCTCCTGGCTTCAGACTGGCGCAGCTCTGGCTGTTGTGGCCATTTGGGGAGTGAATCAACAGATGGAAGACCTCTCTGTCTCTACCTCTCTCTGTAACTCTGCTTTCAAATAAATAAAATAAATTGTTTAAAAAAATAGATCTTAAAAAAAATTCTTGAAATCCATGCCTGAGTGAATCTTCAAAAAAAAAAAATACATAAACTTATCTTTTAATTCCATTTTGCATGACCTTTCTGAAGTACCCCTGGACATCGAGTCATGTCTACACTGCTTACAGTACCTAACACAAGGTCAACGCTGTGTGCACAGTTTGTTACCCTGCATAACTTAGAGAATAACGGCAAGAGGAACCAGTCTGTGCAAGGTCAGTGCAGAGGCAGTTTTGGTTTTCTAAATGTTCTGGTCCCTGGTTGGTGACCCTGCAGACATGGAGGGCCGATTGTATTTGTCACTCAGTTATAAGGGTTGTAGGTGTTGTTTCACCCCAACTTATGACTTATGACACGGAGGTGTTAGGGACATTCACTTCAACCCCTCTTTAGGGTAAATTACAGTTCACTAAAAGAAATTATGTAATAAAGCTTGGATCTGCAGACAATTTCAGGTTTACCTATGCTGATGAAATGCGGCTATAATCTGGGTGGATGCATATCATCATGGCAACTGTTAGATCTACTGACTGCTTAAAGTGCCAGGCACGTGTGCCAAGACTTAAAGAGCTTTTCACCTAACACAGTAACCCTATGAGTTTAAGGAGTCTTAACTGTCTCCATTGTAAAGACTGGGCATTAAGTGGCTTTCCCAGAGTGACAGTGTAGCCGGACAGAACACAGCCATCTTGCCCAGCAGGCACCCACACCTCACGTGATAAATGGAGCCATTAGGATAACCTACTGGCCTTGCTCCGCCAGGCTGCACCCTGGAATGTCCCTCACCGCAATCTGGTGATGCTAGTTTCCTGAGAAAGGCCAGATGGGCCACGCTTGTCTACAGAACTCCTTGGCGGCCGGTTCTGGCACACTGTTTTTTTTTTTTTTTTCCTGAAATAACCAGGAACATTCCACCCTCACACCCTCTGAAGCAGGTGCTACGACGACACCGCTGCCAGACAAGGAAATGGAGGGAGAGGGAAGTGGGGAAGTGACCCAGGGCGACAAGGCTGGCGAGTGGTGGCGCTCAAACCAAGGCCTGCTGATTCCAAGCCAGAGCTCCGACGCTGTCATGTGACGAGCCAGGCCCCGGAGGGGCACACAGGCTCCAGGGATTTTTCTTTGTCCTTTCCCCATTTAACGGTAAGTGATTTTTTTTTAAGACCTGAGAAACAGTGCGCAGGTAACTCTGCAATCCCTTTCAGCGTGATGGTGACCTTGGGGCAAAGTCACGCCCCTCTGAGCGCTACTCTTCCTCCCTGGCAAAGACAGGACACGCCAGGATGCATTACAGAGGGACATGCAGACTGGCTGCCGTGTCATCTAGATCATACAAGACAGCGCTGCCGCAAAGGCCTGCGACTTGTTCCCACCCCTCGAGCAGCAGACGTGTGGTCCACGACTGCTGAGGGAGAAGTCGGGGTTCGGGCCTGGTCACTTACTCTCTTCGCCGCTGGTATTGATCTGGACCATGACCTTCAGCCGTTCGGGACAACCCTTCTTCTGCCACGAACTGTTCACCTTGTCTGCCAGCTTCACGGAGTCCACCGTCTCCAGCATGGCGAGGTTGGGGACGGCTGGAACGAGAAAGGGGCCAGGCAGAGGTCACCGTCCACCCCGCTGTGGCAAGTGACACGCCACACACCCTTGACCTGCCACAGGGGACAATATCTCAGGACAGACAGACGGCTCGCTCTCTGTTCCACCGAGCGACGTGGCAGTTTCAGCAGACCTAAGCTCCCACGTCTGAACTGCCAAGACGCGTAAGGGAAGGACACACAGCACAGGTATCCACGTGCTTCAAGAAGCTGGTGATGACAGAGTCCTGCCAGCAGCCCTGACGGGATCAACTGACACGGGTCAAGGTGACAGTGGGAGCCACCAGGACCCGCGGTTGAGTGCTGGCTGCTTGGCTTCCCGTCCAACTCCCTGCTGATGGTCCGAGAAAGCAGCAGCAGATGGCCCAAGCGCTTGACCCCCATCACCCATGTGGGCGACCTGGATGGAGCTCCAGGCTCCTGATGTAGCTATCTGGGCAGTGATACAGCGGACAGAGGATTCTCTCTCTCTCTCTCTCTCTCTCTCTCTCTCTCTCTCTCTGTTACTCTGCCTTTCAAACAAGTAAGTTGAAAGAGCAAACGAACGCACTTTCTGGGATGAGGGTGCACTTATTAAACAGGGGCATCAGAATGACCTAAGACAGAGACTCCAGTCATCAAAGCCATCTTCTTTCTCAAAGATGCAAGTGACACGAAGTCTCGGCCTTGCCTCGGATAAGACAATCGTCACGGCAGAAGCCATTCAGCAGCTTACTTTTATTAACACTGAAATCTCCAGGCAGCGTGCTCATCACTTCCTATGTGCCTCACATAGCTCCTGGGACACTATTAGTACCTCCATTTTCCAGAAAGGCAAACTGAGATGCAGAAGGCAAAAGTTTATTCAAGTTTACAAAGTAAACAAAAACTAGAGTTGTGCTTTGAACTCAGTCAAATGTCTATATATTTCTTTTTTTTAATGTATTTTTTATTGGAAAGTCAGAGAGAAAGAGAGATATCTATCTGTTGGCTCACTGCCTAGATGCCCACAATGGCTGGAGTTGGGCCAGGCCAAGGCCAAAGAGACCCAAATTCAACCCAGACCTCCCACGTGGGTGGCAGGGACCCAAGTACCTGAGCCATCATCTGCTGCACCTCAGGGGCACTTTAGCAGGAAGCTAGAATTGGAAGTGGAGCTGGGACAAGAACCAGGTTCTCTGATATGGGATGCTGGCCTCCCAAGTGGCATCTTCACAGACGTGCCAAATGCATGCCTGAGTAAAAATTCTCTCTCTCTTTTTTAAATATTTTATTTATTTGAAAGAGTTAGAGTTAGAGAGAGAGAGAGAGAGAGAGAGAAAGATCTTCCATTTGCTGGCTCACTCCCCAAATGGCTGTAATAGCCAGGGCTGGGCCAGACTGAAGCCATAGCCTAGAGCTCCTTCTGGGTTTTCCATGTGGGTGCAGGGGCCAAGCATTTGGGTCATCCTCCACTGCTTTCCCAGGCATATTAGCAGGGAGCTGGACTAGAAGCGGAGTGGCTAGGATTCAAACCGGCATCCAAATGGGATGCAGCTTTACCTGCTACACCACAAGGCTGGCCCCTACAAATTCTTTTTTTTTTTTTTTTTTTGACAGGCAGAGTGGACAGTGAGAGAGAGAGAAAGAGAGAAAGGTCTTCCATTTTCTGTTGGTTCACCCCGCAATGGCTGCTGTGGCTGGCTCACCATGCTGATCCGAAGGCAGGAGCCAGGTGCTTCTCCTGGTCTCCCGTGGGGTGCAGGGCCCAAGCACTTGGGCCATCCTCCACTGCACTCCCTGGCCACAGCAGAGAGCTGGCCTGGAAGAGGGGCAACCGGGACAGAATCCGGCACCCCGACCGGGACTAGAACCTGGTGTGCTGGCGCCACAAGGCGGAGGATTAGCCTAGTGAGCCGCGGCGCCGGCCCCCTACAAATTCTTAATACTGACTTTGAGCTCAGCCCACTTAAAATGGTAATCGTGTATGATTAAAAAAATTATGCAGTATGGAAGTGCACGCAGTAGAAAGTCAAAGTCCCCCCCCAGAGGAAACCACTGTCACTTTCGGGGTGAGAATCCATCATCTATGTTAGCATACACACACATACATGTATACTGTTTGGTTATTCTTCTGTGCTCTGAACAACACAAATTGATCACAATAAATGTTTTATGGGTTACTAGGTTCCAGTCAGCAATGTATCTTTGAGATGTTTATACATTAGCACCATAAATCCACTGATATTTTAAAACTTCAGCCTTAAAAAAAACCCTCAGCATTCCTCAGAAACAGTGGATTGCACTTATTTGACCATTCCTCTTGTTAACGGGTAGTAGATTTTTTATTTATCTATTTATTTTTACTCCAAGGACAAACCTCAGACACAACTCCGTGCACATGCATAAGTATTTCTACAGGCTGTATGAGTCCTAAACTGAAATTACTAGTCAAGGAGGAGGAAGAATTTAAATTGGGTTATATGTTACCCATTTGTCTTTTAAAAGGCCCTATAATTTTAGAATTTTCCTGACAAGAGAGTGCTCATTATTGGCCTAAGTTATGTTGTAGTGGGCAAAGCCGCTGCTTATGACACTGGCATCCCACATGGGATCCCACTGGATCGAGTACCAGCTGCTCCACTTCTGATCCAGCTCCCTGTGAATGGCCTGGGAAAAGCAGCAGAAGATGGCCAAGTGCTTAGGACCCTGACACCCACGTGTGAGACCCAGATGGAGTTTTAGGCTCCTGGCTTTGGCCTGGCCCAGCCCCAGCTGTTGTAGCCATCTGGGAAGTGAACCAGCAGATGGAAGATCTCTCTCTCTGAATCCCCCTCTCTGTGTAACTCTTTCAAATATATATATATATTTTAAAAAAGTTAATAGTCTTCTATTTTTTCCTAAGAAATTTGGTTGGTGAAAAGTATAATTTAGGGGGCCAGCACTGTGGTATAGTGGGTAAAGCCACTGCCTGAAGTGCTGGCATTCCATATGGGCACAGGTTCGAGACCCGGCTGCTCCTCTTCCAATCCAGCTCTCTGCTATGTCCTGGGAAAGCAGTGGAAGGTGGCCCAGGTCCTTGGGCCCCTGCACCTGCAGGGGAAGACCCAGAGGTGGCTCCTGGCTCCTGGCTTCAGATTGGTGCAGCTCCAGTTATTGAGGTCAACTGGGGGCAGTGAACCATCGGATGGAAGACCTCTCTCTCTCTCTCTGCCTTTCCTTCTCTCTGTGTAACTCTTTCAAATAAACAAATAAATCTTTTTTTAAAAAAAGAGAGAGATAAAAGGATAATTTAGTATTTTGTATTTCCCCACCTTTTTCATCAAATTACTGGTTTTCTGTAATCTTTTTCCCTTGTAAAAAGTCTATTTGTAGTTTTTGTCTTCAAAAAAAAATAAAAAGACTTGTAATTGATACATTCTGGACATAACCTCTTTCCCCCTTTAAAAATGTTATTTTTTGGGGCTGACGCTGTGGTGAAGTGGGTAAAGCCTCCACCTGCAGTACTGGCATCCCACATGGGCACCAGTTTGAGTCCTGGCTGCTCCACTTCCGATCCAGCTCTCTGCTATGGCCTGGGAAAACAGCAGAAGATGGCCCAAGTGCTCGGGCCCATGCACCCACGTGGGAAACCTGGAAGAAGCTCCTGGCTTCAAATTGGCCCAGCTCCAGCTGTTGTGGCCATCTGGGGAATGAACCAGTGGATGGAAGACCTCTCTCTCTCTCTTTCTGCCTCTTTCTGTAACTCTGCCTTTCAAACAAATATAATAAATCCCTAAAAAAAGTTATTTTTCCTCCTGTTTGTGCTTTTCCTTTGCTTTGACATCTAGAAAGCAATTTTGGTGTAACCACATCTGCGGATGTTTCTTTTAAATTGTTTTATATCTTCCTTAGAAAGACCTTTCTCTGAGCTCAAGAAAACAAAAAAATTTTCCTATATTTTATTCTAACAGTTTTATAGCTTTTTAAAAAAAAAAAAAAAAGGGCCGGCGCCGCGGCTCACTAGGCTAATCCTCCGCCTAGCGGCGCCGGCACACCGGGTTCTAGTCCCGGTCGGGGCGCCGGATTCTGTCCCGGTTGCCCCTCTTCCAGGCCAGCCCTCTGCTGTGGCCAGGGAGTGCAGTGGAGGATGGCCCAGGTGCTTGGGCCCTGCACCCGCATGGGAGACCAGGAAAAGCACCTGGCTCCTGGCTCCTGCCATCGGATCAGCGCGGTGCGCCGGCCGCAGCGCGCCGGCCGCGGCGGCCATTGGAGGGTGAACCAACGGCAAAGGAAGACCTTTCTCTCTGTCTCTCTCTCTCACTGTCCACTCTGCCTGTCAAAAAAAAAAAAAAAAAAAAAAAAAGATTTAGTTATTTATTTGAGAGGTAGAATTACAGACACAGAGGGGGAGACAGAAAAGTCTTCCATCTGCTGGTTCACTCCCCAAATGGCCACAACAGCCAGGGCTCAGCGGACCCGAAGCCAGGAGCCAGGAGCTTTTTCTGGGTCTCCCACATGGGTGCGGGAGCCCAACCATTTGGGTCATCTTTTTTTTTTAATATTTATTTTATTTATTTCAAAGACAGAGTTACAGAGAGAGGTCTTCCATCTGCTGGTTCACTCCCCAGATGGCGGCAGCGGCTGGAGCTGTGCCGATCCAAAGCCAGGAGCCAGGAGCTTCTTCCCGGTCTCCCACGTGGGTGCAGGGGCTCAAGGACTTGGGCCATCTTCTACTGCTTTCCCAGGCCACAGCAGAGAGCTGGATCGGAAGAGAAGCAGCCGGGACATGAACTGATGCCCACATGGGATGCCGGCGCTGCAGGCTGAGGTCTAACCTATTATGCCACAGCGTCAGCCCCTGGTTTTGCAGTTTTGATTTTCAAGTTAAGATTCTTTAATCCAATTGCAATTCATACTGTGAGGAAGGGAATCTAATTTAATTATTTTCTCAAACATCTGCCTTCCTTGCATTTAACTACTAATGGGCTCCCCACTCCCGTCACGCCCAATATGAAATCTGTTAAAATAACAGACTCCAGTTCACAGACCAGGTTTACCCTCTGATCTGGGCCCAATGGACAACAAATAACAGACAATGGTTTACAAGTCTCATTTAATGAAAGACAAGGATTCCTGAGTGATGGGAAATAAACAAGGTGCCCCTAGGCAATTGCCTGGGCCCACCCCCGGGAGTTTCTAGAACGTGAGGCACGGAAGGGGAACGCAGGCAGAGTCGAGGGGACGGAGCTGAGTCTGAGGTAAGACAATGTGCAAGAGGAGAGAGCTGCAGAGAGCGCGGCACTGAGCTGAAAGGGCTCCTTGGGGAACTCAGCTGGGTGCTGATCAGGGCCCAGAGCCCGGCAAAGGGCTCCTGAAGGCACTGCCCCCAGCCAGACTGGAGGACACTGGCCTCAGGGGCGCTACCCTGAGGGTTTGTTAATCCTAGACTGAGCTCTGCTCTGTCACACCACCTAGCCTGAAAAGGCTCAAAGTGCCCCAGGTAACTTAACTGTGTTCCAGAATATCACAGGAATACAAAAGCAGCTAGCACTGGACAAGACGGCATTCGCAATGTCTAGCTACCCAAACAAAATTCCCGGCATGCAGAGAAGCAGGAGAGCCACGCATAAGGAGCAGTTAAACCAACAGACCACACAGCACAGCTGGGGGAGAGGGACATTAGAAGTCATAACTATGCTCCATATACATTTAGACATGGACGACAACAACAACAACAAAACACAACCAAATTAAACTTCTGGTGTGAAAAATACAATGCATAATGACAAATTAAGACAAAAAAGAGGACTGGTTGCCTTGAAGAAATTATTCAAAAAAGGGGCCAGTGCTGCGGCTAGTTGGCTAAGCCTCCACCCGTGTCGATGCCAGTTCATGTTCTGGCTGCTTGTCTTCTGATCCAGCTCCCTGCTAATAACCTGGAAAAGCAGTAAAGATGGCCCAACTCCCTGGGCCCCTGCACCCACATGGGAGACCTGGAAGAAGCTCCTGGCTCCTGGCTTTGGATTGGCACAGCTCTGGTCGTTGTGGCCATTTGGGGAGTGAACCAGCGAATGGAAGACCTCTTTCTCTGTCTCTCCCTTTCTCTCTCTGTAACTCTGCCTCTCAAATAAATAAACAAAATCTTAAAAAAAAAAGAGAAATCATTGAAAATGAAACACAAAGAAATTATAAAAATGAAAACTGTATCAGTAAATTGTGGTGACGCCTCCAGCAGCTTAACAGGTCACTGCAGTCCCCTGAGAAGATGGTGTGGGTGTGTGCGTGTGTGTGTGTGTGTGTGCGCGTGGTCCCAGGAAAGCTGTCAACCCACGCATCTGCAGATACAAGCAGCCTGATGAATGCCAACCATGACGAATGTGAAGAAAATTACATTACGGTTCATCACAATCAAACTGTTCAAGTTGGTAATGAGAACACCTTAAAATCAGAGGGAAAAGCACGTTACGCAGAGAACATAGGAAGACACGGGGTGTTCACAGGAAACAAGGCAAGTGGGAAGACCGTGCAGCACCCTCTTTACAGTCCTGAGGGAAGAGCTTCGTCAACTGGATTTCCACCGTCAACTACATCTGTCCAAGAGGAAGGTGAGAGGGCAAGAGGAGCCAGTGGGAAATTCACACGGGAAAGACGGAAGCTGGGGCGGGCATTTGGCTTGGCAGCTAAGGCAATATTTGGGACACCTGCAGTGGATAGGAGCTCTCTCCTTTCTGTCCATCTGTGTTTGTCCGCCTCACAAAACAATCATGAAAAAGCAAAGAGACAACCAATGGAATGGGAGAAAATATTTGCACATCATCATTTGATAAGAGCAGCTGGGCCTCAAACTGGCACTCACATGGGATGCCGGCACTGCAAGGCGTGGCCTAACCTGCTGTGCCCCCACGCCGGCCCTGAAGTTCAGTAATTTTAATGTCAAAATGTTCACCAAATTGGCTGACAGATTCAACACAATCCAGCAGGTTTTTTGTTTCTTTGTAGAGATTAACAAACTGGTTCATGTGGAAAAGCCCAGGACCCAGGGTCGGTAAAAGAACTTCAGAAAAGAAAAACAAGAAGCGTATTCTTCAAATTAACAACCTGATAAGTGGGACATCATCAAATTAAACATCCCTGCAGTTCAAAAAGACCCTGAAAAGACAGGCACAGGCTGGGGGAGGGAGATCTCTGAGAAGCACATGTCTGACACAGGACTCCCATCCAGACAATCTGCAGGGCCAACAATCCGTGCAGGAAACAGGCAGTAGACTTCCAGACACCTCCAGGAGACACAGAGAAGGCGAATGTGAAAGGATGCTGAGGGTTTTTAGCCTTTGGGGAAATGCAAGCCCACTCCCGTACACCGGTCAGAGCGGCTAAAATGGAAAAAGGGCGATCATACTAAGTATTAGTAAAGATCTGGAGCACTTGAACACCACTAGCAGGAGCGTAAAGTGGCCCAGTCACGCTGGGAGACACACTAACCGGGCGGACAGAGTATCAGTTTTGCAAGCTAGAGAGAGTGTTGCACACGGATGGTGGGGATGACTACACAACAGTGTGAACATAACTAACGTCACTGAACCGTGCACCTTAAAGTGGTTACGATAGCAAAGTTATGTCATGTGAATTTCACTACAATTCTGAAAAAAGCTAAACATACGTTATGATTCAGTCATTGTACTTCTGGGTATTTATTCTAAGAGGGAAGGAAATCTATGTCCATACACTGATGGCCTTGGGCACAACCTGCCATAGCAACTTATTCCTAACAGCCAAAATTCTGATGAAAACTGAATGAATGTTCATCAAGAAGTGAGCGGATAAACAACTTGTGATGCACACTGGTCCTTTGGTTATCTGTAGGGGATTGCTCCAGGAACCCAGTGGATACCAAAATTGTAGATGTTCAAGTCCCTTAAATCAAGTGGTGTGGTATTTGCCTATCACCCACACACATGTCCTCCAGCTTCCTCCTAATGTGTCCTGGGCCCTTGTCACCCTTGTGGGAGACCTGGATGAAGTTCCAGGCTCCCAGCTTTGGCCTGGCCCAGACCTGGCTATTGTAGCCAACTGGGAAGCAAATGAGAGGAAGAGGAGTGGGGAGCAGGAGGAGGGAGGGATTACCAAGTAGTAGGAAGAAACTTCTGGGAGATGGGCATGTTCACTACTATGATTATGCTAAGACGGTTTCAAAGGTGCATGTAGGAGTCGGCACTATGGCACAGTGGGTAAAACTGCTGCCTGCAGTGCTGTCATCCTGTATGGGCACCGGTTCAAGTCCTGGCTGCTCCACTTCCGACCCAGCTCTCTGCTATGGCCTGGGAAAGCAGTAGAAGATGGCCCCTGCATCCATGTGGGAGACCTGAAAGAAGCTCCAGGCTCCTGGCTTTGGATCTGTCCAGCTCCGGCTGTTGTGGCCATCTGGGGAGTGAACCAGCAGATGGAAGACCTCTCTCTCTCCCCCTGCCTCTGCCTCTCTCTAACTCTGCCTTTCAAATAAATAAATAAATAAATGAATAAATAAATAAATATTTTTTAAAAAATAGAGGTTACTCAGCTTTTGATACCTTGAGATAAATAAGCTCTCCACTGTTAGTGTCATGTGGTTAAGTCTTTCTGTAGTTACTTATTAACTATGATTTCTTTTATTACTTCATTTTATTTGTTTTAACCTTTTATTTATGGGGAAAAGGACAACAATGTCCTCTTTGCTAGTAAAAAAAACCACACACACGCCATGGGATTCCAAATCCCATTAAGATGGCATGTACCAATGCCATCTTACTAGTTAAAGTGATCAGTTTATGTTCATAATTGATCATAAAGATAGGATTAAGTGACAAAGGGATCACATAAACAAGACAAGTGTCTGCTAATAATAATTGAATTAAAAAGGAGAGAACGATCCAACATGGGAAGCAGGATACACAGCAGACTCATAGAATGGCAGATGTCCTAAACAGCACTCTGGCCTCAGAATCAGCCCTTAAGGCATTCAGATCTGGCTAAAAAGCCCATGAGAGTTTCTCAGGCATGGAGAGCCAAGCCACTGAGGCAAAAAAATGACCTAAATGAAAGATCTCTGTGAGTGAGATCCCAGAGGAAAGAACGGGCCATCAAAAAAGGAGATACCTTTCTCTGAAGGGAGGAGAAAACTTCCACTTTGATTATGGCCTTGTCTAAATAAGGCCGGAGTTTGTGAATTCAAGAGGCTTCCATAGCCTTGGCAGCTCATGACAAGACCCTCGGGTGATTACTGACGTCATAAATAAGAGTGTCAATTGTTAAATCAACAACGGAAGTCACTCTGCACTTACTCCCCATGTAGGACCTCTGCCCTCAATGTGTTGTACTATGCGAATGAATGGTAAAACTACTTAAACGGTACTTTATACTTTGTATATCTGTGTGGGTGCAAACTGTTGAAATCTTTGCTTGGTATATACTAAGTTGATCTTCTGTATATAAAGATAATTAAAAATGAATCTTAATGAAGAATGGGATGGGAGAGGGAGTAGGAGATGGGATGGTTTGCAGGTGGGAGGGTGGTTATGGGGGGAAAAATTGTTATTATCCAAAAGTTGTACTTTCAAAATTTATATTTATTAAATAAAAGTTTAAAACACGCACACACGCACACACACACACATATATGGGCTATAATTCTCAATAATTTATCTAAAACCATTGAATACTACTGAACACGAGGAAGGTGAGGTTTCCAAGTACATATGACCCAGCCAATTGTGAATTCATTCTGTTGATGTTTTCTCCTTATACTAAGAGCTAGGATGTTTCCTAAAAGAAACTCTGAAACACACAATGGGGGACTGGCTACGCTCTAAAAGCCGAGCTCTCCTCCAGAGAAGGCAGTGTAAGCTATGCAGCAAAGGAGTGATTTTTCTTTGTATTTAGAGTTTTGTCTTACCCATCAACTTGTTGACATTTTGTTTCTGTAGGTGGCCAATGAAGTGCCATTTGATATCAGGACATGAAGACAGAACCTGCAGAGGAAAAGGCAACCATGTTGGACGCAGATTGCATGGAGGCCTTGCTGGCTCAGACACCCAGCACCCTCCCTGTGACGTGTCTCGTGCACACTTTGTTCCTGAAGTGTAATAAACCGCCATCACCAGGTCCAGCCAGCCTCCCGATGAGGTAAAGGACGCGCAGAGAAGAATTGGAGGCTTCTGTTCTATTTCCCTTCCTTGTTCCCATCCACTCTGCATCTTCCAGATACTTCCCACTAAGACAAGTGTCTGATTAAGGCTTTCTAATTGGCCGGCGCCGCGGCTTACTTGGCTAATCCTCCGCTTGTGGCGCTGGCACCCCGGGTTCTAGTCCTGGTTGCTCCTCTTCCAGTCCAGCTCTCTGCTGTAGCCCAGTAAGGCAGTGGAGGACGGCCCAAGTGCTTGGGCCCTGCACCCCATGGGAGACCAGGAGAAGCACCTGGCTTCTGGCTTCGGATCAGCGCAGCGTGCCGGCTGCAACAGCCATTTGGGGGGTGAACCAACGGAAAGGAAGACCTTTCTCTCTGTCTCTCTCTCTCTGTCTAACTCTGCCTGTCAAAAAAAGAAAAAAAAAAAAAAAGGCTTTCTAATTGCAAATGGATCCAAGATTACGGCAAAGCTCCTGGAGTCACCACTTCTGAGCAAACATATAGGGAAAACTACAGTCTGAACAAACAACACCCAGGCAACAACTATTTGAATTATTTGCCATTTGAGGTGAAAGGAGACCCTTCTCCCGCCAAGTCCACAATCTCTTTCTCTAAAATTCAATCACCAGCACAGATCTAAAATTTTCAACTCAAGAGCCAAGGTTTAGATAGAAACTGGAGAATTCACGTGTGCGCTTACTTTCGGATTCGATGCTTTGTCTAGCAGCTCCTGAACCTAAAGGGTAAAGAGAACAAGTCAGAAGCCTGCCGACCGTGACTTTTCCGAAGGCGCTTTGGAAAAGGCTCTTACATAGTTCTCCCCGAAGTTGCGCTGTCCATGGCTGTAGGCTTCGATCACCATGTCTGCAGGTTTGGTTTTGCTGACGGCCACAAGCCGGGGCTGGATGGCTGGGAGATTCTGCCAAGAGGGAAAGCCACATGAGCCAATGTTTGGGAATCGCACCCCAGCTAAGATCTATAGGGAACACCCTGTGGAATAGATCTCAACTTGGCAAGACCTCGGTAAGATCTATTTTTCCTACACTGCTGGGATACCAGTATCAAATAATGATGATCAAATGTCTTTTCTAGGGGCAGTGTTGTGGCGCAGGGTGTAAAACCACCACCTTCGATGCCAGCACCCCATATGGGCACCGGTTCCTGTGCCGGAGGCCCCACTTCCGATGCAGCTCCCGCTAACAGCCTGGGAAAAGCAGCTAAAGAAGGCCCAAGTGCTTGGGCCCCTGCCACCCAAGTAGGAGATCTGGATGAAGCTCCTGGCTTCCATCTGGTCGAGCCTGGGCTGTTGTGACCATCTGGGGAGTGAACCAGTGGATGGCAGATCTCTCTCTGGGTCTCTCCCTCTTTCCCTGTAATTCTTTCAAATAAATAAAATAAATCTTGAAAAACAAATCTTTTCTCTGCATGGTGCCTCAATCTAATATATATATATATATAATATAATATAATATAATATAATATAATATACTATAATATATAACTTGAGGAAGACTTCTTTCTCAGGAGACCTGGCAAATTTAGGGCAGCATTTCCTTAAAGTATGTTCTTAGTGCAAGCAGATCATTGTCGCCTGGGTGGTCCCATTGCAAATGGGGCTGGGGTCTTCCAATGAGTCTCATGCATAGCAATGTTGGAGGACTGAGAGTTGTTAAGGGAAGGTAGCCTTCTCTGACTCACTCTGGTCCTACTGTCATTATCCATAAATCGCCTCCATTTCCTCTCAAAGTGGCCTGCTTAGGGTAATGATGTGATTGGTTGTTCCATCTATGAATCAGGAACTAGATGACAAAGGGAGATGAGACACAGGCTTAGACCCAATCTCCTCCCACACGATTCCATAAACAGCAAGTTTTCTGCATCGTCCTGCAGCCCGATGCACACAGCGGCAGTAACAGAAGAGATGCATTTACCTCCCGCCTGCACTGGAATTCTCCCGGATCCCGGGATTCTCAAGTGAGGGAGTCAGGTGCTCAGTAAACCGTCTCCCCTCCTTAATTCTGACGGGCTGCCCCACGGGTCTCTCCCAGCATTATGCTGATGCGTGGACGCTTTCCAGGGAGAAGCGTGGAACAGGTGGCCTACCTGCCCTAGTGCTCCCCTGGGAGAACCTCCCAGAGGGGGGGATGCCTACATTCTTCTCCAAGAATCACTGGAAGTGACACAGTATTAATGCCGGAAGAGTGCTCTGAACTTTTTCAGAGCTCATCCCACTGCACAGACGAGAACACTGCGAGCCGCAGTGGTTAACCGACTTGTGCAAGGTAGCAGCGGGTCTTCTGTCTTCTGGCCAGCGTTCGGAGTTCTGGGACCCCAAAGGCTTGCTCAGAGAAACCTCTGACGTCTCTATTCAGGTCGGCCTCATTCCACACCACTCGGCTGACACCTGCGCGCGTGGAGGCGGGCACCGACTGACTCTCGGTCTGGTGGAAGTCCAGGGGGACACAAGATGCACACGGTGCGCCAAGTGCAGCCGCGGAGCCCACCCAGCTCGGCCTCCAGGTGGGGGCTGACGGCGGCCGAGCACCGACCAGGGCCGACCTGGTGTCCCCTGGGTGCTCCCCATCTGACGTCTTCCGGGCGGCCCCTACGTGGAGACCAGGTACACAGAGCCCTAATCAGGCAGCCTTCAGAAAACCCTGACACTGCGTGAGTCCCCGGACCGACCGGGGCCCCGCACCCCGCGCCGCCCCCAGCCCTCTGCGGCCGGCCGGCCCCGCCCCTCCGGGAGACCCTTCTGCGTCACCGTGACGACCTATTCCCACGCAGGTGTCCCCCTCCCCAAAGCGACCGCCCACTGTCCCCCTACGCGGCCCCGCTCCTCACCGGCGGCCGCCGCGCCACCGCCTGCTGCACGCGCTCGTTCACCGCCCGCAGTGCGAACCCGACTCCCAGTTCTGCCGACATGCTGCCAGCTCTCCACATCCCCCGAGACAGACACCCAGCCCCAAACCCGGGAACCCCCGGGGCTGAGACCACCTTCCGGTCCCGCCCACTCACGCGCGTATGGCCCAATCAGTGTTAGCCGCCGAGGCGCCTCACCCAATCGAAACCCTGGCAGCGCGGGGGCGGGCACGCAGACGCGGGCGCCCCGCCCCCTGGCGGCGGCCATCTTGGAGAGGTCGCGCCCGGGCCTGGCCGCCGGGGGATCTCGCGGCTTTACGGGCATCCTAGCGCGTGGCCGAGGGCCGCTGGCACCGGCACCGCGGGCTTCTCTCTCCGGACACCTCCGCCGTCTGCCCCAAGAGACTGCTGAGGCAGAAACTGTAGCTTGTCCTGTGCATTTCACAATACCTTAGCCAGGTTTGCTCTCTTGGCTTTGAAGAGCTGTGCACTGAGGATTTCCAGGGTCAGTCGTTGGGATTAGAAGGTGCTAGAGCGAGAGGCATGGCTGTGCATGGGTCGGGGTTCTTGTGAGGAGCTGTTGAGAGAGAGAGACCCTGGGGCCGGCGCCGCAGCTCACTAGGCTAATCCTCCTCCCTGCGGCGCCGGCACACCGGGTTCTAGTCCCGGTCGGGGCGCCGGATTCTGTCCCGGTTGCCCCTCTTCCAGGCCAGCCCTCTGCTGTGGCCCGGGAGTGCAGTGGAGGATGGCCCAAGTGCTTGGGCCCTGCACCCCATGGGAGACCAGGAGAAGTACCTGGCTCCTGGCTCCTGGCTCCTGCCTTCGGATCAGCGCGGTGCGCCGGCCACAGCACGCTGGCCGCGGCGGCCATTGGAGGGTGAACCAGCGGCAAAGGAAGACCTTTCTCTCTGTCTCTCTCTCACTGTCCACTCTGCCTGTCAAAAAAAAAGAGAGACTCTGGAGACACGGCAGGGATTCACACACATGGTTGTGTTTAATCTCGTCATCCTTCACACCAGCGCTGTCCACTGTACGTGCAGTAATTAGTAGTATATTTATCCGAGGATAGCCAAACTAAGAGTTCAAACAGGCAAGCAGTAAACTAAATGAGATGGTTTTACGATATGTTTTATGGTTTTATGTTGTAATTCTTAAAATTGCGTACAAGCCTCAGTTTTTGGGCTGTATTTCCTGTGCCTACCATGAGCTCCATGCAGGTCCAGTCCAGTTCTTATTTGAAGTTTTTATTTGAGAGGCAGAGAGAGATCTCCTGTTTGCTTATTCTCCAGATGCTGGCAACAGCTGGAGTTGAGTCAGCCGGGAGCCAGGAGCCAGGAACTCAATCCAGGTCTCGCAGGGGGATAGTAGGTGACTACTGAGTAATGGTCCCCTGTCTCCCAGGGTGTGCATTAGTAGGAACCTAGAAGCAGGAGCAGAGCTGGGACTGGAACCTCTGGCAGGAGACGTGGGCATTCCCAGTAATGTTTGTTTTTAAGATGTATTTTTATTTGAAAGGAAGAGTGCCAGAGAGAGTGTGTGTGAGAGTGAGTTCTTCCATCTGCTGGGTCACTCTCCAAATGGCTGCAATGTAGGGACTGGGCCAGGCCACAGCTGGGAGCCTGGAATTCCATCTGGTTCCCTGACACTGGTGGCAGGAGCCCAAGTACTTGCTCTGTCTTCCACTGCCTTGTTGCTTTCCCAGGTGCATTAGCAGGGAGCTGCTTTGGAAGCTACCCCCACCCCCACCCCATAATGTTTTAGCTGCTGTGCCACATGCTTGTCCCTCAGTCCAAATGCTTTAGCTGTAAACTTGTTGAGAAGCCAAACATCCAGTATGAAGATTAGCACCATACGAAGATTAACAGTCATGGTGAAATGGTGCCACAGGCAGGTAGAAAGAGACCAGTTTTGTTAAGGAAAGCATTTTTGGCTGCAATTACTATTCTGTATTCTCAAATATTAATTCAGCTTACTGAAATGAGATGGGGGTTATGTTGGAGAAAGGGCTAACTGGGCTTTACTTAGAACTCTCTGGAAAGAAGGGGCCGTGTTCTTCCTCTGTGAACAGAGGTGGAATTTCACATGCCTTCCTCTTGGAAAACCACTTGTGCAGAACCTTGGGTCCTTGGAGTGAAGGCCTTTGTTTTGGGGAAGATAGACAAATGGCAACAAGGGTATGCAAAGATGCTCAACATCACCAATCATCAGGGAAATGCAAATAAAAACCACAGTGCTACATTACCTCACCCGGGTGGGAAGGACCAAGATCAGAGACAAAGTCTAACAGACACCAGGGAGGATTCTCCCTAAGTGAATTAGTACGGCCATTACGGAAAACAGCATGGATGCACCTGAGACAACTAAAAATAGGACTACCACGTGCTCCAGCAATCCCACTGCTGGGTGTACAGCCAAGGGAAAGGAAATCAGTCCATGGAAGAACCATCTGCATTTGCATGCTTGCTGTAGCGTGACAGCCAAGATACAGAAAATAAAGAAAACGTGGTGAGTCTGTGTGTGTGTATCATTCAACCGTCCACAAAGACAAAATCTCATCATTTGTGGCCACATGGATGGAACTGTAGGACATTATATACAGTGAAATATGCCAGGCCCAGAAAGGCAGAGTTTGTGTGTTCTTGCTCATGTGTGGAAGATTTGATAAAAGTAGATTAGTGGTTGCCAGAGGCTAGGGAGGGTGAGGAGGAGAGGGGGAATGGGAGGTTGGATAACAGGTACCAAGACACAGTGACACCGGAGGGCTGATGGTGTGTGGCATAGCAGGGCGACATCAGTGCGTAATGGTGTGTTATATATGTTATAAAGAACTAGAAGAGGAGTTCAGAGGTCCTTAACGTGAAGGAATGATAATGTTTAAGAAAACGGAAATGATCACATTGTGATAATTCTAAGTATGAACAATGATTATATGCAAATTAAACACTCTTTCCTTTGGCGCCCTTCCCCTTCCAAAAGGACATCTTTTCGGGAAGAGTCTGGTCATTTATGATGGTACACATTACTGGGTTATCTGTAAGCTGGACTGCTGAAGACATTAGGAGCAATTGTGTTCACATAAAGTCTCTGGGCTTGATTTCTCTTCCAACCAAAGTAATAACAAATTCAGAATCATCAGAATAGTGTTTCATGGGGTGAGCAGTAAGAGGTGTCTGTAGTAGGGATACAAAGTTGGAAGGAGCTGGCCAGCAGGAAGTGGTCCAGGGGTGACAACGGGGCTCTTGGGGAAGGGATGTGCAGAGGACTGGCTGAGCATGACGTGCTTTCAGTGATCACTGCATGGTATTTGGAAAACACTTTAGGAAATCACGAATACCTCGCAGAACGAAGGAACGTTTAATCTAGGAGATGGGTCACTATGACAAGTAGTACTATCTTAACAGATCTGCCTCTTCTCTCTGAGTTACAAGGCAAGGTTGTCTCCCCACCCCCTTATCCACTCCATAAACATTTTCTTTTCTTTTTAAGGACTCATTTATTTGAAAGGCAGAGCAACAGAGAGAGGGAGAGGGAGGAGCTGGGGGGAGGAGCGGAGACAAATCTTCCATCCAGGCCAGGGAGCCTGGAACTCCATCTAGGTGTTCCACTGGATGGCAGGGACACACACACCCCCAGCCCATCGACCGCCTCCCAGGCACATTAGCAGGAAGCGGGATCAGAAGTGAGGAGAAGCTGGGACTCCAAGTAGGTACTCTGATACGGGATGCTGGCATTGCAAGCGGCTGCTTACCCTGCTAGAGCACAGGCTAGCCCCTCTGCAGACATTTATTGAGGCAGTGCTCCGTAAAGGAAGCCAGGGAGCCCAGGATGAGAGAGAGAGGCTCTCCTGTGTATTTCTTTCTAAGATGCTTTTCATCTCTAACATTTATGACCTTGAAGAATGGAAGCAGAGACAAAAATATCATGGTGACCTCAGTGCCATTAACATTCCACATTCTAATTTCTCGACCTCTTACTTGTGCTTTTGAAGTAATTTATTCCACTTTTAATTTTTGTCTCCTTTGTTTTATTTTAGTTTCTTTCCTTCTTCTTCCTGGGCCATTAACCATCCAATTGAACCTTTCATTCTCCCCTACCGTGTAATCTTTGAAAAATACAAGTCCAAAATCACTTCATCACTGGTAATGGTCTTTAAATTACTCCAATAATTTGCAAGGACAAGGGGAAAAAGAGCAAGATTAAAAAGCTAAATATCTGGAGGAACTGACTTTATAACAATTTAAAACACAGCATACCTATTCACCATAAATGCCATCAAATGTTTAAAACATTTACCTCTATAGTCTGAGGCCCCGAATGATGAGAAAAACATATGGATTTCAAAAACTGTTTCCCTCTGAACCTACTGTGATTCTTTTTGGATGTTAAAAAAGGATAGGGGCCGCCACCTGCAGTGCCGGCACCCCATATGGACGCCAGTTGAAGTCCTGGCTGCTCCTCTTCCACTCCAGCTCTCTACTATGGCCTGGGAAAGCAGTAGAGGATGGCCCAAGTCTTTGGGTCCTGCACCCTGGTGGGAGACCTGGAAGAAGCTCCTGGCTCCTGGCTTTGGATCATCACAGCTCCAGCCATTGTGGCCATCTGGGGAGTGAACCAACAGATGGAAGATCTCTCTCTCTCTGCCTCTACCTCTGCCTCTCTGTAGCTCTTTCAAAAAAGTAAATCAATATTTTTTTTAAAAAAAGGATAAAAATAATAGAAAATTACCGTTGCCTGATTACTTGGCTCTGAAGAGTAATGGGGAAATAATCCCCGTGTTGCACTTTAAATGAATCCAGACCAGCGGTCCTTCTGCAAACATGCTGTCCCACTGGCTTCTGAAATGTCAACCCTAGAAACCTAGGCCTGGGGTGGATCTTTAGAGATCATGTGATCTTATGTTGGAACAATGACATTTAAACCACCCCAGATGGCCAGAATCTTCTGGAAGCTATCAAGGAGAAATTGTCCTCCACGTGAGTTCCTGGACTTTGTATTTGCAGATAACGACTTCTGCCTGCTTCAACCTTGAGCCACACCATCGCAAGTAAGTTATTTAAAATTTCTGCCACCTAATTTCCTTTTCTTTGGTCCCTGAGGGGCTAGAGAATAGCTAACTGACCATTATGCAATTTTTTTTAAAAAAAGATTTACTTATTTTGAAAGGCAGAGCAACAGAGAGACAGGGAGATCTTCCATCTCCTGGATTACTCCCCAAATGGCTGCAACGGCTAGGGCTGGTCCAGGCTGAAGTCAGGAGCCTGGAACTCCATCTGCTCCCATGTGGGTGGCAGGGGCCCAAGCACTTGGGCCGTCTTCCACTACTTACCCAGGCACATTAGCAGGCTGCTGGATTGGAAGTGGAGCAGCTGGGACACACACCTGTGCCCATATAGGATACTGGCATTGCAGGCGGCAGCCTTACCTGCTTCGCCACAACACTGGCCCCAACTCATTTTTTTTTTTCTTCCAAGATTTACTTATTTGACAAGCAGATGTCAGGGAGTGAGAGACATATACATCTTCTACTCACTGGTTCACTCCCCAGCAGCTGCAACAGCCAGGACCGGGCCAGGCCGAAGCCAGGAGATGGGAATTCTATCCTGGTCTCCAAGGTGGGTGCAGGAAGTCAAATACTTAAGCCGTCAATCACTGCCTTCCTGGGTGCATTAGCAGGGAACTAGATGGGAAGAAGAGCAACTGGGACATCCCAACAGGATGTTGGAGTCCCAAGCCACAATGCCGGCCCCCACTCAATGCATTTTTAGAAGGAACGAAAGCCTAGAGAGGTTAAAAACGTAACCCAAGGACCGGCGCCGCGGCTCAATAGGCTAATCCTCCACCTAGCGGCGCCGGCACACCGGGTTCTAGTCCCAGTTGGGGCGCCGGATTCTGTCCCGGTTGCCCCTCTTCCAGGCCAGCCCTCTGCTGTGGCCCAGGAGTGCAGTGGAGGATGGCCCAAGTGCTTGGGCCCTGCACCCCATGGGAGACCAGGAGAAGCACCTGGCTCCTGCCTTCGGATTAGCACGGTGCGCCCGCCGCAGCGGCCATTGGAGGGTGAACCAACGGCAAAAAAAGGGCCTTTCTCTCTGTCTCTCTCTCTCACTATCCACTCTGCCTGTCAAAAAACAAAACAAAACAAAACAAAAAACAACTTAACCCAAGACCACACAGCTAGGAAGTGGTAGAGCAGGGATTTGAACCTGGGCAATCTGACTCCTGTAATGATGCTCTTAACTTACTTATTCAATTGCAAGTTCACATTATTTGTGAAGCAGGCTTTGAAACCCAGGAAGAATGGGAACACCATTCAAGAAACCTGAGAGTCTGAGCTAGGATTGTCAGATTTACCAAATAAAAATGTTGGATACCCAGTTAAATGTGGACTTCAGATAAATAAATACTTGCTTTAATATGTTCCATGCAACATTTGGGTCTTCCCTGCAGAACTGATATACAAGTGAGTTTGGGGTCCACTGAAATAGCCTGCCCTGTAGTTCAGTAATTCAATTTTGGTTTTCAGCCAAGTCTGTTGCAGCCCAGTGTAGGTACTTAGCTCAAAATAATATCTCCCATAATTATTTAACACAATATAGTGTAATAAAAGTTATTTAGAACTCAAGAAAATATCTCTGTCCTTTGGAGCAGTATTGCAGCGGTATATGAATTCTTTAAAATGATAGAGCCCCTCTAGAGGAGGGGCTAGGAATTGTGATGTATATGGGGCTGGTGCTGTGGCGCAGCAGGTTAAAGCCCTGGCCTGAGCGCCGGCATCCCATCTGGGCGCTGGTTCTAGTCCTGGCTGCTCCTCTTCTGTTCTAGCTCTCTGCTATGGCCTGGGAAAGCAGTAGAAGATGGCCCAAGTCCTTGGGCCCCTGCACCCACGTGGGAGACCTGGAAGAAGCTCCTGGCTCCTGGCTTTGGATTGTCACAGCTCCGGCCGTTGTGGCCATCTGGGGAGTGAGCCAGCGGATGGAAGACCTCTCTCTCTGTCTCTGCCTCTCTCTGTAACTCTGTCTTTCAAATAAATAAAATAAATCTTAAAAAAAAAAAAAAGAATTGTGATGTATTTGCAACTTTAAAAAAAAATTGTTCCTATGTAGACGAGGGGGATAGATTTTTATCTAACTATATTTTTTAGGAAAGTCTTGAACTTAACTCACCTATCCTACATTAGCTATTTTTAAATTTCACTTCAATAAGAAAGCAGATACAAAGACACAATTTATTTAGCGGACTGAAAAACAAAGCTAAGACATCAATTCACACAAGACCTTCAGTGTTGTCCAAATGATCTCTCCAACATCAACCCAAGGCAAGGGATCCCGCAGCATCATTTACAGAATGATTAGTATAATAAGAATGGCTCCTCAGTTACAAAGAGGGACACCACGCCCTGGCCCCCAACAGAGGGCTCTTAGCCTACACAAACAGGACTGGACATGCAAACAAAATGATTGGCTGTTACCTCTCTCTGTGAGGAAACAACAGAAACAGTGGCTAGAACCCTCTGGCCTAGAACTAAAAACGAGTTAATTCACAGCAACACAGGAACCACCAGCTAAGATACAACTCACCCTCACCCAAACGCAGACAGCCAGAGCCAGCAACTATGACCATCTTACTCTCACAACTTACTCCCTTTCAATGGAAGACAGACCCACACAAACTGCTAACAGACCATTGATAAAACATCTCCTTTCTTTGGGTCAACATTTTGCTAAGATTCTCCCCTCCCCAATTTAATATGATCACAGATCCTCCCAGATCTATTTTATTTTAGTTGTAGAAAAAGTGTTAACAAACTTTGGCTTCCTTTGCAAACATTCTGACGGGATCTTTTAAAGAGCGATTAAAAACAGTACTGAAAATGATTCAGTTCTGCAAAGTTTAATGAGTAACAAACATTCGGCCAAAGTTGACTTTTCCTTCCCAGAAAAATTGCATTTTATCGACAGGTACTTCATTTGCTAGAAGTTCTACTGGTAAATAGCAGCACTGCCTACAAAACTGCAGGCTATCACATTTCACACGTTTAGAATTCAAACGTTCTAAGAGCAGATTTTCTAGCAATGGTAAAAAACAAAGCCACACACGCACAGACAGGTTCGTTGTCCCATGCTTAGAAAGAGCTGGCGTCCACGATTTTCCTGTTCTGACACTACTGGCCACCACCGGATCTAGGCTGATGGCTACGACAACATTTTGATGGTCTGTTTCAAGAGGCGGTGACGCTGGCCTGAGGGGAGGGGCCGCTGCAGCAGGCCTTCTGTGCCACTGGCTCCTGGTACCAGCGAGCCTTTGAAGCTAAGAGCCTGCGCAGAGCACGGAGCGCTCCCTGCTCAGGTCCCACACTACAGAAAAGTAGTCTTTTCTGAGGCGGGGCAGCAAGAGCGCAGACTACAAGGAAGAGACACGTGTGTGGGGGGCGGGGGCCACCCTGTCATGTTCCTTGTAACATGAGATCGACAGCACTGACACGGGAAGGGCGCGTTTCCCTGATGGCTACCTTCTGCAGGGACTTTGGAGCACATAAGCCCCGCCACTCCCAGGGACGCTTTGCTGGCTGCACCACATGTGACCAGGACCTGCGGTGTGAGAATTCTAAGTCACGGCAGCTACAGCAGGGGAGGGCAAGGCTGAAGGAAGGCAGTTAACACCCTGGATCTTTCTAGACAGGCCCAAGGACGCCCAACGATCTGACAAACCTGGTGCGACTCAGGAGCAAGCTGGCCTGAGTTCTGAGGCCATCTTGTAAGCCAGAAATGTGGGCACAGAACTGAAAATGAGGCGGATCAGAGCCAGAAAAGTACCATTCATAGTATTCACCTGGGGAAGAGGGCTGGCGACAGGGGGTTTTCTTGGGGCAGCTAGTTAGACCGAATCCGACACCCAAGCTGGTCACAGAGGGTATGACAGGCTTGCAAGTTCACTCCAGAGCACTGCTTTAACAACTCGCGGACTGTACAAGTCAGAGTCACCCCCACTTCCCCCATGAGCCCCAATTTTAGAATATAAGAAAAACCTTTCTTTCATATTTGCTCTCCCCATCCTCAATCTCCCAGAGGGACAATTTCTCCCAACTGGTAATGAAAACAAAAACCACTGGATGGATTTTGACATGGACAATTCCAACCATGGGACGTGGGACTCGGGTGTGAACTCTGACTTGCGGCCACACAACTGTCCCTGGTGATGTAACACTCAGTCTGACCTGTGTGTGGCTGTCCGGAACCCTGAGTTCAGAAACACCTGCTACTGAGAGAAGAGGCTCCCTTTTACCAAGATGTCAGACCAACTCCCAGCACCGGCCAGAGGTGCTCCGCTGATCCTTCCTCCTCACAGCCAAGTGTCAAAGCTTTTCAGAGGGACAATCTCCATGACAACAGAGACTGGATCAGGGCACAGGCAGCATCTGCCACACAGGTGCTACGGCGGCTCACAGAGAGCACGATCCCACTTCAGCAGCCAGGTCCTGTCATCTTGATGCTGAGTGGAACCGACAGACAGACTGAGAAAAACCAGATCCCACAACAGGTGAAAAGTTTCGAAAAGAACCGTGCGGTGGGGACCAAGCTCTGACTCTGGAAGTGTAGTCAGACACCACCACTCTCTGAGCCCTGCAGCAAGGAGCAGAGGATACAAAAAATCTGGCAAGACCTAGCACCAGTTCTCCCTTGGGAGGGCTCAGCAAAGTGCGCCCGGAAGGCGATTCACAGGTGCACTGACACGTGTCCCCTCGGTCACGGCTCCACGGCCCCATGGCCCCACTGGCAAATATATTCAGCACACGTGTGCCTGGTGGGGACCTTCACTGCCAATGTCTCCCACGCTCTGCATGCTGCCGGGTAAGGGAAAGCAAATCACCCGGAGGCAGCCCCCCAATGTTTCGCCCACTCCTTAATGGCGGCCTCCCTGATTCAGCCAGCTTCAAAGGGACAGAGACCAAACCTATGGTTTACAAACCTTATCAGAAGTCATGTCACCTACTTACCTGAATAAAACTCCCAACCCCCACCCCCGCCCCCGCCCCTTGCAGGAAGGGGTACGTTTCGGTCCACTGCTTCTTTTTCAGGCAGTAACTGGAAGAGAGTCAGAGAAGGTAGTGTGAGAGGGAGGAGCATTCTGTTTCGTCTTCAAAAATAAAGATCTCTTGAAAGTGTCCTCTGGGGTTGTACAAAAAGCTGCCTTCAGTTCTCCTTCGTGGCTGTCTCCAGGGGCTCATCTTCCAGGCTAAAGCTCAGCTTGTCGGCGAGCCCCTCAAACTGCTTGCTCAGGCTGCCCGCCGAGTCCACGAACATGTTCGGGATGTCTTTGCCAAAGTAAATCTTGCTGTTGGACGCGATGGCCTTGTACTTCATCAGCTGCAGATACTCAGGCGTCAGCTTCAGCTGGGACAAAAACAAAAAAGGAACTCAGGTGGAGCCCTGGTAGAGAAAGCTGGGGCGGCACCCTTCAGAGTTCACACGCAGAGGGTCTCTGTCAAAGACCGATCTCCCCCACCGCCCTATTTTTCATGGCCCATCAATAGGGTAACTGTATCTCTAACAGGGACAGGGGAATGTCTGTGGGCCTCACAAGGTCTGCAAAACCATGTGGTTTGGCCCTCGGAATTCAACGCATCTACAGCAGGCTAATTTTTAAGCTGCTCATTTCGTAGGGCCCACACATGCTGTTAGAAGTATCCAAATGGCCCTAGGCAGATAAAAGGCTCCTCACCCCACTCTGAGACAAAGCAATCTCAGATCTCCCAGACACAGTTGCAAGAGTCTCAGGGGTTTCCACGTTTAACACAAAAACGAAACTCCCATCAAGGCCTGTGTTTCTTCTTCAAAAGGTTTACTGATTTATGTATTTGAAAGGCAGAGCGAGAGAGGGAAGGAGGCAGACACACACAAGTACACCCCATCTTCCACCCACTGGGTCACTCCCCAGATGGCTGCAGCAGTCAGGTGCAGGCCAGGCTGACTCCACCCTGGTCTCCCCCACGGACGGAGGGGCCCAAGCCCTTGGAAGGCCTCTTTCAAAGAGAAGTCCTCCCCCAGCCCAGCAGTCCTCAGCTCTGGCCACGGGGCCTTTGTGTGAGGGCAGCTGTTCGCCCCGGGGAACTCTCAAGCAGCATTAGAGAACCTCAAAAAGTTTGTGGAAGTGGAATTAAAAGTATCAGTTTATTTTGGTGCATAAAATATATTTTTAAAAAATTTATTTGAAAGAGTTACAGAAAGAGAGGGAGAGACAGAGACAGAGACGGATCTTCCATCTGCTGGTTCACTAGCCAGATGGCTGCAATGGCCGGGGCTGGGCCACGTTGAAGCCAGGAGCTGGGAGCTTCATCCAGGTTTCCACCTGGGTGCAGGGGCCCAAGAATTTGGGCCATCTTCTGCTGCTCTTCCCAGGCTTTAGCAGGGAGCTGGATTGGAAGTAGAGGAGCTGGGACAGGAACCAGTGCCCATATGGGATGCGAGGCCATGGCTTTACCTGCTATGCCATGACATTGGCTGCAATATAATTTCACAATACATGGAAAATGCATATTTTGAAAAAATTATGTATGAATTTCTGTGTTTTTGCACTATAATAAATTCATACCTTTGATTCCATTCTCCCACAAACTTCATACAGACCTAAACCCCAAGCTGTCCCCTCCCCAGGCTGTGCCGGCCTTCACCTTGTTTGCTTCGGCTATTTTCAGGGCAGTGTAGCACTCGGCGTCGGCCTTTGCCTTCTCCCGGGCCAGGAACGCAGCGTCTGAGGGCAAGAGCGCAGAGCTGGGTGAAGCGCACGAGCCACGTGTTCTGCAGGAAGCGCACGCTCTCTGAAGACCCCCTCCTGGTCCCTGCACCGGTTCCCTCAGCTGCCACTGTGACCCTGGGGAGTCTGCCGGCATGCTTGGGGTCCTACTGTACAAGCTGCTGTAAGGATAACCAAGCGGAAAAAGTGCTTTGAGAGTGGCCGCCCGTGCTGGGAGTAGCTCTGGGTAAGTCTGCAGCTATGCCTCTAAACCCTCACTTTGATAGCATGATCACAGGAGGCCCTGCTTCCCAGAGACGCTTCCTGCTCCCACACGCATGCTTCTTCTGTGGCTCCATCCCCGTGAAGCAAAGTGCTAGGACCCCGTCTACAGCTCCAGGTCCAGAGCCTCCCGTCTCATTCCTCTTGTGCTAACTCACAGTGACTCAGCTGACACAAGCCTGAGAGAATGCCATGCCGCAGTACAGACCCACACCTGTCTGGATTAAGACCTGCTGAATTCTGGGGCTGGTGCTGTGGCACAGCAGGTTAAAGCCATGGCCTGTGGTGCTGCTTCCCATATGGCACTGGTTTCAGTCCTGGCTGTTCCACTTCCAATCCAAAATGCTGCTAATGTGCCTGGGAAAAGCAGGGGAGGATGGTCCAAGTCCTTGGGCCCCTGTACCCACACAGGAAACCTGGAAGAAGCTCCTGGCTCCTGGCTTTGGCCTGGCCCAGCCTTGGCCATTGCAGCCATTTAGAGAGTAAACCAATGGATGGAAGACCACTCTCCCTGTAACTCTGCTTTTCAAATAAATAAAATATACAAAGAAAAAGAAAAAATTCTACTGAATCCCACAATGCAAGCAATACATGTCCCTGATCAGCTGAGAATGGCTTTCTGTCAGGCTGATGTCAAATTGTGGTCTCTGTGCCCGTGCCTTGGGAGCGAGGCCGGCCTCACGTGGGCCGCATCTGTAGCAAAGGGGCTGGGGAGAAAGGGCAGTCTGTGGATGGGTTCCTGAGTGGGAGCCTGCGGTGCGGCTGGGGCGCTGGCCCTCGCACCTGCTGACAGGTATGTCTAAGAGACGGCACTGTGTTTTCTTGTCAGGAGCGCCCACTCGGAGAAACCACTGACCCGTGAACTCCTAATGGGCTCCTCAAGGGGCCTGTGTGAGGCCTGGTGATGAGAACAACCGTAGCTAACACAGAGTAGCCTGAGGCTGGGCCGTGTGGCCCCTCCTTCGTCCTGGCTCTGCTTGACGTCAGGTGCCACAGGAAATGAAACGGGGGATGGTGGGAAGGGGCAAGGGCTTCGGAATCGAAGGCGGGTGACAGTCAGAAAATCCAGCCACGAGAGCCCATCTCTCCAGTGACAGTGCTACTGGTGCCGAGAGCACGTCGTCTTCAACGCTTGCTCCCCGCCTGGTCCCTGCAAGCAGACTTGGGGGTCAGAGATGGCGCTGCCTTTGGAGGAGGGGTTCCTGGCCTGGCTCCCCAGCTTCCCTGGGACCCAGGTTACTGCAGGGCCCTGAGCGACCGTGTGACTTTCCTTTTCTTCTGCCTAACACAATGCCTAGCACCTAACGGCTCTGCACCAGGGCCTGGGGGACGAATGCGCGCTCTCTGGAGTAGAGGACTGACACCAGCCGGTGTCCAAATCTCCTCCAAACTCCGGCCTGAGCATGCAGAAAGCCGAGGCTTCAGAACAATTAGGACACCCTAGAAGGGAGGTTAAAGAGCGCAGGAAATGACACGCCCGTCGGCTGGCCACAGAGCGGGTCTGAGGGACACTCAAGCACGCACGTCACTCCTGCTCACCTTCGATTTCTGAAATCCGCTTCTCAGTCTCCTTCTCCATCACCTTCTGCCCATAGGTGATTTCTGCCACCTGAGCCACTTTTTCTGCCTCTGTTAGAGAGCAAGTTGAGAAGTCAGAGCTCTGGTACTTCAACAGCTGGTTAACGTCACCCGCCCCGGCCCGAGTGCCCCCACGCACAATAGCAGGTAAGCTCAGATGGAGAGCCACGGTCCCCAGCAGGCAGCCGGGGCAGGTGCACAGGGCACACATGGAGGGGACTGGTGGGCATGGCACTGCACGTGAGCACAAGACGGCCACCGAGGGGACTGGGGCCCAAGGGAGGACCGAGCCCTAACTCCTCTCCTAAGTCACCAGGGTCCTTCTGAAGGAACAATTTAAGCAGTAAGGCGCCCCTAACAGGTTTCTACCTAGCACTGCATGTTAGGGAGCAGTCAGATGGGTTGTTAAGACGGTGTAGTGATTTATGAGCACCCGTTCCGGGGCCAGACTCCCAGGATCTGAACACCAGCTCCACCACTAACGCCCACGTGACGCTGGCATGTCACTTAAGCTCTCTGTGCTCCAGTTCAACAGAATGAGGTTAAGGAGAGTATGTACCTCACGTGGTAGGTGTGAGGACGTGATTAGGAAAGCACAGTGCTTGGGGCTGACTCTGTGGTGTGGCGAGTAAAGCTGCTGCCTACAATGCTGGCATCCCACAAGGCCACCAGGTCATGTCCCAGCTGCTCCACTTCCAAGCCAGCTCTCAGCTAATGCACCTGGAAAAAGCAGCGGAGGATGGGCCAAGTGCTTGAGGTCTGGCTACCTCCATGGGAGACCTGGTAGAAGCTCCTGGCTTTGGCCTGGCCCAGTGCTGGCTGTTGCAGCCATCTGGGGAGTGAACCAGTGGGCGGAAGATCCCTGTCTCCCCGTCTCTCTGCAACTCTTTCAAAATAAATAAATATTTAAAAAATAATGTACAGGGTTCATGGTTCCCAGGAAGTGTTAGCCATCACAGGAATGGGGCCAGCATTGTGGCATAGTGGGTTAAGCCGTGGTCAATGCTAGTATCCCATAGAGGAGTGCTGGTTGAGTCCTGGGTGTTCTACTTCCTGTCCAGCTCCCTGCTAATGTGCCTGGGCCCCTGCCACCCATATGAGAGAACAGGATGGATTTCCTGGCTTCAGCCTGCATGATCCCTGGCATTGTGGCCATCTGGGGTGTGAATCAATGGCTTGAAAACCTCTGTCTCTCCTTCTCTGTTACTCTGCCTTTCAAATAAATAAATAAATAAATCTTAAAAAAAAAAATGAACAGGAAGGACTGCTCTCATTTAACCCACTATATCCCACCATCCTATACACAGGACAATTATAAAAACTTAAATTAAGCAATAAATATATCACAAATGGTAACTTTGAAACAATTACTATGGTGTTGAAATGCAGATCTGAAAACTTAGGTCGTAATGGGTTAAGCAATGTGAACACTTAAAACCCATCACCCCGGCCATGATGTCAACTCTGCATGGACATCAGCCCTGCACGAGGGGACATTCTACAGGACCCAGTAGTCTGGCCACGCCTGTGCCTCCCCTGCATGTCCCTGGTGCCCCCAGCCCTCCTGCGCAGAGACAGGGTCGCAGAACCCCGGTCACACCAATGAGGGCCTTTTTACGCTCCGTCTCGGCTTCCTTCTCCACCACCTTCTGTTTCTGGGCCGCAATGAGCAGCTTTGTCTTCTCGCTCTCCCTGCAGAGGAGAAAGGGATGCCACGGTGAGGCCACTAGGAGACGTGTCTGAGGGACTCCGTGCTCCCTGCAGTAGTCACGGTCTGGGATTTCTTACTCTCTTCTGAAGCCGTGCAACGGCTGGGTGAGAGCTGCCCTGGGGTGGACAGCACCACCCCAAGGTAACTCATTTGTGGGCAATGAAACACCGGACTGCAGGGAGACACGCCTGCCTATCCACTCAGTTGTCGTCCTCTCCTCCCTGCACTATGGCAGGAGCCAGTGAATGCAAACGTGGCCCCCTGGGCCTTGTAAAAGCACCCTGCTCCACAGGGCTCGATCACAGTGCCTGCAACCAGCCACCCGATCTCCCAGCGCAGTCCCTGGTGCACACACTCCAGGAAGGGAGCAACTGCAGAGCCTGGCCCAGCTCTGTTAACTCGGGGGTGGGATGAGGTGGCGGGGGGTCAACTGGGTGCAGGGTACACTCACATCAGCTCGTAGTTTCTGCGGATGGCCTCGGGAATGTTGGGCTTTGTCACCCGCACAGCCTGGAGGGCAGAAGAGTAACAGATGGGAGAGTGAGGGTGGCAAGGAGTGCAAGCAGTGCCCACAGGCCCTTCGCCATCCTGCACAGAAACGGCGTCCCTTGGGTGAGGGTATGCGACGTCAGAGGGAGTGGCAGCGCTTACCTGGATGACAAGCCCGGGGGCCATGGAGGTCAGGTCCTGCTGCAAGGCCAGTTTGAGATTTTCATCGATCTGATCTGAAATCAAGAAAGACCCAGAGAGAGGAGGTGGCATGTTAGCTAGAAGGGGGAGGGCGGTCTGGGGAGTGAGTGCGACCTGACCATGGCCACTTCTCGGTCATCTGTGGCCAAACAAGAGCCTCTGAGGAACAGCTGCTTCTTATACATGCCAGGCTGAGGCCCACAGAAGCCAGGTGGTGGCCAAAAGAAAGAAGCTGCGTAACTGGTGCACGCGGTTACTTGGGTTTTAAGACAGCACTCTCCTCAGCTGCCCTGTCAGTGAGCAAGGGCTTGGATGTCCCGCGCTTTGGATCTGCTCTCAGCTGCTGAGCGCTGAGCGAGCGAGGGGCCTGACCATCTGACAGCTGGAGATAACCATTACATTCCACGTTCGTCCATTTAAACAGAACACCCACCAAACCTTCGGAAAGATGACCTGTACCCTCTGTAAGATAAGAACAGTTATTTATCAGATCAAATTATATCTGAGTCAGGGTGGAAACCTGTGGCCCCTGGCCAGGAACCTGCCATGGGAAACTAGAAGAAATATTTTGCAAGGCATTTCAAACTCCTGATAAGTTATTCATCTGTTCTGGTCATGTTGATCGAGGCCAGTGGAATTATGTGACCGAGTAAACACAAAGAGGTTCCCCTGGGAACAGCAGGGCGGAAGTGAGGAAGCTTCTGTGGGGCCCCAGTGAAAGCTGAGGTGGTCACGGTCCTGAGAGGAGGGAGCACCCAAGGACCCTGGGGGTTCAAGGAACAGGACCGGACACACACCTCGCCTTTATGGATGCAGATTCTAAGCAAGATTCTTGCGTGCCAGCAAGACTGACATTTAAAAAGGAAAAAAGCATGAAAGCACTTTCTCTCAGCTCCTCTAAACAAGAAACTACTTTCACGAAGCCACCAAGGTTGTCAGACAGTAAGAAGTGTTCTAATGAAAAACAATTTAGTGGTTTAATTTTCTTTTTGAGAATGTTAAAGATCCATTTTCTTTTGCTATTTCAAATGCTTTGAAATGTTCACTTAATGGTACAAGTCCTAAAACAATGGCTGGAGAGAAAATGAATATTTTATAAAACTGTTTGGGATAAAAAAATCAGCAATAAATTTACCATCATTTTCTTAAAAAGCACATGGAATCCTAGGGCTGGTATTGTGGTAGAGAGGGTTAAGCTGCCGCCTACAATGAGGCTATCTCATATGAGTGCCGGTTCAAGTCATGGTGGCTCTACTTCCAGTCCAGCTCCCTGCTAATGTGCCTAGGAAAGCAGCAGCAGATGGCCCAAGTGTTTGGACCCCTGCCACCCATATGGAAGACCCGGATAGAGTTCCAGGCTCCTGGCTTTGGCCTGGACTAGCCCCGGCCATTGTGGCCATCTGGGGGAGTGAACCAGTGGATAAAGATCTCCTTCTGTCCCTCTCTCTCACTCTGCTTTTCAAATAAACAAATAAATCTTAAAAAAAAAAAAAAAAAAAAGAGTAGTTGTACCACTGGTTAAAAATGCATTGACTTTTGGCACTGGCTCCTGGAAAATTTCTAGAAGCAAGTTTAAACAACACTATCACTAACGAGCTCCGAGTTACGGAAACGTTTCCTTCCTCTGCTGCTGAAGTTGGGCTGTGCTTGCTCTGACCAGGTAAAAGGACAAAAGGGGTTTACTTAGCAATAGAATCCCATGTTTTTTTTTTAAAGTGTTTCCTAATCTACCTCTATAGGTACAGGGGGAAAAATAATAAACACAAATGCTCTAGGGACTGTAAGGGGAACTGTAAGTTCTCATCTCACTTCTAGAATTAACTGTAAACCACACCATTCGCATCACCCACTCCCTGGGTGCCCTACTTTCGGGTGGCTCGGTGAAAATACTAGGTGGCAGCCAGGAGAGGAAGCAGCCACTAGCTGTGCCTTCCTCGCTTTGACATGGTGGGGCTGGATCGTCTCTAAGGTTCTTCCAGAATTGACCTGTGTTCTTTGCAGAAGGCGGATTTCGGGCCAGTGGGAACACTTTTCCATTCCAGTCCTCTGATTCAGGCCGGAAGGGAACACCCCACCAGGGCTGTCCTGTGTGCTGAGCTCTGCCGCTCTGGGGATCTTCCTCCAGGACCCTAACACTGCTGGGCGCGCTCTCTGTGACTGCACAGCCGAACTGGAGCGGGGACAGGCAGGAGCCTTTCTCACCGAACAGCTCGATGTAGACCTCTTGAAGCGTATGCACACTGCAGAACTGGTTCAGCTCGTGGTGGATCTTGTTGAAGATGAGGGCTTTGTCGTAGTCGGCAGTATAGTTCTTCACTATATCATACACTGGGAGGGAAGGAGATGGCTCAGCACAGGAAGATCCAAGTCCCAGGGCTTTCTGAGATGTGGGGCGGGTGGGGAGCATGTTGGGGAGGGGAAGCTGGAGGTGCGGTGGGCGCGTACCTGCATTCGGGACCAGGAAGTTCACCACTTCAATTCTGTCAAAGTAGATCATCACACCGCCACTGTGGGAGGGGAGAACGCACCGGAAGTCACTATGAGATCTGCAATACGCTTCAGTCTCCTACAGGGATGGGCTAGGATGGGAGACGCGGCAGAAAAGGGGTTGGAGCTCAGAGGAGGTCAGGAGACCCCCAGAGCTTGGAGCAACAACACAACTGCCCAAGAACTCATACCTCCTACAACACGCTTGTGAGACTTTTTGGGGTGTCGGCAAGAAAGGACATGGTTCGTATCTTTTGAATCAGCAATGCCTTTTGCTGAGAACAATCAATTGTTGGGAAAGATGAAAAGAGGTTTCAGAACGTACAGGGTCATTGTGGAATTTTATGGTCAACGTTTCTTGCTTTGGCTATATCACCATTTATTTTGGCCATATCACCATAGTTCAGCACTCTTATTCTCTCAAATATTTATTAGGAAACAGTTTTCCAAATGCACAGAAAAGCTGAATGAATAGTACAACTAACCTACATACCAACACCCAAGTTCAACATCAATACCACTTTACCTTATTTACTGATTTTGTTTTTTACTGAACATTTCAAAGTTGCAGTTATATTTTACACCTTAATGCTTTAGCAAGCACTGCCTGACAGTAACCTCTGTATTATGAAAATTAGCAGTAATTTTTAGTATCATCTAATACCCAGATCTTAAGTAAATTCCCCCAGCTGTTCCTGTTGTGGACCAAACTGTGTGCTCACATACTGATGCCCAGTGTGACCTTATTTGGAGATACGACCTTTAGTAAGGTCACTGGGGTTAAGCAGGTCGTAAGGGTGAGGCTCCGATCCTACAGGACTGCGGTCTGTACAACAAGAGGAAGACACTGAATCAGAGCCCTCTCTCTCCTGGCGGGCTCAGCAAGGCCATGCTAGGACACAGCAAGAAGGCAGTCACGTGCAAGCCAGGAATCGAGGTCTCCCAGAAACCAGCCCTGATCTTGGAGTGGGAGCCTCCAGCACCAGGAGAAACAAATGTCTGTGGTCTAAGCTGCCCAGCCTGTGGTGCTCTGCTACAGCAGCCTGAGCTGCTATAACATGTAGCTTCCATACGTAGCTTCCATACTTCCCACGTAGCTTCCACAGCTGCCAGGTTTGAACCAGGTTCTAACCAAGGTCCACCACTGCGTGTCCCTTTTCAGAGATCTTCATTTATTTGAAAGGGAGAGTGACAGAGAGAGAGGGAGAGACAAGAGAGAGAGAGAGCCGGCACCGCGGCTCACTAGGCTAATCCTCCGCCTAGCGGCGCCGGCACACCGGGTTCTAGTCCCGGTCGGGGCACCGGATTCTTTCCCAGTTGCCCCTCTTCCAGGCCAGCTCTCTGCTGTGGCCAGGGAAGGCAGTGGAGGATGGCCCAAGTGCTTGGGCCCTGCACCCCATGGGAGACCAGGAAAAGCACCTGGCTCCTGGCTCCTGCCATCGGATCAGCGCGGTGCGCCGGCCGCGGCGGCCATTGGAGGGTGAACCAACGGCAAAAGGAAGACCTTTCTGTCTCTCTCTCTCACTGTCCACTCTGCCTGTCAAAAAAAAAAAAAAGAGAGAGAGAGAGAGAGATCTGTCATCCTCTGGTTCCCTCCTTAACTGAGGCTAGGCCAGGCTAAAGCCGGGAGCCGAGAACTCCGTCATGGTCTCCCACGGGGGTGGCAGGGGTCCAGGTATCTGGGCCATGACCTGCCGCCTTCCCAGGTGCATCAGCAGCTAGCTGGGTTGCACGCAGAGAAGCGGCCCTCTGAAAAGGCAGCTTAACCTGCTGTGCCGCCGTGGCTGTCCCTGCATTTGCCCGTCAGCGGTGAGCCCCTTTTTCAGTCCTGCACCCCACCTAACGCAATGACTCTGCTGGGAGAGCAGGCCGGTTCTGTGGGCTGTCTATGTGGCGTCTTTCACCTGCTCACTACATCCCAGCTTAGACACTCGTTGCCCTTCAGCTGGGCCACTGACAGGTTCTCTCGGACGTTCTGCCTGGCGGCGGCGGGGGGGGGGGGTGTCTCTTCTACCTTCATGGCGCTCTCCAGTTAGCGATGCTCAAGCTGTCATGTATCTGCTAAACGCATTCAGCGGGCCGGACCGTTGCTAATGTAAGTGCTAACTTCTGGTGGCGTGCCAGCCCCTCCTAAGCCTTCTATGATGTTCGCTACTGTACTCCATAACCCGGTCAGGTCAGAAACTAGGGCACCAGGGCCAGAGAACTGGGTGCCTCCCCGATCCGGTCTCTTGGCGCAGTCCGCCAGCCAGCCTTTCCTCTCACTTATGTGGACTTAAGTGTTACTCTGGGCACCTTACCTGGTCCCGCAGGGTACGTTCTTCACTTCATCTGTCTGCAGTGTGGTCTGGAAACAGAGGAAACACCAAATGCCGTAAGGTGGGCAGTGACAAACAGAGTCCCACGTGGCCTTGCCCTTGGCTGTTTGGGTCGAGTTTTGCCCGTGTTAAACATGAATACCCCCCCGAATCCTGTTCCTTCCTTTCAGGCTGAGACGCAAAACCACGCCAGGCGCCTAGCCCAGCTTCCTGTAGGTGAGTCACCAAGTAAACCAGCTGTGTACTAAGGATCTGGTGAAGAAGCTCTGGCTTTTTCTGCAGTGTCTCCAGACTTGGGTTTCCTTCTACTCTTCTGTCAACTGACTAGTTCAGAACTAGCAGACTCCCATTGGGCTTGTCTCAGACTGTCACACCTGCTCAGCCCATTTTTAGGACCACGCCAGACCCCAATGAGATAACGCACCCCAGTGCACTCTGAAGGCCAGAAAGCACGGTGAGTGGCTGAGAAACTCCCAGGAGAACGCCTATGAGGTACCGCAGGACGTCTGCCTGTCAGCTTCAAAGTCATTCCCGGAATCGTTTCAGCCTTCACAGGCTGACCCGCTCCAGAGGTGGCCAATCGGACTCCACCAGGCTTTAGGTCTGCTGCAGCTCATCTTATTCTATCCAGTCCAACTGCCCTCTCCCCTCCCACCAAAAAAAAAAAAAAAAAAAAAAAGTTCCTGTTTCTGAGGTTCAAATAAGAACCAGCAAAATCACCATGCTTTATTTTTATCTGTTGCGGTAGCCTGTGACTTAAAGCAGACACATATACCTGACTTCTCCTTCTATACATTCAGAACAGATCCTTCAACGGCTTTGTCTTCAAGTGAAGAGATAATTCCTGGCTGGGGCTGATGGGCCAAGGTAAGGAGCCCACTCAGCTAGTTCAACAACCAAGTACGGCGCCAAGAGCCTCGCTCTTGGAGCCTGTGTGTACATGTATCTGCAGGCCAATTTCTGAGAGCGCATTCGCTCATCCAGTGGCTAAGTAATTTCCAATCACGCATCAGTCAACGGGCCCAATTTGCAGCTGTCCCCCCACACCGCACAAGCCATGTATACCTGCACAGACTTATAGGAGGTGATGAAAGGGAGCATGAGATGGAAACCAGGGCCGCTGGTGGAAGTCAGGAGGGCACCGCCTCTGCATGGGAGAGAGAGAGGCAGGTTCAGTTTGGTCAGAGGGATCTGTTAGACCCATGCCACGCGGGCCAACTGTCTCTTTGGCCCTATGAACATTTAATACAGAGGAAAACGGGCCAGAGCCATGTCCTCCCACTTAGCTTCACCCTAATACTCTAGGAAGCCTCATGGGTAAACAGAAAACCATTATTCATGCTTGTTGAACGAGAAAACTAAGCACACACACTGAGTGGCATAAAGACAGCAGAATCTCTGGCTATACTTAAGACAGGATGTCAGTTTTACTTTGTCTATGTGGCTCGTGGCAATCTATCTGGACAACTGAATCCAGTAATATGAGTATGGTTATCAGTTAACTGGACTAGTATTGGAGTCTGCTGACACGATCGGCCAAAAGAATTACGTACTTTAAATATTTGTTTTAGCTGTAGAATTACTTTTCTAATCAAGTTGAATGTACATGATAAAAATTAAAGGCTTTTATGGGAACATGTAAGCAGATGGCGATGTCAACCCAAAACCAAAGTTCCAGGACTTGCTGTTGGCAATGTAGAAAGAAGAGCCAGGGAGCAAACAGAAGGGCTCCACAAAGATTTGGGAGCAAAAAACTTGGTCGTGGAGGTTACATTAAAAAGAAAATACCCAAGACTTAAAAGCGCTTCTTTGCTTTATGTTATGAAGTTAAAATGATTACCAAAAAAAGTGACATAATGGGCTGCCTTACTGTCAGAACCACTTCCCAAGACTTGCCTTGGCAAGCCAATCAACCTGCAGGTGCTTTCATTTTTTTAAATGAAGTGTTAATTTTAGGAGAATGGCCCCAAAGAGCAGAGCAGGCTGTCTTCCCCAGTTGCCTTCAACAACGGGGACTTAGCTGGCTTTTAGAGAGGGAACCCAGGGGGTGGAGAGCCAAGACTCCCAGAGGGATACAGGAGAAAATAACATTTTGGTGATGATCTCAAGAGATAACGCTTTCCTTCAGGCTTCATCTCTTAACCTACATACGGGTTTCTCAATCCTTGTCTGTGGCATCATCTTACAACACTAAGGGAAGCTTTAAATTCCCGTATAACACACACACACTTTGCAATGGTCATGGATACTGACAGAAATCTCAGACTTTCCTATTCAATAAAACATAAACAGGCGGCAGAATCTGCCTTACTGGTGCCTTAGGTAACCGAGTGCTTTCACAGCTTCTACCTGACTCTGTCTTACCTGTAATACACCCCAATATGACCCTCTTCTATCTTGTGCACGGCTGAGAAGAGAGAAGCACAAAGGAAACTGGAAGCCACCGCCACCACCGCTCCCAGCTGAGCCATCGGTGAGCCTTTACCCTGAGGAAAAAGACACAGGAAGACGTGTGCGGTCCCATGAGCAGGAGAGAGGCTGCGGCCAGGGACAGCGTCTCCCTAGGAGTGAGCGGGGTCAGCCTGTGCAAGCGGGAACACGGGCTAGATCCCGACTTCATTTCCCCCTTTTCTCGGTCAACATCCCCCCACTCCTTAACGCTGCGACCCTGTTCCCCCGCCAGACACAGCCCTCGTGGGAGGAAGAGCCAGTGCCAGCTGGGCAGGGTTCCGGACGCAGCCTGCTCGTCCTGCGAACAGGAACGCGCGGGCTCCCGGGGCCTCCGGCTCTGGCTCAGGGAACAGAGGCAGCTGTAGTACACTGGCCCAAATTACAGAGCACGTCCGCTGACAGGCGGTTGTGGCCACGTAATCCTGGCCCTAATTGCCTGCTGTAGCGAAGCAAACCACCATTTACTCCTTTGGGTCGCTGGCTGGCGTGACAGCACGCGAGCAGAGTTCCGGGGCAGGATTCCCCAGCTCAGGTGCACCTCTGGCCCT